>NC_141693.1:149035380-151435380 GCF_964263255.1 Lissotriton vulgaris
AAGTTCTCACCTGAGCTTCTCTTAGAAGTGGTCGAAGAAGCATTTTTCTAAGATTCTGAAGTGCCGGGCATATGCATATAAGGTGCAGCAAAGATTCCGCACCGTTGCCAGAGAGACGGAACTCGGGAGTTGCCCACGACCGTAGCCATTTAGGAGTAAGCTCTTTGGAAGAGAAGCAGCCCAGCCTTAAGAGACTAAGTTTCCTTTTGAGATGGTCCCTGAAGCATTCTTTCAAGTATTCCTGAGGTTTTAAGTTGGTATATGATGGCAAAACGATCCAGGCATGGTTTTTGCCGGCCACTGCTGCTTTGTCCATGAGTAATGATGCTTGTTTGACTGCTTTCTTGGTTATCAGCTTGAAAGCGGAGTAAGTCATGGGCAAAAGCCAGGATTCTTCCAGTTTTAGTGCCTCTAGAGCTTGCCTCAAGGTCTTATATGTTGTGTTTGGTAGACCGGCTTGTTTTTCAACTTCTGACCAGCAAAGGTGGGCCAGGGATTCGTCTGCTGCATCCCTCATGCGCCAATAATATTTGGCGAGTGCTCCTTGTCTAGCCGGGAGCTGGTTGGTAAGACCGAACTCCAAGCGAATTTGAGCTTGAGAGAAATGGCGCGGAATTAGGAAAAGGTTTTTAAACAGCCTGGATTGGGCGAGGTTTAACGCTGTGGAATCCCGGGTTGCCAGTAATTCTGAGCCGTATGTTAGTGATGGCAGAAATTTTGCGGCTACAATCTTAAGAATGTGGCCGGTGGAATGTCCGTTTAGTTGCTTTTGAACAGTTTTAAAAGCAAATTGAAGCTGCTTGGCTTTGGTTTTCCCCTGTTCCAGGTGCTGTTTAAACTTTTGTCGATGGTCCAATAAGATTCCTAGGTACTTATATTTGTCTACCTGGGTTAAAGAAGTAGAATTTATCTTCCTGACAAAATTTAGTTTTTTCTTTCTAGAGCCGCAGAAGCATGCAGTGTTTTTTTTTTTTAAGTTTATTGTCAGCTGTGCGTTTGCGAGGTACTGCGACAGTTTGGAGATCAAGCGTTGTAAGCTGATGGGGGTTTTTGACAGGAGCACTATGTCGTCTGCATATTGAAGAGATATTATAGATGAATTAGCCAGTTTTGGAGGATCACCCTGAGTGGTACGTAGGTCGCTTTCTAGATCCGCGGTGTAGATATTAAAGAGGCTGGGGGCCAGTACACAGCCTTGTTTTAAGCCATTGGTTGTGTGGAATTTCCTTGTCAGGAGTCAACCATCTCCTTTTTTAACTTGGACCCAAGTGTCTGAGTAAAGCTCGATGATTGCTCCCAGCAACTTTGGCGGCACGCCCCAAGCTTTCATTTTGGCCCAAAGAATGGATCTGGGCACTTTGTCAAAAGCCGCTTTTAGGTCCAAGAAGCAAGTGTACAGCGGGGTGGAATTGTGAATTGCTTTATTAACAAGGAGGGTTAAGGCGGATAAGTTGGTCAAGGTGCCCAGTCCTGGCCGAAAGCCTGTTTGTGTCCGGGGAATTATCCCTGTACTGCTCACCCAAGAATCCAGTTCTACCAGCAGATTGGAGGCATAGATCTTGGCCTCCACATCTATTAAGGCTATTAGCCTATAATTGTTAGGGTCTGAGCTGGACCCGGATTTGTGGATTGGATGAAGAATACTGCCTCTCCATGATTCGGGAATATTCCTGGTTTTTAAACTGTGACCAAATAAGGGTGTTAGTTGGCTGGCCCAAAATGTTGGATCTTTCCTGAATAAGGCATTGGGAAGCCCGTTTGGTCCAGGTGCTCCATCTGTTCTCAATGATTTTATAGTGTTCAAGACCTGCTTTAAAGAGAACAATTCCATGTCTCCTGTGTTCTTAAATAACGGTGAGTTCCCACTGATTTTTGGAGCCAGCTTTGTGCTCGGGCTGAACCAGGGAAGCTCCTCTGGACGCTCGTTGTTATTGTCAGTGGAATTGTATAATAAGTCAATGTGACTGCTCCAAAGCTGGTCCGTCATGTCCGAGTTAAACTGGCGATGTTTGCCGTTTAGCATAAAGTTTATTTTTATCCAAAAATCTTTTGAGTTATTCAATTTACTTGCGTGGAGTATGGAGCATGCTAGTTTTTCCCTATGCAATCGCTTGGCCAGATTGATCTCTCTTTTTAGTTCTTTTTTTAGAGATTCAATTTTGTTCAGTGTGGTTTGTGATAACTGAGAGACTTTTTTACGTTCGGCCCTAAGGAATGCATTTATTTGCCTTTTTAATTGGCGCAGTTTCGGTGTGTACCATTCCCCGCCTCTTTTCCTTATGGGTTTGGGTCCTCTATTGTTGAATTGATGTTTCTTATTGATCTCCATTACGAAATTTTCCCAAGTTTTAACTATGTCTCTTGATGTTTCAGCTGGTTGGTACAATACGTGGCATGACTCCATTAGAGTAGAGAGGTTTCCTTCGTTCCAGTTTAGCCGTTTTAGGTTAAAGATTTTTGTGTTCAAGGACAAGGGTGCTGCCTTCTCCGATTTTGTAGGTTGGGTGGTCAGGATGAGGGTCTGTGGGAAATGATCGCTTTCTCCGCGTTCCTGGATCTGAAAGTCACTAATTTGGTGGAATAAGTCGGGGTCAGCCAGGGTATAATCTAAGGTGGAGCCCGAGTTCTTGGAGACCCTCGTTAGAGCGGCTGGTCTGTCCAAATGGCCTCTCCCATTTAAAGTGTACAGATGTAGAGCTTCTAGTTCTGAAGCATATTTCCTGCCCAGTGCACTTTGTCTGCATTGATTGCCCTGCCGTGGTTCGATATTAATGGGGAGGGGTCCCTCCTGTCCACCAATTAGGTTCAGATTAAAATCTCCCGTTATTATCATGTTTTCACTTGGGTAGATTGATTTCAATGACTTGATTGTAGAGACTAGTTGTTTTATCCTTTTCCCTTTATGTTTTCCACGGGGATGCATATAGATATTCACGATCAGAAGTCCCAGGTTAGGGGTAATTTCCACTTTAATACATTGCATCCATGTGGAGTCTAAGTCGATGCAAGTTGGTGACCAGATGAAATCTGTTGATGTAAAAATGGATAGGCCCCCTTTGGCCCTGCCGGAGCGTCCATCCATTTGAGCTGGAACGAGGAATTCTTTGTACCCCACTAGAGGGGAATTTTTGGTCTGCCATGTTTCTTGAAACAATAGAATTTTAAATTGGGTTATAAACTCAATAAAGTCATCTTCCTCCAGCTTCGCATTTAAACCATTGATGTTCCATGAGCAAATCTTGCAGCCTTGCTTTTTACCCGTAATTGGGCTGCTGTCAGTTCAGACTACATTCCTACGTGATTGTGCTCGAATAGTGTGTTGGGGCCTTTCGGGCATGTCTGCCTCTTGGTGTGCGAAAGTGATTGTAATTTGCCTTAATCCCTGCACTTCCACTTCAGTACTACTTCTTAAATCTGGCCCTTTGGCGTTTTTTAGAAGGCATATTTTTGGGTTTTGTTTCCGCAGTGGGCTGGGATATCGCGCTGGCTCCACTATTTTTAATTCAATGCCCCATGCGGCGAAAGCCTCCCTATGAGACAGGATTAGATCTGTGGTGAAATGGTTGGTCCACGTTGTGATTGTTGAGTCGGAGCCTGCTTGAAGAGGGTTTGGTTTAAACTCAATTGATTCGAGGTCGCCCGATTTTAAATGTCGCAGACCTGGTAGTTCTTCTAGAAGTCTTAAAATGGCCCCTCTGTTCAGGATATCATAAGACCCTCTTGAACTGTATTGTGGGTTAAACTCGATTTTATTACGTGTCGTGGGCCGTTTTTGGATTTTAGGTCGTCTATTCTCTTCAATAAAGCGATGGACCGTTCCTGCTTGGTCCTCCTCTGGCTCTAATGTATGTGAGTTTACCATCAGTGCGCTGTTAGCAAAATCTTGTCTGTTAGGGACTGGGGCTGATGATACGTGAGAGTCTCTGCCCTGTGTATCTCGAGAGTTAATTCCATTTATCGTTGCGACATTATCTAAGTTAACTTGACATTTAAAGTCTGGGGCTTGACTAGGTGAGTTATTGTCGCTTAAATCCGTCTTTTGGTCAATGTTTATGTTTTTTCCCGGCTCTTGAAGTGGTACTTTACGGTCTGGTTTTTGACTCACGGGTTTAAAGATGCTGAACACTTTTAATGTGTTCGTCTTTGTCGTTGTTTCACATTTTGCTACTTCTGAAGTCAAGGGCTCCTTGGTCGTCGGATGGACCGTCGGTGTAGACCCTTGCTCTGACGTTGTTCTAGTTTGAAGTGGAAGCTCTCGGGATGCTGTTTGGCTTCCTTAATCTCTGGATTGTTGGTGGGTTTTTCCGAGAAGGTTTGTGGAACCCATCGGATGTGTGCTTTCGCATTTCTGGCTTTCCTTAGTCGCTTTCGTTCTCTCTTTGTGAGCATTGGAGCCTGTTTGATATGGTTGGCGATTGGCGCGGCGTTGGAAATTGGCCCCTGAATTAACTCGGCCGCCTCTGTACGATTAATTGGGTTATGCTCATCTGGTCTTGCTGGCGACCGGTTTTCCTTTGCTGGTGGAGAGTGTAGATGGTCTAGAAATTCCGAGCGTTCTTCGCCCCTGCTGGCTTTGGTCTGCCTTGTAACCCTGCTGGTGCCCTCTATGGAGTGCGGATTACCGGTTGGTTCCCTTGCTATTGAGGTTGTTTCCGTGGGAGAGTCTTTAGGCGAGTCCTTGACGGCCCCCAGTATCTGGGTCATCAGGTTGGGTAATGTGGCCAGCTTGTCTATTATATTGGAGCAGTGACAAGTGTAGAATGTGTGATCCTTATTTAATTGGACCTTGGTAATCATAGTGTTTAAGTCTTGTAGGTTTGCTTCAATTCCCTGGACGTGAAACGCTAGGAGGTGGAGCAAATCGACTTGAGTATCCATCTTGTCCGCGTGATAGGACATGGCCGCTCCTATGGTTTCCATTGTCTTTAATAATTGCGGCCAGATGGGAACCTTTTGACTATTCTCTGACGAATCCCCCTGAAAATGAATGGGAATAGGTGATATAGGCGGATATGCAAAGGGGTCTGAATGCGTTAGATGCTCACGCAGTTGGTCGCTCCCTGGGTTTTTGTCACTACTCTCTTCCTTCCCAGGGCCTTGATTGTTTTGAGTTGATAACTCTTGTGTGCTTCGTTTGAGTATTACAGACTCAGTTGCTATTAGATTTAGTTCCTGTGGCTTCGGTGTCAAGCAATATTTAATTGCGAAAAAACACAGTTGATGGACAGAATGTAGAACAATGTCATACATTCACCCCAGTACAAGGATCTGGGCCTAAATCCATCGTTTTTTTGCACTCCACACCACCCTGGGTTAGACACTGGCTATATGCAAATCAGCTCTGACCCTGTGCCCCATGGGAACAGTCCAGTCCGAACTACCAAGCCATGTCTTTCCCAGACCGGAATCAAGCATCCAAGAACCGGTTTCTGGCTATCAGCCTTCATTCAGCCTGGATAGCTTGACTCCAGTGGTGTGGAGAGCCTGGGACTCACGTCTGAGTATACCCAGCACACTCGGGGTGAAAATTGCAAAAAACACAGTTGATGGACAGAATGTAGAACAATGTCATACATTCACCCCAGTACAAGGATCTGGGCCTAAATCCATCATTTTTTTGCACTCCACACCACCCTGGGTTAGACACTGGCTATATGCAAATCAGCTCTGACCCTGTGCCCCATGGGAACAGTCCAGTCCGAACTACCAAGCCATGTCTTTCCCCGACCGGAATCAAGCATCCAAGGACCGGTTTCTGGCTATCAGCCTTCATTCAGCCTGGATAGCTTGACTCCAGTGGTGTGGAGAGCCTGGGACTCACGTCTGAGTATACCCAGCACACTTGGGGTGAAAATTGCAAAAAACACAGTTGAAGGACAGAATGTAGAACAATGTCATACATTCACCCCAGTTCAAGGATCTGGGCCTAAATCCATCGTTTTTTTGCACTCCACACCACCCTGGGTTAGACACTGGCTATATGCAAATCAGCTCTGACCCTGTGCCCCATGGGAACAGTCCAGTCCGAACTACCAAGCCATGTCTTTCCCAGACCGGAATCAAGCATCCAAGGACCGGTTTCTGGCTATCAGCCTTCATTCAGCCTGGATAGCTTGACTCCAGTGGTGTGGAGAGCCTGGGACTCACGTCTGAGTATACCCAGCACACTCGGGGTGAAAATTGCAAAAAACACAGTTGATGGACAGAATGTAGAACAATGTCATACATTCACCCCAGTACAAGGATCTGGGCCTAAATCCATCGTTTTTTTGCACTCCACACCACCCTGGGTTAGACACTGGCTATATGCAAATCAGCTCTGACCCTGTGCCCCATGGGAACAGTCCAGTCCGAACTACCAAGCCATGTCTTTCCCAGACCGGAATCAAGCATCCAAGGACTGGTTTCTGGCTATCAGCCTTCATTCAGCCTGGATAGCTTTACTCCAGTGGTGTGGAGAGCCTGGGACTCACGTCTGAGTATACCCAGCAGACTCGGGGTGAAAATTGCATAAAACACAGTTGATGGACAGAATGTAGAACAATGTCATACATTCACCCCAGTACAAGGATCTGGGCCTAAATCCATAGTTTTTTTGCACTCCACACCACCCTGGGTTAGACACTGGCTATATGCAAATCAGCTCTGACCCTGTGCCCCATGGGAACAGTCCAGTCCGAACTACCAAGCCATGTCTTTCCCAGACCGGAATCAAGCATCCAAGGACCGGTTTCTGGCTATCAGCCTTCATTCAGCCTGGATAGCTTGACTCCAGTGGTGTGGAGAGCCTGGGACTCACGTTTGAGTATACCCAGCACACTCGGGGTGAAAATTGCAAAAAACACATTTGATGGACAGAATGTAGAACAATGTCATACATTCACCCCAGTACAAGGATCTGGGCCTAAATCCATCGTTTTTTTGCACTCCACACCACCCTGGGTTAGACACTGGCTATATGCAAATCAGCTCTGACCCTGTGCCCCATGGGAACAGTCCAGTCCGAACTACCAAGCCATGTCTTTCCCAGACCGGAATCAAGCATCCAAGGACCGGTTTCTGGCTATCAGCCTTCATTCAGCCTGGATAACTTGACTCCAGTGGTGTGGAGAGCCTGGGACTCACGTCTGAGTATACCCAGCACACTCGGGGTGAAAATTGCAAAAAACACAGTTGATGGACAGAATGTAGAACAATGTCATACATTCACCCCAGTACAAGGATCTGGGCCTAAATGCATCGTTTTTTTGCACTCCACACCACCCTGGGTTAGACACTGGCTATATGCAAATCAGCTCTGACCCTGTGCCCCATGGGAACAGTCCAGTCCGAACTACCAAGCCATGTCTTTCCCAGACCGGAATCAAGCATCCAAGGACCGGTTTCTGGCTATCAGCCTTCATTCAGCCTGGATAGCTTGACTCCAGTGGTGTGGAGAGCCTGGGACTCACGTCTGAGTATACCCAGCACACTCGGGGTGAAAATTGCAAAAAACACAGTTGATGGACAGAATGTAGAACAATGTCATACATTCACCCCAGTACAAGGATCTGGGCCTGAATCCATTGTTTTTTTGCACTCCACACCACCCTGGGTTAGACACTGGCTATATGCAAATCAGCTCTGACCCTGTGCCCCATGGGAACAGTCCAGTCCGAACTACCAAGCCATGTCTTTCCCAGACCGGAATCAAGCATCCAGTGCGCTGGGGATGCCCAGACGTGGGTCCCAGGCACTCCACACCACTGGAGTCAAGCTAGCCGGGCTGATGAGAGGTGTTACCTCGAAACCGATCCGGTCCTCGGATGCTTGATTCCGTTCTGGGAAGGACATGGCTTTTGTAGTTCGGACTGGACTGTTCCCATGGGGCACAGGGTCAGAGCTGATTTGCATATCGCCATTGTCTAACCCAGGGTGGTGTGGAGTGCAAAAAAACGATGGATTTGGGCCCAGATCTTCGGACTTGGGTGAGTGTGTGACATTGATCCACATTCGGTCCATCACCAGTTTTGTTTGCATATTCCGCCCTAAGTGCGCTGGGGATGCCCAGACGTGGGTCCCAGGCACTCCACACCACTGGAGTCAAGCTAGCCGGGCTGATGAGAAGTGTTACCTCGAAACCGGTCCGGTCCTCGGATGCTTGATTCCGTTCTGGGAAGGACATGGCTTTTGTAGTTCGGACTGGACTGTTCCCATGAGGCTCAGGGTCAGAGCTGATTTGCATATCGCCATTGTCTAACCCAGGGTGGTGTGGAGTGCAAAAAAACGATGGATTTGGGCCCAGATCTTCGGACTGGGGTGAGTGTGTGACATTGATCCACATTCGGTCCATCACCTGCTTTGTTTGCATATTCCGCCCTAAGTGCGCTGGGGATGCCCAGACGTGGGTCCCAGGCACTCCACACCACTGGAGTCAAGCTAGCCGGGCTGATGAGAGGTGTTACCTCGAAACCGGTCCGGTCCTCGGATGCTTGATTCCGTTCTGGGAAGGACATGGCTTTTGTAGTTCGGACTGGACTGTTCCCATGGGGCACAGGGTCAGAGCTGATTTGCATATCGCCATTGTCTAACCCAGGGTGGTGTGGAGTGCAAAAAAACGATGGATTTGGGCCCAGATCTTCGGACTTGGGTGAGTGTGTGACATTGATCCACATTCGGTCCATCACCAGTTTTGTTTGCATATTCCGCCCTAAGTGCGCTGGGGATGCCCAGACGTGGGTCCCAGGCACTCCACACCACTGGAGTCAAGCTAGCCGGGCTGATGAGAAGTGTTACCTCGAAACCGGTCCGGTCCTCGGATGCTTGATTCCGTTCTGGGAAGGACATGGCTTTTGTAGTTCGGACTGGACTGTTCCCATGGGGCACAGGGTCAGAGCTGATTTGCATATCGCCATTGTCTAACCCAGGGTGGTGTGGAGTGCAAAAAAACGATGGATTTGGGCCCAGATCTTCGGACTGGGGTGAGTGTGTGACATTGATCCACATTCGGTCCATCACCTGTTTTGTTTGCATTTTCCGCCCTAAGTGCGCTGGGGATGTCCAGACGTGGGTCCCAGGCACTCCACACCACTGGAGTCAAGCTAGCCGGGCTGATGAGAGGTGTTACCTCGAAACCGGTCAGGTCCTCGGATGCTTGATTCGTTCTGGGAAGGACATGGCTTTTGTAGTTCGGACTGGACTGTTCCCATGGGGCACAGGGTCAGAGCTGATTTGCATATCGCCATTGTCTAACCCAGGGTGGTGTGGAGTGCAAAAAAACGATGGATTTGGGCCCAGATCTTCGGACTGGGGTGAGTGTGTGACATTGATCCACATTCGGTCCATCACCTGTTTTGTTTGCATATTCCGCCCTAAGTGCGCTGGGGATGCCCAGACGTGGGTCCCAGGCACTCCACACCACTGGAGCCAAGCTAGCCGGGCTGATGAGAGGTGTTACCTCGAAACCGGTCCGGTCCTCGGATGCTTGATTCCGTTCTGGGAAGGACATGGCTTTTGTAGTTCGGACTGGACTGTTCCCATGGGGCACAGGGTCAGAGCTGATTTGCATATCGCCATTGTCTAACCCAGGGTGGTGTGGAGTGCAAAAAAACGATGGATTTGGGCCCAGATCTTCGGACTGGGGTGAGTGTGTGACATTGATCCACATTCGGTCCATCACCTGTTTTGTTTGCAAGCAATATTTAATGGCATCGATGTCATCAGTATCTCGTCCGGTTGGGGCAGAGCAGCACTTTATTTCCAAACCCGGCATAAGCTGACTAGACGTTGGACTGTGAGAGTTTGCCTGTGGATTTGGGCACTGTTTTTCAACACGGGGTAGCGCCTGAGGCTGCAGAAGGGATTCCTCAATTGTTGTTGGAGACGTGTTCTGAATTAAATGTGCACTCTGCAGACTCTGCTCTAGGAAAACCGAGTCGTCAGTTGCGTCCGGGACCCAGTGTACTAGGGCGCGCGCTGGTAGTGAATGGGTCGGTTGTAGAGGCTGAGAGGGTGGTTCCCCCTTAGCTTGCTCTGAGTCTTTAGCTATTTTTGGGTCTTTAAAACATTTGACCAGAGGGGGCCAGGCACCTTGCACCCGGAGTTCCTTCTTGATTTTACCGTTTGGACTTTGCTGGATTCACTGTAACACCTTGGCCGGTTTGGTGGTGATACAGACTGTAGGGCTTCCTTGATTGCTCCCTCCATATAAGCGTTATATTGTGTACTGTTGCATTTGGGGCCGGAGTCGTGAGGTGGGGATGTATTCCGACTCACTCTCCCGGTGGAGAGTCTTTGGCAAACTTTGAGAAAGTCTGTGATCAATGCCCTTTTACTTGCTTTTAAATGCGGGACTTGTTCACTATGTACCGAAAGTGGTGTTACATCTCTCGAATGTTTCCCCTCATTCTTCGTTGCGGGGCTGCTGGTTGTCCTGTCCTGGTTGATCTTATTGGCTCCCTCATCCAAGCTTAATGGACCAGGATTGTCAGATAGGTGCGACATGCCTAGGGGGGTTATAGCGGAGTTTACGAGGTCTGTGGAAACAGTGGCAGGGGCTGTTGTCCTAGAGCCTTGGTCCTCCGGGGATAACTTTGTGGAAATCCTACTCCTACCCACGGCTGACCCTTCGACTACCTCATCCTCTTCTACCACCTCTCTGGTCATACGTGTGGGGCTCCCCTTAACCTTCTTTGTCTTCCCCTGTGATGTCACAGCTGTGGCATCCGCGCCCTGTGGTTTCCCCGACCTCATGCTGATTCTAGGTGGACGGGCCATTAGACTTGTGGTCAGTAATGAGGTGACGCAGTGAGCAGGAAGCGTTGATGTTGAATATTCCCCTTCTTTGTAGCGTTTGTCACTGTTTACTGTTTGGCTTTTGTATTAACTCAGTTTGTTTTGTAAAAAGTTCATAATGAGTTGTAGTGTTTTGGTTTTGCCACTTGTAACAGGAATGATGGGGTGGTGGAGGATGGCAGGAGGCAAATGGCAGAAATTACTGCAGACTGCAAGTGAGGTGTGCAGGGTAGCAAGCCGAGCACACGGGGAGGCACTCAGGCTGGGAGGACCTAGTCAACCAGCCTCTCTGTGTCCACCCCCGGCTCTTACTTTGCGGCCGCCTCTAATGGCTGCCGCGCTTGCTTTCAACTCCCCCTCCGCCTCCGCCTCTTACCTTACTGGCGCCTGCTCACTTGTTACCAAGGCACAGTTAGTGACTCCACCACCGCTGGCTGGCTGAATGCAAGCAGTCTCTTCGTTAGTCAGTTTTTTTCCAGATATTTCAGGTACCCGGGAGGGGGGGGGCTCACGGGATGACCCACAGAACCCACAGAACGGGTCCTGCTTCCGTTCTCGCCGTCCCTCTCGCAGTCCCTCCAAGATAGCTCCGAGATTGCTCCCACGACCCCCTGGGCAGCTCTCTCCTGCCTCTCTCGGGCCGCTCCCGCTGGCGTTTCTGCAGCCTACCACCGTGGCTGTCAGAGGGTCTCAGCTCGAGCTCAGACTTGAACAGCGGCTCTGGCCACACACACAAAAACCACTCGAGGCTATTGCCGCATCTGGCGGGTGCTGGCGGCTCCGGCCGCACCCGGAACAACAAATGAGGTAGTTGCCGCGCCCTGCTGTGTCCTGCTAGGGCTCACGGATCCAGCCGCAGTTACTGCCGCATCCTGCTCGCCAGTCACGGGAGTCGTCGCGCACCAGCCGCGTCCGGGGGCACAGAACAATGCAGCCGCGCCTGGGATGCCTGGGATGCCCGGCAATGAGCAAAAGGTAGCGGCTGGAGTCGGCGTCTCCTCGTTGTCCTCCTCGCCACAGCTCGTGTGCTACGCAGCTCGTGTGCTCCACAGCGCCCTCTCTGAAGCAACCACCGTAATCTGTAGAACAAGCTGCAAGAAAGTGTACATCTCATTATAAACTTGATACTCAATTGTCCATGAATACTTGCCACATTTTAAGAGTGTCCATTAAAGTAGTCAGGCAAACATTTTTCCTGAATGGAAATGCCATTTGTAGACCTAAATCAGCCAGAACAACATCATTAGATTGAGGCCAAATACCACGACATCGAACGATAAAGCCATGAAATTTAACAGTGTTACATTTTGTGAGATCTTTGATTTGCTGTGACAGATCCTGATAGTATTTCACTTTACTCTCAAACACTAATTCAAGGGAATTCTGAGAATTTTCATAACAAATTGAAACTTTAATCACTACAGCTGTACCATTTTTGGTAAACACTACATCTGGTTTTCGTAGCTCTCCTTGATTATTCTTAACATGAGGTTCCCTATATGCCATCCAGCCACACCTTTTTGCTCTATCAATGAGCAATTCCAGAATTTTGTTACGTCTTTTTATCCTAATGTCCTTAGTTTTATGAGATGCGCCTGAAATATGAGAAATTGTTCCACAAACATCATTACAATACCTACATGTAGCAAATTCACGATTTCTTCCCCTAATGATGGTTTCTCTGGTATATAAAACATTTGCTCTTAGCATCAGCGCAGCTATGTACTGGTTTTCCTTCATTTTGTTATGCCTGCCGATCCAGAAGTTTGAGGTTGGATTACTTGCTAAGTATTTTATACCATCACCTTGGACAGGGAGATTTGCCCATTTCTCAAACTCTTATTTTCTCCAATCAAATGTTGCTAACAAATTCAAATCATAGCTCAGAAAGTTACTGTCTAAAATGTTTAGTTTGTGTGTTTTGATGATGTTATCAATTCTTTCATTCATATTTTCTCCTTCATACATGAATGAGTGCGCTATGTACAGGTCTGGAGCTGCCCTGAGATACAATAAACTATTGACTTTATTGAGACCAATTTGTGTACATAGTTTTGGAATACTGAGACCCCCAAATGATCTTTTAGAATATAGGAGACCATCACATGTTTATGCAGGAAGGTGTAGAAAGTATTTGACATACTTTTTATTGTTTGATCCAGAACATTTAAAGTTTTTGCTTCTGTTCCTGTCATATCCAATTTGAATGATAGTTCAGGTACCAAGAACTGGCACGAGATTTCTATTTTCTGTGTGGGCTTAAGTGGTAGAATATCAAGTTTTTGAGCCCAATTGACAAGAACCTCAATAATTTTGTTGTTGCTTGTATGACCAGTGTGTGGCTCAAAGTTCAATCCGAGGTATCTCTCACTTTCTCCTGGATGAATATTTTCAATATTTTCTTTTTCAAATGGCCATGGTTTACAGTTGTAAACCAGGATTTTATCTTTATGGTGACTAATGTAAAATTCATGTGTCTTTTTCACATTAAGTTTTAATCCTGTGGTTTTACTGAACTTTTCAATGATTTTCAGATTTGTACTCATTCCTTCCCAGGTACTGCTGAGTACTGCGATGTCATCGGCAAAGGCGAGAGTGGTGATTTGCTCAATAAGACCATCTGATCCAAATGGAAAGCCCTTGCCATATTTTCTGACGATCACAGATCAGAGGATCCGTGGCAATGTTAAATAGTAGTGGGGATAAAGAGTCACCTTATTTGACCCCATATTTCATTGTTATTTCAGGAGTAGATTCATTGTTCTATCCCTTGAAAGATGTTGTTGAGTCAGTGTATAAGTCTTTTATTATGTCTCTGAAGTATGATGGAACTCTTTTCCTTGCGAGACTCTGTATAATGTGACCATGGCTGACAGAGTCGGAGGCTTTCGATATATCAATGAACACAACTGCTAATGAGTAACTGTTTTTTAATGCTCCTTTTATGATATTTTGCAGGAGAGTCAGATTCTCGAGACAACCTCTCACCTTCATGAAGCCTTTTTGTCTCATATTCAATTCAACAAAAAATTTAAGTCTTTTAGTTAATATTTTTGTGAATAACTTCATGAATGCAGTAACAATGGTAATTGGACTCCAGTTACTGATTTTTTTAAGTTCACTAATCAGTACATTCTTTGGTATCAACATTGATCGGTTCTTTTTGATAATTTCTGGTACTCTTCTCATCATCAACCAAGACGATAGAATTCTGGGCAGCAGTCTTGGTTGTTTGCTGGGTACTTTATACAAGTCATTCAGACCAATCTTATTAGGCCCCACTGCTTTCTTTAAATTGGAGTTCTCAAAGGCATGAGTTATTTCAAGCAGTGTTATTTCTTTACATAGATTTCTAATTTCATAGTCCTCTGGTATCCGATCAATCGGCATGAAATTAGGATTTTTCTTGTTTTCTTTCTCAATTATGTTTTTGTAATATTAAAAGATTTCATTATCACTGATTTGGCAAGTGGCATCATCTGCCCCATCAGTGATAATCCTGGCAATTTTCTTTTTGTCTTTTTGAAACATTGCCTGGTATTCTTTATAGCTGCCCTTTGCTTTTGCATAATTTTTCTCGTGTGTCTGATTAAGCCTTCAGTTTTTCTTATATTTTTTTGTTATCTTGTTCTCTACTGAGGCATGCTGGTGCTCATCTTGAGCAGGGTTCATATGCTCATTATTGAGTGCCTCTTGCTGGTTCATTTGTTGGTACACTTGCTGGTGTAGGACTTATATCAGTGGTGTTTTCTGCGACATAAGTCACTACCTCATCCATCAGATCCATAGAAACATTGTGTTGCTTTACGTTTTGGGTGTACTCGATTTCTGTGATAATGTCTTCCAGTTCATCAAAGTTCTTGATTTTTTGTGCACGTTTGCGGTTGATAAAGTCTTTACGCTTTTCTGTTGTTACTTCCATTGTAACCTCTGGCTCACCGCAAGGGTCATTTTCAGAAACATTTGATGCTTGCAGTACATCTTTTGCTGATTTTTTGCTTTTATTTCTTCTTTCTCTTCTTTTTTCTGTAATTTGTTTTCTGTTTTATTGTCAAACTGTGGAACCATCAGCGCATCCATTTTTCACTTATTTTCATATACTTTTTCCAATTCTGCTAGTAGCAGTTTTTGTTCCTGTGACCATAATTTTGATGGTTTGCTGCTTGCTAGAGCTGCTAGTCTAGCCTCATTTTCCGCTCTTGGATGAGCATGCCGAGCATGTTGAGAAACACCAATTTTTGTTCCAAATCTGAGGTCACAGAAGCAACACAGGAATGGCAGCTCTCCTTTTTGAGGTCTTCCTTTACATTTGGCATAATGGCATGCAATATAGTGGTATTCGGCTTCTTTATCACATTTTGAACAGTACGTTTTAAGATAGAAGCCTTTGTTTTTGTTGGAGACATGTTTTCTCAGTTCTTTAAAAGTTCCCATTATGTCTCCACATAAGTCACATTCATATTTTTCATTTCATTTTCACTTACTTCCAATAAGTGACTTTTTTGTGTAGTCACTTTTCTTTGTTATTACATTTTCGCTGACCTCGTATACATCGGGTAGATTTTCAAAGTTTGCTGTACCAATGTCATTCTTGGCTGAGGAGGCCACAAACTCGATGGATTTGCTGAGGTATATTGTTGTGTCTTCTTTAAGCATGGGCGAATTTTGTGAATCTCGCGTTCGCGAATTTTGCGGATTTGCGAACTCGCAATCCGCAAAAATCCGCGAATTCTCGCGAATTTGCGGATTTTTTTTTGTGTTCGTGCGGGTTTCTGCCAGTTCGCGAGGGTTTTGTACAATTTCGCAAACGCAAACTTACCTGTCGGGTCGCAAGTTTTGCGAACTTGTTGTTTCTACGTGTCCAGCCTGTTTGGGACACTCTTCTTCATCACTGCCACCCTCTGTCACCACTGCCACTCTCTGACTACTAATGCCACCCTCTGGCCCACCCATGCCACCCTCTGTTTCATCACAGCACCCTCTGGTTGTCCAGTGTACATTATTGTGGCAAAGCAAAGCACACCTTCCCTGCCTCAAGTGACCTGAATTAATTTGGGGCTGATTAATGTGTCACAGAATATTGTTTTAGCTGGCACCTGCTTCCTTAGTGCTTCCTGATTAGTGATCTTTTGCACTTGCTAAGTGCTTTCATTTTTGCAAAATTAGTTACAACACCTGCCCTGCCCCAACTGACAATAATGAATTAGGGGCTGATTAATGTGTCACTGGATTTGAACTTCCAGCCTGGCTCCTGCTTGTCTCCCTTAGCTGTAATTCAGGACCTTTGTGGCATATGTGTAACTATTCTGAGGGTCAGAGCAGGGTCACATAATAGTTGCAAGTAGGCAACTGAACTCTGGAGGGGCCCCTCAGGAAGCACTACAGGAAATGGCTACTAATGATGAGCTTGAACTTTTGAACCTGGTAAGTAGTTTCAGTTTTGCTAAGATCGTATTTCTGCAATTTAGCGCTTATTCGCTGGGCGCGAAGTTGAACTGGGAAGCCGTGAACTCACGCGAACAGTGCGAGCAAGCCATAAAATCCGCTGCTCGCGGATTTGCGGATTTTGCGGGAAATTCGCGAATCTCGCGGATTGCGAATTTACCGAAAATCCGCAAAATCCGCAAGCGGAACGGATTTTCCGCCCATACTTAGTCTTCTTCTGCTATGGAGGGTGAACTAGGGTCTATATCGTGATCTGAATCGTTGTTCACTGTTGCATTGTTGGAAGCGGGTGCTGGTTTGTCAAATTCAGTGAGGAGGTTAATGATTTCTGGGAAAGACAGCACCTCCTTACTCCATCTTAACGGGGGTCTTATTCCCCAGGAACTACCCCATCTGGAATTGGGTTAGTTTGCTTCACCATTTCTCACTATCAAGCTCGCTGCCATGATAGAACCTTGTTTGGCTTGTCTCTATATGCTTCTCTATGCAGAGTCTAGCACTTCAGAGGCAGTTACCGGTGGGACCACTGGGAGGTAAAGGCCACTACAACCGAGAATAGGCTAAGAGAGTCATAGTTACTCCCGCGTTTACCTGCGCTTCAATGAATTTCTTCGCTTTGACATTCAGAGCACTGGACAGAAATCACATTGCATCTACACCTGCCTCGGGCCTTTGCGATGCTTTGTTTTAATTAAAGAGTCGGATTCCCCTGGTCTGCACCAGTTCTAAGTCAGCTGCTAGGCGCCGGCCGAGGCGGGCGACCACCGCAGCTGGGGTGAACCAAAGGAAGGGCCCGGCTCGTATTCAGAGTCGCGGCCACCCCGGAGGAAGGCACCTCGTCCAGCCACGGCGCGCACCTAGCCCCGCTTCGAGCCCCAGCCTGACTGACCCAGCCCTTAGAGCCAATCCTTATCCTGAAATTACAGATCTGACTTGCCCACTTACCTTACCTACATTGTTACAACATGCCAGAGGCTGTTCACCTTGGAGACCTGCTGCGGATATGGGTACGGCCCGGTGCGGGATTTACACCATCTCCCCTGAATTTTCAAGGACCAGCGTGAGCTCACCAGACGCCGCCAGACCAGCGACGCTTTCCAAGGCTCGGGCCCCTCTCTCGGGGCGAACCCATTCCAGGGCGCCCTGCCCTTCATCAAGACCTCTGCAACTCCCTCGCCTCCTACTTCCACAACAAGATCGCTGACATTCACAACAGCTTCAGCACACAACCAACGCTCCCCACGACCGCACCTACGCCCCCCACCACCACCCTCCGCGCCTGGACCCCGATCAGCACCGAAGACACCATCCGCACGATGAACACCATCCATTCCGGATCTCCAACCGACCCCTGTCCTCACCACGTCTTCAACAAGGCCGACGCTGTCATCGTACCCCACCTGCGGGACATCATCAACACCTCCTTTGACACCGCTACCTTCCCTGAGAGCTGGAAGCACGCCAAACTCAGCTCCCTACTGATGAAACCATCAGCGGACCCCACCGAACTCAAAAACTACCGCCCCATCTCGCTCCTCCCATTTCCGGCCAAAGTCATTGAGAAGACCGTCAACAAGCAGCTGGCCGCCTTCCTCGAGACAAATGGATTCCTCGACCTCTCGCAGTCTGGCTTCCTGGCCAACCACAGCACCGAGACCGCCCTCATCGCTGCCACCGATGACATCCGAGCCCTGCTCGACAACGGAGAAACAGCGGCACTATCCTCCTGGACCTCTCAGCTGCATTCGACACTGTCTGCCACCGCACCCTAGTGCAGCGCCTCAGCAACGTCGGAATCCAGGAGAAGGCACTGGAGTGGACCATCTCCTTCCTCGTCGGAAGGACACAGAGAGTCCGCCTTCCCCCGTTCAGATCAGAAGCCACCGAAGTCATCTGCGGCGTTCCTCAGGGCTCCTCGCTCAGCCCCACCCTCTTCAATGTCTACATGAGCCCCCTTGCGGCCATCGCACGCCAACACAACCTCAACATCATCTCATACGCCGACGACACTCAGCTGATCCTCTCCCTCACCAACGACCCCACCACCGCCAGAGCCAACCTACACGAAGTGATGACAGACGTAGCCGAGTGGATGACGACCAGCCGCCTGAAACTGAACTCAGACAAGACGGAAGTTCTCATCCTGGGCTCCTCACCCTCCGCCTGGGACGACTTCTGGTGGCCCCCCGCCCTGAGCAGCGCACCCAAACCGACAGACCACGCACACAACCTGGGCTTCATCCTGGACTCCTCCCTCTCCATGACCAGACAAGTCAACGCCGTCTCCTCGTCTTGCTTCAATATCCTGCGCATGCTACGTAAGATCTTCCGGTGGATCCCCACCGAGACCAGGAAGACGGTCACCCAGGCCCTCTCCACCAGCCGACTGGACTACGGCAACGCCCTCTATGCCGGAACCACCGCCAAGCTCCAGAAGAGACTCCAGCGGATCCAGAACGCCTCAGCAAGACTCATCCTTGACATCCCCCTACACAGCCACATCTCCAGACACCTGGGAGACCTGCACTGGCTCCCGGTCAACAAGAGAATCACCTTCCGTCTCCTCACCCACGCTCACAAAGCCCTACACAACCAGGGCCCAAGATACCTCAACAGCCGCCTCAACTTCTACACTCCCACCCGCCAGCTTCGATTGACCAGCCACGCCCTTGCTGCCGTCCCCCGCATCCAAAGAGCCACAACAGGAGGAAGGTCCTTCTCCTACATGGCCGCCAAAACTTGGAACTCCCTCCCGACCCACCTCCGCCTGACCCAAGACCACCTCGCCTTCAGGAAGCAGCTCAAGACCTGGCTGTTCGAGCAGTAGCGGACCCCTCCTCCCCAGCGCCTTGAGACCGTCCGGGTGAGTAGTGCGCTATATAAATGTTTTTGATTGATTGATTGATTGATTGAAAAGAGAACTCTTCCCGGGGCTCCCACCGGCTTCTCCTGGACCGTTTGCATTACCGCAATGGACGCCGCGAGCGCACCCGTCTCCACCTCTCCGGGTTCGGGGATCTGAACCCTACTCCCTTTTGATCGGCCAAGGGCAACAGTGGCCATCGCACGTCCCTTCCTAACGGCGTTCGCCCCTCTCTTAGGACCGACTGACCCATGTTCAACTGCTTTTCTCGTTTTAATATTTGCTACTACCACCAAGATTTGTACCTGCGGCGGTTCTACCCGGGCCCTCGTACCGGGTTTCCGTGCTCACCCCAGCGGCCCGCCTACTCGCCGCGGCTTAGCCCCCGTGGCTTTCAGTGCCGGCGACGGACGTGTTTGGGCCCGACGCTTCAGCGCCATCCATTTTCAGGGCTAGTTGATTCGGCAGGTGACTTGTTACACACTTCTTAGCGGATTCCGACTTCCATGGCCACCGACCTGCTGTCTATATCAACCAACACCTTTTCTGGGGTCTGACGAACGTCGGCATCTGGCACCTTAACCCGGCATTCGGTCCATCCAGCAGCGCCAGTTCTGCTCACCAAAAGTGGCCCATTAGGCACTCGCATTCTATGCCCAGCTCCACGCCAGCGAGCCGGGCTTCTTACCCATTTAAAGTCTGAGAATTGGTAGAGCTCGTTTCGGCCCCAAGACCTCTAATCATTCGCTTTACCAGATAAAACTGGGGGCTCTGATCGACAGCTATCCTAAGGGAAACGATTTGCATGTCAGGACTGCTACGGACCTCCACCAGAGTTTCCTCTGGCTTTGCCCTGCCCAGGCATAGTTCACCATCTTTTGGGTCCTATCACGCACGCTCATGCTCCACCTCCCTGACAGAGCAGGCAAGACCGGCCGGTGGTGCGCATGCCGCTGGAAGCGCGACGGAATCCCACCTCAACCGGCGTGCGCCTGCCCTTACCTTTCTTGCCCTACAGGGTTTTGCTCGGCCCTCCGACTCACGTGCCTGTTAGACCCCTGGTGCCGGGAGCAGAGGGCCCCGTCCCCCCTTCAACCGCCCCAGCGTGCCCCGAGGGGGCGGCCGGTCAAGGGTGCCTGGGGGAGGGCGCGGAGGTGGTCGAATCTCCCTCGGCCCCGCGGACACGGCAAAGCTGCTGCCAGGGGGGCTGTAACACCCTCCGCCAGAGCGGATGGCCACCTGCCACCCCAAAGCCTTCCAAGCCGACCTGGAGCCAGTAGCGGCACACCGCCGCAGAGGAAATGCGCCCTGAGGGGATCCGGAACTCCCGGGCCACCAACCCTCCCGCCGTGTTGAATCCTCCCGGTGGACTGCATGGTCCCCACCCATTTACCTCTCGGTGGTTTCACACCCTCTTGAACTTTCCCTTACGGTACTTCAAACTCAAAGTTCTTGATTTTTTGTGCACGTTTGCGGTTGATAAAGTCTTTGCACTTTTCTGTTGTTACTTCCATTGTAACCTCTGGTTCATCGCAAGAGTCATTTTCCAAAACATTTGATGCTTACAGTACATCTTTTGCGGATTTTTTGGTTTTATCTCTTCTATCTCTTCTTTTTTCTGCAATTTGTTTTCTGTTTTTATTGTCAAAATGTGAAACCATCAGCGCATTAATTTTCCTCTTATTTTCATATACTTTTTCCAATTCTGCTAGTAACAGTGTTTCTTCCTGTGACCATAATTTTGATGGTTTGTTGCTTGCTAGAGCTGCTAGTCTAGCCTCATTTTGCGCTCTTGGATGTGCATGCTGAGGTTCTGAACCCGACTCTCTTTTGATCGGCCAAGGGCAACGGTGGTCATCGCATGTCCCTTCCTAACGGCGTTCGCCCCTCTCTTAGGACCGACTGACCCATGTTCAACTGCTTTTCTCATTTGAATATATATTTGCTACTACCACCAAGATCTGTACCTGCGGTGGTTCTACCCGGGCACTCGTACCGGGTTTCCGTGCTCACCGCAGCGGCCCTCCTACTCGCCGCGGCTTAGCCCCCGCGGCTCTCAGTGCCGGCGACGGACGTGTTTGGGCCCGATGCTTCAGCGCCATCCATTTTCAGTGCTAGTTGATTTGGCAGGTGAGTTGTTACACACTCCTTAGAGGATTCTGACTTCCATGGCCACCATCCTGCTGTCTATATCAACCAACATCTTTTCTGGGGTCTGACGAGCGTCGGCATCGGGCGCCTTAACCCGGCATTCGGTCCATCCCGCAGCGCCAGTTCTGCATACCAAAAGTGGCCCATTAGGCACTCGATTTCTATGCCCAGCTCCACGCCAGCGAGCCGGGCTTCTTACTAAGTATGGGCGGCAAATCCGTTCCGCTCGCGGATTTTCTGTAAATTCGCAATCTGCGAGATTCGCGAATTTCCTGCAAAATCCGAGAGCGGAACGGATTGGGTCAAAAGTTCAAGCTGACTTTTGTAACTCTTTTGGAATGGCACCGGCAAGCTGCCAGAGCCATTCTAAAATAGTTACAAAAGTCAGCTTCAACAGGAAGCTCTAATAGATAAAGTAAAGCAGATGCTCGAGTTGAAGCTCAAATTCAGTTACACAATCATTAATCACCCCAAACTTGGGGTGATTAATGATTGTGTAACTTAATTTGACCTTCAACTTGAGCACCTGCTTTACTTTATCTATTAGTGCTTCCTGTTGAAGCTCTTTGTAGATATTTTAGAATGGCGCTGGCAGCTTGCCGACGCCATTCTAAGTGGGGCTGAGGACAGAAGGGCACAAAAGTGGGACAGAGGGCAGAAGGGGACAAAAACGAGTGGGGCAGAGGGCAGAAGGGCACAGAAACGAATGGTACAGAGGGATTAAGGGCATAAAAAACTAGAGGGTGGCAGTGATTAACCAGGCAAAAAAAAAAACCCGCGAACACCAGCGAACAGGCAAAGCGCCTTGCGAACACCCGCGAACACCCGCAAACACCCGCGAACACGCAAAAATATAAAAATCGGCAAATTCACAAAATTCGCCCATGCTTACTTCTTACCCATTTAAAGTTTGAGAATTGCTAGAGCTTGTTTCGGCCCCAAGCCCTCTAATCATTCGCTGTACCAGATAAAACTGGGGGCTCCCAGCGCCAGCTATCCTGAGGGAAACGATTTGCATGTCAGGACCACTACGGACCTCCACCAGAGTTTCCTCTGGCTTCTCCCTGCCCAGGCATAGTTCACCCTCTTTCGGGTCCTATCATGCACGCTCATGCTCCACCTCCCCAACAGAGTGGGCAAGACTGGCCTGTGGTGTGCATGCCACTGGAAGCACGGCGGAATCCCACCTCAACCGGCGTGCGCCGGCCCTCACCTTCCTTGCACTACAGGGTTTTGCTCGGTCCTCCGACTCACGCACCTTTTAGACCCCTGGTACCGGCATGGGCCTCCCTGCCCGGCGACGCGACACGGTTGGGGCACACTGATAACAGTCTGCCCCAGTCGACAGTCGCGCCGGGAGCAGAGGGCCCCGTCCCGCCTTCAACCGCCCCGGCGTGCCCCGAGGGCGCGGGCGGGGACGGGTGCCCGGGGGAGGGCGTGGTGGTGGTCGAATCTCCCTCGGCCCCGCGGACACGGCAAAGCTGCTGCCAGGGGGGCTGTAACACCCTCCGCCAGAGCGGATGGCCACCTGCCACCCGAAGCCTTCCAAGCTGACCTGGAGCCAGTGGCGGCACACCACCGCAGCGGAAATGCGCCCTGAGGGGATCCGGAACTCCCGGGCCACCAACACCTTCCTGCCGTGTTGATTCCTCCGGGCGGACTGCATGGTCCCCACCCATTTACCTCTCGACGCTTTCACACCCTCTTGAACTTTCCCTTACGGTACTTGTTGGCTATCGGTCTCATGCCCTTATTTAGCCTTAGATGGAGTTTACCACCCGCTTTGGGCTGCGTTCTCAAGCAACCTGACTCTGAGAAGACCCGATCCCAGTGCCCCTGGGGCCGCTAACGGCCTAACACCATCCGTGGGGTGAGCCTCGATCAGAAGGACTTGGGCCCCCTGAACGACGCCGGGGAGTCGGTCTTATGTATGCCACAATTTCCGCGCCCGCCACCGGGTGGGGATTTGGTGCTAGGCTCTTCCCTCTTCACTCGCCGTTACTGGGGGAATCCTGGTTAATTTCTTTTCCTCTGCTTAGTAATATGCTTAAATTCAGCGGGTCGCCACGTCTGATCTGAGGTCGTAGTCGGAAGAATGACGCCGGAGCGTCAAAGGTGGGTTGCCGGGGACAGCCGGGCCCCCCCTGTCAGAGCGCCCTCTTTCCCCGGATCACATCTGGAAGGGTTTCGTCCTCCCCGGAAAGCCGGCCGCAGAGGTTGGCGCCAGAGGCGCGTGCACGCGGGCAGCCGGTGGGACACCACAGACAGCCACATGCGGCACAGAGCCAGGTGCCCCGGGACTGGTCCCAGGGCAGACCGGATGAAAGGCCCCTTTCTCAGGGGCCAGGTGCTCCAGCTGCGTACCTCTGTGGCAGGACCCGGCGAGGGACCCTGCCACAGCGATCGGGGGTCTGACCTTGTGGCGGGATGAAGGGGAAGCGGAGCTAACCCTGCGACAGCCCCAGCCACGTCCCGGGGAAGCCCCGGGATGATTGACGATCGAGCGACACTCAGACAATCATAGCCCCGGGAGGAACACGGGGCCGCAAGGCGCGTTCTAAGTGTTGATGATCAATATGTCCTGCAATTCACACTAATTCTTGCAGCAAGCTGCGTTCTTCATCGATGCGCGAGCTGGGTGATCGACTGCCAAGAGTCACAGGCAATTTTTTTTAAACGTTTGCCCACCAGCAGGCGCAGGAGAGGTGGGAGGAAGGTGATGCCGCGTGTCCGCTGCCCGCGCAGCAAGACGGCCCGGGCGCCCCGTTCAAGGCTTCCCCTCTGGGAGTCATGCTGCACCGTTGGGAGAAAAAGACATTGCCAGACGCTCAGCCTGGGTCCCCCCCACCCACCGGAGAGGAAGGGGGCCCCCAGTGCAACTGGAGTAGGCAGCCCTAAAGCTGCCGGTTCCTCCCAGGGACAGCGTGAGGGACCGCACAAGTCTTCAAAGCCCTCGGCCCAGCCGCACGGGACCGGGTCAAACCGGGTACCTGCCTGGCAACAGGGAGGGTTGCTCCACCTGCACGTCAGCCATCCGTCGTTGGCCCGAGCCATGCCTGTGGGCTGGCAATTACCCTACCACCATCCTCGCCAGGGTCGGAGGCACCGGAAGGGAAGAGCCAGGTTGGTCCCCATCCCACACGCCTCCAACCGAGAGTAGCCAAGGTCCCCTCACCAGCCCTTGGCCCCTTCTCTTCCAGACCATCTTCCGCACTTGAAATGCCACTCCCCTGTAGCCTAGTCGGGCCGGACCGGGACTCGGGTTTTGGGAGGGCCCAGCCAGCGCAAGGGCCTTTCAAGGAAGGGGTGGTACCAGCCCAGAGATGCACTGCCATTCAGTTTTCCCCCACCCGAGGGGATGTCGTGCTGGGTGAACTTGGGTTTTGTCTCTATAAGGGGCAGGGGACAGGGGCTGCCCCCCATCCCCGGTCCCTCACACGTCAGTCAGGCCCTCCTCGGGAAGAGGCCCTCCAAAGTCCCGGTTGTCACTCAAGCACCCCATGTGACTGCGGACCGCTCCGCCTGCCAGGGCGCGCCAGGGCAGGGCCGGGCCCTGCGCCTACGGTGTGTGCTTTCAGTAGGCGCCAGAGGGATTCAGGCTGGCACCGTCGTCACTCGGGCCACTCCACCATTAATGATCCTTCCACAGGTTGACATACGGAAACCTTGTTATGACTTTTACTTCCTCTAGATAGTCAAGTTTGATCGTCTTCTCGGCGCTCCACCAGGGCTGTTGCCGACCCCAGCGGGGCCTTTCCCAGGACCTCACTAAACCATCCAATCAGTAGTAGCGAAGGGCGGTATGTACAAAGGGCAGGGACTTAATTAACGCAAGCTTATGACCTGCACTTACTGGGAATTCCTCGTTCATGGGAAATAATTGCAATCCCCTATCCCTATCACGAACGGGGTTCAGCGGGTTACCCGGACCTGTCGGCGAAGGGTAGACACATGCTGATCCATTCAGTGTAGCCTGCGTGCAGCCCTGGACATCTAAGGGCATCACAGACCTGTTATTGCTACATCTCGTGTGGTTGAACGCCACTTGTCCCTTTAAGAAATTGGACGAGGACCGCTGGGGGTCGCGTAACTAGTTAGCATGGAGGAGTCTCGTTCGTTATCTGAATTAACCAGACAAATTGCTCCACGAACTAAGACCGGCCATGCACCACCACCCACAGAATTTAGAAAGAGCTATCAATCTGTCAATCCATTCCGTGTCCGGGCCGGGTGAGGTTTCCCGTGTTGAGTCAAATTAAGCTGAAGGCTCCACTCCTGGTGGTGCCCTTCCGTCAATTCCTTTAAGTTTCAGCTTTGCAACCATACTCCCCCCGGAACCTAATGACTTTGGTTTCCCGGAAGCTGCTTGGGGGTCATGGGAATAACGCCGCCGGATCGCTAGTCGGAAGTATGGCGGTATCTGATCATCTTCGAACCTCCCACTTTCATACTTAATTAATTCTTGGCAAATGCTTTTGCTTTGGTTCATCTTGCGCTGGTCGAAGAATTTCACCTCTAGCGGCACAATACGTCCCTCTTAATCACGGCCCCTGTTCCGAAAACCAACAAAATAGAACTGGAGTCCTATTCCATTATTCCTAGCTGAAGTATTCAGGCGACCGGCCTGCTTTGAACACTCTAATTTTTTCAAAGTAAACGCTTCGGTCCCCCAGGACACTCAGTCAAGAGCATCAAGGGGGCGCTGAGAGGCAGAGCGGGGACAGGTGGTAGCTCGCCTCGCGGCGGACCCCCAGCTCAATTCCAAGATCCAACTACGAGCTTTTAACTGCAGCAACTTTAATATACGCTATTGGAGCTGGAATTACCGCAGCTGCTGGCACCAGACTTGCCCTCCAATGGATCCTCGTTAAAGGATTTAAAGTGTACTCATTCCAATTACTGAGCCTTGAAAGAGTCCTGTATTGTTATTTTTCATCACTACCTCCCCGAATCAGGAGTGGGTAATTTGCGAGCCTGCTGCCTTCCTTGGATGTGGCAGCCGTTTCTCAGGCTCCCTCTCAGGAATCGAACCCTGATTCCCCATTACCCATGGTCACCATGGTAGGCACAGAAAGTACCATTGAAAGTTGATAGGGCAGACATCCGAATGTATCGTCACCGTCACGGGGAAGAGCGATCGGCCCGAGGTTATCTAGAGTCACCAAAGTGACCAGGCGAGCCCGGATTGGTCTTGGTCTGGTAAATGCACGTATCCCGGGAGGTCAGCCCGGCATATATTAGCTCTAGAATTACCACAGTTATCCAAGTAACAGATGGAGCGATCAAAGGAACCAATAACTGATTTAATGAGCCATTCACAGTTTCACTGTACCGGCCGTGTGTACTTACACGTGCATGGCTTAATCTTTGAGACAAGCATATGCTACTGGCAGGATCAACCAGGTAGCTGTACCTGATGACAGGTGGGAGCCGCATGCCCATCTCCCCGACCGGCAAACTTTGCGCAACCCTCCATCTCTCTGGAGCCTGCCAGGGGAAGGAGCCCACCCGCCTGGGCGGGAGGGCTCTCTGGAGGGGTGTGGAGCGATGCGGTCGCATGGGCACCAGCGGGCCCAGCCGTCTCCTGCGGGAGGGAGAGGCGGGCTGAGGCGCAGCCTGAGCGAGACGCAGGGGTGCCGGGGCCTGGCGGTGTCGGAACCCCTCGGAACTATTGTTCCAAGCTGCTGTGGAAACTGGCTGGGCGGAGAGCGGTGACGGCGTGGGGCACAGGACCAACAGACCTGCCGGCCAGGCAGCATCCGAGGGCCTGGCGCCATCCAACCCCTTCAGCGCGGGTCAGACCACCGGGGGGCACGAGCTGCTGGGGCTGCTCGGCCTTTGCTCTGCTGGGTAGGGTGAACGACCTACCGCCATGCTGCAGGCCCTCCCTCGAGTCGGACGGTCCATGTGGGGTGGAAGCTCTTTGCTTGAATCAATGGCGGAGGCTGGCCAAGCAGTCCATCCCTAAATGGGCCTAGAGTGCCCAATCAATAAGAGTATAGCAGGGGCATCCCCTGGCAGGCCACCCTGTGCAGGGGGAATGCTGGGTTAGCATCCCCTGCCTGCCTGCTGCCGGGGTAAGCAGGCTCAGGGAAAAGGGAATATTGGAAAGGGGCTGAGAGGTAGGTGCGTACCTGGGCCTCTGGGGGTCCCAGAGGGTGCACCCGTGTGCCATCTTCCCCGTCTAAGCATCGCCGGTCCTCACAGAGGTCTGCCTGAGCAAACTTGGAGAAAACAAAAACCATTGGGAAGAGGTTTAGAGGCAGGTGCGTACCTGGGCCCCTGGGGGCCCTGGTGGGTGGGCCAGTTTGCCGCCTTCCCCCGTCTCAGCATCACCGGACCTCACAGAGTTCTGACTGAGGAAAAATACTCGTAGAAAATGGACCATCGGAAAGGGGCTGAGAGGCAGGTGCGTACCCGGGCCACTGGGGGCCACTGGGGGCCCCAGCGGGTGGGCCGTTTGCTGCTTCCCCCGTCTCACCATCGCCGGTCCTCACGGAGGTATGCATGAGCAAACTCGGAGAAAAAGGACCATTGGCAAGGGGCTGAGAGGCAGGAGCGTACCCAGGCCCCTGGGAGCCCGGCAGGCGGGCCCAGGTTCTGCCTTCCCCTGATTCAGAATCGCCGGACCTCAAAGAGGTTTTTTATTTTCTCTTTTCACAGAGTGTGTCCCATCGAAGCAGTGCAGAAATTCTGCATAAATTAATTTAGAAAGAAGACTGAAGCAAGCAATCCTATGGATAGCAACAGAGCAACCCACACCCTAAATTGGTGAATGAGGCAAGAGAAAAGGCAAGGTTAAAGGGATGGACATTGCTCAGTTTACACCACCTTATGGCATCTTCCACCTGCACCATAAGCTTCAAAAGCTTATGGTGCAGGTTACAACATCACAGAGGGGACGGATATCCAGTCCGCCGAAATATAAACCCATTATATCCTATGAGATTTATATTGCGTCAGACGTGATATCCATCACCATTGTGACGGAGTAACCCGCCTGCCAAGATTGAAATCAAGCCCTTGGTCACTTTTTTGGAGCTTTATCCCACAATGTCAAGTGAGGCTCCTTGTCAGGCTGGCTCTGGGTTCAACGACGGTGGCTTGCCTCAGTGCGATGCCTCGGTCAACTCCTGGTAGTCTCATCAACATCAAATAGCTCCTGAGCTTCAGCGGAACACCTGAATCGCAGGCCGACTCGCGGTTCAACATTGCTGACATGGCTCTCGTTGACATTCTGACAGTTATGAAGCTTTTTGACAAAAATCTTCCAAATCTTCTAAAACTTCTAGATCTTCTTCCAGAGGGTCCTTTTGGGGTTCCAAAGTATCCACAACACCAATGCAAGATTACAGAAGCTCTGAGTTGCTCCTTGGGATGTTGGCACTATGTCTCCAACAATGCACCTGGCCACATCTTTAAAGTCCAGCTGAAGGTGGTCATGGAGTCTACTTCTTCACTATTAAAAGCAAGTCAAAGTCCTTAGGGCTCTAGTTCCAAAGCGTGAAACAGTTGCAGTCATTCAGAGTGCAATCCACTTGTTGCAGGCCAGGGTTCAGGCAAGGTAGTCCTTTTTCTACTTGTTGTATCAGGCAGGGATCTGAGTTGGTGGGCAGCTCTGCTATATTTATCCAGTGGTCTTGGGTGACAAGTAGGTGGGCACCCCTGACTGATGAGTTACAGGGTACTACCCTAAGGTAAGACAACTTCCTCCAAAGTGTGGCATCTTCTCGTGCAAGAAAGCAATATTCCTCTACAATCCAAAATGGAACAACTCTCTTATGGAGGTTAAGATCTAGCTAGGCCAACCCACTGGTGTGACTGAGTTTCACTAACACTCCCCTTTCAGGCCCTCTGCTAATTCAATTACTTGCTGCTTCTGTCTGGCTGGGAGTTTCAAGAAGTGGAGGTGAGCCTGTGTTCCCACTTTGAAGACCAGTTTAGCTACTCCTCCTTCATTCTGCCTTTTACTCTGCAGCTGCAGATCTCCTCCCACCAGATGTCCTATGTCTCTGTGCAGGCCACCTCACACCTCATCAAAAAAGCTTGGCTGAGCCTGTCAAAGGCTGACGGATAAGGAGAGGCTTCTGTAAGGCTGGATTTTAGTTCATCAGAAAAGCTAGCTCTAAATCTTCTTTTTTTGTAATAGGTATAATAAATCTAACATTAGGAAGTTGTTGGATGTATCATAGGTATTCTTTTAAATCTTTGAATTAATTGCCATGTTAGCATATGGAGCAAATGTAATACAATGGGGAACAACGAAATTGGGCAGTGTTTCCCTCAACAGGCCATATATAAAACATCTTTTAAAACGTCTCTGCTTATATTTACATAACATCCTTCCATTGGGGAACCTAGGGTAGAACCTAGGGCAAACTTATATGTAAATATGAGTTAGAGTAAAACTTTGGGAATACTGTTAAATCCAAAGTCAAATTTGCATCTAATTTAATACTAAAAGCAGCATGCAAAGCAGGACTGGCTTTAAAATGACAGCAAACATCACACCAGGGAACGCTTAAGTGCATAAAATCTACTGGACCTTTAAACCTATCTGCCCTACCATATACTAGGGGCTTACAGGTAAGTTGATATACCAATTGTAATTACACCTAATTGAAATATACCTTTTACATTGAACACTGGTCCTGGGTCTGGTTAGCAGAGCCCAGGGCACAATCAGAGTCAGTTACCACCACTATCAGTAAAAGCAATGGCGGTGATCAGGGCTACTTTCTCACACAGTAGTTATAATCCATCTACTTCCACAGTCAATTGCAAAAGCTAGGGTGGCCTAGAGTTGGGGACACAAGGTGCCAAGCCCCCATCATTAAATAATAACCATCTAGATCTGGAAAGTGGGCAAAATGGAAGGAGGACACCATATTGGACTATGTGGTAAGATAAGAACATACAAGGGTGATACCTGCAGGTGCCCTGATGGCAAGGATATTACGTTAATCGGGACAAGTGGACATAAAATGTGTCACAGGGTGTTATCTGAGGTGTTCACATAAATTTTCAAAGACTGAAAAAAGGTTCAGCTCCTCCTGCTAGACAAAATCAATAAGAAGATGCAGACAGGCAAAACATATACCTTCAAGACTGCAACTCAATCACATTTTTCCCCCTCTCCCTCCTTTTGCATGGCCTCCAACTCTGTCATTTGATTGTCCAGTGGGATGCTTTGCCAGTAATCTCAGAGGGCCAATTATGAACCTACATTTTTTAACAGTGCATGTAAATTGCAAGGTAGTCCCTCTGACCAAGGGAAATGTTCCCAGACAGTGGACCCTTCTCAGGCTTTTTTTAAACATATTTTTATTAATTTGTTTTGTAACATACACATTCACTTAAAGACATGGCAGTACAATCGCTAATCTGGCCCAGAGGTGCAACAGTATATCCCCATAGTACTGAGAAAACATGTGAACACGAGCAGCAGAACCGTGTAATAGAAAACAAAAATCAGCAATGCAATCAACTTTGCTTATCTCCCCATGCCCACTCCCCCCCATGCAACCTGGTTGCCAGGAAAACAAAAGCAATATCATCCACATGTCAGGCACGGTACATCAAGAGCATAAGTGCAAAATGTTATGGATGGACCTCTACAGGGCGTTCAGGTGTGGTGTGCACTGCATTCAATCTAGCTGGATAATCATCCCATTGCTCCATAAGAGAACACCTCCCATCCTGAGATCCGGCATCAGCTCTAACCGAGAGCTCAGCATATGACCAATGCACTACATCTTTCAGCCACAAGTTGATGTGCGGGGCAGACGTCACCTTCCAAGACACGGCTATCCGTGTTTGTGCAAGTACAAGTGCCAGATCCTGAAATCCCCTTAATTGTTTTGTGTGTTTCGTCCTCACCCTCATGTGAAGTACACAAAGGATAGGGTCTTTTTTATGACATAGTTGACACATTGTTCCACATTAACCTTTATTAGTATTGGAATGATTCCCTTATTGAACCTATTTCTGACATAGTAGATCCATTGTTTCACATTTTCATTAAATAATGTCAAAGTCATTGGTCATGGTGCATGCTTGGTGTTGAGATTTTCAACCACTATATTGTAAATCATTTTTGAATTGTTCTACAAATTTTACCTGGCTTGTGGTGTAAATTCCATATGTGTGATTAGAGGGTATCTATGATGTTTATTTTTAATTGCTCAAAGGCATTTTCTCCATTTTGCCCTATGTTTACATATGGTGGAACACATGTATTGCAAATCAGATGTGCAGATAACTAGCTACACATGACAAATAGAAAATTCCAGTTGGTGGATGATCAAATCATGTATTGTTTATTACTTGCTTATATGAGAATTATCTACTTACATAAATATATTTGCAACAATTGCAATTTCCACCTTTGTGACAACCTGTCGGTAAATTGGGGAGCCAAATTGTCCCAACTTAGTAAGTCAGCAAGTACTACCTTGTGTTATGTATCTAATAGTGTTACTGGAACTCAATATTGATTTCAAGCTAGATGCTCATGTGTAGGTGACGAAAGGTTTTTGTGTGATATGTTTGTTGAGATCTTAGGACCATATGTAGGACGGCAAATACCGGTTGGTAACGGCCGATTTCGGCCGTTACCGACCGGTGTTTGCAGATGGAGATGTAGGGGCCTGATAATGTAATAAATCGGTATATTTACTGAATCTGTAAATTTACCGATTCGGTAAAATACATAATCTGTATATGTACCGAATCGGAAAATCTACATGTAGGTGGCACTGTAATCAGTGCCGCAGACCCTTACCGATTCGTTATTTACCACCAAATACTATTTGGTGGTAAATAACGAATTCCTGTGTACATGCACATCTGTGCATGTACACCTGTACCATGTGGCACACATACATGTCCATGGCACACAAGCCAGAATCAGGGGTGCAACAGGGTGTCAAAGTGACACCCTGTCCCCCCTGCAAATTCGGTATTTTTACTGAATCGGTATTTAGCGATTCAGTAATTAACATTGATTCCTAAGGGCCTCAAGGCCCATAGGAATCAATGACAATTACCAAATCGGTAAAAATACCCATTCAGTAATTACCGAATCCTACAGAATCCGTAAAAAATACTGAATTTTTAATTACATCTCATTTACCGAATCTAGAATACCGAATTGGTAAAAGTCGGTATTCTAGAGTCGGTACATGAGAATTACCTACATCTAGCCCTTAATCTTATAGCAATACTTCCCAATGATTAGTAGGATTCCTGTCAATATAGTCATTATCAGTACTGTATTTTGTTGTATAGTTGCTAAAAATACATAGGATACGCACGTTTGTAGGTAACATAAACTAAGGGATTGGTGTCTAGACTGATTCAGGACACTTCCACAGGATATGCCAGCCTAAATATCAACTGGCTCACAGTGCCACCATAAGCCCCCTAACTCTACCAAGGAGCAAATAGTTTATGGCAACCATGGAACATGAAAAACCTTGACCCTTCAGGGATCGTGGAAACACTACAGTACTTTTTGCTCAGTCAATCATGCTCACTTAGTCTCAGAGAGATACTCAGAATAAACGTAAGGAACTTTTTCAATAAGCATTTATTGAACCAACGTTATGCTAATATAAAACATGTTTGCTTCGACAATCATTAGACAGAAGCAAATGTAAAAGATTACAAGCACCAATAGAGAAAACAGAAGGTAGAATTCTTCCATGGTGCTAAAACAGTGAATATATGCAGGCATGACAGTAATCAAACTTACTCCTCCGATGCGAACGCTACCCAAGTGTACCCAGCATGTATGTGGGTATAAAGCCAAGAATCCACCAGTAAAGAGCCAACCCCATTACCTGATGGGAGAGAATAAAGGACCCTGTCTTGGTCACAAGTTGGACACCGCACAAGGGATGTCAGGCCACTGCATGTAGAAGATCAGCGTGCAGGGACCTCAGTGTCTTATATCAGCGTGGAAACGTCTCCTCTAGTTACCTGGGGCCCGATTCACATAAGTAATCTGAGACAAAATCCTAACTTTACGACTTTCGAATTCACAAAAGGCATTTCGGAGTAGTAAAGTTAGGGTTTTGTCTTAAGTTTGTCTTAAGTTTTGGTCTTAAGACAAAATCCTAACTCAAGTTAAAATTAAGTTAGGATTTTGTCTTAAATTTGTCTTAATTTTGATCTTAAGACAAAATCCTAACTTAAGTTAAACTTAAGTTAGTATTTTGTCTTAAGTTTGTCTCAAGTTTTAGTCTTAAGATAAAATCCTATCTTAAGTTAAACTTAAGTTAGCTTTTGTCTTAAGAACAAAACTTAAGGCAAACTTAAGACGAAATCCTAACTTTACTACTCCTAAATGCCTTTTGTGAATACCGAAAGTTGTTAAGTTAGGATTTTGTCTCAGTTTACTTTTGTGAATCGCCCCCTAGTGATGGTGCGGTTCATTTATACCAAAAAGATAGCCTCGAGTTTGTACCACAATCGATATGTTGTGAGTACTATCATGTAACTGAGCCTAAATCAATAATAGCAATTATGCAAAGTAGTCCTGTCGCCCCAGGAGGCTATTGATTATAATGCACTTTTACTACGGCAGACATGATATCCGTCATGTCTGTGATGGAGTATCCCATCCTTCAAACTGTAAATCATGCCCTAAGTCACTGCCATCTAAACGAAGAGGGAAGAAAGGTACAAGCAGCAGAAAAGAAAACGTTGAATGTTAAAGCCCACATGTTCGATTCTTATGGATGCATTCTGAAGGAAAGGGGTGATAACGCTGAAAACAGGTATACCTCCATCAAACAATAAGAAGATTGAGGATCATACACTGAACAAAAGAAACATAGTCACCTTTAAAATCTCCAAAATTAAAAAACCTGAACAAAAGGATGTACTATGAAATAAGGTTTTGAATTGGTGTAGGGCAAAGTCGTAGCAAGTCTCATCCGGTTGTCAGACCTGAAAATTACAAAGGAGACGTCAGCTACTCAGGCAGGAAATAAGGTACAATATGATCTGATATGTTGCAGAGTCTTACTCTTTATTTTAACAGTGGGGAATATTAATGTCAGTTTTATAGAACTTTGAGGAGAAAAGAAAACATCTGATAATAACAAAAGAAATAGTAGAGTCCTCTTCTTCCTCTGTAATGAGGGCTCTAAGAGTCCCTGCTGAAATGTTTAAGCAAGTGAATCAGTTAAAGTAGGAGATTTGGATTAACAAATTGACAGCCTTAGGGTGGTCTTCCCCTAAACCTTTTGCATTCCTCCTCCATTTTTGCTGATCTCATTTGTGCTTGCCTTAGGACTTTGCACACGTTCCCACTACTTACCAGTGCTAGCGTGCATTTGCTCTCTTCATAAAACACAGTAACATTAGCTTATCCCCAATTGGCATATTTTATTTACTTGTAAGTCCCTTGTAAAGTGGCACTACATGTGCCCAGGGCCTGTAAATTAAATGCTACTAGTTTGCCTGATGCACTGATTGTACCACCCACTTAGGTAGCCCTTTAAACATGTCTCAGGCCTTCCATTGCAGACCGTATGTGTGCAGTTTTTAACTACTATTTTGACCTGGCAAAATAACCTCTTTTCCAAGCCCAAACGTTCTTTTTTATACATATCACCCCTAGGGTAGGCCCTCAACGTCCCAAAGGGCAGGGTGCAGTGTATTTAAAAAGTGGGACAATACATTTTAGTTTTATATGTTCTGGTAGTGAAAATCTCTTAAATTGTTTTTCACTATTATAAGGCCTACCAAAGGATGGTATTGAAGTTCCCTTATCACATCTAATAGTCTGTGATTTCCAAAAGGGAGCATGTAACCAGTTCATGTTTCTGGTCTTTGAAACTGTAATGAAAAAGTCCTAGCGTATGGTGAAGTTGGATTTTAAATTACAAATTTGAAAATGCCACTTTTAGGATGTTTTTGTCTTCCTGCATTAGCCTTTTAATGCCTGTGACATGCCTATGGGTCATGTGACCGGGTTTAGCTAACAGTTAGTCTTTGTGTATTCCTCCTAGGCAGTCACACAATAGGGAGCTTGGGTGTTCCTGGATTGTCCATCACAGGCAGTATGGGAGGGTGAAGCTGGGCACACCCCTACTTAAACCTGTAGTTAGTCAGGAGCCAAGACAGGGAAGGCAGAAGGCTTGGGATCTTCTAAGGGAAACATCTAGAAGGTTCTCCCCCACTTCGAAGGCACAACAGGGTATACATTCTGTACCTCAGACACCCTCATGCCAGTACACTTCTAGACCTGTTGATATTCTACAAGGAACTGGCTGCTGTGTTGCCTAAGGACTGTCACTCTGCTGGACTTTTGCCCTGCTGAACTACTGTATTGAAATATTCCTGACTTTCTATGCTGATGACCTGTTGCCTGCTGTCCTTTGCTTGGGTGAGAAGGAGTTGACCTGCATCTTTCGAACCCAGGACTCAAGAGTGACTCCAAGGGCTCGTTGGCTGGGCTCCTGACTTGAGAATCAGAGATAGAATGCTCAAACAACCTTAACTCAGCACATGGACTCTACCATCTGTGAAGTTAGCCTGTCAGGTAGTGCCACCCCAGTTTTGTACCCTTGGAAGTAGGCCTAAGGTGATTTGTCGGCCTCTGCAGATCCAGAGGAACGAACACATCTCCTCCTCTGCGTTGCGCAATCCTGAGCAGATCCGATACATCACCGCTACTGAGTGGATCAGAAGCGCCACAAAGGTCTGGATCGCATCTCAGCCCGTCGCCACATCAGAGGCATCTCTGCAAGATTCACCCTCAGCACAAGCCATTGTATCCCTTGTTGACGGCAGTCTCAACGAAGATGGCAGACTCTGCATCGCAGCCTTGAAGGACCTTTGGAACCGACGTATCACCCAAACTGAGTGGCGCATCCCAGGCTCCAGACTTGACATTGCAAATGTTGCTTGTAGGGTCCTCAATGGCATGGCAAAACCTTGCACCTCATCTTTACCACTTCTCAGAACTGATGCATCGATTCAGCTGTGCGATGCATCTTCAAAGCGGATCCTTGTGATGATCTGCAAACCAGGATTTAAGGTAAGTTGTTCAGCAGGCCTAACTGGGACCCTGTAACCTGCCTATGCTACATTACAGACGGCCGCAACTTATGTGGTGCAACTATATATCCACAGTTAGCGCTTTAGCATTTTTGCACCCGTTTCACAAAAACCTTCAAAATTGACTATCTCTGGTTCCACTAATTGGATTTTTGGAATTTCAGTCTTTTTTATTTATTAAAAATTACTCTATTTTGTGAGATCATTTTGTGGTGTTTCTTCACTGTATTACTGTTTAACTCTTAAGTTTAAAACAAATAATTGCCTCTAAGTTAAGCCTGACTGCACTGTGTGAAGCTACCCAAGCATGAGCTAAGGTTGATTTAGGGTTTGCTTCTGACTTCACCCTGAGAAGAATTGTGGTTGCTGCTTGAGAAGTGTTTCACTTCTCTCCCTTCAACTAGTAATCTAGTTTCTCACAAGGTGTGTTTCCAAAGTGAAATAAATGTAAGCATGTACATGGATAAAAAAAGTTGTTTCATCAAAGACAAATGTGCCATCTTGGGGGAAGATTTACAAGTCCCTTGTGTCACTTCTGCGCCGTCATTGCATCACTTTTGTGACGCCTCAGCAGCGTAAAAGTTGCAGCCCATTTACAACGTGACGCATCTAGGGAGATGCAACACATTGTAAAGCCCTGCGTGACATTATACCTGCATCAGGTATAAGGTAAGCAGTGTAGGCGTTCCCTCGCAGAAAAGCCTCGTAAAAGTGACGTAGTGAAATCTACAAGGAGGACGCCACTGCCTCACAACCTTACGCCTGCTTGAAGCAGGTGTAAGGAGTGACACAGTGAATTGGGAATAGGCCACAACATGCATTGCTGGGGTTGCGTTGTGCTTGCGACACGACTCCAGCAATGCGTGACTTTTTCGTCAACCGATGCCTCAGAATTACTAAAGCATCAGTCAATCCTTGCGCCATGGTGCGCCGTATGGTAAATATGACGCATCCATGGTGTGGCAAGGGTTTTGCATGGTGGCGCAGATGCGTCACTTTCTTGTAAATCTGCCCCTTGGTATTCAGGCCTCCCTGAAAATTCAAGGAGTCCGCTGTGTCCTCCAGATGTCCGTTAACTCAAGAAAAACTAATCACAGTATATTCTTTACTCTTGGGAAAAATGTCTGTATGGCTAAGTTGTAAAAAAAAAATAGTAAAAGACACTTTTATTGGTATTGCAGCATGTTTTCTAACTACAGAATATCTGTTGTTATAGGGTGTACGAAATTTAAGAACATCACCATCTCCAATGTTGAGTGTGAAATAGCCTGTACAAATGTATGTGTTGCTGATGTTGAAAATACAGGGACACCATTTTTAGTAGTCTAATGCTCTCACTATGAAAGGTTTTACCAGGGCCTTTCTCCCACTACAACATTTCTGTTCCATGTTACAGAATGCTACATTTCTGTGTCATAGTTCATGTGACAGAGACGATGTGCAATATGTCCTCTGCATGGCAAAGTTGTGAAGTTGTGTACTTTGCACAAACTGCTACTGGAAAAAGTTTTGCAAAGTCCTACTGTTGACTACTTCATCAGTAGACTACCTTTGCAATTGTATTACTATGTAGATTAAGAATGTATGTCCGTGAACATATTAAAGAAATGGCAAACTTCTAAGAGTTTGATGACAATCTAATGCACTTGACCTCCTACCTTGGGCCTGCTTACAAATAAGTCATTGTCTTCTGACCCCTGTGTTTGGGTGTATTTAACACACCCGATAATTACTGACTGCATTAAATAACTAAGAGTAGAGCCTGAGATGTGGTCAGATGTTCATGCATGTGATTTAGGAGTGGTAAAAGTAAAGTAAACCCAGTGCATGTACTATTGGGCAGTACGGTTCTGTTTAATCCAGGTAATCAGTGTAAGCGTGTAAATGATTCATGTTCTTTGTGTGAAAAGAAGCCAGTCACCCAGTAGGCTGGAGAAGCTTAGAGGCCCTTTTCTGCCATGAAATGATATGTTATAGTAAGAATGTACCTGATTTTCACAACATGACACCACAAGGAAATGACTCATTCCTGCTGTAGGAACACTGAAAGCAGAAGGAATAAAATAAAAGTGCACATATTTTCCTCTGAAAAATGTCAAAGAAAATCATTTCTGTGAATTATGATATTTTAAACATAGGTAACATTATAGGGGCTAAACTAGTCAACCCAAGATTGTCAAAGCTAAACAATAAAACACCTGCGACAGGCAATTAGTCTACCTCTCATTATGGATGGCTGGTATATTTGCAGCATGAAGTGAACATATTGGGAGGCATTACATTCATGTATGTAGTGGAGACAGAATAATTCATGCACTTAGGAATGGAATGTACTTGTAGTAAAAGTTATATTTTTCTAAAAGAAAAAGTGATACTCTACAGTGAAAATGGATCATCCAATAATACCTCCAATAACAATCACTATTGGAGAAATTGTATAATAAGAGAGGACCATTGATATATGGTGATCTGTAGAAGCGCCAAAGCATCAGCTTGTCAAATATGGGCCTCGGGCAACATTGGTGTTGGACATGGCCCTTCTTAGGGGGATTTCCATAAAGCGTTTTGCCTCCTGTCTTCCTGGTTTTTGCAGACTCTCTTTTTGTGGCCTTAGGACTCTGGTCAATTTCCCACTCTACTGCATAGGGGAAGTACATGCACCCTTCCTTGACATGCCAAGAAAGGGTGCTTACTTGATTGGTTTAGATTACATTGGTTTAGGTTATGTTCCTGTGAGTGCCATGTAAAAAGGTACACCACATACCTAGGGCGGGTACTGCACTGGCTAGTAGTGGGACGCAGCGCAAATTGTGCCACCCACCGGAATAGCCTTCCAAACATGTATCATGCTCAAGTTGGCCTCTCTCACTCATTAGCCAACACTGAGCGGGCCTTTCACTACCACCAGAGCGCCCATAGGGTGAGTCCTGAGGGGTGAACCTCGGGGCAGGTGGGCGGCTGGGTAGGTTCACATGTGTGTTTTCTGCCCAGATATTGTAGGAACCCCTATGTGGGTTTCCCTACCTAGGGGTCTGCTCTTCCCATGGGACACCTCCTGGGGTTTGCTCTTGTTCTGGCCTTAAGGTCTGAGGCACTTTTCCACTGTAATGCAGTGTGAAGGTGTGCACACCCTTCCTACCCATGTTAGGAAGTGGTGCTTACCTGATGTTTGTAAACCATGTCACCAGCCTGCTATTGCAGGCCGGTGTGTGCGCATTTGCACCTATGGTGATTGTAACCATATGTGCAGCCTGCCATTGCAGGCCAGTTTCTGCGCACTGATACCTATGGAGGTTTTAAACATGTTTCCAGCCTGCCGTTGCAGGCTGTTGTGTGCGCTGGCACCTATGGTGTTTTTTAACATATATCCAGCCTGCAATTGAAAGGATGTGGGTGCGCCATTGCCCTAATGCTCTGGCTGGCCTTTCTAAATCTCTAGTCAATCCAGAAGGGGCCTTTCACTACCACTAGAGTACCCCTAGGGTACATCTTAAGGGGTGAAGTGGGTGGTAGGGCAGGCAGTTATACATGTGTTCCCTGCCCAGGTAGTGAGGAATATCCATGTGTGTTTTCACTCCCTATGAAGCTTGCTTTCCCCATAGGCTAACATTGGGATATTGTTGAAAACAACTTCAGACTGCAATCGTGAAATGCAGTGTAACAGCCTTATTATGGTACCTATCATTTGATTCACAATGACAAACCCTCTCCTGTGGTAAAGGTGCTTTTGTCTTGACAAGCTGAGAAATGCCACTTCTATAGAGTGGGCATTCTCTGTTCTAAATCCCTTGGTGTGCCTTTTAGTTTGATTCCATCTCACACTGGAGGCTGGGGTAGAATATATGTGCATTCCCCAGCCAAAAGTGTTAACATTGGGCATGCAACTGGAATGACAGACCTCTGTCATTTATGGGCCGAGTTGGTTAGATTGGAGGAAGAGGTTTTGACACTTGGCCTCTGGGAGCCAGATCATGGCCCCACTAATGATTAAGATCTGCATTCCGAGGTCTCACAGCAGAAAGGACTGATATTTAGAGGGGCATCAGTGGTTCAAAGTGAGACCCTCTCAACCATCCAACTTCAAAGGCACACTACAGTAGAACATCTGGTGCCCTACTTCAGCAGTACAGAGATACATTTGGGGGCGTGGAATTGGAGAACCTGGAACAGCGTGGTGCACACTGATAGAGAAAATGTTGTGCACAAGGAGGATTACTGCCATTGAAAGGGATCATGCACCCTTCTTGAATAGTGGCTGGCCTGAGCTGACTACCTACTGATGTGTGGCACCCAGAAGTGTGCTCTTCTGGGGTTTATTGGCTTGCCCTTGTTCTTTTGGAGGTCTCAGGGACATGAATGATCTCCTATAAGGGAGCCACACTGACTACTTCTGACATCTGGAGAGTGGTGCCCTCTTAAGTGGCAACATCGTCTGCTGGATCCAAACTGGTAGATCGACATGAGCGTGGAACTAAGTATTGTGGTTGGAGACAGATTTCTTGTGCCGCGCCCCAGAAGTCTTGCTCGAATGTAAGCCGTGTGGCCCCTGCATCGTGGGGATCTCGAAACGCAAAAGTGTCTTGTTGGTGGTGAGCGGGTTAATCAGTTAAAGATTCCAGCGTGGCCCGCTATGTCAATTGTGCCGCATCTCTCTCGGGCGACACGCATACTGCATGCCCATTGTGTGCGGTATCTGATTCACTGATTTTAAACCTAGGGAATCGGGTGTAACCCTATTAGTGCCTCATTCTACATCAAGTTGCATTGCTAAACTTGCACCTGTGTGTGGGACCGGAACTGCTTGGTGCGACCAGTATCCATGCGCACTAAGCATTGTGCCTCACTTCCAGGGAGGTACCGAATTTGCGACTCTTCATTGTGTGTGACCGGCATTGTGTGGTGAGACCCATATATACGCTCACCAAAATTTGAGCCTCATTTCCACGGAGGTATGGAATTTGCAACTCCTCATTGTGTGTGACCGGAACAGTCTGGTGCGACCCGCAACAATGTGCACCAGGTGCCTCCTTTCTAGGGTGGTACTGAGACTGCAACTCTTCATTGTAGGAAGCCGGAATTATCTGGAGGGACTCATATCACAGCACACCAGACGTTGAGCCCGGATTGCCTAGTTGAGACTCTGATAGATGTGTACCTGATGGTGTGTCTCTTTCTTCCAAGAGGCTCCCATGCTTCATTCCCCATTATTCGATTCTTCCCTTTTTGGACCTCAGTGTGGCAGACCAACTGACCTCTCCTCACTCGGACCTCAATGACATTGTGTTGCCAGGTAGTATTCCCTGGCAAGGGCTGAGTAGTGAGGGCGATTGACTGTGCTGAGGGAACTATTTCGAGACCGATCAGAAGTGGGTAAAGAGACTGCATGACACTTCCTGTGCTTCACAGAACTGGGCTGATGCCGGAAGGAACCCTTTTGAGTGACCAACTATTGCCCTCAACCAGCTTATGCTCTGCATCCCACGGGTGAAGGGAAACATCCATTACAACACAGTCTTTACATCGCACTGATTTTACAACACAGCTGTTACAACGCAACTGCCTTTAAATCGCATGCCGTACAACGCATGCCATTACAACGCATATCACTACAACGCATGCCATTACAACACATATCATTACAACGCAAGCCATTACAACGTATTATAAGGTAAGTAATAGAGTTTTTTTGTTTTAGGGTGGGTATGGATTTTGGGGTAGATGCGAATAGTAATTTTTACCCTCACACTATCCAACACTTTCCCTACTGGTGCACTCATTGGAGTGGGAATGGTAAGTTTTACCCTACATTATCCAACACTTACCCTACTGTTGCACTCACTGGAGTGAGAATGGCAATTTTTACCCCTACACTATACCTAAACATTCACAACTCTTGCACTCACTGGAGTGGGAATAGTATTTTTACCTCTACACTTTCCAACACTTACCCTACTGTTGCCCTAAAAGTATTATGCGTTGTAATGGTATGTGTTGTAATGGTATGCGTTGTAATGGAATGCGTTGTAATGGTAGTTTTAAAAATGCGTTGTAATGGCATGTGTTGTAAAATCATGCGATGTAATGTTAGTTGCAATGTAAAAACCATGTTGCATAAGCATCCATTGTAATTGTTTGCATTTTAATATCATATATTTATGGGTAAACTACCCGCGTGGTGCTAAACCACCATTTAACGATTGCAATTAGTCCTGTTGCCTACCCCCACCTGCTTACCTGGGACTCTACAAAGTGTGAATTCAGCTGCGTGCAGCCTGGTAAACGGAGGGAGGGCTGGTCCTCTCCAATCTGTGGACGTAGGGTAGTCAGGGGGGGTTGGAGGGTGGAAGGAGGTTTTGGCCACTGGGTCAGCTGTGTGCTATCAAATGATCTGTTGGTTATCAGTTGCACTGCATTACGGTACTGTGTGCGTATATAGGCGAGCGCATTCCATACAGACCTGCCTGATATCCGTTGCACTATGTATTGGTGCAGAGTAAGTGTGTGTCTGTGTGTGTGGGGCAGTGACAGTCTGCAGACCGCCTGTGAGTACCGACACTGGCCGGCTGTGTTTTCTTACACTTTGATTTCTTGCCAGAAGAACACTATTTTTGACACTGGCTTTACCTGTGTGGTCTTGGCCCGTGGTGTTGTTAAAAAGTGTTAGAATTCTTTGTATGTACACATTTCTGATATAGTTGTGACCTGGGGTGCACCCTAAATATGGTATTGTTATAACAATTGCTAGGGTGTGCTTAGGGTTGACAAGGTGTTGCACCGCATAAGGGTGCTGGGGTAGGGGTTTAGAATAGGATCTGTTCCAAGTGTGCATCCTACTGATATCATTTCAACACGATTGGGCCTAGTACCAGTAGTAATATTTCCAAGTGTTATTTGTGCCCAGAAATTTATGATGTTCATGTTGCGTTGATTATTGTGTGTGTTGAATACAAATGTTATTGACATACATCATGTGTGAAGTCTCCTTTGTGGTGCTCAGTTTACCATGTTTACCATATCATGTTTTACCATTGTCTCTGTGATAAGCCTGCCTGCTCAGTGCCAAGCTACCTAAAGGTGAGCACAGTGAGTGTAATCACCCACCCATGACGGGAGTGGTAGGTTCTGCCTGGCTAGGGCATTGCCTCAGCCAACCAGAAAGTGCCAGTTCCAACAACTGGTAACTACTGAACCATATGCACACCCACATTTCTGACTTCAAAAACTTTAGGAAACTGTGTGATGAAGGCATTTCACTTCATCTCCCACTATCTCGTATCCCCTGCTTCAAAAATGTGAAACCCTTAGAAATGTGTTATATCCCAGTACTAAACACTATATAAAATGAAACATTAATGTTTACGTTCTCTCCCATAGACCCACAATATAATAACTTGTTTTTATGTGTATTAAAAATGATGTAAAGTTATTACTGTCTCTCTCGTAGTTTTTATTTGAAAATAAGATGCATGGACTCCCGATTGACAATTTCCCCATCTAATAAATGAATACGGATATTAGGAAATTTTATTAGAATAATTTGCTTTCCTTCATGCATAAACCATCAGAAAAATGATTTACGCTTCACACATCTCTCTATAATTGAAATATTCTGTACCGTGTATTTTCAAAAACATGTTTCGAATAATGAGAATTTAAGTTCAACCTAGAGAAAGAAAATTGCATATCTTTCACTCCTATCCGCATACATGACTTTGTATCTTTCTCATATCTCTTTTCTTCTCTCTCCTCTCTCTCTCTCTCGCTTTCTCGCTCTATCTTACACTATCTCTCTTTCTCTTAATCTTTTTTTCTCTCTCCTTCTTTCTCTGTCTTTTGTCTCTGTGTCTCTCAATCTGCATCTCACTCTCAGGCTTTCTCTTTCACCCTTCACTTACTGAAAAAACATCTAATTACCTTTTCTTTCCCTCACAGCAACGCCCAGTATTCTACTATATTGGGCAGCTTTACCAATGATTTCTAATCTAACAACTTTCCCCAAAAATCAACATTGGCTCCTCTACCAGTTGGTGTCCCCCATGGATCAGTCTTAAGCCCACTCTGATTCTCCCCATAGACCGCCTCCCTTTAGTTAATGTCTTCTCCTACCATATGTGTCCAAATAACACACACATCTTTCTCTCCATCTCCCCTCTGCCCTCCCTCCATCCTGCATACCTGACTGTGTCACAGCTATTAAATGCTCGGTGTTTCCTGGTCTCTCTTCCTGACCTGTACAAAAACGAGATGCTTTAGATTCCTTCCTCCTGTGCACCTATCTCCCTGTCTTTCCCAATGCTTCTTGACACTTCTTCGTGTGTGAAATACTTTTAGTGTGCTGCTGGCTCTTCATCACGGGTCAGAAAGCCAATGGCTAGATTCTGGGTCCTGGACTAGTGCTTAGAACAAGGAGTATTCATTCACTTTCCTATTACAGTCAGGGCAGGCTGGTGGGCCCTGTGCATGCAATGTGGATGCTGGGCTCAGAAAGAAACTTCTTCAACTAGTCTCCTTGCCACTCATTAGTATACTAAAGGTCAGTAAACCATCTAGTATTGCCTCATGGAGTAGCAACCAAACAACTGTTTTGTGTATTATAGCAAAGACAGAGAAAATGTATTTTTCACAATACACAGGCCAAACTAATTGGCTTTCTCAATGCTTGTTTCATAATTAGAGTAATTTACCTATTGGATACATGCCTTTGAGAAACGTACAGACTCCCCTTAATACACTTCTCTCTGTTTTGGTCCAAAGAATGAATGATGCTAAGCAAATTAGGATCAAATTAAACCGTTTAACATGCTCATTGTGCGTGGCTTGGAGCTTGGGATAATCATTTTTGCACCCGATAAAAAAGACAAAACCGATGGTACAGAATGTTATCATATGTGAGAAAACTGACTATTTCAGCGTTTGTAATCTAAATAGGGCATAACATGCAGATTGTGCTTTTTATAACACCGAATTCCACACGTTTTAGTATTAACTGGGATTTCTCCCCTCTTTAAATTGGGGCAGGATTGACCTGCTGAAATTTCACAAATGCTGACATCTTAAAGTCGTTAATTACTTGGTGTGAAGCATCTCCATCAACACTTCTAATTGTTATCCCTGCACAAACAGGTATTTGGAGGGGACTGTGATTTTATGGCAGCCCACAACCCAAATAAAGGACAACTTGCCCTTTTGGCAAATAAACTCGGGTAACAATGCAATCACAGAAAAACAACACTGTAATGCACTATTGTTAAAGGTCGGTAATACACTCAATGCTTAATAACAAAAGAGAGAGCTTAATGGTACTTATAATATAACCTGTTAGGTTCATAAAGATGTAAAAGAGGTATTTGACTACATAGAGTACTCATCTTACTATCTAGTACTACCAAAGAAGAAACAAGAAATAGACAATGCACGGCCTATGATTAATAAGATGCTAACAGATTTTGGTGACGTAGGGTCCTCTTTATCGTAAGGTGAAGAGCAGTCATCTATCTATCTATCTATCTATCTATCTATCTATCTATCTATCTATCTATCTATCTATCTATCTATCTATCTATCTATCTATCTATCTATCTATCTATCTATCTATCTATCTATCTATCTATCTATTTATATATATATATATATTCAATACAAAAAAAATAAACACGCTGCACACTTCTTGGATCTTCACGCAGTTATTTATTCAAAGCGTGCCACACTCCTACGCGTTTCGAACCGTAGTTCCTGGTCACGGTAGTAATTGTGCATAGTCACTTTTTGATTTCTGTATTTATACTGGTGCATTACACTCATAGTGTCAGGTGCATGCTGGGACTTGTAGTTGCCCCTCGTGTTTAGTTCTAGTTGGATCGTGTTTTTGGGGGGCGCGATTACAGGCGGGGTGATCGTTGTGTTACTACACTAAAAAGCGTTCCCTAATATAATGGGAATTTACCGCTTTTTACTCGCTACCGTGCTAAGCACGGGCGATATGATCAAGAATCCGTGTACCTGATTCTGGATCAAAGTGTGTAACCGTGGACTGTATGTCCTAAAGCAATTACGGGCTGAGTGCCCTACGTCCCCACTGTGTATCACATCCCACATTGCGCGATCCAATTTCGTAGCTCTTATCACACTATTAAATCAAGTTAGGTCTCGCATTTGATGCAGTCATCCATCACTTAGCCTGTTGTTCTTAAGCTTAACGGCATGTACAGTATATACATTTAGTTCATTGTCCAGTGTCATAAGTGGACATAAAGTTCATATATATATGTATATATAGTATATATATATATATATATATATATATATATATATATATATATATATATATATATATATATATATATATATATATATATATATATATATATATATATATATATGTATACCACCACTGGGTAATACATATTACCCAGTGGTGGTGGCCACTGTGTAGTTATAGTGTGGTTTGTGTTTCCGTAGGAAATGCCTTTTTTGTGCTGCTAATAACTATGGCTCTGTTTGGCAAATCCCATGAAACTTTCCAAAAAAGTGCCACTTTTTGACTAGTTTGTTTATGGAAGTTTTTGGGGTGTTCTGTCAAGCGGGGACAGAGAAAAAGGGGGACACTCAAAATAAATTTTTCCTATTCATTTTTATAGGATTTTTCGACACAGCTACAGCCCAAACCGCTGTATTGATTAACTCCAGATTTGGCAGAAAGCTGGATCTAGATCAAGAACGAGTGTTTTTGTGTGAGTACATTAAGTAGTTTTTGAGCAATTAATGCTCAAAAAGTTTTATATCTAGCAACGTGGAGGCTCCCCGCGTCCAACCGATCTGATGGGATCTGATTGGCTGCCATCACATCAACCAAGAAGTGGTGGCATCCACCTTAGGCCTTGGGACTCAGCCCGAGTCCTAAAAAAAATAAAGAAAAAAACACACAAGTGGGCGGGTGGGGATACTCTGGGACTTTAGGCCTGGTGGTGGGATTCCACAAGGAGCCCTACTGGTTTGAGAAACATTTTTTTAAACAACTTGTGGCAAATTTGTGAATGATCTGTAAATCTGTGGCAAAATTTTAAAAAAAGTTTGGGTTCTCGCGCCTTTCCAATAAATACCCACGGGGTGTGCCAGGGCCTGAGATGGCACAATAGGTAGCACTTAAAGGTAGGGGAGCACGTGCCCCCCCTTCTCGAGTTTAATAAGTCCCAGGGACCCTCTCCTCCAGGGCCTGCCATTTTATTAAGTGGGTGGGGGGCACACATCACCTACCCAAATCTAATAAGGCCCTGGGGAACCTATCTCCTGAGGTCGCAACGCTTTAAAAAGGGGAGTGGGCCACGTAGCTTCCTCCCTGAGCCCAAAGGGGCATAGATCCCATCCCTGGGGGCTGAGCAATTAATTGAAGGAGGAGCCTTGCAAGGGCCCCTCCTTGAGCCTGATTAGGTCCCGGGGACCCCTTCCGCTCAGTGACTGTCTCCCAAGGAGCCCACCCCTGGACACAGTAAATGTCCTGCCTGCACTACTGCAGGCAGGGAAACATATGTTTGGTCCCGTCTGGCGGGAACATTCATTAATCTCACACCTAATAGGAGCAAACTTGTAAATCTGCTCCCAGCTGGTGGGAGTTTTAAAAATACCCCCCTGGGCTGAGATCAGACGTATTCGGCTTTCCTGCCCCCAGCTTTGCGGGCAGGAAAACAAAACTCATATTGCTCCTGGCAGGAGGGAGCATGAAAAGATAGCTGCGCCCACCGGGGCAGGAGCAATGCTGGCTCCTGCAAAATGCGGGGAGCAGGCTGGGGCAACGAAAGCCCTAAGGCTCCTTCCACATCCCCCAATAGTGTACTTGGTGGGTGCCCTGCATGGACACCGTGGACCCCACCTATAAAGTAAAATGCCATGGGCGAATGGGTCCCCAAGGCTAAAATAAGCTCTGGGAGGGCCCAGGGGGATGGGGTCCCCGGGCCCAAGAAGGCTCTGGGAGGGGGACTGCAAGCTCCCTCCCTGTTTAATTGTATTTTGCCCCGGGGTATGGGGTCCCTGGAACCTAATGAGGTTTGGGGAGGTGGCCCAATGGTCCCCTCATCTTCTTGAATTAAACTTGGCCCCGGGGAATGGTGTGCCCGGGGATAGATAAGGTCCTGGGAAGGGGGCCACATGCCTCCCTCTCATTAGAATTCAGCCCAGGGTATTGGATTCTCCAGGGCCCATTAAAGCTTAGGGAGGAGGGATGCGTACCCCCTCCCCTTAATATACATGTTTTGGCGAAAGAGTATGGGATCCCTGAGGCCCGACGGCCAACCCTATGTTGCCTCATGAAAGGCTATGCATGGAGCGGGCTATCAACCTGTGGTGGGGGGTTGGCTACCTTAGGGTGGGTTGCTGTGGCCAGACCCTGTGGCAAACCCCCACCACTCATGGCCTGGGGGCTGTGCCCAGCAGTTGGTTGACTGACTATGGGGTGTTGGCCACATGCCTTGTGGCCAAACCCTGCCACTCCACTTTACACCACTCCACTGTACGCTATTTCAGTGTATGCTACTCTACTGTATCCTATTACACTGTATGCCACTCTAATCTACACCACTCCACAATACGCTATTCCACTGTATGCCAGTGTGTTCTACCACATTCCACTCGATGCCACTGCACTGTAAATGACGTCCTGCTATGCTATTCCACTGTATCCTGCTCCATCATACAACACTCCAGACTATGCCATTACACTCTACACCAATCTACTCTTTACTGTTCCACTGTTTGCCACTCAACTGTATGACACTCCACTCTATTCTATCCCACTCAATGCCACTTAACTCTGCACCAGTCGACTGTATGCCACTCTACTCTACCCTATTCCACTCTATGTCACTCCACTATATGCCACTCCACCCCACTCTATTCTATGCCACTGCACTCAATGCCACTCCACTCTTTGTCACTCCACTCTACTCCACTTTATGCCATCATACGAAACTCCACTCTCGCCACTCCACTCTACACCACTCTAGTATATGCTATTCTACTCTGCACCACTGCACTCTATGACGCGCCACTCTATGTCCCTCCCGTCTGTCCCAATCCACAGTATACCACTCCACTCTACGCTACTCCACTCTGCACTATGTCATTGTATGCAACAGCACTCTCACCACTCCACTCTATGATATTCTACTGTACGCCACTCAGCTCTATGCAATTTACTGTATGCTAATCCACTTTTCACCACTACACAGTATGCCACTCCACTGTATACCACTGTACTTTATGGCACTTCACTCTACACTATGTCATTGTACGCATCTCTACTCTCGCCACTCCACTCTATGATCTTCTATTCTATGACACTTCACTGTATGCTATTCCACTCTGTGCCACTCCACACTATGCCACTCCAGTATAAGCTATTGTACTCTACACCACTCCTCTACAATACTCCACTCCGCACTATTCTACTGTACGCCACTATAATGTACCTTGGTCTACTGTCAGCTGCTCCACTTTACACTACTGCACTCTATGCCACTGCGCATCATGCTACTCCACTGTAAGCTATTACATTCTACCACACTCCATTCCACGGCACTCCACTCTTCGCCATTCCACTGTACACTATTCTACTTTATGCCACTCTACTCTACAAAACTCCACTGTATGCTATTCTATTCTAGACCACCCCACATCACTCCACTCTACCCACCCCACCCCACTCTTCTCTACACCACTCCACTATGCAATATTGTACACAACTACACTCTATGCCACTCAAATCTATGCTATTCTACTGTACTCAATTCTAATCTACTCCAGCGCACTGAACCCCACTTCACTGTATGCTATTCCACTTTATGGTACTCCACTGTACCCCAATACACTGTACACCACTCCACTGTACACCACTGCACTCTGCACCACTCCATTGCATGCTATTCCAATCAAAACCACTCTGGTATACAACACTACAGTGTACGCGAATTTACTGTATGTCACTCCAGTCTACACCACTCCACTCTAGGACACTCCAGTGTATGGCACTCCACTATATACTCTTCTTCTCTACGCTACTCCTCTCTATGCCGTTCTACTGTACACCACTACATTGTACCTCACTCCGCTGAAAGCTGCTCCAAACTACGCCACTGCACTCTATGCTACTCTACTATATATTACACGCTACCACGCTGCTTTCTTCACCACTCCACTAGTCGCCATTCCACTGTATACTATCCTACTGTACGCCACTCTACTCTACACCATTACACTTTGCATCACTCCAATGTATGCTATTCCACTCTATACCACTTCACTGTAACCTATTTCACTCTCTGTCACTCCACTATACAGTATTCGACTGTCTGCAACTACACTCTACTCCAATTAATTTTACTCTATTCCACTATACACTATTCCACTCCACTCTACACCACTCCACTGTATGACACTGCACTCTACTCCACTTCACTGTATGCTATTCCAATTTTCGCCATTCCACTGTATGCAACTCCACTGTAAACTTTTCCACTGTAATCTACAGTGTATGCTTGTAGCGCTTACGGCCAGTAAATATAGACGCAGGGTAGTTCTAGGTCGAAACCGCTGCTGCACTACAACTCCCAGAATGACCTGGGTCCTGGCAAACCGGAACTCGCATCCAGGTGCAGCAATATAAGCTCCTCCCTGACGCTGCCGGGTGCTTGTCAATCCTTCCATTTCGATGTGATAGAGCTTACCTTGTATACTTTGAGAACTGTTGCCGCGGACGCGTTCCTTTCCGCTTGGAGGACGCCGAGGGCTGGTTGCCGCGGACGCTTTCCTTCCCGCTTGGAGGACGCCGAGGGCTGGTTGCCACGGACGCTTTCCTTCCCGCTTGGATGCTGGGAGCAGGGTCTCGCGGACTCCTTCTTTCCCGCTTCGAGGACGCCAAGAACTAATCTCTGCGCACGCTTGTATTCCCGCTTGGAGGAGGTAGGCTATTGAACTCAGCACGGCCGTGCTAGGTAAACTGTTTGCTGCCTCAGAACTCCTAATCTTCGAACCTGTTGTGGCGTTACTTCGCTCTTTGATTTGAACTCCGTTAATTACCCGTCAGAAGTGACTATAATTACCAGGCGTATTGAGACGCCTCCCTATCTTGCCTTCCCTTCGTTTTGGGCTGTGGATGAACAGCTGCAGAGCGATAGACTTTTTCCCATGAACGAAACAGTAACACACCGTTAGGCACGTACAGAGTGGGCAATCCCGGGAGTGTTTCCCTTATTTCCTTATTACAGACAGAGAAGGTGCACATACAAACCAGTCTAATCAGTCTGTCCTTTTGTTTTCATAGTGACGTTGTGATCCGAAGAACTCCTTGCATAGTGACCAGACCTAGAGGGGTGTCTTCTCAACAACTTCATTCTTCTGTTGTTCCCTTCCCTTTTTCCTGGAGTGCCATCTGTCCCACGCGTGTGTCTCACACTGGGAGAGTGGGCACTATTGGGAACTGGGAAGACTCTCAGCACGCTGTGGTCCCCGCTGGCTAGATACCTAAGGTTAGTGGCTTGTGTGTTCTCTTCTTGGGGTACCTTTCCGCTGCTAACCGCGACAATGCTAGTCTATTGTACGGTATTCCATTGTATGCCACTCCACCACTCCACTGTATGCCAATCCACTGATTGCCACTCCAGTCTACAACACTGCATTGTAAACTAGTCCAGTCTATGCCCATCTACTCTACACTATTCCGCTAAACGCAACTCCATTCTTCTATGTCACTCCACTCTATCCTATTCCACTCTACCCTACTCTACTGTATGCCACTTCAATGTATGCCATAACAGTGTAGTCAAATCCAGTGCATGCTGCTCCTCTGTATGCTATTCTACTCTCCAGCAGTGCACTGTATGCTGCTCAAATCTATGCTATTCCACTGTAAACCACTCTATTCTATGCTACTCCACTCCACTTTATGCTATTCCGTTTTATGGCACTCCACTATACGCTAGTCCACTGTACCCCACTCCACGGTATACTATTAGCACGCTATTCTACTGTATGCAGCTCCACTCTACACCGCTCCACACTATGCTATTTCACTCCACTGTAAACCAATCCAGTCAAAGAAAATCCATTATATGCAACTCCACTGTACACCACTCCTCTCTACGCCACTCCAATGTACACCACTCCACTGTACGTCACTCCACTGTATGCTACTCCATTGGATGCCAATCCACTCTACGGTATTCCACTATATGGCACTCCACGATATACTTTTGCCCTCAAGGGCACTGTATGCCACTATACTCTACAACACTACATCCCACTCCACAATAGCACAGTGCATCACACTCAATTCTGCTACCTCACTCCACTGTACAACACTGTACTCCACTTAATGCCACTACACTGTACTCCATTCTACAACATTTTCACACACTCTACAACATGGCTTACTGCTCCTCTGAATGACACACCACTAAACTTTATAACAATGTACTCCCCTGTATGCTATGTCACTACAGTGTACTACACTTCAAGGCACTGTAGTATACGAGATGTCACTCCACAATACAACACTTTAGTCCACTCTACGCTACACCACTGCACTCCACTGGACTACAGGATGACAGCTTACCACACTTTATGCCACTGTACGACACTCCCATGTACGCTGCTCCACTCTACAAGACTCTACTGTACTCTATAAACTGCATTCAACAACACTCTACTACACTGGATGCCACTGTACAACACTTTACTACACAGTATGCCACAGCACTGTACAATACTCTACTCCCCTCTATGTCATTCTATGACAATCTGCTCAACTCTATGCCACTCACCGACACTAGACTCCACAACACTCTACTGTACGACATGCAGCTGTACTGAATGACATGCAACTCCACGGTACAACAGACCACTACACTCTACAATACTCCACTATATGACACACCACTCCTCTACATAACACTTTACTCCACTAACTGCAATGCCATTCTGGTCTACTTCACTCCACTGTGTTCTACTCCACAACACTGGACTCTATGAGGCATATTTACAAACCCAGTTGTGTCAATCTTGCACCACGCAAAGTGGTGCAAGAGTGACAGAAGTCAGAAATGAGATTTATAAAGCCACGCAAGGCCCTGAGTGACTTCATAAATCTTGAGTGAAGCAATGCAGTGGAAAATACTGCACTGCCTTACTCTGTGCTAGAGAGGCATTCCATTTGTGGTGTGTGGGTGTTCCCACGCTACTCCCTTAGTTTTTTATGCATTCCCAGATTTACATGAACTGGTAAACCTGTGAATGCGCCAAAAAGAAACTCCTACCCAGGAGACACATAACAAGGAGAAATATATTTATTTCTCCTTGTTACTTCCTCTTGCTATGTGCGCTGCATTCTGCAGCACATATAAATAGAGGGCTATGCCTCCCCGGATTGTTTTTGTGCTGGAACGTGCCGCTTCCTGCACAAATATCATCCTGCATGCAGGAAAGGCACCCTTGCACCATGGTGCAAGGCTGACTACGCTGCTGCTAGGCAGCTAACATGGCACCAGTGCAGGGAAAAAGGCAGGAATGCACCGTAGTCTTTTAAATAGGGACAAGTCCTGCCACTTCCCTGGCACACAATGCAGCACAGAAAAGTGACTTGCTGTGCTGTGCCCAGGGGATCCACATCACCTAAATTGTTAGTGGCCTTGAGAGGTGACCCAAGGGGCCTGTTGAACCCTGCTGGAGCCCCACCAGCCCCCATGACCTTTGAGATCTGGCATTTTTTTGTTATACATGGCTGTCCTTGTGCCATTTAGTGACACCCACGACTTCTTTAATCATTGGGGCCTGGAGGGGAGCCCCTGCTGACTCCCCAGTCACATCGGTGGCGGGAGACGGGCTTTTTACAAAAAAAAATTACGTTGGTGTCCAGGTGCCCACCAGGGGCACCCACAATGTAGTCACTGCTGGGGGCTGTGGAGGATCCCCAAAGCCCCTGCAGCCTTCCCACCCAACACCCATTGTGGTGCTGACAGGAGCTGGTACCATTCTCCTTTAATCCTGCATGGGAGAGAGCAAATAAATTCACAGCTCCTGCCTGGGGGAGAAAAATGTTATGCTTTATACCCAGCAAAATGTGGGCAGGGTATGCCCACACTTTCCTGGACAGAAAACAGCAGTGTCTGGGGAATGGGGTTTCCAGGATTCGACTTAGATTAGGCCCCAGGCAATGAGGTTCCTGGTGCCTACCTAGACCCAGGGAGGGGGCCAATGTCCCCTTGCCCTAATAATGTTAAAGTGCTGAGGGTATGGGATCCCCGTGACCTCCTAGAGGCTTGGAGATGGTAGCCACACAATCTAAGCTTCTAATAATGTTAATACCCCCTACCCTTTGAATAAAATTATAGTGATCAGCTGGCCCACGCGAAGGGCTTATTTTTTAAAAGGTGGAAGACCACCATATATTTTTTATTGGAGCATCACCTTTCAAAAATAATTAACTTTTTTGGCCCACAAGATGTCCCTCTGAGACCTAGGGGTGCAGGGTGTCTCTACCATGCCCCCAAAAGTTTATTTAACCTTTTTTTCAGAACAAGAGATTGAGCTCCTAATATGGCTGCCATCACATCTTTGTTGATGCGGTAGCAGCCAATCAGATCTTACCTCTAGATCTGTCAGCTCCGCTGGTCCACCAGAGAGAAACATCCATATGTTTTGTAACCTTTATTTCTCAAAAACTACTAAACAGAATAAGATTACGTTTCAAAAAGCATTTTCTGGACCAAGATCTTGCTTTCTGTCATATTCAAAAATTGGTGTATTCTGTTCAGCAGTTTTTGTGTATCACTTTTCAGTTTTCCTATGGTGAAACAACTTGTGCCCCCCCCTTTTTTCTCAGCCCCGCTTGACAGATCAGCCTGAATCTTTCAAGGAAGGTCCTGAGATGCATGGTGATTTATTTTTGGAAAGTTTCATGAACATTTGTCAAATAGTGTCAAAGTTCTAAGCAAACCCAACAAAAAATGTCCTAAGGTGAAGTGGTCCTAACTATAGCTACATGTATTCAATGAGAGGGACCTGGAGCACATAAAAGGTTCAGCATACACACTCCAAATAACCAATCACAGTCAACAGGGTATGCAGTTCCTAATAAGTGAAGTCTGTCTGTTCAGGTCAGTTAAGTTCCACAGAGTTTGCAAAGAGCATTACTGTGCAGGAACAAATACCCTCACACACCTAGATAGGTGTAATGCTTCATCATTGGGCTTTTGCTCCATGTCGGCCCTGCACTGCAATGGGGGCTCTTTACCAGATATCTTTTTATAAGCTGTTTGGTAAAGTGTGGCTGTGTGGGTATAAAAGTAGTTTGGTGTCTTAAGTGTGTATGTGAAAAAGTGAAGTAAAAATAGGACACGGGTACTCTTCAGAATTATTTGAATGATTGAGTCCTTCTGCCTATGTTAAAATCTGTTGTGCTCCTAGAAATCATTATCTAAGCTAGCTGTAGGTTGACATATTTCAAGCCTAATTCAGTTGAGTATAATTCCCACCACCACGGTTTGCATTTAAGCAGACTGCCAATCTGAAGGACATGTTAATACACATATGTCCACAAGACTCAAAGAGTACAGATCAGAGATCACTATGGGATCTCCCCCAGTAAAAGGACACATCCCCTGCTGATCGTGTATTGCATGTACTTATACAGAAAGCTCCAGCGAGATACCTTTAAAGACCAATTGGGTGTGGACACAAAACTCGATGTTTTAATTAGTGTTATGTATTTTAGTATATATTTTAAATGAATGTGATGTATTTTTTTTGTATAAGAATTGTTTATGTTTTTTAATGTATGTGTTAAATTGTAGTTGTTATCAATGTTATTTTAATTAAATGTTGCTTTTTTTAGTTCCGTAGCGGGCTGTGGGTTTGTAGGGGAATATGGTGGGGAGTAATTTAATTATAATAAATTAATGATTATTTTTTATTTATTATTATTTATTTAATTGAGAATGTATAGTGTTAATTGTGGGACGTAATTAATTATTAATTAATTATTAATTGGTTGTTAATCAATATTAATTAATTAATTGCTAATTAATTATGGTAATTTTGTCATTGTTTAGGTGCTGTTTGTGGGGTTTATAGGGGTAAAGGGTGGGGAGTAATTATTTTTAATTAATTAATAAGTTGTTAATTAATATTAATTAATTGAAAATTAATTATGAAAATTGTGTAATTAATTTTAGGTGAGGATTGTGGGGTTTATAGGGGCAAAGGGTGGGAAGTAAGTTTTGTTTAATTAATTAATATTTAGTTCCTAATTAATATTAAATAATTAAATAATTACTTGATAATTAAATATGGAAATTGTGTAATTCATTTTAGGTTTGGGATGTGGGGTTTATAGGGGTAAAGGGTGGGAAGTCATTCATGTTTAATTAATTAATAATTACTTGATCATTAATATGAAATAATTAATTAATGTTTAATTAGGATAATTGTTTATATTTTGTGTGTGGGGGGTTTTACAGAGTATGTGCTTACTCTCCTAAAGAGAATCGAGTGTCTAATGAGAGTGGGCTCTGCATGAGAAGTGAACAGGAGTGAGTACGTACCAAGTACCAGCCACCCATTTGTGCTTGATTGCCCACAAGAGGTTGACACTGTCTCCAATGTGTTTGGTACAGGGTAAACACCATGGCCTCTGTGACCTTGGGTGTCTAGATTCTCTCTCCATTGTGGGTTTCTGCACAAGGTCAGACTGTTCACAGATGCTACTTTCCAACCTAAATCTGGTTCATTGCCCGCAAGAGGTTGGCTATCGGCTAACTATTTTAGTACAATGTGAACTCTGTTCAAGGTATGGACTTGGTCACCAAGTAAAGATTAGGTGTCTGGAGGAAATGGGTTCTCCTTGAAGAGTTCTTCAAGCCTGGAGGGCTTTTGTATCTGTAATTTATGCTGAACTATAACTGCTGATTTTCAGCTTTTATTTTCATATAAAACATGACTTTATCACAGACATTGTCACCTAACTATAATGTCCCTTTTACCTTTGAGTTTTGTCAGTGAATTTCTAGGGAAATTTTACATTAAGAAACAAATGAATACCACACCTAACTATAACATCACTATCAACTTTTGGATATTTCTGAAAATTTCTAGTGATTTTATTAAAATGAAGTAAGATATTGCTACATAACTAACTGTACGTAGTAGAGTCTTGGCTTTGTAAGGAACCTTGAGTATCCAGAGGGAGTCGACTCAACCTGGAGAGCTGAGCAGAGAGCACAGGCTGTGTGTAATAGGGGCTTCTCACATACTGGGGGCTATGTAAATGGAGGGAGTGTGTTATACACATACTCTGTGCACAGTACTGTGTGCAGTAGGGCTTGCTGAGGGACTAGCTTCTCCATGAAGACATATGTATGGGTTGAAGGCTATGAATAGCAGGGTTGGATGTTAGACTGGCCTCGCCACAAAGACCTCTCTACGGGATGAACGCTGTACAGAGTAGGGTGTCATAAGGGGCTAGCTGTTCCGCCAAGAGTTCTGTACAGTATGAAGGCAGTCTGTAATTTTACTATGTATACGGGGTGCCATTTTAAATAAGAAAGGCCTATTGCCTTTGTACAGGGGTCACCACATCAATACATAAAAGACAGGCCTATTGGCATTGTAAAAGGGTCACCATATTAGTAAATCAACAACATGTCATAATTTAGCATTAAAACCAATTGATTCATTACTAATACATACAATATAATATTCATTATTAGTTATTATCACTGACATATTTCATATAAAACACTCCTAACAACTATAAACATGTGTCTTTCTTTAACACTCTTCCGGTCACATAATGCAACCACAGGGCCAACCATAAGGGGTTTGGTCACTCCAGCTGAAGAGCATACAGCTCCAACTTGGAGTACTTTAAAAATGATCGAATCTTCTCCCGGGTCATGTATTTAATGATCCAGGTGACAGTGCAAGCTTTATGAAAATATTATGGGGGGGCTGCTGCACTCTTTGCAGCCCCCCACAACACTTAATTAAATTTTTTGTGCTGCCCTTATCAGGGCATTATGTAACGCTCCTCTCAGGAGGAGTGATAATGCAAGCTGTAGACCTTTGTTGCTTCCTTCTTTGTGGCATAGTGCAGCACCTTTTTTTCTCTTTTTTCACGAAATCTTATGGGTGCCCTACCCCAAGGTCATGGCAGCTCTGGTGACTCTCCGTTATTACATATATATAAAAAAGTAATGTGCCTCCAATTAAAAAAAAAAAAGTAATTCCAGCATTTCTGTGGTACTCCTGGAGGACTGCAAAATGTAAAAATAGACTTGGCTCAGGGAGGGGAGCCCCTCTGGGACCCTCCACAAAGGCTAGTGTTTCAGGGTCTGCATACCATGCCTTTTATATCCTGTTTTAAGCACAAGCAAGTTCCTGAACCGTGTAATGGCTACTGCAACATTTATGGAATGCTGAGGCCAGCCAATCAGAATGTTTGCTCCAAAAAAGCCCCTTCAGCTATTTCGGATGGCTTGAATTTCAACCCAACTGTTAATATATCTATAACATTTGAACCTTAATTTGTCCAAAACTATTTCTCCAAAACTACTGAACAGCTATACACCAAATCACAGAAAACAAATGCTTTATGGGCTAAGATCTAGCTTTCGGCTATATTTAGTTTAGTTCTGATCAGTTGTTTTGTCTGTAAGGCTGTCTAAAATTCCTTATGGAAATTGCATAGTGAAATTTGTGTTTTCTTGCCCCCACTTGACATAGCAACCCAAAACTATGCAGGAAGAAGCTGAGGTGGATGAACTTTTCTTTAAATAGTTTTGTAAAGATTTTTTAAGTGGAGTCAAAGTTTTTAGCGAAACAAAAAGCACTCTGCCTTTTGAAAGTAAGGCATAACTATAGCTACGCCATGATGACTCCCATTGTTTAATACAGGTTTATATATGTTACCTAGTGGCAGTTGCCACTGGGTAGTTATAGTTCGGACATGTTTCCAAGGTAAATACATTTTTAGGTTTGCTAATAACTTTGGTGTTGTTGGACGAATCTTCACAAAACCTTGCTAAAAAGCAAGTCTCATCTACTTCAGCTCCTTCCTCGAAAGTTAATGGGTGACCCATCAAGCGGGGACTGTGAAAAAAGGGGGCTCTCAAAATAAGGTTTATCAATTTATTTTTCAATAAGATAATTGAACAGCAATAGCGCAAAAACTGCATTACACTGAAATGTTGTATGCGTTTTACAAATCATCTGTATGGTTGTTCCACACACTTCCACCCGCTTTGCGTATCAGATGTGTGGAATACTATCTTTAAATCAGTTGTTTGCAGTAGGCCGAAACATGTTTTTTAAATTTCTCCAGCTCTGACTTTCATTGGACCCTAGGAAACTGTTCAACATGTAGGTTGTCTCGTGAAGCCTTCAGCTGAAATCTGTCATAGAGAGGTAACGGGTTTGTGGCCATTGGCTTTCTGTACAATTCTGAATGGATGTTTCCCTCCTTAGGACATAGCAGCATGTCGAGAAAAGGGAGTCTTTCCTTGCTATATTCGCAAGTAACTCTTAGGTGGATACTTCTGGTGTTCGGCCATTACAGCTAATCTATAATATCACCTGCTTCTCCTCCTAAATCAACAGCACTTTGTGAATATATAATTTCCACATATTTTTTTTTTTATATGAAATGTGGTCTGGGTAGATGTCCGAGCATTCAAAATAGTGCATGTATGGGGTCACCATGCTTGTGGCAAAGGCACTGATTATAGAAGTCCCAGATTCTTGCTGAATAAAATTCAATGAGGGTCCACTAAGCCACTGTTTTATTCCCCTACGGTCATTTCATTGCACTCTGCAACCATCACCCACACCGACAGCTCATGTAGGGCTCAGTTGAGGGAGAAAATACTCCAAGTGCTCCTCCTTTGCTCAGGTGAGTGGTAAACCAAAACATGAACTTCTGTGAATTGTATGAGGGGGAATCCAATGATGAAATATACCACACCACCTAAGGGTGGGTGAGAGTTTCTGTCCTGAACATTGGAATTTGTCATAATCACAGAGACAGCTATGATCAGACCTATCCAATGAGATTTGTTCCGTAGACCTTTTGCATCGACATTCACTGTTATAGTTCATAGCTTTTGATGTAACCTTGGAAGTGTAGAGTGTATTCTAAGGAGGAGATGCAAAGAGATCTACATCCTCAACCGCCAGCTATGCTCTGCCGACCTCTCACTCGCCACCGTCCCGCGCATCCGTAGAACAACCACCTGTGTGAGATCCTTCTCCCACCTCTCTGCCAAGACATGGAACACCCTCCCACTGAGACTACGACAGACCCAAGACCTGCTGACCTTCAGGAGGATACTCAAGACCAGGCTGTACGATCAGTAGCCCCCCCTCCCCCAGCGCCTTGAGACCCTCGCGGGTATGTAGTGTGCTTTACAAATGATTGATTGATTGATTGACAGTCTGTACAATAGGGGCATATACCAGGAGGCAGAGCGCATTGAGCTGCTGGTGTTTATACAAAATATTGGGGAAAAAATATTGTGTGGACAAATATATAAATCCATATATATGTACCTTGATGATCTATATACATCTTCAAGGTACGTATATGTGGAGTTAAGAATAGTAAACCCATACTGATCTGTTGGCACTTACCTTTTCAATATTTTGGTCCTCGATAGTTTTGACTCCTTATTCTGTCTACACAATATTTTTCTTTCCTATATTCTGTCAGGGATCCGAAGCCTTCCAATATTTTTGAACTTGGTCTTTTTTATGATGTCTTCTTTCTTCTGAGCAAACTTTGCCCGACTAAGCATTCACCGGTTGTCTGCTCGCTCTCCTGCTTCCGAGGTTTTAAAAACTCATTTTCACAGCACCTTTCTACTGAACTTTGTGCTCTCTGTGCTCACTTTACACAGAGAACCATTCCACCTCTACTGCCCGAACTTAAAAAAGTCATCTGATTATTTTTTCGCTCTTAGATCTTGTTCTAAAAGGTCTCAATAACAACTTTTCTTACAGTGTATTTTGACAGGCTCCCCGAATCTTCCTTTTGAAGGCTGCGAAGCACAGGTAGCATAGAGCTGCACATAAATATTTCATTCTTCTCTCCATTTATTTTTTCCCCGTCTCCATTTCCTTAGTCCCCCTTGTTAGTTATCTTATCTTACTTTCCTCTACCTCCATGTGTGCCCTCTACCTGTTTCCTCTCCCTCGTGCTGTCTGAATCTTTTTCTCCAGTATTAATTTTAATTCTCTAGATACTACAGCACTTAGGGGCATATTACCAAGCAATAGCGATAAATATCGCTATTGCTTGGTTAGAGACAAAAATTTACAGCTGAGCTGCGGCGATTTTTACCACAAATAAACCTTGGTATTACCAAGGTTTATCGCAAATGCGATAAAAATCGCCGCAATGCATGAATATCGCTGAAAAGTCCGCGATATTCATGCATTACCGAGCTAATGCTCTTAGCCATGTTATCCACCTCCCATTGGATAACACGGCTAAGAACTGTTCAGGCCAGGTGTTAGCTTTTGGAGATATCTGCGCTTAACTATTTTCCTCACTTTCACTCAATTTCTTTTTCTTATCACGCATTTAAAACATTCTCATTTATATTAATTAAGCTCTAAAAAAAATATTGTGTTTGTATTTTCCATACCTTCTCATCAAATTCCATCCGTTATCTTTTTTTGGGCCTTCGTAGTTGTCCTCCCTTCAATTTACCTTCTTTTCCCTTCCTATACCTTATCCTGTTCCTTTTTTATTCCGTTATCATTAAATTTCCCTTCCTGCCTTATTCTGTTACATTATTTTGTCCTTTCTATTTTCCTTCCCAACTTTTTTCTTATTCTTTCTCTTTTCCTTCCTCCCTTCATTTTCCTTCATTTTTTTCTTTCATTTCCATTTATAATTATATTGATTTCAAAATATTTCCTTCCTCTTTCTTTTCTTTCTACCTATTCTCACTGCTTTGGTTTTCCTTCGATTGTTCGCTGTGCTTTAACACCTTTTTTCTCCATTTCCTTACGTTATTTGCACCGATTTCTTCAGGCTTACCATTCTTTCCGTTTTTTCCTTTTCCTCTTTACTGTTTTAGTTCGTTTTCTCCTCACTCACACCCTTGCTTTTAGTCCTTCTCTCTCTTCTGACACTCCCTTTCCCCACTCAGATTGTAGAAAGCTCGTGGAATATTGATTTCTGCTGTTAGTTATAAAGATAGTTTGTTTCATTTTTTTGTTCCTGCAGATACAGTTTGCTTTTTCTAGCGTGAGATCAATAACCCTTGCTAAATCCATAACCCCTGGCTTCCCTCCCATCCAGGCACACATTCAATCTCTTTATCTCAGCAGAGGTCTGTGGCTGTTTCTATTTTTTACCCACCACCCTACAACATCTTCATCTCTTCTGTCTGCGGCTCTCCTCCTCATTTTCCCCTCCCTTTCAACACACATCTATTTTTCCTTTGGAATTATGGTATTGATTTTAAATAAGTCGTACATAACAGCAATCCAATAGTTCCCCGTTCCTCTTTTCAGACACACTCATTCACATTTCCTTTCATCACATTCCTTCTCCTCTATGTTCGTTTTTTCAGGTTATAGTTCTGTCACCATCGTCACATTTTCGACTCCTTCTGCCATTATGACAGAAAAGTAGGGATCGTGACAACACAGAGGTGAGAGTAAGATCAGCCAATGGGCGTGATTTCAGTTACACCTCACAAATTGAATGGATGCAAGGGAACACGCTGCACAGGCAGAAGGAAGTATATAGCACCGCGAACCCTCTTGTATTGGTGTCTGAATAGAGAGACGCACAACATGCGTTTATGCTGACCATAAACGTTTTGAAAAGCCAGACAATAATCAAATCTAAAATTATGACTTAGATTTATGTATGTACGTTTTAAGGATTTTTTTTTAAAAAACAGTATACAAGTCATGGGTTACTATGAAAACTCTTCTTCAGTTATTTTGAGGATTGACTACGGATAGTGAGTCCAAAGATTTATGTATAGCTAATTTGTTCATCTACACATCAATGTTTTCTCATTTCTGATGGGAAAACCTTTCTTCTACAAACACAAGAATTTTGGAAGAATTCACAGCAATAGCGTACGTAATTCCTAATTTCTGTAATAAATGAACAGGGTTATCCAAAGGGGGAATACCCCTGTAAAATTTTCTGAGAATTTCCATCCCGTTGTCAATTGTCATGTTAAATTTACTATTTTTTCAAGAATGTACATGACTTTTCAAAACATAAATGCCCTAATAAAATGCATGTGATTTCCCACAATCATCAGGATGCGTGGGTGGTCCGTGCTTTTCAAATGTCCACCACCCTGCCAGTCGTCCTTTCCACTCAAGTGGCAAGTTTCACCATTAAGTGTTATCTACATAGACCCTTTGGGGACAATTAGGATGGCGGACGGATTGCCGCCACCATGCACCATGCACCGGTGGCGATCCGTCCGCCATCCGTCATCGTCCGCCAGCAATTTACCCCCACCATATTACAATGGCGGGGGGACCGCGGCAGACGGAAAGACCGTCTGGCCCTATTCCGCTGCAGTCGCCTTGCGACCGCAGCGGAAAAGGTCTAATATGGTGCGGGGTCTATCAGACACCGCCAGCCATATTAGGATCGGCTTTGGGGTATGCCTTTCCGTGGCAGCAATGCCACCACGGAAAGGCATACGGTCTTTGCTTTGGGGGCCCGTTGCGGGCCCCCAGGGTGAAGGAGGTGTGGGGGTGCACAGGGGGATACCTATGGTACCCCCCAGCATTTCAATGTACAACATTACAGGCACCGCTCGGTGCCTGTCATGTTGTGCACTGAAATGTACAACGTGCATTTTTAGCATTGCGGCGGGCGGTGCTGAGAGCACCGTCCGCCACAATGTTAAAAATGCTGGATGCGCCCGCCACTTTGGTGGGCGCATCATAATTGCTATGGCAGGACCGCCGCACACGAGGCAGACGGTCCCATTTCCACCGGGATGCGGGACCGACAAAGTCTGTCCGCCATCCTAATGGACCCCTTAGTCTGTGCATCAGGATCGGATATAAAATATTCGTAGATTTTTTTACACACCTGGATGAATTAAAGTGCTAAGCATTGTTGTCAATAAACTTTTGTTGTGTTAAAGTTGATGGGGTAGTTTGCATCAAATTAGTTAAAAAAAATTCTTGCTCATGTCGCAGGGACATCCACGTGTAAGAACTAAGCACTTGTTAAATTACATGGTACAGCCTTCAGAAGCGGTTGAAGTGAAGATCGACATGACCTAAAGCTTCATCCTAAGGTTCTCAAAACTGGTTGATCGTCATCACTGCCCATGGACAGATACACACAGCTAAGAAGATCAGAGAACTAGTCGAGGAAAGTAAGGACAAATCAAGGAATAAACCCATGATAGTAAATGCAGTGACAGTATTGAATGGAAAGGAGCCTTCCAAAGACCGGGAAATTGGAGCAGTCATGTAACAACATAATAGGTGTCCACCATGAGTTTCCCTTAATTCTGATGGGTAAGTAACAGTAATCACCGGCCCCAAGGGACTAAGGAGATCCACAATGTTTGCATGGGACTGTTTATTATTACATGGAGATTTCAGCTGATGGGGAATAACTGGGGGCTTGGACCCAGAACTATCAATTCTCCATTAATTCTTCATTTTTAATGGGACCCTATTGGTCCCACTTTTAATGGCCTGGATTTTCCTCACCCTCAGAGGTAGTGATGCCCGATATCGATAGCATCGAGGGTAGGGAAGATCCAGGCCACTTTCCAGGCCACTTGTAATGAGGGCTTAAATATTGTCCTTAAATCTCTCACACTCCAAAGTTTGGATAGTGTAATGTTAATACATATCATCAGCATTTTACAGTGACAAAATATGCTAGTAGCTTGGCAGGACTTTCCTTGAGCAGAATTAGCTCTCACTACAGAAAAGGGTGGAGACCCCTGCTCCAAACTCACCACGTTATTGAAATCACATGTTCTCTGCAGTAAATACCCTTACGTCTGACTTTAAACATCTTTCCCAAATGTTCTGCATTTGGAAAGGAAGCTGCACTCCTCACATTCTGATTCATTACTCCTCTTTTTCCCACACCTTTTGCTTGACTAACGTTAAACCTGATTTCCTCTAATAACGTAATCGCCCACAGCCATGAATATCTCTACATCTCTTTTGTCACTGCTTGGGTTTATTTTTTTTAAGCTGTCTCCAAATCCAGGAGGGTCTGAACAGTGCTAAGCATAATTTTTGCCTTCTTCGATTCACTTCCTAAAATCCTAGGGCCGTATTGATAAGAATGGAGGCGCAGGCAGCTCAGCAAGTTACATTGCTGCTTAGCCCTGCGTCCATGTGAAAGGGCAGAAATGCACATTATTTATCTTATACAGTGCATTCATGTCCTTCCCCCTGCACTGGTGCCACTTCGGCAGCCTAGCTCCAAGACAGGGACCCTAGCACCAAGGTGCAAGGGTGCCTGTGTTGTCAGCAACAATGTTTCTGTGCAGGAAAGGGCACCTACCCGCACAAAAACAATCCATAGAGGTGTTTTCCTCTACGATGAGAACTGAAGATATTTCTCCTAGTTACGCCTCACCTCGGGAGGCATAAGATTTTAATGCATTCCCTGATTTACAATTCCTTGTAAATGTGAGAATGTGTCAAAATCCATGGGTGTTGCATGGGGAACACCCACTGCAAAGCGCATGGAATGCCTACCTTGTGCAGAGTACGAGAGCACAGCGATTTGCATTGCCTTTCCTTACTCCATATCTATGAGGCCACTCAAAGCCACTCAAAAGTGGCTATGTGTGGCTTCATAAATAAGAATTGGCGGTTTGCCCCACCAGAACATCACAAAATGTGATGCTAGAGTGGTGCAAGGGGCTCATAACTATGCCCCTTAAATGTTAGGGTTCAGGAATAGCAGGAACAAAATGTTGGTGTGGATCTTGGGGAGTTTGTGTACCACAATAAGTGTTCAATGCCATGTTCATGGCTTTGTGCTGCAGATAAAAAAAGTATTGCAGATTGTTGAGATTTTTGCTGCACTGGACTTGCCATCCCAGAACCCTTAAGTGGTGGACACTTAGGGGCTGATTCCCATTCATGAAAAACCGCTCCGATTAGCCGTTCGGAGCGTTTTTCCCGTACGAATCGTACCCTGCAACATCCCTGTACGTACGACGAAGTACGATTCGTACCAGGAGCCGTACTCCGTACGAGTCGTACAGAGACCATACGACTCTAATCTCCGCCCGATTCTCCCTCGGAACCTTCTGTACGCAACATCTGTACGGTTCGCGGCTGGTTTTTACTACCCAGCAAGTACGATACATGTCGGGTACGCACCGTACGACCTTTTTTCTACGGGGGCAGAAAACAGCCGTAAAAGCAGAGTTCGCGCCAAAACAGGTACGGAACGGCCCACCCGGGTATGGTGCGTATCCCCCATGATCGCATGGGTATGCACCGTACCCCTGCGATCATGGGGTGTACGAGCTGTACCCCATATACGATGGGTGTACGAGCCGTACCCATGTACGATGGGTTTACGAGCCATACTCCATGTACGATAGGTGTACGGCTTGTACACCCATCGTATATGGGATACGGCTCATACACCCATCGTATATGGGGTTCGGCTCGTACACCCCATGATCGCAGGGGTACAGTGCGTGCCCCTGCGATCATGGGGTGTACGGAACGTACGGTGTGTATGTGTTTGTATGCTCTTCCGTACGACTCGCCCTTACCTGACGTGTACTGTACGAATCGCGTCCTCATACCTCGGTCCGGATCGTACTCGTTGGGTCGTACGGCATGTGTACGAGTCGTACGGCATGCGTACGAGTCGTACGGTTCACGGTTTCAGCCTTGCAATACGTACGGATCGTGACAATGCGGACAGATTCACGGAATACGGATCGTACTACATGACTTAGGACGGACGGGTACGCTTCGTACGGAGAGGGCTCCGGGTACAAATTGTACAGACGTTTTTTTCCCCGAATCGGAATCGATCCCCATATGTACCCACTCTGTCTCCACTCCACTTCACTCCCAAGACCAACAATCAAAAGGAAGCCTTGAGTTTCACAACCTCCAAGGTTAAGGCCTTGAAAGAAGTTTCTTGGTTTTCAGTGAACTAGCCACATGAGTTAAATCATGAGGTTCTAGGGACAGGAGGCAATCCATCGAACTAAGATTTCCCATTAGGCCACGAGTTCCCAGGCCACGTGAGCCGACTCACAAAGCTTATCTGTGCATGCAGAATGCTAGGTTATGCAAATAGGGTTCTAACTTTGAGCCAGGGATCTGCAATGGGAGAAATGGCCTGGGCAATTTCTCCAAAATCAGGGGTTTTCTGTTATAAGGACCCCGCCTATATCTACTAGACCCCCACCCCTGATACACCTAGGGGAGACATTAGGGCTTCTGAATATATCACAATATTGCTGATCCTCACTTCACAGTGGGCCAGATGCATCAAGCGAAATGCGCTCGCAAATCGGCCAGATTCTCAGAATCTGGCCCTTTGTGAGTGCAATTTTTGCATTTGGGATGCATCATCCCAAATGCAAAAATCGCAAATAGAGAATTCGCTAAATTGCGATTGTTTGCATTTAAGGAATCTCAAATTGAGATTCCTTAAATGCAATGCATGAAAGTATCAAAAATAGTGAATTCGCTAATAGGGCACGCAAATTACCACGAAGTACAACTTCATGGTAATTTGCAAAAACTTTGAAAAATGCACTTTTGTGCATTTTTCAAAGTTTCATGTTGCGCACACACATGCCCTAAGGGCATGTGTGTGCGCAACATATGTGCACAGATCACATTCAGGGGTGTAACAGGGTGTCCTTTGGACACCCCTGCACCCTTGAACTCGCAATCTCAATTTGCGAATCGCTAATTGCGATTCGCAAATTGAGATTGTCTTCCCATTCATTCCTATGGGCCTCTAGGCCCATAGGAATGAATGGGGAGGTATTCATTAATTGCGACTCGCAATTTGCGAGTCGCAATTAAGGAATCACTATTTTTTATGTGATTGCTTGATGCATTCCATTTTGCCTTTCCTTATTAGCGATTCCTTATTTTTCGCTAATAAGGAATCGCAAAAAGGATGCTTGATGCATCTGGTCCAGTATTCCTAGCACTAAAGTAGATTTTGGGAAGCACTTTACTACAATGTGAGGAGTGAAATGTGCAATTTCACTAAATTCAAGGCATATAAAACCTATTTTATTAGGTTCTTAAGTACCTGACCCCTCACCCCTCTGACACCTATGGGAGACCCTGGGGGTACATATTATGCCAAAACATTGTAGTTTATTATTTCTAAGTGCCCTAAACACAAATATCTAGCTTGGGCACAGTTTGCATTTTAAAAGCAGTCCTACAATGCTGGGCTGCTTTTAAACTGACCTCAGGCCTTAGTAGCGCACACCTGCAAGTGCAGAACAGTTGCTGGCCTTAAAACTGCCATGCCCTATTATATATTAGGGTCTTAAAGGTAGTTTACCCCCCCCCCCCCGCCCTAGTGTTTCTTTTGCTTTTATGTACTAGGGCCTTATTTATTGGGAGGTCATACCAATCATAGGGGTACACTAATCCATAGTGTACCTCAGTGTATGTAGGTGTTTTGGCTGCATTTTAAGTGTGTTTTTCAGCGTAGCACTGGCTCTGGGCCTGGTTAGGCAGAGCTCAGGGTCCATCAGAATCAGTTGCCACCAGTACCAGCCAGCAAAAAAGTTGGTGGGGCCCAAGCTACCTCTGATCCCTTCCCATCGCCAGTTCCCGATTTTTCTGTTGAATCAACTACCAACTCTACATCTAGTGGCTTGTATCTTGAGAGGTCCTTGGAACTGTTCCAGGTAAGTGGCCACAGTGGCGTAGCAAGGGGACGGGCGGTCTGCCACAGACCGCATGCTTTTTGGGGACAGCTGCCTCTCCGCTGTTATCTGCGGCTGCCGCAGATATTGCCAGCACCCCCCAGCAGGGGAATCACCAGCACCCCCCACTCCCCAGGACTTACATGCTGCTGGCGACAAATGCAGAGACTGCCTCAGGCACCACATGGTCTAGCTATGCCACGGGGTGGCTAAGGATTTTCGATTATCCTGAAAAAAGTTGACTTTGTCCTCTTACAAAAAGAACTGGACATGCTTTTCCTATTGGTGTCTGATCAAAGGTTTAAAACTGGTAAAAAATTATCCGTACCAAGTCCAAGAGTTTTTTAGAGACCGTTTTCTGAAAAATCTAGCTTCTTCGTCCTTAGCTGCCCAGTGGTTGGGGATCAAAACTGTTAAAGGACCGAGAGCGGGGTTAGCCACTCTGTCTCATCTAGTGGCTAGGTTACTTAAAAGGTTATGTCTAAGGAAGCAGGTAGCCCAAGTAGTCCTTTCGACTTTGTACTTGCTTACAGTGTTAAGAGGCCTGCAGAAACACACAGGTGTGTCCTTAGAGGCAGCAAAGGCGAGTTGTTTATCAGCCAATAAAGCCTTTTAATAGCAATCACATCCGCTAGACGTTTGGATGAGTTGGGTCATTGGTTATTTATGTCCTTATTTAAAAAATCTACCAGAGAAGGTTATTTTTTACTAGATTCTAAGTTAATTCCTAACATTTGTACAACGTTCCATTTACAACAAGGAATAGTCTTTCCTATCTTCCAGGAGGGCGGTCAGAAGGGAATTCCTTCCTTTCTGAATGTTAAAAGAACCAGCAGGTGTTCAAGGTCTATCAACCAGGTCAGTCTCAGCATCTTGGACAGAGGTTGGTGGGTCTCTACATCAGAGCTTTGTAGAGCACCTACATGAGCATAGCACCACACATGTTCATTTATATTTTATTTTATTTGAAGTTTTATATTGGGCGAACATGACCAGTTAGGGTATCAGAGCGCTTTACAAGGAAAGATACATTACGTACAAAATGGCACAGGTAAAATACAGGGATGGGGGTTAGGGAAATGTCAATAGTGGGACAAAGCCATGGATATATACAAGAGACAAGACAGTTCCAAAAAACAGTGAGTGACTTGAATACAATAGGACACAGGAAAGGGATATGGGGGCATATGTATGTAATTTTCGTTTTGCGATTCTCAAATAGCGATTTTTAAGGAATCGCTATTTGTGAATTGCAAAATGGAATGTAGGTAAAAAATCAAAATCTTTTTGCGAATTGCTAAAATCCGTAATTGCAATTAGCAAATTGGGAATCGCAATTAAGGAATGAGTGTCCCATTCATTCCTATGGGCCAAGAGGCCCAAAGGAATGAATGGGGATACATTCTCAAATTGCGATTTTCTATGAGAAAATCGCAATTTAAGAATCGCAATTCCAAGGGTGCCAGGGTGTCCAAAGGACACCTGTTGCACCCCTGGAATGTGCATGTAAGTACATGTGGTGCACATACATGCCCTAAGGGCATGTCTGTGTGCCACATGATACTTTCTATTTTAAAAAACAAATGCATTTAAACCGGAAATCGCAAAATACCATCTACTTGGAGTAGGTGGTATTTTGCGATTCCTTAGGCCAAAATTGCAATTTGCGAGGCACCCCAACATAGCATTTAAGGAATCGCAAAATTGCAATTCCTTAAATGCTTGAGCAAAATAAGGAATCGCAATTTTTGCGATTCCTTATTTTGCTATGTGGCCCGTACATACCAAAACGCCGTTTGCGATTCGCAAACGCGTTTGCGAATTGCAAATGGCTTACTACATATGCCCCATATACATTAAATAATACAGTTCCAAGTACAGGGTGGCCTAGGCAAAATACAAGGACGAAGGTTAGGGAAATGATAATAGTGGGACAAAGCCAAGGATATATACACTAGTAAATACAGTTCCAAAATTTGCGAGTGACTTGATTACGATAGGACAAAGAAGAGATATGTAGACAGGATATACTGTATTCAGGCTCTAGTATTTTTGATTTTATGGTGGTGAGAACAGCAATGAAGTAAATATTCTGCACGGTAATGTTCTAATGTATTAGTTCTGTTCCTATTGTGAGGCGCTCTGACACCTTCGGGTAAAGTCCGCGCTATATAAAAACGCATAAATAAATAAATAAATAAACGTAATTAAAAGCATACACAGTGAAACATTTCTCCATTGGCTGCTTGTCATTTCCTCACTGATATATGACTTGAACAAGGCGGTCCTATGAGGGTGTAACCCTGTCGTAACTGGCGTCTCTGTCAGTTTCACGCCCTGCTAGAGACAGGCTCCCCACTGGAGGGCTAGCATCCTCGGCTGGCTTTTAATTAACACACACGCATCCCGCCCCTCCTTCCCAATAGCTTCTGATTACCGGCGGTGTTTACAGAAATGGCGGCATCGATTCCCGCCGCGCGCCTCTCGTCGAACTCCACGCATTCTGGCCCAGCACAATGGGTCGAGGAGATCACAGCAATGAGTCAGAAAATCCCCTCCCTAAGCTGCAATAATTACGTATTAATGCATTAATCCACCTCATCTTGCCACACTCCCAGAGTGCCTCAGTGAGAGGCTGACAAGAATGGCTGACTTTTAAAGAACGGACTGTATTCTAAAGGTTCCCTTCCGTTTGAGCATCTCTGCGGATTAAAGAGACCCAACTTCTCTCAATGCTACAGACACAATGTGGCCCAGGCAAGGCCTGCGTATTGTGCTGCTGTTTTCGTCTGCAAGGCTCGGGAACGCTGGGCGGAATAGGGATTATGGAAAACTCGAGCGCCTCTGCCCTTCTCTCTCATTCACTTGTCAGGCATTTCCATTTCTCTATTCGCCGCATGTTCAGGAGAAGGAGAGATAAAAATATGTCGGTGCACGGCGCGGTCTGAAGGATGATTGAGACAACCATTTGTGATGCGTTCATCTCATCTCTCGTCCTCGCCTTCGCTCCGCTTTTCAAATCTTCATTTGCAGTGCCTTCTGCTTCCTGTGTCATCTCTAGGCTCCCTTTCTTCCATTTGTCACTCCTCTCATGTTGCCGAGGGTGTCAATTCATCAAGAAGCGTAGAGGAAATGACTTCATGCACTCCTTCGTATCTAGTGACATCACACACTTGACCCCTTGCCCTACTTTTAGTCCATAACTTTTAGGCGCATATTTACAAGAAAATGAGTGAGCCGGGTGGTACACCAAATTTGGTAATGCCGGGCTCTGACATTTTCAAAATGCAGGGATGCGTCGTATTTACAAAAATATGGCGCACTCCTGCGTTTCCCCTAGTGCTGGTGCCAAGAAACTCGGCAAGTTGCAAGGGGGCCTGCACTGCATGGGCAATTGTTTTTGAGTAGGAAAAGACATCTTCCTCACATAAACAATCAATTCAATTCAAAATGGGGATTTCGGGGGGTGGCCGACCAGCGGGAGGCTCTCCCCCCCCCCCCCCCCTCCGGGGAAGTTTGGGGCACCAGGGGAGGGGGGGTTGGAAGTTTGACCCTTAGGGCTCGCCATAGCTGGCGTTTTTGGGCTGGTTGGGCTCCTTGGGCTGGTTTTGGGCTTGCTGATATATAATGCGGCCATTTTGTGTCACCGCACATTGTTTGTGGCAGTGACACAGCAGCCAGGTTAGCTTAGGCATTTCGTGGTCCCACCCTCCCTCCCTGTTAATTTCTTTCTGGGTATGGGGTGGCGGGAGGGGTTTTGTTGGATGATGGTGCACTGGATTAGGGTACAGTTGTGTTGTCGCTGGAACAGGTGCGGATTCTGGGGGCGCTTTCCTAAGGAGATAGGGTGGTTTTGCTGGAGGCCTGGGACTGTATGGTAGGCGGGGGTGAGGTCATGGAGGTCACTGGGGCATTCAGTCGAGGGGTAGGTTGCTGAGTGGATGGTTGTAGTTAAGTTGAAATGTTGGGGTTAAATTTAGGGGTGGGGTGGGGGGCTGTCAGGCAGTTGTTATTTAGTGAGCAGTAGTTTTGTTCGGCACAGGCCATGTGGGACAATGTTGTAGGTGCACCTGATTCCAATAAAGCGGCCTTTTTCACACTACTTTGGTTGTCTGTGTCAGTGCTTCCCCCCCTCACCTACTGGTGTGCCCCAAATTCTTTATATCGGCCAATTTGGCCATAAAATCCCCTCCCTAAGCTGCAATATTTACGTATTGCATTGAAGTCCCCAGGAGAATCTTGGGAGATTAAGGTTTTAACCTCCAGGAGTCGTGGTAAGACTATGTTATAGACCTTGGCTAAGTTCTCTTCCGAACCTACTATTCTCCCCCACTTTACCCTACGCCTGTTGCTTGATAGGGTCAAACCAGTACCCTCTACATCTCCCCCTGCTTTAGGTGGGTCTATTTCTTGTAGCCTTGGATACACCAACTCCAGGCGTAACGCATTATGATCACTGTCAGCTCTCTCGACTACCCTAAAATCAGTGACCATCGACCACATCCAGGTTTCCACCATGATGTAATTGATTCGGGACTCTTGCCCCTTCTTAATGTAGGTGCACATTGACTGGCTGTCGGACGCTGAACGTCCATTACAAGCCCTAAGGGAATTATTTAGCACAAGGGCAATGATCTGGGTCGCCAGTGGGGACCAAAACTTTGGGCGTGGGGACTGACATTGGGGAATCTCCTAATAGTCGCCCTCTCCCATGAGAGCACCTTCGCTACTTCCAAAGAATGGCTCATACTGGCAATTGACATCCCCTGCCACCAAAAGCCTAGAATCCCCTGGCAATGTGCTCAAAAATTGAGACAGGTCTACAATAGTGGATGACTGAAGGCCTAGCTGTACTGGCCGCGAGTAAACATTCACATCCGCCAGTCCATACCCGTTGGGCCATTTTAGTATTAGACACTGCACATCGTCTGAATGGGTGGGCATATTTTCCACCACACAACCCAAATGAAGAGCAACCCATATGGCAAGTCCCCCAGACGGTCTTCCTTTCCCTCCCCACCTTGCGGGGACATGAAAAGTGGCAAATCCCACTCTTGAGTGTTCCTCTCTGGCCCAAGTCTCCTGGAACAGACATAAATCTATCTGGTCTACCAAGGCACCCACTCTGTACAATGTAGCTTGTTTGTTATTCCAGCCACAGTCCAGGATAGTATTTTTATTGATGTCAGTGCCGTGACTACTTTAGTTACTGCAGCACTTCCTAATGTCTGGCCTTCAATTTGTGTCCCACAATCAGGCGGAGCTTGATGCTGTAACACCACACTATCATGTGTAACACACCCCTCTACTGTATTCGGTTCCCAGATCTGAACAAATGGAGACGCTCTGTCTGAACCCCCCTCTGACTCCTCTACACTTTCAATAATTTTTTTTGAGGTCATGGTCTGGGATTTACCCACCCTCAACTGCCCAGCCGCCTGAAGTCAGTCCGCCATTTTGAGGGAACTAAACCTGTTGTGGGTCACTGGGTAGTTTAGGGTGACTAGATCTCTGTGGCAGCCCATGTTCACCCTTTGGCCCGCCCCTGAGTCACAAGTGACCAGTCTAATACGCAATCTGGCATTAAAGGTCGGGGGGAGAAGAAGGACAGGGGATAGGGTTGGATCCTTGAGCCTACACTGTAAACAATCAATATATTGCGATTTGCTCTTTCTATATGTGCTGCAGCACACATAGAAAGAACAGAAAACTAGAAGAAATGTATAATTTCTCCATGCCATTCTAAGACAGGGTATTACCTAGCCTTAGTTTTTGGTGCTGCCCCAGCCTTGTAAATATGGGGCAGTGTCAAAAAGCAATGGGTGTTGAAGTAGAATGCCCATAGCAACACCCATCGCCCGCCCCTTTGCTGCAACAGACTGTGGCGGAAAGGGCTATTTTTTTTTTTTTAGTTTTATATAGTGCGAACTAGACCAGAGAAATCCGGTATCCGAGCACTTTGCATGAGCACCAGTTTTGTTACAGAAGGACACATTAATTTTTGTTAGGCACGGGGAGATTTGGAACCATTTGTTTCAAGCAAATTCGCATTCGCAAACACCGAAATTTGCAGAATTTCAGCGTTTGCGAATGCGAATTTGCTAAATGGTATGTATTAAGGAAAATCTGGTGCAAAATAAGGATTCGCAAACTTTGCGATTCCTTATTTTGCAATTGCATTTAGGGAATCGCAAATTTTGCGATTCCTTAAATGCAATGTATGAAACAGAAAAAATTGCAAATTGTCCTTCAGGATTCGAAAATTACCACCAACTTCAAGTTGGTGGTAAGTTGCGAATTCCTTGAAAAATGCTAATTTTTGCATTTTTCAAAGTGCCATGTGGCGCACATACATGCCCTAAGGGCATGTATGTGCGCCACATATGCACCCATGCTTATTTCAGGGGTGCAACAGGGTGTCCTTTGGACACCCCTGCACCCTTGAATTATTCTCAATTTGCAATTCTCAAATTGCAAATCGCAAATTGAGAATACCTTCCCATTCATTCCTATGGGCCTCCTGGCCCATAGAAATTAATGGGAAAGTATTCCTTAATTGCGATTCACAATTTTCTAATCGCAATTAAGGAATACTAAGAATTCGCAAAAAAATTACGAATTTGTACATACATCCCAATTTGCGATTCTGAAATAGCGATTTCTAAAAAATCGCTATTTCAGAATCGCAAATCAGGTTGATGATACATATGGCCCTAAGTGATTTGCCCAAAATCACAGGATGTTTTAGCGTGGTTGCCAAGACTCGAACCCAGTTCCCCAGCTTTTAGGTTGACCGCTCTAGCCGTAAAGCTACATCCTCTGGCATATTTGCAAGGGAGCATTAATCCATGTTAAGTGGCTCAGCACCACCTTGTAAATATTGAGAATGGTGCAACACCACCGGAGCGTCAGAAAAAGTGATGCACCGGTGGTGTTAGGGGCTTGTAAATATTCACTTTAGAGTCCTGTGAACTTTTAATTCATGTTATTGCCTTCAAGATTGTCCAAAGTGCAAGTCCAAGGACAGGAAAGGGTACACCAGGGGTCCAGATGCTACCCCAGGCTACCTTTAATTGACCTCCGTATCTGTTCCTCTCTTCACCAGTGCTCTTTGCAACCATCTCCATTCATATCTCTGCACCCCCTCCCTCTTTCTAAATTGCTTTTTAAAGCCAAACCGTTGCTTGCCAGCAAACATCTATCACAAAAGAGAGTTTATTGTTGGTTGACCAGATGATGCTTCCCAAATCTTATTCATTAGATCTTCATACATCTTCTGACAAGCTGCTTTATTTTGATATTTTCCCAGTCAGCAGTCCACTGCATCTTATTAGGATATTGGGTTATAAGTGGGCTCTTATGAAGCGCTTGTTAAGCTTCTCAGCTGTTTCACAGGATTTAAATGTGTCTGGAATAAGAGAATGGAGCAGGTGATGGGTGAAGAGCTCCATTGTCAGTTGCGCGTCTTCTTATAGGTAGAGGCTGATCTAAAAAAGATAGGATTTCAGCCGTTATCAGGGGAGTAATGCACCACCAAGCAGTGCCAGAGGGGAAGATTATTTCTGATGTATCTGACTTGTAGAGGAATTAATCTCCAACCAACTGTTATATACTTGACATGTTAAATGGGCAGATGGTTATTATAGGCGGACCTTAGGGTGACATATGTTATTCTTGGTTTGTTTAACTCTGGATACAAAGTTCTCTGGAAAATTACATGAAATGACAGAACAAATTATTTCAAAGTAATGTGAAGGTAACAGGTAAGCAAAAGTGGATTAGGTTAAAGGTAATAAGAGGAAATGCCAGAGTTCAAGCTAATAGTTATGTTAACAAGCATTGGCATAGCCAATAGATCTCACTTTTGGGACCTTATAAGTATTTAGTTAGGCAGTAGAATATCCTTTGTGCAACAACACCAACTGTTACCTGGCTAATCACGTATAAGGTCGCAAATGAGAGACCTATTGGCTAAACAACAACAATGGGAAGAAATTTGCTGTGTTGGGACTAGAGGGAACGCAAAAGTGTGCCATCTGAACATGACTCAGGAAGTCACATCAAGGGTGTGCATCTGGTAGGACAAGCAGGGGTATGCACTGAAAACACACCAAGCAGTGCCATTAACTGTAGAACACCACAAACAAACTCCCTGCCCATGCCAGGTTGTATGTGTGTCAAAAAGCCCTGGAGTGTGCTCGCCTGCACAGTTCTTGTGACTGAGAAAAAACATGTTGTCTTCGGTAACTCAATAATCTGCAAGCTTTACAACCAGGAGTATCTCTTTGTAAGTCAGTCCTGAGGGTGTGTGGTGGAAATGAGACCAGCTATGCCACCAAAGAGAGTATAATATGGCCTTGCGGAGTTGAGGCAAGCTGTCCTGGCAGTGGCTGCGTGGTTCTATGTGCGATGGGGGAGGCAAGGTTGTTTGTGGGGGGGGGACACAGTCTGTCTCTTATTTGAATTACTTTGAGGCCCTGATACCTTATAAATACCAACTGCCCCCATTGTACCGAGTCTCCTCGGAGCTGCCTTTGTATTTGGTTTGTGTTGTTTAAGAATGAAACAGACTTTGAAGTCAGGAATAAAGTATGCTTTATCACCGATCCCAAACAGTGTGTACTCAACCTTATAAAAAGTCAATTTATGTAAACCAATATGCGGGAGACAATAATTACTTTTCTGTACAGGAAGCAGCAGCCATCATGAATTGTGCAAAAGTAGCGAATCTGGACTGAAATCAAACTAGAAGTTTAGAATGTGTGGAATAGAAATGCTTGGGACACATATAATGTTGATTTATGTGAGAGAGGGGTAAGAAATATCAGTGGTTATTAGGGGAGACGTGTAGTCGCTGACAATAAGCAAACCTCGACCAATCGCTACTGCTGTGTGATAGGGAAGACTGACTACTGTTGGACTTAGCCCTTTTGGCAGGTTCACGCCTAAACTTTTTGCTTTTAAATGTGACCTGATGTTAGTTGTTTTTGGCATCTGTGCACTTTAACACTGTGTCCCAGTGTAAAGTGTGTGCGCAGTCTGAGTGTGTGTGGTGAGATTGGCCTGCCCTCCCATAGGAATGCATGGGGGAGATGAGTCTTCTTGGTAGTTTCTGATGTGAGAGGAGTGCAGGGGCGAGTTTGGTATGTGCAAACTCGTGAGATTAAATGCTGTGCGATGGTGTGTGCAGATTTAATGTGACGAGTGTAGAAGTGCCACTTTTAGAAGTTGGCATTTCTGTGTGCAGTGAATGTGAATTGACTGTCTGGCTTGTGAGTGACAGGGGCTGGCTGGTGTACGTGGCTCCAGGAGTCAGGATGGGTCTGCCCGGTGGTGAATGGAGGGATCTGCATGTAGATGGAAGGGAGGAGTTGCACCTGGGACCTGAATAGGGCTGTGCCTTCCCTCCACAATGCTGGCTCCACCCCCTGTGTTGCGTCTGATGTCCCTAGCCTGTCCTGTGAATAGGGAGAGGGGCTGAGCAAAACAAAGTGCTCCAGAACCAGTTGCATCTGGTTTGCCCCTTGCCCTGCACCCTTGATACAAAGGGAATTGGTGTATAAGAAGGGGCTGTGACCCCATGTAAAATGTTCTCTGTTCCTGACTTAAGAGGGCCTGCTGCTGGGTGCCAGGAGAAACCGCCACTGGGACTGCCTACCTGCTGGAGGGCCGTGTGAGCTGGCCCTTGGACCCAGCCTTTGCCCCTCTGCATTCTGAAGGACTTCCCTTGGACTTCTTGCCTGTAGCGCCTGGGAGCGCTTTATTTCCCATCCTAAAAAGAGGGCACTTTGGTTGCCCTGAGGAGTGATATGCTCGTGAGCTGCGATCATCTGCACAAGGGAACCCCCGATGTGGAGTTTCCCGGGCAATTGTGCTTATATGCGGCACGGGTACCCACCCCACAGATCTGCCGTCTTTGGATACCCCTATCGGGTGCCCACCCTGCCAGGGACTTTGCAGAGCTTTGTATACCCCTAGTGGGTGCCCACCCCGCCGGGGACTTTGTGCCTTTCTACATCTCTAGTGGGTGCCCACCCCACCAAGGAATTTGTATTTACCCGGGTGCCTACCCTGCATCACTGCCGTGGCCCGAGCCGCTTTTCAAAACTCACTCTGGGCCGCTATCAGAGCGACCCTGAAGACAGGCGCCGTTGCCTGGTTGCAGGCGGGCCACCCGGAGGCTGTGGAGGCTTCCCAATCACAGCGCGGCCCAGGAGAGGAAATAGGAAGCGAAACCAGCGTGCCATGCTGATGCGGGGCTCCCATGCTGAAGGGAGAGCCCCGCGGTAGCAGCCGGAGTAGAGAAGCCCCGGATCTCAGGAGGGGGCTCAGGTGTAACTGGTGGCGATGCCTGGCTGTGCAGGACTCCAGTGAGAAGAGGGAAGCCCCACAGGCCAGCACCTATTGTGAAGAGGAGCCCCCGCCAGCGAGCAGCCCGGTGAGTAACAAAGGCCTGGGGGGCTACATGGGGACTGTTGGTGCTGCCGTATAAATGCATGGCACCCTGTGAGGTAGTTCGAGAGGCCCCGGCTTACAGCGGACCGCTCCCACATTTGGGACAAGTTCTAGTACTTTGTGGTCTTCAGTATTTACCGGGCCAGAGGGGCCTGGGTGGTCCCCAGCTTTTGTCCTTAGAGCCTGAGGGCTCCAACGAAGCCCCAGTTATTTCCCGAGCCCTCGTGTGGCTCCACCAGGGGGTACAATTTTCAGAGCCTAGAGGGCTCCAGTGAGGCCCCAGTTGATTTCAGAGCCTAGATGGCTCCCATGGGTACATTAGTTATTTACTGGGCCCCTTGTGGCTCCAACACTTGGCATAATTGTTCTCAGAGCCCCGTGGCTCCAACGTGGGGTGCAATTTGCTTTAAGGGCTACTGAGAGCCCCTGCCCCATGTGAGTGTTTTCCAGCTGCCCAGCAAGTAGTGGGCAGCTGCACCGTTTAGGTTCTTCTTTATTTCAGGGGACATGTTTTTAATCTAGGAGTGAGACGCACTGCGCAGCACTTAGTGCCAGCTGCCATGTTTAGGTTTGTTCTCTTGCATTGTTGCTTTTGGCTGCGGGGGCAGTCAACCCTGACTTTTGGGACAAAGGGCATTTGAGCCCCATGGAAGGCCAGTTGGCCTGGGGTCAGTACCTACTGTGATTCTGCGCAAGGTGATTGGTGATTTGTGTTTATGTTGGTAATTACCTGATGCCTAATGTGATTTATGAGTAATGTGCAATGCCTTTATGCCTGTTTTATACCTCTAACTGTGTTTTATGATTAAGAGGTAGTTTCGCCTAGTATAGTTTATGCTAGTCAGTTTATGTTTCACTGCGTGATCTATGCCTAGAGTGATTAGTATTGCTTAGTGTGTTCCTACCTTTTACCAGTGGTTACTGGTTGTGTTCTACAATTGTTATTTTGTGCTACAATTATTCTATGTGCTACATCTACTATTTCTACTAAGTGCTGATTCTGACAGTGGCCCACGTGGCCCTGTCATCTGTAAATAATCCCAGTTGGCACAGTGTAATATGTGTGATTATGATCTAATGTGTTTATGGTAATACAAAGGCTATTTTTATATATAACCTTATGTGGAGTTCCTTTTTGTGGTGTGCCTAGTGTGTTGCTGCTGTGTGTTTGTGTGTTGCGCAAACGCTTTACACATTGTCTCCAGGATAAGCCTGACTGCTTGTGCCAAGCTGCCAAGGGCGTGAGCAGAGGTTATCTTGGCGTGTAACTCCCTTGCCCTGACTAGAGTGGTGGTCTCTGCCTGGCTTTGGCGCAAGCCGTAGCCAACCAGAGATCTCATTTCTAACAACTGCCAAAAGAGGAGGCCAGGAGGGGAACGCACAGTACCCAGTGCAGTAGGCTCAGAGAAGTTGTACCCGCTAGATGGCTGCCTGGAACCGGGGCACAACAAGTTAGACTTCGAAGCATCCTAAGGGAGTCATAGAGTTGCATGTGGCACAGACCATGGCTATACCTCCCCAAAACAACCATTGGCACGCGCGGCCGCGAAATAAAATGAAAAATAAAAAAAAACGCGGGTGGTGACACGAGTTGTTTGCATGCGCACGCGCGACCGGAAAATGTGCTGTGCACGTCGCTCGCGCATGTGTGCAGTTTTGCCAGCTGGTCACCGGAAATGTAGCACTTTTTGAAGCAGCTACTAAATGTCTCTCCGGACAGCACATGCACGCTGACTCAGCGAGACCTTAAAAGGTGGGGGATAGGGAAATTAAAAATGAATTTAAATGGGTTTCTCATAACAGAAAAATCAAAAAAAGAAGAAAAGAATGAAATGTCCCTCCTGGAGCCAGTGCTGACCCTGGGGACCCCCAACCCCCAGGGCCGGCTCCTGCAGTGTCCCGGGGTGCCCACCCCCGGGACACTGCTTTTTGCTATAACAGGGCAGGAGCCGTGCGGCTCCTGCCCTATCATTGCAAACTCTGGTTTGGGTTTTGAAAGAGAGAGCAGGAAACCTGCTCTCTCTTACAAAATCCAAACCAGATTGCTTTTTCCACACAGGGAGCTGCATGTTAGCTAACCCATGCAGCCACTTATATACAAAGTGAGAGACTGATACAGATATTTACATATTTAAACATGACTCACTAATCCATATATTTACTAAGATACACTTAATCACTCAGTTATACAATCAATTTTACAAAAACAAAATCATCCATTTAGACACTTATATACCCATTTATTCTTCTATCGACCTTGAGATATACATATATAAAACATATTTAATTTTCAGAAAAACACACATTCACTGGATGATTTATTCACTGAAAAAACACAGGTTTCAGGGCGCTATAGTTAGTTGGACATTTCACTTGTACAAAACCATAGAAATTCCCCTGTTATAGTTACTTCAGCTAACTATAACTCTCACGCCCGCAATGCACTGCTGATGACGTCACATGTTACATCACTCATGACATGGTCAGTGACATCACTCATGACATCTCAAATGACATCATTGATGACATCATTCAGTGATTGTGTGTTTCTGTAAAGTTTAAATATGTTTAATATATATAGGGAAAGGATTATTGAAGAATGAGTGGGTGTATAAGTGTCTGAATGGATGATTTAGTAGGTGCGTGAGCGACTCTCTAAGTGAGTGATTAAATGTATATTACAGAATGCATCAGTTAGTGACTAAACTGTGTGAATGTCTGTATCCGTCTGTCTGTTGGTGTGTAAGCAGCAGCATGGGTTTGCGAATAGCTACATGAGTGTCTATATGAGTTAATGATTGGTTGTCTGAGTATCTGTATGGGTGCCTGAGTGTTTGTGTGAGAGGGGTGTGTGTGACTCTGTGCATAGATGTGTGAGTGGGTGTCAGTCAATCCGTCAAAAAACAACTTTATTTAGTTTATCACAACCATAAAGCACGCAATAAATAATTTATGACAATCAAAATGTAAAAGCATATGGTTTCCAATAAAAAATTGTTTGAAATATTTACAATGTAAAAATAAATTCCAGTCCTGTTCCAACCTCAATCATTTATTCTTTGTCCGCTTTCAGTAGGAGGTTGTCCACCAGTGTCATAAATTTTACGCCACGGCAAATTAAGATGTTTGATGAGCCCCCTCCAGCTTGTTACAGCCTGCCTGCAGGTGCGGATATTTAATTCATTTAGAGTTGCTTTTAGCAACTTCCTTCTTTTGTCTTTTAAAGTGGCGCAAACACACATCAAGTGGCATATGGATTCTGTGCGTTAGCCACATAGACGACAATTTTCAACTTGGTGTTTGCTTTTCTAGGTGGGGACCAAGTCCTTCGAGTTATGATCTCCTAATCGGTACTGCATAAATCTCTTTTTTAATGTTAGTCGTAAGTGAGCCGCTAAGTAGGCTTGCGGTTTGAGTTTTGCATATGAGTTTATTACAGCCCAGGCGTGTCGGCGTTTGGTTAATCTTCTTTTATTTTGAATAAAGTATAATTTCTTAGCTGTGGCATTGCTCACTCTGTTAAATGCTGTTCTTTCCATCTTGCTATTCCAAGCTTCGTCGATGTCTAAAACTTACAGGGCTGTACACACGTAATTTTCCCATGTGTTTGTTTTTTTTCTGATCAAACTGAGACCTTATTTTGGTCCAGCATAAGTTGTTCAGAGATCCAGATTGGTATGGAGTGTTTATGGTTTTTAGAATGGCAGTCTGTAATTTAGAGTGGGTGTATCAAAAGTTATATTAGGGTGTAAGAAGATGAATGAAATTATCACATGGATTATGTCATCAGTGATTTAATCAGTGATGTCATTTGAGATGTCATCAGTGATGTCAGAAGTGATGTCACTGACCATGTCATGAGTGATGTAATATGTGACGTCATCAGCAGTGCATTGCAGGGGCGCGAATTATAGTTAGGTGAACTAACTATAACAGGGGAATTATGTATGGTTTTGTATGTGGAAAATGTCCAGCTAACTATAATACACCTGAAACCTATGGTTTTATCAGTGAATTTCTAAGGTTTTATAATTGCTAATTTCTAACTATGACGTGCCTGAAACCTATGTTTTTTTTCAGTGAATTTCTAAGGTTTTTTAAATGCTAATTTCTAACTTTAACATGCCTGAAACCTATGGTTTTTTCAGTGAATTTAAAAGGTGTTTTAAATGCTAATTTCTAACTGTAACGTGCCTGAAACCTATGTTTTTTTAAAGTGAATTTCTAAGGTTTTTTAAATGCTAGTTTCTAACTATGCCTACAGAGGTAGGACATGTGAAGAAAGAAGAAAAAATACACGGAAAGAAGCAAATCAAATGCAGAAAGAGGCAACAGAAGTCCACAACGATGAAGAAAAGCGCAGAAAGAAGCAAAACATGTGCAGAAAGAACCAACAGAGGAGCAGAAGAGGCCTTGTTGCAAAATCATCCTGTGTCCACAACTTTTTCAGACATGTACTGGTGGTAACTGACTCTGACTAACCAGGCCTAGAGCCAGTGCTATGCTAAAAGACATTTAGAATACAGTGAAAACACTTACATACACTAGGGAACATTATGCGTTGGGGTACGCCTGCGATTAGCATGATGTCCTCTGTAAGGCCCTAGTACATAATAGGGCAGGGGGATTAAAACTACCTCTATGTCAGAGTTGCAGAAATATGCTACTTTAACTAGTTGTCAAGTTTGCCGATTGGTGGAGAAAGGGTGCTGGGCATCCAACCAACGCTCAGGAATTCCACTGCGTAGGACTTACAGGAGGAACCAGGAGGGATTCTTGGCCCCCAAACCTCCTCAGGACTAAATTGGACTTCATCCCCCCATCCCGTATTCTGCCACGAGGCACGTTTGCAGAGTGTAGAGAAAGGGGGCCATGGCCTCCGGAGACGTCTTAGCAACCACACTGTGTGAGACTTACTGGAGGTAACAAGAGGGGTAGTTGGCCCCCAAGGGCATCCTTGGTAGCCAACTTCCCAAACTATTACTTCCAGTCAGTCCCACACAGCAGCATTGGTAAGTACTCACACCAGGCCACACCCACTTTGCCCACCACTCTACAAATGCGCTCCCTGGCATGCTCTTGGATGGGGATTGAAGTCCCCTTCACTGCTGGGGGTCCTTCGGGGGCCAACTAGCCTACCTTTTATCTCAAGTAAGCCCCACGCAGTGGGATTGGTGAGAGGTAAACAAAGGCTGTGCCCCCTTTCTCCACCACTCTGCAAATGTGCCCCCTGGCGTGTTGTAAGTTGGGGAATTAAGTCCCCTTGAATCCTGAGGGTCCCTGGGGTCCAATTAGCCCACCAGGTACCTCCAATAAGGGACCAGAGCTGCATTACAGAGAGGTGTAAAAAGGGGCATGGCCTCTGAACACCTCTCTGCAACGCAACTCCCTGGCGTATACTAGAGATACCTGGTGTGCTAGTTGGCCCCCAGGGACCCTCAGTATTCAAGAGGAATCAATTCCCCAACTTGCGCGCCAGTGGTACTGCAGGGAGGGGGTGGGGCCTAGTTGAGATGCGGCTATTTTTTTTTTTTTTAAGAAGAGGGCTGTGTGAACCCCTTCCTCTTTCCTTTTTCTGGGTCCTGGGGACCCCATCCTCCAGGGCCTTGCCCCTTTTTATAAAAAAAAAAAAACATTTGCCCCCCCCCTCCCAAGGCCAATTTCGGCCACAGGAAAACCCAGGGATCCGCTGGGCATGGCCATATTTTTTAAATTATTTTTATGCTTTATAAATCTAGGAGGGGCTGTGTGGTTCCCCCTCCTGAGGCCTCTATTATTAGCCCCGGGGACCCATTATTTTTTTGATGGAGGCGGGCCCCCTCCTAGGCCAATTCTGGCCCTGGGGACCTCATCCCCCGGGGCCTGGCCCCTTCATTGGGGACAGTGGAGGGAGTCCCAATGCACCCACGGTCCCTGCCGGCTCACCATGTCCTGCGGGAGCCGGCACTGCTTTTCCACGTGGGGAGCTGCTGACATGCAGCTCCCCGTGTGGAAAAGCAATGTGGTTTGATTTTTAAAGCGAGAGCAGGTTTTCCTGCTCTCGCTTTCAAAACCCATACCACAGTTTTCAATGACAGCGCGGGAGCCGCAGGGCTCCCACCCTGTCCTTGCAAACAGCAGTGTCCCGGGGGTGCGCACCCTGGGACACTGCTGGAGCCGGCCCTGGGAGTTGGTGGTCAAGGGCTCCAGGAGGGGGGCCGTGGCGGCCACCTTCTCAACATTTACACAGCCCCGGGGAGGTAGGGGTCCCCGGAGCTCAGGGGTCCGTTACGGACCCCTGCATTTAAATACTTAGTGCCCTGGGGAGGTGGCGGTCCCTGGGGCATGTGGGGGGGCTTGAGCCCCCCTACAGGTCCTACTATTTAAAAAAACAAGCCCCGGCTGGTGGCTGTCCCCAGGGCAGCGGAGGGCCATGTGCCCCCGCAAAATAATTATTAAAAACCCCAGGGGTGGACGTCCCTGGGGCTAGGGGGGGAACTCTTTAAACAAGCCACAGGGAGGTCGCCGGGCAGTGTGGGGGGATTGCCCCCCCCCACACATTCTTTTCACTGCCCCCGGGACCTGGTCCACCCGGGGGCTTCAATCCAATGAAGCACGAGAGACCGCGCTTTGTTTTTTTAAAATTTTCTCAGCCAGATTCGCGTACCCAGCATGAAATCGGGTGATTTTTTTTTTTATTGCTTTTTTGGGCCCTGGGGGTTCTTGTGGGACCCCCAGAGCAGGCCTAGGGGGTCAGGGTGTTTCTACCCTGCCCCCTTTTCTTGTTTTTTCACATTTCTTTTTCTCTTTTCTTGTGACTCCGTTCTACCAAATCACAAGATGGCTGCCAACACTTCCTGGTTTGGAGTGTTGACAGCCAATTAGAATAAAGCTTGCGGTCGGGAGCGTGTGCGGTTCCACCGCGCCTCTATATATCAAAACTTTTATTTTTCGATTTTCTCAGCAACTTTTGAACGGATTTAAACCATTAAAAAAAAAGGTCTCTTTCTGAACCAAGGGCTACCTTTTTGCCCAATTTGGTGTAATTCCGTTCAGCAATTCAAGCTGTAACTGTGTCTAAAGTTTCCTATGTGGAAATTGATTATTTGAATTTCACAGGAACTACTGAATGGATTTACACCATATACGAAAAAGGTCAGGTGGGCGAAAGTTGCGTAATTGCGTTATGCAAATCACTGCAAAACGGTAAAAAATCTCCTCGAACACGCAGAAATTCTGTGAACATGCAGAACTGCTTGTGCGCAATGCTTTTTTCCTGTTCACAATCGTTGTTTGCGTGCTCTAGGGGATATATCTCGCAAACACGCATTTTGAGAACGCTAACAAGCAAAAAATGTCACGAAGTCGCGGAACGCTGAATTTTGGCCAATTTCGTGTTCTCCTCGGAACGTGAAATTACCCAAATTCCGCAAATTCCACAAGCGGAATGGAATTTAATGCCCAGGTCTACTTTCTGAACCAATGGCTACCTTTTTGTCAAATTTGGTGTAATTGCGTTCAGGAGTTCGGGCTGTAGCCGTGTCTAAAGTTTCCTATGGGAATTAACATAGAGAAAACACGTTTTGGGACCCCCTTTTTTTCTCAGCCCCCTCTTGCCGGATCACCCCGAAACATTCAGGATAGGAGCTGACCGGAGCACCCCACAAGTTTTGAAAATTTTGCGAAGATTCGTCAACCGGCACGAAAGTTATTGGGAAAACAAAAACCGCTTTTCCTATGGAAACTAGGTCCTAACTATAGCTACATACTGGCAACCGCCAGTAGGTAATAAATATATAATATAATATATTTCTTGACTTGGCTATAACTTTAGTGTCGTTTGAGCAATCTGCATGAAATTTTTCCCAAAAAGTGTCACAATGGGTACTATTGATTGGGAAAGTATGGGGATGATCCGTGTGGTGGGGACCGAGAATTTGGGGCCTGAAACAAGGTTGCATTTGTAATGTTAATTTCCGTAGGAACCTTTAGCCACCACTGCAGCCCGAACCGCTGAATGAACTTGCACCAAATTTGGCAGGGAGGTAGATGTCGAATCAGGGAGGTGCCTTTTGCATATTTGGTGTAAGTTTTTGAGAACTGTAAGTGTAAAAGTATCTCTGGCTGCGAATATTTTGCAGTAGTTTTGCAATGAATTGCGAAAACACATGCCAATGGGAATGCTTTGATTGACTCGTTGCATGACGATGGTTGAGAGGGGAGCCATGTAGATGTTAAAGAGGATGGGGAAAAGGGAGGATCCCTGGGGCACTCCACCTCTGGTCTCTGTTCGTTCTGAGAGTAAGGGCAGGTTTCTGACTTGCTGAGTTCTTTCTGTGAGAAATGAGCATATTCTGTCATGGGCCTTTCTGCGGATGCCGGAGTCGTGTTGTCTGGTGGCTACTATGCATTGGGAGATGGTGTTGAAGGCAGCTGAGAGGTCCAGAAGGATTAGGGCTGCCATATGGCCCTGGTCGAGGAGGGAGTGGATGTCATCGGTGGCAGCGAGTAGGGCAGTCTAAGAGCTGTGGTTGCTGCGTAATCCAGATTGGGAGATTTCTAGGACGTTGTTGGCTTTGATGAAGTTTGCTAGCTTGGTGTTGACAGCCTTTTCAATCACTTTGAATGCAAATGGAAGCAGGGATATAGGCTGATGTTCTTGAGGTCCCTCAGGCTTCAGAGGGTTTCTTCAGGAGGGGGTTGACTTCAGCGTGTTTCCAGTCATTGGGAACTGTGGCGGTTTCGAGAGAGCAGTTAATCATCTGGCATAGTTCGGGTGTGATGGCCGTGGCGGCTCTCTGGAAGATGTGGGGTGGGCAGGCAACTGAGTGTCCTACATAGTTGATGATCTTCATGGTCTTTAAAGGTGTCTTCTGTCATGAGTTGGGTCCAGGTGAGCAGGGTCTGTTGGGTGGTGTCGCTAGGGGTGGGAGCTGAGGCAGCGCAGATGTCTTGGTTGTCGAAGTTGTTGTAGATTGTCCTAATATTGAGATGATAAAAAGTTGGTTGCAGAGATCTTGGGAGGGTGGGACATCTGTTGTTTCACTTCTTGGTTTGGCGAATTCCTTGATGATGGGGAAGAGTTCTTTAGAGTTGTGGGCATTGGTGAGTAATCTGTCTTGAAAGAAGTTCTTTTTGTTGATTTAATGATGCTGTTTCCTTCTGCAAAGACAACGTCAAGAGTGTGTCCTGCTGTGGGTATGGGGCAATGACAAGATGCTTCAGTCCTATGTTGGTGAGGTTCTCTAAACACTGATATTTCACAATTAAAACTTTAATTGTGCGCTGCTGCTGGACACATAGTGCCAGAATTTTCAACAGCTCACATGCAGCAGCTGAATCCATTTGGAACCATTTTAATTGGTTGACTCGATTTTCAGCCATTTTAAATTAATTAAGTTCATTGTCACTATAGCAAAGGGGGGTTTCTCAGACACAGTGGGGAAAAGGGAGGGGTAGATGTACATTTTAGCAAAATGAAAAAAGCTGTGGTATCAAGTAACTGCTTGATGTTACATTGTTTCCCCTGGGGAAGAACCCCCACCATCTCTGAGTGTGATAATGCCTATCCACCCTTTGTTTCGACTCCTCCCTTGTTCACTACAGTGAGTTATTCAGGCCCAACTCTTTTTAATTATCAACCGAATACCTCCTTGTGTTTGTGGAGCTACAAGGCCACTTGCCAATCGCCTTGTTTCACCCTGTGCCTCAGACCCTTTGTTCAGCGACTCGAGGCACCTCGAAAGGGACATGCCAGTATGAGGCACTATGGACCCATTTCAGGAGAAGCCAGAAGTCTGCGCCACAAATTTTTTAGTAGGTAGATGTCTATGTTTACTCCTCGACTCACCCATTCCTGCGGCCTGTCCCCACAGGACTGTCTGCAGTGGGTAAAATCCGCTGAGTTTATCTTATCTGTTCCTTTTCACAATGCACATTTTTTCCCCACAAAACACACACTTTGCCTTATGGAGAAACTCCTTACTTTGCTCCCCCATGAAATAAGGGGAAACTCACTTCGATTTCCACTCTGGCAATACATATACATCGGTTTTTTGAAGGAACAGATGTACTTGGGTTGAAAAAGTAGGAAATGCCAGTCACATTTTTTTGGAATACACACAAACATACGCGTCTGCCTAGTCTGTGCATATTTAATTGATACCCTTACTCCCGACCCTTCCTGCAACCCCCCACCTCCTGATGGTCAGCTGGTGTAAATAACCCCAGATTCAGCGCATGTCCGCTGTACAGAGGACTTCCGTTGGGCACTTTGCCTCACTTTGGTGAGTAAAGCACTACTTGAATGGGGCTGTAAATGACAAACAGACACCTACCCACACAGACTCTGGCAGTGGAAGTCACCAGCAGCATATTACCTGAACGTAAATTAATCGAAACTTACTATATTGCCCAAAGGTAAACATGGTTTTACTTGCACGTATAGGTTGCAATCGAGGGGGGGGGTGGGATGAGGTATGAAGAAAGAGGGCTTGAAAACAGTGTTCTCTGTGAACTCCACTTTACATTTAATTGAAGTGCCTAAAAGTCCATTAAGCGCTTTATGAGTGAAAGATGCCCAAGAACAGTGACTTTACATAGAGAATATTACATGAACTCTTGTTTTAGGTGTTAAAAATACTCACTCAGGCAGTACCTGTATCACTGTGTTTATTAAAGGAAAGCATGAGATTGACCATCACGATTTATAGGTGTGGCCTACATGCCCCGAAATTGGTGAATAAGCGAATGAGCCATAACACTGACATCAATAAAGCTACCAGGCTTTTATAAGACCCTTTTAAAAAGTAACTTTTAAAATCTCTTCAAAGCTACCTAATTTTATACAGCCTGGTTAATGTGCCCTGAGGTCTGGCAGTGTGAGTTATGCACTTCATAAACACTGATGTGTTACATTAGTGAGGTAGCTTAGAGTAAAAAATCACCTGAATTGTGCAAAATGTGATAGTAATATGGCACCTGGCTCAGTGTTAGGTAGTCATATGAACATTGATTTCTGACGTAGACCCCAAATATCTGAGCCCAACCCCATTTTAGGCATGTGATGTCATAATACAAAATGGCAGCCACCAGGGCAAGTAAATTACTATAAATGTAATATTAGTCTTCCAGCACATAATTGTAATTGTTGTTTAGCCAAGGATTTAAAAAATGTAGCATTTTAAATGACTCATAGTACACTATGCCAAGTATGTCAAGCTGGGTCTGGTAGCCGCTGCGTGGGCCTGTGTTTGACCTCATGGTCACAGGTTCAAATCCCAGCGGGTCCACTCAGCCTTTCATGCATTTGAGGTCGATAAAAGGAGTACCGTTGGGTAAAAATAAACATCTGTTATTCAGCACTTGGACGCCTTCAAGTAATCGTGCGCTTTACAAATAATCATGTTATGTTATGTAGATATATCATAGATATACAGGGTGTTCCATATAACTTGCTTATCCCCTTAACTTATGAACAACTAAATATAGAAATTTCAAACAAAAATCATGGTTTATCAAAAAATATCCAGTTTATGTTGTTGCTATTTTAGCGACCCTTAGGCGCCATATACAATGTATACCAAAAGGCTATTACAAAAAGTTAAATGACACCCGCACACTTTTGCTATATATTTTGTTATAATATAAAGCAAAGTTTGTAACATTTAAGAATTAAAACATCTTTTTATTGAAAAATAATGAAGATACAACTGATATTGTTATTAGTGTTTATTGTAATTTAGTCAACAGTTTTTTTTAAAGTTTGCAATTTCGTCAGTCATTTGAAACATGTTCTCCTGATTGCACTGGCCATTACAAACACAAAGACTAGTACATGGGAGAGACAATTGTTTACAATTTACAAGCATGGGTACAAATGTTTTACATCCACACTTAACAAGCTCCTTGCAGCATTTTGAAGCATAGGACAAAAGTGACCACAGAGGTTCACATCTAGAAACCTAAATTTGCCATCCTAATTGAGCATGATCAGGTATATCAGGATACACATTCCACCACTGAGCCCATACATAACTTGGTTGGAAAATAGCTCTCTTGCTGTGCTGTAAAAGAGCAGCCTCAGTTGGTGGCACATTTTCTGGAGAATTGAACAACATAAAGTGGACAGCGCTGTTCCTGAAAAGGAGTGGTGTGCTGGTCACTAGCAAGAAGAGGGAAAGCGTGGTGATTAGTGTTTGAAAACCTACCACTGGGTATTGTGTTGGATATAATTGCCTCACACACCTTTGCAGGTGTCATGCTTCATCATCGGCAGTGCTCCTCGTTGGGCAGGCGGTGCAATACCCAACGGGCTCACCTCAAAGAGGGGCTCTTTAGCGAGATATTTTAATCCAACTGCCAATGGGTGAAGTGCGGGTGTGGGGCTTGAAGGTTGTAGACGGAAAGTGGATTAGAATGAAGTAAAGGGTACCTGTGACTACTTTATTCGGGCGGTCCCTTGCTTCAATTAAAAATGAAGCTAGTCTGGGCGTGCTGGAATTGATGTTCCCTAGCTCTAGACTAGACTAGGAGGTGTTTAAAATGACCGATTTTATCAGGTACCCAATACTTGCGCAGGGCACCGACAGCGGCTGGACCTTCCACTCCCCTTAAGTGGTACTTTCGCCCTGTTGATCACAATAGATCATTCTCCCCTCATTTTGTATACATTTTCTGGAGAACCATTAAGTTTGGTCACCATCATTCTTTGACACTCATTAAAATATTCTATTTCAATGTTAATGTATAATCTAATTACACATTGCTGACGTTGACTGAAACTGTTGTTTGAAATATCTGGTGGACAAAGAGAGAGCTCAATAAATATTTATTTGACAGCCTGAAAATTTTGCCATGTTTCCACCCTGTTTTCTTGCCACAACCTGCAAATGCAGATACAGTGTTGCAACCTGTAAATGCATGGAAAATTAAAATACCATCACAAACACTTTTGCAAAGTTTATCAGCATACTCATGGATAGACAGCAGCCTTTGATGTTTCCCAATATCAAAATCAATCAATAAATTAAAAATATTTAAGCTGCTAAATGTATAAAGAACAAAACCTGCTGCATAGGAACCAAAAGGACATATAGTTATAGACTTCTGGCTACTTTCACTTACTGGTATGATACCCAACAAGATGTAAGAGTGACACAGCTTCACTCCTCTTATCATTTACTGTGCTGTCATTTGAAATGTTACAGCCTTCCATAATCAATCATATTAAATTTAGCATAGGAGTCCCTACTGACTTTTCTTGGCAATTTTGCTCAAGCTGTCCACTAAATCCGTCTACTTCAAGTTGAAACATTTATTTTCTATTAATAGCAGCTGCATTGGCTGACACCATTCTGAAGAGTGTTTTGTTTACAGATACTGAATATATTTTCTCCCATATTGTTTTTGCGCATAAGAAGAATAGCTCTACCTTTCAGTTAAGCTGTAAGTTCTGGTATGAATGCAAGAATTTTTTCTTTTACTTGTGTGCTGTGTACATATTTGTCTGCATTTTTTATACCTAATTCTATCATACAGCAAACTACAAGTGATTTGAAGTTAGATAAAGTAAATACTGGCAATGCTTCAGAATTTTTAAGTGTATCTTCAAGATTGTTTACAATTCCACCTAATACAATGCCATAGATTAATGTCAATTGATGTCTTCGTTTTTTTCTTTGTTGTGTATTTACTGAATCCAGTTAGAAAAGCTAACAAGACACTTTTTGTCGTACTTCACTTCAGTCGCAACCAAATCGGGACCACTTGGTGAGTACTAGGCATGGGCGGATTTTGCGGATCCACGATCCGCGAATTTGTGGATTTGCGTATTTGCGGATCCGCAAAATCCACGAATTTGCGGATTCGCGGATTTTGTGGGCTTTTTAAATGGGGGGGTCTTCTGTGTGAGTTCAAGTGCCTCTTGTGTGTATAAATGGTCAGAGACCGATCAGAGCAGCCGATGAAGAGAAAGAAGCTCCTGGTCACAGGAACAGCACGAGGATTGCGCTCGTGAAAGTCAAGGATACAAAGGTCTCTATCCAGCATCACAGCTGATTTTTGATGGTAGATTTGGGAAGAAGGCGCACCTGCCCTGCCTCGACGATGCTCACGATTGTTTTTGGGCTGATGAATGAGACACTGAATTTGAGCTTCAACTAGTTCCAGCGGCCATGTGTGTGTTACTATGCACACCGATGTGCGCAGGGGTCCCTTGAGTGAGCTGTCCATCCATCATCCCGTAACTATTTTAGGATGGCGCCGGCAAGCTGCCAGCGCCATCCTAAAATAGTTACTAAATTAGGTTCATCAGGAAGCACTAATAGATAAAATAAAGCAGGTGCTCGAGCACCTGCTTTATTTGGTCTATTAGTGCTTCCTGTTGAAGCTAACTTAGTAACTATTTTAGGATGGCGCTGGCAGCTTGCCGACGCCATCATAAAATAGTTACAACTTCAAGCTTGAAGGCTTGAACTTTTGCCCCCCGAATCCGCCTCTAGCGGATTCGCAGATTTTCGGTAAATTCGCGGGAGTTCGCGGATTGCGGATTGCGGATTTACCGAAAATCCGCGAAATCCACGAGCGGAACGGATTTTCCGCTCATGCCTAGTGAGTACTTTTGAGTCACTTACTGCAACTGCTGCATCTCAAACTCAATTACTCACTCAAGTGTAGACACATTTATGAGCTCTGCCCCTGACTCTTCATCATAGAAGAAACATGTATCTTCCAATTCACAAACTATAAATGAAGCATGTGTACACCTCAAAGTACCCTCTTGAAAACTGTCTTGAACTAGTTTTTTTTTTGATAACCTTGCAAGTTTGTGTATGTCAAATTTCTTTATACAAGTTTAATGGAATTTTCCACAGTATTGATTTTAACAGTTGTTCAACTACATCATGATTTTGTCTTGATGATTGATTGGAAGTCCTCTAATTTCGTCACAAGCATCGTCAAGCAAACTTTTGTGTCAAATTCCTTTATCAGAAAGGTTAATATTAGCTGGACACATTACACTTCTGGTAAATCGTGTTGACAAAATAAACACAGATCCAAATTAATCTCAGTTCCAACATTTTGTGTACTAGATATAAACTCTTCATTAGTATTTACAAATTCACATCTTTTTATAGACATTTGTACTCATTGATGGCGGATAATCTTTTCAGAATTTCAGAAACCTGCAACAACAAAAATAATTTGTTAATGTACAAGGGCAGTACAACCTAATTTTTTATTTACATCATAAGATATTACTTACTAGAAGCAGTAAAAATGTGTCATACTTCATCAAGGGTAAACTAAAATGCATAATTTGTACCACTTTTGGTATTCCCAATGAGAAAAACATTTGAAATTTAGTGACAGATGCCTAACATTGGATTCACAATCACCATACAAATATTAGCGGTTGCCATTTTCTTTTATGACGTTTTACATGCAAAGCAGCCATATGATTTTTGGGGTCATTGGGCCCGATTCACAGAACTAACTTAAGACAAAATCCTAAACTTACTACTTTTGGTATTCACACAAGTTAGGATTTTGTCTTAAGTTTGTCTTAAAACAGACTTAAGACAGACTTAAGACAAAATCCTAACTTAAGACTGTCTTAAGTCTGTCTTAAGACAAACTTAAGACAAAATCCTAACTTCTGTGAATACCAAAAGTAGTAAGTTTAGGATTTTTTTTTACCTTATTATTAAGCCCTGTGCAAAGTTTCATATTGGTATTACATTACAAGGCTAAGCTACCTGACAACCTGCTGCCAGGGACACAGGGTCCAGTGCGATTTGTGACTCTTCTTGCCCTTCAAGCCTGCCTAGCCCACATTCACCCTCCCCTCTGATTGCCACCACACCAGCTGCATTTTCATTTAACTTACTGTTTGTTTCTGCACCGCTCCTCCAGGGCTAAAAATGGCTTTGATGTCACCTCTGTTCACTGCCCCTCAAACCTTTTTATCTTGTCTCTGACCTTTTGCTAGCCCAGAGAGGGATGTAAGAGGGTGTTGTACCCCTCATTCTCATTGTTGGTTACATGGTTATCACCTGTGGTGTTTTGTATTCACACCCTGCAGTCCCCTGACCCCTCAATGACCTGGGGCACCCAGATAGCCCCCACCACTCTGCTGGAAGCCTCTTTGGTGAGTTGTGATAACAGAGTCCCTCTGGTGTTCTTCTAATATGTAAATAAACCATTAAAAGAAGGGCAGTTTGGTCAAGAATGGGGGTTGAGACGGTCCATTTCATTTGCTGCAATCTGAATTTTTATTGTTTTCCAAATTCTGTGTTGTGACTCTACAGAAGGGCACATGGAAATCAAATCAGCCCTGAATGGGGTGCAACACACTGCTCACCCAGCCAATCAGGAAGCATCGTGGGGATCATGGCCTCATTAGCCCACTGCTTAGGTACTTTAGACCTTCAATCCATTATCAATGCCCCTCATGGAAAGGAAAACTTAATTGTTTCTTGTGTCATACCTCTGATTTGTGCAGTGCACGCTGAACACCGCAGGTGGAGGCATAGGACTGGGCTTGGGCATATCATGATGGGATGTCCATACGTTCCTGAGGTCTGACCCTAATCATTAATTCCCTGGGTGTATGATACTAAGACAGTCAGCATAATCCACTAACATAATTTTCTGAGGCACTTCGATGCTGGTTGATCCTGCTAACCAAGTCAGTGGTACTCATGTTATCAAAATAATAAAAGGAGGATCTGACTCTGCTGGTATGTAATGCTCCTCTCACTCTACTTTTGTTACTACAAAGGACAACAGGGGTGGACAATGGGTGCAGCGTAGGATGGAATACAGCAGGACATACACAGGAAGTACTCACGATGACTGCAAGCACTCACATACACAGCAAGATAGGCCATAGTGAGATGGGCTGTGTTTGCCCCCTTCCCAAAATCTATACTACTATTATAAAGAGAGAACACAAACCTTTGAGCCAGGTAAACTCGGGAACCACAGCGCCAATCCACACACCCGATACATCGTTGAAAATGTCAGGGCGTGCCGATGGACATAGGCTATATAAAATAAAAATTAAACGTAAATTTAAAAATGTAACTTTAAAAAAAAAGTAGTACCCTGGAAGTAGCGCCGGCCGCGACGTAGCGCTGGCTGCGACGTAGCGCTGGCCCCGACGTGCGTGATGACGAGGAGGAGCGGCGGACATGAGCGCGGGGAGGAGCAGCGGACAGGCGGGGAGGAGCGGTGGACAGGCGGGGAGGAGCGGTGACGAGCAGCGAGGAGCGGCGGTGAAGTCAGGAGCGCGGGGAGGAGCGGCGGCTCAGGTAAGGCAAAGGGACATGTAAAATGTCGGGTCAGGAGGGGGCCGGGGCGGGAGGTGGTTCCGGGACACGGAAAATGACAGGTGGGCGGAGGCCGGGGCGGGCGGGGGCGTAGGCGGGTGGTTGGCCCTAAAACCTCATTGCCCCCGGACAACTTCGGGGCGGACTGCTAGTACTACTATAATAAAGGAAGAACTTTCAGCCTTTGAGGCGGGTAACCACAGCGCCAATCACACACCCGATACACCGTTGGAATCGCCACGGTGTGTAGATGGTTATAGGTTATATAAATAAAAATAAAAAACGTTATTTAAAAAATGTACAGTAAAAAAAAAGTAGTCCCTCTGAAGTAGTGCCGGCCGCGACGTGCGTGATCACGTCAGGAGCGCAGGGAGGAGCGGCGTCCCGGAGCGCCACGAGGAGCGGCGGAAATGGCGCGGGGTAGGAGCGGTGACGTGAGGAGCAGCGGACAGGCCAGCGGCGGTGCGAGCAGCGGACAGGCTGGAGGCGCGGCGGCTGAGGTACGGGGACCCATGTCGAGGCGGGGGTCGGGGCAGGCGGGCACGGGCCAGGCGGGGCCCCGGGCTGCTGGAGAATGTCGGGGCAGGCGGGGGTCGGGGAAGCCTGTTGCTCCCGGACAAGATCGGGACGGGCTGCTAGTATGTTATAAAATGAGACCCAGCCCACCCAGGGACTTAAATTAAAAAAGCATGGGAGACTGCACTTTAAAAAAAAAAAATTGACGCGGATGTGTGAATCCTTCCCAATATTTGCTGCACACTTTTTGCCAATGCTTTTTGGCCCTGTCAGGGTCCCTGGAGGACTCCGCCACAAGGCTTGAGGGGCCAGGGTATTACTAACCTGCCCCCTTCTCTTTTTTTAAAAACATTTTTGTTTGAGACACAGCTGAGTCTGAGTCCAAGTCCTAAATTGGCTGCCAGCACTTCCCGGTTGGAGTGTTGACAACCAATCAGATCTCTGAACTAGATTGGGAGGATTCAGAGAGGGTTCATGTCCCTATTTACAAATGTGGTTTTCTTTTAATAACACAAAAACTACTGAACATACTTATTCCAAATAACAAAAAGATCGCTTTCTGAACCGAGAACTACCTTTCAGCCAAATTTGGTGTAATTCCACCAAGCGGATCGGGCTGTAGCTGTGTCTATAATATTTATGGGAATTAACATGTGAAATGCACAGTTTTTTCTCAGCCTCCACTTGACCGATCACCCAAAAACCTTCCATGCACAATAAGACCCACTGGCACACTTTTTGGGGAAATTTTCTGAAGATTTGTAAACCAACGCTAAACTTATAGGCAAGTAAAAAATCGCTTTTTATTAAGGAAACCAGGTCGTAACTATAACTATCTGCTGGCTACTGCCAGTAGGGAATATATATAAGTAGTGTAATACTTTCTCATATAGTAGCTGCTTATTGGCACATGTCCCATTCTTATTGGTTGCCCATTTTCCTACAGCCCATATCCTGTTCAGAAAACAGTTATCAATTTGCATCCTACCTCAGTGAGTGGCTTCCTGGATACAAAGTTTACCATTTACCAGGCATTATTACTAACACACTGATCAGTTTACTCATTTAAAAGCTGTCCACCCACTTAGAAGTGGTTCACCTCTTTCCTCATTTTCTGAGTGGCTTTCTCTTTACAAAGTTCCCATCCTTAAAATGCTGTGCATAGGGACCTCTGCCAATTGTTTCACCAGCTCTCTCTCTACCAATGTATCCAGAAATGGCAGGACAAACTAGTTACAAAAGCAACAGCAAACTATTGTGAACGAATGCAATACAGTGAGTTAGCAGAAGAGCATTGGGAACTGCAACAGCACTGTGCCCATGTTGGAAAAGTTTCTTCAAGAACAGCAAGAAAAACGTCAATGGAAATAAACAAACATGCCTTCACTTAAGTGTATGCTACAGAAATAATGAACGTGTTTGAAGAGACATCCATGTTAAATAAGATGGTGTATGCGTCTAACTGAGGCCCAGTTAGCATGAGACAGAAAAAGGCACTAGTACAATATTGGCGTATACATGTCAATTCAAGAGTTAATCCATATTCGACATGTTAATAATGCACAGTTTACAAATGCACAAAAACTCATACAAACGTTTGAGTTTTTTATTGTGAAGTTTACATTTTTGAAGTCAGACTTTTCACATGGAACCAGAAAACATCACGCAAATGTACACACACACACACCCACACACACACAAACACACCCACAGACTCACATACCCTCACACCCGTGAAAATAAATGTAGCCCAAAACACATTATTTAGAAAACCTGTATTCATTAAAAAAACACTCACACATTTCTTTCTGAACTGCAAAGGTCAAATTCGAGTCTATTGCCACATTGCAGCAAAACTGACATTAAAGAACACTTTTTACAGCTTCACAGATTGCATGTAACAAGTACTTTATACAAGGAACAACTACTCTAATAGTGAGGCCTCCTCAAAGTTTTTTTTGTCATACTGCACAAATATAACCCCTTGCAACCTGCTTACCAATACTAAAGGAGGGGCGTAATATAGGGGTATATTTACAAGCCCTTATCACCACCACAGCATCCCTTTCAGTGACATTGTGATGGCAATAGGGGCCTCACCTTATTTACAAGGCAGCGTTACTCCACTTAATGTGGCTTAAGGCTGCCATGTAAATAAGGCACCCTTTCACGCTGTATTTAGCGTGGAAGGGAAGGGCAACAGGGCAGTTTGGAATGCTGCCGAGCTGGGGGGTGATTTAACTGTGGTGGGGGCTGATTTTGTTGATGGAGACCTGCGTGTGCTTCGAAATAATTAAAGCAAAACGCTTTTGTTTAGCACACGCAGGTCTCCATGAACGAAATCAGCCCCCAGCTCAGCAGCATTCCAAACTGCCCGGTAGCCAGTCCGGCCCTGGAGGGCAATGGGTGTTGCAGTGGAGGTTTCATCACAATACCCATTGATTTTGACGCTGCCTCCTATTTACAAGGGCAGCGTAAATATGAGGCAGCACCAAAATTATGGCCAGGGAAAATCTGGTCTTAAACAGGTGAAACAAGGAGAAATGCTTCATTTCTCCTTGTTTTTACTGTTTTCATGTGTCTTACCTTGTGCATCACACATAAAAACAGCAAAATGCCTTTGATTGCTTATGTGCAGGAATTCATTTTTAATTAATTGCAATTTTGCAACTTCCATGTGTGTTGCATTAAGCTGCACACATAGAAGTTACAAAACTGCATTTAAACATTGTTTATGTGCAGTCAAAGGGACTTTCCTGCACATTAACAATCTTCCCCTCAACACAGGCACCCTTGCATTATGGTGCAAGGGTGCCTGCGTTGGCGCTAGGCAGCTAAAGTTAGCACCAGCGCAGGGGGAAACGCAGGGCAGCACCCTATTCTAGTAAATATGATGCAGCCCGGTGTTTCTGAAGTGATGAAGCGTGCTGCTAGCCTTCTTGGCTTAAGGACACGCTTCACCACTTTATTGTACATATGCCCCATAGTGACTTACTTGAGGCTTCTCCTCTTGTGAGTCATGGTCCCTCCAGACACTCCTTAATAGTAATAAGTAGCATATCACACACTCTGCATCTGCAAACACACATGCACGTAAATAAATATACCGATGCCCCCATGGAACAGTGCAAGGGGCAAGTGAGTAAGGGAAACAATCGTAGAAAAGGAACATTGAAAATCTTACCTATATTACCCATTTCCCCTACTTGAATGAGCACACATTTCATAATATGCAAGGACTTTATAACAGGCAGGTGTAATCTCCGATCTGTCGAGGCTGCAAGCTGCAGGACTTGTTCTTTCTTTGACTCTCAAATGCCTTTCCGGGGCTTTGTATTTGTAGCTGACTCGAAAAAGCCGACTTTAATGCAGTTTGTGATATTGAATAACTTACCTCAGCAGTGTTTATTGAGCACTGTGCTCAAGTGTCGCCGTATGTTGAAACGGCGGTATGGAAGATAATAAACACGGTTAGTTTAATTCAAATGCGAGTCCTTGACAGTTTAATATTTTGTGATTGAAGCGATCAATGTTAAATTAATAAAATCATCTCTCATTTTAAATAACACTGGAGTCCTCTGCGGGCGGCTGACTGGAAATGTGCTTTATTCGCAGCCACGATTTCAGAGCTTTCCTAACACTCCTGGGTGCTTTAAAACTCGAGCACTGAGAAAAAAACAGACAGCTCAACCCAAAGTGCCCTCTATAGCAAAGCCAGTCACTAGAGAGAGTCGCCGGCTTCCTGTGGGAAGGACGCTCTGCAAATGCCAGCTCTCATGCCCGAGGGCTTTAATCTGTGTTGAAGATCCATGAGGAACCAAGCTATTCCTGTCTTTTTTCCTTTTTTTCAACTGGGCTGAAAGAAAGGATCCAGGGGCATATTACCAAAAACTAGCGATAATTATCGCTATGTTGGTTTAGCGGCGATATTTTTATCGCCGAGCTGCGGCGATTTTTATCGCTTAGGAACCTTGCTATTATCAAGGTTTATCTCCTAAGCGATAAAAATCGGCCGAAATGCATGAATATCGCAGAAAAGTCAGCGATATTCATGCATTACCGAGCTAATGCTCTTAGCCATGTTATCCACCTCCCATTGGATAACATGGCTAAGAACTGCTCAGGGCAGGTGTTAGCTTTTGGAGATATTCGCAATTAGCGCGAATATCTCCAAAAGTTGGTAACAGTCGCTAACATCTTGGCACACCCACTTTGCATGTCATTAGTGATAAATATCACTGACATGCAAAGCGGGGCCCAAGATGGTCGCTATCTCCTACTAGCTGTCGCTAACTGGTGTTAGCGACAGCTAGGTAATAGGGAGATAATTTTATCTCCGCTTTCTTGGCTTTTAAAGCCAAAAAAGCGGAGATAAACCCCCTTGATAATATGCCTCACTGTGGCGAAAAAAAACAAATAGTTATCTTTACCCAGTGCTGCCTAAAAATCACAAACATTAGGTATCCTGGAATATTGCCTTGCCTGGTGACGTCTGCCTGGGATTTAAGATATACAGAGGCATCATTCACCTTATGGGCCATTCAAAGACAGAATTTTCGTATCCTATATTTCAATATTAGTTATATCACGTAAAGTGCATATGTCTAGCACATCCCCACTATTTGTATGGTACAGAAACACATTCGGAATCTGAACACCCTCTACAATTACCGGAGCTCTGAAGTTACCCAAGTCCTTGTGTGAGTAGTCCATCCAGCACTGGATTTTTCTCTGCATTCTTAGATTTGTAGACCAGTTTATCTTATTGCACTATCAAGACTACATGTCCCAGTATGCAAATAAGTAACCTGGACTGACTGAGCTGCTCATGCAAAGATTTGGGAAATGTGGGCGCTCTAATGCGTAAAAATAATACAAGGATTTGCGGTGACCTAAGGAATACATCATTTTGACTGTAGGAGTATGTGAGAAATTGGAGTATTGTTTGAAGGGGTGAGAACCCACCTCAAATAATAATCTCAATCCTCGTCAAGGTGAACCACTGCTGCTGCCCGCTCCCCCTACCCTCCACCAGTGCCTTGAGACCCTCACGGGTGAGTAGTGCACTCTAAAAATCCCTGATTGGTTGGTTGATTGATTGAACCCGCAAAAGTCTCTAAACACACTTGTGCTTAACCCTCTGGTATCTTGGCATACAAGTAGTGCACTTTAATTTACAGGTGTTTATTTATGCAGAGCTCAACAGTATTGAAATGAAAACACAGAATAAGAGCAATTCCAAGCCTAGTTAGAAGTACAGGGTATATTTTAATGAATGCAATTACAGCAAAACAACAAAAATCCAATTACTAGGACTGTAGTTATAATTTTTTTACATATTAAGAAAAAAGAAAAAATAGAACTAAAAGGCGTGAAGAGCAAACTGGGGGTGTCTGGTTGTGCTGGGCTACAACAAAGTCAGACCAACCATGATGTGGCGAGGGTCAGGTACAGGAGCAAGTTTGTCGAGCTGGAAGTTTAACCTTCTGACTTTAATACAGGGTCCGCGCTGCACTGCATTTCACGGCTCTGCAACGCTCTGTGTAGGTTCTGGTGAGGCATTACGGCAGGAGCTCCATGATTGTGCATTGTTTGCACTGGATCCAATGAAACCTAGCGTGAGAAGCTGTGTGGTGCGGATATGTGGGCCTCTGTGTCACTCTGCCTCGCTCTGCGTCGCTCTGCATTCCATCCAGGGAGGCTTACAGCCAGGAGCTGCCCTGCTCTGCATTACTTGGCATTGCATCTAGAGAAGCCTTCGGTGAGGGGCGGCACGGCTTTGTGTCAGATCCGAGGTAACCTTCAGTTAGGCAGGGAGAAGAGCACTCTGACTCCAGTCAAGTGTCCAGGACCTTGGGGGCGAGACTTGGGGGTCAGTACTCACTCCTACAGAGGCCAGCAGAGAGGACAAGGTCAAGTACAGTTGGTCTGGCTAGCTGGGAAGTAGCATAGGCCTCTGACACTTATTGTGTCCCTGTAGTTCATACAGGAGGTCAGCCAACTGACCATTGGAGTCACTTCTGTGGTCCTGGGTTCAATGCAAACAGACCCAGTATTTTTTTATGCTTCAGCCAGCAGGACGGTCCTTTTTCTGAGTCGAGGAGTGTTCTCTTTTCAGGTTCTGGGGTTGTCATTGTTATGCCCGTGCCAGCATGTGAGTGGGGAACACCCCTTTGTCTAACTCAAAAACTGGTTCTAAAACTAGTTCTTGTCAGCTCCTCCCCTCTCCCTGGGTTTGGCTTATACCTTGCTGGTGAAACAGAGACAGGGTCAGGCCTGGTTTGAGGGGTTACTGAAAAGGCCAGGGCAGACACCTTTAAAGTGTCAGGAAGGCCCTCAACTCTACACACCCAGATCCTTTGTCCACTGTCTGGAAGGAATGCACATGGTAAAGCCATTTATCAGTAAGGTGACCCTGGAAACTGGAAATCCATATTTGGCTTAGATAGGAAAATGTCAACTTTCTAAAAGTTACATTTTCAAAATAGTAATTTAAAAGTAGACCATTCGGTTGGATTTTAAACTCCTATTCAAATCAGTACTTAAGTTATTTTTCTAGCTAGTCCTAAACTGAAGATATGCATTATAAGAAGTTATAATGGCAAACCTGTGCTTTTCTATGGAAGAGCCAGTCTTGCTGCAGTCAAAAAGGACTTTGGCATATTTTCCATGCCAGGACATGTAAAACTTAAGCACACAAGTCCTACTTTTAAAATGCCATGCAAGGCAAAAAAGATGGAAAGGAAAGAAAGAAAGAAACACATAAGAAAGAAGGCATAAAGAAAGAAAATAGGAAAGAAAGAAAGTAGGGAAGAAAAAAGAAAAGTAGAAAAAAAGCAAGAAATAAGTAAAAAAGAAAGAAACAAGAATGAATGAAGGAAAGAAGGAATGAAGACGTTGAAAATGATGGAAGGAAGGAAAGAAGGGAAGAAAAGGGAAAGGCAAACAAAAAAGAAAATGAAAGAAGGAAAGATCGAAAGAAAGTAAAAAAGTAATAAAAGAAGAAAAGAAAAAAGGGAAGAGGAGAGAAGGTAAAGAAGGAAAGAAAAAAGAAAAAGCAAAACAGAAAAAGAAAGGCAAAAAAGAAAGAAAGAAAAAAGAAGGAATAAAGAATAAAAGGCAAAAGAGAAACGAAGAAAGTAAGAACGACAGTGATGAAAAAGAAAGAAAGTAGAACGAAAGAAAGAACAAAAGAAAGAAAGAAAGAAAGAAGGAAAGAAAGAAAAAAAGAAGAGAGAGAAAGAAGGAAAGAAAGAAAAGTAAAAAAAGAATGTGGAAGTAAAGAAAGAAGAGGGAAAGAAGGAAGAAAAGAGGGTTTACAGTAGAACATATTGGATACTAAAACCTAAATTACACCCCACCTATGTTTAAATAAAACTGTTACAAGGCTGCTGCACATTAAGCACAGTAAAGGTTGGTTTTCTTCCTGGGCAAAGTTTATCAAAGAAATACAAGTAAAACGTAGCCCAGGAACACAATATTGTTTGCTTTGAAATAGCAGCAGTCCACTTCAAAAGGGAAGCATTAATCTTCAAAAGGAATATATACCAGCTATGGAAGGAAACAGGAATGGTTAAAACTGAAATGTGTTCTGTGCTCACTTCCAATGTATCCTACTATCATATCAGCCAACACTGGCACTAAAGAGAACTCCTTATGTGCGGATGTGCACCTTGTGAAAGAACAAAATGTAGTCACTCAAAGTTAGCTTAACCAGATGTTTAAGTAGGCTGAGCCATTGCTCCATGCTGTACACTGTCGAGGGTGGGAGGAAAATGGGAGTGACACAACAGACCAATGGGTGAAGAGAGGTGGAAGAAAGACCCTTTAAGAAAGTATATTATACATATTCAAAAACAAAAGGTGTATGTTAAAGCCAGACCTAAAAAGCACATGAAAATGCTAGTTGCAAAACTTTTAGATTTTGTTGTGAGTCAAGCAACTTAGAGAGTGAATCACCTATACTTATTGAACAGAAACTTAGCAGTACACTCATTATCCACATGTCACACTATGCACTCACTACTCGAAGAGATGGTGGTAGCAGCCAGTCGTAACCATCTGCATGATTTGTTCTCACTTATAAATTGGAACTAGATTAAATGTATGCACCAGTAGCATTTGCACCCATTTTCTTACCAATGCAGAGGTTTAAATGAAACTTAATTTGCCCTCTGAATACAGAGTGATATTTAGGCACCACCGGGTGACTTTCATTTCATGATAAACCAATGCCTGCCTCAAAAGAGGAAATCTAAGTATGTCAATTTCTGTTTGAAATCTGTTTTATTTTCTAAATCAGGAGTAGAACATAGGTCCAGACGTACACAGCGTTGAGCCCACAACCCATTTTGGGCCGGCCGTGTTGGTTTTAAGTGTTTCCCAGCAGAGAAAAAGGCATTAATAAACTAGTTGGAACACAGCATGTCGCCTACAACCCTTGTTGGGTCGGCTGTGTGATCTAGTACATAGAATAATATTAGCGTGTTACGGGAAGTCTCAGGACCTGTTTAAAACTAATAACATTGAGAACATGGGCTAGAGGTTCATATAAAGTGGATAGCGGTAGATGGACAGAAAAGGGTCGAAAAAAAAGAGGAGATGGTAGAAAGGAGAGGTATACAGCAACGTAGGCGGTTGGGTGGACGGACGGGAAGTGGTGTCTGACGGTGTCAGATGTGGAAAATGAAGACTTTAATGCTTGTTGAAAGGGTTTGTGTGCACAACTGTTCTAATAATGTGAGAAACCTGTTGGGATCTGGCGGGAATATAGCATCCTCAAAGAGTCGGAGTGCTCTAAGGTTGGAGGGTAAATAACACGCATGTTCTATTTTGCAGAGGTATATAACTGAGTGTCGCCAAACAGCGGTGAAGCGGGTTTCTCGTGATTGCAGCCAGGCTGTAAGAAGTTCCATAGTCATTCCAATATAATGCTATATGTCGTATAGCCGCCCCAAGCATGTGAAGTGCTATAGTCCAATCTCTGCAAGTGAGCGCTTTTAGGTTATCAAGTTTAAGGCCCAAAAGGATAGTGGATGCAGATTCAGGCAGGGGGGAAACCCAGTACCTCCATAATATGACTAAGGACTTCCTTCCAGAGCAGGGTCAGGAGCAGACAATCCCACAAAATGTGAATGAAGTCTCCAGATGCATTTGAACATCTCCAGCGCAAGGGGGACGTGGCAGGGAACATTTTGTGCAGTTGAGCTGGCATGTAGTACCATTGTGTCATAATTTTGTATGCATTTTCCATCTGTGAGATGCTACGATAGACCCTAGGAATGTCTCGCCATAGGCGTTTCCACTGTGTAGGTGTCATTTCTGTGTTTGACGCCAGCTGCCATTGGCGTTGATATGGGTGTGTAGTTTGCATCGGAAGGTGTTGTAGGATCTGGTATGTCCAAGATATAAGGCCTCTCGAGTCGTCGAAGGAACGGATAAGCCGCTCAAAGGGGGTGAATGGCCTGACAGCAGCCTGTTGCATCTCTGGTGAAGACACCCAGTGCAGCAACTGTGCATACTGTAATCTCGTTGGGAGATGAAATTCTTCCCTGCACTGGGCTAACGTCTTAAGCGTTCCCCCCTCGTACAGCTCTCAGATCACTCTGCACCCCCCTGTAGCCATTTGGCAAATGTTTGTGAGTGGAGGGCAGGAGGAAATAATGGGTTGCCTGCTATGAGAGTGTGAGGGGAGGGGAAGGTCCCTTACGCATGGCTACCTTGTCCCACATACTAAGGGCCGTTTTAGTAGACAGTGCAATATAGGCACTACAGGAGCGCGCCGCACGGTGGAGCAACGTAAGATCCTAGATAATACGCCCATCACCATCCTGTCCATATGAAACCACACCTTTTTACTTTCAGTGGTTGTCCATTCCGAGGAAATATGGAGGTGTGAGACCCAATAGTATTCCAGAAGGTTGAAGCATGGTAGCCCCCCTCTGTCTTGCGGTAGCATGAGGATCTTGAGAGAAAACCGTGGTCTACGCCCACCCCATATGAAGTTAGTGATATCTCTTTGGAGGCCCTGTATCTGGTGTTGTGGGATAGGGGTGGGGAGACATTGGAATAGGTACAAGATTTTAGGGAGTATCGACATTTTGACGGCATTAAGCTTACCCATCCTAGAAATAGTTAGGGATTTCCACCTCCTTAGGTCCTCCAAGACAGTTTTTTTGCATTCCCACCAATTTACCTCAGTCCATATGTCCAGGGTGGGGGTTAGTTGAAGCCCTAAGTATCGGATATGATCCGTGGCCCATTGATAAGGAGTAAGTGACTTCAAGGCTGGTATCTCCTCTTCCGGGATCGTAAGGTTTAAAGCACAATATTTGTCATGGTTAATTTTAAGGCCTGATGCCCACTCAAAGGACTTTAGTAGCATGTGAAGCATCAGGAGAGATAGATGTGGATGCAATAGTGTGCAGATAAGGTCATCCTCGAAGAGTGCTACCTTGTTCCGCCGACCTCCAAGAGTGAGGCCGTGTATGTCAGAGGGGGCAGGGGGCAGCCCTGCCACGTACCCCTATGTATGGAAAAGGGTTCTGAAAGCTGCCCATTAACCCGAACCCTCACTTGCGGAGAGAGATAGGGGGCCATGATCATAGAAATCATGTTTCGTCCCAATCCGATATTGTGTAACACCACTCGAAGGAAACCCCAATCCACCCGGTCAAACGCCTTCTCTGTATCAAGCGACAGAAGGCAGGCCTGTATCTACCAGTGGTGTGCTTTCCCCACCAGGTGCGCAATTCTACGCACATTATCCGCCCCTTGTCTATTGCGAATGAAGCTAACTTGATCCGGCTCCACAAGGCCAGGCATGTGGGGATCCAGGCGTTTAACAAGCATTTTGGTGTAGATTTTGAGGTCTGTGTTTAGCAATGCTATGGGATGGTAAGATTCCCTATTTCTGCCATACCCATATATATAATGGCAGTAGATATGCCTGAAGTTGTGCTATGAACATACAGTAAAAGGCATCCGGACCTGGCGTCTTCCCGAGGGGAGGTCTTTCAACGCTGCCGTCAGTTCCTTTGCCATGAGAGGGCTGTCCAGTTGTTTGGCGTAGTGTGGGTGTATTGGGGTCCAGGGGCACTGGTTCAGAACATCATTAATATGGGTTTGAGAGGGCGCATCCACCGTATAAAGGGCAGTGTAATAAGTCCTAAAGGCCTCGCATTTAGCCCGCTCCGTGGTAACCCTTTCTCCATCCGGCAATTGAATGTTCGCTATGTGGGCCTTCGCTGCTCACGCCCGCAGGCGCTTCGCCAGTAATCTGTCCACTTTATCCCCCCCTCAAAATATCATTGTTTGAGGGCGAGCAGGGACCACTCAGCTTTATCGGTGCGCAGGGAGCAAAGCTGACCCCGGAGGTTTGCATGTGATTGAAGGATGTTCCTGATCCTGCTTCTCCAGTTTCTAAATATCTGCACCCGTGCAATCGCTATAGATGTGATGTGGCTGCGGATTGTAGCCTTAAAGGCATCCCACACCACAGGGAATGGGGTCTCGGGTGGATCATTGTTCGCAAAGTATGAGTCAATGGCAGTCCCTATAGTCTCCACATTGGCTGGGTCCCGCAGGATATGCAGTGGCAGGCGCCACCATGGGAAACGGGTGGGGCAAGCGGCCGGATCCTGCAGGAGAAGCTCAACAAGAGCATGGTCGGATATCGAAATGGCGGACAGGGATGTCGCTAATGTGTCCCTAATAAGGGCGTACAATATAAATAAATAATCAATACGCGAGTACGAGTGGTGGACATGTGAGTAGTAGGAGCAGTCTCGCACCTCAGGAGAGTGCTATCACCAGGAATCTATCAAGCCAAGGTCTGTTATCTGTTTCTGGAGTGCAGAGGACATCTCCCCCGACCCGTTTCGAGGAGGCATCACTACGGTCCAGCGCAGGATCCCACACCAGGTTAAAATCTTCCCCCAAAATCAAGGGGGAGTCGGCCTGTGGCCCTTGTTCCCATGGTAGCGTTCGGAGGTAGGAGTCCTGCATCTAGTTCGGCGCGTAGATATTACACAGTGTGAATAGGCGTTTACCAATCTCCACCCCTGCTCTGATGAAACGCCCATCTGAGCTATGAAAAACTTTCGGTTCTGCCTACCTGGTACCATTTCTGCATAGAATAGCCACTCCAGCCATTTTGGTGTGAGCCGTGGCCAAGAATTGGAGGGGATATTTAGGGTGTACCATGCGAGGAGTGTCTACTTTCAACAAGTGGGTTTCTTAAAGAAAATGTTGTCTGGACTGTGTTGTAGTAGATAGCGCCACACTTGTTGTCTCTTGTTGGGAGAATTAAGCCCCTTGACATTAAGGGATAATACCTTTAAAGGGTCGGGAAGAGTCATAAATATATCTGATCACAAGCTAGGTCATCATGCCACCATTGAAAACATGTCAGGATAGAGGAAGGGGAATTCAGGAGCGGATCCTTCCTATGAACAGGGACGCACCATACCATTGTAGTCTTCCGCCTGCCATACCCAGTAGACAGAAAGAGGAACAGAAGAAGAATCAGGCAAGTAGGAGGATAGAAGAGAGAAAAGTGAACAACCAACATTGTCAAACCGGGCCATATCGTTCTGATCCAGTCGTCGGCCAGCCTGCACCCTAGGGATTTGGTGGACCTAGAGACGTCACTCTCTCAGGTACAGATGGGGGTAGGTTTTCTACTGCACCTGAGTTCATCCAGGTGGGATGCTCTGGCGCCAGCTACACTGCGAGAGGGGAGTTGGAGTGGCACCTAGAACGCAGGGGCAAACATTAAAATCGGCCAACTGAGAGCCATGTTCCCTGAGACAAGTCTCAGAGTTCGTTACGGGCACATGAGCTGTTCATCAAGGGACTGGGGAATCCTGGCCTGTCTCTGATTTGTCCCCTTCCAAGGACCTGATACGTTTGATAATGTCCTGTTTAGCCTGCAAAGATGTTTGCTCATCAAGTGGTGGTGAGTGTCTGCCCCGACGCATGGTTGACCAGGACAGCTTGGCAAGCACTCGTGCAGGAGGCGGAGTATGGGTGGGGCTGGCAGACCGTGAGGTGGGAAGTCGGAGTAGTTCAGCTGCTTCTTGGTAGCACCATTTCACTCTACGTTTGGACTCCTATGGAAAAATAAGAGCGAATGGGTGACACCACTGATATGAGACGCCCAGGCTCTGCAGTTTGTCTGTCACTGGATTAAAGTTGCGGCGGTGATACAAGGTATTGGGTGCTAGGTCCTGGAATATCTGTATCTTGTTCCCGTCATACATGAGATCCTGCTTGGCTCTCGCCACCTAAAGAATAGCTTATTTTTCTATGAAGAGGTGGGCCCTGGTTAAAATGTGCGGGAGGAGACCCGGCCAGCCCGTGGGCCCGGAGACCCGGTGAGCCCGGTCGAAAGCCGGCGTGGAGGTGTCATCGTCCCCCCAGACCTCGTGGAGTAGCTGTGCCACATAAGTCATAATGTCCTTCCCTTCTGCCTCAGAGGAACCCCCCCGGATGTAGAGGTTGTTCCGGCGCTTCGATTTTCCAGGTCCTCCTGCTTCAGTTGCAATTCTATATGTTGGTCCTGCAGGGTGGCCAGGCACTGCCAGAGTTGCTCCTGATCCTCTGTGCCAGTGTCCACTGTCTTTTCCAGCCCGTCCACTCGCTCATCTAGGCCTGTGACCTCTTTCCTGAGTTCCCGAACACAGGAGTGGACTTCAGTGCATAGGGAGTTGATATTGGTCTTCAATTTGGACATGAAGGAGGCCATAAATGCTTTCGTTACCGGAGGCAAGTCCCCTCCATCCTGCATGGTCCCTGAGCAGGAGTAGACGAGCCTGCCTTGCCCCACATTGCTGCCACAGTGGTATCTTTGTAGGTTGGTGCTGAAACGTCCTTGCCTCTATTGGTACATGTTATTTTTGTGCCGTAGTTGTTCTGTGAAGTGCCAGTTTCAAGGGATCCGTGTGAGGACTTGCAAGGGTGCCCGATTGCCAAACCGACCCCCCTCGCTTCCTCCGTGTGCGTCCCCAGTAGAGACAGGAATCACTAGGATGTTAATCGCCCGGTCCCTTCGAATGGCACGTGGAGCCCAACCACGATGTAGTTACCAATATCCAGGGCTCACTTGCCTCTTGTAGCCATCACAGACCCACTCAACTCCAGAGGGGCCAAAAAACACATCCCAATCCTGCGATAACTAAGACCCTTCACCGGGGCCCCAGCCGTGCCTCAGCCCGTCGTGGTCAGCACAGGCTGGAAAGGCCTCAAAGGGGTCACTTGGCAGGGTCCTCTTCAGGTTGCTTCAGAAGGGTGACTAGGCAATCAGTCCGGGTGTGTAGTCAGGGGTTGTTCCACTGGGGCAGTGACAAATGCAGCTGGTACAAGCCGGTAAGGCCTCAAATGGGCCTCCACACTGAAACGTCTTTAGGTGGGTGCAGAGTGGCAATCCTGCGAGGTGCGTGGCCAAGGCGAGGAGTTGCTCACAGGGGCAGCGGTATGTCTTTCAATGGCAGAGCAGGGCCTGCGCTTCACAGGGGCATTGCAGGAATAACAATAGGCTAAAGTGACCTATGAAGCCTCCAGCGTGCCTCCTCTCAGGGTGATCGTTGGGCAGTTGTATAACTTTCCCTCATTGATGGACCACAAATTGCTCCTCATAGGGGCAGCGCTAAGAACGTCTTTAGGCTGATGTTCAGAAAAGGCCTCCAGCGAGCCTCCTCCCAGGATGGTCATCGGGCAACCCATGGGGGGGCGGTGAAGCACATAGGCAGGGTGCGCAGCCAATACAGCAGTCCTCTTCGCAGGGGCAGCGATTCCTCACCCCTTTGCCTCCATGAACATGGTCCCTGTGCACCAAAACCAGATCGCGTTAGGAGAAGAGCAGAACCGGGCCCTCCGCAGCCGGGGCCCTCTACAATTTGTCTTTAGCCCTCACCTGCACACATTAATGTTTGTGAGCCGATGTGGGGGGGCAGTCCGGCAAGGTGCAAGCCCACATCGACTGGTTGCTCTCCGGTTGGCAGCGCTGGAATGGGTCCGCACACAGGCAGCGCAGGGGTGTCTGCAGGTTAGTGCGGTCGATAAGACCTCTGGCGGGCCTCTCCTCAGGGTGAACTTCAGGCAGCTTGATGAAGGCAGTCGGACACACGGGCAGGGCGTGCAGTCACATCAGCGGTCCTCCACGCAGGGGTAACAGTCCAGCACCCCCTCGCCTCCAGCAGCTGGGCCTCTGCGCGGCAATGCTAGAGTGCGCTGGGGGAGGGTCAGCACCGGGCCCTTAGCTGATGGAGTCTTCTACCTGCCACATCCAGCCATTGCCTGCCCTATGATAGCGCCATTCAACACTACGCCGCCCAACCACCGTCCTTCTGTCATTTGCCGCCTACTCCAGTCCGGCTCCGTCACCTCTAGGGCCGCGCCCACAATCAAGATGGCGGACAGCAGATGCAGCCAGAGGGTTCTCAGTCAGCCCCCAGTGCCTCCGGTGCGTCTGTTGTCTCAGATGTGCCCCGCCACCCTTGCCAGGGCAGCACGACACCGTTAGGGTCCAAGGATGCTTGAAGCAGCACTCGCCAATCCCACGTCAGGCTTAGATCTGGATGTCGCAAAATGGCGGCCGCCACAGTCAGCAGGGGGAGGCCGGGACAGCACAGCTGTTTCCCCGCAGCTGTTTCTTCCACCACCTATGCGCCCTAAAAAGCGTCAGCAAACAGCCCTCAGCTCCGCTTATAATTGCTAATAAAGGTAGCACTCTGCTGAAGCTCCTGCAGCGTGCATCTCACCTCATCTACAGCGAGACCACGCCCCCCGTAGTATGTCGATTTCCAACAAAGATTTACAATAATTTTCTATTTTTTTAAATACGGAATTACAAGAGTATGACTCGAAAAACAGATCAAGTTATACATCCCTCCCGAGAACTGTCTGCAGTGTGAAAATCTTTAGTGAAAATAGAGCTTAAATGTGCATTTGCATGTTTTACCTTTGTTTAATTTATTTCATCATGCAGAAATAATTTTTGGGATATGTGAAAGAGCCTGCTCATAATCACATGCAACATAATAGAGTGGTCAGGACATCTTACCATCCCATTTGCACCTTCACCCCAATCTGTTTATGGACTAAAGACAACTATGCAGATGGGCTGAGAACATTGGGGCATATTATCAAGGGGGTTTATCTCCGCTTTTTTGGCTTTAAAAGCCAAGAAAGCGGAGATAAAATTATCTCCCTATTACCTAGCTGTCGCAAACACCAGTTAGCGACAGCTAGTAGGAGATAGCGACCATCTTGGGCCCCGCTTTGCATGTCAGTGATATATATCACTAATGACATGCAAAGTGGGCGTGCCAAGATGTTAGCGACTAGAAACAGTCGCTAACATCGCTATCTCCTATTACCAACTTTTGGAGATATTCGCGCTAAGCGCGAATATCTCCAAAAGCTGACACCTGCCCTGAGCAGTTCTTAGCCATGTTATCCAATTGCAGGTGGATAACATGGCTAATAGCATTAGCTCGCTAATGCATGAATATCGCTGACTTTTCCTGCGATATTCATGCATTGCGGCCGATTTTTATCGCATTTGCGATAAACCTTGGTAATACCAAGATTTATCTGCAATAAAAATCGCTGCAGCTCAGCGTTAATGTTTTCAATCTAACCAAGCAATAGCGATAATTATCGCTATTGCTTGGTAATATGCCCCATTATGTGGAAGGTTTGTGAAAAGCCAGAATTCTAGGCGCTTGTTACCTTTGCCAAAAATCCCACATACACAGAAAAAGCAAATTGTATTGCCCCAGTGTTTTCATTACTGCTCTGGAAGATTTTCACAATTGTAATTGAAATTTGAAACCGTCATTTTCACAAATTTCAATACACCCAATCATTATTCGAGATAGATCTCCATCAATTTCCATTTGTGCCCTCTAAAATTATACTTACAACCACAAACGGTTTTGTGAATCGAGACTTTATTCAACAAAGTGCGCTCCATTTCTCAGATGAAGTAGATTCTTCAACCTTTTCAATGCAGTAAAGAGGTTCGTCGCTCATCAGTGTCCCCAGCCCTCTGACTATGCCCTCTTTTAGCATCTTCCTTAGAAATGGCTTATGGTTTTCAGGTGCGTCTCCAAGCATTGGCCGCAATCTCTCATGGCTCTCAAATAGGAAATCAATTGCCTGTGTCAGGTTGAGATTGCCACTCTCAGCATCAAGATGATGGCACTTGCACTTTTATGCACCATATCTGAACCTTTATCACTAGACACCTTAGATGTTCATGAACTAGAAGGTCGAAGTGCCATCCTGTTGCCCCTATCTCAGTGGCTCAGGATTATTTGGGAGTAGCGTCACCGCTTTGAGATTGTCGCATATTGACTTTGTGGTCTTTGAAGCTGCACCTCTGGGTAGGTCACAAGCTGGTCCTCTAAATGAAGAGCTAAAGGGTCAATGCACCGAGGACACTGCCTAATCTTCCATTAATGCGCAATCTGCTGGAGAAGGGAGAACAAGACTCAACTAAGCCTTAAGGTTCTGATATCTGCTAAATCTTTAAGCTTCCCCATTGAGCCGCAGAAGTGCCTGATAAGGCTGAGGCCAGTGGCAGTCAGTTCAGTGCCGTAGAGGAATTGAACTTTTTTTTAGCAGCTTATTCAAGTTATCTTTGCATCTGTTTGTTAATTGCTCATCAGGCCTGGAAGATTAAACAAGCAAATAACACCATCAGCTTTTCAGGGCTGCACAATATTATCTTAACAACAAACACAGTTTCAAATATAAATGAAGCAGTATCCATGGTTTCTTGGCTCAAGCTCTCTGCATGTTTGTCCACAAAGGTAATCATAGGCCAGCGGGAGCCCTAATTCACATGTCCTGTCTCCTGGGATCTGACTGCCATTGCTCATTTCAAGGACACGCCAGCGTAATCAACTGTGCTTGGAAACAGGCTTTGTGCCTACTCAATGTCAACAGATAGGGTCGATGAATGCACTGGTAAACACAACAATGATATGATAATTCAACTCACTGTGTACATTTGTAGTATACAGTGGTAAATTGGCCCATTCTCCCTTCATGCCCTATTCCTCTTTAACAGCAGCCAGCATTTCCTCTGGGCAAGGGCAGACCTCCTTAGATAACCCTCCTAACTCTTTACCCTAACCCTAACCACCCTCTCCTGACTCCCTATCCCTTTATTGCGCCTGTGCCCCCTCGCCTGCATTGCATGCATATGTCCTGTACAGCACTGCATTGTTTTGCAGCTAGGTTCACTTTATATAAGTCAGATACAGACATATGTTGCTCACAATATAACTGTGTACAACTTTGGTTTCTATGATTTTGCTCTTGGGTAACTCAAAGAGAGCGTAAAACCTATTTTAGAAAGAGGGCATTTTTCTACAAAGAGGAACCGGTAAGTGAAAAATGAATATACATGTTCTAAGTAAAAACCCAGGTGATCTTCCTGTATGTAGCTGCTAGCCACAACTTTGTCACCATGAACATCTTCAGCCAGGCACTTTTTATCTGTGGTTTGTAGGTACATATTTCGGAATGCCAAAAAATTTAAACTGAGTCACAGATTCAAAACAGCAATTTTCTACAAGCCTGAAATTTGAGATGGCGACCATCATGTAATTTGCCAGTCAGAAGATATTGCCATTTTAGGATCTCCAAACCTATGTACATTAAAGGGCGTGTAACACTCAAAATCCACCTACCTCCACTGAGTGTGTCATCCTGATTATTCACCTAATTCCAATGAGGATCACCCTCCCTGCTGACAGTAAGTAGCCTGAGTGGGTCATCCTTAAAATCCATTCGACTCGATTGAAGAGCATCCTCTATGCATAAAGTAGCCTTTTCAAATATCATTGTGAGTGTACCAGGATCAGGCAGACCATGAGAGAACTTCATGGGCTCCCACTCCCAGTCCTCACCACACTCATGGTCTGCTCCATTTTTTGGCATTGCCGACACCCCACTGATTGCGCTATTTCCTTAGAGGGGAATGTCCATCATCACCATGTCTTTTTAGTGCTGGCCTAACTAGGACAAACAGTATGAATATGTTCCCATTTCAATTAGACATTAATGTAGCATTAAATACAGAAAATAACTTTTTGTTGCCAGAATTTGAACATCTCTCACGCAGCACACATAGCCCAACCAACAACAACTTTCATTTTTAATGGTATTTTTCATAGTAAAGCAGCATCAGTCAAGTATATATAGTCACCATCAATTACATTGACAAGTACAAATGTTTTACAAACGTTATCTATTAAAATATCGGCGTCACTCAGCCGTCGGTATCCCTTCTGTCTTGTTGGTGTTGTGACATTTCCATTTCTGTAGTTAGTGATACACACAGGTCCCCCCTATAAACATTCCACCTTCCCCATTTCTTATACCACTTCAGAGGGCAACCCCTTGACTTAAAAAACTCTTTTTCTGCAATCATGCATTTATCTAGGTCTCTCGCCCAAGTTCCGGACTCTCATGTCTTTTTGTGGGGTTGTAGCAGAAAGCTTGTGTGTAAGGTTACTCTTTATAAACCATCCAAACACACCACTGCAAGATTCCTTGTGCAGTTTTAATTTCTAAAACAAACGAGGTGCTACAATGGGACAAGAAGACTTCTGTCTAACTCCAAACGAGTGAGCTCAAGAAATTAGCAAAACCAACTGAACATCAAGCAGTTGCTCACAGGCAAGGACATCAAAGGTGTCAGGCAGTGTTTAAAGCTGGCAGAGCAAAGCACTGAGCGTCAGCCGCTGAACAAACAACCGGTGCTGCAAGCATTAGGGGCTGCTTTTCTTTGAACTAAAAATGTTCGTGCTGGCTTTGTTGAATTTGGCTTTAGAAAAGAGGATATTTTCACCAGATAAACTTAGACATTGAGTGACATCACAAAAGTGAAGCAAAGTGTTGTGTTAGGATTTACTTTCCAATGGAAATCATGATTTGTGTTGAAAAGTTGGCAAAAGTATTGCAAAGTAGTGTTATGTGCTACTTTCAGTACTTTGCCTAAATGGGCATATTATGGGTGGTACGTTGGCTTTCCCATGCAACCATCTATGTTTTTTGAGGCAAATCCTGGTCACCTAATATTTGTTCACAAGGATTTGCGCAAAAATAATTATGCTTCCTTGAGTAATACACATACAGAAGGGGATTTGCATTGGACAATCATTTCAAAAGTGGAACGAGATATTAGAGGAGGCAATATGGACCAGAAAGTAACCCAACGTGAGGCAATACTTATTGTGAAATTTGATACCGCAATAACAGGATTAAACAAATTATTACAAATTTATAAGCTGTAATTATTCATCTGTAGCCGTGTGGACTCCCACATTCAATTTCTGAGCCGATTTATGACCATGCAAGTTTGTTCATCTTTTTATCCTCAGTGAGTATAGATTTTCTGAAACAATTAACATAACAATACACGGTCACACTGGTCGATCGTTCAGTTTCTATGAAGAACCAGGAACATACTACTGTTCTCAGAAGCCACAGTGAAGGCTCCAGAATCAGTAGCAACTGCTACATGTGAACACTGCCAATGGCGGCCCATTTACCGAACCTTTTGCCGGTTGAGACGCAGTGATGTCGGGAATCCTTCTGAACTAAGAGGAAAGCGTGCAACGATTGGGTAGGCAGCGCTTTCCACTGTTTTTTGAGTCTCGCCTGTCAATGCGCATGCGCATTGAGCTTGCAAGACTATGGGGGCTTAAACAGACTTTAACCAACTTGCAAGTCGATGGCGATTCCTTGTAGTGCCCGTGAAATTCAAGCTCAATGCGCATGCGCATTGACATTAAAAGCGCGTGCACATGCCCCCAGCCGCCTGCCTTGCATGTCTTTTCCCTCAGCCGCACTCCTCCCACACCCCCGCTCCGCCCCCTCCCCTGCCTGCCGTGTCGCATTTCTTCAGGGCACCTCCCCTCATCAGTTCCCCAGCAGCATCTGTTCCCCAGCCTGCCGAGAGCAGCTCTTCCTGCTCCGCCCTCTCCCCACTCTCTCTCCCCTCACGACGCCCCTACCGCTCCGCCCCCTCCCCACTCTCTCTCCCAGCACTCTAGCACTGCTTGTCTTCCGTGAAACTGTCTGTTCTGCCTCGAGCGGAGGGAGGCTCAAGACGCAGCTTGCCTCTTGTGTCATACACCTATGCATCACCGCTTACAGTGCGGCTTCTTTGGTTGCAAGTCGCCTCCAGCACAGCCCCTGCCCGATAGCTTTGAGTCTCTCCTACCCATCTGTTGGCGGAAGCCTCTGCTCTCCACACCGATTCCTCTCACAGAACGGGGCATGTTTCCGAGGGTGCCCATAACAAGGATGCTCCGCCAGCAGCTCTTCCCCTCCCCACTCTCTCTCCCAGCACACCTCCCCCTCGCTCCGCCCCTTGCTCTCTGCCCCCTGCCTCCCCAGCCGCCAGTATTCCACACTGACACAGCCTGCCAAGAGCAGCTCTTCCTGCTCCGCCCTCTCCCCACTCTCTCTCCCCTCACGACGCTCTTCCCGCTCCGCCCCCTCCCCCCCCCAGCACTCTAGCATACAGCACGGAATTCAGGCATCAGCTGGACATGCGGAAAATTGTCCAGATTCTTATAGCGCAACTTGTAGAGATGGCATAAACTGCTCGGTAAAGAAAGAAAGTTACACACTATTTTGTTCTGCAGCTCTTCCCGCTCCGCCCCTTGCTCTCCGCCACCTGCCTCCCCAGCCGCCAGCACCTCCCCTCATCCGTTCCCCAGCAGCATCTGTTCCCCAGCCTGCCGACTCTTAGTCGATCAGCCTATAATCCACTTTACAGCAACACATCGCCCATAACAAGGATGCTCCGCCAGCAGCTCTTCCCCTCCCCACTCTCTCTCCCAGCACACCTCCCCCTCGCTCCGCCCCTTGTTTAAAGCTTGAAAATACATCCCGCCTCTCCTCCCCCTTCCTTCCCTCCCCCCGGCTTCTTCCCACCCTCCTCCCTTTGCCTGAGGACATCACGAGAGCCGCTAACCCTCCTGCAGGAGCCAGATGATGAGGGAGGGGGCACAACTGCGGACCTCTCCTGCTGACACACGAACAACGTCACCTTCTTCACTCTTCAGCACACCAGCCATATTTTTGGGGGACTAGCCAGAGTTGTTAAAGTTGAGCTATATGTACTGTGAAGCCAATGCAGACAGCGGCAAAGTGGCTTTGAACGAAACTCAAAACAAGTCACTCTCACTAGGGTCCGCAAGGCTTTAATTTCGAGAAAGAGTGCACGCTCTAAGAGCTGAAAAAATGGGACAACGTTCGCATTCACTCAAATCCTGTGATGCTTCTATCCACAGCTCGAAAAGTTATTTATAAAGAAAGAGACATCTCTCACTTTCCTCTCGTTCCTGCCAGCTGTCACCTCCACATTCCATATCCTCCGTACTTTTAATTTTGAATCATTATGTTGCCCTCCTTCTCCGTAACTCATTCTTTCTCCCGACTTTTCTTCCCTTTACTCCTTTGTTATCTACTCCCAACGTACTTCTCTCTTCTAATTTCATTTAATAGGTCGAGCCTGGTCAGCCCATGCACTGCTATGCAAGATGTGCTGTATTGGAGTATGGACTTGAAGCCCTGCCCACTCTCTCCCCACCACCACATCCACCACCGCCACATCCACCACATCCACCACCACCACATCCACCACCGCCACATCCACCACCACCACCACCACCACATCCACCACCACCACATCCACCACCACATCCACCATCACCACCACATCCACCACTGCATCCACCACCACCACATCCACCATCACATCCACATCCACCATGATATCCACCGCCACATCCACCACCGCATCAACCACCACATCCACCACCACCGCATCCACCACCACATCCACCACCACCACATCCACCACCACCACATCCACCACCACCACCACATCCACCACCGCCACATCCACCACCACATTCACCACCACCACATCCATCACCACCACCACCACATCCACCGCATCCACATCCACCACCACATCCACCACCGCATCCACCACCGCATCCACCACCACCACCACATCCACCACCACCACATCCACCAGCACATCCGCCACCTCATCCACCACCGCATCCACCACCACCACATCCACCGCATCCACATCCACCGCATCCACCACCGCATCCACCACCACCACCACATCCACCAGCACATCCGCCACCTCATCCACCACCGTCCCACCACCACCACATCCACCACACCCACCACCAGCACTTCCACCACCACATCCACCACCACTTTCACCACATCCACACCCACCACATCCACCACATCACCACCACATCCACCACCACCACATCCACCACCACATCCACCACCACATCCACCCCCACATCCACCACTATCACCACCACCACCACCATATCCCCCAGATCCACCACCACCACATCTATATGTGTGTGGCTCTGTGTGTGTGTAGGTGCAAATGCAATGTTCTTGGATTTTTGTCACAATAAAATACACTGAACATAATCTTCACAAAAGTTATTTACAAACGTTTAAGCTATTGCCATTATAAATTAAATAAATTATTTAAGTATTAATTATTTACAAAAATTAAAAGCCATTGTTATTTGTAATATCAATACATCTAAGTCACGTAAATACAAAACATGTTGCATTACAAATGCTATAGGTGTCACATTTGCAAAAGTTATAACTATTGGCATTGTAAATGACAAAGCTATTAATTTAGCTATTTTCAAAAACAACACGTAAATAAAAAAAAATCATTTACAAGACCAATAGCTCCAACTTTTCTAATGCGAGACCTATTGCATTTCCAATGCTTGTAATTCTTCTCCTTTGTGTCAGAGAAAATTTTTAAACTGTTCCCCTTTGGCTGTTTTATTTCAGAATTACGAGATACGGCAATCTGGCAAAACAGCTGTAAACAACGCTAAGCCGTTTCAAGGTATGTTTTGTTAACGTCACACGCTGACAGAACTCATCACATCACTTTGTGAAGGATGTGTTCTAAATATTGTCCACTTCATTTTTCCAGCCATTTACTAGGCACTGTAAAGAATTCATCTCCCGGCATCTATCAGACTCGCATTTCAGGCATTTTGGAAACACACCATCACAAGCCTTCACGCCGATATCCCAGTAAGTGACATTAATTGTATTCAAAGTTGAACTCATCTGACCATTAAACCGCTCTTTGACTGACTTCTCCTTTCTCTTTTGCTCCCCCACTTTTGTTTGATTTTATTTTAGATAACTTTTGAATTCCATTCATTGGTGGATTAAGGAAATGGTAAGAGTTTTCATTGAGGCTGACAGACCGGGTGGTAGCGTTTTTTTGGGTGTGGTAGTCCTTTTGAAGTAAGATTTTCTCTTCTTTTTCTTCTATCCACAGTTGTTTGGTCTTGAAAAGAACCCCGGAATGAAGTGGGTTTTAAACGCGTAGATCTGTTTAGGATTGCCAAACAAATGTAGCCTTAAAACGTTTTTCTGTTGTGTGCACTCCCAAAACTCTTTTTTTTTTGTCCTCATTTCACCATAAGCGTCTGCAATTTTCACAATGAAGACCCCCTTCCAACCTGGGCGCCCTGGGTCCATGTTCTTGCATTCACTTTAGGCCGACCAGGCCAGCTTCTTTTGTGCAAGGCTTCTTGTAATCATTGGACCATTGAAGCCTCAAACCAGCCTCATTTCCGAACCCCAAGTAATTAGTGGTGACCAGATATTTTCCACATCTTGTTCCAATCTCGCCATACTGAGTACTACGCCCAGCCAGTTCTCATAGCACGGGGGTCTAGGGTCTTTCCACAACTTACAGATCTCCCTACGGGCTATTGAGATCAAACAAATAAGGACTAAATTGGTGGGAACTGGGAGAGTGAACATATACTCCAAAATGTAAATCCTAGAAAGAACGAGGTTGGGCTATGGCACAGGAGTCTGCTTGATGCGGAGGATGCAGAGCTCCCTCTCCCCCATTCAGTATGGAATTCATCAGTCATGGAAGATATCTCTGTTAACCTTTACCTCCGGTCTCTCCAAAACCTATACAAGTTTGTTAAGCCTGCTTCTTTAAAAAGAATCACTTTTATGTTACCAATAGGTTATACTTCATGCCTAAAAAAATAGCAAAGTATGCTCCAAATTCATCTCCTATCTGTTCAAGGTGTGGTTTGGCGGAGGCGGATGATTTATATATGTTTTTTGATTGTGATCATCTAAGAGTTTTTTGGCAGAATGTGGAGAATGCTTTGGAGGGAATTTTCAAACTTAAGGTGAATCTTAACCTTGCCCTAGTTATCTTCGGCTTTGATAACAACCTTACAAGCCAACTCCCTAATAAATTAACGGGTTTACTTCTTTGTGCACTCCCAAAACTCTTATGTGTGAACTGAAAACTCATTGTCATTATATGTGGAGCACATCTAATTTTTGATGCAAAATTGTTCTTCTTTTGGAGCACGTTCCATGGTGTTGTAACTAAAAGAAATAAGGATTTGGATAACCAAGGGTGTGGTTTGTGAATTGAATGTCTGTGGGATGCTACTTGGTTTTGAATGTGGAATGGTGTATGGTTGAATTGGTATTAATGTTAGTGATGAGATAAGCCCCATTGGAGGCTAGTCATTGTTGTATTCTTTCTTAAATATATTTTTTCCCAAATATTTTTGTGGTGTTGTGTGTCTTTTGTACAGAAAAGAATTGGTTGTTAAAAAAGAAAAAATTGAATTGAATCATCTTTTGAAATTAACACTATTACTCAGAGGCGACTTGTTTTGATATTTTTCCTGCTCAGTTTTCTATTACATCTGAATTGAATATCAGTACTGGCGGTCCTGTGCTTTTTATTTGATAAGAGGCTCAGCCTTACTGATTAGAGCCAAACCCATTAGTGATATTTCCTAAAAAGTGAAGCACCAGCAATGCAAGGGGCTTGTAAATATGCCCCTTCAATTATTGAGACTGATGGGATTTTGTTTCTCATGGGTATGAGCAGATCGACTTGCTCCCTTTCACTAGAATGAGATACCATCAACTATCAGCATCCTACAGTATGGATTAAGGAAGTAATGGCCACCATTGAATATGGGTAAAGATACTGTTTGGATACATCCCATAGGGCAAAAGAGCAGTGCCCAGCTGAGGGCCCCCCCCCCAACCCCCTGGAAGATGAATCACCTAAAAAACTGCCAGATTGTCCAACGCACAGTCCAGGCCAGAAGAAGATAAACAAGAGTCTCTCTTCACTAATCTTTACAAGTTGATAAGAGTACAGAACACCTGGAAATATGCCAGAAGCCCAGATTAGGTATATTAATAGAACATTTATTGTCTCTGGAGCATTGCATGTCTTTGGGGACCTTGTATGGCCATCCCGAAAAAGGTTGCGTTCTAAACACCATAAACATTAACCATTTGCCTGTTTCCAACATGGAAGAGAAATTACATACATATTTGGGACGGTATTAGGCAGGTATTTAGAGAACAAAAAAGACTGCAAGGATATCTGGTGCCCTGGAGTCAGGCATCTCTGCAGTAAATCCAACATAGAAAGGCTGGCCAGGTAAATTGTTTTGTACTGATTCCATGTAAAGGATGACAGAATAGCATCACTCTTTTGCTGTGTGGGCGAAATTAGTAATGAAATATAAAATGATGCAGCATATCACTGGTGCCTCCTGTGCTAACACCACTGCTACACATCGCCCTCTAGTGGAAGGAACACTACACAAGAGCAAATCTTGCTAAAGTGCTGTACCACCTTTATTTGTGAGGCCTTGGATACCAAGGGCCAGATGTAGGTGAAATAGATTTACCGATTTTAAATCACCAAATTTTACCGATTCGGTAATTAAAAATCGGCAAATCTATGGGGTCGACATGTAGGTATTCCAGATGTGCTGGAATACCGAATCGGATGATTTCGGTATTTACCGATTCGGTAAATACCGAATCGGTAATGCCCATTCATTCCTATGGGCTTTGAAGCCCATGGGAATGAATGGGCATTACCGATTCGGTATTTACCGAATCGGTAAATACCGATTTTTACAAGGGTGCAGGGGGTGTCACTTTGACACCCTCTGGTACCCCCAAAACAGGCTCGGGTGCCATGTGGCAGGCATACATGCCCTAAGGGCAGGTCTGCCTGTCACATGGCATAGGTGTGCATGCACACATGTGCATGCACACCGGAATCGGTATTTTACCATCAAATTGGATTTGATGGTAAAATACCGATTCGGTAAGGCTCCTGGGACTCTGAAGAGTCCCACCTACATATGGGTGGCTCAGATTCGGTAAATGTACCGATTTTTTATTTTACCGAATCGGTAAAATTACCGAATCAGTAATTTTACCGATTCGGTAAAATAATGCCCCTACATACCAATCACCTATTTACCGATCGGTAACGGCCAAAAATACCGATTTTTGGCCGTTAACGACCGACCTACATCGGGCCCCAAGTACTTCCTGTACTCATTCCCATCAGTGCAGAGAACATCAGAAACTTCTGACATGTGAGTTTGGGGCAGTCTCAATATTAATGCCCGGTTACTTACCGGTAATATTCATTATGCTGAGTCCATATCTTCCTTGCCACAGTCCTTATGTAATGAGTTTACCTCCTTCATGCAGAACCTAACGACCAAAATTGACAAATAAACTGAAAGCGCACAATGTGCATCCAAAGAATGCAAACTGACCTCATTAGCTAACTCAGGGGAGGGATAAAAGGAAGGCATAACAATATCTGCATCCAAATGAAAAGAAGACACCACGTTGGGGAGAAAAGCTGGACTAGGACGAAGCACCCCCTTTTCCGGAAAAAAATAAAGGAAATTAGAGGACAGCAAGGCCCCAAGTTCTCCCACCCGCCTCCCTGAGGGAAGGGCTACCAGAAGAACAACCTTGGTTGAAAGAAACTTAAAGACTGCCGAATCCCAAGGCTCAAAGGGAGCACCCTGCAGACCCTACAGGACCAAACGTAAATCCAGAGGAGGAACAGGTAAATCCAGAAGCGGCACAGGGGAATGCCAAAGAGAACAACAGCATCTGAACCGCCAGATGGGCCAATGGCAAAACATCATCCCCTCAAAAAGCCTGAACCGCAATCCACAGACTATAGAGGGTAGAAACAGTCAAACCCAGCTGAAAACCGCTTTGAATAAACTCCAAAACAGCCGTCGGCTGAAAAGAGGAAGACAACCCCCTATCCTGACACCAGACTGAAAAATTCTGCTAATGCCAATCATAAGCCTTAAAGGTAGAAGTCCGCCAAGACTACTGTATCAATTCAGCAACATCCACAGAACAACCCTGCCCTAAAAGGGATCGCCTTTCAAGTGCCAAACTGCCGGCCTAAACCTGCGTTGGGAGTTCAAAAGAAGAAGTTGTTGGTGCAGGGGAGACAGATGAAATGGCAACACCCAGTGGGGCCTGACCGACAGACAGAGGAGACACAGGAGCTAAGGACACCTGGACCAACCTGGTGCAATCAGGAGAACCTCCGCCTGGTCCTGGACCACCTTCTGAATCACCTGAGGGATAAGACGAATAGGGGGAAAACAATAAAGAAGACCGCTGGGCCAGAGAATCACCAAAGCATTCACTTCCCAAGCCCTCAATGATGGAACTAGACAACCTAGGTGAGAAATAAGGGCATTCTGGGTGACTGAACTGACATTGAATTGACTGAAACATCCCCAGATGCAGGCACATTGTCACCAAAAATGGAAAGCTCCAACTCAGAGCAACTGCAGGCCCATTCTCCCTCCACAGAAGATAGATTATGGAAGGATACTGGAGATTGGATTTGGCCTAAAAACAAATCATCTGGAACAGGAGAAACAGTGACAGTACAGACACATGCCTCCCTGAAACTCCTGGCCAAATGAACCGGAACCACCCACCAGTTGAGAGCCATGCAGATCTGGGGCATCATCGTAACTAAAGCCTCACACCTCCAAGACAATGGGTCCCAATGTCACATGAGATGGTGAACAAGGGGATATAGATGCAACCTCCCCCAAGGGACCAGAACTAAAGTAGTGGTAATTCTCCCCCAGAGGCTGAGAGCCCCGATGAAGGGGAGATCTGTGAAGGCCGACCAGGGACATTGTCCAGTTGATCAGAAAGCCATAATCCTGCAGCAGCCTGGTCACTCTGCACACCTCTGTCTGGACAGTGGAAAAAGAACAAGAGGCAACTATCCAGCCATCCAAATAAGGAAAAATTAGGATACCTTCTGAATGCAAAATATCCACCAAAGGAGCCAACAGCTTGGGATCATCCTTGGAGCAGAGGCCAACCAGAAGGGCAGGACCCGAACTGGAAGTGGTTGCCCTTGACAGAAAACCAGAGGCATTGCTGCTGAGAATGATGCATCAGAACAGGGAGGTAAGCATCCAGGAGATCGATGCATGTCAGGAATTCACCCTTCCTCAAGAGCGGCAGAATCAGTTGAAACAAGACCATTTTGAAAGAAGCATGAGGGATAATCTGATTGACCCCTTTCAGGTCTAGGACTGGGAGGAGCTCCCTGAAAGCTTTCTGTAACAAAAGTAGGAGAGAAGAATAGCCCTGGAACCACTCCCCCGGAGGGACAGGAACAATAGCTACCTTCTGAAGCAGCAGCTGAAGAAGAGAAGACAACATGGACAGGGATTGAGGAGCAGGAGTCTCTAAGAAACAGCGAGGCTGTAACCATCTGAGACCACCTGAGAGACCCAAGCTCTGGTAATGGAAATGAGCCTCAATGTCTCAAAAGAACTAAGAACGCTCCCCGACAGGACAGAAACTGGAGTAGTCATGCCTTGGGAAGGGCTTGAGAGGCTGCGGCAGCGAAGTACTGGGACTTGTGGGCATGAGGAACACCCCAGCCACAGCCCCTACTTCAAAAAGGCTGGTGTGGCGAGCCCTACCACAGGGCCAAAAGCTCTTTCGACCCCAGAACCCCTGCCCATGCACACAGAAGGAACATGAGTCATTAGCTTCCTATTCTCCGCCGATTTTTTGATCAGCTCCTTCAAATCACTGCCAAAAACCTTTGACCCAGTGAAAGGCAGTTTCAACAGGACAGCATTTGTGAGCAGCATTGGCCTTCCGAGACCACAACCAAATAGTTAAACGAGCTGTAATTGTCACGCTAGAAACTACTGCTGAAGCACAGAGATTGTCAAAGGTGACATCCAAAAGATACTACACCTGTTGATCCATCGTAGCCAACAAAGCTGGAAATTCCGCCCCCTCTTGATCTTTATCAGCCAGGGCATGAAAGTCCTTAAGAAGGGACTGAATAGCATAGGTGGAATAGGCATTGGTACGAACAGCAAAGTAGTTTGATTCAGTATAGGCCCACTTATTGATTTTCCCAGAGGGTGAAAACCCCTCCCCAAAATTATCCAAGGGAAACGTTTCAACCAAAAGTGAGGGAAGGACTGCTTCTCCACATCCTTCCTCTGCAGATGGAGGCGCTGACTCCAATAAACAAAGGGGCATATTACCAAGGGGGGCGATAGGCAATTATCGCCGGTTTAGTGGCCGTTTTCGGCCGCTAAGTGGCGATAATTCTATCGCTATATTAGCAAGCTGTCGCTAACTGATGGTAGCAACAGCTTTTTGGCGATAGCGACCGGTTTGGGGCCCGCTTTGCATGTCAGCGATATTTATCGCTGATGACATGCAAAGTGAGCGTATCCAACCTGTTAGCGACTGAAAGTAGTCGCTAACGTCGCTATCGCCTATTAGCAAGGCGGACGTAGCGATGGAAATATTCCCGCTATCCCCAAAAACTAACGCCTGCTCAAAACAGTTCTTAGCCATGTTATCGAATGGGAGGTGGATAACATAGCTAAGAGCATTTCATCGATAATGCGTGAATATCGATGTATTCTCAGCGATATTCACGCTATCGCAGAAAAATTATCGCTTTGGAGATAAACGTTGCTAATAGCACGTTATCTCAGCGATAATTTCCGGCGATGCATAGCGATAAAAAAATCGTTGCTAAGCCTAGTTAGCGATAAATATCGCTACTCGTTGGTAATATGCCCCAAAATGCCGCCCGAGAGCCCCTTTGTTGTAAATAAATGTAGACTGGTCCATGTAGTTTCTTATGCCTTTAATTTTTCATGCTACTTTTTAGAACTATGTCATGTTATTTATTTCTTGCATTTGTTCTGATACTGTCCTGAGAGTTGTTGTATTCCCTTAAAAGAAGGAGATGTTTTATACTGCTGCTCAGCCTGGGTGTCTGTGTGAGAAAATGTTGGTGAATGGAATGTTCATGTGTGTGAGAGTCAGTTGGTGATGGGCTGAGCAGCGGTGGGGCTGCTCCTGGTGGGGCCCTCCCTTATGTAACATCCTACCTGAATAAATCTACATAAGAAACCACATGGACCAGTCTACGCTTATTTACAACACCCTCGTCCCATAAGCAGCTGCCCCAGCCAGGGACCCTAGGAAAACAGCAATGTAGGGCACCCACGACCCAAACACATTCAAAACTAAAAGGAAACTTACTCCTGACCCGAGACCGTCACATGTAGCCCAGCCCACGCTAGAGACCCTCTGTGATCCCGTATGTCCCGCATATGTGTGCGATCAACAAAAATTACACTGAAACCTCTAAAACAGACCAGAAGTATAAAAAAGAAAAACAATATACACCTGCCTGAAGCCAAAACAGCAATCGGCCTGCAAAAAAAAGAAAACAGGAAGTCTTTCCAAGGAAGTCTTGTCAAATCTTCTGTTTGGCAAATTCTTGATTTCCATACATTTCTTTTTCAGTTCCGGCTTGACAGCGTAAATTTGTTTCCAAGAGTGGGCTTTGGAGCCCCCCCCCCCCCCCCCCCCCCCCCCCCACATGAGTATTACACTCTCAAGTCTTGCTTTTTGGTGTTCGGTGCATCATATTGCCTCCTACAAACTGCTCCCATTAAAATACATAACACATTATTCTACATCTCAAAAGAATAGTGAATCATCACACAATAAATTATTTATCTCATCGATGCATTATATAAAGACAACAATGGTTTCGCAGGTTTTTCACAGCTGTGGACTTGTTCAAAACATTTTAGTCAGAACTCAAAATGCAAGGCACAGCTTCTTTTTGGCTTTGTCAGTGCTTGTCTTTTAAATGTTGTCTCTCTTTAGATGGCATCTCCCCCTCTAAACACGGCCTTTTGTGCTATAATGTGCCATAAACATCTACCCACGCTCTGCAGAGCATAACAAGCCCATCCAGATGAGGGCTTTTTCTGTATCTTAAAGAAGGCTTGAAAGCGATCTCATGTACCATCAAACAATGACGTCTGCAGGCATGGAACGAAGGAGCGCTTTGTTCAACAATGAGCACGAGGGCTTTTAGAACCCTGCTGCCAGTGGGAAGCTCTTTCCGGCGCAGGCCATTTAAACGCATGGTTGCTGGTGCATGTTTTAATCGCTCAGCTGGTTTCAGGTGTGGGATCTTTGTAACCTTAAAGACGCAGGTTCTAATCCGGCCTCCCTTCACTCAGCCTTTTCATGCTTTCCGAGAAGATGAAATAAGGACAGCATGTCTTGGTTACAGGAAATATTAAGTTGCCTATTGTAAAACGCCTTCATATCTTCTGCGGATAAAAAGAATTATGAAAGTACAGTTGCCATTGTATGAATGTGCTGTTCAAATCAATATCAGAAATGTATAATTTTCCAGTCTTGGCTGTGCTTAAAATGCAGACCAAAAATAGCTTTCTAGTGCAAGGGTGTCCAAACTAAGTCTAAGAGGGCTGGAAAATTGCACATTCTTGTGCTAACCAGATAAACTACATATGTCGAACTAGGGCCGTATTAAAAAGTGTAAAATTATGGGTGGAAATTTACGTGACCGTGTGACTTAGTCAAATAGATTTTATTTTATTCACAGATATTAACAGTAGAATGCCTTGTAAGCTGCACCAAAGCAAAATACAAAAATACCCATTGGACCTATTTCATCATAAAACTCCCTTTCTGATGATAACCCATACCACAGTTACAAGTATCCTACCATTTACATTTGCTATCATTTGAAAGATCACTGTGCAAATATACAATGCAATTTTCGTCTGGCAGAGGCAAAATAGAATTAATGGATGAAAGAAGGTGAAGAGATCATGCCTCATGTGTGAAAAATTAAAGAGCCACCACCGGTGATCATGGAAATTGACAATATTTGACAGTAACATTTTCAGGAGACAAAAGCATTGGAATACCATTTGAACATTTTTAGTGAGTCTTCATCAAGATGTACAATAAAAGATTACAAAGGTCAACTCATTTTGGAAAGACAAACTGGAACTGTGAATCTCAGTCCTTTTTGTCCCAATCTAATGAAGAGTCAGGATCATACTGCAAGGGTAGAAAGATGCTTCACAATCGTCAGTATTCGAATACCTGGGAAGAAAATCACCAAATATCTTGACAAACGTAGCGTGGCTCATAGAGCATCAACGCGTTTCGGCCCTGTAAATATACTTATGAGAATTCCATCAGGACAATGACTGCCATGACCTTGTGCCATGACCTTGTCCTGTTCTCAATGATAAAGATATACAAAGCCAAATGTCTCTCTGTGGCTCTGTATGGGGCTGGTCTTTGGGGTTTTGTTGCTCTTGACAGCATTCAAAGGGTAGAAAACTCCTTTCTAAGATACCTTTTAGGAGTTCCTGGTAGCTCGGGTACTCTTGCTTGTCACATTGAGCTAGGTCTTCCATACGTCATGGACCTAGCAAAAACTGAACCATTGTTACTGTGGCATAGGATCTGGACCTCAGACAAGGCAACCTTTACCCAGCTTATTCTTTCTGACTGCTTGAAAATGGATGACTCCAATACCTCAAGGTGGCTGCGATACATAGCGAGATTTTTCCATGATCTGGGGTGGGACCAATACTATTTAAATCCCTCCCTAATTCGCTAGGTACGGAGAAAGGTTCTAAAAAAGAAATGTTTGGCTCATTTAGAGGCTCTGAGATTAACGAGTGAGATTACTAAACCCTCTGTTACTCATGCCTTGCTTATACAAACGGAACCTACAATACAGCCGTACCTCACCTATAACACCACGAGCTATGAACGCCACCTTTTGGTAAGGTTCAGAACGAATTCCTTTTATAGATTGGTCGCATTTCCTATTAGAAATAACTGGGCAAAAGCACTTCCCCCTGTCCCTGTGATGGTGTCTCGGTACAATCTACTACACATATTTTATTTTTCTGTACTTTTTATTATAACCTTAGGAAAAAAGGGCTTATACCCATACTAAGGAGCACCGGTTTTACACAATACCGTCCAGCATTGCTTTTTTTACAATTGTTACAGGGTGAGCGGTTGGTTTTTCTATTGGCAAGCTTCCTTAAATGCGTTGTTTGCCATCGTCTGACCCTAGATTGCTAGCTGTATAATATTGAAACCTGAACCTTTATAACATAACAAGTAATGCTTAGACATTTGTATAAATTCAATTTGCAGGTTGCCAATCGATTAGCATTTTATTCTGTAAATATTGTATTTTTAATTGTATTATAAATGGTTATATGATTGTATTTATTCATGAATATATGTATGACTTGTTATGTATGCTTTTATGATTTGCAACCAAAATCGAAATAAAGCAATATTGAACTGAACTAATAGCTCAGCTGGTTTCAGGTGTGGGATCTTTGTAACCTTAAAGACGCAGGTTCTAATCCGGCCTCCCTTCACTCAGCCTTTTCATGCTTTCTGAGAAGATGAAATGAGGACAGCATGTCTTGGTTACAGGAAATATTAAGTTGCCTATTGTAAAACGCCTTCATATCTTCTGAGGATAAAAAGAATTATGAAAGTACAGTTGCCATTGTATGAATGTGCTGTTCAAATCAATATCAGAAATGTATAATTTTCCAGTCTTGGCTGTGCTTAAAATGCAGACCAAAAATAGCTTTCTAGAGCAAGGGTGTCCAAACTAAGTCTAAGAGGGCTGGAAAATTGCACATTCTTGTGCTAACCAGATAAACTACATATGTCGAACTAGGGCCGTATTAAAAAGTGTAAAATTAGGAGTGGAAATTTACGTGACCGTGTGAATTAGTCAAATAGATTTTATTTTATTCACAGATATTAACAGTAGAATGCCTTGTAAGCTGCACCAAAACAAAATACAAAAATACCCATTGGACCTATTTGATCATAAAACTCCCTTTCTGATGATAACCCATACCACAGTTACAAGTATCGTACCATTTACATTTGCTATCATTTGAAAGATCACTGTGCAAATATACAACGCAATTGTCGTCTGGCAGAGGCAAAATAGAATTAATGGATGAAAGAAGGTGAAGAGATCATGCCTCATGAGTGAAAAATTAAAGAGCCACCACCGGTGATCATGGAAATTGACAATATTTGACAGTAACATTTTCAGGAGACAAAAGTATTGGAATACCATTTGAACATTTTTAGTGAGTCTTTATCAAGGTGTACAATAAAAGATTACAAAGGTCAACTCATTTTGGAAAGACAAACTGGAACTGTGTATCTCAGTCCTTTTTGTCCCCAATCTAATGAAGAGTCAGGGTCATACTGTAAGGGTAGAAGGATGCTTCACAATCGTCAGTATTCGAATACCCAGGAAGAAAATCACCAAATATCTTGACAAACGTAGCGTGGCTCATAGAGCATCAACACGTTTCGGCCCTGTAAATATACTTATGAGAATTCCATCAGGACAATGACTGCCATGACCTTGTGCCATGACCTTGTCCTGTTCTCATATTTGCTAGCTTACTTCACCAACTCTATGGCACTCCTACTAGAAAATCTAGAACTAGCAGTACCAGGATCGTACAGAACAGGCTAAAAGCAGAGTCATGCATTGCATTGTGCAAGAATTCTGACCTTAAAACATGAGGTCTAGATTAAATTACTAAAACTACATGTTTATGTTTACTCCCAAATTTGGTTGCAACTTTACAAGTTTTTCAAATTCACACTTGTTAAAACTGGGGGTCTCTAGTTGGCAGAGGTAGGTACCACTGTCCAAATAGGGACCCTTGCTTCTAGTCAGGGTAAGGAGGAAACCCTCTGAGATAACTCCTGCTCACCCTCTAGGAGGCTTGGCACGAGCAATGAAAGCTAATCAGAAGGCAATGTGTAAAGTATTTGTACCAATACTCACAGTAAGACAGTGAAAACACCACAAACTGACTCCACAACAGTTTAGAAAAATAAAGGTGTTTAATCTAAACTACACAAGACCAAAACAACAAAAATCCAACATACACAGTTCAAGAATATGGCTGCAAAAGAGTTCTTAAGGTTGCGATAAAAATAATCCACAGTTGCGTGAAATGTTCACATTTGCGTCACGTTTAACCAACAGTACCTTTAGATGCAACAAAGTTCCAAAAGCAGAAGTTGGTGCGGTGGAAAACAAGCGAAGCATTGCTCCTGAGACCTTGGGGAGGCAATGCGACAACCCTGCTGCAGCTGCGGTCGTGTTGCGACGAATCCGGTCTGTATGGGGAGGAAGGCCACTTGTATGGATTCCAGGGCGTAGGTTCCATAGGAACTTTGTTCTCGCAAAGGCATGATGCGTCGATCTTGTAGGGGCTGTGCCGGTCTCCGGGGCGATGATGCGCGATCCAGCGGCGAACTCTCTCTCGCAGCTCCTCGATGCGATGGCTCTGCGCCGATGTTCGAAGCGACGTGATTCGGTCCGCAAGCAAGCAGTGCGGCGATCTCACCCAGCGACGACAGGCTCTGCGACGACACTCGCAGCGATGTTAGTCTTCCCGCACCGGTCTGGTGCATCCCGCAAACGAAGGATGCGACGGCTCTGGCAGCGGCAACAGGCGCTGCGAAGATCTCGGCCTTCGTAGCGGCGGGAATTTCCTCGCACTGTCAGGGATGCGCTCCGCAGCGAACGATGCGATAACTTTTCTGTAGCAAAGTCTTTAAAGCCTGATTTCCAGCTTCCCTCTACAGGTACAACTTCCAGAGGCACCACACATGGACCACGCACACCAGGAAGGACAGAACTCTCTCAATAGAGCTTAGGGGAAGCTGGAGGTGAAGTTCTTTTATTCCTGAGACTTCAAAACAGGGAGCCAGCTCTTCTCAGGCCCTTGGAGATTCCTTTAAGCAAGGGGACACAGCACAAAGCAAAGTCCTTCCCCCTCCTTGGCAGCAAAGCAACAGCAGGGCAATCTAGCAGAGCAACAGCTGGACAATCTTCCTTCTTCAGTTTTAGCTTTCTCCTTGGCAGAGGTTCCTTCTTGATTCCAGGATGATCTAATTTTCTGTTGTCAGGGGTCCTGTACTTATACCCCTAAAAGTCTTGTTCTCTTTGTGCATGTGGGCCCTGAGCCTGGTCTGAGCCAGTTCTGGGTGTTACTTGAGCACTTTGTTTTCCTGGCTTCTCCTTTCCTTTCAGAGAGAGGGGCAGGGTCGTCAGCCGCCCAGCAGGAGGTGGAACTAGCATTGTGGAAGGCAGGCACAGCCCTATTCAGGCCCAGGTGCTATCTCCTCCCACCACTCAAGTTGCAATGCAGCCATTCAGCCTAGAGCTGACTCAGCCAGCCTCGTGGGGAATCCCTAGCCCCTGTCACTCTCACACCAGACAGTCAATACACAAACAGGCAATGGCACACAGAAAGGTCAGACAAGAGAACATCAACTTTTTTAAAAGTGCTGTTCTCAAACACAGGATTTAAAAACAACCTTTTCTAAAAGATGTGTTATTAAATTCTGAGTTCAGGGAAACCAGACTTTTATGTCTTATTTTTTTCCTATGGTAGTAGCCACTTTAACCAGCATCCTCCATGTTAGCCTATGGAGCAAGATAGCCCTACAATAGTGAAAAATGAAAATGTCTGTAATTCACTACCAGAGCATGTCGCCTGCAACAGGACATGCCCTACCTTTCACATACACTGCACCCTGCCCAAGGGACTACCTTGGGCCTTCCATAGGGATGACCAATGTACACAAAAAGGAAAGGGTTAGGCCTGGTCAGTGGGGTCACTGACCAGGAGGACATGGCAGTTCATAGACTGCACGCAGGCACTGCGGTGGTAGGCCTGAGACACCATTTAGGGCTACTCATGTAGGTGGCACAATCAGTGCTGCAGGCCCACTAGTAGCATTTGTCATCACCAGCCCTGGCACACCCAGTGCACTTTACTAGGGACTTCTTGGTGATACAAATGTGCCAATCATGTATATCCAATCATAATAACAATTTACACAGGGCAAACTTACACTCTGACACTGATCAGCAGTGGCAGAGTGTCCAAAGCATCTAAACCAGCACAGCATCAAAAATACAGGAGGTAGAGGCCAAAAAGACAGGGGAAACCACGCCAAAGATGCCAGGTCTAACAACACTATTTCCTCGAAAACTGCAATACACCAAGGTATCATCTTGCTAAATATTTAGGAAATCTTAATAATTTCTTAGCATTAGTGTAACTGCACTTTTTAAAATGTCTTTCTCTAGCACACCCAACAGTTTTAGGGTGTCTCTTTCCAGTTCCATCATTGAAAAAGATGTAGTTGTGTTAACCAGTAGTAAAGAGCCCTTTACTCACCTTTTTTGGTCAAATTGTAAATTGTCATATTAGCATATTTAACTTTCCTATAAATCCCTAGTATATGCTACAAAGTGTACCCAGGAACTGGACTAAAATGCCACTAGCAGCATCTATTGTACCTTCCACTACAGTGGCAATGCAAACATGGATTCAGGCATATCATTGTAGCCTGAGTGTAGCAGCATAAAAACTGCAATACAGCATGTCACAATACACAGTTTTTAATCCTTTATTTTACATTTGGTATCCCATGAGGCAAACTGCACAGTGTTTAAAATTAGGCTACGTAGAAATGTAATGTTAACAACTCCTTACAGTGAAAAGCACCCAAATGCTGTTTTCATTGTTGCAAGGCCAGATGTTCAATGGAGAAACCCTGGTATGCACTTTTCCATTTAATAGCTCTACATTTAGCTGGGAAACACCTAGAAGCATAATTACAGGTCTTGCTGTATTATTTATTGAACACCCAATTCAATAGGGAAGTTGGATTTATAATACATATTAAGGAAAAGGAACTCTTAGAAAGTTTTCTTATCCCTGCCTAAATCCTATTGAAGCTAATTGGCATTAGCCTTTAGCTGCAGCCCACTGAGAGTTCAAGCCCTGAATGAGGTGTGAAAAATGCTCCAAGGGCAGCGACAAAGGCTTGAGCATGAGGAAGTGTTTTATTCCTCTGTCAAGATGAACTTTTGGGCTGTGCCGAGCGACTTTTTACTGCAGATTGGCCTCCCATGCCACAGGCAGATGTCAAATAACACCTGGACAGGCAGACACCAGTCCATGTGGGAGGGGAACTGCCCCAGAAAAGGTTTAGAGTGACCCTATTTCCCTGGCCACATCTCTGCATAAAAGGAGAAGGGTTTCACCATCTTGGATTTAGAGAAACAGACACTGTGATATTGTTTACAGTAGAGTTTGTAGGAAATGCTGTAAATGTCAGTAGGGTAACCCCTTGGAACTCTCACCCCATTGGTTAGTTGGATCCAGGAGGCAACTTCACCTACAGGCTGGTGTAAGGCACAAATGTGACATCCCCAGGTCACACCTCAGAACACTTCTGAATGTGAGGAAGATCAGAAGAGGACTGAAATCGATGTCTGTGACCTGAGAAGAGCCATGAGGGACTAGACCTGCTCTCTCTTGTAACAAGGACAAAGAAGTGAACTCCAAGGATCATAAGGCTGACATCCTGTTCAAGCTTCAGGGTCCTAACAAGCTACAAGAGGCATTTCCTGCAACTGCGTAGCTGACCTGTATCATTTGGACCTGTTGGTCTCTGTCGGAGTGAGTCCTCACACTCAAATGCTGTTTTTGAGATTCTGGAAACCAAGGCTGTGTATGGGTGGATTTCCTGTACCACCTCTGAAAACCTGGGCTTTAGATATTTTTTTACTCCAAAGACCACCAGAGGCCAATAACAGGGAGTGAGTGGCTGTGTGACTACTTGTATGGGTCTGTGAACAGTTGAGTGGTTGTGTGGGTGTGTGCATGGGTATATCAGAGGTCGTATAGAGGTGTGAATGGGTGTGTGAGCGTTTCTGTGGATGGTGTCATCAGTGATGTCATTTGAGATGTCATCAGTGATGTCTCTGACCATCTCATGAGAGATGTAATATGTGAGGCCATAAGCAGTGCACTGCAGGGGTGTAAGTTATAGTTAGCTCAGGAAACTATAACTGCTGAATTCCACTGGTTTTGTATGAGTGAAATCTGAGCCTGACTATAACCTCCCTATAACCTTTGGTTTTTTTCAGTGAACTTTGAAGGATTTTTTAAATTCTATTACCTAACTATAACATCCCTGTAAGCTTTTGTCAGTGAAAATACCTCCATCAGGACGCTGTGCCGCAGTATGGCTGTCCTGCTGGATTTCCTAATAAACGTGGTTTATTCCTGGAATCCCCCTCTGGCCTCTGTTTCCTCTACTTGTGGAGGGAAGTTTCAGCATTTATATATATATATATATATATATATATATATACTCTGATGGTAGTTATAGTTAGGAAGTTAGGATGTAGTTGCCATAGAGAAAAAACGTTTATTGTTTTGGGAATAACTTTGACGCCATTTGACGAATCTTCACAACATTTTCAAAACTAGTTTGCCACTCACTCAGCTGCAATTTGAAAGATTTTGGGGTGATTCGTCAAGTGTGTGCCGAGAAAAAGGGGGTACCAAAGAGCATTTTCCTAATGCAATTTCCCATTGGGATTTTGAAGGCTACTGCAGCCTGTACTGCTGCATGGAATTACACCAAATTTGGCAGAAAGCGAGATCTTAGTCCAGAAATAACTATTTTCATTATCTGGTGCAAATCTTTTCAGTAGTTTTCAAGTTACTAAACTAAAAAGATTTTTACATATCTAGGGATGCAAATCCTCTGTTGATACAACAGATCTCATAGTGAGATCTGATTGGCTGCTAACGCTTTAACCAGGAAAAGTTGGCAGCCATCTTGGAACTTGGACTCGGCTGAGTCTCAAGAAAAAGTGAAAAAAATATCTAAGGGGTTAGGGTAGGAATACCCTGACCCCCTATGCCTGGTGGTGGGGTCCCACAGGGATCTTGTCTGGGGCCCAAAACATAAAAATAAATTCTACTGTGACTTGTGGAGGATCCAAGAATCCATTGAAAAAAAAAACGAGCACTGGCTCCCGCACTTGTTTTATTTATGCCATCTGACTGGGCCAGGTCCCAGGGGGGTGAATTGATATATCTAATGGGCAAGGGAGGTGAGTGTGGCCCCCTCCCCAGGCTCATTTTGGCCCCAGGACCCCATCCCCCAGGGCATACTGTTGATATAACTGGGAAGGGGCCTGCAGCCCCCCCCTTACAGGGCTGATTTTGACTTTGCAGATCCTCTCCACCGGGGCTTGACCAAAGTAAGCGCCTCTGATTTCAGTCCTGGAAACACAATACCCCAGAGCCCGTCTATGAAAACACAGGAGAGGGAGGCCACATGGCCCCACTCCCAGAGCCATTAATGGCCTAGGGGGGGCCATCCCCTAGTGCCGGCTCCAGCTATGTCCCGGGGTGCTCACCACTGGGTTATAGCAGTTTCCCTGCACTGTGTTTCCTCTGGCTTGACAGGATCAATGTTAAAGCTCTCCTCAAATGACAGCAAACACTAAGTCCATTCCCCGCAGTTGGGAGTATAGAAATAGATGAAAAAATTTCTCCCGCCTGCAGGGAGCAGCATTTTTAGCTGCTCCCTGTGAACGGGAGAAATGTTGGTTCCCACTGTAGGCTGGGACCCGCCTTGGGCCACGGGGGCATTGGGGATTCCCCTGCAGCCTCCAACAATTATGAATTGGGTGCCCTGGGTGGGATCCGGGGCACCCACCCATTTCTAGCCGTGTGCCTGTGGAAGAGGTCCCCGAGGCCAATATCGGCCAATGGAGGGGAGCTGAACGCCCCCTCCCACTTCATAATCTCACCAGGCCCCCGGGAAATTGGATTTCTAGAGCCAAACTCGACGCAGGGAGGAGGGCAATGCGACTCAACTTCTCAATCAATATTCGGTTAGGCCCGAGAAATGGGGTCCCCTGGGCCAATATTGGCCTGGGAAGGGGTACTACATTACCCCCTCCCAATTCTAAATATGGTTGGTTACTGGGAAAAGGAGTCCCTCTGGCCAGAAATAGGCCCTAGGAAGGGGACTGAGTGGCCCTCAACCTCCATAAATTAAGGAATGGGGTTCTCTGTGCGAAATATAGCCTGGGTACAGGGTCTACATACCCACTTCCTGGAAAAAAATGTGGCATGCTCTGGGGAATGGGGTCCCTGGGTTGGAAATTGGCCTGGGAAAGGGGGCTGCACGCCCCTCCCCTTTCATAATATGGCTGGCTCCCCATGGCCAGATTTCCACCCTGAGAGAGAGAATGTGTGCTCCCCTCTTTCCATAAATTAAGTGTTTGGGTCCCATGGGCCAAATACAGCATGGGGACGGTCTCTATGTACCCCCCTCCCCTAAAAATGTGGCAGACCCTGGGGATGGGGTCCCTTGGGAAGAAATTGGCCTGAGAAAGGGGGGCTGCATGTCTACTTCCTGGGTTGGCTGCCTTAGGGGTGTTGGCCCTGCAGCCATCCCGGTGCCATGCGCAGCATGGGGTTGACTGCATGCAGGGTGCTAGCCCTATGGCTATCCCTTAGCCACTCATGAACAAAGACCCTGCATGGTGTGGGACTAGCAGCATAAGAGGGGTTGGCCGCAGGACCTGTAGGCTATATTCGGTGGCGATTGGATTAACAAATGTTAATTCATATTACTTTATGTTAAAAAAACATACTTGGGAAATAGCTTTCAAAAACCATAGAACTTCACTGAAAAAAAACAATGTTTAAAAGGTTGTTATAGTTAGGAAATAGAACTTAAAATACCTTATAAATTCACTAAAAAATCAAATGTTACAGGAACATTATAGTTAGGTTAAGATTTTACACACACAAAACCATAGAAATTCGGCAGTTATAATTATAGTTATATGAAATAACTACAACTCGTGCCCTAGGGTAACTATAACTTGCTCCCTCACCATGCACTGCTAATTACACAGCATATTACATCACTTATGACATCTTCTATGACATCATTGATAATATCAGTGCAACATTTGCTGTAAAATTATCGATGAGAAAACTTTCCTTGCAATAAGTCTAACTATTACTGATGAATTTCCTGTGGCAAGGTAGGCATCTCCAGAACCTCGTGATGTCACATAAGCTGATATAAATAAACATAAGAGAAACAAGATAAAGGATGTAACACAAGGCCCTTCAGCCAACCCCTCGATGCAGCCAATCCCCCGCCGTGCACAGCTTTCAGCCATGGGCGGTATGGGTTTTGTCGCAGGGTCTGGCCAGTGGCCAGGCCCTGTAGCCACCCCACCCCCAAGGCAGCCAACCCAGGAGGAGGGTTTGCAGCACTCCTCAGTCGTCCAATTTCAAACCTGAGAAACTCATCCCCAGAGGCTGGCACATTTATTTAGGGGAGGGGAGTCTGTGGCCAACCTCCTTGGGACTTTTTTTGGCCCCAGGGACATCATCTCCCGGACCCTGGCTTGCAGTTCCCCTCTCCGAATAACTTGGCCCCAGGGATTACCTCTCTTGGGGCTCTGCCATTCTATGAAGGGCTTTTTACAAAAGGGGGTGGTGATGAACAGAGTGTCTGAATTAAGCAGACCACTCTTACCCAGTCCAAAGATCAGGGCTTGATCCATCACCGTTATTTATCTCACTGCCCCATCCCAGCTCAGAACCTGGCTATATGCAAATCAGTCTGTCCCTGGCCCAGTGCATCATGGGAACAGGGCAGACTAAACTACCAAGCCAATTCTTTACCAGAAAGGAGACAAGCTACCGGGGACCGGTTTCTGGCATTTCAGTTCTGTTTAATTCAGAGACTCTGTCCCTCACCACCCCTTGTTGTAAATATTCTATGAAGGGGACACACAGCCCCCTTCATCTGGCTCATATTAGCCCTGAAGACCCCATCTCCCGGGGCCTGGCCAGTATATGAAGGGTGAGGGGCACACAGTACCCCTCTCCAGGCCAAAATTGGTCCCAGGGACCCCATTTCACGGGCCTGCCCAGTAAATGGCCCCCCCCTTCCGAGGGCACCCACCTCCTCTTTGCTGGAGGCTGCGAGGGAAGCCCGGGTACCTCCGCAGCCCCAGCTGTCTCCCTGCCTCCAGTGGGAGATGGTATTGCTTCCACCCGCAGGGAGCAGCTAAAAATTCTGATTAAATTGGTAGGTGGAAGCAATGTTTTTATCTGTTTCCCTGCCCACTTCACAGCAGATGAAAAGTCCTTTCCCAGTCCACTCAAAGCGGGTCTAATGTTTGATCCCACTAGGCAACAGCTTTAAACTGCTATGTCCCAGGGTGCCTCGTCGGAGCTGGCACTGGGAGATGGGGTCCCCAGGGCCATTAATGGCTGCAGAGCGGGGCTGCATGGCTTCCCTGCTATTTGTTGGCACAGGAGTTGAGGTCCCCTGGGCTGAAAGCAGCCTGGGAAAGTCCCTTATTTTCATGCCTGGGCCTCAGGGGTGAGGGGCTGAAAGCTGAATGGGTGGGAACCCCCTCCCTTATTTATTTAATGCCGAGCCCTAGGTGTGGGAGTCCTTGGGCAAAAATCAGCCCTGGATGTGGCCCCCTCCCACTTATGCATTCTCCATGGTCCTTGAGGGTAGGGTCTCTACGACCAAAATCAACCTGGAGAGAGGACCATGTTCGCCCACTCCCCCAATTATGTTAATAAATCAACCCCTGGGCCCTGACCCACCAGGAGGGCATGTAGAAAACAAGCACAGAAACCTGCGTTTGTTTTTTGTTTTTAATGTTACCATGAATTCATGGATCCTCCATAAATGTACTGTAAAATGAAAAACAAAAATGTATTTGGCCCCAGGTGTGGCCCCTTTGGGACCCACCACAAGGACTAGGGGTCATGGTGTTGCTACCCTGCCTCATGTGCATTTTTTTTCAATGTTTCTTGGGAGTCAACCAAGTCCGAGTCCCAAGATGACTGCCAACACTTCCTGGTTGGAGGGCATCCTGCTATGGCCTGCATACTAGGCCAAGTAGATCCTTTCCACACAGGACTCTCAGGGAAGCAGGGGTGAGCAGTCAAGGACTTCTCAGATAAGTTAGAGTACGAAGAAAGAGCTCAAAACTCAACAGTCCCAAGAACGTATTATCTAGCCCAGTGCTTCTCCTTTACTTAACCCCTTCCGTGCGGCCGCGATTTTCCCCGTGTGCGGCCGCCGGACGAACACGGGCGGGCCATGACGAACCCCAGCCGTCATCAGCACACGAGCACCGTAGTGCATGACGGCTGGGGTTCGTCACCAGCATGGAAGGGGTTAAACAAAAGTACTTAAATCTCAGTACAGTTACACAGAAGTAACCGTATTTGCAGTCTTCACTTTTTTGCTAGACCCTTTAAGGGGACCCTCTCCCCACTAATGGACTTTCCTAATGTCTACAGGCCCCAGGGAATGTCATGGGTATAGACATTGATTAGTCACAAGTGCAATTTGCTCAAAACACCAAACATTTCTACAGACCAAAATCTGTTCAAATACCGTTTGTCAATTCAGATTCAAGCAACAGAAGTCCCAAGACCATCTGGTAGAATGTTCTGAATTTTCAGTCTCTCATTCCACTTATAGTTAAGCCCCACTTGTTCCTGCCTAATGTAGGCACAGTTTCTGATAGTTGAGGTGGATCTTTTCAGCTTTCCCACTTCTGAGGCAGAGGTTTTTGTAACTGCATAGGCCATGTTGGCTGCTTCGCTTGAAACTCGGCTACTGTACATAATCCGTGCTGCAGGCTCCCACGGCAGACCTCATTTTCAGCAGTAACTGACTTCAAAGTTGGGTGCAGGTAGACGTTCCAATATGGCAGGTGCAGAAAGGTCCCTGGTCAGCATGTGTCCGCCTTTGGCAGTTCCAGCCTCTGGGCCAATTAAGGTTTCCACATCAACAGTGACGAGGGCTTTTTGACTACCACAACAGCAGCCCCAGTCCCTCAAGCGCACAATAGTAGGTTGAACAACACAATAATGCTTGACACCTCAAAGTTTTGATGTAGTTCATGGCAGGTCCACTCGAGGAGACTGGGAGACCCCCTTCATCACAGAGGTCATTTTAGCTTCTCTTCTTTTTAGTAGTTTTCTTCCTCTGTGTGTTGCTTATGTCAGTAACATGCTGGGCTTTTCCTCCTGCAGGGCCAGGCCCTCTTCTTCCTTCTCTCAGCAGGCAGCCTTTCTAAGTTCTAGGCAGACCCTCAGCACGTCCCACAGAAAGGACATACTTCAGGTAATTTCACCTCACCTCTGGGAGACTGACTGGTGCAGACACCAGCAGTGGCCACAAAGCAATCCTTCAAATACCCTGTAGAACACTAGATTTCTTGGAAGGAACCATTTGGGGTGGCTTGGGTGTCATTTAAAAATTCATTTTCTAGAGAGTGGATGTGATTCCATTGTCTAAGACATCACAACTGGATTGAGTTGGTTCTTTTTAAAATGTAAGTTTCTGGCTCCCTCTCGGACTCAGCCTTTGTGCAAGGTGATTGTTCTACGAGTAAGTAATAATGATGCTGGCTCCAAGCAGAAGTATCTAAAATAAGGGCCCTTTGAAGTGTGAGGTCTCTGCACCTAGCTGTCATTAGCCTTCCAAAAGCAGTAAACAGGGACAGACAAAGGGACTTGGAAACGCCCTTGCCTTGAACAGAAACTCCAGCACCAGCCCTTAATCTCACTGTCTTCCAAATGGCCTTGAGTGTCCAGGTCGCCACTCTGCACCCTCCAGCCACAGGAATGTAGTCTATTCACTTGTCTGGGAAAGCTGTACCCACCCTCCATTATGTGCTAGGCAATAACAGGAATGATTCTGAATGAATCGTGTTGGCCCTAGGACTCTGATGATTCAAACTTTGCACGAGTTGGATCAGTAGACCACTCTCTCCCTTGACCAAGAGGAAAAGGTCTGGTCATACTAAAGATTCACATAAACTTGAAACACAGCCACCACCACTTTATCTTTACATTTTAATTACCTTGGCTCCCTCTTTCCTTCACAGGAACTGATGATATAGCCCCTCAGGCACAAGCTTTGCCACCTAAAAAACACTTCACCTATCTGGTAGTCTAGAATCCCTAGGCTCATACTCTTCAGGCATGAGCCCTTATTTGCACCAGGCTATACCTTCCATGCAGCGCTTACTAAATAATAGGTGAGGCCTTCACCAACAGATGGGGTTTTCCCGCCCTTCCCTTGCACTTCCAGCATGTTTGACTGTATCACTTCTCTGTTTATTCAAGGCTAATTTGGATGCCCTTGGTTCCCTTATTATATTTTCCTGATGGGAGCATCCTACCTGGATTGACTCCTGATACCCTTGTCGCCCCTGGCAAGTGACATTTCCTTACTGTCAGGATTACCTCTTTCATGCTCATTTGCGCTTTCCCTTGATTCTTATATATATGTTTTAATTCTAGATATTGGGTTCTCACTCCCTTTCGTGATGTTTACCTCACATTGCCAGAGGTTGAAATGCCATCTATGATAGACCTATTTAGACTCCTAATATAGTGTAAAAAATATTTTTAAGGAGTCATATGTCATATGTCATATGCCAGGGTCAGCGGACTCGATAATTCTCGCCTCGGTGCCTACTCTAACCAGGGATCACACTCGGCAACTCTGGGCATTAGCTTGCCTCATCTGTACAACGGCCCCCCACATTCGCCGGGGATGCCTGGTTTCACCTTGGAGATACCCAGTAGGGACCATCTCACAGGGATAGCCAGGACGGGTTCCCCAGCGGTCTACAGCGCCAGGACGCCTCAGGGCAGCAGTGCGCTTTACAAGACACATACATTACATTACATTACATTTCTGTGAGAGATGCACGTCTTTCTTGCTTCTCTATCACCAATCACTGCATTTACGTGTGGGCACTGGATCTTTCTAAAAATACCCCCAAAAAGTGTAAAGATGATAAACATATGCAACGAATTTGCCATACAGTATTGATTACCTGTTTGTTTCTTGTTTGCTTTTGGGCAATTGTTGTTGTTTTGTCTTTAATAATTGGAGACATATTGACTTTTTTATTGGGATTGATGCCGAGTGAACCATTGCTTTTCTTAACCCCTTCGAGGCTATTGACGAGCTGGGCTCGTCATCGCGCTTACCTGTCCTGCGCGGATGACAAGGCCAGCTCGTCACGTAACGCGGTATTTTCGAATTTGCCGCGCACAGCGGGAAAAGCCGCCGCAGCGATGCGGTTAATATATACCACCACTTTATGTGACTTATCCGGGACATTGACTGTAGTCCTATATCGGTTATGAGGGCACGCCTTGCGCACTCCTTGAAATCACAGAAACGGTTCTGTACCTCACAGTATCAGGCAGAGGCATGTAAAAAGTGCGCACACTAGGGGCCCGATTCACAGAACTAACTTAAGACAAAATCCTAAACTTACTAATTTTGGTATTCACAAAAGTTAGGATTTTGTCTTAAGTTTGTCTTAAAACAGACTTAAGACAGACTTAAGACAAAATCCTAACTTAAGTCTGTCTTAAGTCTTTCTTAAGACAAATTCAAGACAAAATCCTAACTTCTGTGAATACCAAAAGTAGTATGTTTAGGATTTTGTCTTAAGTTAGTTCTGTGAATCGGGCCCTACATTAGCATTTTGCCAAGGCCAAACAAAAAGTCAGGCTACACATGCCGGACAATCAGGAGAGGAGTACACATTTGTTTAAAATAAAAGAAACCTTTCCTTCTTAACAACATGATGTCATATAAAACTACAAGAAGCTAACCTATAAAATATTTACTGGATACTACCACTAAAATGCTTCCCTTTCAGTCTGACTCAGTGGGCACCAACTTTTGACATATCATTTGCTTAATTATTTTGAAAGAGGACAGCATTCTCGCAGAAATCCATTTGGAAGAGATGCTGCATGCAATTAGACTAAGAATTCTTTGTTGATTAGACGTTTTGTAATTTCTTTGAGCTGCTGTTAACTGGAACTTGTTTTTTTTCTGGCAATGGATCTAATCTAATTTCCCTTGTATTTAATAGAAATCTCATTTTTACTGTTGTGCCCTGTAAGGAGCACTTAGCTCTGGGGATTTGTGATAAAGCTGCCTTGTAGATGGGTCTCTGTGTGTGAGGAGAACTAATCAATCCACTGCCAGGAATTACACTAATATCCGTGTTGATTGCAGCTCACGTAGAACGAGGACAAATCCTGCATTGGCTTCAGATCAATAATGCATGGTAGCAGGTGAAAGAGACTGAAGGGAGGGAGCGGCAGAGCTAGTTGCCAATTCAATCCGAACTCCCAACACAAGCCTTTTTAAACAGAGCACAAAACAATTAACACAAATTACAGAATTTCCTTTGGGTTTGCAGGAGGGCTAAAAATACCAATGGCTTCTTGTAAAATCCAATTTCTGTAGAACTCCTCCTGGCGTGTTTAGTACCTGTTCGGATGGCGACATGCCAGAGTATAATTTAAATGCTAACGTGTGATGATATTTTTTTTAGTACATGGATAATATAGCTAAATATACGACCAGTAACTGTAAATTATGATTGAGTATCATTCTTATGGTCTATACCAGGGCTCCTAAACCAGTAGCTTGTGAGCTACCATAGTTCTCCAGCTTTCTCTGAGTAGCTCACCTGTGTGCAGCCCAGCTTATTAAATTAGAAAGCTTTTGCTTGGTTGAATTATTATACGTATAAAGAGAATGAAATTATACAGCACTAATAATATGAGTAGCTGTCAATGCCTGTCATTGAACAAAAGTAGTTCTTACTACAGAAAAGTTTAGAGAGTTAACTTATCCAGCGGGTTATCTGCAACAGGTAATCTAACACCACATACATTGTGCCCATAAATTCATTCACAACATACTTGCGATAACCACTGGGGTCAGTGAACCCTGGGCTATACCTTTAGCCTGATGAAATGGTGTGGGTCACTGTACTGAGGTCAACAATTCCGGCCGACAAAAATATTGTGTGCGATATTGTGACAGGACAAGGAAAAGGCAGACTCAGGTATCTTTACAATGTGAGGCATTATTCTATCCTCCTTCCTAACCTTAATGGTATGCTCTTATTCTGCAAATGCAGAAAATGAGTTATTGTCACTCTTCTTTTCTCTCTTCCTGCCCCTTCTCTCCGTCCTCTATCTCCTTGATGCCCTCAGGAAACATAAAGGGTATGTGACAATTAGCAAGTTATTCTCTACATGAAAATCCCTTCACTAGTCACCGCTTGTGAACTATGCACAACATCAAGTCCATGCTATCTATTCCTCCAATTTCCCAGGTTTGATACACCGTTGGTGTTTGGGTGAGGAGGGAAGGAAAGTGTTTGAGAGAGATCCCTGTTCCCACTCAGAGTCTCCTCCCAACTATGTTCTCTCAAGAACAGACCCAAGAACCCATAAGACCCATCTTAACCTTTCACTCATGGAGAATACTTGCCTTGGACTGTGATTCCCGACTGGAGTCATGGCAACCACGTCTGTTGCACCTTACCTTGGGTTCTTTTCTCCTCGCCATGACCCTCGTATACTCCTTTTGTTCTGGGCTCTTCTCCTGCTGCGTTCACCCCGTCCGTTGAGCCATCCTCGGACTCCTTGTTGCCACATCTGTTGTCCTTAATCTCTCCTTCACTCGTTCCATCTTCCTGTTCTCTGCCTGTCTCTCTCCTTGCGCCACCATCTCCTGTGTTCTCGTCAACTGTGTCCGTACCGCATACATCCACTTTTGGGTCGGGGAGCTAGAGCGCGTTCCTCCCATGCCCCCAGGGTGCCATCCTGTTGGTGGTCCCGTCCTCCTGCCACAGATATATTGCCTCCTACTAAATTGCCAATATAAGTATGCTGTTAGAAATGGGATCTCTGGCTGGCCTAGGCTTGCGCCAAAGTCAGTCAGAGACCACCACTCTAGGTAACGTGACGCGAGCAGCAAGGCTAAACTTGGAGGCTATGCAGGTTAAGTGTTTGCACGCGCACCCAGCAACAACTCCCAAGGCACACCACAAAGGAAACTCCACACAAGGTTATATATAAAAATAGCCTTTGTATTATACCAAAACACATTAGATAAGAACACACACTTTACAATGTGCCAACAGGCACGGGCAAAATTTACAGGGGATATGTACAAGACTGGGCCACATGGACCTCTATCAGGAATAGGCACTTTTAGAACTAGCACTTAGAACATGGAATATGAAATCACTGTAGCACAAATTAGCAACTGTAGCACACAACCAGTAATCACTGGTAACAGGTAGGTACCACCTACGCTACCCTAACCACCTTAGGAAAATATCACACAGGGAACCAGGACCTCACTAGCAACACCTGTACTAGCAAGAACAGCCACCTAAGTATCAGCATACATTTAGGGGTATAAGCAAGAACATATTACACATGATGCCACACAACATTCAGAGGTGTAGGGAAGGAAAATACAGGATGCATAAACATACATTCAGCAGTGTAAGGAACAAGGCACATGACGCATCAAAACTCATTCAGAGGTGCAGGAGAACACAATTGCACAGAAATGACAATAGTCACTACCTGTGACTGTCCCTAGGCCCTCTGGCCTTGTTGGGGCTAGGATGCCCTGTGTCCCAATGTCAGGGGGGGGCCTACACGTAGCAGCTGCCCACTAATTGCTTGGCAGCTGTAGCAACACTGGTGGGGACAACGTTGGAGCCTCACAGGCTCTGGCGAAATGATTGCCCCCCTGAGCCTCTCGGGGGGCTCTAAATAACAAAAATGCTGCCTGAGCCTCTCATGGGCTCGAGAACGCAAAGAACTGCCGCCGGGATGGGGGAGTCCCTCTCTGGGGACTCTGAGCAAGAATATGCCTTGTGGAGCCCTCGTGGCTCAAGACTATGTGCCCTCTGTACTGGAGTTCCCCGTGGTTTTTCAAACCAACTGTGGCGCCCAGAGCCGCTCGGGGCTAGCCAAACAAATATGCCATCTCGAGCCTCTGTGGGCTCTTAAAGAAATGCAGGCCCCAACGGGGGTGAAACAGATGTGGCCCCAACGTTAGAAGAGCCCCAACAGGCTCTAAATCTTCCAATGCCCCTACGCGGAGAAAGCACATGGGGGGGCGGGCACCGGCAATGTGCCCCGACGCCCCCCTCTGCCACAACAACACCGGGCCCCACTTACCGGCGCCGGTATGCTGCCGATCTGCTCCAGGCGCCTCTGGCCCCCGCACCGCGTTGTGGAGCCACCCCTTCACTGGGGCTCCACTTTCAGTGCGGCTGGTCTGGCTTCTCTCCTGGGCTGCAAGGCTCTCTTCCCAACACGGGAGCCTCGCAGCCGGACTCCTCTTTCTCCTTCCTGGTCCCAGGCGGCGCATCCTCACCTCGGGGAAGCTCCCCCTGGCTTGAGGTGCCTGCTGCCTGGGCGGCCAATCCCTGCGCGGCCCTTCATACGAGCCTCCAAGCTCTGGGGCCTTAAAACCAATCACAGCACGGCCCAGGGGCGTGCTAGCCAATGGCGGCCCAGCCCTCACGAGGAGGCCCCGGGTGGCGGCGGTGACACGAAGGGGGCACAGATGAGGGGTAGGCTCCCTCGATATTAATAATAAAGTAACGGCAAGGTCCCTGGCGGAGCAGGCACCTGCCTGGGGACTCCTAACAGCCGAATCAAGGGAATCAATAACAAAGGCCAAATGCAGGGTGGGCACCTGCTGTTCCTCACACCAAATGCGGGGCAGAGAAACGCTCAAAATAAAGCAAAAAGCGCTCCCAGCACTAGGGCCCAGATAAAGCGCTTCCAGGCACTTGAGGGTCGTTAGTACCGCCAAAACGTCCTTCCAGGTATGCAGCGAGATGGGGGGGGCAAGGCTGGGCCCAGGGGCCAGCTCACTGGTCCCTCCTGGCAGGAAGGTGGCCCCAAGTAGCGGTTCCTCCTGGCGCCCAGCAGCAGCAGCCCCCCTCAGCAAAAGGATCCAGCAAGAGAACAGAACATAAGGGGACACAGCCCCTTTTTATACACAGTATTCCTTTGTCTTTGCTCAGGGTGAGAGAAAAACCAGTCGCAGCTGGTTGGTGAGCACTCTTGATGTGCTCAGCCCCTCACTCTATTCACTGGCAGGGCTAGGGACATTAGACGCACCAAGGGGGCGGAGCCAGCATTGTGTGGGGAAAGCCCAGCCCTATTCAGGACCCAGGTTCACTCCTCCCCAGCCATCAGCATACTAATCTCCACACTCACCACCGGGCAGACCCATCCAGACTCCTGGAGCCAGGCTCACCAGCCAGCTCCAGCCAATCACGTGCCAGCACACTCACTGCACACGCACACCCATGTCTAGAAGTGGCACTTCCTCACTAGACACATACACGCCGCATACATCATTGAGCAGCATTCAATCACATCAGTAGGCACATACCAGACTCGAGCCTGCACACCTCACGCATCAGGAACTACCAGGGACACAGACATTCCCCATGCATTCCTATGGGAGGGCAGGCCAACCTTACTCCACGCACTCAGAGTGCACACGCACTTTCCACTGGGACACAGTGAAAGTGCGCAGATACTAAAAATCACTACCACCAATTCACATTCAAAAAGCAAAAAGTTTAGGAGTGAACCTGCCAGAAGGGCAAAGTCCAACATATGCATAGATAATTAGTGATTTACAATTCTTAACTTCACATTTACTTGTCATGACGAAATAGCAGTAGTCAATATAGCGGATGCAATATTATTGGCATGTTATTTACTGCATGTTATATGGTGACCCCCAGCACTGATGAGAAGTTTATTCGTTTGCTGCACTGATCTTGAGCCTTAGCTTCAAGATGAATGAAGCTAGTTTGGTGGTAGCTGCCTAAATTTCTTCCACTTTGGAATCCTGAGAAATGTTTTTTCTCACGTGACTCTAGAAGGCAGAGCATACTTGATTAGATCAGCTCTGTCAAATCTCGTCAATTACAGACATTTCCTTTCTTTGGAGCTATCAAATTTGTATTAACTCTACTCCAACTGATGCACAACACAGCAGCTCATCTCCTTGCAGGCTGGTGAGAATGATGTCAAGTTTCAAGTGCTCTGGGCACCCCCCCTTGTTTTCAAACTGATCAGAGAGTTCCATTTGAGAGCTCTGTTGGGCATCCCAGGCCATGAAGTCAAGGCCGCAACAATTTTTTCAAGATAAGTTGTTTCCTATTGTTCTTTAGGAGCACTTTTCTCTCCCTATCCCATTCAGAATATCTACGGGGCTTCCTTTTCAAGGAATCAGAAAGAGGTGGGATTTTTTCTTTCCTGTTTTTACACTTTGGATTCTTCTGGTTTACTCTATCCGAACCTGTGAGGAGTATTTCTCTTTTTTGCTAATGTCTCAAGTACTCTATGTGTTTATGCTTGTACCTCTTATCACAGCTCAGTATATAGTTCTCTCAAAATCAGCAATAGCATCTGTAGCAAGAAGCCTCTGATGACATGTTGCATTGTACACCTTTTTTAAGGTATAACTTATACCTATAGGTTTGTGCAGGAGTCCCAGGCGTGTGTTGAGCCGCACCTGGAGACTCTTCCCCAGCGACCCCGCCTTCCTCCTGGGTGATTAAAGCCACGACTCGCGGCCCCCGCTTCGCGGGAGCCGCTCGGAGTTGTGTGGGGCAGAACTTGACATTTGGAGTGCTCTTCCTTACCCGTGTCCCTCCTAGGTGCCCCGCCCGCCCATTGGCTACAAGATCACGCCCTGACACGCGCCTCGCGGGACACGCACGGGCGGGCGCCGGGCTAAGCCTGGGCAAAGGGCGGGCCGTTTGAGGCCGTTAGAGGACGGTAGAGACCGGACCAGTCAACCCCACTAACTTCTCGCCCACCAGAACATTCCAACCTCACTACCTTGCCTGGCTACCCTGAGGTTCTGCTTGAACAAAATGGCAATGAGGGAAACAAGAAGCAAGGCGGCCACCATGGGCACAGGTACTCTGGATAATTTTCTTGCAAAGGCTAATACCATGGTAAATAGGGGCCTTCCCAGTCCCAGAAAAACATATAGGCAAAGGAATTGAAAGCTTGCACCTGGTTTCCCCGGGGCCTTCTTCCAACGTTAGATCGTCACTACTGCTGGATGCTACACACTTGTCACTGGATAGCATCAATCAAACTATAGAGTCAGTTCTGCAGCAGTTGAGGACACCATCTAACTCACATAGGGATCGAGATTCAGTCCACATCCTTGATGAGGTGGCATCTTCCCCTACTCCACAGACAATTTTACCTAGTGACTTGGGGAATGGTTCTACTCCAACGGATTGCATGGGTCTCCGAGAGGACGCTGTTCCAAAAAGGAAAAGATCGAGGAAGGCTAAAGGTGCTAAAAGGGCTAAAGTAGATCCCACCCCAAACACCGCTGATGACAGCATGGACGCCCCAGGAACCTCTTCCCTTGGGAACGTCACTGAAATGGCGAGTCCTGTAGCCCACGTCACCAACCTCATACCCCCGCACGCTGGTCCATTTATTTTTGGAGGGGGACTTCCAAAACTTCAGAGCATATCATCTGCTCACTCACTGGCATTATTAAAAGTTTTTTGGATCCCCTCTCCCTTAAACTGGACTGCATTGAGGCTAGACTTCTAGCTATAGAAAGATCAGGTGGAAGTGGGGCTGATCAGCAAGGGTTGCGATTAAGCACAAATGGAGTTAATGGGGCTAGTGTAGGGATCTCTCTCCTGCCTAGTGCTTCTACTATTGTAGCTTCAACTCTGCCAACAACTCTTTCCACGGGGAACGCCCCCACAATCAGCCCACCACAACCTGCTCCTATACCTCTCCCCAGGCAATTGCCTCCGGCGCCACCTGTTAGGAGGTCGAAGTTACCTACTTCGACTAGCTCATTGGGACAGGAGAGACCGCCTAATGTAATGGCTGACTGCCCTAATCGGATAGGTAACACCCTTAACCGACGAAAAGCAGTTAACTTGCCTCCCGAGGCGGCGGCCTATACTGTAATTTTGATGGGGGTACCTGAGCTCTCCAGCAATGTGGTGGAATCCTATGATTCCCTATGTAACAAAGTTATTAGCTGGCTAAATGTCCAAAGGCCCCAACCACCTAACTTAAGAGGAGAAGTACTGATGGTCAGAAGGGTCCCATGGGTTGGGTACACTGTCAAGAAGAATGTGGGTGATTGTATAATTGTAAGCTTTAGGAGTTCCCAGGTTGCTACGTATATTTGTACTTGGCTTGGGAATCCAGGGAATACATCTATTGAACTGGTCCCCCTGTCGTTCTTCTATCCCAATGTACGAGATGCGACTCTGAGGAGGGACGACGGCTGGACCAGGGTGGGATTTGCTGTTGACGGGTCAAGGTATAGGCCCTCTCGCTACGACACCCCTGTCTATGGCAACTATGTACACCCCAACAGATAGAGTTGCCTCAATCAGGTTGACTGACTCCAGAAGGGCGCATCTATTGGGGACACTCAAGGTGTAGTTTCTGAAATCGCTGGGTTGGGGACAGGAAGAGATGTAACTGATGTTATCACTCGAGATCCTGCTGCATCTCCCTGTGAGAGCATAACTACCAGCAGTTCCCGGGGCCAACTAGATAATTTATTTCCGAGTCCATCTGGTCCTATTTTAATACCTGAAGCTCCACTTGATCAGGGAACATTACTGCATAGGTCTGAACTACCATCACTAGGTTCCGTTGCTGAGAGGATCCGGGGTATGGTACCCAAGAGCCCCGAAGGAGCCATGAAGGTTCTCTCCTGGAATGTGGCAGGTATGGCCAACAAAATAGACACAAATGATTGGGTTTCCCTAGTAGGCAGCAGCGATATTTGTCTCTTTCAGGAGACTTGGGCTAGGGAACCCTTCCTCAGAGCAGGCTACGCTACCTTCTACATCAATGCCAAGTGGAATGGTAAAGGGAGGCCCTCGGGTGGACTAGCTGTCTGGGTGGCCAGTTACATTGGCTGTAATGCGGAGATAGTACCTACGTTTTCGGAGGACATACAATGTGTTCTCCTTAAATGGCCCAATGCCTTCAATTTGGCAATTGTTAATGTGTACTCTCGCCCAGTCAGCGCGTCCATGGAATCACCCACTTTGGATGATCTCTCATCATTTTTGGGTCAACTTCCCACCGACTGTAAGATATTGATGGGTGGAGACCTTAACTATCACTTCTAACCCCTTGAAGGTTTGAAGGAGGGCGCCCTAACCGCTGAAGACGATTATTGGGGGGTCCCACCATGCCAATCCCCTTATCCTAAATCATGGTCCCCTCTTGCAGTGCAGATTATGTCCTTGACTTTGAACTTTGCCCTGAGGGCCTGCAACGGTCGCACCCCATCTGACACTCCTTCATCGTGCACCTTTAATAGGAAGGACCACGAATCGCGACTGGACTACATTTTTGAAGAGACAGGCTTGTGGTCCAAGGTCCAGGACTTTAAGGTCGTAGAAAGAACAGATAGCGACCATAATGCCCTCTGTCTAGATATGGCTCACCCCGTCCCTGCTGTTGGCTCGTCATCTATTGACCCCAGTGAAGACCGGGGGAATTTGGTTCTTAGTACCAACAGACGCAGGGTAAGATGGGGGAAACTGGTAAATTCAAAAGAGAGCATAAATTAAATCTATGAACTAGCACTCCCTAAGCTAGATGAAATAGACGGACTGATTAACCAACCTAGAGCCACATATTTTAATGAGAAGTTAGCCCAAATCCACACAGATTTAGTGGGAACCTTAGGAGAGGTCTTTAAACGGTGGTGGTGCCAAGGAAGAAAAAGACTCGAACCTCAGCTTGGTATAACTCCACCTGTAAAAAGATCAAGACCGAGCTGATCTCTACAATAAAATCAGGCACTAATAAGGACAAGGTAGTTGAGCTCAGGCGCAAATACAGGGAAGCCATGGTACATGCAAAATCAGAATGGGACTGGAATAGATGGCAGGATCTCTCCTTAGCATTAGAAACGAGGGACTCTAGAATATTCTGGTCTTTGGTTAACACTGGCTCAGGAGAACCAAAAACAGCATTGGAGCCAAACATCGCTGCCCCGGTTTGGAAAGCCTATTTTAGCAAATTTTACCAAGATACCTCTGTATTTGCTAATGATGTGACCCTTGACAACATATCTTACCCCGCAGCTGGACTAGAATTTACATTGGGTGAGGTAGTTAGTGCGATAGAGAGATTGGCGCTGGGGAAGGCCCCGGGACTCGACAGATTGCCTGGCGATCTGTTTAGATATCATCCGGATATCCGGGGCCTGTACCTCCTAATTCTTTTTTTATTCCATCTTGGGAGGCATGGAGATCCCCTGTACTTGGCTGGGGGCAGAGATAGTACCAATTTTTAAAAAGGGCTCTCCTCTGCTCCCAGCCAACTACAGGCCGATCAGCCTCATAGATGTCCCCCAAAAACTATTTTCTCGCCTTCTCCTAGACCAGCTTCTAGACTGGATGGAGGACAACGCGATTCTCAGTCCCCTCCAGGCGGGCTTCAGGAAAAACACGTCCACCATGGACCAGATTTTCCGCCTCGTTCTCCTCTACTGGAAAACAGTGAGGATCGAGGGGGGAGTCTGTACATGGTGTTCGTGGACCTGAGGTCCGCATTCGACTTGGTTCCTCGTAAGAAACTATGGGAGGTCCTAAAGGGGTTGGGCGTCCCTAATCAACTACTGCATACTATAATTAGGCTCCATGAAGGCAATTTTGCTCAGGTTAGGTGTGGGAGGGATGGAGCGCTATCTTCTACGTTCCCAGTTCTCAGAAGGGGTAAGACAGGGTTGCGTCCTTGCGCTGACCCTGTTTTGCCTCTTTGTTAACAGTGTCATACTCTATCTTGACAATGTCAGGGACAATGACGCACCCCTGCTGGCAGGCAGGAGGGTATCGGCCATCATGTTTGCGGATGATACCCTCCTGCTTTCCAAATCGCCGATGGGGTTCCAACGGATATTAGATGGGTTTGGCGTTTTCTGCAGGCAACACGGTCTGGAGATAAACACAGAAAAAAACGAATTCATGATATTTAACCCCTCCTTCACAACTAGGCCTAATCCAACACTGGGCTCTGCAAGGCTGGAAAGGGTAAAAACATTCCAGTATCTGGGGGTAACTCTACACGAGAACTTATCATGGGGCCCTCAGATAGCTAGATCCCGGTTAAAGCTGTCCCAATTGTCGGGGGCAATCTTGAAGGTCGCAAATACATCAACCTTTAAACCCATTAGTCCAGCTGTGGAGATGTATAAAACCCAAGCTAAAGCGGCCGCATCCTAAGGTAGTGAGTTGTGGGGTCACAAAGTTGGGACAGAACTTGTCAGAGTAGAAAACAACTTCCTCAGAAGCCTTTTGGTTCTTCCCCAAGGCGCACCTTTGCTACCCCTAAGGATGGATCAGGGGCTCCCTTCAATAAGGAACAAATTGGAACTAAAACCACTGAGGTTCTGGCACAGGCTCTGGTCCACTGGCGAACTTGCACATTACAGGGAAGACCTCAAGCATGTCATGAATCTCAACCAGCGTAACAGAATCCCGTGGTCGGCCTTTATCAAGAGAGAATTACATCGTCTGGGACTCCCTGAGTTATGGGAGGTTCCTGAAAGAGGCTGCCAAAGGCGTAAAAGGCTGGTTTACTCTCTCTTGTGTGTGCACCCAACATTGGCACCCTGACCGAACAATTCCTGAATTCCAAAAATTCTTATCATTTTGAAGGTTTTATGGACATCATATATCCTATTTTAGCAAGGAAATTGTTCATCCAATGGAGGCTAAGCACCCTGCCCTTGAAAACGTTCACCTGCAAATGGACAATGCGGGATGATAAAATCTGTCCTGGGTGCAATAACTATGATGAGGAAGAAATTCACGTTCTGTCTTTTTGCCCGGCCTACACTAGACCGAGGAAATACTGTCTAGTGACATTGTGTAGGAACTTGGGCATAAGAAATTATTCACATTCATACAGAATACTGAAGACAAGTACCCTGCCCCACATAGTCTTTGCAGTTGCCAAGTTTATAATGGCCATGTGGCAGATAAGGGGAAAAATACTAAAAGACTGAAAAGTGATATGAACTGTAATGAAATCGTTCCTCACAGCCCCAGGGAAATGAACTACCTATGAAATGTATTATCTCATGGTTTTATTGAATGTGAATGTGTTTTAAATGTTTAATGTTTTAATGAATCTTTTATGGTCTCAAATGGCCGAAATAAAGAATTTTTGGATTGGATTGCAATACACAATGGAAAAAGCAACTGAGCACATTTCAAATATATGCGGATGTACTTAACCCAGAGGTATCCTCTGAAATCCATGTTTTGAATCAGAATTTGTCATTTCTAGAATGGCACTTAAGAAAACATTGACAAAAAAACAGAGGTTTAATGTGAAAGACTGAGGGGCATATTACCAACAACTAGCGAATATTATCACTAAGTTGGCATAGCGGGAATATTTCTATCGCCGCCCTTCACCAGTTATTATCGCTGAGATACCTTGCTATTAGCAAGGTTTATCTCTAAACGATATTCACACATTATCGTGACAATGCTCTTAGCCATGTTATCCACCTTCCATTGGATAACTTGGCTAAGAACTGCTCTGCGCAGGCGTTAGCTTTTGGAGATATTCGCGCTTAGCGCGTATATTTCCAAAACGAAGCCATTGTTGGTAATAGGAGATAGCGATATTAGCGACTGTTTCCAGTCGCTAACATCTTGGCACGCCCACATTGCATGTCATTAGCGATAATTATCGCTGACATGCAATGCGGGCCCAAAGATGATTGCTTTCGCCTACTAGCTGTCGCTAACTGGTGTTAGCGACAGCTTGGTAATTGGGCGATAAAATTATCGCCTCTTTAGCAGGAAAAAGTCCCGCTAAAGCGGCGATAATTGCCCTTGGTAATATGCCCCTGAGAGATTAAGGAAATCAAAGAGATGTACAGAATAAAGGATAAAGGTCTGAGAGCAAATAATTGAAAAAAAATGATGAATGTGCCCTCTAACGAGAGTGAAAGATCATTTGCCCCTGTATGTCTACCTGACACCCATACAGGTGACTATAGAAATATATCCAGCGGGAAAATATAATACCTTAAACTAAATAAGGGAAATCTGTTCTGCGCCGAGTAATGCAGTTACGGATTAAGTGAATGAATCACTAATAATCAAAATTTCCTTCCAGTGAAAGCCAAAGAACCAGGAAATAAAAACAGGAGCATATTGGGGTGGCCAGTGACTTGCAAGCCCAACTAAGGTATGTGCCAACATTTAATAAGCAACTTCCAACCAGCTAACAAGAAAACCCACTTTTAGGAAGAAGCATCTCTACAGCACTCAGCAAAGCAATGACGTCATTACATTTCTTTCTTTAGAGGACGTGACCTTTCTTTGCAGTGGAAGGCATCCTTGCACCTCTCTGAGGAGGGTAAGGTGGGTCTGAAAAAATTAATTTTAAAGGCATTCACTTGCATCAATTTCCAAGTAACAGTGGAATTTGTTATGAAATGTTTTTTTTTGCCCCAAGGTCTTTGCCATCAAGCACCAGCTCACAGACCGCCTGGAGAGAGACAACCAACTGGAAACCTCCTAATCAGGCTTCTGCTCAAACCACAGCATTGAAACAGCCATCATAACCAAAGTTTACAACAGAAGGACCATCCTCGACCATGGAGAATCAGCTGCCCTCGTCCTCCTCAACCTTTCTGCAGCCATCAACAACGTATCCCACCACATCCTGGCTGTTAGAATTGGGGGTCTCTGGTTGGCACATGTATGCACTTGTGACAAGCAGGGACCCTCTCCTCTAGTCAGGGCAAGGGACTTACTCTAGTGAATAACCCCTGCTCACCCTCTAGGTTGCATGGCGCGAGCGCTCAAGGCTAATCCCTGAGCATTATAGGTTAAGCATTTCTGACAGTTACACAGTAATCAAAAATGACCCACCACAAATGGACACCAGTCTATGTTGTATGAAAATACGTAAGCTTTATGTAAATATATATTTCTCTGCAGATTTAAATACAAGACCGTAATAACGTTTCTAAATATGAGCCACAAGATCGTTTAGGAAAAGCGTCTCTTAAAAAATAAATGCGTAGTTCTGTAAGCCATGCGCGTGAGGCACTCTTGGCATGACTCCTTATACTGTTCACAAAATCAAGTAGGGCTATCTGGGCGTTGCGGACTTAGGGGTCCATGGTGGGTGCACCGGGGGCCCTAGCGGGGACACAGTACCTTAGCGATTGAGGAGTCTGGCCGAAACAGGCAAGCCGGGCGTGGCGGAGCACGGGGCGCAGGTCGGCCGTCTGATGCGGTCGTCCCGGCTGAGTTCGGCTTTGTGGGACGAGGCAGGGAGCGGGGCCATGAGGCGATGAGGCGGACGAGACGGATCCTCGGGGACGCTGAGGGCGATGCGGCATTCGAGACGTACCTTCGGGTCTGCTGGGGTGCTGCGGTACAATGCGGGCAGGCGCAGCACTGGGCGCCCAGTACGGAGCGAACGGGGATGCTTAAAGTGTGCGGCGCGGCCCAGCGGGACCCAAGAGTGTGGAGCGGGGTGGCTGGGTACGTCTCGAAACGTAAGTGTTGTCCGGGTCTCGAGGCAGCACTAGGGTTGAATTCCGTGCGGAGGGGTGAGATGCGCCCAGTGCAGCGCGAACAGGACGAGGTGACAGAGTGCAGGCAGCCCAGCGAGGCGTAGGGAGAGAGGCTGGAACTGGAGCGGGGCTCACACAAGGCGGGGGCGGCCAAGCACAAGTGTCACGGCCCAAAAAGGGGGGCGAGGCGCACTGGGAATCACGGCTTCAGTGAGGGGGGAAAAGGCAGCAGACCAGCAGCAGACAGCGAAGGCAGGATGAGCCCAATGGTCCTGGGGCTCAGTTCAGGTGGCAAGCTCACTTCCAAGCCCTTGGAGATTGTTTCTTTTGAAGTGCACAAGTAGATTGCAAAAGTCTCTCTCAGTCTTTTCTCCTCCCCTTCTTGCAGCAAGGCACCCACCACAGGCCAGTCTCCCAGGTCAGAGTCAGTAGTCCTCCATGCAGCTTTCCCAGGCCCTTTTCTTCGGGCAGAGGTTCTTCTTGGCGCAAACAGGATCTGATTTCTTAGGAGCAGGGCTCCTACTTTTATACCCAAAATCCTTTGTTCTTTCAGGCCAGGGGGGCCTTTGCCTAATCCAGTCCAGTTCCTGAGCACTTTGTTTTGGACAGCTCGGGATTTCTTTCAGTGTGCAGGGCAGGGACATCAGACGCTCCGCAGGAGGTGGAGCCAGCATTGTGGTGACAAGTACAGTCCAGGAGTACTCTGTTGACAGTCTTCCCCTCTCTCTTCACAAGGTGCAGGGCAGAGTCATCAGCCGCTCCCAAGGGGGCGGAGCCAGCATTGATGTGGCAGAGCACAGCCCTATTCAGAGTCAAGGGGCACTCCCTCCACCCATCCTGGTGTAATCTCTCTATTCACCACCTGTCAGCCCTAGCCTGTCTCCTGGAATTCCCCAGCCTTGTCACACACAGAAACCAGACAGCAGATACACATCAGAGCAGAGACGGCTGAAATGGTTAGGCAAGCAAATACTAACTTTCTAAAAGTAGTATTTGCAAACACAGGATATTAAAATAAACTTTACTAACATAAGTATTTTATTATTCTGAGTTCAGGCATACTAAACTTGACTTTCTACCATGCTCTCTGAGTCTGTTAGTATTATAGAGTGTAATAATTCCAGCAGCCCATTCTGGCCTATGGAGAGCAGGTAGCCTTACAATAGTGAAAAACGAAAATGGCTGTAATTCACTATTAGGACATGCCACACACATCAGGGCGTGTCCTACCTTATGCTTACAAGGCACCCTGCCCTTGGGCCTACCATAGGGGTGACTAACATGAAGTTAAGGGAAGGTTTAGGGACTGGCAAGTAGGTGTACTTGCACAGTTAGCATGACAGTACCAGACTGCACGCAGGTTCTGCAATGGCAGACCTTAGACACATTTTAAAGAGCTGCTTCTGTGGGTGGCACAACCAGTGCTGCAGGCCCACTTGCAGCATTTATATTTACAAGCCCTGGCACTCCTGGTGCACTTTACAGGGGTCTGACAGTAAACCAAATAAGCCAAACATGGAATCCAATCAATGTATACACTTTTCATAGGGAGCAATTGCACTGTGGCACTGATTGGCAGTGGCACAATGCCCTGAGCAGCTAACACCAGCAAAACGTATGCGGCACATCAGCAAAAAGTGGAAGGGAGACTCACGCCAAGGTGCCAGGTCTAACACTGGCCATTAGACTACATCACATCGGCATCAGCGGCAACTCACTCAAACTCATCTCCTTATTTCTCACAGGACGCCTACAAAGAATACCCCTCCAACCTTTCACCTCCGAACCCAAACACACCATCAGGACTAACCCTGGGCAAAGCACTACGCTACGCTTGCATATTTTGCGCTACTTCGCACTACGTGAATTGCATGTAGCACAGTGCAAACACACGTAGCATTGCGGTAATTTTTTGCTTGCTTGCAGTCCTCAACATCAAGTTGGCGACCGCGAGCAAGCAAAATGACATCCCGGCAAGACTTTTTCCTCGTTCGCGATCAGCAACAACAAGTTGCCGATTGCGAGCGTGGAAAATGAACCTCCAGGCGAGATTTTCAACGCGGGGAGGTCAGGTTTCTCATTGCTAGTGGTCGCGTATGCATGCGGCCGCTCACGATGAGAATCTACCAGTCTGCGCTGAGAAAGCTGCCGCTCGAGTAGAAATCTACTCGAGCTGCAGAAAATGACTGCTTACACTGTGCAAGATGCAATTTGAACTGATAGCACAGTGTGGACAAGCATCCGGCACTGTGCAATCAGTGCGAACTACGCCCAGGCTTACTCGGGACTCCTCGCTCACCCTCTTCAATATCTACATGATTCCACTGGCAACCATCGTCCGTAGCCACAGACTCAACATTATCTCATATGCAGAGGACACCCATCTCATCCTCTCTCTCACCGAAGACACCTTCACCACCAGAGCGAACTTCAAAAACACTATGACTGATGTTGCAGATTGGATGAAGACCAACTGCCTAAAACTGAACATGAACAAGATGGAAGTGCTCATCTTTGGTTGTACCAACCCCCACCCTCCCCCGGAACGACTTGTGGTGGCCCTCGGTCCAGCTCCAAACCCCACCACCCATGCCAGGAACCTGGGCATCATACTGGACAGCCAGGTGAACGCAGTAACCTCCTCAAGTTTCCACATCCTCCGAAAGCTCAGTAAGAACTTCAGGTGGCTCCCGCCCAGCACCAGTAACACAGGCCCTCATCACCAGCCAACTGGACTATGGGAATGCACTCTACACCTGAATCACAACCCAACTACTAAAACCTCTCCAAACCATCCAAAACACAGCAGCCAGACTCCTACTGGATTTCCCAAGATGGTCAAGTATAACCCCTCACTTCAGAGACCTCCACTTGCTCACCATCATGAATATATGGCACTTCAAAACTACTCACCCATGGGTTCAAGGCCCTCCACAACATAGGATCATTAACCACCGTCTGATGTTCCACCAGCCACCAGACAACTCGCCTCAGCCCACCTAGCACTCGCACATGTCCCATGCATCTGTCGAGCCTGAGGTGGGGGAAAATCCTTCTCCTACCTCACTGCCAAATCCTGGAACAACCAGCCAATCCATCTTCAGACCACCTCCATCCTCGCTGACTTCAGAAGAACGCTCAAGACCGGCCTGTCCGACTAATCGCCTCAACCTTAGCGCCTGTTTATCCCCGGGGTGATCATTCGCACTTTACAAATCTGAATTGATTGAAAGTTGCTGAAGTTGGAAGGAAACTGTCTAGTAGGCATTTAAAGTAGAAGAGAGAGGTGGGTACAGTGGAGAAGTGTGGCTCAATGATTAGAGCGGCAGACCCTGATGCAGAGGTCTAGCCCGGGCCCAGGGTTCAATTCCCTGCCTTGGCGGGTCCTGGGCTCAAAATTCCATGGACCTGATAATTCTCGCCTCGGTGCCTATTCCAATCATGGAGTCCCACTCTGCAACTCTGGGCAATAGCTTGCTTAATCTCCACAACGGCCCCCACAACGCTAAGGATGCCTGGCCTCCACCTTGGGGGTACCCAGGAGTGGACGCCTCACAGGGAAAGCCAGGATGGGTTCCACAGCGGTATTCGTACAAGCGCCTTGAGACCCTTGCGGGTGAGTAGTGCGCTATACAAGTATCAATTTATAATTTTTTTTTACATGAGGTTGGTACATAGAGAATGTGGTGATAAATGGCATGTTTGTGGGTGAAAAAGATGTGGAGAGAAGTGGCATGGTTTGAGTAAGAGAGAACTTGAGTTTCTAAGGGTTTCCTGAAGGTAAAGTGTCATTCAGAGGCTTGGACATTTGCCGGCATGTTGTTCCAGAGGAGTGCATCATCAAAGGAGACAGGATTAACCACCCCCACCCGATACATTTTTCTGCCTCATGGATTGGAGAAGTGAGGAGCATTGCCATTGTACAGAATTGTGTAAACGTGTAACTAAATTGGGCTCAAACAACTGGCTGTTCTGTGGTTCATGCATATCATTTGGAATATGACAGGGATGATCACGTGGAGATGTCGTAGACACTGGCGACTGCAGCGGAGTGGTCTCTGGAGGAGAGGGTGGCTCACCTTACATAAGGCAGAGTTCGAGAATGAATTAAGTATGCATAGGGTTGCGGCTAAAACAGACAGGCCACATATGTTGTAGATCTGCTTATATCTTTTAATTACTACACATAAAACTCCATCTGTTGTACAGCGATTTCTATGCTAAGGTGCAGTCGAGGCACACTTAACCCAGAAAGGAAGCAACTTTAGGGCCATAAAATCCAACTACTTTCTTCCCTTCGTGCTTCTGTAATGCAATTAGGACATTTTTAAAGAGCCGGTTGAGCATGCACGGGCTTTAAGGCTTCTTGCAATCTACAGCATCAAAGGAAGTGAAACTACAGGATCCAAATGGCAAACAATTCCCACTCTTGGCCATGTGTATCTGGGCTCCAATCCCACAGAAATGACCCCAGCATCTTATCTTTATAGCATGCGATCTCATTAAAGAGAACAGGAGACTCACTTCTGCAATGCTCAGAAGCTTTGGCAACCTGCTGCCGGGTTTCTCAGCATTATCCCGTCTTTTTTCTGGTGATTGCTGTTTGTGTCGAAGACGAGTCTGCGGGACACTGTACCTGCAGCGAGGAAGCTGCGGCGCAGAACCTTGAACGCTGACAAGACCTGCTCGGCTGCTGCAGGCTGTTGAGAGGGTGAGGGGGCCTTCCGGGGTCCGAGAAATGCAGGGGGCATATTACCAAGCAATAGCGATAATTATCGCTATTGCTTGGTTAGAGACAAAAATTTACCGCTGAGCTGCGGCGATTTTTATCGCAGATAAACCTTGGTATTACCAAGGTTTATCGCAAATGCGATAAAAATTGGCCGCAATGCATGAATATCGCTGAAAAGTCAGCGATATTCATGCATTACCGAGCTAATGCTCTTAGCCATATTATCCACCTCCCATTGGATAACATGGCTAAGAACTGCTCAGGGCAGGTGTTAGCTTTTGGAGATATTCACGCTTAGCGCAAATATCTCCAAAAGTTGGTAATAGGAGATAGCGATGTTAGCGACTGTTTCCAGTCGCTAACATCTTGGCACGCCCACTTTGCATGTCATTAGTGATCAATATCACTGACATGCAAAGTGGGGCCCGAGATGGTCGCTATCTCCTACTAGCTGTCGCTAACTGGTGTTAGCGACTGCTAGGTAATAGGGAGATAATTTTATCTCCGCTTTCTTGGCTTTTAAAGCCAAAAAGCGGAGATAAACCCCCTTGATAATATGCCCCAGGTTCGGATAACTTGTCCACTGGCAGATTACCGTGGCTAGACAGACGGGTGATTGCGCAATCTGTGGCTTATAAAGTAATCGCAGACGTCTAAATTGTCGATATGTGGTCAATAGCTAAAATGGAAGAACAGGTGATCTATAAGAGGTCGTTTCAGCCCTCCTCTGCCAAGCAAGTGCATGAGCATGTTATGTTAGCCCGTTAACACATAAATAAATAAATATCTGCTCAGCATGGACATGTGGTGAAAGAATTTAGGCAGAATAAGAAAAATATCCAGAAAACCATGTTAAGAGTTTCATTTTGGTGGTTTGGATGGGAATAAAGACATTTACAGACACATTTTTGAATGTAGTGCACATGGTACTCTAGTTGGTTGACTGCTTAAAAGGGAAATTGTCTCGTGTTTCTGTGTGTGTGTGTAGCTGTGTGTGTTTGTGTATATGTGTGGGTGTAGATGAGTGGGTGTGCGGGTGTGTGTAGGTGGGGATGTGTGTGCAACAAAGAAGGACAAACTAATCAAAACTATCAAAATAAAAACCTTAAAACGATCAATTAATAGGAAAATACACAACCAAAAACACTGGAATGCTCCTTTCCTTGATAGGTATGGAAGACATAATTTATTTATGTACTCTTCATGACCTCATCAGCACCAGAGCCATAACATGAGTTCTTGCTCCATTTTAATATGTTGCTTAGAGTAGAGATGTATGCGTGCCTGCTACAGCAAATTCTTGCATGACCGTGGCGTGGTGAATTTTGCAACACATTTTTATAAAAAGAATAAATACCATAAATGGTTTCAAAGGAAGGCAGTCTTGTGAAATAAGGATGAATACTTCCAGGTTTGGCATTATCTCCACGAACAATGGTCTACAGCAGGGGTCTCCAAACCGGGCCCGGAGGGCAGGATCCATGCAGATTTTTTGGATATCCCCATTGAGATACACGTAGTAATTTTAAAAATCTGGCATGGATCCGGCCCTCCAGGACTGGTTCGGAGACCTCTGGTCTACAGTGAACAACATTACATTCATAGAAGCCTGATGCATTACACCAACTTTCTGGCTTAATTCATTGAGGTCAATCTCTGCGTGCAGATCAAATGCAACACACTTTTGATCACCAAGACGTCACATTGTGAGTAGATAGCCTAGAGTACAAAACTATGCACACAGAGGTGACCAGCGAGTCAAATATGACTACATTTAGCTTTGTTTGACTTGCTGTTAGTCTCTAAGAAAATCATATAAGACTAAGGAATCACACTTCTTTTAGATAAAAAAAAATCCTCGCTCACATCTCATAGTGTGCTTCATCACAGAGTGGTTTATCTGGATGTAGGACAAGCTTGCTAGTGCGGGCTCAACCAAAATAGAAAGCTCTTGATATCACACACTGGGATCAAATAATTTTACATGTACTCTCATTTTTTTAATTGTCTAGAGGCTAACCCCAAATCTAGTTTATGCAAGGTTAAAATTTAAATAATGAATGCTTCTGTAGATATTATTAAACCCTACTTCCATAAATCATTTTTTTTTAGTGTCAACATGTTTCAGTCATATGTCAAAGCTACTATGGGTCAAATGCATTTCATAAGAACAACTAGTGAGGGATTCGGGTCCCTTGCTTGTATAGTCCCTACCTCACTCTGGGCGAAACTAAGGGGACGTGGGGCACACAGCTCACATGATGATGCGCTTCCCTGATTTATAATGTAGTATCTTATAACAGCTGTATTCTATAAAATAGGTCTGCAAGGAAGTAGACGTTTTTTTAATTCAACCATACTCCACCAACATACGTCAGGCAAAAACCATATCTGTGCCATATATGTGGTGGCGCCATTGAACATTGTGTGATGTGCTTAAGCGGGCCTGAAGTTCAAGATGTGAAACAAGTGCATCTCAAACCACATTTAAGGGGCACCACAGCATTCTCCAGCTTTTGTGTTGGTGAGCATTTGACTCAAAGCAGTTTTATAGTATACTGTATCAAGTTTATTGTGTAGAACAAATAATAATTTCATTTACAATAATAAAACAATAAAATAAAAAAGTGTAAGATAGCCAGAACAACAATTACAAATCTAAAAGAATGGAGAATGAGGGAAATTTTACCTATTGACCACAGGATTGCTAAAAAGTACAAATAATGAATAAATATATGATTTCATTTGTTGTTTGTTTCACAATGTCCTGTGTCTTTAACTGGCGACTGGCATAAGTAATGTTAAAAAATTATGCAGAGCAGTATTTGTTGGCTCGTGCTAGAGATCTTGTATTAGCTGTGATAAAAGCTGCCTTTAAATATTTGTTTCTCAAATTCAGATTGACTCATCCATATATCCGCAGGGTCTGTAGATCTTCATTTTCAAGCACTGCTGGTTCCATGTACCATCAAACTGGCTAATCAGTGAATATATAATAGGCAGAATCTTAGATATTTCCTTTTGCAGGCTGGCCCCAGAGGTGACAACAGCTATTCTTGTTTGCGATTTGAATAAGTATTAATGTAATAATCTACATACTTATATGCTTCTAATTTGTCGAGGTCCATGCCTGCTGCTGCTCCTGAGGTTTTCCCTGCAAAGGCCTTGCGCTGTTGCTGTGTTAGTTTCGCTAGATCAAGCAAAACACACAAGGTGATAAACGGGATGTTGCACTTTGGCAAAACATTCACCCCCAGTCACAGATCTGGGTTTAATCCATTGTTTTTGCTCACCACACCACCCCAGTTCAGACATGGTCATATGCAAATCAGTCTTGACCCTGTACCTCATGGGAACAGTCCAGCCCGAACTGCCAAGCCATGTCTTTCCTGTACCGGAATCAAGCATCCTAGGACCGGTTTCTGGCTATCAGTCGTCATCAGCCAGGATAGCTTGACTCCAGTGGCGTTGTGAGCACGGGACCCACGTCTGGGCATACGCTTTCCACACACACAAGGTGATGGACGGAATGTTGTACAGACGTGAGTCCCGTGCTCTCCATGCCACTGGAATCAAGCTATCCTGGCTGATGAGGACTGAAAGCCCGAAACCGGTCCTAGGATGCTTGTTTCCTGTCCAGGGAGGATCTGGATTGGCAGTTTGGGCTAGACTGTTCCCATGGGGCACAGTGTCAGGACTGATTTGCATATGGCTGGGTTCAAGCTGAAATGGCATGGCGAGCAAAAAAAGGATGGATTTAGGCCCAGATCTCTGTACTGGGGTGAATGTATGACATTGTTCTGCATTCCGTCCATCAACTGTTGTTTATGAATTTGTCAGCCCGAGTGGCACGGTTATGCTCAGACGTGAGTCACATGCTCTCTGTGCCACTGGAATCAAGCTATTCTGGCGGATGAGGGCTGAAAGCCCAAAACCAGTCCTAGGATGCTTGTTTCCAGTCCAGTAAGAACCTGGCTTGGCAATTTTGGCTGGACTGTTCCCATGGGGCACAGGGTCAGGACTGATTTGCATATGGCTGGGTTCAAACTGGAAAGGCATGGTGAGCAAAAAAAGGATGGATTTAGGCCCAGATCTCTGTACTGGGGTGAATGTATGACATTGTTCTGCATTCCGTCCATCAACTGTTGTTTTTGCATAAGTTTTGCTAGATCTAGCCACACCCACAGAGGTTAATTAGAGTCAGTGGGTTGTCTTAATTCCAATTATATCAATTGTTTCAAGGATTTTATCTCCGCAGCAAAATGAGCTGTTACAACATGTGACTAAAACATGTCAACACAAAAAATGAATGTAGGGCTAATAGTAAACCCCGAAGGCTCTGTTATTGGCCTCTAGACAATTTGAAAATGAGTATGCATGTGATGCAGTTTGATCTAGGCACACAATATCGAAAGCTCCCAAGTTTATTTGACCCGTCCTGACCAGATTGACCTAGGACTAGGTAGATCATCCTAAAATGAAGTATGTCATGATATGTGAGTGAGGAGTTTTCAACTAAAATATTTCTTTGTTTGCAGCAGGTGAATCTCATACATCCTAACAGAAAGTTAAATCAAACTAACATTTTATAATTTGTGACCACTGTCCACCTTTGTGTACAGGTTGTAATGTTAGGGAGGATGGACCAGCAATTTTTACATTTCTCTTTCCTTGGCCATATTAAGGTATAGAGACCAACACTGCCTTAGATCTGCTTGACAACATCTGCTCCATTCTCCTCACCCTTTAAAATCTCACCTACATTACACTGTCCACATAAGAAATAACAGGTTCCTGTTTTCTTAAGGCATTTCCAAATATCTAGAAGAAAGACAACACGGAGTCAATCAACCCACATTCACTGCCCTTGAAATAGTGTTTGAAAATTTCTCCCTCAGCATATCATTTGGCTTAGATAGTCTATCTCCCACAAAAGTTAGCGAAAACAAGGTGAGCCTCAAATACACAAATATGCGATTCAGTGGGGAACTTGGTGAACAGAAACATGCCAACCATGTCCTGGAACAGCAATGGTAAAAGTCAGTGACTGTGACTGAAGAGGAGAAACTCCTGAACACAATCCAGAACACAATCCAAAGCAATTGACACAAGGTTGTCAAATGAGCAAGAAACCCATATTTTGCCAAATGGGTGTACAAAGTCCCCAATCAAACTGTAGTCATCTTTAACATCTTTCAGGAGCTGTCTATCCCAGACACCCAAAAAAGTAACCAATGCATATCTTAACAACGCTTTAAACCTTTGGAAACTGTAGAAGTCCTAAACCTAGTTCTCAAACAATAATATCTAAATCACACATGGACTCTTTCTCAGCTGCATGCCCCCAACATATTTTCTTCATTCTTATAACTGACAGAATCATCATGTACAGTGAATTCTCTCTTTTACCATTCCTGGCCTTCTGAAACATAATGCTATCACCTCCTCCAACAAAAAAGTAAACAAACTAACTACTCAAAAATACTGGTCAACTAATAGTCTCTCCTCACCATCAATGAGAAAGGAAATCTGTTCTTATGTTCTTTTACTGTTCAACCACCTTTGACACAACCAGCCATAAAATACTTGTGAAAAGGCTCGAACATTGGCAGGCATATCCGGAAATGGCTTTAATGAGTTCAACCATTCTTCAAGTGTACCGATCAAATTGGATAAGGTTAACAGAATGGGAAAAGGCCAATATGTATTGGGCTGAGACACGCGTGCCGTGTCCCCACAAGCAGACACCACACTTGCCGTAACCATGCACATGCCTTAACCACGCATATCCGTGCTAAGGCAGAGCGCGGTCTAGATGCTGGGATGGTCAAGTACAGGAAGAGAATGGTTCGGGAGAGGATGTGGTCTCGTAAGTGGAGCTGGGGCTGGGTTTTGGGTTGGTGGGGGTAGTTTGTAAGGGTTGAGGGTAGATTTTAGGGCTCAGTGGGGGTTGGCATTTGTTTAGTTCGGTATTTTTGTTACGCATCAATTACAAAGCTTGCTGGGACAATGGCTAGGAATATCTGCAGAACCTGACACTGCACAACAGTCCAACCAGAGACCTGCACTGAATATCCAAGTATCTGATTAACAGTGATTGTTCAAGAGATTAAAATAGGAAGGTGGAGCCTAGGTCCATCAGAAACTTGATTCTGGAACACTCTTATACTGAGACCAGAACATGACTACCAGTAGATCAGGTAACTCTTGAAAAAACAGCTATTCAGGCTGAACTCAACACAAAACTGGGTCAGGATCGAATCAAATGGATCATAGTTTGCAGATCCCGTGTGAATAGATTCTAACCGCCCCTGCAATGTTTAATCTCTTTTCCTGACTAAAAGACAATAGTAAGTATAAATCCCAGAACAGTACTTTATGCAAAGATTTATATCGCATATTTAAGATTCTAGGCTCTTATGCTAACGTAACACCTGTTTTTGTTCAGTCTTTCCAAAATAATTTGTCTAAACAATGTGCTTCTGTACATGGCACGTAGGATAAGTGAAACAAATAATTAGAATGTGCATGGTAGAATTTTGTGTTCACCAAAAATATAGTGATTAATATACACATTAAATGCGACACCATTTTAAAATCCTTTAATGTTATGAAGTAATAAAGTGCAGAATTTTGATCCCTCTCCTGAACAAAAGACAGGCTCATAAAATATGATCTAAAAATACAGTGAATTTCTGCATAGCAATGAAAAGTGTCAAAAGGGTGACAGAATCTATAGGGCAAAAACTCACAAGGGATTCTGAATGGGTTTTTGAAGGGTTGGGGGCCAGTTTGTATTGTGGTAAAATGAAAAGGCAGTTGAATACCGGTTTTGTAGCGGGGCGCAGCTGGAACCCCAGTGGTCAAACTAACAAATATGTTTTCTTCTTCAACCATATATATGCTCAGGGCTGAAAATAGCTACATTTACTTTAATCGGGAATTTGCAAAAGCAATCCTGACAGGCACATAAAAGCCCATCCAAGTGATGGGAAGTGGGTGGAACAAGGCATGATTAGCCTTGTAATTTTCTGAACGCTGAACTCCAACTTTTTCAAGCTATTCAAGGGCTGGATAACACCCTTTTCAGGGCGTGAAGGGCAATCAATGGCTCACCCCTAGAGTTACTGGACGTGTAGGGGAAGGGCTTTCTGAACATGGAAACATGTTCACCCTGCGGAGATACAAAACAGTTTTTTGTATATATGCCTGGCCTTCCCACTGTACAAAACTATTTGCTATAAACAATTTTTCTCAGGGGGAATACACAGCTTTAGGAAAGTCACATGACATTGGCAATAATATGCCTGGAAACTGCCTATGGCATGACTTTCTATGTGCACTATTACATTCAGTGAATCGGGAAAAGGTGTAACATTCTGTTCAGGTGGAGTCCTAGCTTTACAATTGTCTTGTGAATCAGGTCATGGTTCAAACACAGGTCTGGTCAGATCAGGCCAGGTTCACACACATAGCTTTATAATTTCCTTTCTTAAAAAAAAAATGTTATTGAAATTTTATAGCAGCAAGCAGACAAAAATACATAAACAATCATAATACACAGTCCATCTTTTTTAGTACCATTTTGAGCAAAGTGTACACAATCCCAACTTAATGTCAATAAACCATAGTATAGCCAAAAATGCACATGTTCATATCCAATTGGACAAAGTTGACCACAACTTCAAGCCCATCATTTTCCTTCTCTTGCTCTTGGACTTATACACCGCAGATTCTAAATGATATATGGACAATAATCTAGCTTGCCAACTATGAAAAATCGGTGGTTCTGAGTCAAGCCATTGGGTAGTTATACATAATCGGAAAATAGACAGACAGATAAAAATAAACCCTTGTTCTGCTTCAGTCCGAAGACTGGCCGAGTCTTCTTGTAAGCCAAAAATCACCTGCTCCGCAGATAACTGCAATCGGATATTTAAACTGTGGTTTAAAAAATATTCCACATCCTTAATAAAGTCACTAAATTTAGGACAGTGAAAAAACATATGTGACGCGTCCGCTGCAAGTACCTGACAGCGATTACATTTATTCCTTCTTGTAGAATTCCACTTTGCCAATTTCTCTGGAGTATAATATAGATCGAAGATAATCATGAAATGTTGGCTCTTTAGGGGCCCATTAAATTAAACATTTTCAGATAATGCAATTATTCTCTCTAAATTAATTTGATCAATCCCTAATTTATTTTGCCACTTTGCCTCCCAAACCGCATGATCATCCCCATCCTTTTCAATGAGTAGCTGATACAGAGGGCCCATTCTAAATCTTAATCTAATTGCTTCTGTAACCTTATTCCTGTTGGGTATGATCAGATTTTGAATTATTTTGTGTTCCATAAAACTACAGAGCTGGAGATATTAAAAAAATTCTGTTCGAGGTAGATTGAATTTCTGCTGCAAAAAATCAAACGAAGCTAGCTGATTCCCCTGAAAGAGATCACCCACATGACAAATTCCGGCTCAATACCATCTAACCATGACCTGATCTCTAAAGACTTCTGGAAATAGATGGCAATTTTTAAACGGAGTATAGAAATTTAAATTAGAATGTAGGCCAATTTTCAAAAGCAGTCAAAATAACTTTCAATTTTGTCTTTTTATAATAACTAGGTGCAATTGTACGCACTAGACATTGCCGAGCCTCTCCACCCAATAACATCTCGTAAATGGACTGGCTGGCAAATTCTTCCGTCGGATCATCCTGTAGAAACAGCACGCCCATATGTTGTAATAAAACTATCCAAAAATATATAGACGGAAATTGGGTATCCCACTTCCCCCTCTAGATCTAGGTAAGATGCACCATTTGAGAGCTCTCCTCAAACGACAATAGCTCCACAAAAACCTAGAGCACATTCTATCAATGCGGGAAACGAAAGAAGTTGAGATAAGTAGGGGTACTGTCCGGAATATATGTAAAAATTTGGGGAAAATGAGCATTTTAAGAACATTACTGCATCCATATAGAGATAAATGAAGATTATTTATCCTTTCCAACGTCTTGTTTGCAGAAACTATTATTGGATCCAAATTTAAACAAACAATATCCTCTACATTGACTGAGATTTTAATACCTAAATACGTAGCTTCTGATTCGAAATTTATGTTTATGTAGACAGAGTCACTCCTGAGGCGGAAGCCGGGAGCCCTAGAATTGAAACCTTCGTGTTTTTAAAAACTGTATGCTGTGATTTTAAAGCTGTTTCACTCATTTAGCAAATCCTGACACCCACCTCAGCTACGCCGATCAGCTGATTTACTTGCTGGAATCGGAAAAAACGCTTGTTTCTCTGCCGCCATTTCCACGAGCGAGGAGCCTAGAGACACGCCCATCTCTGTTGGCCACGCCCCCTTCACAATATAAACAGAGCGCGCTGACCACTAGCGCTGCCCTGTAGACAGAGTCACTCCTGAGGCGGAAGCCGGGAGCCCTAGAATTGAAACCTTCGTGTTTTTAAAAACTGTATGCTGTGATTTTAAAGCTGTTTCACTCATTTAGCAAATCCTGACACCCACCTCAGCTACGCCGATCAGCTGATTTACTTGCTGGAATTGGAAAAAACGCTCGTTTCTCTGCCGCCATTTCCACGAGCGAGGAGCCTAGAGACACGCCCATCTCTGTTGGCCACGCCCCCTTCACAATATAAACAGAGCGCGCTGACCACTAGCGCTGCCCTGTAGACAGAGTCACTCCTGAGGCGGAAGCCGGGAGCCCTAGAATTGAAACCTTCGTGTTTTTAAAAACTGTATGCTGTGATTTTAAAGCTGTTTCACTCATTTAGCAAATCCTGACACCCACCTCAGCTACGCCGATCAGCTGATTTACTTGCTGGAATCGGAAAAAACGCTAGTTTCTCTGCCGCCATTTCCACGAGCGAGGAGCCTAGAGACACGCCCATCTCTGTTGGCCACGCCCCCTTCACAATATAAACAGAGCGCGCTGACCACTAGCGCTGCCCTGTAGACAGAGTCACTCCTGAGGCGGAAGCCGGGAGCCCTAGAATTGAAACCTTCGTGTTTTTAAAAACTGTATGCTGTGATTTTAAAGCTGTTTCACTCATTTAGCAAATCCTGACACCCACCTCAGCTACGCCGATCAGCTGATTTACTTGCTGGAATCAGAAAAAACGCTTGTTTCTCTGCCGCCATTTCCACGAGCGAGGAGCCTAGAGACACGCCCATCTCTGGTGGCCACGCCCCCTTCACAATATAAACAGAGCGCGCTGACCACTAGCACTGCCCTGTAGACAGAGTCACTCCTGAGGCGGAAGCCGGGAGCCCTTGAATTGAAACCTTCGTGTTTTTAAAAACTGTATGCTGTGATTTTAAAGCTGTTTCACTCATTTAGCAAATCCTGACACCCATCTCAGCTACGCCGATCAGCTGATTTACTTGCTGGAATCGGAAAAAACGCTCGTTTCTCTGCCGCCATTTCCACGAGCGAGGAGCCTAGAGACACGCCCATCTCTGTTGGCCACGCCCCCTTCACAATATAAACAGAGCGCGCTGACCACTAGCGCTGCCCTGTAGACAGAGTCACTCCTGAGGCGGAAGCCGGGAGCCCTAGAATTGAAACCTTCGTGTTTTTAAAAACTGTATGCTGTGATTTTAAAGCTGTTTCACTCATTTAGCAAATCCTGACACCCACCTCAGCTACGCCGATCAGCTGATTTACTTGCTGGAATCGGAAAAAACGCTCGTTTCTCTGCCGCCATTTCCACGAGCGAGTAGCCTAGAGACACACCCATCTCTGTTGGCCACGCCCCCCTCCGACACCTAAGCTCCTACTATAAAACCATGAGTCCTTGCTGGAGGCGCAGCAGACGGGCGCAGCGGGCGCGACGATGGCGCGCCGAAGCCGCGCCAAAGGGGTGCCAGTCTGCGCCAGTCCGCGCCGGACCCGCGGCGCCCAGGGCCCAAATTCCTAGCCTGCCTCCACACCTTCCTAGTAAGTCATTGAAATACTCTTCCTCCGACCTGATAGAGATTAAAAACACCATGCTTTGCCAGGACTGCCCACATCTTAACTTAGACGAGTATTCCTAAATGATTCATATAGCCTGCCCTAAATGCAATTTTAAACTCATTCACCCCCTCACTCAGATACCCCTAATTCCAGGGGCACCATGTAATGAGACCACACGCATTAAGTGCGCACTGGTGAACGCTAGATCTATGTGTAAACATAGAGAAGAGGTGGCCGAATTAATATCGGCACACAAACTGGATATTCTGTTCATAACAGAGACATGGGCTGACTTGGCTTCTGACCCCGATCTTGTGACAGCCGTCCCTGAGGGCTATTATATTGTCAGACAAGATAGACCGGCCGGAAAAAAAGGGGGCGGCCTCGCCATAATTCTACGGCGAAACCTAGCAGTAAAAACCGGAACTTCAGATACCATCCCTGCTGAAACATTATCTTTCTCTATCACGCTTTCCCCCACCCAAATGTTCAATGGAGTTCTGCTCTATCGTCCCCCAGCGGCCCGAACACCTTTTCTCCAATCCATTAGCACTTTATTAAAAACAGTGCCAGAAGTCTCTGACTTCACAATACTCGGAGATTTTAACTTTCATTTAGAAAACACATTAGACAAAGATACTGTGAGCCTGATTGAGGATTTCAAGGCCATTGGCCTAAACCAGCTGGTTACCTCACCCACACACAAAGCAGGTCACGTTCTTGACGGACTGTTCACGAATAACCAGGCCATTACCCCCCCTACTGTTACTCCCATTGTATGGTCAGATCATGCAGTGGTGGTTTTCTACGTCTGTGTCAAGAAACACAAAAATCAACCCTCGGCAAAAAAGCAAGAGAGGCCCAGTAGGGATTGGAAAAATATAGATATGAACACACTAGCCGAGATTCTTGAAAATACTAAACCATCTAAAGTATCAGACCCTCAACTAGCAGCAAATAACTATAACCAATGGCTTACAGATACCTTTAATCAAATAGCGCCTCTAAAGAGAGTGCGGTTAAATCGTGCAACACCATCAGCCCCTTGGTTCTCTGAACTGCTAAGAATAGAAAGACAGAAATGCCGCAATCTAGAAAGGCGCTGGCGAGTTAAGAATGACAACAACGACAAAGAAAGATACAAACAAGCGCTATCAGACTACAGGAAGATGCTAAGACTGGAAAAAAGCAAATATTTCTGTGAACAGATAGAAAAAGCACAGAACTCCAGTAAGCAACTATACCAGGTAGTGGCTACACTAACAACTATACCAACAGCCAATACCACTGAGACTACCCAAGACTTCTGTAATCAAATGGCTGACTTTTTCAGGACCAAGGTCACAGAAATCTTTGATAAATTTAATAACATCACGACTGGGGAACTGTCAGATAGCACCAAGAACGTAGAATTCACATCCTCCTCTCTGAATGAATTTATCCCTCCATCACTGTCAGAAATAAAAGATCTCATTAAAACAACTATGTCAGGTTCCCCTCTAGATCCTTGCCCACCAACCATCATCAAACTAACATCTGATGTGGTAGCACCAATCCTGGAGAATATCTGCAGTACCATCTGTGAATCAGGAAAATATCCTCAAAATTGGAAAACTGCCATAATAAAGCCACTTTTAAAGAAACCAACCCTTAACACCTTGGAATTAAAAAGTTATCGCCCTATAGCAGCCCTTCCTTATCCATCAAAAATACTTGAAAAAGTTATAAACAAACAGCTGGCTAGCTACATTGATCATAACAACCTGTTAGATAACACCCAGTTTGGGTTCAGGAGAGGACATGGAACGGAGACGGCGCTCATCAAGGCTTCTGAAGAGATCAGACAGATCATGGACCAGGGCGGTTCGGCTGTTCTGATCTTGCTTGATCTATCAGCGGCCTTTGACACGGTCGATCACAACATCTTAATCGACCGTGTCACAGCCATGGGCATAAAGGGCAAGGCTGCGGAGCTTCTGGCCTCTTTCCTGGCTAACAGAGAACAGTCAGTGAAGATGGGGAACTTCTATTCACCAACGTTTGTGCTGCCTTGCGGAGTCCCCCAGGGATCCTCGCTGAGTCCGACACTTTTTAACATCTATGTGTCGGACTTGGCGAGGGTCATTAAAACCTATGGAATGGGAGTGACTTCGTACGCCGACGATACTCAGTTGGTGTTGGCAGTGCATAAGAACGGGATCGAAGTGGCAGCCAACTTTCAGACGGGCATGAGAGCCATCAGTCATTGGATGGACAGTAATTGTCTAAAACTAAACACCGATAAACCGAGGTAATGGTGTTTGGAGACCTAAAACCATCTTGGTCTCCGATCTGGTGGCCACGGGAAATGGGCAATCCACCTATCCCAGTCTCAAAGGTCAGAAACCTAGGAGTGCTGTTCGACAACAAACTAAGTTTCACTAATCATGCCAACGCAGTAGTCTCCTCTTTCTTTTTTACGCTACGGAAAGTGAAAAAGCTACTACCTTACCTTCCACTGTCTGCAGGGAAAACCCTGATGTCCTCCTTGGTGTTATCCAAGGTGGACTACTGTAATGGGCTTCTGCTGAATGCTCAGGAGCAGGTCTTCAAAAAGCTACAAATGGTGCAGAACGCCGCTGCGCGAATCCTGACCAAAACTCCCAAGTTAGCGCCTATCTCATCAGTCGTTTACCAACTGCACTGGCTCCCAGTAAAAAAGAGAACAAAATTCAAGGCTTTGTGTATTATATACAAGGCACTGAATAGCCAAGGACCCGACTTTTTTAGGGAATCACTGCAGCTGTATGTTCCCAAAAGAGCATTAAGATCTGCCTCATCCGCATCCCTATGCATTCAACGAGTGAGAACAGTCACCTGGGGAGACAGACGCTTCTTGGTGGCTGCCTCGAGGCTCTGGAACTCCTTGCCCCATCACATAACAACCAGCTCCTCACTGCTGCTCTTCAGAAAGCAAGTGAAGACCTGGCTATTCACTCAATAATGCACAGGAAGTGCCTCTTTGTCTGCCCAGCGCCGAGACACCATTCGTGGTATTTGTTCGCGCTCTAGAAGTTTAGAAATAAATAAATAAATAAATAAAATAAATAAATAAATGTCACCCGGGCGACCTGCTTCTAAATGGATTAATTGTGTCTTAGTGACATTTAATTTATAGCCGGAGTACTGCCCGAATTTATCAGCTGCTTCTACTATTCTAGGTAATGAGGTGCTAATATCTGACGTTACAATTGCAATATCGTCTGGTATGCAAACACTTTGTACGCACAATTGTGTGTCTCAACTAGTTTAATTTCCACGTTATTTTCTAAAGTATTTAAAAAAGACTCAATGTAGAGGGCAAATAGCAAGGGTGAACACGGACAACCTTGTCCCGTCCCCCTTGTTATTGCAATATTCCCTTAAAGTCTACCCAAAATACGTATTACAACTCTCTGCCGAACATATAATGTCTGCATAGCCTTAATAAATTCCGCAGGAAATCCCTTCCATGCGAGGACTGACCACAGGAACCTCCAAGACACCCTGTCAAATGCTTTTTCTGCATCTAACAGGGCCACGCCAACGGGGGAACTAGTAGCCAGTGACCAGTCCAGCATGGAAACAATCCTTTTTACATGATCTGTCGTGTCTCTATTCCTAATGAACCCGTGCTGCCTTTTAGAAACTAAGCCCGGCATAAAGTCGTTCAACCTGTTGGAAATTATCTTTGAATAAATCTTACTGTCTGTATTAAGCAGCGAAATTGGTCTGTAAGACCCCATTTCAGTATCCTTTTTACCTTTTTTCTTAAAGATTACGATAATCGCTTCTGACCATGAATCTGGAGGATTACCCAAGAAAGATATCTGGCATATCTCTATTAACTCGCTTTTAAGTATTTTCCTAAAAGTACGATAGAACTTGAGTGGAATACTTTTGGGGCCCATAGCTTTACCAAGAGCCAAACCTAATAGAGCAGCCTCTACTTCAGGGGTCTCTAAACCGGTCCTGGAGGGCCGGATCCATGCCAGATTTTTAAAATAACTACATGTATCTCAAGGGGGATATCCAAAAAATCTGGCATGGATCCGGCCCTCCAGGACCGGTTTGGAGACCCCTGCTCTACTTCTTCCCAAACTATGGGAGCGGATAATAAAGTTTTTTGCTCATCCAAAAGCACCTTAGTATCTAAATCTTTCAGATATTTTCCTTCATCCAGTCCTAACGACTCTGCTGGGGACACACTATACAAAGATTGATAAAATCTTTGAAAGGCTTCTGAAACACCCTCTTTAGTTTCTTGCAGCACCCCGTTTGAATTAATAATCTTAGAAATATTGTTAAAGACTGCTTTCTGCATTAATCTTTTAGCCAAGATTCTGCCAGTTTTTTCGCTAAATTTGTATGCTTCTTCCTTTTGCTGAACATATTTTAACGCTATTTGGTCGGCAATATTAGCATAGGCTGCAGCCCTCTTAATAGTAGGGTTTCTCTGGGCTTCGGCAGAGTCTAAACCGAGTCTGATCATCTCTGCTAATTCCCGCTCAGCTGATATGACCAAGTCAAAGTAATTTTTATGTTTGGCCCATATTTTTTTCCGTCTAATATTTAAAAAACGAATAGTTTCTACTCTGACTACAGATTTAAAAGTATCCCAAACGACTTGGTTCGGGGCTGATCCTTTGTTGAATTTAAAGAATTCCTGAATTATTTTAGCCATAAACTGAAGATACTCATCATCCAGTAATACATTCCTTTCAAAAGAGCAGGCCTGATTTCCCTCTTTTAATTGATGGCCCAATGTTAGTGCAATTATTTGGGGCTCGTGATCGGAGGTTTGGGATGGATCTCAATGTTAACTATACCTAGAAGTGATGATGAAACAAAAAAATAATCTAAACGTACAAATTTAGTATGCGGGCCGAGAAGAATGTAAAACCTGGATCATGAGTATGTAATAAATTCCACACATCGTAAAGCCTGTGATCTAGAATCAAACCCCAAAGTGATGTAAATACCTGTTTCTTTCTACCTGTGTATACCACATTCTTTCTTAAATCCATATTAGCATCTATATGAATATTAAAATCACCACACATCACCACTGGTTGAGGCCATTGGGCTAATTCTACATTCAAATAATCCATAAGCTCAGAATCGTCCAAATTAGGACCATATACATTACAGAGCGTGAATCTAAACTGAACGATCTTAAATTCACTAATTGCCCAGAGGCCCCATTTATCTTCTGCAGCTTTCGTACATACACCCAGCCCTCATTTCATAGGAATAGCCACCCCTCTCTTGATCCCTGTTTGTTTAGAAGAGACCACCAACTCTAACACTAAGTTCTTCAAGCACCCCCTATTAGCCCATGAAATATGAATTTCTTGCAAACATAATAAATCAATATGTAACAGCTGAACAATTCTGGGTAATGCATTCTTTTTCTTTGAGTCATTAAGCCCACATACATTCAGAGTACAGATCTTTAATTTCCTATCCATTTCCGAGGAAAAATACATAACGGGGAATCAGTTCTATAAAAAAAAAAAAATCTCTTAGCATTTTATATACCCAATCACTATTTGAAACATTCTGTAGACAAAGAACCACTTTAATCGACAACTTGGCTGCTGCTGTTTTTCACCCCCCCACCACCAACTTTATTATTTCCTAATGGAAAGATTTTCTATTTTCTCTGTGTCCTTGTCTTTATTAGACCAACGTGTCTTGACCCTCTGATATGGCTCAGGTATGTTATTCTGAAGGTTAAAGGACCCTTGTTGAGAACAGGCCAATTTAAGTATCTATATTGTTGCAGATCAGATGAAATTCCTGGTGTCTCTTTGTGGGGGTGGCCTGGTGGGGATGGCACCGTGTCTGTAAATATCTTACCTTGTGCCCCACCACCAGTGACAGGAAACGAATAAAGACAGTACCCGCTCAGCCTGGGAAGAGCGATATTTTTCAAGTTTACATTTCACATTTCACTTTTGGTTTCCCTGGGATTATTTGCTTTTTCCAAGATGGTGTATTTCAGTAGTTTTATAATTCAACAGATTACTAATGTATGGTGCATAGTGTGAAAAGAATCACTTTTATGTAGTTGTGTGACGTCGGAATGTGGGTGGGCTGTGAGTGACAGCTGCAGAGTTCAGGTGTGGGGAACTGGGTTGTTGTTGCAGTACCCCCACTTTTTGCCCCACTTTTTGCCTGCTGCGCTTCCTGTGATAAAACCTCATAAATGAGGCCCTGTGGCTTTTATTTACATGCCTCTTGCGCCGCCGGTGCGTCTGTTTTTTCCATACAAACAAAGTGACGCACCAGCGAGCGGAGCAAGGGACCTTTAAAAAGGCCGGAATCTTGTCTAGAAAGCTTAAATAAGTGGGAAGGAAAAGGGCGCCTGCCTATATTTTGTGTGACTTTTTCCACTTTTAAAGATGTTTGCCCATAGAATGTAAAACATGATAAAAGTACTTTTGTGGTTTTTGAAAGTGACCATGGTTGGCAAAAAACACCTGACAATGGATTTGCCTTGATTTCTCCTAGTGCATTTGTCGATCAGCACAATGTGTAAACAAATCACAGGTGGAACATGTAGACTGCATAAGAGTGTGTTTTTTTGTGAGTTGGCCTGTATGCTGTAAGGGTTTTTGCCAGATATACAGCACCTCGATTTATGGCATTAACAATGCAAAAACACATAAAGTGAGATTTCCTTTCGTATTTATTTTTTTTAGACTTTCTATAGCGCGATTCAGGACGGTTCAACCAGGCGTCGAGATGCTGTCTGGGGCCATGAGCAGACTTTTTTCACAAAGCGTATCGTGTGAGAGATGGGTTATTCCCCATGCCTCATCCTGTCTCTTCAGTTCTTCATCCAATGTGGTTTGAGTGTTAAATGAACATGCTCGATCGAAGTATGTCCAGTCATCCTGTTGATACTACCGTTGAGCGCCTCGAGCATTGCTGGAGCTGCGTCATGCTTGTGACGCAACTCCAGCAATGCAACACTTTTATGGCACAGATGCGTGACGCATCTGTGCCGTTTTTGCCCCATGGTGCGCCGCATGGTAAATGCAGTACAACCATGTTAGCGTAGGTATGGAGCACAATAAGTGGCGCATCCCTGCTGATATGCAGGGATGCGCCACTTATTGTAAATAGGCCCCCAAGTGCTTACCTTCAGTTTGTCCTGCTGCGGTCCCAGCCCAGATAACGAGGAGGCTCCCGAGCAAGGCTAGTCCGTACCGCTGCATCTTTTGCTGGTATATATGTTATGAATGAATGAATGAATGAATGAATTTATTTGTTTGGTTACTAAAAACCATTACATAAAACCAAAATACAAAGGTAACAACATTACAAAAGTTAAAATCAAGGAATTTGCAAAAGTCCATAGGTGCAGAGCATGCAGGGCAAAGATTCATAGGCCGACAGGAGACTCTGGAGCCGGCCTGTGGAAGCCATCAACCTAGCCCGAGCTTGAAAGATGAACTTTCCGAAGGCCGCCATGTGCTTTACCGTGGCAAGGGTATACAGATGAGTAATCCCTTCCTCTGCGGTGTGTAACCCCGATTGTCTTAGTACTGGTCAGAGGTAAAGACTACCGGCCAGGCGTAGGGCCGGGCAGCAGAACAGGAGGTGGGCCAAGGACTCACGTTTATACTTGCAGAGCCTGCATTCCCGGACTTCAAAGCTGGCCTGACCGCAGGAATATAGGGCCCAATGTAGGTAGGCCGTTACCGATCGGTAACGGCCGAAAATACCGATTTTGGGCCCTTACCGATCGGTATACTGCCATCGAGATGTAGGGCAAAGAAAAACGTCCAAATCGGTACAAATACCGATTCGGAATGACTACCGAATCGAAAATAATCCGATACGTACATACCCCGATTCGGAAATGTAACGAATCGGTAACACACCGATTCGGATAAAAAGACCGTTTCAGTCCATGTACTGAATCGGTAGTGACACCGAATCGGAAAATATCCGATTCGGTCCATGTACCGAATCGGTAGTGACACCGAATCGGAAAATATCCGAATCGGACCATGTACCGAATCGGTAGTGACACCGAATCGGAATTATTCCGAATCGGTCCATGTATCGATTCGGTAGAGACAGCGAATCGGAAATAAGCCGATTCGGATAACCTACCGAATCGGTAGAATCACCGAATGGGAAAATCCCCGATTCGGACAGATAGGGAGATGTAGGGAAGCACAGAAATACCGATTTTGGCTCTAAATTGGTATTTTTCACTCGGTATTTACCATGGATTACAATCAGGTGGTAACCAACTCCAACCCATAAAAATAGACCCAAAATGCATTGCAACTTGCAGGATGGCAGCTTTTTATGTCATTGCAAGGCGGCTACGGCTACAGCAGGAAGGACAGAGGGAATGGCAAAGAGAGGAACTGGTCTACAGACAGAGGATCACCCTGTTCATGCTCACAGAGGCAGAGATCCTACAGAGGTACAGGCTGGACTCAGACACCATTCTGGAGCTCATCAGGGACCTCAAACCACTGTTGGACCACCCCACCCCAAGGGCACACGCCATCCCAGCGCACGTCCAGGTGCTATGCAGCTTACACCTGCTTGCGTCTGGCAGCTATCAAAGTGGAGTTGCAGCGGTAGGAGGGGTGACCCAGAGCAGCCTGTCAAGGTTCTTCCACACATTCCTTGACGCCATGATACACAGGATGGACCAATACATCTCGTTCCCTGCAACCCACGCAGAACTGGTACAAACTAAAGCTGACTTCTACCAGATGGCACAATTTCCCCAAATCATTGGCTGCATAGATGGCACGCACATTCCGATGTGCCCCCCAGCTGACACAGAATACATATACCGCAATCGGAAGTCTACGCACACCATCAACGTTCAGGTGATCTGCAATGCGAAGTGCACCATCACAGACCTGGTAGCAAAATTCCCAGGGAGTACCCACGACTCCTACATTTTTCAACAGAGCGGCATCTATGCACGGCTGATGGCTGGCGAATTTGGTGAAGGATACCTCCTAGGTGAGACACATCATCAGACCCCCATAACACAAAGTAGCTAAGTGAAATACATGTATGCATGTGAGTAATGTTACCCCTTTTCCTTCTAGGCGACAGTGCATATGCCCTCCGCTCATTCATACTCACCCCCTACCTCAACCCCTCCACACCCAGCCAAAGGAGGTATAACCGGGCCCACAAAAGCACAAGGAATGTAGTTGAACGGACCTTTGGCATCTGGAAAAGTAGATTCAGATGCCTGCACAAGAGTGGAGGTGCAAGGCAGTATACCCCCATCACCTGCTGCAAGATCATAACTGTCTGTGCAATGTTGCACAACCTTGCGGTGAAGAAGGGCACTGAGGTCGAGTTGTCTGACTACGAGGACCATGACGACGACGATGCTGTGCCACAAACACAACCTGCTGGGGTGTCTACGCCAAGTGATGGCAGATACAGACGTGAGGAGATTACAGAAAACTATTTCTGAGTGAGTACAGATGCACAGACAGGTAAATGGTTGTGAGGAAAAGCAAATTTTAATAATGTTGCAACACCGTTACTGCACTGATGTGCAACAAAAGAAAATGTCAATGTAAAGAAAACAAATGTCAAAGGTCCGGGTTGCCTCACCCGCCCTGGCAAGCCTACTTTTTGGTACGCTTAGCAGCCCCACTGGGGTGTGCCTCACCCCCTTCCGCATGTCCAGCGGCTTCTGCAGAGCGCCTGGTGCTCCGGCGCGGCTCCGACACAGCGCTGGCCGGGCTGCTGCGGCTGCTGCTGTCCCCAGCCTCCCCCAGGTCCAGGGCTGGATTGGCCGCAGTGTTCGAGATGATCATTGCCTCCATGGCTGTTGTTATGCGGGCCATTCCCCTGGTGACCTCAGCGGTGTTCTGTGTCAAGCTTGCCTCCATATTAGCCCCACGTTGGCACAGTTGCGCGGTAGCAGCAGCAAGGCGGCTAATAGATCGGTTGTGCACGCGGGCATCCCGCCTGCGCGAGTGCTCGTGCTCGTCAAGTCTGCCGCATAGCTGTGTGATGGCTGTGGTCAGCCTGCCAAGACCTGCAGCAACTTCCTTATTTGTGTCAACAAAAGCCTTAAACCCTTGCACCATCTCGCCCATCTGCAGGTTGTGCTGGCGGAGCTGGCGCTGGCAGGCCATGATGGACTTTGCCTGCATGCGCTGGATTTTGACCATGCTGCCTTCAAGCCCCTGGAAGACGCTGCCCTCCCGTGCCGGAGGTGCAGTGCTGGAAATGGCACGCCTCCGGGAACTGCTGCTGCCGCCCTGCTGTGTGGGCTGGGGTGCCACTGGTGTTGTTGTGGTGGTGGCTGGGGCCTGACCCGCTGCTCCCTGGATAGGGTTGAGTGGAGGCACAACCATACTCCTGGCTGGAGATGTGGTAGGTGCAGGGTGGGCCGCTGTTGGAGAGTTCTCAGGGGAGAACAGCAATGGGGGTGTGCCAGACATTTGTGGGGAGTGAAGGAATGCGTAGTCAAGTACCAGGTCTCCCTCATTTCCCTGGCCAATGGTGTTGTCCTCCTCCTCCTCCTCCTCCAGGGCAGCCTGACTTGTGCTAGGCCCTGCCACCGCACTGGAAGTTGGTGCTGGTGCTGGTGGCTCAGTAGCTTGTGCTCCTCCGCCTGATGGTGCCCCTAGGTATAAAGAAGCATTTGTGAATTGAGTGCCGATGTATTACAGTCACTACAATTAAAGCATTGCACATGTCCTTGCATATCCTTTGAATGTGTTCCACTGTTTTCTATATTGTGGTTCTGCACTGCCATATTTTGCCAACTTCTGCTGACTATATTTACCATGATGCTTTTCTCTTGTATGTTGGTTACAGTACTGGGCTGGGGTTTGGCTGTGCATTGTGTCTAAAGGGGAGGTGTCTGGTAGGGTGTGTCATGATGCGCATGCTTCTTACCTGTAGCTGTAGCTCTGGCTGAGCTATCCAGGGTCCCGATTCCTATCACACTCTCCCTCTCGATGGTGCTGGACACCAGTTCCTCCAGCTCAGTGAGGGGTGGCGCCGGGTTCCTGCCTCCACCAGTCAGTGCAGCTTGCCTCTGCAGCTCAGCCATTTTGCGTTTCGTCAGGCTGCGGATGTCATAAAATCGTTTTTTTAGGTCATCAAGGGTCCTGGGGGTGACACCAACTGAATTGACCTTCTCAGCAATCTCGCTCCAGAGCCTCCTCTTCGTGCTGTCCGGCACAGTGAGGGACAGCCTCCCAAAGAGCTGCCTGTGCACCCTCACCACCTCCTCCACCAACACCTGCAGCTCCATGGTACTAAACTTGGGCTTTCTCTTGTGGCCAGCCTTCTGGCTCTCACTGCTGCTTGCCATCTTGCTATCACAGTGCTCTGGCTCCTGCTCCCACTGCTGCTCACTGTGAGTGTTCAGCTCAGGCTGCCTCTCCAGAAAGTTCTTAATGAGCTGCACCTGCCTGGGTAGCCACTCCCTGCTTGGGTGGGGGAGGGTGGATCCACCTCATTGGCTGTTTCGGATTTTACCGAATCGGATTTTACCGATTCGGAATCTAACGAATCGGGTTTTGCCGATTCGGATTGTTCAATGCATTCCTATGGGCATTTTGGCCATGGGTGTGTATTTCGACCTCCGAATCGGTAATTGCCGAATCGGTATTTGCCGATTCGGCAATTTGCGAATCGGTGGTAGCCGATTCGGTACATTCCGAATCGGTCCGTGCCGATTCGGTACGTATCGAATCACAATACCGATGACGAACGAATCGGTATTTTTTCGTTTTTTTTTTCCTACATCTCATTTTCCGATTTCAGTATACCGATTCGGTGCGCCTCGGTATTTTGAAATCGGAAAAACCGATTTACCTACATCGGGCCCATAGTTCTTTAAGGGGCAGTGGGTGTAGTCTATAAGCCAAACTCTTATGGAGGGCTGCACGGCCCACCGCCTGCGTGAGATGATGTTTGGGAGTATGCTGGGTGTGCGGAAGACACAAGGTCTTATGCAAGTCTTTTCTACTCAGGGGGTCCAGATCCAGTTCCCGTGACCGCGCACGCACTTGTTTTTTTATCGCATTCTTGATGGCAAAATATTTGACATATTCAGAGTTCCATGAGTTCGTGGCAAGTTTGAGCTGGGTCTTAGCCACTTGGAGGGTGGCCGACCAGGGGTTCTCAGGCTCTGTGAAAATACATTTCAAGACTGCCTTTAATGTGTTCTCCTGTGCCGCCGTTGTTAAAAAGTAATATTTACTTAGGGCGGCCAACTCTTCCAGGTTTTGCTGGTTGAGCGAGAACTCCAGGCGAACAGGGTGTTTTTAGCACACCTTGGAAGATGGTAGACTTTCTTGTATGCTCTGCACTGAATTTTTTCCAATTCGTTACTCAGATTGCCCGGGAATGCCTGTAGAGCATAGTTGAGTGCCGGCATAAGTTTGGCTTTAAGAATTCTATTAATGGCCGTGGTGGACGGGCTATGTAAGGATGCTTGCAGCTTGCAAATGGCATAGGTGATGGATTTACCTTTGGCTTGGATAGACTTAAGGTGGGCACTTGCGAGCCCCGATTCCTGGAAGCAAATGCCCAAATAGGTGTACCGCTGCGTGGAGTCCAGAAGGAGGTTGCCTAGTCTCCATTTTATAGCTTTCTTCCTAGGGTAGTGACCAAAAATAATTACTTATGACTTGCTTGGGTTTGCTACAAGCCTGTTTTTGTCGTTGTACGTGGCAAGAGCCGTCAGCACCTTCTGTAGCCCCATTCTTGTGTGGTCAAAAAGAACCAAGTCATCAGCATATTGCATGAAAATAATTTTTTTTCCACCAATCTTTTGGGTGGCCACGGCAGCCCCAGTTAGAGCCTTCTCCATGTCCACGGTGTATAAATTGAACAAAGGTGGGGCTAACACACACCCTTGTTTTAAGTCTCTGTCTGTGTTGATCTTAGCTGATGCATGGTCCCTCGAGAGTTTAATTTGCACCCATGTTTTTTGATAAAGGGACTGTATCGCTCTTAGCAGTACCGGGTTGATGTTCCATTGGACCAGCTTGTTCCACAGAATTGCACGGTCTACCCCATCGAAAGCCGCCAAGTTATCAATGAAGCATGCGAAGAGGGGAAGGCTTGTGCTTTTCTGAGCGCGATGTGCCAGGAAAGAAAGAGCAATGATGTTGTCGACTGTGGCAGACCCTGGTCTGAAACCAGTTTGACAAAATGGGAGGATGCCTTCTGCGCTCGTCCAGTCTACGAGGGCCCTCAAGATGGTGCTGTCATAAGCTTTTCCCTCAATATCAAGCAGTGCGATCATGCGGTACTTGGTAGGTTCAGATTTTGGGCTTTTTTTGTGGATGGGCGGTAAAAGCAAGCCTCTCCATGAGTCTGGTATGTCCCCCCGGTATATATGTTATTGAAACAAGGTGCAAGTGACGTAACCGTGCGCCTGGAAAGCAGAGTCTGGAAGGGCAGGCGCTGCGCCCGCTCTTGCGTCGCTGTGACCTGGCCTGCTGCCCATGGCTCCTTTAATGTGCAAGCTCCTCACTTGACATTACTATTAGGAGTTTGTCATAGTCGAGGCCACTGGAAATATGCGGTATGTCCGGACCAAATTATGTGACAGCTTTGACTAAATGATTGTAGCATGAAAGGACAAATTATGAAGGGTAAGGCGGCACATTTTGTGATGGTATTTCTTTAAAATGTTGTCATTTTTACTCAGGTTAACACTGCCTGGGGTAAGGTCTCTCCTCATTAGTATCAGTTTAAGACCCAAATATAGAACTAAGCAACAGACAGGGCACCGAGTCCGCCTTTGCAAAGGGATTTCCACTGCCTGGCTACACATGTCTTAACATCTTTGAGTAACTTTTGATGTGTCTGAGCTGAAAATACAATTAGTTTTTTGTTAAAACCTGCAGATTATGCAGCAGATGACTATACGTAAATTCTGCAGTGGCAAAATAGCATCATTCCAGTGATCCGGTCAGAGTTCAATTACAAACCCTCTCAGCCCAGTATTCCCCTGTCAGAAACAAAACAGGCTTTAATGGAACAAAAGAAGAGTGCATTATATAACCTGTGCTCCGTCACTCATACCTTTACAATCTGGCATGTGTAAGGCATGAGGTGGGTTTCATGCTTCCGATGGTGTTTCACATACACTGGGGTAAGTGTGTGCTTTTTGTCAGCCGTGGTTGGACTTAAACTAAGTTCAGTGCTTAATGCTGTGCACTTTGTAATATTCCACCAGCCTTCCAGCCACCATGTTTGGAGTGGACTAGTCAGAGTGCGGCTGCTGGGCGGGTAGGCTAGGGCAGCAGCAGCAGGGCCTAAAACATTTACTATGGTACAAAAGGGGGTGGTGATGGACGGAGCATCTGAAACAATCAAACACTCACACCCAGTCAAAAGATCTGGGTTTAATCCATCACTGTTCTTTAGCCCACTCTGCCACCCCAGTTCAGACATGGCTATATGCAAATCAGTCTGACCCTGTGCCTCATGGGAACAGTCCAGCCCGAACTGCCAAGCCATGTCTTCCCTGGACCGGAAACAAGCTTACCATTACCACCCCCTTTTGTACCGCTTTTGGCCGCCATAAGTGTGAGTTGAAGACTGAGTTGAAAAGGCTCAACAGTGCCAGCATGGTACTCCAGCTCAGCAGAGACGAACTCCACTTTGGACTTGCCCACTGTGAACTTGCCAGCACTGCCTGCAGCCTCTTTGTGCAGGTCCACCTCAACAATGACCACTCCTGGTGACAAAAACCCAAGCCTAAGGATACCTCTGCACCTGTCGCCCCTGGGCCCTGGAGAAGAGAACCCAAGGTGCCCCCATGTCCCTGGACATAACAAGAGTTGACCCCCCTTGCGGGTTCAACTCTACTCATCATTGATTCCAAGACTGCAACCTCTTTTTGACCGGACCGATCATCCATTGAAGTGAAGGGGGCACCCGATGCTATAATGCACCTCTACACCCAAACGCCCAAACGCCCAAAAGCCTCCTGAAGCAAACTTTTGGTGCAGCCTTGGACGTTGCCGATACTCACCTTAAGCCCAAAAGATTGGTCCCATAAGTCGCTGTTAAGTACCTGCAAGCTGCATGTGTTTTTCTTTCATAGGTTAATATTACGTGGCAGACTTCCAATCTTGAATTTAGTTTAAAAAAGCAGTCAAAATCACCTGATGCTGTAAAAGACAGCTCTGCACCTGGATGCCCCAGTGCCGTCCAAGGTAACCTGTTGGTGCTGCCTGCCCTAGACTCACCTCAAGACCTGGGGAAGAGTCCCGGAAGTAGTTGTTAAGTGACCATATACAGGGTATGTTTTCTCCCTAGCTTAACATCTATTTGAAGTGCTTTAATCACAATTCGAAGTATCAAACAGCTGAGTACTTCAAACCCGCTATTTTAAAAAGTATTTACATGTAAACAAAGTTCTTTGTCTTAAAAATTATATAAATATCACTGTTATGTTTGAAAATTAGTTGTGGATTCATTCTAGAGTGTTTGTCTCATTTATTGCCTCTGTGAATACAACAAATGCACTACCCTCTGATAAGCCTAACTGCTCGCCCTCACTACCACAAATAGAGTGTTAGTATTATGTATTTTTGCCTTTTTGTACCAATTTTGGATTCACTGGACTCTCTGCACAGCGTATTCAGTTTTAGTACACTAGCTGGAGAGCCAGCTTCCTACATCAGGTCAAATACAGTGGTTCATAAAGTTTCTTGGAACACATGGTCATCCGGTCCTTGACCTCTCTGCAGAGTGCACAGAGTAATATTCAAAAGTGTGTGAAGGGGGTACACAGCTGTCAAATTATTGACAAGCCGAAAATAAAAATAAAATATGGTGTGTCCAGGTGACGTTGTGTGGGGGATTGTGGAAGTGAAGGGATTGTAAAAGAAGCACATGTAGGAAAAGAAGCAAGTGTAGTGAAAAGAGGTTCCTAATGAGGTGCGAGGTATGCAGGCTGAGTACTTAAGAAACTTTAAAAAAACATACATGTTGAACTAAGAGACTGCAGAAGACAGTGGAGTGAAGAGGCGCTGTGAGTGATTGAGACACTCCGAAGAACGTGCCCCTTCCACAAACTATAGCAATATAGCAATGTTTAATTCACATTCTGCTTAAGTGCCGAATTTTCAAAAAACATTTTGGGGAAAAAATGACAATTTTGTGTCTTGGTGTGCATGGAAAGTTTCGGAGTTATACGTGAAGCGGGGGTTGAGAAAATGGAGGGGTCAAAACAGTGTTTCATATGTTAATTCCATTCGTCCCCAAAATTCCACTCTGTGGAGTGGAGTTTTTTTCCTCAGTCACACTTGTCAACATCAGTGAGCGAAGGAAATCTACCTCCAGACAAGATTTTTCCTCACTCTCGTTCGCCAAGGTCTAGTTGGTGAGCACGAGTGGATGAATCAACATCCTGGTGATATTTCTCGTGTTGAGAAACCTTCGGTTTACGTTGAGAAACCTGCCGCTCAAGGAGAAAATCTACTCGAGCTACAGAAAGGAAACTGTGCCCTCTAGCCCTGCGCATGGTGCCATTCGCAATGATTTTGCAGCGCAGGACAAACACGCGGACCTCAAAATCACTGCGAAAGTCATGACCCTAATGCACTCTGCCGCTCGCGGAACTCCGCGTAGCACAGCAGAATGTTTTTGTCACTTCATGGAGTTCCATGTAGCAGAACTCCGTGAACTCCATCCAGGCTTAGTTAATTCCCATAGAGTCTTTAGACAAGCCTGCAGCCCGAACAGCTGTACGGATTTACACCACATTTGGCAGAAAGGTAGATTTTGTTCTGGAGATCACACTTTTCGTATTTTGGTATAAATTCATTCTGTAATTTTGAAGTTATTAAAGGAAATCCAAATTTGTATATTTAGGGTTGCAAAGCCTTCACAAATAATGGCAAGCTCGATGCGAGATCTGCAGAACATCAGTGAAGTGAAGTGTTGTTAGCCATCTTGGGACTTAGCTTCAGCTGAGTTACAAAAAAAAAGAAAAGCGGTCAGGTTATAAATACCCTAAACATCTAGCTCTGGTGCTGGGAACCCACAGGAACCCCGCCAGGGCAAAAAAGCTCTTTTTGTTAATTTGCAGCGAAATTCATGAATAATATCCCAATGAATAAAATTTAAAAAGCATGGTCTCCTGCACTTGTTTTTCAAGAAGGCCCCCAGGTCGGCCTGGTCCTGGGGACATGCTGCATTTAATAAATAAGGAGGGGCCTCACGGGGCCCCCCTCGTAGGGCTTAATTATTCCATGGGGAGCACCACCTCCCAGGGCTTATGTTTTAATAATGTGGGTGGCTGCCCAGACCCTTCCTGGGGTCTGGGCAGCCAGGGCATTAAATAAAAAAAGTTCTAGGGGAGGCTGCGCAGACCTCCCCAAGCCATCACCAGCCTGGGGCCAAATACAAAATGCTGAAAACTGAGGTTTCATCTCTTTCCCTGCCTGCTGTCATGTGAGCAGGGAAAGAGATGTAACTATTTGTCTTGCTAGCAGGGAGCTGCATTTTCCAGAAGCTCCCTGCATGCAAGAGCAATGCCGGCTTCCACAAGAGGCAGAGAACCGGCTGGGACCGCAGGGCCTTGAGGCTCCCCGGTGGTCCTCATCCTGCACACTGGGTGCCAGTGACACGGGACTGGTCCCCAGGGCATGGGGTCCCTGGTGCCAAAATCAGCCCAGGTAGAGGTCTGTGTGGTCCCCTCCTTATTCAGTTAAGGCAGAGCTTCGGGAATGGGGTCCCTGGAGCCAAATTGAGCCCAGGGAAGGGGGTCAGAACCCATCCCTCAATGATTTGTGGCCGGGCCAGGGAGGACAGCTATGACACACGAGTGGGCACCCCAGGACATAGCAGGAGTCAGCCAAACAATGCTTATGTTAGCCTCAGGGAAGTGGTGGTTCAAGAGGCCCAGGGGGATCCATGAGCCCCCCATATATTTCTTTATTTACAGACCCAGGGAGGTGGTGGTCTCCGGGGCATGTAAGGTCATCACAGCCTGCTTCATATTAACATGAGCCATGGGTAGGTGGTGGTTCCCAAGGCATAAATAAGCCCTTGCACACCCTTCATTTTATTATAAACTCTGCATGCCCTCGTGAGGGAGACTATGCTTGTTTTTTTCTTAATTCACAGCAATATTTGAAAATATTTCGCCATCATCAGAGCTAGAGGGTCAAGGTTTTCGTATCCTGCCCCCTTTTCTTTTTCTCAGCGTTTTGTTTTAGGGCTTGACTGAAGCTACGTCCCAAGATGGCTGTCAACATTTCCTGGTTGAAGTGTCGGCAGCCAATCAGAGCTCTGCAGATCTCTGCATGAGCTTGTTATTATTCACGAAGAAGTCACGGTTGTAGATGTAAAAATTTAGATTTCCTTTAATATCTAGAATACTACTGAATGAATTTCCACCAAATAATGAAAAGCAAATTCTTCTGGCCAAAAACTATCCTTCTTACAAAATGAGTGTAATTACTACCAGCGGTTTGGGCTGAAGGCGTGTCTAAAAAGTCTATGGGAAATAACGTGGGAAATGCACTTTTTTGGAGCGACACTTTTTCTTGGCCCGCTTGATGTATCATCCTGAAACTTTCGATTCACAATAAAAATTAGCAGCACACTTTATAGGGAAATGTCATGAAGATTTATCAAACTCTTTTCCTATAGAAACATGCTCCTAACTATAACTATATATAGGCCCGGAGGAATTGTAGCACTGAGCATGAGGATACCATCCTAACATGGTTAAGGAAGCATTTCTAAAAGCAAGTAAGATCAGCCATGCTGCTCTGCTGATACCGAAAGACAAATCAGCAGAGACAGATGATAAAGTAGTGAGATTTATATCCACCTACCATTCAAAATCATGGCAGGTTCAGAAAAGTTTAAAGAAACATTGGAAAGTTCTTAAAACAGAACCAACTCTTGTAGAGGTTTTGGGTTGTACTCCGAGTGTCACATATCGCAAGTCCGACTCACTGAAGGATAAACTAAGCAAAAATGAGATTTGTACTCTCAAACCCAAGAAAACAGATGTACAGGGGTTTTTCACTCAAATATTAAAAAGTCTATTACCCTATAGAAGATAAAGAGAAAACCATTGGTAAACACCTTACCTGTTTGTCGGATCACTGTATATACATCTTGGTCTGCCCGTGTTCAAAGAAATATGTAGGGAGCACAATGTTCCCTGAGAAAAAACGTATCCTTGAGCACATGCGGGCGATTTAGAATAAAGACCAACTCTCACCAGTTGCCAGGCATTTCGAAGAATTGCACAGAAGCAACCAGAACCTATTGAAATTCTTTATAATTGATAGAATTCCACCCATGAAAAGAGGTAGTGACAGAATACGCAAGTTGCGGCAACTAGAAAGTAGATATATCTTAGTATTGGACACTCGGATCCCGGGGGGTCTAAACTCTGAGGAGGAATTGGTCTGGCATCTGGGGGAATGAACTCTTTAGTTCTCTCTGAATTCTGTTTATTTTCCATTTTTATATTGCATATCTGTCACTGAACTGTTACCCTTATAGTATTAGGGATATGTGCTTTCTGAGCCTTCTGCATCATAATCTCTGTTATGTTTTTAAACTGAAACAGTTGTTGTTAATATTTTTTATGCACCTTCACTTTGAGTACAAACCTAGGCCAGGAGAAGTAGAGTGTCTTTGAGGGATCTGACTGCTTCTTTCTCTTTTTTCCTCTTTTGTTCAGGTGTTTCATAATACGAAGTTGCAGCATCAGTGAAGATATATGTTTTTCTGCCCACTTGGGATGGTGATGGATTATGGTCCGATATTTCATATGTGCTTTATAAATATGTTCCCACTTGGGATACATTTATTTGCTTTTTAAGTGTATTGGTAACATACTGCGTCTTGGCCCAGTAAACTTTGCACACCCACTTGGGGAGTAGATTCACTTATAATATAATGTTGTGTCTGTTCACATACATTATGTTGAAATTAGCATCACGGTTCTGTTTACGAGCTTGATAGGCGTGTCTAAATATGGCACCAATATCAGCAACTTCTCTACGTGATACGTGCTACTTCTATATAAAGATTTCCCACTTATGGATCAAATGAAATTTCCCTTGAACAATTATGATAGAAAGTGTAAGGGTTAAATTCGAAGTTATCTGTAACCAGTCATTACTTAGATGAGAACTAACGTACATTACTATAGTGTATGTAACAATATTACCATTCCATTATGGCCGCTGAAGAGGTTTGTTTGGTTTTAAGTCCTTTGTTGTTGTTTACACACTGTATATGTCACGAAACGTTTTTGTTTGAACAAACTTTATTTATTGGATCAGATTCTTTGTGTGAGTCGCCCGTGAGCAAGGCGTGTAGGTTGCTGAAACGCGTTGGGTTTTTTGTCCATCACTTGATACTACATGCTGAAATGAATTTAAATAAATAATCCTTGATTTGCCACCGAAATTTGAGTGGTGACTACGCTTGGAGTGGAGTGCATCGGCGTAACTTGTTTATGCTTGGTGAACTGGATTTAACTAACAGGGTAACCTCTGACCCTATGCTGCACCGCTGTCACGGTGTCCCGGCTAATCTCGGAGGAGGTGGAAATGAATATATATATCTATATATATATATATATATATTCACTGAAAAAACCATAGGTTTCCCACCAGTTATAGTTAGGAATAGCATTTAAAAAACCTAAGAAATTCACTGAAAAAACCATAGGCTTCACACCAGTTATAGTTAAATGGAAATTTTACTGTCATAAAACCAATGAAATTCCACGTTATAGTTAGTTGGACTCACTATAACTTGCGCGTGCAATGCACTGCTGATGACGTCACATATTACATCACTCATGACATGGTCAGTGACATCACTCATGACATCACTGATGACACCAGCCAGTGAATGTGTGTCTTTCTGAAAAATAACTATGTTTTATATATGTATATGTAAAGGTCGATGGAAAAATAAATGTTTAAATAAGTGTCTAAAAAGATATTTAAAAAAAAAATTGATTGGTTAACTGGCTTATTAAGTGTATCTTAGTGAATACATATATTAGCGAGTAATGTTTAAATATTTAAATGTTTGTAACAGTGTTTCACTTTGTGTATAAGTGGCTGCATGGGCTGGTGAGTAGCTACATGTGTGTGTATATGGGTTATTAGATGTTTTTTTAGTATCAGTATGAGTGTCTGTATGGTTTGGTGGGGGTATTACTTAGCACATAGATGCATCATTGACTGACTCACTGTTTGTATGTGTTTTGAAGACAGCATATGTGCAAGACTCTATGGGTGGATGAGTGTGTATATGTGTGTGTTAGTGAGTGAATGGCTGTATCACTAGTGTCTTTATCAGTAACAAGATATGTTTTAATCTAGTATATGTGAGTATTGATGTATATAAGTGAGTATATGAGAAAGTGAGAGATTGTAAGAGTTCCTGTTTAAATAAGTATGTGTTTCTAAAAGTGATTGTTTAAGTGAGTAAGTATGTGTAAGTTTCCTTAGAAGTAAGGTGGTAGTTTCTGTATAGTTGTATATGCAAATAAATGGATGTTCAATAGTTTATTTGCATGTGTGAGTAACTTTTGGATGACTGTCGGTGTGTAACAGGATGAGTGAGTATATGTATGAGTGACTATATAGAACTGTTGGTGAATGAGTGGATGTGTATATATATGGTGTAATTTCTGAATTGGTTGTTGTAACTGGTATGGGTATCCATTTTTTTGAAAATGTTAGTTTCTATTTTTGAATATGTGTTTTAAGGGTTACATTACACTGAAAGGAGGTCTGTCACTCTGTCACAAGGATGGTGTCATCAGTGATGTCATGAGTGATGTCACTGACCATGTCATGAGTGATGTAATATGTGACGTCATCAGCAGTGCATTGCACGCGCAAGTCATAGTGAGTCCAACTAACTATAACGTGGAATTTCATTGGTTTTATGACAGTAAAATTTCCAGTTAACTATAACTGGTGTGAAACCTATGTTTTTTTCAGTGAATTTCTTAGGTTTTTTAAATGCTAATTCCTAACTATAACTGGTGTGAAACCTATGGTTTTTTCAGTGAATTTCATAGGTTTTTTAAATGCTAATTCCTTACTATTAGTAAGACTGTTAGCGCTCTAGTAGTTCTTTAGAACACTCTGGTACATTCTGTCATTGGGCTATAGTTGGGGTACATCTGGCTGATATTTGGGCTACATTAGTTTTATTTGTCTCTGGTGGCCATCTTTGTGCTATATTGGGCTGCATTTGGCTACATTGGGCTACATTTGGGCTACATTTGGGCTCTAACATATATATAGCCCAATGTAGCCCAATATATATATCTTCAAAGTTAATTTTCTTAAAAACCACTTGAGCATATATCTTGAGACATAGCAAAGGCACATCGGGCTACCAGTCCCTACAATTTTGGCTTTTTTTTTTTTTGCTTTGGAGCGCTCCCGGTGCGCGCCCCGAAAAGCGTACTTTTATAAAGCGCCCCGGGGCGCGCACCGGGGAGCATCCCGTAAGCGCCAATATCGTGAACAAAAACATGATCGTGACGTATCGCGTAGCCGCGTCCGCGTGATAAGCACGGCGTAAGCCCACCCGGAAGCACTCGAGCGAATACGATCGCGCAACGTAGGCGTCCGACGCGCTTACGCGACGCGCCCCGGGGCGCGTAGCGTAAGCGCGTCGGGTCATGTGACCTGGAAATACCACTTTTCATTGGTTCATAACAGTTTTGGTTTCATAATGATGAAGCCCCTGGTCATGTGACCTAAAAATAACACTTTTCATTGGTTCAATACATTTTTTTTTCAAAAGGATGAAAGACCCCACCTTTTTTCCTTATTCTGACTTTGTACTTTGACTTAGGAAGACCTATTTGTAGCTCTCTCTACCTTTTTGCTCAATATAATGGTTTCAGTAGTAGCAGCAGCTGGTGCATCTGCACCACCACCACAACCACCAAGAGGACCACCTCAAGATATCATTGGTGGTCAACAAGAAGAGGAAGAGGAGGAGGAGGGGAGTTCAAGATGGCTGGAAGAACACAATATCCCATACCAGCCAAGACCACACATTATTTGGGAGTTTTTTTCTTTCCCAGAGGGGATGAAAAGAGTAAATGCAGCCAAGGTGAGTTGCAAAATCTGTGGCATGGAACTTTCCAGGGGAAACCCAAATACAAAATATTCATTTGGGAACAAAACGATGATACACCACATGCAGCGCAAGCATCCAATAAATTATTCTGCTGCAGAGATGAGGGAACTGGCCAGTAACCCTCCCCAATCCACAAGGACCACCTCAAAAAGGAAGCAACCCACTCCGTCTGCACCAGAGGAAAGTGAGACGATGCCGTGCATTCAGCCACGATTTGCAGATTTCAGAATTATCTGTAAATATTGTGGGAAGACCATCTCCTACGGAGAACAAAGCGTAAAGCTCATCGTCCTTGCTGGGGACAACCATAAATGCCCCAATCAACCCTAATTTTTCTTTTCTTTTTTTTTTTGCTCCAGTTGAGCCATTTTCAATTCCCTGTTTTTTCGTTTCTCCCCATGAAAAATACAAAAAAAATATAAAACTGTTCAGAAAACCCCAAAAAAGTACAAAATGTTCAAAAAAACAATAAAAAAATATAAAACAACAAAAAGAAGAAAAAAAACAGTTCTTTTTAGAACTACCTCCAATTTCTAAAAAAAAAGACATTTTTTAAAAACTCTATTATTCATTTTTCCCCATGGGACGCTCCCCGGTCCGCTCCCCGGTGCGCGTACCTGGCTCTCCCCCCGCGCAAATAAAAAAAAATTGTTTTTTGCCCCGCTGGGCCCTTTTATGGCCCCCACATCAAACCTAGGGGGTCAGGGGGGGGTCTATCCCTGCCCCCTTATGGTCATTTCCCCCTTTGATTTTTCCACCTCTTATGTATCGATTTTACCGAGACACAAGATGGCGGCCGCTCCGGACTGTTTCGAATGTTTACAGACACCTGAGAGCCAATCAGCTTTCCGTGCGCAAGCCGCGTGGCGCGCCCGGAGCGCTCCCCGGAGCGCGTACAGGGGCGCTGCCATAGATATATATATTTTTTTAACCTAAATTACTCAAAATCCACTGGAGCACATATCTTGAGACATAGCAAAGGCACATCGGGCTACCAGTCCCTACAATTTTGCCAAGTTTGGTGTAAATCCATTCAGCCGTTCGGGCTAAAAGTGAGGTAGGCCGCCCTATGGAAATTAACATGGGGAAAACGCGTTTTGGTCCCCACTTTTATCTCGGCCCCCGCTTGACAAATCCCCCCCAAACTTTCAGAGAAGGACCCGGGTGCCGCGAGGCCATTTTGAGGAAATTTTCAGGCAGATTCGTCAAAGTTATTCCAAATAGAATTTTGAGATTTAACATTGAAAAAAATCCTAACTATAACTACCTACTGGCGACCGCCAGTAGGTAATATATATATATATATATATATATATATATATATATATATATATTTTTTCACAAAAAAACTAAGGTTACAGGGACAATATAGTTAGCAAATAGATTTTTATAAAAACCTTAGAAATTCAATGAGAAAAACAAAGGTTACAGGGATGTTATTGTTAGTGTTAGATTTCACTTGTTCAAAACCAGTGAAATTTGGCAGTTATAGTTACCTGAACTCACTATAACGCCCCTGCAATGCACTGCTTATGACCTCACATATTACATTACTCATGACATTGTCAGTGACATCACTGATGACATTACTGATGACATTGCACTACTGATTGGGAAAAGTAGTCTTCTTTAGTCCTGAGGCCCTCAGGAGTAAAGAGGAATTAATTCCCCAATCAAAAGCGCACCAGCAAGCACGTTTGCAGAGTGGTGGTGAAAGGGGACTTGCCAAAGTTCAAAAACAATTACATATCCCAAGGCCAGTCTTTACGAAATGGGGAGGGGGTTGTTGCATGCCTCCCCCATCCTTGGTCCGATTATGGCCCCTGGGAACCCATCCTACGGGGACTGCTCTTTTTTTTAAAACAAAAATTATTTTATACACATGGTAATCGGGTTGCGTGGCCTCCCTCCAAGGTCGATTTTGGCCCCAGGGACCCCATCCTCCAGGGCCTGGCCACGTCTGGGTGGAACCAGGGCACCTAGTTTTTCAAGTTGGGGACTGCAGGGGGAAGCCTGAAGGCCCCTTAGTCCTTGCTGGCTACCCGCCTCCTGCAGGAGTCAGCATTGCTTTTGCATAGATGGAGCTGCTAACATACAGCTCCCTCTGTTCAAAAGCAATTTTGCTCCACTTCATGCAAGCAAGAGCATTTCTAATTCTCTCACTTCCACGAAGCAGAGCAGTGCTTGCTATGGCTTAAGCCATAGCAAACTGCAAAGTCCAGGGAGTGGGCACTGTGGGACATTGCTTAGCCTGGCCCTCAGGGGTGGTAGTTCCCAGGCCATGTAGGGCTCCTGGCCCCACTCTTTTCTTCAATTTTGCCCCAGAGAGGTGCTGGTCCCCAGGGCAACAACAGACCCCTTAATTATCCTATCTGTTCCCTGGGGAGGTGGCGGTCCCTGGGGCTGTGGGGGCAGTCCTACGGCCTCCCTCTAATTACTTAAAACAATAATTAGTGTGCCCTGTGGAGGTGGCAGTCACCAGGGCAGCAGGGGGATGCAGGAGCCCCTGCATTTCCATATCTTTAGCCCAAAAGAGGTGGCAGTCCCCGGGGATGCAGTATGCCCCTGCGGCCCCCCCATCATTTTTTAAACTAGCCCCAAGGACCAGGCCCACCCAGGGCTTAGACTAAACGAAGCTTGGGTGCCTGCACTTTGTTTTTTATTTTTTATTTTTGGCTGGAGTCGTGGATCCAACGCGACCTCTGCCTAATTATCTTTAAGCAAATGCTTTTTTGACCCTGTAGTGCCCAAGCAGGAGCCCTCAAGAGGCCCAGGAGGTTAGGGGGTTTCTGCCCTGTCCCCTTTTCTTTTTGTTAAAGTTTGTTTGTCTTGTGACTCGATTCAACGGAGTCACATAATGTCTGCCAATGCTTCTTGGTTTGAAGTGTTGGCAGCCAATCAGATCTCCGGCTCGAGATCAGGAAGGGTTGCGGATCCACCGCAGCCGTAGTTGTATATCTACCAAATCTTTAAATTTCTCATCAACTACTGAACTGATTTACACAAAATCACGAAGGGCACTTCCTTGAACTAACATCTACCGTCCTGCCAAATTTGGCGTAATTCCGTGGAAAACAAGCATTACACCACGGTCATTACAACACACTACATTTACAACACAGTCATTACAACGCAACTGCCTTTACATCACATGCCATTACAACACGGCCATTACAACACATATCACTACAACGCATGTCATTACAAAGCATGTCACTACAACGCATTCCATTACAACACATTATAAGGTAAGTAATGGGGAATAGTAATTTGTATCCCTACACTATCCATCACTTACCCTACTGTTGAACTCACTTGAGTGGGAATAGTAAATGTTACCCCTACACTATCCAACACTTACCCTACTGTTGCCCTAAAAGTATTATGCATTGTAATGGTATGCATTGTAATGGTATGCATTGTAATGGAATGCGTTGCAAATGTAGTGTCTAAAAATGCGTGGTGTGGCACGCTTTGTAAAATCATGTGTTGTAATGGATGTTGCGATGTAAAAACTACGTTGGAAAGGCATTTGTTGTAAATGTTTGCGTTGTAACGTGTCCTATTCAATTCCGTTCAGTAGTTCTGGCTGTAGTTGAGTCTAAAGGTCCTATGGGAATTAACCTGGGGAAAATGCACCTTTAAGCACCCCCTGGTTCTCAGCCCTCCTTGATGGATCACCCTGAAGCTTTCAAGATAGCAGCTGAAGTGTGCGTCGTAACAAGTTCGACAATTCTGTGAAGATTGATCTAGCAGCCCCAAAGATATTGGTGAAACAAAAAGTGCTTTTACTATGGAAGCTAGGTCCTAACTATAACAATATATACACAGGAAAAACATATATTTATGGACACACACATACATATACAGATACACAAACACACACACATATAACATTATAGGGAGAAGAGATAACCCAATTTTTGTTTTCTCCTTATATAATATTTATTTTCCACTGTCAAAATAGCATTGGAAAGCAGAGGTGGGCAGTGAGTTCCATGCCAGTCTTTAGGGATTAAGGGGCCCAAAGTTGTCCTTCAGTGCCTTACAGAAGTCCTCAATAAATCAATTCACAAAGTAAAAACTTCCTGCAGGTCCAATACATTTTATGCACAGCAGGATCATGGGCGTCCGCAGAAATTTTTCCAGGGGGGAAAAAATGTTAACGTCATCACCATCCTCCGACATGATGTGTGCCAGGTGGGGCACACGAAACACTGGGGCGCAGAACTAGAATAGACTCAATTAAATGCCAGGAATCCAGGACATGTGACTGACCCTGCCACGGGCCAACAAACACCACCTGTAGGGAAAATGGTAAACTTTCTGACAAGGTGCTTTATCTCTGTCTGCTAGGTGTGCAGACTTCTAGGTCCTCGATCCAACACCAATCAAGGCTGTCTTCAGCACGATTCGATTTTTATCAGAATACTTTTAAACAGCCTATGATTAAAGCACCAGATTAAATATACTGTATGGACAGTGTGTGTTAGGGATTATTTGTAGCACACATATTTACCAATATTGGCTTCTTGGTGCTAGAATTCATAATAACTTTTATCCAAAGTTAAAGCACAACGTCAAAGTTAGTAATAAATAATGCAGCAATCACACACGCTAGTGATTTGACAGTGGGTGCTCCCTTTACTAGAATTCCCCAGGCATTGCTAAATTTTAAACACATTCAAATAATTTATACAAAATAAAATGTATAGGTCCAAATGTTAGCTATATTTTTTAAAAGAAACTTAGAGTTCCTCTACGTGTAGTCAATGTCAAACTGACATCTTGCGCACGTTTATGGATACAATAATGGCCAGCTCCCTTATGCGGAAGCCCGGCACCGTAAATGTGTGGCACATGCAGTGCCCGCAGCGGCGGCACATCACAAGTTCAGGGATGCTGAGTCTCACACAGTGGTCGAAGTGGGGGGGAAAAAAGTAGGGGAACAGTGGGCGGAGAATCAGAGGGCGGGAATAACCCAAGGATTGGATCTGTGGGTGGAGCCAGAGGTGTAGCTAGAATGCGCAGACATCCCAATTTTTAGTATTTGTTTGGCATTTCACTGCCCAGTTTAATCAACCAATGGATACACATGATTATTTAAGGTTGTAATGAGTTATTGACATTAAAATATATTCACAAAGTGGGATATGCTTCTAATCAAAGAATGTCCAAATATGATCAAATGTGGAAACACAAGCACTTTGTCTCCGAGCCATGGAGTTTCTGTCATCAGCACTTCACCCTTTTTCAACAACAGCAGTTCAAACATGAATTGCAAAATATTCTGGATTGCAAATGTTTTCTCTAAAATTATGGCTCTGCCATATTTGCCTCATAATGCAAGATCTTCTGCATGATCTGACCGTTTAAACTAATAAATTGTTTGTAGCTCAAACATATCAAAAGTTAATATAAAATGTTACTTGTGTTGCTGCAGAGTGGATGGCCTATTGTAAAGGTTGACTGGTCACCTTTCTCACTGCTGCATTTGTATGTTACACTGGTACTAATAAGGCAAAATCTTTCCAGAGACTGTTAGCATGTGTACACACGTCAAAATAATAAAATATCTGAAAATATACTGCATTACGCTGCAGCCTTTTTAAATGCATAATTTAGTCAACACTACGGCACAATGTTGTCATCTTTTGCTGCATAATTAATTCCAGTGGCCCCACAGCAGGCAGCACATGTTAAAAGTGCTTGTGAATGAAGCAGGGAGACTGTGAAGCTTGCGAACTTAGTTTGGTGTGTGAAAATCCTGCATTGCCAATCCCTGGTGAATTGCAGCTCCTGCTGCTGAAACAAGGCCAATGGAGGTACCTTTGGGTGAGGCAGACTGGCCTCAAGGGCAGGGCCAGCCATAGCACTGGTGGTGTCCTGTGCATTAATGTTTGTTAGTGCCCCCAATGACCACCTCTGCCATGGATTCCCTCACTACCACCCTTTAACTGTGCCCCTCAAGTCTCCATAACCAATCTCTCTCAGATGCATTTAATTTGATTTACAGCGCCACTCATACCATTGTAGGGTGTCAGAGCACTTTACATCACACACATTACACAGAGACAATCAATATGTGCGTAAATCACTGTATAGAAAATGTTACATAAGACTAAGGACTACAAGGTGTAGGAGTCACAGGACAACCATACTAGTAGCCCGTATAGTTTTATAGCGATTGGTCTGGAGAAACACAATACCCAGAATTTAAAACCTAATACCATGGTTGGGGGTTCTGCTTGATAATCAGAATTGATTACTGTCCAAAAGAACACTTTTTGGGACATTAGTATAATCAAAGACTGGGGGATAGGGGGGAACATAACACTCAAATTGATACCTTGCAGTTTGTTTGCAGCTCTTAGATGACAGTTAATAACTCACTGTTCTAAGTTAGGATTTTAACTTATAAACTGCAAGTAACAAAAGGATCTCTGACAAAAGCAGTAGCCCACTGACCTATTTACATTATGTGCACTTTGTGATCTGCATGGCGCATGTTCTTTGCAGCAGGTACATTAGCCATCTGAGCTACCTTTCCATGAGTCAAAACTTCCACTAGACAAAATTCTGATCTCTCTCTCTCCCCAGAGTCATCATGACATTTTTATTGTTGCCGAAAATTGCAGCAAACCAGGAAGGAAGCAGCAAGCGTTTTTAAAACCATAATATACTTGCTAACAGGATGCCTTCACCTAAAGTCAGCAGCCGGTGCGGTCACACTGGTTGCACCGCCCTAGAGCTGGCCCTTCTCAAGGCTCCTGTGACCTCAGTGACTGTTGTTCTAGGGTGTCCTGCTTCATAGGCCTGACCCCAAGACTGGAGGTGAACTTCAGTATGGATAGTGGTGGACAAGCCTTGAAGGTTAACCTACACTTGTCATGCTAGTGTCCACCAGCTGGTACGAAGACACCAGGACTTCTAAGGTGTTGCGAAGCCTTCTAAGGTCTAGCATGTGATTGCGCTCTCGCAGCAGAGTGGTCTGGTGGGCTGGTTATTAAGGCTGAACCAGTTCCATATTCAGCAGCTCTGACCATAGTGCCACATCCTCTCCCCCACTAAACACCGTACTGCCCCACTGAGAAAAACTCCCACTGTTTTCAACTACAACCCAATTGTTGTCAGCTATAAACACCTGAATGCGCAATTTAAATTACGCACTAGACAAGATCAATATGCGGCCTACAAAAAAAAAGGAACAACATCCTGGAAGAAGCAAACACTTATAGGGAATGCAAAATTTAGCAAACCATGGGAAATGTAAGCAGGGACAACATGGTTACCTTAATGCTTTTACACTCACTATTCAGAAAATCAGTGAGTGCTTTTGCCTGAAAAGTTAAGGACACGACTACAGGGCCCTGAATGGACCCATTTCAATGGCCATTGCTTATATCCTCACAAAACGTAAGCAGTATGGTAAAAAGACCACATCCCTGGACGCAGAGCCGCAGCACACATTTTGTTTTCCAATCCACACATTTTGATGTAAAGTGCTCTGACACCCTACAATGGTATGAGTGGCGCTGTAAATCAAATTAAATGCATCTGAGAGAGAGTGGTTATGGAGACTTTGGGGGCACAGTTTAAAGGGTGGCATTGAAGGAATCCATGGGCAGAGGTGGTCATTGGTGCACTAGTTCCAAGTCCAGGGAAAACAAAGACAAGAAAAAAAAAATAGCGCTCCACTGGCAAACTCTGTAAAAGTGGTGCTAATGTGTTTCGGTGTGAATAAAATCAGTTTGGCCAGTTTGCTACCACTCTGTCTTACTTTATTTAGTTATTTATCATATTTTTAGCCTTTAATTCCCAATGCTGCATTTTGCAATTAAAATGTCAGAAAAATACTACATTTCCAGCAAAAGCGTCTTTCTTTTTAGATCCATTTCACAGGGAAGCAAATAAAAGAAAGGAGAGGAAAGAGAGTGAGAACCCCGTCTTGAAGTCACGGTTTTCATGGGCGTCCGAAGAGGGGGCAAGGAGGGTCGCTCCAGGAGGGGGCAAGCGCCCCTCCTTGCCCCCCCCCCCTGCGGACGCCCATGAGCAGGATTGTGATCCAAAACCTAAAAAAACACTAAATTTTTCTAATCATCAATAACTGTGCGATTCTAGCATCCCTCAGTTTACTAGTCATATCCTCAAACATGAAATCACAAATTCCATCTACATCCATTTCTGCAAGCCCAGGGGTGAGTGATATCGAGGCTTTTTTTATTTTCTATTTCTCTCCTGTCCTCTTTAGCACTTTGTGTTGATATAGGGTAGCTTAAACGGTATACACATAATCAACACTGAGTAATGTGGCTTTCTCAGGCAGGCATAGTGTTATCTTTCTGGAGAGCAATGACATTGCACTCAGGCCACAAGTGACCTCCAAATCATGCACTGAGTCCACAATATATAGCTTAAACCTATTAGCTACTCTTTGACATTAGAAAAGCCTTGACAAGAACGTAAATTCAATTTTTTTAATAAATTCTTTTTATTACATTTTATAAGGCAATAAAATACAAAAAAGGCAGTGCAGCATAATCATGTGGCCACAAAAGGGCCTTATATCGTTAGAACCAATGCCTTAAACACTGAAGGAGAAATAATAGGTATCCGAGTGGAACTTGGGACAAAAACCAGTTCAAGAACATTTTTATTGTTCGATTTATTTAAAAATCAATAGAATATAATGCACTCAGTTACAGAAGAACAGTGCTGACCTCAAGGGCAGAATTTAACATGAAAAGGTAGTCACAATAAACCCCCGCTGGTGGTTAACAACATTAGACCAAATAAACAGCACAAGATAAGCAGCAATTTTTCTGAACAGTTGCTAATTTCGGTAGCTACCTCAGATGATGATATATTACACAGTACTTCTAATTTCTAAATATGAATATTAAAAGAACATTTTAAAAATGGTTGCTCCCGAAATTTTAGTTGAACATCCATGAATCTGTTACATACTATATCCATGTTGTAGAACTCATGCCTGATTTCAATGCACCCACGGGTTTCAGGTTCTGAAAGGTTCGGACTGTGCCAAAGAGCCCCCTGAGTAAAAGCTCTGATTTTTAATACAAAAGTATTGCAACCAGCTTTTATGCAAACTAGCAAAATAAGTACTTCACTTTATTTCTCTATTACTTTGACAGTGCCTCTAGAGCTTGGGTCCTTCAATCTGTGGGGCGCGACCCCCAGGGGGGGTCGTGGGAGTATGTTACTGATACCTATTTAACACTACAAAAGAGCTAGTTTTACATTTAAATTCCATGCATCATGCTGACGCCATATGCTCTGATTCAGCCCTTTGCTCTTTTCACACTAGCCGAGATTTCTTGAGCTGCCGTCGGTGACATCAGGCTGTGCGCTTTCAAATTCCTGTGATGTGGTGTCCTCGAAAAACCCTCTTCCAATTTCCTGAATTGGCGCTACGTTTAGCAATGCTCAATGTTTTGATTCACTTATTGTTTTGATTCAGTGGCTTAGCAAGGTCATATGGGCGGTACCCCGTATGGAAAATTTCTTGTCGTCCCCCCCCCCCCCCCCCCCCCCCGCTTGACAAAATCGCAAAAATATGTGTTTAAAAATATGTGTTTAAAACACATTTTTTTGCCATTTTGTCACCCACCTCAGTGATGACACTGTGATGGCCCACACCTACCGACCCCCCCCCCCCCCCTTGCTACGCCATTGCCCTGCCTATTGCGTCCTGGACCAAAGACTTGCCATCTTGGTTTCATTCTGAGGGCACCCTGTTACACAGACAGGAACGAGCCGGTCTGAGGAAATACTTCATAGCACAGACAAGGGACGCACTGGTCGGGGGGGGGGGGGGGGGGGGGGGTTCAAAGCATGTATCAGAGACGACACCATAATTCACTCTTCCTTCACTTCAATTCTCTCTTGGACACATTCTGAGGGCACCTGCTACACAGATGGAACGAGCCGGTCTGAGGGAGTACTTCATTGCACAGACACAGGATGCACTGATGGAGGGGTTCAAAGCGTGTATCAGGGACAACAACATCATTCACTCCTGACCTACTCATCCTTCACTTCAATTCTCTCTTGCTTTCACTCCATTTCCGAACTTTACTGCACAATAGTAAATGTGCGACTCATTTAGATACCCTGGAGCAACTTCAATCACCAAGGGACACTTTGTATAGGTTGGATTTGCCATTACTGGAGGCTAACAGCCGCTGGGTGGCGGGAGGGATGTGGTTTGTTGTTTAGGGCTGGTTTTACTTTTTTCAGTTTTTTCCTTCTTCAATCCAGATGGTAACCCATGTCAACAGAAAAATGGAAACTGTATGTTGGATGCTCTGGAGTACCCCAATGCTAGTTTTAGTCTATCCTATCCACTAGTGGGAAAGTCTCCCTGTACAGCCGGCCATTGACATGCTGTATAGATCCTGTCTGAGACCAACAAAAGATTATTTGAAAAAAATAAATAGTTGTAGCTTATCCATTAACAGTGGAGAGTTGGTTGTTCTTACTGTATATGCATAAGGGTAACATTGTTAATACCCTTCGCTTCCAGGTGAGCCACGCTGAATCACTTGCAGTGATAGTCTGCAATGCTCCAGCTATTGAAGGCTTCTACTTATTTATTTATTTTCATAAAAAACTTCCAACCCAATGGCTCTGCTACCGGCCTCTCACTGGAAAGACCCAGTTCCATTCTTTTAGCCTTGCTTACAGAGTGTGGTAGATGCCCAAGGGACCTTTCCCAGCATCTCCCCTGAACGGTTTTAAAAACTAGCTCAAACTCTAAATGAAGAAGTGGAATTCCATACCAAGCAATTAGAACCACTTTTTGCAAGTAAGCCTTGATGAGAGACTTAATCAATTGATTGCTAACAACATTCTTAAAGCTCTAGAGGCTTTTCAGGGCTGCCATCACACTCTGAATAAAATACTTCAATATATTTGTAATGTAATAAATGCACTCGAGTTTAATTGAATCAAAATGGCAGCAAAAGTATATTTTATTATTCACAGCTACCATACACTAAGGGACCTATTATGATGGATATAGTCCCCCTGCCACCGTAACGGAGAGCAGGACCGCCCGCCTCTGCTGCGGCGGTCCCCACATGCACATTAGGATGCACCCGCCACACTGGCGGGCGCATCTGGTGCCTTTTTCATTGTGGGTGGATCTGCTGGCTGCAGACCCGCCGCAATGGAAAAGGACTGTGCACGGCACTGACATGCACTACATGGCAGGCACCACGTGGTGCCTGCCACGTAGAGCATGGCAATGAGGGGGGTACCATAGGTACCCCGCATGTGCACCCTCCACCCTCTTCACCCTGGGGTCCTGCAACGGGCCCCCAACTCAAGGACTGTATGCATTTCCATGGCAGCATTGTCACAGTGGAAAGGCCATTGACTACCAGATCCTAATATGGATGGTGGCGTCTCGCAGACACTGCCACCATATGCAGGCACTTTTTACGCCGGTTGACGATTCGACCAGCGTAAAAAGTGCCGGATAGTCTGTCCGTCCACCGCAGACCCCCAAGCCATCATAATATGGCGGGGGTCATTCTAGTGAGGATGGCAGGCGGATCGGCCCTGCCGGGCACAGCGGGGCGATCCGCTCGCCATCCTAATGGGCCCCTAAGTCTTTCATATAGTTATAGGAAGTAAATTAAGCTTATAGTATTTGGTCAAGTCTTTCTTTTTGAATGAAGCGCAGCCATACTAGTATATATCAGATCAAGGTGCAAATAAACCTGTATATTTTACCAAATAGTACAAATAACCTTCGGCAGTGATATCCAAACTACAAAATTAGTACAAACCCCACTCACTGCCAATGGATTTTGATATAATAACATTTAGTTAGGATATGCATCAAATACCTTGATGGACCTGAACAGAGATGCATCGTTTCACTTTCTGGTGATAGTCTGCAGTCACTCATCCAAGAAGCAATATTGAAAATGCAAGGCTAATCATAGAAACCATATGGTATCAATTGAGCAAGCTGGATGGTTCTTAGAGTCACATTCTAATTCAATTGTTGGTTTGATAGTCAAATTATAATTTTTGTTTAAACACAAGTATTAGACACTAAAAGAATGTTGTGATTCAATGTTAAGTGTATATCCATGTTTTCTAAATAAGCATCGTTCTTTTTTAGATGCAAGATTATTTAGAATTTACTCTGAAACATTTGAAGAATATGTTAAAAGCATTTCACTGCACATACTTTCACTGCACTGGCCCTATCACATTACGAAAATTAAAATATGAATATGACTGTTCACAACAAGGTAAAACAAACAAGTAGGATTCACTAGATAAATAATATAAGCCTCAACTTCACATGGATTCTATTCAAGACAGGAACTTTTATAGGGACAAGTACGCATCCCAAGTCTCAAATTTACATAGAGATAGCCTTATTTAGCAGTTGGGTGGCGTCCCACCGGGGGATGGGTGGTAGAGGTTATAACCGCTGCGCCCATAGCATAGGACCACCTACTTTTTTAAAAAATCCCCAACCACCTGGCATGGATTTCCCTGCTTCCCCAGCTATGGTGGCTCCTTCATAGGAGCCAAAGCAAACTGTTTTTGTTCAGAGAACAGTATCTCAAAACCGGGGTTAGTATTTTTTCTGAAATGTAAGTAAATGGCGCTAATATGTAGTGAGATTTTTCCTGCATGTGTGGAACGTTTTATATTTTTGCTGGCATTTCCCTGGCTGTGTCCACCTACAAAGGCAGGGAAAATGAGTAACGGTAGTCCCTTCCTCAATAGTTAGGTCAACCATTTCAATCGCTCAGAAGTACTTTGGTCATGCGGTGCGACGTTTAGCAAACCACTACTTGAAAAAAAAATCAGCAAAAGTAGGCTTTGCAGGAAAAAACTGTCCATAAAAACATAACTATGCAGGTGAAAATTAATTTTTTCCAAAGACTATGCTTTTAAAGTGTCATTGTATAAAGGCTAAAGATAGTTGTAGTGCAGCATACTTTGTATTTTTTGGGCCAAGCACAGAATGCATATAGCAATATTTGTCAAGATGTCATGAATATGTAAGAATTAGGGCCATTAGAAATTTGTGTGAATCACAAATTTTAGATGGAACATTTTCTTAGATTTTGCTGGTCTGAATTTTCACATCTTTTTGCCTGTCAGAGACTAGTTCATTAGAAAATATCTTGCAGGAAACAGTTTCATCTCAAACCAGTCTCCTGTTAGTACCATGTATGACATTTGAATGTGAGACATGCCATCGCTTTCTCTTTTCATGTGAGATACTGTGAAAATGATTTTATGAAATGATTTCTCATTTTTGGCAATTTTTGTGTAATATTTTAAAACAAATTAGCTATTTTACACATTCTCTCAATCAATCAATCAGGATTTATAAAACACGGCAAAACACCTGTGAGGGTCTCAAGGTGCTGGGGTTGCTAGTAGCTTAGTGGTGATCAGTTAATTTGAACAGCCAGGTCATTAGTCCCGTCCTGAATTCTCAGAGCTAGAAGGCAAACCTGAGGTGCAAGGAAAGGTCATTCCAAGGTTTGTCCACTAGGTGTGAGAAGGAGCATTCTCCACTGTTGCTTCAGTAGAACAGGGGTTGTAGGTGGATTGTAGGTGTCTGGTAGGTTGGTGGAAGGTCATGCATTTGTTCATGTTTGCTGGTCCTTAATTGTGCAGGGCTTTGTATTGGTATACATGGGCCAGCCTTTTGAACTGGCATCGCTTCTTTATCTGGAGTCAGTGTACATTCTTGAGATGTGGTGTGATGTGGCTTCGTCTGTGTAGGTAGAGGTTGAGTCTTGCCACTGAGCTTTATATTGTCTGTAGTCTTTTCAGTAGGCTTATTCCCATAACACATATGTTTTTTATCAATGAAACTTCTGAGAATTTCTGTGCGAAATTGGGTTGTTGGTTGAGTAGGTGAAACTCTACTCAAGCAGCAGCCAGAATCCTTGTCAGGGTGAACCACAAAAAGACGCTAAATGACCGTGTGCTTAACCCTCTGGTAGCCTGGCACAAATGCAGACAAGCTTAACCTAGAGGGAATGTCTAAAGTATTTATGCAGCTCTTAACCCCTTTGGTGCTCATGACAGAACGGTTCCGTCATGAGCGTCGGTTGGCCTGTGCTCATGACGGAACCGTTCCGTCATGAGTCCGTTGGCTCAATAGAACCTTCAGCACAGCGCGAGAATTCGCGCCGCGCTGAAGGGGTTAAACAGTAACAAAGTGAAAACACAGCACAAAAAAATTCCAGCACGAATTTAGAAAAGTAGAGTAAAATAAATACATTATTTGAGACTACTATAAAAAAATCCAGTCAGTAGAGCCAAAGTTATAAATATTTACATTTTTAAAGGAAAATAGTGCCAAGAAGCAGAAAGTGCCCCTAAAAGATCAAAGCGTCAACTGTAGACATCTAGGTACTTCAGACTGAACCAAAGTTGAGACGAGCAAATTTAAAAGTTATGGCCAACTGCGATGGAGCTCAGTTCCGATGTGCAAGGTGGATTGAACCCAGTCTCTGATTACCTTCGGACTATTTTGAAGAAAAATGTCTGAGAAGGTAAAGTTCAGCGCAGCAAGGCAAATGTGTATTGGTTAGGGAGCTGCTGGATGAAGTTGCGATGAAGATTTCTACGTTAGGACTTAGTCTCTTTGTTTGGAAGTCAAAAATCCCCAGTCGGATGAAGCCGCTCTCTATAGCAGATAAGGACTCCAAGAGGCTGGATATCTCTTCCGGGAGGAGCAGCTGATCAGCATTTGCTGTTGCAGAGCAAAAAGTATCAGTGCAACAGCAAAGTCAGGCTGACTGGCACTGTATCTTGGGTGGATTGCAGAGTAGGTAGCTCCTGGTCTCCTCTCGGTTCTCAGAGTACTTTTTTGGCAGAAAGTTTTGTAAGTCCTAAGTGTTGGACCTGGGATACCTGAATACATTTAATACCACTTTTAAGGATCTGGGACTAGAGGGGCACCACATGGAGGGTCAGCACTCAGGCTGGGTCCAGGTGTGGATTCAAGACAGTTGGAGCCTTTTTAGCCTGTTAGGCTCTTATCAGGACTGAGCATTTGAAGCCACTCTGGTAGTCCTGGGTTCAAACAGAAAAGCAGGTCTCAAGCAGCAGGGCAGTCCTCAGCCAGCTCGGGTCAGGCTTCAGGGTAGTGCTCTTGGCAGTGCAAGTCAGTCGTCCTCTGAAGTATATTGAAGGCCACAGCCAGCAGAGCAGTCCTCTGAGAGTCCTCTGCAGGCCCAGAAGTAAACCCAAGAGTAGGTCTGAAGGTCAAATTTTAAACCTGATTTCATAGTGGAAGAAACTTCTAGAGTCCCCTCATAGTAGATGGTGTTGGAATTTCCTCCCTCCCTGTACTGGTCCTAGGATGCCTAGGGGCACAAAAGGCCAGTGTGACATTCTTTGTAAGTGGGCTGAGATAGCTTCTTTGAAGTGCAAGTGGGATTGTTGCAGGATGGCTCATCCTGCAACAACCAGTTACTCTTTAGTGTGACTGACTGGGAGGAATACACAAAGGACAACTGCAAACTACACCAAGTTATGTGACCCAGAAGACAGGCTTCAGGCACCAAGTGGTTAGAGCAAGAAAATGCTGACTTTCAAAAATTGGCAATTACAGAATTGTGACTTAAAATCCTATTTCCCATTCAAACTGCTTCTAAATTACAATTCCTTAGACAGCAAACAAGACATTTCAACATGCTCCCAAACAAACGTTATAATTTGTTAATTTTAATACGGTTAGACAATGTTATCCAATGGGAGAGGTAATCTCACAGTAGTGAAAAACAAATGTGGGGGTTTTGCACTCCCAGGACATGTAAAACTTCAAGATACATGCCCAACCTTTTAAATACAGTGCACCCTACCCTATGGGCAGTTCGTGGCCTACACTGGGGGTGACTTATGTGTATTAAATTGGAAATGTTAGGACTGGTGAAAGGTTTATTTTGAAATTCTAATTGGCAATTTAAAACTGCACACAGGCTGTAAAGGTAGGCCTGATACATGTTTTAAAGGGTTACTTGAGTGGGTGGCACAATAAATGTTGTAGGCCCACTAGTAGCATTTAATATACCAGCTCTGAGTGTATGGTAACTCACTTTACTAGGTACTTTTAAGTAAATTAAATATGCAATTAGTTGTAAGTCATTTTACCTGGTTTTAGGGAGTGAGCACAATCACTTCAGCACTGTAAAGTGCACACAGGCTGCAATGGCAGGCCTGAGCCATGTTTTAAAGGGTTACTTAGGGGGGTGACACAATAAGTGCTACAGGTCCACTAGTAGCATTTAATATACCAGACATGGGTGTATGGTATACCACTTTACTAGGGACGTATAAATAAATTAACTATTCCAGTCAGGTGTATGACAATTTTACCACATGTTGAGCACAGGCACTTTAACACCGGTTAGAAGTTGTTAAGTGCACAGAGTCTTAAGGCCAACAAAACAAATTCAGAAAAAAAGAGGGATAAAGGCAAAAACTTTGTCGGTGACCCTGCAGAGAAGAACAGTGTCCCTGATATTTTTACCATAAGTTACAAAATAAATGTATTAGCATGTCTTCAAACATTTCCTCATTGTCACTATCATTTTTTAAAATATTTTGACACATGTGTAGGCATGTCTGTTTGTTTAAATGTATACTTTAGTGAGATCAAGCTTGAGCAAATTAATACATGAGAAAATATATTTTTCAAAATATGCAGGTAGGAAATAAAACAGTTTTGTTAAACATCTCTTCTCTAGCCCTCCGTAATCTTTGATTTTGAATATTTAAATGGCCCACAGCAGAGAAACCCATGTCGTAAAGTATTGCAGAACACAGGGATCTAGGGGAATTTTCTTTTGCATGTATTTATATATTTTTAATGATTAATAGGGTGGGTGTGTAAAAGCGGCAAGGGACCTAAACATATGACATAATAATAATTATTATTATTATTAACTGAGCTTATAAAGCGCCTGGTTACACTAGTCAGTGTGTCCCCGCGCTAATTAGGGGCCTGATTCACAGAACTAACTTAAGACAAAATCCTAAACTTACTACCATTTTGGTATTCACAGAAGGCACTTACTCATTTTGGTATTCACAGAAGGCGCTTACTCATTTCGGAATCCACAGAAGTTAGGAGTCCTAACTTTACGACTCTTAAACTGAGAAAAATCCTAACTATAAAACTTTCGGTATTCACAGAAGTATTTAGGAGTCCTAAAGTTAAGAGTCCTTACTTTACTACTCCTAAACTGAGAAAAACCCTAACTTTAAGACTTTCGGTATTCACAGAAGGCATTTAGGAGTCCTAAAGTTAAGAGTCCTTACTTTACTTCTCCTAAACTGAGAAAAACCCTAACTCTAAGACTTTCGGTATTCACAGAAGGCATTTAGGAGTCCTAAAAGTAGGACTCCTATCTTCTGTGGATACCAAAATGAGTACGTGCCTTCCGTGAATACCAAAATGGTAGTAGGTTTAGGATTTTGTCCTAAGTTAGGGCCCTATTAGGTTTGGTGGACAGACCTGCGTCCGTCCGCAACCGCAGAGGAGGAGGGATCGTCCGCAGGGGCAGCGGCGGTCCCTCCATGCAAATTAGGATGTGACCACCACCCTGGCGGTCACATCCTGTATGTTTAACATTGCGGCGGTTGCTACTTGAAGCAGCACCCGCCGCAATGTTAAAAATGCATGCTTTGCATTTGCATGCACCTAGCGGCAGGCACCACGCGGTGCCTGCTGCTTTGTGCATGCAAATGCAGGAGGGTAGCATAGGTACCCCCCACCCCTCCATCACCCTGGGGGCCCGCAACGGGCCCCCAAAGAAATCACCGTATGCCTTTCCACGGCGGAGAAGCCACAGCGGAAAGGCATCTGTTCACTCCCATCCTAATATGGCTGGCGGTGTCTGTTAGACACCGCCTCCATATTAGAGCTTTTCTGCCGCAGTCGTAAGGCGACCGCGGCGGACGGTCTTCCTGACCCCCCCAGCCATCCTAATCTGGCAGGGGGTCTTTGAAGGCTCCGCAGCGGTTTTTCTGCATCCTCCAGGCCGGCGGACACTTCCGCCGGCCCAGAGGATGCGGAAAAAAACGAAATCCTAATCGGCCCCTTAGTTCTGTGAATCGGGCCCTTAGAAGAGGTACATAAAAAGGAGAATACATGAAGCGTAATTATTAGAATAAGACCTTCATCCATCATGAAAATTAATAAAGGTTATTTTTTACTGCACGGGTCGTGTCCCGAACATAAAAAACATAAAAATGACCCTCACGCCCAGAGGGAAAACTCACAGGGTGGAAGGGCTATTAGTTTTATTTTTCGTAAATAAATTCCTGCTTTGTTAATTTGATTTTGAAAAACAAAAAAAGTATGCTGAGCTGCTGCGTGAAAAATGACTCAAAAACTTACAGTGCCTTCAGGGATTCCGCCATTGTAGCATCACCTTTAAAGGCACAGAGAGAGATCTCTGCCAGGTGGGTGGAGTTCTCTAAATACGGTGGCCTGTAATCTACCAGGGGGCAACAGAGTTCATGCCTCCAATGGTTCCAGTAAGTGGTCCAGAAAATAACAGAATTGTCGAAAACATTCTACACATGCTTTTGCATTTTTTCTAAAGCGGTATCAAGTTATATGAATCAATTCTGTTGCTCGAAGTATGTCAGGAAACATTCATGTACTGTTCTTTGCTTTTCCGTGCGAAGTTTGAAGACAGTATTTTCCTGCCGCACTGATATTTTAAAAGGCAGTTTATTTTTAGTGTTGGTTCCAGGGCTTGGACTAAAAAAGGCTTTTGTAAATGGAATGACACGGTTTGGGAGGCAGAGAATTTTCACAGCTGACATTCTTCAGTGTTATCGGCGGACACACCTGCTGGTGTCCGCATTTTCTGCAAAATGTTCTCTGGATGTTCTACATTTAGAAATACAAAAGGTGTGAGCTGTGAAATCAAAGCTGTCAGATGGTGCAGAGCTGGCGGGCTAAATTGGCTCTGTGCTGGTGACTGGCACAGTAATGGCGACTGGTTTCGGTTCTGTGATTTATGGATCAGGGCTTGGTGCCTGGGTCGCGTTGGTTTTTAGTGGTGGGTCAAGGCACTAGGCGGAGAGTTATGTACCTGTGTTCAAAGCAGGGTGCTTGAGTTGGAAAGATGTTGCCAGGTTTTAAGAATGTATGCTTAGGTTCAGAGCTGAGTGCATTGCACTTAGTTGAGTCAAAAACTGTGACATCAGGTTTACAAATATGAGGCAGATTTACAAGACCCCTTGCGCCACATTTGAGTCATTTTTCCCTAGTTAAAAATGATACAAAAGTAGCGCAAGAGGCTTGTAAATCTGCCCCTATGTCTCTCGGTTGAGACTCAGCTACTGAGTTACACAATGGGGTCCCGATTCACTTAGATTTTGCTGAGAATAGATGCAACTTACTCGTGTAGTAGTCGTGGCGTACCCCTGCGTATTACAAAAGTAAGAGAGGAGGAATTTAGAGCAATATATTTATGAAATGGTCCCTGAAAACCTCATTTAAAAGCCCATTGCACCACCGGTGCGCCACTGTTACTGACGCAGCGGCAAAACACAATGGGCTTTCCCATACTTATAAGGCCATATAAAGTCGTCCTGCGTGACTTTTCATGGCATTGTAAATATTGTTCCTTTTCATGCATTACTCTGTGTGAAAGGTGCATTCCATGAGTATTGCTGTTCGAGTTCCCAAGCAGCACCCTTGGAACCTGACACATTCCCAGATTTACAACTGGGAATGCGTCAGAATCGTAAGCCTCCCCAGGGAAGGCAAACGAGTTGAACAATGAGGAGAAATACTTTAATTTCTCCTCATGTTTTCCCCTTTCTATGCTTGCTGCATTCTACAGCGTGCATAGAAAGAGGAACATGCCATCAGTTGTTGTTTTTGTCCAGGAAGGTGTCCCTTTCTGCACACAAACAATCATCCCCATAATGCAGGCATCCTTCCAACATGATGCAAGGGTGTCTGCATGGCTGCTGTTGGTGCACAGTGAAGAAGGACAGGAATGTGTTGTTATCTTGTAGATACAGCGCATTCCTGCCCACAGCAGCACAGTCGGAAGGCTTGCTGCACTGCATCAAAATATAGTAAATGAGGACCTGAGTGTTTAGGTTCAGAGCTTTGTCCCTGAGTTGAGTTGACAATCGCTGGACATAAGAATCAGTGATTGGCTTCTGGACAGAGTCATTGGGTTGAGGGCTAAATTCCAGTCCAAGAGGTAGTTTCCTGGTTAATGACTTACTTTCTAGCGTGCTCAGATCTGGGACCACGTAATTGCTTCATTGCTTGGGTTTAAAACATGGGTCTTCACTTGAGTACCTAGTTTCACAGTTGCATACTTTGGTGCCTTAGGCTCAGAAGTAGCCTATTCTCAAAGTTAAGTGCCTTTAAGTTCAGAGCCGGGCATGTGGGCTCCCAAATAGGTCCGTGATTAAAGTGGTAGATGCTCAGGTGCAGCAAAGGTCTTTGCATTCAGAGCCAATGGATCCATAATTGGGTGCCCGAATTCAGTGCTCAGTGCCTGGTTTCAGTGCAAGATGCTTAAACAGGGTTTCAGGGCCGGGTCTAGGTTCAGAGTTGGTGTCTAGACTTAGTGGTGGGTTCCTTGTTTTGGTGCTTGATGCCTAGTTTCAAAGTTACAGGCCCATTAGTTCAATAATTGCCTGGGGATCGGAGCTTTGAACCTAGGTTCAGAGTTGGGTGCCTGGATTTGGTGCTAGAGGTTTAGTTTTAAAGCGCATGGCCTGGAAGCTCAGAGCTGGATGCCTGGGTTCAGTTTTGGGTGCCTTGGTTCTGAGCTGTGTGCCTGAGTGAAAGATACATAGGGTCACAGTAAAGGATGGTGCCCATGGTTGAACATCTGGTAGCAGTGTTTGGTGCTTGGTTTCAGAACAGAGGTCATGGTTTAAAGTTTGGATCTATGCTCAAAGGTGCATACACGGCCTCAGAGGAGAATGCGCTGGATTGTTATAAAAATAAATCATTGAATGGAAATAATGGGGCTCATTATGATGGCGGAAGGACCACAACCACCGGGCCAGAGGTGGTGTTCCTTCCGTCATCACTGAGCATTTCACCCACTGCTAAATTAGGATGGAGGTGGGTATCGCGGCAGAAGCAAAGTCTGTACGCCGGTTTTCCACTGGTGGCAATCGCACCGATTGCCTGGCGGACGGAAAAGGGCCACTAATATGGTAGCTGTGCCTAGCAGGTACCGTCCGCCATATTAGGATATGGCGTGGGAGATGCCTTTCCATGGCGGCACCGCTGCCATGGAGAGGCTGCTGGGGATTGGGTCCCTCAGTGTGGGGGGAGGGTGTAGGTGCGCTGGAGGCCTCCCCATGGTACCCCCTACATTCCTATTCACAAGGTGGTAGGCACTGCATGGTGCCTGCCACGTTGTGCATGGAAATGCACATCGTGGCATTTTGGCATTGCAAACAGTGCTGCAGCCAGCAGCACCGTCCGCAATGTCAAAAGGCCAGATACGCCCACTATAGTGGCAGGCATATCCTAATTGGACTGGTGGGACAGCCGCACGTCTGGCGGGCAGTCCCAGCACCGCTATATTGACGGGCGTGCTGTCCACCTGCCATCATAATGACACCAAATGTCCTCCATGACATGAAAAGATGTGGCCATCCTAGGTGACAGCTCCTTAACCACGAGCTCTATCTTTCAGTACATTTTAAAAGTAACAGCTTTGTTTGCCTTAAAACAAACTAATTGAGCAAACACACCTGGTAGTCACTATTTTTGCATCTGGAGGTACCAAGAAGTCTCTTTATGGTATGGATATATTACACCTGTCAGCTTTCTTAGGATGTATTTCAATGATTGATTAATTATATTGTGATTTGGCCTTTTCCTTTGTTGTTCTTGCCTTACATCTTCAACAAAAATTCCGCTTGCTAGTTTATTATTTTTGCTTGATTATAAATACTGAATTCTCCTCTTTCTTGTATGAACATGTTGATGTATTTAGCCTCTACAGTTTCAGCTTTACCTAGCCACTCCTTATTGGACCTATAGAAACCTTACAGATTTTGTGAGCCATGATGCTCTACCCTCTCCCAACAATGGTAATAAATAGCATATTACAGTCTGCACATTTACAAATTCGGTAAATGCCATGGCATTTGTTCATGTGTATTTGTTTTAACAAATGTAAACCAAAACTTGGATGCAAGTCGTTATATTTGTGCAGTGGGGTCAAATCATATTCAAGACCTGAGTATTAGGAGAATTATTTCCATGTGTAATTTGATTATGACAAGCAATTTGTGAGGCAATAAAAAGAGTCTCATGGCACATTTTCTGATCTGTGGTAATAAACTTGAATGTAATCTTTTCACTATATATATTTACTAGCAACCCATCCCGACGTTGTCCAGGTATGAATTGCTGCCGGCCAGTAGTATATTGTTTTGTAGGATTTCGTTTTGATAGCATTTCTTATCTGTGACAGGCCTGCGAAACGCTCCGATTCACAGTGCACTGCTGATGCACTTAAGAGTGCGCGTTCAGTAGTGTGTGAATTCGAGTTTGCCTACTTTATTTTTCCTTGCAATATTATATAGCGCTAACTCGACAACATGGCATGAGCACAATTTACATTTCAGAAGAACACATTCATTTGTGGTAGGCACGGGGAGACAAAGTGATTTGCCAGGAATCACCGGAAGTTGAGCTGATGCCGAGATTCGAACGTAGCTCCCCAGCTCTAAAGTTCGCAATTCTAGAACTTGTGGCGGGAGGTGTGTCTAAAAGTGCATGTCGGTGCTGGCCATCAATGAGAGAGACCTGTGCATTTTTCAAATGGGTGGTGAAAAATTATGAGTATGTTGCTGGAGATGTGGGCCGCCGTTCCACCAATGTACTTACCGGGGGAGGGTAAACACCCATTATTCCGCAACTTTCTTTCCGCATACCATCACTCCGCATACTTTCATTACGAAAGTACCATGACTCCGCAATGCCATTATAACGCATGGCATTACATTTTATATGCTTTTACCACACATACATTTACAACGAAATTCGTTGTAAATGCACGAATAGTAAAATCATGTATTTTTTTAATGTTTGGATAAGGTAAGTATGGGTATAGGGGTATATATTTTGGGGTACTGAGGTATATGTTTTGGGGTGTTTGGGTATTTTAAGGGTTCAGATATAGTTTTGGGTTATTTGGGGTACAGGGGTAATTTTAGGGTTTAGGGATAGGTATGGGTTTTGGGGTACAGGGGTATTTCTAGGGTTCAGGGCTAGGTTTGAGTTTTGGGTTACAGGGGTATTTTTATGGTTCAGGGGTAGGTTTGGGTTTTGGGGTACAGGGGTGTTTTAAGGTTTCAGGGCTAGGTTTGGGTTTTGGGGTACAGGGGTATTTTTAGGGTTTAGGGATAGGTTTGGGGTTTGGGGTACAGGGTATATTTATAGGGTTAAGATGGGTTAGTGTTTAAGGGTGTTGGGGTATTTTATGGAGTAAGGGTGGGTTATGATTATGGGGTGCAGGGGTATTTAAAGGGAGAAGGGTGGGAGTAGCACATGATATGAGACATGGCATGAAGGGCGGAACGTACCACACGCCCCCGGCATTTGTCCGCCCCCAGCACACACCCACAGCACAACGCAGACACGCCTACAAGGGACTACTTTGTTGGCACGGTTCTTAACTTTCTTAGCCTTACTTTAACCTTTGGTTTTTCAGTGTATATATATATATATATATGTACTGCAGTTCCAAGCCTATCCCTTTCCCCAGTTATTCGCACTCGGAGTACTCATTCCCTGGAGGTTTTGGACATTGAGTGACTCACCCTCAAGGTGGAAGAGTTGTGCAGGTACAGCCTCACATTAAGAATAAGGCACACCCTCCCTCTCTCCAGACCTTGGGAAATGATCCGAAAGAATCAGTGAAACTGCTGTCTTGGAATTTGGCTGACATTCCCTCTAAACATCTAGACTTAGAATATAATTCTGTTCCATGAAACATGGGCGACCCACCAACAGCATAGGTCCGACTATTTAACTTACTACACTAATGCTATCCCCTCAAGGTCTGTACGAGCCTCAGGAGGTCTCATATTTTGGGTAAAAAGAAATTTCACAAAATTATCACACTTGGTCCAGTGATATATTTTGCATTAAACTAACAGCCCCGTCCTCTTCTCTGTTAGCACAGACACCTTGTAATAATTCATATTTAAGTCCACTCAGTCATGGATAACTCTGATTCATAAACATCGATTCCTCTACAAAATGACCTTGACTCCCTTAAGCATGATTGGCCTGTAATCATCTTGGTTGGGGACTGTAACTCCCACTTTGAACCACGTAAACAGTTTATTCCGGTCTCGTATGAAGAAGACACAGCATAAGGAATTCTGTCAATTTCTGCCTGCCAATCCCCAAAAAAATTGGACACGGGCAGCTGAAAAAATCTTGCACTTAACAGTTGAGTATGGGCTAAGAACAGTCAATGGCAGGACTAGATAAGATCAGCCAACTAAACCTACTTTCAAGCAGGGTTACCTCATATATTCAAATTGACTATATATTTCTGGATCTTAGACGATGGCATCTCCTAAGAGACATGAAGGTTGCTTTCTGTCCCGATAGTGATCACAACGCCCTGGTGTCAGATCTCTCACCCGATATATCCCACATTGCTCAGGACACTGTTATTGAATCTTATTCAGTGGCGTTGGTCCTTACAAACAACTTAGGAAATGTAAAATGAGAGGACATCATCGGCAATGCCAACATATTGAGCTGTATATATCAACGGCCTCATCTATGAGGCCCTACCTGCACTATTGAGCCGCCCGAACGTCACTTCTTTGGCGTTCCGGTGGCACAATGTGTCACTGGCAAATCTATAAGGCCACGTAAAGCCACGTTATGTGACTTTTTCATGGCCTTATAAATATATGCCCCTTTAACACAGAAAAGTACGTGAAAGGGGTGATCCATGGGTGTTGCAGAGGGCATTCCCAGCAACATCCATGGTTTTTTGACATTGCCCAAGATTTCAGAGAAATAGTAAGTCTGAGGCAGCATCAAAAACCTACGCCTCCCCAGGGGAAGTGTAAAGAGGCATAACAAGGAGATATATCTTTATTTCTCTTCAATTTTCCTCTTTCTATGTCTGCAGCACACATAGAAAGAGGAAAATCCATTTGCAATTGTTTTTGTGCAGGAAGATTTCCCTATCTGCACAAAAATAATTACCCCCGCAATGCAGGCACCCTTGCACCACGGTGCAAAGGTACCTGCATTGGCACACGGCAGCCTATTGTGCACCGGCGCTGGGGAAAAGGACAGGAATGCGCTGTATCTAATAGATACTGTGCATTCATGTCATTTTCTTTTGCCATAGGGCAGCACAGCAGCAAGGCCTGCTGCCCTATCCTAGGGCAAAACACTCATAAATGAGGCCCAGAGGTTTTTAGATGTCTTCAACTCCTTTAATGTAGCAGATCTGGTGTTGAGACAGAAGATCGACTTACACAAATATCGAGTTGGAAATACCTTGATTCAGAAATATCGACAACAAGAATATTGTGGTCAAGAATATTGAATTTAAGGTAAGAAATATAGGGGCTCATTACAATGGCGGTGAAACTGCCACCGGCAGCCTGCCGGTGTTAAAGCACTTCTCCGCCCGCCATATTACGATGGCGGCCAGTGTGCTGGAGGACACAAAGTCCATCCACCACGGGTCCAACACAGGCAACCATTACGATTGGCTGGCGGACCCACCAAGTGTCTCTAAAATGGTATTGGTGCCTAGCAAGCACCGTCTGCCAGATTAGGATGCTGCATTCCCGCCATCCTGTGGATGGCAGTTCAACCGCTATTTACAGGCTGGCAGGGATGTACTTTGGGGGCCCTTCATGGGCCCCCCTTCACGAGGGGCATTCAAGTTTTGTACTTGGGGGGATTCTATGGCGCCGCCTGGTGCCTGCCACTTTGTGCAGGGAAATGAAAAACCATTACGGTGGGTGCTGCAGCCAGCAGCACCCTCTACAATGATAAAAATGCACAAGCCCATAGTGGTGGTCGCATTTTAATTTCATTTGGGGCACTGCCGCCATACAGACAGACGGTCCCAAGCCCGGGGATGATGGTGGATGGACAAAAGCCTGTCTGCCATCGTAATGAGCCCCGGATCTCCGACCGACCCCTGCCCTCACCACGTCTTCAACAAGGCCGACGCTGTCATCGCACCCCACCTGCGAGACATCATCAACACCTCCTTCGAAACCGCCACCTTCCCTGAGAGCTGGAAGCACGCCGAACTCAGCGCTCTACTCAAGAAACCAACAGCGGACCCCACCGAACTCAAGAATTACCGCCCCATCTCGCTCCTCCCGTTTCCAGCCAAAGTCATCGAGAAGACCGTCAACAAGCAGCTGGCCGCCTTCCTTGAGACGAATGGATCCCTCGACCCCTCACAGTCTGGCTTCCGAGCCAACCACAGCACCGAGACCGCCCTCATCGCCGCCACCGATGACATCCGAGCCCTGATGGACAACGGAGAAACAGCGGCCCTCATCCTCCTAGACCTCTCCGCGGCATTCGACACTGTCTGCCACCGCACCCTAGTACAGCGCCTCAGCAACGTCGGAATCCAGGAGAAGGCTCTGGAATGGATCATCTCCTTCCTCGACGGAAGAACACAGAGAGTCCGCCTACCACCGTACAAGTCAGAAGCCACCGAAGTCATCTGCGGCGTCCCTCAAGGATCCTCGCTGAGCCCCACCCTCTTCAACGTCTACATGAGCCCCCTTGCGGCCATCGCACGCCAACACAACCTCAACATAATCTCCTACGCCGACGACACCCAGCTGATCCTCTACCTGACCAACGACCCCGCCGCCGCCAGAGCCAATCTGCACGAAGGGATGAAAGAGGTAGCCGAGTGGATGACGACCAACCGCCTGAAACTGAACTCAGACAAGACGGAGGTCCTCATCCTGGGCTCTTCGCCCTCCGCCTGGGACGACTCCTGGTGGCCTCCCGCCCTGGGCACCGCACCCAAACCGACTGACCACGTACGCAACCTGGGCTTCATCCTGGACTCCTCCCTCTCCATGACCAGGCAAGTCAACGCCGTCTCCTCGGCGTGCTTCAACATCCTACGCATGCTACGGAAGATCTTCTGGTGGATCCCCACCGAGACCAGGAAGACCGTCACCCAGGCCCTCGTCACCAGTCGACTGGACTACGGCAACGCCCTCTACGCCGGTACCACCGCCAAGATCCAGAAGAGACTCCAGCGGATCCAGAACGCCTCAGCCAGACTCATCCTCGACATCCCACGAACCAGCCACATCTCTGGACATCTGAGAGACCTGCATTGGCTCCCCGTCAACAAAAGAATCACCTTCCGCCTCCTCACCCACGCACACAAAGCCCTACACGACCAAGGCCCGAGCTACCTCAACAACCGAATCAACTTCTACGCTCCCAAACGCCACCTCCGATCAGCCAACCACGCCCTCGCCGCCGTCCCCCGCATCCGAAGAGTGACAACAGGAGGAAGGTCCTTCTCCTACCTGGCCGCCAAGACCTGGAACTCCCTCCCGACCGACCTGCGCCTGACCCAAGACCACCTCTCCTTCAGGAAGAAGCTGAAGACCTGGCTGTTCGAGCAGTAACGGCACCCCCCTCCCCCCAGCGCCTTGAGACCTGACGGGTAAGTAGTGCGCTCTATAAATGTCTTTGATTGATTGATTGATTGATAGTTTTAAAAAATATAGAAGTCATTAATATTGTTTGCAAAAATATAGGGCCAGATGTACGACCCATTTTGGCAGCCGGTACTTCAAGTAGGTGGTAAACCATTTGCAAATGGGAAGGGGCCCCCAGGGGACTACTTCCCCTTTGTGAGTATGTGAGAAATATTTTTAAGAGCAGGCAGTGTCATCACAGATGTCATCCGTGATGGTACTGAACATCTCATGAATGATGTAATATGTGAAGTCATCAGCAGTGCATTGCTGAGCGCGAGGTATAGTTAGCTGAACTAACTATAACGGGGGAATTTCTATGGTTTTGTGCCAGTGAAATGTCCAACTAACTATAACGTCCCTGAAACCTATGGTTTTTTCAGTGAAATTCTAGCGTTTTTAAAATGCTAATTTCTGACTATAACGTGCCAGAAACCTATGGTTTTTTCAGCGAATTTCAATGGTTTTTTAAATGCTAATTTCTAACTATAACATGGCTGAAACCTACAGAATTTTCATTGAATTGCAATGTTTTTTTAAATGCTAATTTCTAACCATGCCTACAAAGTTAGGACATGTGAAGAAAGAGGAAGAAAAGCGCAGAAAGAAACAAGACAAATGCAGAAAGAGGCAAAAGAAGTCCAGACAGACGAAGAAAACTGCAGGAAGAAGTAAGAGCTGTGCAGAAAGAATCAACAGAGGAGCAGAAAGTCCTCCTGTGCCCCCAAAATTTTAGTGACGGGTACCAGTGGTAACTGACTCTGACTAACCAGGACCTGAGCCAGTGCTATGCTAAAAGACACTTAGAATACAGTAAAAACTCCTACATACACCAGGGAACACTATGTGTTGGGGTACACCTGTAATTAGCATGACCTCCCCTGTATTTGCCTTGAGTTAGTGCCTGGGTCATTGCATGAGTAAATGGGCAGTGACTGGATGATTAGAGTACTGCAAGGACAGTGCATAGTGATTTTATAACTGCTTGGGTTTTGACGGAGTGATTGGATAAGTAAATGATGCTGGATGGCTGATTTGAGGAGTGCATGGGTGGTGACAGAGGGATTTCTGGAGTGCATGGGTACAACCTGGATAATTAGAGGAGTGAATCACTACTGTGTAGGTGGCTAGAGGTCTGGTAGTGCACAGGGGATTGTAGCAGTGCATGTGATAGTGCCTGGGTCATTCCATGAGTACATGGGTACTGGAAGATTAGAGTACTGCAAGGAGAGTGCATGGTGAATTTATAGGTGCTTGGGTTTTGGTGGAGTGATTGAATAGAGCACATTTACCTCTCCTCAGGCCCTTGGAAATCTCTTTAAGCAAGGGGACACAGCACAAAGCAAAGTCCTTCCCCTCTCCTTGGCAGCAAAGCAACTGCAGGTCAGCCCACAAACATACAGCAGGTCAGTCCTTCCTCTTCAGTCTTCCAGCTTTCTCCTTGGCAGAGGTTCCGTCTTGATTCCAGGATGATCTAAAGTTCAGTGGTCTGGGGTCATGTGCAGGAGGTGGAGCCAGCATTGTGGAGAGAAAGCACAGCCCTGGAGCACTTTGTTAACATGATTCTTTCTCTCCTTTCACAGTGCAGGGCAGAGACATCAGACACACCACAAGGGGTGGAGCCAGCACTGTGGGGGGCAGGCACAGTCCTATTCAGGTCCCAGGTGCAACTCCTCCCTCCCATCTAGATGCAGATCTCTCTATTCACCACTGGGCGGACTCAATCTGTCTCCTGGAATCCCTCAGCCCTGTCACTCACAAACCAGACAGTCAATTCACAAACAGCGAAAGGCACACAGAAAGGTCAGACAAGAAAGCAGCCGAGTTCAGGGATACCAGACTTCAATTTTCCAGCTTGCTCCTATGGGAAGATATGCAGGTAAACATTATACACAGAATCCCCCATTATAGCCTATGGGCAAGATAGCCCTTTCAAGAGTGAAAAATTAAACTGGCTGTAATTCACTACCAGAGCATGTCACACACACTAGTACATGCTCTACCTTTCATATACACTGCACACTGGCCAGGGGGGGACCCAGGGCCTTCTATATGGGTGTCCAATGTGTACAGAAAGGGAAGGGTCAGGCCTGGCCAGTGTGGACACTGGTCAGGGCAGCATGGCAGTTAGCAACTGCACACAGGCACTGCGGCGGCAGGCCTGAGACACCATTTTAGGGCTACTCCTGTGGGTGGCATAATCAGTGCTGCAAGCTCACTAGTAGTATTTGAATCACCAGCCCTGGCACACTCAGTGCAATTTACTAGGGACTTCCTGGTAAAACAAATATGTCAATCATGGACAACCAATCACAATAACAATTTATACAGAGAGCATATGTACTTTAGCACTGATCAGCAGTGATAAAGTGCCCAGAGTCCTATTGCCAACAACCACAGGTCAGGAGAAATAAAGGAGGAATAAGCAAAAAGTTTGGGGATAACCGTTCAAAAAGGGCCATTTCCAACACAATTGACTTACTGTTGTGGGCCTCGTGCGTACTTAAAGAATTGTATCCCTCTCTGCATCTTTTTTGCCCAAGGGCTAAACTAGATAGATATTGATGCCATTTTATTGTATTTTACTTGCCGCTGCATTTATTGTCTTTTTGTAATGTACTTTTATGGCTTTTTTTTACAACGGAAATAGAGTTATTTTATCTATATATATATATCTATATAAATATATAGATATATATATGTATATACATACATATATATATATATATATATATATATATATATACTAGCAGCCCGCCCCAGCGTTGCCTGGGGCAGAAAGGGGCTGGGGGCAGTACACCCGCTCCCGCCCGACCCCCTCCCGTCCCGACTCCCTCCCGCCCCCACTCCTCCCACCTGCTCCTCTGTACACACCGCTCCCCTCCCGCCCCGACTCCCTCCCGCCCGACTCCCTCCCGCCTTGATTTCAAGGTTTACTTACCTCAGCTGCCGCTCCGCTCCTCTACACATGCAAGGCAACCATTGAGAATTCTGCTACATGTTATCTTTGTAATAATTATATTGACATTCATGCAGTACAAAAAACATTGTTTGGAATGAATTTGCTAGCGCTCCCACAACTACACACCTCAGCCTTCTGGATGACGGCTACCTTTTTGAAGCCTGTGCACACCATGTGAATAAAATGTACGCACAAAAGATGAGGCGTAAAACAATAATCTGGAAGCTGTCGATGAAATCAAGGGCCTTATGGGTTCCTGTTGAAGGGAACTCAGGTTTCCCCAGTGTTGCCTGGGGCAGAAAGAGGCTGGGGGCAGTACACCCGCTCCCGCCCGACCCCCTCCCGTCCCGACTCCCTTCCGCCCGCACTACTCCCGCCTGCCCCTCTGTACACACCCGCTCCCCTCCCGCCCCGACTCCCTCCCGCTCTGATTTCAAGGTTTACTTACCTCAGCTGCCGCTCCGCTCCTCTTCGCCATGACGCGCCCGTGCTCCTCACTTCACCGCAGCTCCATGTCTGCCGCTCCAACACATCGTCATCACGCACGTCGCGTCACGGCCAGCGCTAGGTCCCGGCCGGGGCTACTTTCAGGGGACTACTTTGTTTACATAGCCTATGTCCATCTACACACCCTGACATTTTCATAGATGTATCGGGTGTGTAGATTGGCGCTGTGGTTCCCGAGTTTACCGGGCCAAAAGGTGCAAGTTCTCTCTTTATAATAGTAGTATATATATATATATATATATATATATATATATATATATATATATATATATGGAGAGAGAGAGAGAGAGAGAGAGAGAGAGAGAGAGAGAGCTAGAGAGACTCTCAAAGTCAGCAAGAAAAGACTAATGCTGCAGTGAAGACCCATGGATTGCGGGTAAGAAGGGAGGCTTAAGAGCCTATGAGAGCAATTGATGTTGAAGGATCAGCTCGGGGAAGGGATTCTGATCAGTGCAGCAAGCCTCCAAGCCCCATCTTCATCACAGCAAATGGAACACATTTTATTCACATTTAAAAACTATTAGGTTTTCATCTTTTCCTTAAGCCATATTATAGAGCTGCAAAGATTGAGGTAATTCATAACCAAGCAAAGCCAGGGGAGGCGGTATTTTGTTCTGGTCCCCATTTCTGCGGCTCACGGGATTCTGCGCCATCCGTATTCCCGGTGCTGAGACCCGCGGCACACAGACACGCGCATGCAGGATTGCTTTGTAATTGGAAACAGGAGTCCCTGGATGCAATTGAAGATTTGTGCTAGAACAGGTGAAACATAGGGACTCCTTTTAGGGACATTCGTCCCATATGAATAATATTCAAGAGACCACATTGTAAACTAAACCATTCGGGTGGCAGGCAGGTGAAAATGGTATGGAGCAGTTAAGGACAATTGGATCAGATTCTTCATATATGAGCAACCCACTGGCATTCTGGAGATGTCAACTCCTACATTGTCAATGGTTGGAAAGTTCTAGAATTTTCAAACAGATGTTTTAATAAACCTACCAAAGCTTATCTCCCTCACACAGTTCCACATACTGTGAAAATTAATTTTGCACCAGTTACAAACAGTTCTATACACATTTTTAGATTTTATGTTGCTGACCAGTGTGATTAAGGTTTTTTAAGCTCAGTGAGGATGTATGTTTGCATTTTTGATGCACCAGACTTTATAGGCGCATTTGCTTTTTTTCGACCAAGTGAAAGAGTCATGTATTTGAACGGCTTGTCTTAGCTTGTATTGGTTTATTTGGAATGCATGTGGAGTTATTTGTTAATTTGTTTTATGCATGGTTTGTAGGTCTGTTTAGGTTGCACACTGTTTATTTTTTCTCTGGCAATTGGAGTCCATGTAGTTTTATAGGTTAAATAAAGTGACATAAAATTATATGAATTAATCTATCTTAATATTGTGCTGTGCAGTATGACTTTAGAACAATTCACTACTGTTTGATGAGCTATTTTGTTCCATTCAAGAGACAGTCTACAGACCATGACGCTACAGTTTGTCTGAGAAACTTGGGACCCAATCTTAGTCCTTTTGGTTTTGGAATCATATGACGCAGACGTTGTCACTCCTCGGGATACTGATACATTTATTAGATAAGTAGGTCTAGTAATTTCAATTTAATTATTTGAGTTTATAAAGGCTTTACTCTCTCTATGAAATATATACATATATTTCCCGAGAAGAAAATATACAAGTAGAAGTATGACAGGACAGAATTCCTTCATATGCTAAAAATAAACATTATCTCTCTCAGTGCATGACTAGTTGAATTTCACCTTTTATTTTTCATTTTTGTTTCTAACTAAAGGAAAGCACCGAGCATTGTACAATGAACCGAACTAGACCCTTGAAATAATCTTGCTTTACAATGGACAAGCCTTACCTAGCCCTAAGATCAACATAATCAAAATATCAACATACATAAGCACTTTATCTCCAAAACAATCAAAAATCATTATATACAGTGGCCTCAAAGAGATCTAAGACATAAGGAGTCAAGGAGAGAGGGGGTTCTAAATTGAAGATAATCGAGATATACACTGGACTAAGAGATCTGGCTGCATATTTACGAATGCCTCACGCAACACAAGGTAGCAAAAAAAGGGCATATTTACAAGCTCCACTAGCCACCTGAGCGTCACTTTGACGCTCCGGTGCCATAGCACCATTTCACATATTTACCAGGTGGCGCTAATCCACTTAACGTGGCTTAACGCCACCTTGTAAACATGCCCCTTTCCACCGCAGTGTCCTGCAGTGGGTGTTGCAGTGGGCATTCCACCACAAAACCCATTGCTTTTTGAAGCTGCCCCAGATTTACACGGGTGAAGCAGCGCCAAAAACGAACTCCAGGGAACTCTTGGACTTAGAATGGTGATACAAGAAGAAATTATTAATTTCTTCTACTTTTTGCTCTTCCTATGTGTGCCGCATTGTTCAGCATACATAGAAAGAGCAAATCACCATTATTGATTGTTTATGTGCAGGAATATGTCCCTTCCTGCACATTAGCAGTAGCCTCTGCAGGGAGGCTCCCTTGCGGGATGCAGAATGCCTGCGCTGGCACTAGGCAACTTTTCTTGCGCCGGCACTAGGGAAGTCACAGGGGTGCCCTGTATTCTTGTGACTACAGTGCATCCCTGCATTTAAAAAAGTATCAGAGCGCGGCTTAGCACCGCGCTCCAACATGTTTTTGTAAATATGCCCCAACCTTGCTGTGCTGCGTTGTGTGAAATGGAGAGAGCAGAAATGCATGTTATCCACTAAAACATGGGGCGCTTCTGCTCCCTCCTTGTGCTGGTGCACTGTGCACTGCCTTGTGCCAGCGCAGGCACCCATGTGCAATGCTGCAAGGGTGCCTGTGCCACGGGCTGGATATTTTTGGTGCAAGAAGGGATGGTTGTTAATTCCACTAAAACCCTTGTGACTTGGACAAGGATTCCTGTGAGGTGCCTCTTAACCAGTCAAGTGGCTGCTCTTAAACTTTAATGACAAAATGTAGAGGGAGATACCCTTTTACTTGGAAAAGGAATGGGTAACAAGCATTCAAAACAACAAATTTCCTTTTCCAAACTTTTTAGGCCGGAATCTTTAGGAGTCACTATATAATGTAGGGACAGGTAGACTAGTGTGTAATGAGTATTTGCGCAGGTTACTAAATTTACAAAACTACTTGGATGAGTTCTTATATACAGAGGTTAAGCTACCCACAACCCAATGTCAAAATTCTAAATATATTATTTATTATTCACTGTTGAATTGCTGATGTCTGAAATTTGTATAATTTGCTTTTGTGCAATTATTTAAAATTCTGACAAAATTAATTTCAATTACACCAAATGCAAATCCGTCATTTCAAGCTATATTTTAAACCCTTATGTCAATTTTTGGCACAACACACATTTAAACAAAAGCACTGAACAACACCTGCTCACATTCTGTTGCCGAATATGTTCAATGTAAATTTATACAGTGAATAGTGCCGTTCACCATAAATTTACATGAATAGTGCGAAAGTACACAAAGTGCATGCATTTTGCAAAACAAGCATAATGTGAAATTCTCAAAATTTTGCCAGGCCTTTCTATGGGTCCGCAAATGTCTAGGCTACTGTATGAGTAGGGAGTTTGGGGGTCTTCTTGGCCTCATGACTGGTGGCTTTTTGGCCACCAGTCATCCTGGGCTGGTACCTCTTTTGTCTGGGTGTTCGTTATGGCAAGCCAGAGGTTTTGAGCAGCTCCATGGTTCTTCACGTCAAGCAACACAAGGTCCGGATCTTCATTAGATGGTTCAGGTCTCAGGAGTAAGAGTGCTCTTGAGCTACTGTCATAAGATTAAGGGGTAGTTTTACAAGAAAGTGCCGTAGCGTGGCAGCGCAAGCCCTTTGGCTGCGCCCCGCTGCGGCACTTTCAGAGCACAGGAATGCAACATATTTACAATGTTACATTCCTGTGCTCTCCCCTGCGCTGGCTCACAAACACCTGCTATGCGTCGGCGCAGGCACTCTTGCACCATGGTGCAGGGTTGCCTGCGTCATGGAGAGATTGTTTTTGTGCAGGAAGTGGCACCTTCCTGCACAAAAACAATCACTACAGGCATTTTCCTCTTTCAATGCTTGCTGTAGAATGCAGGACGCATTTGAAAAAGGAAAAAAAATGAAGAGAAATGAAAACATTTCTCCTTGCTGCGCCTCGCTACGCCACTAGGGTGGCGCAGCATACTGGCGCATTTCCAGGTTTACGAATCCTCGTAAATCTGGAAATGTCTGGTTTCATGGATGTTGCGTGGAATGCCCCTTTCACGCAAAGTGCTGTGTGTAAAGGGCCGTATTTACAAGGACAGGAAAAGCCACGTGGCTTTTCCTGTCCTTGTAAATATGAGGCAGAGAAATGCGCTGCCGGTGCGCTACAAAAAGTGACATACTGGCAGCGCAAGGGGATCGTAAATCTGCCCCTTATTCTTTAACTCTCTTTTTAAGGGTATGGAAGCCTTTAGAGGAAAAATAGAGGAAAAATATTTCCAATGAAAAGAAAGACTTTATAAGACAGCTGTTATTTTTACTGGTTAAACTTTAACTAAATATGACAGGGTAACTGAACCACTGCATTGAAGAAAGTGAACTCTAATTGTGGTATGTGTTATAATTTACTTTCTCCTTAAGGAATGTTTAATACATTGCATCATTTTGTGAGTAATGACATTCCAATGTAAACTGTGCCAGTTGCTGAGCTGTTGCTGTTGGTGGTTGTATATAATAAACCTGCTCTTGAAGTCATGAAGAATTGAGCACTTTTATCACTGGTGACGAGGACCAAGGCTTGAGTGGGGACAAGCATTCACAACCATCAACTCCCCTGCGTAATAACAAGTGGATTTCGACTTGGATTTTAATTTTCACTATTTTGGAAATAATTATCTTGGATTGACCGTTTTGGCTGCACAACAGATTACCTTGCTGTGAAAGATTGTTTTTTTTGTTTAAATTTAAGGTCTTTTGAAATTGACTTTTGAAAGATTGCTCGGGAGAGACTATTGAACGTAACTGCTCAGGATTACCTTGGAAACGTTAATGCTACTGGAAGACTGAAAAAACAGCATCTGTCGCATCTAAGGAACAGATAATAAGTAATTTCAACATTTTTTTCAAACTTACTTTTACGGGTTTACCGTTGCATTATCATCTTGTTTTGGTTCAATTTTCTGCGTGTGTCTGCCATTCCAAAAGAGATCGCGCACAAGAATCCATTGCGTGTGGATGCAAGCGAAGTCTGCCATTTCAGAAGAGATCACACAGACGAATCCTTTGCGCGTGAGTTCAACCTTGATCCCGACGTCCACACGCACAGCGTATGACGTCAGAGACCTGGCAGCCATTTTGGATAAGTTCAATTGCCGATTTCAACTCACTCAGCGTTTTTTTTTCGTTTGTTTTGTTTTTCAATTACAAAAGCGAAAGATTGCCTGATGCTCCATTATTTTGAAAGATAGAATCGGATGAACAGTACTTTGGTCACGTCGTGAACTTTGTGACCATTTATGAGGTGAAGTTATATTAATCAGTTTTTTTTGGAAAACATTTTATTTCTATCTTTTGTTACATTCGTGAGACATTTTTGGTTGAGCTAGAGGAAGAAATATTCAAGATTTTATGTGACTCATTATTATCTTTATTTTGTGACCATATTTATTTGTACAATAACTTCAGCTGCAAGCATGTCGCAACCCCCACCTTTCCTATCTGATGAAGGGGAGCCAATTCTTCCATGGAAGAGATGGAGAAATCCATTCGATTCATATTTGGTGGCTATTGGGGGTGAGAAGTTTTCAGCGTTTAGGAAACAAGCAATTTTATTGCACAATCTAGGAGTGGAAGGTAGGAATACTTACGATAGTATGGATCTTATACCTATTGGTGGAGCAGATGTAGAACCCGCAGATATATATGAAATGTCCATGACTATGTTAGAACGTTTTTTTGGCCCAAGGATTAATGTTGTTCAGGAACGACATAGGTTTTCCACACATGTATAAGGTCCCTCTGAATGTGTTGGAACGTACGTAGCTGCTCTTAAAACTTTGGCGCGTACATGTGATTTTGGAGAGTTGTCCGAATCACTTGTGAGAGATCAACTTGTAAGGTGCACAAACAGTTCAAGGGTTCAGGAAAAACTGTTATCAAAAAATCCAACTTTGAAAGAAGCTTTGGCCATTGTAGAGGGAATGGAGAATACTTCCTCTTGGGTTAAAGAAATAAGGAAAAATAAGGAAGAAGGGAGCCACTTGAGTAGCGACAGTAACAGTAAAAAGAAAAGTCAAGACAATGTACACATGTTGGAAGATGGTGATATTATTTATGAGTGTCCTGAAGGAGTTGCCAGAGTGATGACTGGTTTGAAAATTTGACTGGTTTGAAAATTAAAACTGCACAAAAAAACCCTCAGAATCCTCACACTCAGAAGAGTATTTTGGAAAGTAGAAGACTCTCTACTTTCAGTAGACAGTCTTCCTTGAGCAAGGAACGTGATTCTGGTCAAAAACGTTCTGTTGCACATCAAAGAATACGTTGTTATAGATGTGGCAGTTTTTCTCACACTTCAAACTTTCCTAATTGTTATGCAAAAGACTGCATATGTAATAATTGTGGTGTTAAGGGGCACTATGCTCGCATATGTAAATCTGGTAGAAAAAAAGAAGCGGGTAATGATACTACAGACATTATACGCACTGTAGTAGTATCAAATGTGAAGCTTGGTGAGAAAAGCATTGATTCTGAACAGATTTTTATGCCATTTTGTGATGTTGAGATTAATGATTATGTGTTCAAACTAATGGCAGATTCAGGTTCTCCTTTACCCTAATTAGGAACAAAATTTGGGATGAGGTTATGGGTTTTGAGAATGTACCACTCTTGCCTCCTGACATCGCTCCCTTAAGCTATGCAGGGGCCAAAATTGATATTCTAGGATGCATTGTGGCTAAGATCACATTCAAGGGTAAAGTGACCACCGGAAAAGTGTATGTAGCTGCAAGGGGTGACAATCTCCTTGGGTGAAGACATCAACATGATTTAGGAATAATTCTTAATCCTGGCGCCAAAGATCCTCAGAACCAGGTAATGTTGTTGGAAGAACTGCTTGGTAATGCTTATCCTCCGACAATTGGCAGAGTGTGTGATTTAAATAGATATTTCAATGATTATTCTAAAGTATTTTCGGACACACTTGGATGTTTAAAAGGGTTTGAACACATAATAATCCTAAAAAAAATCTGCTAAACCTTGTGTTCATAAAGTCAGGAAGGTACCTCATATGATGGTTGAACCTTTGAAATTGGAAATTGATAGGTTGTTGAAGCTGGGAGTAATTGAGGAAATTGAATCTTCAGAGTGGTTGAGTCCAATAGTTTTGGCACCCAAAGATGGGAGGAAGTCATTGAGAATGTGTGTGGACTTGCGCGGATTGAATGAATGGATATGGTTGAATCGCCAGCCACTACCTAACATTTCTGAGTCCATTAGTGTATTGAAGGGAGCAAATATCTTTAGTGTGCTTGACCTTTTGTCAGCATATCATCAAATTGTTCTGCACAAAGATTCAAGACATTTGACATCATTCGTTACCCCTCTGGGAGCTTACCAATTTTTGAGGATGCCTTTTGGGTTGGCCTCGGCTGCAGCATGTTTTCCGAGGGTGATGAAAATGGTTCCTGGGAGTCTGAGTAATGTGATGTTCTTCCAAGACGATATCTTGATGTATGGGAAAGATGAGTGCAAGCATGAGAAAGTGTTGAGATCTGTTTTGCACAAGTTGGAGGAGAGTGGTCTCACAGTTAAAAAAGAAAAGTGTCGTATTGGGTTAGAGTCTGTTACTTATCTTGGACATGTGATATCTGGGAGTGGCATACAACCAAAGTTGGAGCTTGCGGAGAGTATTATTAAAGCCCCTGCTCCAGAAGATAAAGACCAGGTAAAGTCATTTTTAGGAATGGCTGAATTTTATTCCAAATTCGTCAAGGGATTTGCAAGTGTTACTGAACCCATAAGAGCCCTTTTAAAAAAGGGTGTGAGATTTGTATGGTCCAAAGATTGTGAGGGAGCTTTTAACACTATTAAGTTAGAAATTGGAAAAATACCAACTCTGGGCCACTTTGATTCCAAATTGAAGACTATCTTGACTACTGATGCCAGTCTCAAAAGTCTTGGGGCTGTATTCTCTCAAATGGTGAATGGGGAGGAAGTGGTTGTGGCTTTTGCTTCAAGGCCCTTAGTGAAGCAGAGAAGAATTATTCTTGTATTGAAAGAGAAGCGTTGGGAGTATTTTGGGCTATTTATCATTTTAAGTTTTATTTGTGGGGAATTCCATTTGTTGTTAAGAATGACCATCGTCCCCTTGTGCACATATTTTCATGTCACCAAAATGATCACATGACCCCCAGGTTGAAAAGGTGGAGTGAGGGGTTACAAGAATATAACTTTGTGGTGCAGTACATTTCGGGGCGGAATAATAAGCCTGCTGACTGCTTGTCACGTTTACCCATAGATGGTGAACATGTTTTTGAAGTTAGTGAGAGTGTGAATTGGGTAATTGAATCATCAATATCTAAGGATGAATTATTGAAGTGTGTTGAGAGGTGACAGGATAGTTCCACCAGGTGATTTGAGGGAAAGGATTGTCAATTTGGCTCATGAGGGTCACTTGGGAAGGGGCCTCACCAAAGTGCGTGTTAGAGAGAGATACTGGTGGCCTGGAATGGACCGAATGGTTGAGTCGATAGTGAAAGATTGTAATTTGTGTGCTGTTAATGACATGTCTCGCACCACATCTCATTCTCCTCTGTCTCCAGTGGAAATTCCATCTGCAGTATGGACTGAAGTAGGACTTGATATTGCAGGTCCTTTTTAGTTGATGCCCTGGTATGAAAGATTTGATATATTGTTAGTAGACTATACCTCAAAGTGGGTTGTATCAAAGTGCATGGGGGTAGTCAATTCTAGGTCTGTTATTGAGTTTCTTAAGGATGTATTTGTTTCAGAAGGTGTTCCTAAGTACTTAGTTACGGATAACGGGGTGCAATTTACCTCTAATGAGATGGATGTTTTTCTTTAAAATCTTGGAATTATTCATCAGAAAACAGCTCTTTATTCTCCCCAGGCCAATGGTCTTACAGAGAGGATGAATAGAGTGGTGAAGAGTTGTGCACAACGAGCTCTGGAGTCTAGGGTTTCGTTTAGAGGTGTGCTGAGAGAAACATGGTGGGCACATCGCACAGTGCCTAATGGAGGAAGAATAGCCTGTTCTAAACTAAATCTGGCTTGGCTTCCACTGAAAGATAGTGGGAATAGTGTGGAAGGTGATTTGGAAGATGATTTGAGAAGGAAGGAGGTGTTAACTAGGTATCAACAGAGATATAAACAACGGTATGACAGTAAAATGGGTGTCAAAATGAGGAAGTGGAATGTAGGTGATTGTGTGCTAGTTAAAAAATCTAAACATGCTTACAAAGGCACTTCCAATTTTATTGGCCCTTTTATCATTGTCGCAGTAAAGAAAAATGTTGTTACTTTAGACAATGGTTGCACTTGGAACATGTCCCACTTGGCCAAGTGTACTGAACTGAAATGGCGCAAAGGCCATTTCATGGACACTTCCTCTAATTGGGACTTGAGTAATAATTCTAGAAGACCAAGACATCTGCCTGGAAAGTTCAAGGATTATGTTATGTATTAGTAAGCCTTGATGTTTTGTATTAATACGTTGTTATTGGTCTTTGTTATTTTTAGTTCTTAAGGTTTAATTTTTTTTATTTTAATTATTATGTATGGGGGATGTATTATAATTTACTTTCTCCTTAAGGAATGTTTAATACATTGCATCATTCTGTGAGTAATGATATTCCAATGTAAACTGTGCCAGTTGCTGAGCTGTAGCTGTTGGTGGTTGTATATAATAAACTTGCTCTTGAAGTCATGAAGAATTGAGCACTTTTATAAGTATGTACCTGTTCTTGTTCATTTAGAAAGTGTGTGCTAGGCTGCTCTGTGGAAAGATAAGCATATTTTTCTCGTGAATGGAGAAAAGATCCCAAAATCTGAAACCCTTGGCAGCTAAGCTTGGATAACTAGCCAGGGCGAAATGCACTGTTTCTTTTGAGAGATGGAAGTTCATATTAAGAAGAATGCAAGTTGTGGGCAACTGTTTTAGAGTGAGAGAGGTTGAATTAATTATTTTAATTGATTTCAGGGTTCGTTCCCTCTTTCCTGCTGTCCTTCCTCACAACCCCTTCCCTCGAGAGGGCACATTGAAACTCTGTGCTATCGTGGCAAGCAGAATTGGTGGTGCTTAGAGGTGGTCCTATTAACCATCACCCTGACCCTGAATATTAAGGATGCTGACACTACTTTTCCTTGGCGTGTCATTCCTGGTGGCCCTCAAGTAGGTGGCTGTGCAGTGGTTGGTACTGGAATCAGTCATCAGCGGTTTGCTGTGACTATGACTGGGGCTGGTGGAGTTGTACATTTTTGGCAAGGTTGTGCTACTCGGTATTGGTGTCTCAGTCTCTAACTCCGGTGCCTGTGTCTTTACTGCTATGCATGCACGGCTTCCCAAGTCTTGTTTACTTGCTCCAGGCGTGTGGGGTTGTGGGCTGTGCAGTACCTTTGATCCCTCCTCAAGGGTCTCAACAGTGGCACTTTTGTAAATAGATCAGTGTGGAGGTAGAGCAATGATGCTGAGAGTTACTATGTGTACAATGCAGTGGCTTTGGTTTAAACGTTTCCTACTTGTCTGCATTATCTTTTATATGCTGTCTAAATGTACCAACAAACGTGATTATTTTAAAAAAAATGTTCCATGTACCTTTTTTGCATGAATATCTAGTTGCTTCCCTTCATGAGTTTGATGTACAGTATAATTTGTTGAGATAGTGTTTTAACATCCTATTGTTAATGCTATGGGCTACAATTTAATTAGAATTAGAGTGAGATGTATAGTGCATATAACGCCATTACATGTAATAGGACGCATATTGAACATTTCTGTACAATTGTTCTAACACGGGAGGGTCAGTCCCTGACAATGAGGGGGAGTCAGTGGGTATATGTGCAGGATTTTAATTATTACTAACAAACACATGCCGCATATCTAACCATTTTTACAAAAAAATGTCCTGCATATTTGCACAACAAATCTTCGTACACATTTTGTTTAGTTATTGTGACATCTCTGATTGGAATTTCTGTTGCATGTTTATTAAATGTGAGAACTGAACTTTCGGCACCTGTGGGTGCTTTTGCCCATAGTATTGCCTTTGTCTGGTGTTTACATTTACCCCTGACATACTTCCATGGCGACTTACCTATTGGGATTGTTTTTGTAATAAAGTATCAATGGTACTAACACCTATGATTGCTTATTGGTGAAATATTATGGCAATCATTCGGCCCTTTCTACAGTCACCGTCTCATGATCTTAATTCTACCAACACTGCCTAATTTGCTCTGTGGTCCTTTTGGTCAGTCATGCAGCTTTGTTGTCATCTTTGAAACAGCCCTATATCAATATTTTGTGGGATCTGGGACATTCTGAAGGTATTGCAAATAGCTTTTCACTCTGCAGCACACTCCTCCACATGGATTTCTAAATCTTTGCATCCTCAGATGTCTCAAGTGCCATTTTTAGGTTGCATATTCGAGACCTCTTGTATATACTTCAGTGTATACTTAAATGTGTATGTACTTTGTGGGCTTTGGAGATAAGCCCTAGGATTTGTCTGCTTCTGCTTAGGGACTTTTGTTTTCTGTTCAACTGCCTCTATTTGACTGTTTTGATAGAAAACGACCAGTAGAGGTCAGTAAAATACCAATATTTCTATCTGCTGAGGGACTTTCTTTTTTTCTTTTTCTGGTACTACCTCTATTTAACTTTCTTAAAAGAAAACGACCAGCAGAAGTCAATAAAATAACAGAATCACTTTAGCGTTCTCTAGATTCCAGTCCATAGAAATTGTCTTCCATGAGCACCCGTTGAAAATATTTTTTTTTCAAATCTTGTATTTTCAGTGATATGACTACCAAAGGCCTTGATTTTATATTTAAAACAGAACTTTGGACTATACCATTTCCCACTGAAAGGCAATTTGTGTTCCCATACCTGGCTAGTCACACACTTTGGTGCTTACTTTTCCTCCATGTTAAAGAACCCAGGCTACTGTGCTGCATCGCTAAATACATACAAGGTCCGAAAGGCGAGACTGATTGCATTGCAAATGCTTGTTTTCATATTTTTTGATACTCCAGTGAAATCCTCTGTGCCTCTGTTTTTCCCCTCCTACATTCCACTTGTCTCATTTCCTGCTTTGCTGATTTCATCAGTGGTTGACGGACCAACAGTAACAAATCATTCACAGTTTGCATCTGTGAGAAATTCTCCCTTTTGTGTGACCACCTCTGCTGATTTTTTGCTTTTTGATATTGCTGTTTTTTTAAACTCTAATCACTGGGGCACTGCTGTCCAGTCCCCTTTGTATGTGGTCTGACCTTTAAAGCATGGTAAAACTGGCTAATCCCAAGTGGTTAACTTTCCAGTAAAGCCATTATATTGGGAAATATACCACTGGCACAGAATGTGGGGAACTACAGTACCTATAGCACCATCCACTAGGCTGACAAGGAAAAACATTGTTTCAGGCGGACATGTGTAGCATGACTGCCACATATTTTAAACCTCCAGGCAAACTTGTCAAAATAACCCTTTTTGACAGAATGGAGCCCCACTTTTAAGCATTAAGAAAGTCACCACAGATAGGCTGATTAACTCACAAGGTAGGATGTCTAGAATTAAAAAGAGGAATATGGAGGACTTTTATGTTCTCATGTTCTCATGTTCCTCGAGTGACTAGCCCCTAAAGCTATTTTAACTCTAAAGGGCTGTAGTTGATACTACGGCCCACATGCATCATTGTGTCATTTTGCATTTCTTAATTTGCGAAAAATAAGGAATCGCAAATTAAGAAGTGCAAAATGCTATGCATCATTTTTTTCGGTATTTCTTTGTGATTCGGTAAAAATCGAAATTTTTACCGAATCCCAAAGAAATACCGAATTCTTAAGTTAATTTTCGCAATTCCCATTGATTCCTATGGTCCAAAAGGCCCATAGGAGTCAATGCAAATTGCGAGTGGCACTTAGAAAATTTCATGGGTGCAGGGGGGGGTCCAAAGGACCCCCCCATGCACCCCTGAAATTTATTTTTCGCATCATGTTTCACACACACATGTCCTAAGGACATGTGTGTGTGAAACATGAATGTTGAAAAAAAAACATTCAAAGCATTTTAAACACTTTTTCCAAATTTACCGAGTGGTTCAACCACTCGGTAAATTTGGAACCCTAATTGCGAATTTCCACTTGTCAAAGTAATGATGCATTGCTTTTAAGAAGTCGCACATCTGCGACTTCTTAAAAGCACCCGCAATTTTAGAACTCGCAACAATGTTGCGAATTCTAAAATTGCTTCATGCATCCCAAAAAGCACTTTTGCATTCGCAAACGGCCGATTTTAAGGAATCGCACCGTTTGCGAATGAAAAAGTGCTTGATGCATGTGGGCCTACGAGAAAACTGAAGTTCAAATAAAATACTGTTTTTGTTAACTTTGGTTTGGAATAAAGCACGGATGAAATTCAACCACTGTTTGTAATGTGTATGAAAAATGACATTCAAGTAACTTTTAAAAAGTTAGACTTTGCCAGCCTGAAGCTCCAGTATGCTAATTACCAATTGCCTACAGCAGCTGTCGCCTATGTTTTTCCTTGAATGAGATGCAAACGCTGTTTCCAGAGCAGAGCAGTGCCTTATACCTTGCAGCATGAAAACCTGGGTGTGAGGTATGTGACTCCTATCAGGAACTTTTTTTCTGATTCGTTAGGGTGTAGCTAGGACTCACGCCCACCCACTGGGTAATGAATCCTACAAAGGTAACACATTAGCAACAGCTCATCAGGACACTTTCTGGGGCTTTGGCAGAACAGAAGAGGACTGGACCTCCTGTTGTGACCGGTATGGAGACCTGTGGGGCTGGATCTGCTCTCACTTGAAACCAGGACTCAGAAGTGGGCCCCATGGGTCAGTTGGCTTACCTCCAGTGTGGCTGGAGTGATACTACAAACTTCAAGAAGCTCTTTTCCTGGAGTGACCAGCTGACCAGTAGCCACTGAACCTGGCCTGCACATTGGCTGTGGACTCTGCTGGAGCGAGTACTGGCCCTAGGTTCTGTGCCCAAGGTCCTGGTAGCCTTGTAGGAGACTGAGAGGAACTACTCCAGAAAGTCTGTGACTAAAAAATGTTTTAGACTTCCAAAACCTCGAAGCTTCAGTGGGACCTCTAGACAAAGCTATCTGACTTCAAGAGGACTTCATCCAGACTTTGTTCGACCTCAACCAGGCTTGCTGCATCTGAGGATTTTGACTTACTTAAAAATGACTACATCAGAAAGTAAGAACTTTTACCACAATGACACAGTGGGTGTATCCCACCTCGGCTCCATCGCATTGGCCTGAAATAACATATAGGTCTAGATAAAGTATGAACAATGACTTCTGACTGGTGCTTCAATTTTCTTGAGGTGTTTTTCCATTAAACGTTTTTAAATCATATCTTGGGTTCTCCTTATTGGATTTTAATAATGTAATTTTTCTAATTATATTTTTTCTTTTTTTCTTTTTTTTTATTAATCATCATCAATTTATCAATTCATTAATACACATCCTTAAAAGAAGGTCAATATCTAAAGTCGACATGAGTTGTCATCATACACTAATACATATCTTATACAATTGCAATAAATCCTTGTTGCAACACTCATTTTAATAGAAGAAAAGCAACATAAAAATCATAATAATCATTCCTTCCCATTAATTCACCATTTATGCAACCCTATTCCCATCTTTCCCCCTTCCGAAAGGGACCCCCCTAGCTTCAGCCGGGGAAAATGTAACTTATACCTATACACAGCTAGTTACTCTCCAGCCTACGTTTCCATTCTATTACTGGAGCCCAAATACGCTTACCTAGATGCTTTGCTTTCCATCCTTTTTTCTCATATAATCCTTTCTCCAAGCTATATATAGCTAAGAGCTGTGACAGCCATTGTTGGAACGATGGGGGATTAGGGTCTTTCCATGCGGATGCTATACAGATCCTAATGATGGCTGCTGCCAAAAATAGAAATTCATGGTGAGCTACAGAAGCTCCCTCCCTAGCCACTCCCAAAATCATTAATATATTAGTGAAGCTTATCTGAACCCCCAACGCTCGTCCCATGAAAAGTTCTATCACATTTTTAAAGGGGGCTAAAGTTGGACATGAAGCAAACATGTGAATCGTATCTGCTTCCACACTTTGGCAGAGCGGACAGCTTACACTGCTTCTACCACCCCATCAAGCTATTCTTTCTGGTGTATAATACAATTCATAGATAGTCTTATAATGTTGGGCCTGGAGATTTGCCACCTTTAATACCGTGCTTGCCAATTTGAGCGAAGTTTCAAGCTCATCCCTTACTGTACTCCCTTTCATCCTCCACTTTGCTGAGAATTTCTCCATATCATCCTTCTTATACTGGCTCAATTCCACATATATCTGTGTGATTGAGCATCCCTCCTGACTTTGCAATTGTTCCATGACCACTTCTCTTTCAAATCCCTTAATCCCTCCTTGTTTATGTGTCAGGGCCGACCTAATCTGCAGGAATTTAAAGAAATCTCTACGTTCTAAGTTACATAAATGTTGTGCTCTATCAAAAGAAATTATACCAATAAAATCCCCAATAGTCCTGACACCAAGCTCATCCCACAAGTACAACAAGTACAACAAGTACAACACACATTTACATTTACATCATCTCATTAGTGGCAATGTAGTGAGTCATTCTCCCAAGTACCATTTTTTTCCAGATTGAGGTCCAGACCACTATTGCTGCCCCGAGCATCTTAAACTTGACTTTCTTATAATAGCTTGCCTCGCTAAACCTTAGGAGCCAGTTATGTGCTTCGCCATTTAATAGGAGTTCATAAGTATCTGGTATAACCTCACCTCCCCTCCATTTATCTGTAATTACCCCTCCCAGTAACCCTCTCATGTACTGGAAAACCGATGCCCAATAGTATGCCCTGAAGTCAGGCACTGCCCAACTCCTCTATCTCTAGGAAGGGACATAAATTTAATGGTAGGCAGTCTAAATATCGAGTTGTTAATGTCGAAGTACCATATTATCGAGTCCTAAAAGTCGATGGTAAGAAATATCGACAACCAAAATATCGTTGTAGAAAATATCGATTTATGTGTGTGTCAATATTATCGAAGACATGAATTTCGAAATCAGTAATATCGAAGCTTAAAATATCGATAGTCAAAAATATCGATATGTAAAAGTGATGTTTTAAAGTAAGTTAAGTAATGATATAGTAAAATGTTGTCTATATATAAGGTAATTTATATATATAATTCCAATAATTGTAGTTAGAAGTGTAGGAGCGGGATGTAGAGTTTATAGGGGATAAGGGTGGGTAGTGTTTTAAAAAAGTATAGTGTAATTATGTAATATTAAATTTCGAATTTTAATTAAAATTGTACATTTTCGAAATTAGATTTAAATATTTGTAAAAGGCGAAATTTTATATAAATTTATGGAGTATTGTTAAATTAATTGTAGTTTGATTTTGTGTATGTAGTACAAATTTTTGAAAATATATATTGATATTTAAATATTTACGAAATAATTTTATAATAATTTTAGGAGCGGGATGTAGAGTTTATAGGGGATAAGGGTGGGTAGTGTTTTAAAAAAGTATAGTGTAATTATACAATTTAAAATTTCGAAATTTCATTTACATTTCTAAATTTCGATTATTGAAATAAATGTTTGAACTTTTCGAAATTTTCTCGAAATTTTGGGAGTATATAAATAAAAATTTAAATGTTCTTTTGGGTATGTACTAAAAAGTTTAGAAAATATTAAATTTTTTTTAAAATTTTATAAATATTTGTAAAATAATTTTAGGAGCGGGATGTAGAATTTATAGGGGATAAGGGTGGGTAGTGTTTTAAAAAATATAGTTTAATTATAGAAATTAAAATTTCGCATTTTAATGAAAAATTCTAACTTTAGAAATTAGAAATAAATATTTGAACAAGTCGAAATTATATCGACATTTATGGAGTATAGTACAACATTTTTTAGTTTGATTTTGTGTATGTACTAAAAAGAATTGTAAATATAAACTTTTTATATATATTTAACATATATTTGTATAATTATTTTAGGAGTGGGATGTAGAGTTTCAAGGGGATAAGGGTGGGTAGTGTATAAAAAAAGTATACTGTAATCATACAATAATAAATTTCCTATTTTATTAAATTATTTCTACATTTCGAAATTTTAAATACATATTTGTTAAATGCGTAATTTCATACACAATTATGTTATGTTTTTTATTTTTGTGATTTTGTGTATGTAGTAAAAAGTATTATAAATATATATTTTCGTAGATATTTAATAAAGAAATGTATCATAATTTTAGGAGCGGGATGTCGAGTTTATAGTGGATAAGGGTGGGTAGTGTTTTTCAAGGGAAATTTTTTGGGTTCAGGGTCAGTTTTTAGTTTGTGGGTAAAGGGGTATTTTAGGTTTCAGGGTCAGTTTTTAGTTTGTGGGTAAAGGGGTATTTTCAGGTTTCTGGGTCAGTTTTTAGTTTGTGGGTAAAGGGGTATTTTTATGTTTCAGGTTCAGTTTTTAGTTTGTGGGTAAAGGGGTTTTGTTAGTGTTCAGGGTCAGTTTTTAGTTTGTGGGTAAAGGGGTATTTTTAGGTTTCAGGGTCAGTTTTTAGTTTGTGGGTAAAGGGTTTTTTTTAGAGTTCAGGGTCAGTTTTTAGTTTGTGGGTAAAGGGGTATTTTTAGGTTACAGGGTCAGTTTTTAGTTTGTGGGTAAAGGGGTATTTTTAGGTTTCAGGGTGAGTTTTTAGTTTGTGGGTAAAGGTGTTTTTTTAGAGTTCAGGGTCAGTTTTTAGTTTGTGGGTAAAGGGGTATTTTAGGTTTCAGGGTCACTTTTTAGTTTGTGGGTAAAGGGGTTTTTTTAAGTTTCAGGGTCAGTTTTTAGTTTGTCGGTAAAGGGGTATTTTTAGGTTTCAGGGTCAGTTTTTAGTTTGTGGGTAAAAGGGTATTTTTAGGTTTCAGGGTCAGTTTTTAGTTTGTGGGTAAAGGGGTATTTTTAGGTTTCAGGGTCAGTTTTTAGTTTGTGGGTAAAGGGGTATTTTCAGGTTTCAGGGTCAGTTTTTAGTTTTTGGGTAAAGGGGTATTTTCAGGTTTCAGGGTCAGTTTTTAGTTTTTGGGTAAAGGGGTATTATGGTGTTCTGGGTCAGTTTTTAGTTTTTGGGGTACAGGGGTACAGGGAAAAAATAAATTAAGATTAAATTTAAATTAAATTAATTAAATGATATTAAAATCAATTATATTACATTACTTTTTTTTCCATTTAATTTACGATAGTAATTTACATTGAATTAATGTCCTGCACTTACTCAAATTAATTGGTGATTGGAGTTAGAATAGTAAATTAAATAGGTTCTGTGTCCTGCACTTACCCTAATTAAATGGTGATTGCAGTTGTAATAGTAAATTCTTAAAGATTTTTGACAAGCAATTACCTAAAGTAAATGGTGACTGGAGTCGGAATATTAAATTTATTAATTCTGTGTCCTTCAAATATTGATATTATATGTATATGGGTGTATGATTAATAACTGTTATAGGTTCAGTGTATAGTATGTACTCTAATTACATGTGGTATATAGAAATAGATAGAACATTACAGTTATAATACATTAGCAAAAATATATAAAAATGATTTTGTAATAGGTAATAGAAAATAATTACACAATTTTTGTTGACTATAATTTTTTTATTGAACAATTGAAAAATACGATCACATATACATTTTATCAAGCTATGTTTGGTATAAATATTAAAAAAAGAAGGACAATGTTCTTTTAATAATCACATTTTTGAGTAGTTTTCTTGAAAAGTACTTTTAAATTGTAGAGAAAAAGTGGTTAGTTAACATAATGCAATGTATGATATTATACATACATAATATAAATATTATTTCTTAATAAAACATTAAACATGTGTAATGAAAAACATAAATCACAAAATTTCTATAAATATAGTGATATACAGATGATGATATTAATATATGAACACTTTTAAATGTATAATGTAATATAAATATCTTTAATACAATATTGTTATGTATAATTATTATTATTAATAAATATGTTTAAATAATAATAATATTCACATATTCGTCATATTGTAAACAAGTAAATCAGGAAAACAAATACAATATTACACATTTAGTTATATAATAATTTTAATAAATATTACATTAAATATTTATACATTTTTATACTTAATGTAATAAATATTAAAAGTATGTAAAATATAATTAATATAAAGCAAAAAATATGTACATTTCACAATGTACTATGCAATTTTTTGTACATTACACATAATTTCGAACCATATATATAACAATAATGGACATTTATAGTAGTACTTTTCACAGTTACATATAATTCGGTTCTTTTATTTTGTAACCACTCTTTGTCTTTTTGCGTTATTTTGGGAAAGAGAAAGTCGTGGTTGGAAGCAGGTTCACGTTTGAGTACGTACGATTCTACTTTTATCTTTTTAAAGTATTGTAACTAAAAATTAAAGGTACTCCTTTGTTATTTTGGGGTTGGTAAATAAAGTATGATATAATGGAGTGGACTCAATACGTATTTTCGTTAACAAGTTTTTGGGCCATTTGAAATAGTGGGAGTTAATGAGTATGTGGTATCATTTAATTAAAAATAAAACAAATCGGAATGTTATGTTTATATATTATGGTATACTCGTTAGTGTTATGTCGGTGGGATTGTTTTGAATTTTTTTATCTCGTATTTTGAAACAGCTATTTCCGTTTCCGATTACTCTTTTTTTTGGGAAAGGAAGTGTGTTTCAGTTGTTAGAACGGAGATGTATAACATTCTTCCTTTATATTTTGAGTTCTCTGAAATATTTATCACAGTTTAAGATAACTGTCGTCATTTTCAATGGCATTTAAATAGTCGTTTTATTTGGATGATGGATAGTTTTAGCACAGTTAATAGAAAAATATTTAATGATTTGTTGGATTAAGTGTTTGAGATTTACACATTGTATTGTCGGTAAAGGATTAATCTTTATGATGTTCTATTTAAAGGTAAGTTATTCATTTTTATTATTTTGTTTGGATGGAAACAGTATTTAAAAAAAAAAAATTCATATAATGATATATTTATTTAGTCTTTTTATAATAGTGTAAAAAAATAAATTTGACTAAATAAATATAGATTTATTATATTAGAATATGTGTGTTATCATATTCTGGATATTGTTTGATGTTTATCCATTGATTTACGTATTGCAATTAGTTTAATGTTTTGGCTATCATTTTTAAATATTCCAGTCCTCTTGTTGTAGGATATAGTTGGACTTGCTGTTGAAGATATAGATACATTTGAGCAGTTTGTCTAGAGATTTTTGGTTTTAGTTGTATGACAGATTGCTCTATACGTAAATCCTGAAAGCTTTGCTCTTTTTGTATAGCTGTGAGTAGCTTGTGTAATGTGGGTGTTGTACGTCCAGTAGAAGAGAGGAAGGCATTGTGCCAACCTTCAACAGCATTGTTCGTTTTTGCCTCTTGGTTCAGCGTTGGTAGATACACATTCCACCAGGGAATTAAAAATTTAGGCTGGCGTCTGTGGCCTGACCTATGTAGTCTTCCTACCCAGTTGTCCTCAAAGTAATCTAAAAGTGGGGCGAGTCTTTGCTCATTTTGGGTGTAGAAAGGACTTTCAATTAATAGATTGTAATGTTCTGCCACATCAGTTACTGGTACATATGCCAGAGCAATGAGATTTTTGATTTGGTATGCAAAAGTTATATTTGTTGCATACTCAACACTAAGGGCAGATTTTTGTAAATGTCTCCAGAGACATTAATTGAAATGAAAATACCATCCTTGAATGGATGTGTGTGGGTAACTTTTCAAAATAGAATTAATCATAGCTTGTTCGAAGTCTATGATGATTTTCATTGGGAAGTAGTCAGAAGTTTGTTCTTTTATTTTTTGCAAAATTTCTGAGTAAGTTGTGGCTTGTTTGTTCGGTAATAAACAGTATATGAAGGGGATACAGGTATTATGATATTGCCCATGAATTGTGTATAATTGGTAGAAAGGTTTTGGGCATATAGAAAAAGTTCCATCCATCATCCAAGTAGCACTTTCTGTTAATTTTTTCATATTGTTATTAGTTGCAAACATTATTATTCTTTTGTCCTTGCTATGATTATCATACAAAATAAATGGCTCGTCATTATGAGTGATTACAAGCTCAGGCGGAATTATGACTTCCTCAAAAGTTCTAGGAGTTGGTATATTGGGTCTACTTGCTTTCTTTGTCCTTGCTATTGTTCTTTTAATGGAAGCAATAGATGGTAGCTGACCTCTTGCTTCTCTGGGAACTTTAGGTAGTAATTCTTTCAGAATTACGTTGGTAGGTAGTTCTGATCTGCTACTTAATTCTTTGATATTCTCGAGAGTGGATCTCACTTCGATTTCCGAGATGTTTGGTGGGTGATTATGTTCAGTGGTATTAAGAACACTAGTTTCCCTTGTTGTAGCACGGCCATAGCATTTATTGGAGTAATATTTCGTACACTTCCAATTTACTTTTAGGTCTTTTTGTTTCTCCTGAGTATAAATGTAGCCCATATAGCATAACAAAAATTTGCCTTTCTGAGATGTAATAAATCTTGCATCATCAGTCATTCTTATTTATTTATGCGACTTTTAAAGCGCGCAAATACCCGTAGGTGTCTCGGCGCTATAGATCAAAAGTAGTCAGACAGAAAATAATTAAACAGAAAGAGCAGTTTACTGAGTGAAAAGCCACGTTTTCAACTGTCTCCTGAAGGTCATGAGGGTGGGGCTGATTTTGATGTAGGTGGGGAGAGAATTCCAAAGTTTGGCTGTGGCTATTACAAAGCATCTGTCTCCCCAGTTAACTCTTCGGGTGCGAGGAATGTTAACACAATGATAGGAAGAGGAGCGCAAGGTTCTGGGGTTGTTTTTAGGTTTAAAGGCCTCTCTGAGAAAAACAGGACCTATGTTATTGATCGCTTTGTATGCTATACAGAGGGACTTAAATCTGGTGCGGTTTTTGATGGAAAGCCAATGAAGGTTTTGCAAGTGGGAGGAGATGGATTGAAATTTGGGAATCTTGAGAAGGACTCTGGCTGCCGCATTCTGCACTAGCTGAAGTTTATTAGTAATTTTGGCCTGTGCATTCAAAAAAAGAGCATTACAATAATCTATACGTGAAAAAATCAAGGAGGTGATGAGTGTTTTTGCATGAGAACTGGGGATATAAGGTAGTAGCTTTTTTATTTTCCGTAACGTAAAAAATGAAGAGGACACCACATTGTTAGCATGATGGGTAAATAGCAATTTATCATCAAATATTACCCCTAAGTTCCTCACCTTGGTGACCGGGGTGGGGGGAGGACCTAGCTTGTCAGGCCACCAGATGGGAGACCAGATGGGTTCCAGTTTACCAAAGACCATTATCTCTGTCTTGGAGGAATTCAACTTTAAGTTCTGGTATCTAGAAAAGTTAATATACAAATATTAATAAAATGTGAAATGTATAAAAGATTTTAAATAAAGCAAGTACTCTTATAGTAATTTACTTACCAGCAGTAATGTTCTATGTATCGAAAGTAGGTGCTTGTTGAGTCCGATGTTGTTGTTCTATTGCCACGGTCTGTTGAAAAAAAATTAAGTTTGTTATAGGAAAAGTTACAATGTTTTTTTTGGTTTTATTTTTGGTAGTTTATAACGTCTCTAAAAATACTTTACTTTAATTGGATTTTAAAAGAGACATTTCCAAGATAATATTAACAGAAGCATACAAAGAGTCATTTTTTGTTCGAGTATATTCTATAGAGTTTATAAGGACTAGTTATGTTTTATTTCTGAACTTACCTAGAGAATTAGAGTAGTAGCAGAATGTTTGTTCTTTGATGTGAATTATCTGTTTTCTGTAGCTTTGAGGTCTGTTTAGAGAGAAAGTTTATGAAAATTAGCAATGCGTTTATATGTTCCATAAACAATACAGACTTGTTATAAAGCATTGTTACTTATTTGCTGAAAAGAACCTGGGATGACACATGTATTATGAGTTAAAGCAAAAGAAACATATTTAAGAACAGGATTAAATAATTTTTTACACAGCATTGTAACGTTTTTTCCCCAAAACATTCTGGCTTCACAATATGTATTAAGAGTTACAGCCGAAGAAACAAATTAGAGAGTTAGAAATTAGGACACTAATTGTCAAATAACGTTAAGTAAATACTAAAAATATGTAGATACCTTTTTTAAATGTAAAGTGTCCAGTATCTTGAAGTTGAAGTATAACTTTATTTGTTTGTAGAGTCTGTTTAAAGGCAAAGTACATAAAGAAACAACAATTTAGGTTACAAATCTTGGTCTATAAGTAATAGTAAAAAAGATTAGCATGTATTAACAGAGCTATATCATTACTTACTTGTAGTTTCAGGACGAATTTTCTTGCACAGAAGAATATAGCTCCCAAAATTGGCAGTATGTGGTCACGAAGAATATTCCCTGCAAGTTGTATGGCTGTTTGTGACTGGTTTATATAGTCTATGTGTAATTAAGTTTGCTATCTGATTGGTCAGATATGTAAAGACGAGTTACTATTGGTTAGTTTGAATTTTTTTAAACTTAAACATTTAAGATATATCTTCTTATATTGTTTATCTAGAGGAACTTAAATGATATATTTATGTGATAAAAAACTCTTGTAATTAATATAGAATATGTACAATGAGTACTAAGTCTAAAAAATGTATGTTTACAATTACTTTATATCCAAATATCGTTAGTGTGCGAAAACACAATTTTTTACAGTTTATCTTACTTAATAATTTGAAAAAAAAATAGTGAAGTCTTTTAAAATGTGTGTATTACTAAGAGAATAGATTTATTGGTGTTATATATTAAAAATAGAGTATTATTTAGCAATCGATATTTTCATACAGACAAAAATAGTGTTATCGATTTTTTAGTATTCGATATTATTGTAGTGTGCTATATGTAGTATTGAGTGTCGATATTATGGTAGTCGAAAATACTGTTAACAATATTTGTGTAGACGATATTTTTGTACATCGATATAGTTTGCTCGATATTTTTGTCGTTTTTATGTTAAGTATAGGGTGTCGATATTAGTGATATCGATGTTTGAGACTCGATGTTATAGTAGGTCGATTTTTGTGTAATCGAAATTCTGTCAGTGATTCAAATTTAATAGCCCTTCACGTTTTTCCTTGCGACCAGATAAACCGGTTAGCAACTCCTTCCATCTCTATAAACCAGTTATTACCAAATTTCAGTGGAATAGTCCTGAATAAATACAGGACCTTTGGGAGAAATAGCATTTTTATTATATTGCAATGCCCTACCATTGTCAGATGTAAATTATTCATTCTATCTAGGTCTTTTTTTGATTTCTGAATTACTGGCCCACATTTTTTTCCACTATTCGCATTAAATCAGATGGTATTATTACTCCAAGATATGTAGCTGAAATTGTCACTCTTTGATCTACCAGGGTAGCCTTGTCGTTAACCACGATTTGTGTCTTGCCTTGGTTTAATTTATAGCCAGACATTGCCCCATAAATAGCTGCTTCTTGTTCTATCTCCACCAAAGCAGACAAAGGTTCTGCAGACGTGATTGCCAAGTCATCTGCATAGCCTATGATCTTCGTTTCAAACCCATTCAGCGTTATTGGTAAGATAGTTCTATTTAGCTCTATTCTCCTAATAAAAGAATCAATATAAAAAGCAAAAAGTAGCGGAGAACAAGGACACCCTTGCCGGGTTCCTCGCCGGATGTTAATTACATCGCTCTGTTCGCCCACAGCTCGAAGTCTGATCTTAGGGTTTCTATATAAAGCCTGTAGTGCCTTTATACACCTTGGCCCAACATTTACTTTTTCTAATACAGAGCAAAGAAAGCCCCACAAGACCCTATGAAACGCTTTCTCGGCGTCGAGCTATATGAGAGCCAATGGGTCTTGTGAGGCTGCTGTACCATCAAATAAGGTACAAACTCTTCTGATATGGCCTTCCGTACCCCTCCCAGGGATGAACCAATGTTGTCTGGGTGAAATTGCCTTCCCTATTATCGAGCTGAGGCGATTAGCTAAAATCTTTGAGTACATTTTAGTATCACTATTCATGAGGCTGATTGGTCTTTATGAGCCTGGGTCCGTTGGAGGCTTGCCCTTTTTCAAAAATACCACCATAGTGGCTTCTCCCCAAGATTGTGGGGTATTTCTCCACTCTGAGTTTGGGTCATTACTTTACAAATATCTTCCTTTAAAACTAAAAAGAAATTCTTGTAAAATTCTAGGGGGATAAGATCCGGCGGGTAAATCATTAATTGCCCTCTGAATTTCTTCAGCGGAAAAGCAAGCCTCCATAGCTGTAGCATCTTCCTCCGAGAATCTCTCAATTGAAGTCGACTCAAGATAGTCGTCTATTTCCTTCCTCTCCATGACCCTGCCCTTATCATATAATTTTTGGTAAAAATCTTGAAATACCATGCATATCTCTTTGGGGGTGGTGACAGCTACCCCAGTATCTGAGTATCTGAGATCATCTTGGATATATCCCCTCTAGTTGCTACAGCTTTATGTGGTGCCGAATAATAAGTGCTACCACCCCCACAATCGTTTTGTTGTTCCCACAGTCCGTTATCATTCATCATTTGGACTAAAGCCCTATGGATTTTCTTCTTTCGTCCTACAAACTTGGTGGGACCCCCCCTTCCACAGCCCATTTAGTCCATTAATATTAAAATCCCCACACATTATGATTGGGAGTGGCCAATTAGCAATTTGCGTATTAACTTGATAAAGCATCTCAGGGTCATTAACTGTTGGGGCATAAATCGTGCACAGAGTGAAGTTCAAACCTGGCATGTGAAGTTCAAACCTGGCATTTGACACTCTACCATGGCCCATCGGCCGTAGATATCCGTAAGGCCTTACCGCGGGCAAGTATCGGAACCCTTTGTCCTAGTAACTTGTGTGGTGCATGCTAACAACTGGAAACCCAGCTGTTCCAACAGAAATTTACGTGATACCTCAACATGGGTTTCCTGTAGACATATCAATCAATCAATCAGAAAATTTGTATAGCGCGCTACTCACCCGTAAGGGTCTCAAGGTGCTGAGGTGGGGGGGGTCGCTACTGCTCAAACAGCCAGGTCTTGAGTTGTTTCCAGAAGGAGAGGTGATCCTGGGTCAGCCGTAGGTGAGTGGGGAGGGAGTTCCATGTCTTGGCTGCCAGGTAGGAGAAGGATCTTCCTCCGATGGTGGATATCCGAATTCTTGAGACGGAGGAGAGGGCGAGGCTGGCGGATCGGAGCTGGCGGGTGGGTGTGTAGAATGTGAGGCGGCTGTTGAGGTACTTCGCTCCCAAGTCGTGGAGAGCCTTGTGTGCGTGGGTGAGGAGTCTGAACGGGATCCTCTTGTTGAAGGGGAGCCAATGCAGGTCTTTCAGGTTGGCAGAGATGTGGCTGCGGGGCGGGATGCCCAGGATCAGTCGTGCTGAGGCGTTCTGGATGCGCTGGAGTCTTTTCTGGAGTTAGGCTGAGGTTCCAGTGTAGAGGGTGTTCCCGTAGTCCAGACAGCTGGTGACGAGGGCCTGGGTGACCGTCTTCCTGGTTTCGGTGGGGATCCATCGGAAGATCTTTCGGAGCATGCGCAGGGTGTTGAAGCAGGATGATGAGACTGCGTTTACTTGCGTTGTCATCGTGAGAGAGGAGTCCAGGATGACGCCTAGGTTTCGTGCGCGGTCCGTTGGTTTGGGTGCGCTGCCCAGGGCAGGGGGCCACCAGGAGTTGTCCCAGGTGGAAGGGGATGGTCCGAGGATGAGGACTTCCGTCTTGTCTGAGTTCAGTTTCAGACGGCTGATCTTCATCCATTCCGCAACGTCTTTCATTCCCTCCTGGAGGTTGGCTTTGGCGGTGGCGGGGTCGTTGGTGAGGGAGAGGATCAGCTGGGTGTCGTAGGCGTAGGAGATGATGTTGAGGTTGTGTTGGCGGGCGATGGCTGCGAGGGGGCTCATGTAGACATTGAAGAGGGTGGGGCTGAGTGAGGGTCCTTGTGGGACGCCGCAGATGACTTCGGTGGCCGCGGATCGGAACGGGGGAGGCGGACTATCTGGGTTCTTCCGGCGAGGAACGAGATGATCCACTCCAGTGCCGCTCCTTGGATTCCAGTGTTCCTGAGGTGCTTTGTCAGGGTGCGGTGGCAGACGGTGTCGAAGGCTGCTGAGAGGTCCAGGAGGATGAGGGCAGCCGTTTCCCCGTTGTCGAGCAGGGACCTAATGTCATCGGTGGCTGCGATGAGGGCGGTCTCGGTGCTGTGGTTTGCTCGGAAGCCAGACTGTGAGGGGTCGAGGGATCCGTTGGTCTCGAGGAAGGCGGAGAGTTGTCTGTTGACAATCTTCTCGATGACTTTGGCTGGAAAGGGGAGGAGCGAGATGGGGCGGAAGTTCTTTAGGTCTGTGGGGTCCGCGGTGGGTTTCTTGAGGAGGGGGCTCAGCTCGGCATAATTCCAGCTCTCCGGGAAGGTGGCGGATGCAAAGGAGCTGTTGATGATGTTCCGGAGTTGGGGTGCGATGGTGGAGTCGGCTTTGTTGAAGATGTGGTGTGGGCAAGGGTCGGTGGGGGAGCCGGAGTGGATGGTGTTCATCGTGCGGGTGGTGTCTTTGGCGCTGACAGGGGTCCAGGTGCAGAGGGTGGAGGTTGGGGGCGCTGGTTCGGTGGTTGGGTGCGTGGTTTGTGCGCCGAAGCTGTTGTGAATGTCGGCGATCTTGCAGTGGAAGAACGAGGCGAGAGCGTCGCAAAGGTCTTGCGAGGGAGTGATGTCGGTGTTGCAGGCGCTGGGATTTGAGAGCTCTTTGACGATGTTGAAGAGCTCCTTGCTGTTGTGGGTGTTGTTGTCCAGTCTTTCTTTGAATGTGGTCTTCTTGGTGCTTCGGATCAGCTGGTGGTGTTTGCGGGTGGCGTTCTTGAGGGCGGAAATGTTCTCTGCTGTTTGGTCGTGGCACCAGGCTTTCTTGAGGGTACGGCAGGTTTTCTTGGAGTTTTTGAGGTCGATGGTAAACCACGAGGCATTCCTGCTGCCGGGTCTGCTGGGAGGATTCTTCAGTGGTGCGAGTTCGTCGGCGCAGTTGGTGAGCCACTGTGTGAGGTTGCAGGCTGCTTCGTTGGGGTCCGTCGTGTTGGTGGACGGGTTCTGGCTGAGGGCAGTAGTGAGCTGGTCGACGGTGATCTGGCTCCAGCTTCTGCGGGGAACCTGTTGGTGGTGGTGGTGGGTCGTGGTTCTCCTGAAGTTGAAGTGGAAGCAGCTGTGGTCTGTCCAGTGTAGTCCGGTGGAGTGGCTGAAGGAGATGTGCTTGCTGGAGGAGAAGACGGGGTCAAGCGTGTGGCCGGCGTAGTGGGTGGGGGTGTTCACTAGTTGCTTGAGTCCGAGGTTGTCCAGCAGGGCGGTGCTGTTGCAGTCCTTGTTGTTCTCCAGGTAGAAGTTGAGGTCCCCTAGGAGGATGTAGTCTGTGGAGGTGAGGGCGTGTGGACTGACATATAACATCAGCCCGCAGGGATTTAAGATATTCTTTCACATTCCTGCGTTTACCCGCATCATTAAGCCCACATACATTAATAGTTACTATCCGCATGTCATTTCTTCAGTTTCCCTTACTTTTATCGTGTGCCTCCTAGTACCCTTTCTTTTGCTAAAAGATGATTTTTTCTCCCCTTTATCCCCCTCAACCCGCCCCCTCTGTATTCCCTGCCCCCTACCACCTCCCCACCCCCACCCTCCACCAAACAAAATGAAGCAAGCAGACTGAAAGTCTCTATGATGGAGTCTGAAAGTCGACCTCCCTTCGCCGCTTTCCTGACTAAAATAAACCTAAAAAAGTGCTGAATATATCTTAACCCTCCTCCCCCTTATACTCTAGTGTATCCCCCCCTTTTTAGCCGAACCGAGACAACAACATGCAAAAAAAAGGGGTAAAATGGGGGGGAGAAATCTGGTTAAGTGCATTATCAAACGTTCTCACACAGATATCTATGAGGGGTTATATTTTTTCTATATAAGAAATTAGTTATGGGATTTTTATTGTTTTCTTTTTGGTTTTTGTTGTTGTTTCAATACTGGTAAATATGTTATATGCTTTTCTATGAGTTAAGCCTGACTGCTCTCTTCCATAGCTACCAGATGGGGAGCTGAGGTTTATTTATTGAACTTATGTTTTGGACCTGACAAGATTTTGGACATATAAATTGGAAAGGTCTCACATTCACTCCAACTAATAAGCCATTTTCTTACAGTACATTTTAAGGAATCACAAATTGCGATTTGGTATTTTGTAAATGCAATTCCTAACATGTCTATTACATTGTATAGATTACTACGATTGAATATCTAAATATGTGATGAGGACAATAATCCTGTATAATGCCTTCTGTATGTACCTAGTAAGATAATTGAACCAGTGGGTTCTCTTCTGGATTTAGCAATTCCTTCAGAATTTGGACACTATTCCATTATGATAAATCTTCAATTAGTTCTTATGATTGCAAGTAAATGTAAGTTTTTGTCTGTGGCAACTTTCAATTTTGTGTCACCCTATCTCTAGACGCTCTGTTGAACTGCCAGTAATTCTTAGCGTTTCTGCTTAAAATACTTGAGGATCAGCATGAGTTTGATGTCAGCCTATGCAGACTGTCAGAGTATGTGAATGGTACAAGGAATACATTGTCACGTGCACAATGATCATGGAAGGCATGTAGATAAGTTGTGGGTGTGTTTGAAACTCCCTGCCTCTAGAATGGTTGTTGATTCATTGAGTGCATAAAGTTGCAAATCCTTACATTGCTCAGACTCCAACTCTTGGCATGCCCTCAATCCCCATAAAGATATTTTTTAACTGAACTGACCTGGCCAGAGAGATCTGGTGATTGGGAAGGGCTGACATTTTAGCAGGGCCTTGTAAGGCTCTGAGGATGTAGTGTCTTCTTATTGGAAGTTTAATGGTCCAGCAATGTCCCTAGGGGTCCCTGACACGCACAGGGGAAAGGGGTCTATAGCACTAGTTGGAACTGTAGTATCTATTAATCGCTTCCTTTAATTCTGTTTCATATGCCATGGGCCGTGGAGTGCCCCGGAAGCCCACTGAATCCTCCCCACTTAAAGTCCATGTTGAGCCTTTGGCCCAACTGATCTGCTCTCATGGTTCTAATTCTCTAATTACATTGATAACAAAGAGCTCAATATTCGGCTTGATGGCGATCTGTCCATGGTACCTCTGCAGCAATGTTTGGGCAGGTCTGGGCGTGGAATGGGGGAAACTGGCTAAAATGTAACTCAGATAAATTTGGAGCACTGGTGAGGGGAGCGTGCACATGTACTGATCTTGTAAGATGAAGCAATGCCCCCCCATGTAATTCCTCTTCTATCTTGAGGTTTGCTTTGATGCTGGTTGTACCCCAGTGCCACATACATTGTCTGTAGTAGCAGCATGCTTTTAGAATCTCTGGCATCATAGGAATGTGATACCTTTTTTAAATGATAATGATAAACTGCTCAGCAGTAATTGTCTCTCAATTATATTATGCTGACTCTTGCATCTAGACGTTACCAAATACCCGTTACACCACCTTCAGGTGGTTCGGCACCACCTGGAGACCTAGGGGCCAGATTTACTAACATTTGACACAACGCAACACAGCAGGACAACTGGCTTTGCTGCTTCAAATGGGGAGGGCAGGTATTGGCCATATTTCTGTACATATGTCACATTCCTGCTTCCTGTCTGCACTGGCAGTCTGTGTGCTGCCAAGTGCCAAGGCAGGCACCCTAACGCCATGGTGCAGGTAGGATTGTTTTTGTGCAGGAAGGGGCACCTTCCTGCACAAAAATAATCCTTAGAGACATTTCCTCTTCTACATGAAATGCAGAATTCAGCACATTTAGAAAGAGGAAAGAACAAGGAAAAATGTACATATGTATTCTCTTTACAACTCACCTGGGAAGGCATAGCATTTTGCTGCATTCCCAGTTTTAATAGTGTTAGTAAATGTGGAAATGCATCAAAAACAATGGGTGGCTGCGAGAGACCACACTGGCTCCTCCATGAAACACTTTCCCAGTTTATAAATTTATGTCCAGTAATTCCTACATTTTATGCTAAAATTTTCTTGCCCAACAATATGATATGTATCCCCCCTGGTGTTGTATTTTCTGAATGTATTTTTGAATGTGCAATGTTTTAATTGTATACTTTTATGATGTTTTTTAAAAACAATTGAATAAAGTTTATAAACTGAAACACTTTCCCAGTGCAGGGCAACGGCAACGGAAGGCAATGACTGGCGCTACCTTGCGTTTCTCTGGATTTACTAGTTCACACAGAGCCACGTAGATTTACAATGCCATGCAGAGCCACGTAAGGTGGCACTGAATGGCATAGTAAATCTGACTTAAGGGCTTGCGTTGCCTTGCATGACATAAGGATGACACAAGTCCTTAGTAAATCCGGGCCCTAGTGAATAGTTATGATAAGCCTGTCCTTGCTGCATTACAATAGTTGCCTTTCTAGGGTAGACTTCTCTATAACATTATTTACATGATTCAGCATGCAGTAAATAGCCAAGCTGTGGTTAGTATTCACAACTGAATTCACTTTATATAGCCCAAGACTTCTCAGATAACCTGACAATACTGTATTTCACCTAAGTCCTACTTAGGAATTATTTTTGCCTCTCACTCTTGGTGCCAATATGTCTTCGACTTCTTATATCAAAGCCTTGCAGGCTTTTTTCTAGAACTTTATCATCTGGGGTGTTTTCTTGGATGCTCTCCAGCATGGCACACAAAGCCTTTACAGGTGCATGTGTGCTGAATAATGAATATTATAATTGGTGGGCGAGTAAGATCGCTAACTCATTGCAATTAACTCGTTGGATAATTACATTGGTCCTCGTGCCATCAAGGTGACTTATCTGGGCCTCCCTCTGGATGATAATTAATCCTTTGCATGCTGATAAGAAATGTTGTTTCTTCAGCTTTGATCAAGTGAGACTGCTACAGACCCCGTTTGAGCTCTGCAGACAGTGTTGCAGTACCAAATAGATCCATAGGTCAGCCGCAGCCAGCACAGGTTGGTGCCGTGGGGCGGGGCTTAGCATGCCGGGAAGCCGACAGACGACAGCATAGGTATTATTTTTTATTTATTATACCTATTCCGCATGTGGACTTCCCCCCACTCCCACTCCGCCCCACCCCCGCCCCACCCCACTTACCTGTGCCGGACGCGGCTGCCATAGGTCCAAGGATACATTACTGCAGCCTGTATACAAGCTACGGCACCACAAAGCTGAAAACGTGCAGTGTGCTGTCTGAGGGTCACATGCAGGGCTGTGCAGGGTGGCACGAATCATGACTCTGTCATTAGCTGGCTTCCCTAGTAAATTATCTACTCCGTTCAGCTAATTAACCCCCATGAATTTTAGCGCAAAGTCAAGCCAACCCAAGGCCAATACCAGATAAAAAAATGTATGGATTTACCAGATACCTGTATTTTTTAAGCACACACCCAGCAGCATGTAATATGTTAACATGACAAAATACAAGGTGGTAAACCTAGGAATACAGAACTTACAAAGAGATTATGCCCCTGAATGACATAGTATCATTTTATCACTGATTTTAGTTTTGTATAATGCTGTTATTTACCTCACAATTTTAACATTGTAGGGGATATTTACAATGAAGTGGCGGAGTGAGCCTTGTGTTTCCCCCTGCGATGGCACTACACTTAGCAGCGTAGCGCCAAGGCAAGCACCATAGTGTGAGGGTGTCTGCATGCAGGGGAGGATTTTTAAGTGTAGGAAGGTGTCCTTTCCTGCGCATGAACAATACTGAAATGCAATTTTGTGACTTTCAAGTGTGGTGCTTAATGCAGCACACATAAAAGTCACAAAATGGATTTTTTTGTTTTTTAGATTGTTTACGTACAGGAAGGGGGACCTTCCTGTACATCAACAGTCCATGGCATTTTGCTTTACCATGTGCGCTGTTTGAAAAAACGAGGAGAAATAATACATTCCTCCTAATTTCGTCAACTTAAGACCCGGTTTTACCTGGCCTTAATTGGGCCCTGCCACCTATGTACGCTGCCCTTGTACATAGGGAGCAGTGTCAAAATAAATGGGTGTTGCAGTGGAATGCCCACCGCAACACCCAGTGCCCACCCCTTTCACGTTAAGCATAGTGTGAAAGGGGGCTTTATTTATAAGGCTAAACCCCTATCGCCACCACAACGTAGATAAAAGTGACATTGTGGTGGTGATTGTGGCTTGTACAAATGCCCCTGTGTTTCGTGTTTTTAATATTTGTATTTGTTTTAGTTATGCACTTTATGGTCAGAAATAACCAAATAAAGTTATTCTAAACGTAAAAAAGCAACAAATCATGAAGCAGACATAATTTGAAAAAATTGGGAAAAGGGTGTACATTAAGTCCTTTCCTGCAGTTAGAACATTCCTGCCACCTCTCAAGTCAATGACCAGACGCTCAGCAGCTAGCTGTTTTTCCTGGTTGTCTATTGCTCTGGGTAGTCAATTTTCCCTGCTGCTGGTATTTACAGTGTGGGAACTCTGGCTGCAGAGGAAGAAGATGACATGCTGGTGAGAGGCAGCTACTATGTTTTCTTATTGCCACACAATTTGGTCCTAGGGAAATTTCTGTTACACGGGTGTAATCTGGTGTGAGTTTGGTAAATTCACGTTACACCTTCTACTTAAAATTTACGAAATATACTACTACAACACATTGAATAATGATATGCCATTCACAGCAAAAATCTAGGCCCTTATTTATGAGGCCTTGCGCCAGTTTTGCGCCACAGGTGCGTCACTTTTTGTGACGCACCAGCGGCGTATAAAATGCGCCTTGTTGCGCCATATTTAAAAAGTGACGCATCTAGGTAGATGCGTCACTTTTTAAACCCCTGCGCAATCATTATACCTGCGTCAGGTATAATGTATGCAGAGGGGGCGTTCCCCCGCAAAAAGCCTCGTAATAGTGACGCAGTGAAATCTATGAGATTTCACTGCGTCACTTTTAGGATGCTGTTGCGTCAAAATCTTGTGCCTGCCTCACAGCAGGCGTAAGACTGACGCAAGCCCTTTCACATGGGGCTTCCCCCATGTGAAATGACGCATTGCTGGAGTTGCGTCACTTTTGTGACACACTCCAGCAATGCGTCACTTTTGCGCTTACAGATACGTCAGAAATACTGACGTATCTGTAAGTCCTTGCGACATGATGCGCCATACATTAAATATGACGCATCATTGGTGTCGAAAGGAGTGTGCGGTGAAAAGTGACGCATCGCTGTTTTCACGCAGCGATGCGTCATTTTTCATGAATGAGGCCCCCAGAGAGGCTTTACAGGAACCACGCAAATTACTAGAACACTAGGGTCTGCTTCTTACAGAATTTGTTTATTGCTCTACTTTTTTATTGCAAAATGTATCTTTGCGTCCAAAATTGACGCAAAGATGCATTTTGCACCAAAATATAGCGCAAATGTCACTTTTGCATTTGCTTAAATTGCTTATAATTTTGCATACTTTTAATTAATTTTATGTATTTATGCAATAGCAAATTGTGCTAATTTTTGCATACAACTAATTACAGTGGGGAATCCAATTCCCTGAATCTAAAAGTTAATCAATGCTGGTGGGAATTATAGCTTCAAGGAATCGAGTCATATGAGTGAAGCAAACTATGCCCCGCTGAATCTAGAACACTTCAAACACATGCTGGTAATGACTAAGGCTGACTTTGTGGGGATGGCCATGATCTTAGCTAGTTCTAGTCAACAACTTTAAAATCCTGGTAATGTCAATTTAACCTCCTCCTCCCCTTTGGTCCTAAAACCATTAAATTGGATAATAGTAACGTCTGTTATTTATTGCACATAGAATTGATAGAAATCAGGTATGAAAAGCTATATTTAAAATAATGTAATATTGTTTAATCAGGGATATGGTGTAAAACGAAGAGATTTTAGCTGCTACCTTCAACATTTGTGTTTGTGGAAAAAAGTGCCAAATTGGAAGTGTCAGAAAGAATACACGTTTGGAAGAAACTCAGAAAAAGTTTTTCCAGAAGGACGTTCCGATTTAGAGGTGAGGGCTAAAGTTCATGCAGGCAGAAAAAGTGGTGAAACATCTGCCTAGACTTCAGATGGCCAAGCAGCCCTATTTGGAGTTGATTCAATGGTATATGTCTGCTCAATAAGCATCCTCCTGCCCCACCATAGTGTGAACTGCGATGTGATGGCAACTGTGCCAGAAACAGTGGCAGAGCATTTGCCTTGTCAAGGCTGACTGGACCAATAGCGTGTCTGGCTGTGTTAATACAGTGGACACTTCTGTTCAGCTAGGCTCTATATGATCTTGGATATTGCCCTGCAAACACACTGCCTCCGGAATCTTTTTTAGGGCATCTGATCCGTCATTGCAGAGAGACAGACAAAGGGGCTCTTAGAATAGGGTGGCCAACAGGCATGGGTGCAAATTCAGTACGGTGAGAGTAAAAATTCAGGACAAGATGTCAAAATTCAGGACAAAAATTCAGGACAGGAGGTCAAAATGCAGGACAAAAATTCGGGGCAACAGGTATGCTTTGCAGACACATCAGTGGATGTCATGCAATGTGTATAAATAAATAGGCAAGGAACATAAGTACAAGTCACTTCTCCTACCCCGTCATCGCTCCTTCCCTGTCACTTCCCCTGCCCCGTCACTGCTCCTGCCCGTTCACTGCTCCTACCCAATCACTGTTCCTGCCAGTTCACTGCTCCTGCCCGCTCACTGCGCCTGCCTGTTATCTGCTCCTGCCCGTTCACTGCTCCTACCTGTTCACCACTCCTGCTCATGCCTAATCACTGCTCATGCCCCGTCACTTCTCCTGTCCCATCACTTCTCCTGCCCCATCACTTCTCCTGCCCTGTCACCGATCCTGCCCTTTCACTGCTCCTGTCCAGTCAGTACTAATACTCAAGCTTGATCACCGCTCCTGCCTCATCACTTCCCCTGCTCCCTCACTTCTCCTGCCCCCTCACTTCTCCTGCCCCATCACTTCTCCTGTGCTGTCACTTCTCCTACCCTGTCACTTCTCCTGCCCCCTCACTTCTCCTTCCCCGTTCACCGCTCCTGCCCGGTCACTACTACACCTCATGCCTAATCACTGTTTCTGCCCATCACCTCTCCTGCCCCATGACCGCTCATGCCTGTCACTTCTCCAGCCCGTCACTTCTCCTTCCCTGTTGCCTCTCCTTACTTTTCAACTCTCCTGCCCTGTCGCCTCTCCTTTCCCTTCTCCTATCCCGTCACTTCTCCTGTCCCATCACTTCTCCTGCCCCGTTCACTGTTCTTTCCCCGTTCACTGCTCCTGCCCAGTTCACTGCTCCTTTCCGTTCACCAATTCTGCCCGGTTACCACTCCTGCTCATGCCTAATCACCGCTCCTGCCCTGTCACTTCTCCGGCTCCATCACCAGGGCCGGTCCTAGGACTTCTGAGGCCCCGGGCGAAAGGGAAAATGTGAGGCCCCTCTAATTGCATATTGCATCGCAAGAAGTGACATCACAGAAAGTAACATCGCAGGACTATTGATCTTATTTGACATCACTGAAGTGACCTAATGTGGATATCAGTAAGACAGACAAAAATTTGAGGGGATAGAAAGCAGGTAAGCAAATATCCATTTCTTAAACGGAAACAATGCAATCAAACAATATGGAGAGAATGAACACATGAAAATACAATTCCAGTGAAACATAAATAGAGTAACTCCAAACGTTCTAGATTATTCTCATTGAGCGGCATTGATTCATTTAGGGAAGGCCAAGTATCTGGGTGTGTCTAAAGTGAAGGTGTGCTGCAGATTCAAGAGGTTTTCAACTCAACGTTTTTAATTTGGTGTTAAAACTGTAGGAAATGGTAGAGGCAGGATCGCAGGATTCTGATGTCAATTCTCAAACTCCCCTAAAAGACAGCACCATTGTTGTTTATATTTCCAACTTTATGGGGTTGTCCAACTTGGGAAAAATTGGGGTAGGGGTAGGAATGGAAAAAAAGAAGTTGCCATCTTCATATCATGTCCTGTATGCATCTGGAGGTCACTGGCCGCATCTGCCTGTTTCGCTACATCCTAATACAAACATATACATATAACAGGCTATCAGGAAGTTCATTCATAACAAACAGAGAAATAATACAAGGCAACAAAATGAGTGTTACACTTAATGACTCCTTCAATGATTATTTGATATAAATCCTCTGAGTTCAAAAGGCTATGCCCTCAAATTTCAAAGGAACCAGCAAAACATCAGCATACATTTCACAGCTGAATCTGAAGGAGAAACAAAACAGGAAACATAAGCCGAACTCTGAAAAACAACATAGTAAAGAGCCCAATGAGTTCTTTCTTACAGGGCAATATTGAATAAGGAAATTTGTTGTGACATATCAATATCCCGTGTGTAGCACTACATGCTTAAATATAATCTTCCCAGCCTTTCTTCTGCTAAATGCATCAATCATTTCACTGTAGTCCATTGTGGCTGCAATATCTCCTTCAATTGAAAGAAGGGTCAATCCTGATACTCCTTCCTGGGACATCGTTGAGTGTAAACAAGTCTTTATCAACTTGGGGCGTGAGAAACTGCGTTCCGCAGATGCTACTGTCTCTGGAATTGTAAGCAGAATTCTTAGGGCAAGCACACAATTTGGATAGATGTCTTCCAATCTTTAAATAGAAATATACTGAAGAGGCTCTAACATATTTAGTTTTTCAGGAAGGACTTGAGAAAGAAAGGAAATCTCCTGAAACAATTTAATAGCATCTATATCAGAAGATATAGCTCCATCAGCTGAGCTTTCTGATAAAAGATGATGCAGTTAATTGCAGTGCTTTTGTAGTACTCCACTTTTCCTGTCTTTTAAGCTGGAAATATTATAAAGAAAGTCATATTGCTTGTGGTGATTTTCAGCTGTCCAAATCGTCTGTTGATGCACAGAATTGCTGTATCAACAAGAGCATTAAAAACCTTGATGCGAAATAGGGGAATGAATCAATATGTGAACACGGAGGAGTAGTACACACGAATGCTATGAACAGGGAAGGAACACACAGATGACCCCTGTGAACATGGAGCAGTGTGGGGGAGATCCACACCCCTTCTTAGATGCTAACATAACCGGTGCTAATGGGAACAGACGCTAAAAATGTGACATATCACATTCTGGGTTAGCAAATGAATCATTTAAAGAAAGCAAGATGCATTTTGAATCTTTAAAAAAGCATATTTTAAACTTGCTTTTTGTGACTGATTTTCTAGGTATTAATATGTTGCAAACTCCTATTTTAGAATTTGCCTGAAAGTTTTTCTGTGTGAATGTCCAGGTCACGGTAAGCTTCCTAAAGTCTCTCATTGCATAGTTCATGCTGTAATGCACCCTGGGACATAATTGTGCTCCCAAGATGTATTGTGCCTTTGCATCTAAATGACTGACTCTCAGTCGCCGACCTTTGTGAGGGAGGCAGGTCTGTGTCAAGCTACTTGCTGGCATCCGAGCTACCACTCATTAGCCCGCAGCACTGTGGCCTGGGGTTAATAGTAGTTCTCACAGCAACAAGATGTGGTAATTACTAGTTAAAAGGCCATCATGCTGCTGGTTTTGATTGTACCTTTAATGGCCTGCTGCCTACACGGTCTGAATGAGAACTGCTGTGATGAAAAGATGAATTGTTGCTCTGTTCAGGCTCTTTGCCTTCCTCTATTGTATAAACTCTTTCCCTCCTTTCATGTATGTGGATTGAAATCTCAAGCGTATGTGTATTTCAAGGTTAAAATAAGAGCAGATTTTTGGCACTGGTGATAATGGACCATGTCACATATTAATGTGGATCCGTAGATTTATAAACCAATCAAACATCCAACAGGGTTACCTAAGGCTACTTCAGCCTAGAATATTTAAAATGTATCACATGTAGTAGCAATCTCCTGCAGTAAAGCAGATCAAAGCAATTTTACAATTTGTTTCTGCATGCTTATTTAGCACAGATGTGGATAAGCTTACGGATGAGGGATGAGATGCCCTGCACTTGCTGCCCATTTGTGTTCTGACCAAGCAGCAGGTGTTGTCTTGTCTCTTGTGTTTTGTTTTGTGCTTCTGAACCACAGTTTATGGTGTTCAAGCCCGTGCAAAATGGTGGAAAATGAATCCATCTTTACAATTAGTCTTGATTCACAACTGTGCCAAAGGAATGTGGTGCTTGGTCACACTCTTCCCTATATCCAGCTACAGAGACCTCTTTGAGCATTAGTGGCACTCCTTGGTGCTCCGGACTGTCGAATTTCACTTTGCGATGCTGGATCACAGCTAACCCCGGGCGGAGCTGGAGGAACGGGACTACGTGGTGGTCTGCGGAGTTGGGAACAAACTACGTGAAACTTCGCTTTGTCACCCTCCTCCACCCCCGTTTTAAAAATGAATTAGACATTGATTAGGTATGAATAAGTACAAAAACTGCGCTTGTGGATTTCTTGCGAGAAATGCGCGTGCGCAGTTTTCGCAATGATCACCCAACATAGGAGAGAGACGGTGAGAAAGAGGAGGGCAGCCCGGGGATTCCGCAGTACAGGTAAGTGTTTTTTTGTTGTTTTAATTAATGTCTAATTAATTTTTAAACGGGGATAGAGGCCGGGGCTGGCCAACTCTGCTCCTCTGTGGAGTGTGCAGAGATTTGCCTACTGTGCATTCCTTGAGAATGCGGAGTAGGCTGATCTCTGCACACTACGCTAGCGGAGTGGAGTTCTCTGCCCGCAACTAATCACAGCATAAGAGAAACCAAACAAAAAAAATTAACTGCAACACAACATGCTACCGAAGACTACGAGTAACAATTTAAGAAATTGAGTTGTTGGTTGACCATAGTGTGAGCCATGGTCAAGCAGCAAACAGTCATTTTTAGGGTGAGGTACATGCCAACCCTAAATTAACCTGTGCTTAACTGCCTGGTGGCTTGGCACAGGCCGCCTTGACATTGACGCCAGACTCTACATTGCAGCCTCGCAGATCCTCAGAACTGAAGCATTGCCCCAACTGGGTGCTGCAATCCTGAGCTGGACTTTGCACCACAAGCCCTGTTGATTGGATTATCGACGACAATGTAGGCCTCAGCGTCACAGCATCTCGAAAATGACGCATCGTTTCAGCTGCGCGACGCATCCTTTAATACAGATTATCGCAACAATCCGCAAATTCAGATTTAAGGTCCTATGTTCAGTTAGCCTAACTGGATTCGTACAGCCGGCCCATGCTCTATCACGCTCGGCTTGAATTTATGAGTTTGTGCAGGTCTGGCAAGGCGAGAGATGCACAATTGGTGCTCTGTTCTCTTGGGCGCTATTTTGACTGAAATCTTGAAAACTGCATATCTCCGTTTCTACTGATTTGATTTATGTCAACTGGTCTTAATTTATTTATTAAAGAAAGTTTTATTTTCCTAACTTGGTGTGTTTTTTTCACTGTTTTACGTTTGAATTGTTGCTCAAATACTTTACACTTTGCTTCTAAGTTAAGCTTGACAGCTCTGTGCCCAGATGCCATGGAGTTGAGCATAGGTTAATTTGGGGTGTGTGTGTGCCTTACCCTGACTTGGATTGTGGTTGCTGCTGAACCAGGGCTCACCCCCCAGTCAACCAGTAACCCGATTTCTAACACAAAATATCCACAGTTCCAGAAGAATAATGAAGATTTGGTGTATGAGGTTTAGTACGTATACCCAGTTGTGCCTTTGAAGTGGGGAGAAATGTTTAGAGGCAGACCATTGAAGTGCACAGGTGCCCTGCCTTAATGACACTGTTTCCAGACTAACCACAGGTAGTATGCCGCCCTTTGTGTGGAGGCAGGACACAGCCTATTCAAATGTAAGGGAAGCTGAGCCCAGCTCCTCCCTCCCATCCTGCCTGAGATGGCCCATCCAGTCACACCTGAGCTCCCTTATTGTGTGTAGCTGTTCATGAGGAATACACAAAGCCCAACTTTCAGTTACACACAGTCATGTGACCCAGAGACAGGCAAGTCAAGTCAACTCAAAAGAGCTTTATTTTGCCACATTTCTGTGACATAAAGCACAGCAAGTGAAACATACAACACAATAAAAGATTCATATGTGCATGGATAAAACATATAATATTACATCTTGTGCAGTTAATAATTTAGAAATACACACCATAAAATCATAACACAATGCTAAAGGGCTATCAGCAAAGAATATGAGGTGCATGAAAAAAACAATATATCAGAGAATTGCACATCCTAAAAAAAATATATAAAAACATTTCATATTGCATCCAGGATGAGCAGGTGTTGAAAGACGGTCATAAGAACATAAACAAAGTACTCAAAAGGTCTAGCCGCAGTGGATTATAAGATCAGTAAATTCAGTATTTCAAGGATTTGCACATTTCCGGAGTTTAACTACCTGCCAGATAAATGAGGCTACTGTGTAACAAACCCAGGGGGTAAAGAGGTTTTGTAAGAACAACAGCGCTGGTCTGCACTGTCCAAATTGTACTTCCTAAGAAGGGGGATTAGAAATAAATTACTGGGGGAATCATAGAATGTACAAAAGAACATAATATGTGAAGTGGATAGGATAGAAACTCCAGCTCAAGGACACCAATTCAAAAATCAGCGAAAGAAAAACAGTTTACAGGATAACCAATCATAAAAGGTAAAAGGTTCAAACGGAATCTTGTCAGCACTTAACAATGTTGAGTATGCTGTGTGTGAGATAGGTATGACGGAAGACCGTCTTGAAGATGTAAAAGATTATAAGAAACTACTGAGAATTTCACTTTATCCCCCTAAACCCTTTTTGACTGTGCCTTATTCAGAAACATATGCTTCATAGATTACTTGGTGACTTTTGAACATGAATCCAGGTCACTATACAGATCAACATATCCAAGCTCCGCACATATCAATTGTACATAAGAGAACAATTTAATCTCCTCGGCCGCATGCACTTGGAGACAATCTTTAAAATCTATTTAGTTAAGGCTGTTTCCTTGCTTCTCCATATGGAGTGCCAGAGTAACTAGGGCACCATATTAATCTTATCCATTATGTAAGGGGCCCGAAGTTCTTTATGAATTATAGTGTTTGAACAACTTAGTGGAACAGCCAAGAGATTTTGAGAAACTCATTTTCTACTGACTGAATGCCTTGTACCTTCTGGATGCCCCCGCCCCATCCCCATATGTGGCAATTGTCACACATATACATTGTTAGAAATGTGGGTCTCTAGTTGGCCATGTTTTGTACCTTTGTCCAAGTAGTGACCCTTCTTCCTAGTCAGGGTAAGGGGATACACTTCTAAAATAACCCCTGCTCACCCGCTAGTTAGCTTGGCATGAGCAGACAGGCTTATCTCAGAGGCATTGCATAAAGCATTTGTAAACACATATAGTAACACATTGAAGACATTACAAATGGATACACACCAATTTAGAAAAAAAATTTTTTTTTATCTAAACCCAATAAGACCAAAATGATAAAAATTCACAATACATATATTCAGATCTCACCAAAAATAGTTTATTTACAAAAATAAAGGTTGTAGTAACAAATGCCTCCACCTGGAGCTACTGCAACATTGTGACAGAGCAAAATCCCAAATTACGGTGCAACCGTGAGCTGTGCAGCGTCCGGCCCAGAATCATATAGACCCCAAAGAACAGTACCTTGGCAAACGAAGAAAATGGTGCAAGCATCGTGAGGTGATGCTTCGTTGGCGGCCTCGGTAATAGCCGCTAAATAGCCGCTAAATTATGAAGGCATCAATTTTTAATGATTTAAGTTCTCGGCCTTCTAATGGTCTGGTTATTTTCCAGAATATGACTGTGATGTTTATTTACTGGTAACGATCGGTATCGGCCGGACTGTCTACGCGGCCGCCATTTTAGAACGGGGTAGAAAACAATCTATTGATTAGTAAATATGATGTTTGAATCTTTGTGTAAAATAATGCTAGAATAGCATTTTTTTAAAAATATTGTAGGTTTTGTAATTGCTGAATCTCAGGAATAACGATTGTGTATATGGTTTTAATTGCAAAAACATGTTATTATCAAATTTTTAATCTTTCCAAATAAATGAATTTTTTTTTTTTTTTTTAAAAGAATTGTTTTTTGTATAGTATGTTTTTCATGGTACTCTTGGGCCCGACATATACTTAGTTGTAAATTTGGTAACCGGTGCAACATTGTAATCCTTCCCATTGAAGTAAACGTCCCCTTGGGATATTAACACCACCTACGATTTACTGAACTCAGGAGAAGGAGCTCTGCTTTTTATAAACACGAAAATAGCCACTTTCTAAAAGTGGTAATTTCAACCACACAATATGTTAATCACTTTTACTAAAATATGCATTTTTATGTTAAGGCACACTAAATCCAGATTTTTATCTTGTCCCTATGGGAAGTTATACTTGTAAGAAGTTAAAGGTATTCCCAATCTATCCTACAGGACAGATAGCCTTTCAATAGTAAAAAACAAAATAGACTGTATTTTACCATCAGGACATGCCAGACACACCAGTACATGTCCTAACTTTCACATACACTGCAGCATGCCCATGGGGGTACCTTGTGCTTACCTTAGGGGTGACTTACATGTAAGAAAAGGGAAGGTTAGGGCCTGGCAAGTGGGTGCACTTGCCATGTCGACATGGCAGTAAAAATGAATGAATTAATGAAAGCCATCTTATAATGCGCAAACTTAGCCCTTCGGGCATCAAGGCGCCTAACAAAAAACATGGTATGGAAGCCAAAGTGCCAGATTACAGATAAGCCTCAGCAAAAAGCCACGTCTTTAGTGCTTTCCTGAAAAGCACGATAGAGGGTTGTGCTTTCAGTTCCGGGGGGAGGGTGTTCCACAGCTTAGGGGCCAAGAAGGAAAAGGCCCTTCCTCCCCACCTGACTCTACGAACCCGAGGAACAGACATGAGCTTCTTGCTGGATGAAAGAAGATTTCTGTTGGGTAAATAAGGCACCAGCATAGATCTTATGCCATCAGAGCTGTCACCAAACAAGGCCCCGTAGACAAGGCACAGGATCTTAAAAGAGCTCCTGGCTTGCATCGGGAGCCAATGCAGGCTCTTCCTAGCTGATGTGGCAGAGGAGAGGCCGGGAGCAGCAAGGACAAACCTGGCTGCCGCCTTTTGAACAGTCTGAAGGCGTTTTATAAGGCCTTTATTAATGCCTGAGTAGAGCGCATTGCAGTAGTCTAACCGTGAGGCGACTAAGGCAACCACAATCTGTTTACGGCTTTGAAAGGAGAGATAGTGGGTGATTTTCCTAAGGATCCTGATAACCCCCCAACAGGTGGGGAAAGTTCTGTTTACCTGCTGAACCATGGCCAGCGAGGTGTCAATCATCACGCCCAAGTTCCGAGCGTATTTCGTGGGCAGTGGACAGGCTCCAAGGGATTGGGGCCACCAGTCACTTGACCAGATGTCCTGATCTCCACCAAAGACCAGGACCTCGGTTTTCTCTCCATTCAGCTTCAATGAGTTCCAGACCATCCACTGTGCGACTGCCTCCATGCAGATTCTGAAGCTGAAGGCGGAGGTACTCACCAAGTGGGAGAGAGACACCATGATTTGGGTGTCATCGACGTATGACACCACCTCCATCCCAAAAGATCTTACTAGCCTGGCGAGCGGAGCCACATAAATGTTAAAAAGAGTGGGGCTCAACGCCGACCCCTGTGGGACACCACATTGCACCGGTGGAGCAGGGGACAAGTACTCTCCCAACTTGACCTTCTGCTCCCTCTGATTGAGGAAGGAGGTCAGAAGGCTCAGTGCTGTGTTCTCCACCCCTATCTCCCTAAGACGTGCTGTTAAGATAGTGGAAGACAGGGTGTCGAAAGATGCTGTCAGGTCGAGCAGGACCAGAAGGGTAGCCTGGCCTGGTCGACCTTTGTACGAATGCTGTTTACAACCACGGTGAGGGCCGACTCAGTGCTGTGAGACTTCCGGAAACTATGTTGTGACGGATCCAGGAGGCCAGAGGCGTCAAGAAAGGCCATCAAATGTTGGTTGAGGTGTGTCTCAAGCATCTTTGCGGGGGCCGGTAGCAGGGATATTGGACGAAAATTCTTTAATATCTCTGGATCTAATGTTGGCTTTTTCAGCAAAGGCTTGACCACTGCCTTTTCCCAAGAAGATGGAAAAATGCCTTCAGTCATAGCTCGATTCATTACCTCAAGGAGGTGGGGCAGCAAGACTTCCCTACAGTCCTTCAAGATCTTAAGGGGGCAGGGGTCCAGAGGAGAGCCAGATTTAGTCTTAGTCAGAAGCAGGTCTAACTGCTGGTAAGTAAGAGGAGGGAAATTAGTCAGACTACTATAGGGATCCTTTGGCCGACATTCTGAATGGGCTGAGCCAAAGGGGATGGAGAACCCAGCAGATCCCTTTGCAATTCAAGAGTGGAATACATGTCAGCTATTTTAGAATGAAAAAACTGAAATTTTGTCACACAACTCTTGGGAGCTTACAATAGGGTCAGGAGTTTGCAGAGTGGACAGTGAATCAACTATCTTAAACAATTCCCTAGGGGAAGAAAGGGAGGCCGTTAAGTTTGAGAAATAGGCCTGCTTTTCCTTAATTACATTCGCTTTATAGTCTTTTAGAAGGAATTTCTGCTTTTCCTTTTCCCTAGAATCCCAGCTTGTTCGCCAGAACCTCTCCTGTTTCCTACAGCCCTGCCTTAGAAGCCTGAGTGTTTCTGAGAACCAGGGGGCTGAGGGTCTCTTCCTAGCAGAGTAGCGATATGAGGCGGGGGCCAAGAGATCCACTGCTCTTACAATGGAGTTTGAAAGTTCCAGAGCAGCGGCACTGGCGTCCCCCAGATGGGATATCCTAGCATTTGCCACTAAAGGAGCCAGAGTATCATTGGAGATTCTTCTAAAATTCCGCTTAAGTTCCCTTTTCCTGGGATCACATGGCAGAGTGGAGGGAAAGAGGAATTTAAGTTCCAAAGCGACAGCCAGGTGATCGGACCAAACAAGGGTCGTTGGAGAAAACCCCTTCCAGAGTATGGCCAGCTAGGTGGGTAGGACTGTCTACCAATTGCCGAAGACCACATGCAGCCAAGGACTCTACCAGGAAGAGGGTTTCACTGGAACCTGGGTCTTCTAAGTGGAAGTTCAAATCTCCCATAATAGTCAGATGGGGTCTACCAAAGTGGGGTTCTAGAATTTTAAGAAGATTATGGCTAAAAACCAGTTCTAGGTCCCGGCGGTCTGTAAATCAGAATGCCCGAAAAAGAAACTGAGGGAGAGGAGGTTATAGAAAAATAAATAGCCCTGAAGGAGTCAGAGGGGGAGGAGAGAGTTTCAGTGCAGCAGATGAACACTGCAGTGGTAGGTCTGAGAACCCTCTGACAGGCTGCTTGTGTGGGTGGCACAATCTGTGCTGCAGGCCCACTAGCAGCATTTGATTTAGAGGCTCTGAGCACACACAGTGCACTGTACTATTGACTTAGTAGTAAATGAAATAAGCCGATCATGGAAACTCCGATCCATAAACACAATTAACAGTGAAAGCATATGCACTTGAGCACTAATCCGCAGTGGTAAAGTGCCCAGAGTCCTAAAGCCAACAAAAACAGGTCAGAAACAGGAGGCCCAAAAGCAAAAAATCTTTGGATAAATCTGCTGCAAAAGCAAGGTCTAACACAACCCACTTTCAGCCTAAAGCAAGGGTAGAGTAATCAGTCCTTTGATGGTCTTTCTTGCTTGGGGAGATAGAACATATACCTGTCCCAAAACAGTAGGGGCACGTTCTGGTTCTATGTCTTGCTGAACCCAGCTGGATCCCTCTGTCCATACTCTCAGGGCCCACTAAGCTAACCAATGGGGAACTCTCCTTCTCTCCAGCGGACCCCATATGTGCAGCACCTAACCTCAGGTGCTCACAGGTGTGTCCCAGCAGGCAGATAGTAACCACATGGCCAAAACAGAGGTTTGACCCAGTCCTCCCCCTGGGTCTGACTCCCCCTTCCTTGGGGCAACTCTGTCCATCAAGACAGGAAGCCACAGTGGCCACTGACAGTTGTCTGTGACAAGACTCAGGCCTTATGACACTCAGGGCTCTCCGACCTCTGTGGTGTCAGAGAGTGGTACCCCCAAGCTCCAGAATTGTCAGGGTACCTGTGGCAGGTGTCCTGCACAATTTGCCCACCAGTTCAGGGTGCTATCTTGCAACTGGTACACCAGCCTAGGGTCTGTACACTTAGGATGGGCAGGAGTCAGGGGTGAGGCTACCCTCCGCCTGCCCTCTCTACTGGGGCCCTGATCACTCCCACCTGGAGCGGTGAACCCAGAAGACAAACTGGTAGGGGCTCTGTTAGCAGTTGCCACTTCCTCCAGGTCAGGGGGAACACCCGGAATGTGGCCCTCCAACCCAGGATCTCCACCCTTAGGCTGGACCTGTGCCTGGCAAACCAGGATTTCCGGGGGAGTGCACCAACCTCCCCTGAGGGAAACGTACTCCTCAGGAGTTGTGCAAGAGTCTGCCTGGTGCAGGTCTCCAGCCTCCTGTCCACCTGACAGAGCACAAAGACCTCCCAGCCCAGACGTGGCCTCACCAGGGTCAGTCCTGGGGTGCTCTGACCTCAGAGCTGGCAACACTTGACCCACTGGTCCTTCCACTGGGGGCTGCTTCATCCCTCTCTCTGGACTCATGCACCCTCACAACACTTGTTACAACAGCCCTCCAGCTCACCTTAGGATCCCCCTCAGGGGATGGCCTCCTGTTACAGACCAGGCCCCCCTCCTGGTGTTCCCTCATGAAACCAACCAGACCTTGATTTCGGGCACCTTGGGACACAGCCCACTTCTTCTCTCTCTGAGACAGGACATGGGGCCCTACACCCCTCCCACTGTTCAGGGACCTATCTGGGCTACCACAACACTCCCCTACCTCACTTGGTTTGGGAAGACCTGAGCCACCTTCTTCAGGCTCACCCCCAGGTGCACACTTTGCCTCGCCATCCAGTGCCTCGCACAAATAACCAACATCACTCTCCTGAGACTGACAAGACAGTGTCTAACTGTCTCTGCCCCTCAACCTACACTCTTCTGGGCAGTCTTCACACTCACATACCAGGTCTTCTGCCATGGGGGAACCCCTCTCCCTGTACCTCTCATCTAGAGTCAGTAGAGCGTCCCTTCTAACATTAGAAATATTATTCCCTCTGCCAGTTCCCCAATTCACCTCAGGGACACTGTGCACCACTGGAGCCACCTCATAAACCTGAACCACCTGGTGTATGTTAAACACCAACTTCAAGTCAGGCGCCACATCTCTGGGTGTGTGTACTTCTCCCTCAGCACTAGATGACATATTTTTGCTGCCACCATCTGAGCTGGACTCCACCTCCAGCCCAGCCAATCTCACTTCCTGAGCTACACACACTTCCTTTTCTTGGGCTAAAGCCCTCTTGGTCTCAGCCTCTGGAGTTCCCGTTCAAACTCTCCCAGCCTCAGCTCAACAGCTAGAAGCCACTCATTTTTCTCTCTTTCTCCCTCAATGTCAGCAAAGTCTTCCTCCTCATAATCATCTGGTAGTGTTGCATCCCAAAGTGTGACATCATAAGAATACAGGCATGCCTCAAGACCCATCCTTGTGGATCCTCTCTCCACAGGCAGCCCCGTCTCCTTGTGAAAGGCTTTTATCACCTTTATCATGCAGATGTATAGGTGACAAAAGTTGATTTACATTTTGTCAAGACTTCACAGGTGCAACAGCTAATCAGAGTCTCAGTATCAAAAATACATCCAGAAGGACACCAGAAAACAGAAGAAAACAGTATGTGGTTGCGTAATGGTCTGCACTCTACTAGGAGTGTAGACCAATTGCTGTATTTTAAGGCATAAATGCAAGTCCTAATCCTCACCACTGGCCACCAATGTTAGAAATGGGGGTCTCTAGTTGACAATGGTTTGCACCTTTGTCCAAGTAGTGACACTTCCTCCTAGTCAGGGTAAGGGGTGTATCCTTCTAAAATAACCCCTACACACCCCCTTGGTAGCTTGGCACAAGCAGACAGGCTTATCTAAGAGTCAGTATGTAAGGTATTTGTGCACACATATAGTAACACAGTGAAAACAGTACAAATGGACACCATACCAGTTTTGATAAATAGGAACTCTTTATCTAAACCCAACATGACCAAAATGACAAAAATTCACAATATAGATATTCTGCTCTCACCAAACATAGGTTATTCATACAAACAAAGTGTGTAGCAACAAATAACTTCACCTCGAGCTACTACGACTTAATGACAGATGAAAATCCCAAAGTATAGCGCCGGGACATTGGCCTAGAGTCACATGGACACCAAACAACAGTACCTCGGCAAACGATGAAAGCAAAGACGATGCTCGGCATTGGAGAGTTGATGTTTCATTGGTGCTGGGCAGCGGCGGTTCCCTACGACCACGGGGGAGGTGAGGTGTTGGTTACTTACTTTGATGCAGGGGAGGTGAGGCGTCAGTACCTTACTGTTGCCAGGGAGGTGGCACCAAGGGTTTGGTTTCTCACAACAGTGTAAGGTCAGTGAATTTCGGAAAGCCACCCACATCAGGTATCAGTTCCGAGAGGTGTCGGTAAAGTCGGGGCTGTGGTGTGAGTTGGGGCGGTGTGTTGTGAGCATCACAAGCGGTGCCTTCAGCTCTGGTACAGGAAGTGGCCTTGGTGACGGCTTCAGAGTTGATACGGTGTGTCATCAGCAGGCATTGGGGCTGCAGTGCAAGTCAGTGCGGTGAGTCGTGCACTTTACGAGTGGTGCCCATGGCTTTAGTGCAGGTTGCCGCGTTGCTCCACCGGCATCAGTGTTGCTTTTTCCCTCTGTGGCAACTGAAACAGCAGTTTCAGGTTCAGGAAGACTGAGGGGATGAAGTGTTTGTGTGCCTGAGACTTTAAATCAGGAGGTAAGCTCTACACAAAGCCACTTTGAGATCTTCTTCAAGCAGGATACACAAACAGGGGGCATATTTACATGGAAAGTGGTGTAGTGTGTTGTTAAGCCATTAAGGATAACAACATGCTCTATCACTTTAGGAACATAGGGCTGCATCATATTTACAAGAATATGGTGCAGCACTAAGTTTCCCCTGCACCCATGCCAACTTTTAACCGCCTAGTACCAACACAAGCACCCTTTCACCATAGTGCAAGCGTGTCTGCGTTGAGAGGAGTGATTGTTTATGTGCAGGAAGGTGTCTCTTCCTGCAAATAAACAATCTTTAAATGGCATTTTGTTACTTGTATGTGTGCTGCTTAATGCAGCACACAGAAGTTGCAAAATGTCATTTTGTTTATGTGGAGGAAGGGACACCTTCTTGAATATAAACAATCTCTGCCATTTTTCTGTTTCCATGTGTGCTGCACAACTCAGCACACATGGAAACAGCACAAATTGTTGTGCTAGTGTAAGTTTAAGTTTTCACTTGTCTTAATGTTGACACTGCCCCATATTTACACCACCTTTGTAAATATGAGACAGTGTCAAAATCAATGGGTGTTGCGGTGAAATGCCCACAGCAACACCCAGTGCCCTCCCCTTTCACACTAGGTATAGTGTGAATGGGTGCCTTATTTACAAGGCTGTGTTAAGCCATGTTGAGTGGCTTAACATTGCCTTGGAAATAAGGCAAAGCCCCTATCTCCACCACAAAAGTGACGTTGTGGTGGTGATATGGGCTTGTAAATATACCTCACAGTTCCTCTCTTTGGCAGAAACAGCCACTGCAGGCCAACCCCAGCCAGCAAAGGGGCAGTACTTCTCTTCCAGCTTTCCAAGCTATTCTCCTTGGCAGAGGTTCCTCTTGAGTCCAAAAGTAATATAAAGTTCTGAGGTCTGGGTCCCAATATTTTTACCACATTTTTATTTGTTCTCTTGTGGCATAGAGTTTCTTAGCTCAGTCCAAACCAGTTCTGTCCTCTCTGGTCCAGCTTCCTGGCAGGAGGTGGATACAGCATTGTGTAAGGCAGACATGGTCATTCAGGTGCAAGGAAATCTCCTCCCACTTCTCTAAATGCAGCCCAGGTATATTCAACTCAGCACTGAGTCATTCAGGATAGGCAGGACACACCTCAATCCCCCCTCCCCCAAGTGTCTGTCTGAAGATAATGCACATCCACAGCCCCTGTCACTCCAAAACCAGACAGTCAATCCACAAACCACAGAGACACACAAGATGGCTAAGCAAGAAAATACATAACAACAAAAGAGAGAGTGAGGGGTTCTTCACCGTAGTGAGTGGAAGGTACTCCTTGTCCCCAGGACTGAAATATGGTATAAACAAAAGAAGAATATCACCAAAATAGAAACTGGGATGTCAAAGAAGGAAGCAAAAGGGTATTGTCCTTTTGTTTAGAAACCCCTCATTCACCAACCTGGTTGGTGACATGCTTCATCATCGGGGTCCACCTAGATGGTCGAGTGCCATCCGGGTGTGCTGCGACACCTGACTACAGGGGAGCTGCTTTTTGGGTGTGGAGTGCAAGCAAAAATAATGTTAAAAATTGTCCTGGTATGACTTTATTCACAAGCTACTGGACAATGGTAAAAACAAAGTGTAGATACTGATAGGTAATAATGACCAGTAGTATCCAGTAGTGACCAGTAGTATCTATGTGTGTGTATAAAAAATGGGTCTACATGTTTCAACCTGTAAACGGTAATCCCAGGTTTTCGTCAGGACCAAAAAAGGAAAATGGTTGGTGTACACAAACTGACGTGTATCCAGACCTAAATTCCTAAGAATTTGCTGCAAAATTGTGCAGCAGGCTGTCTCAAACCCAAATGGGCGAGAAAAAGCAGAGAAACCTGTTGAAGGAAAAGGAAACAATCACAAACAAATAGTGTGCATGCCTGTAACGTAGTGTAGGTTCTCATAATTCTGCATGCTTCATGCGAATCCCATTTGTAAATTGAATGATAATCAATACGGTGCCAGGATGTGGATACTAGCGTGGGTTATAGCTGGTATCAAGTGCATATACTGGCCATATCATGGTAGTGGGTGGTACTAGATTGTAGCCATCAATCCTTGCTCACTCATTCACACAGATCAATAAACGTGTGATTGGTGGCTGGGAAATAGTATTAAATGTAACACTAGCACACAGAAAATTATTCGTAGCGTGACTACTTCAACTCGCTGAAACATTGGTGAGTGAAAATAAACATGCATGCATATATAAATCGTTGTATCCAAGTCTTAAGACAGCTGTCAAGGGGGAAATCTTACTATATTCAAGGGTCTCAATTGCTCCGGGAGGCAGAGGGAGGCTTGTTCAAGAGAAAACCTAGTCTGAGGTTAGAACAATGAAAAGTGCCGTAAATAGAGTGGGCACGGCGGAGACCAGAATCTCGGAAACAGAAGACTCCATTACCTCCCTCAAAAAAGATATGGCGGAATTGCAGGCCTCGCATAGACAGCTGCTGTGGCGGGTGGACGATGCGGAGAACGGAGCACGCAGGAACAACCTGCGCTTTGTGGCCTGAGGGAAGGAATCGAGAAGACCGACACTGCGGCATTCCTGCACTCATGGCTAACGTCTCTGTTCCCACAGGCTCGCTTCTCTAACTGTTTCTTGATCGAGAGAGCGCATAGAGCACTCCTAGCCAAACCACCAGAACTTTCCTGACTATAGCCAAGATATGCAAAAGCAAAGGAGCTCCTACGACACTGTAAAGGCTAAACTTTGAGAACTGAACATATCCTATATGTTACTCTTCCCTGCGAAACTGAAGGTCCTGTTTAAGGGCAAGTCACACTTCTTCAATCGCCCAGAGGAGGCCTGGCACTGGCTGGAGGAGAGACCGTTGCTATGAGAGGCGGAGGAGGAGGGACGTAGAATCCGTGATGAGCAGGCGGCGGCCAACTTCAGGAGAAGCCCAACCGGGTCACAGAGAACAAGACACCATCGGGCAGGCAGACAATCGCAACGGACACCATACCCGCCCCAACAAGTAGTGCCCGGAGGAGACCGAGGGGGTGGCGCCGCTGCCAACAATGGGGATCCCAATCAGGGGTCCAGATTCAGGTGCCTGCTCCCAACGTCAGGAAATGTGACGGACCACGAGGATGATACGAATATCTCAGACGTGGAGGAACAGACGGAGCAATCCATACACCCACTAGCCGTTGCCATCCGAGATCTGCAGCAAGGAGAGCCGGGCAACGCGGAGGCTACTGAACCTGATACGCGGGACTCCCATTCCTGAGAAGCTGAGGGACTGAGATCCAACATAGCAGTTCTTTGCTTTGGGACACGCAAGTAACACTTTTTGTCCTTTGGGGTGGGCATACACCACTTCAGAACTTGAGATTGGACAGCTAGACATTTCTTAGCTGGGGTTATTTAAGGGGTGGGCGACAGACCTTGCTGCCTGGTAGTCCGAGCCATTGATGGTTGTACGGGCGGGATGGCCTGGGGGTACAGGTTGGGTGGGGGCGGGGGGAGCAGGGGTTGTTCATTCAGTTTGGTTGTTTGAGGGGGGAGTGGGAGGGGGAGGAGGTACGTGGTTGGGTGCACACAGTCATGGAGGTTGGCGCATTCTGTGTTTTTTTGGTACGGGCGACCTTGTTTGACCCCACCGCCTGGATTACAAGTAAATTGTTGTTATACTTATGGCCTCTGAAAAACTGCACGTCCTGACGTGGAACGTGAATGGTCTGGGTAACAAGATTAAGCGTGGTCTGGTGAACAACCATCTCAAGAGAGTAGGCCCGGACATCATTTTCCTGCAAGAGACACATTTGAGGGGCACGACCTGTGCATTCATAGCAAGGGGTAGATATAAGGCGCTAGGACATGCGGGATACACAACGGACTCTAGGGGAGTAGCGATTATTGTTAACCCCTTCGCTGTGTGGCTAATTTCCCCGCGGTGCGGGGGGAAGGGGGCCGCGCACGGCGCCGCTGTGCTGATGACGAGCCCAGGCTCGTCATGCAGCACGGTGCTCGTGTGCTCATGACGAGAATTAGCCCCGCGTGTGAGCGTTCCACGGCTCATGACGAGCCCAGGCTCGTCATGAGCACACGAGCACCGTGCTGCATGACTAGCCTGGGCTCGTCATCAACACTGAAGGGGTTAAGAATACCTTCCCTTTCCATGTCACGCGTACGTGGGGGGACCCGATGGGAACATGTATAGGAGTAAAGGAGTCCTGGCATAGGTGCACCTACACTCTTGTATCAGTATATGCTCCACCCAAATTGCAGGCAAATGCGCTAAAGATGCTTGCGACCATACTCTTAGACACCTCAGATACCATACAGATAGTGGGGGGTGACTTCAATGATGTGATGGACAGGGGACTTGATAGATCAGGAGCGACTAGCAATCGAAGAACTCAGACTCCCCTAGCTCAAATGATGTTAGAGATAGGCCTGACCGATGTCTGGAGACTGCTGCACCCGAACACTATGGCCTACTCATTTTCCTCGGCCGTGCACAAGGTATTTTCCAGGCTGGATTATGTCTTTATGCCTAGACAGGAAATAACTATGGAGGGCACGGCGGAATATTTGGCAAGAGGTCTCTCAGACCACTCGCCGCTATTAGTATCGATGGGCCGGACTGGGCACAAGACGGACGCCACGTGGTGCCTTGCCGCCTGGGACCTGACTAACTAGACAATACTTAAAGGCATTAGGGCGGATGCACGGGTGTACCTGGCTGAAAATGATGGGTCAGTGGACTTGGCAGTGACCTTGTGGGAGGAGCTGAAGCCGGTGATGAGAGACAGAATAAATGGCAGATTAGGGGAAGAGAGGAAGAGGCTACAGGAGGAGGTGGAGACTGTGGAACGGACTATAGTGGAGCTGGAGAGGGAACACTTGCTTACTAAATGCACGACGACCTTGCGTAAACTGCTGGATAACCAGAGACGCTATCGAGAATTGGTGTCAGAAGAGGCGAAAACGCAAAACCTGGCCACACTCCACCGCCTCTACGACGTGGGAGAAAAGTCAGGTAAACTCCTGGCCTGGCTTAGTCGTAAGGAAAGGACGGCGCGATGGGTAGAGGAAGTCATTGATGAGAAAGGGAAGACTGTGTGCTCAGACCCCCACATTGCGGATGCGTTCGTGGCTTATTACGAACGCTTCTACGAAGCCAGACAACTGGGCACGTGCGAGGACTCACTCCTCTATATGTCACAGGTCGATCTCCCTGTAGTGGATGCTGAGGTCCTACCGGCGTTGGAGGCCGACATTTCCCTAGAGGAGGTCAAAGCTGCCATTGCCGGACTAAAACCGGGCAAATTGCCGGGACCAAATGGTTTCCCCCCGGAATTCTTTAAGTGCACGGCTGACATTTTAGCTCCTCACCTGAAAAATCTCTTTCTTGCAGCATATGAGGAAGGGAGTCTGCCCACTGACCTCACCATGGCGACCATAGTCCCTATCTACAAAGAGGGCAAGCCACGGGGTAACTGCGCCTCCTACCGTCCCATCTCCTTGCTGAATACGGAGGTGAAACTCCTTGCCACGGACCTGGCGCGACGCCTGAGACCAGTGCTACCCGACCGAAAAACATTTAGACCAAACCGGCTTCCTACCAGACCGGGCCACGAAATTCAACCTCCGTCACACGCATAATTGGCTGCAGGAGGTGAGAGATAGGGAACCGCCGCATTGGTTCCTTTCCTTGGATGTCGAGAAGGCCTTTGACTCCGTGCACTGGCCGTTCCTGGAGGCCGCCTTACAAAAATGTGGTTTCGGCCCCAAATTTCGCTCATGGGTACATCTACTCTATACCAACCCTCGGGCTAAAGTGAGGGTAAACGGGCGGCTCTCCCGCGAGATTTTGATCCAAAGAGGAACCCGACAGGTGTGTCCTCTATCGCCGCTTCTCTTCACGTTGACAATTGAGATACTGGCGGCCAGGATTAGGCAAAACCAGCAGATCTCAGGGTTTCAAGTTACGGACGCAGACGAGACGCAGGAGAAACTGTCCTTATACGCGGACGATGTATTCCTTTACATCACTAACCCGCAGACCACAGTACCTGATTTGTTCTGGGAGTTGGACTGCTATGGCAGCTACTCCGGATTCGCTATAAACTGGCACAAGTCCGTCCTTTTTGATCCCAAAGGAGACACGAGTGCGGGAGCTCTTCTGGACAGGTTGGTGGTGTCCACGGAGGGCTTCCAATATCTGTGAGTATTCATTACGCTGGACAGGCAACTGTCGCGCCAAAAAACTGTTGAAAGAATACTCGTGCACTCCGTCTCTGATATGGACCGCTGGCGCCAGCTCCCTTTGACACTCCTGGGTAGAGCGGCAATGTATAAAATGATAATACTACCGAAATATTTATACGCCCTACAAAATTAATATTATCTAATCCCGGACGGCCTCCTCCGTAGAATACACGCTGACCTCCGATCTTTTATATGGCTAGGTAAGTAGCCGAGGATAGCGCTGACCACCCTCCAGCGCCATCAATACAGTGGTGGAACCTCGCTCCCGAACCATGAGGCTTATCTACCTGGCTGAGAAGCTGGGCGCAAAAATTATGGCTTACGCCGATGACACCCAGCTCTTGTTCACTTGGGGTAAAACACAATTTGAAACGGCCGCAGCACAAAGGTGTCTGACGGCCGTATTCACTTGGTTGGCACAGGCTAGGCTTAAATGCAACGAGGGAAAATCGGAAATTATACTATATGGTCACTTTCCAAACCAATTTATTGAATTGGTTTGGCCTCCCGATTTCCCCCGTCCTCTCACTGAGGGGGGCCCTGCCAAGAATCTGGGCATTTGGTTTAATGAAGATCTGCGATTTGCAGAGCAGATTAAAAGACTGACGGGAGCCTGCTTTGGGACCCTTAAATCCCTAGGCAGATTTTTCCCTCTCTTGCCCCAGCCGGCCAAAGAAACGGTTGCCAGAGCCCTGATAGTGTCCCGACTAGACTACACCAATGCTCTCTACCTGGGCTCCCCCTCCTTTTTGTTAAACAAACTGCAGCTTATCCAAAATGCGGCGGCAAGACTTCTGCTGGGCATCCCTAGACACATCAGCATAAGATCACAACTGGCCGCACTCCATTGGCTGCCGGTGGCCCAAAGAGTGCAATTCAAGGCTCTGGTTCTCACTCACCGAGCCCTACATGATACTGGCCCGGCGTATCTGAAGAAAAGAGTGACCTTTCACGTGCCCAGTCGACATCTCAGGTCAGCTTCTCAACGCAGGCTGGTAATACCGCGCTTCAAGCGCTCTAGACTGGGCGGCTTATCATTTTCAGTTAAAACAGCTACCCTCTGGAATGCCCTTCCGTTCACTCTCAGGGACACCAGAGACCTTAGCTGCTTCAAAAAGCTGCTTAAAACTCAACTTTTCAATCAAGCTTACTAATATAATGCTGTGCTTTCTCTGGGATTTCTCTGTGGTTATGATCCATGCCAGGATACTCAAGAGTAGTCGTGCGCGTAATAAATACCCATATAACATAACATAACATATTATTGGGCGGAGCACTTGACCCCCATTAATGACTGGCTCCACGCCCTGGCAGACCACCCTACGTATGCGCTGGAACGTTCCAAACTGTCCCCACATAGTTTGCTCTTGTACTTATACGGTAGATCAACAAAGAAGTCCTTGCTCCCGGCCACGAGCATCACACTCCGGGCCTGGAGAGTGGCCACGAGACACACGGGATGGGATAAGAAGCCCACCCGACAGACTCCACTCTGGCACTGCACATGGCTCCCCGAGCTGCATAAACTCACAGGCTTTAAGCAGTGGGATGATATTGGGATTTCCACAATGGGAGATGTCGTCGCCAGAGGAGAACTGAAATCCTTCGCGACCCTGAGGACAGAATATGGGCTCCATCGTTCGCAGTTTTGTAAATACATTCAATTGCGACATGCATGGAGGGTGCAGGCTTTGACTCTAGAGGGTCTCCCAGAATATGCGCCGCTGGAAGGCAGGCTACTACAGGAGCAGGTACCAAGCAATGCCGTATCACTAACATATAAAACACTCACAAACAACATGCTAGGTGATCTGGCGAAGCTTAGGGGCACTTGGGAGCAAGAAATAGGAACACTTGAAGATATCGACTGGGACCTAATACTAATGCACCCGAGGGAGGTGGCTATTAAAACCCAGCTCCGCCTTATCCAGTACAACGTGCTCCACAGGACATACTTTGATAGGGTGAGGTTATTTAGAATGGGGAAAACATCAGATGATAGGTGCCTACGATGCCAACATGAGGGAGGGGATTTCTTCCATATATTATGGGCATGTGATAAAATACGATCCTACTGGACACTCATCTTTACTGAATTGAGAGCAGTTCTGTCGGTACCGCTCACACAGGAGCCCAAACTGGGCATCTTGGGAATGACTAATGATGTTGACCTCCCCCGCCCCTTACTGGTAATCCTGACACTGGCCCTGGTAGTAGCGAAACGAGACATTGCAAAATACTGGGGGGCTGTGACCATCCCCACGGTGGAAGAGTGGAGAAGAGGGTTGGACCTTTACATGGCGGCAGAGCGAGTGACGTATAAATCAAGAGGCTGCCCGAAAAAGTTTCAAAGGGTCTGGTCGAAGTGGAGACAGTACCATGGGTTGGATGGTGGGTTGGGGGTGGGAGGCTCGTGACTGAGCCCCAGGTCAGGAGGAAGTGCGGGCTGGTGGCGGAGATACACGTCCGGAGTGAAACTCGATGCGACAGTCACGCCATGATTAATGAAATGTCCTTGTACCATTTGTTTACCAGGGAGGGAGGGAGGGATGGGGGTTGCAGGAAATATATAATGCCACTACCATGACTGTACAGTTAAGTTTTGAACAAGGGGATGTTATGCTGATTTTTCATTCACAGTGATGCTTGTTGTGGGAGGGAGTGGGGGGGGGGATTAAAAAACTGAAAAAGCAGATGCTTAGATGACTAACGTGGATACCCCCTTTGCTACGGTGAGGGTACACCGGGAACGAATCGAAGATACTGTCAGACTGACTTTTGGGTTATGCACCGGAGAGACACTTGGGGTTCCATAATCTGAAATCTACTATGTAACACTGTCTTACTTAAATAACGATGCCAACGTTCTTATGTCTGAGTATCTGCAATAAAAATTACTTTAAAACTTACTACTTTTGGCATTCGCAGAAGTTAGGATTTTGTCTTAAGTTTGTCTTAAGACAGACTTAAGTTAGGATTTTGTCTTAAGTCTGTCTTAAGACAAACTTATGACGAAATCCTAACTTCTGTGAATACCAAAAGTAGTACGTTTGCGATTTTGTCTTAAGTTAGTTCTGTGAATCAGGCCCATCGATACTACTGGTCATTATTACCTATCAGTATCTACACTTTGTTTTTACCACTGTCCAGTAGCTTGAGAATAAAGTTTTTTCTATAAGTCATACCAGGACAATTTTTAACATTATTTTTGCTTGCACTCCACACCCAAAAACCAGCTCCACTGTAGTCAGGTGTCGCAGCACACCCAGATGGCACTCGGCCATCTGGGTGGACCCCGATGATGAAGCATGTCACCAACCAGGTTGGTGAGTTAGGGGTTTCTAAACAAAAGGACAATACCCTTTTGCTTCCTTCTTTGACATCCCATTAAGAACCTTCCCAGGTTCTATTTTGGTGATATTCTTCTTTTGTTTATACCATAAGCAAGAAAATAGCCACCTTCTAAAAGTGCTATTTTCAAACACACAATATAAAAACCACCTTTACTAAAAGATGAATTTTTGTAATCTTTTCTCTTGTCCCCATGGTAAGTTAGTTGTCAGGGCTTTTAAAGACCGCGTATAAACAAAGGTGTCCTGGTGCTGAGCACTGTCTAACTGGTTTCCATGGGTGCGGCGGCTTATTCAGAGGAACAGCCGTGTCTTCAGCCCCTTCCTAAAGGAAAGGAGCTCAAAAGAATTCCTGAGATGCACTGGCAGGTTGTTCCAGGCTTTTGCGGCACAAAAGAAGAAACTGCTGCCGCCCCAATTAGCTTTTTTCACTCGGGGACCAATCACTTGTTTTCCTTCCGAGAAGTGCAACACTCTTCTGGGGACATACCATTGGAGAAGTCTGCTCAGATATTCAGGACCACTGCCCATCAAAGACTTAAAAACCTTACACAGCAATTTGAATTGTGCATGTTTTTTTTACTGGGAGCAAATGCAGGTGACAAAGTCAATTTCTGACTGAGACGAACCTTGGGGTGCTCGTTAGCAGCCTAGCTGGGTTGAGTCACCACGTGAAGGTTTCTGGATAGAGATGAACCTATAAGCAATAAATGAGCTGTTTGAAAAAGGAACAAAAGTATAAACGTTAATCACCCTTACTACTAAGTGGGAGATGGTATGTGGGCCCATGGCTCTCACTAGTCATTCTTAATTCAATGTTAGATGTCCAGGGAGGTGATTGCTGACCTCGATTGCCCTGACGAATTTGCCGCAAATGAAACATGTTGGCTGCCCTTGGAGTGGTTCACAACATGCCATGTTTTTAAAGCTGAGCAAACTCACATTTCAGAGTAAAAAGTCACAAGTATATGTGTGAGTGTAGCTCAATTGTATCAGAGACATCTCCTGTCTCATTTTCACAGGCTCCTTACTTTATGTTTTGTCTCTACACCTTTCTTTCACAGGACACACACTTTTTCTATTTGAAGAAGTTATCGATGATGACAAAAATGTGGGCAAGTTGGTGAGAACCTGCCAGTAGCTCCTCTGGTGGTGCGCACGTGAGATACTTTCTCATTTCACCAAATATTTTTCTTTGTGGCACACATACACTTAATTAGAGTGGGTATGTTGTATGTTGAGTGACTTGATCGACTATTTTTCTTTTCCGTTCTTGTTTTAGAATATTAATCAAGTGGGCACAGAGGATTAGGTCAGACTGTATAAATGAGCATCTGAGTTTGGGTGGAGATAAAAATACCCCCAATCCTATACAAAAATACATGAATGTGCCTGTTATTCCCAGATCTTTTATGTTTGAATATATGGTAAGTGGGTGCACTTGCCAGGTCGACATGATAGTGAATACTGCAAGCAGACACAGCATTGACAGGTCTGAGAACTCTTTGAAAGGCTGCATGTGTGGATGGCACAATCAATCCTGAAAGCCCAATAGCAGCATTTGATTTACAGGCCCTGGGCACACACAGTGCACTGTACTAGGGACTTAGTAGAAAATCAAATAAGCCAATCATGGAAACGCCAATCCATAAACTCAATTTACAGGGAGAGCAAATGCACAGTAGTGCTAATCCGCAAGTGCCCAGAGTCCTAAAACCAACAAAAACATATGAGAAACAGGAGGCCCAAAGTAAAAAAGTCTAGGTATGCGCTTTAGCACTAATCCGCGGTTCAGTGACTAAATACCGAGGGACATAATATAAAATGTCCAAAATATTGACTCCAAAATATCGAAGTATAGACTATAGAATCCCTATCTACATACAGGTAAGTACTAAAATACTGAATCCAAAATATGGAATGCTAAAATATAGTTAACTAAAATATCGAATTTTTTAAATGTATTAAAAATAATATAAAAGTAATTAAATATTAAAAACAAATAAATAAAGCATACTCAAAATATTGTAAAAAAGCTTAAAATGTAAAAAATAATAACTGTAATATAAAAAAGTAGAGATTTTGTTGGATAGTGAGAGTGTAAAAATTACTGTTCCCACTCCAGTGAGTGCAACAGTAGGGAAAGCGTTGGATAGCGAAGGGGTAACCATTACTATTCCCACTCCAGTGAGTTCAACAGTAGGGAAAGCGTTGGATAGCATGGGGTAAAAATTACTATTCTCACTCCAGTGAGTGCAACAGTAGGGAAAGCATTGGATAGCATAGGGGTAGAAATTATTATTCCCACTCCACAGAGTGCAACAGTAGGGAAAGCGTTGGATAGCGGGAGGGTAAAAATTACTGTTCCCACTCCAGTGAGTGCAACAGTAGGGCAAGCTTTGGATAGCATAGGGGTAAAAAGTCATTTTCCCACACCAAAGAGTGCAGCAGTAGGGAAAGCGTTGGATAGCGGAGGGTAAAAATTACTATTCCCACTCCAGTGAGTGCAACCGTAGGAAAAGCGTTGGATAGCTTAGGGGTAAAAATGACTATTCCCACTCCAGTGATTGCAACAGTAGGGAAAGCGTTGGATAGCGTAGGGGTAAAAATTACTATTCCCATTCCATTGATTGCAACAGTAGGGAAAGCGTTGGATAGCGTAGGGGAAAAATTACTCTTCCCACTCCAGTGAGTGCAACAGTAGGGAAAACGTTGGATAGCGTAGGGTTAAAAATTACTATTCCCACTCCAAAGAGTGCAACAGTAGGGAAAGCGTTGGATAGCAGAAGGGTATAAAATACTATTCCCACTCCATTGAGTGCAACAGTAGGGGTAGGCGTTGGATAGCGGGAGGGTAAAAATTACTATTCCCACTCCAGTGAGTACAACAGTAGGGAAAGCGTTGGATAGTGGGCGGGTAAAAATTACTATTCCTTTTCCTGATAGTGCAACAGTAGGGAAAGTAATGATTTAATATTAAAAGAAAATTAAATTATTATCCATACCAATAAAAAATAAAATAAAAATAATTAACATTTAATAAAATTGTATTACCAATTAATAACATTAATTACCAATTAATAAAAATGCATTACCAATTAATAATGATCAATTATTATCAATACATATAAATACAATATAAATATTTACTTTATTACAATTAAATTACTTCCCACCCTATTCCCCTATAAATCCACAACCCGCTCCAAATAATAAAAAACACAATTAACATAATTATCAATTAATCAATTAATAAAAATTAATTACCAATTAATGCAAATCAATTACCAATTAATAAAAAAGTAATTACCAAATAATAATTAATTATCAAGCAATTACTTATCAATACAGTACATCTAAATAAAAATAAATATTAACTTTATTACAATGAAATGGCTTCCCATCCTATTCACCTATAAACGCACAACCCGCTCTAAATAAATAATAAAATTAACATAATTATCAATTAATTAAAATTGATAAAAAGTAATTACCAATTAATAAGGAATTATCAATCAATTAATTATCAGTACATATAAATAAAAAATAATATTTAATTTACTATAATTAAATTACTTCAATCAATCAATCAAGGCATTTATAGAGTGCACTACTCACCCGGAGGGTCTCAAGGCGCTTGGGGGGGGGGGGGGGGGGGCGCTCCTGCTCGAACAGCCAGGTCTTGAGTTTCTTCCTGAAGGAGAGGTTGTCTTGGGTCAGGCGAAGGTCGGTCGGGAGGGTGTTCCAGGTCTTGGCGGCCAGGTAGGAGAAGGACCTTCCTCCTGTTGTCGCTCTTCGGATGCGGGGGACGGCGGCGAGGGCGTGGTTGGTCGATCGGAGGTGGCGTTTGGGAGCGTAGAAGTTGAGGTGGTTGTTGAGGTAGCACGGGCCTTGGTCGTGTAGGGCTTTGTGTGCGTGGGTGAGGAGACGGAAGGTGATTCTCTTGTTGACGGGGAGCCAGTGCAGGTCTCTCAGATGTCCGGAGATGTGGCTGCGTTGGGGGATGTCGAGGATGAGTCTGGCTGAGGTGTTCTGGATCCGCTGGAGTCTCTTCTGGAGCTTGGCGGTGGTTCCGGCGTAGAGGGCGTTGCCGTAGTCCAGTTGGCTGGTGACGAGGGCCTGGGTGACCGTCTTCCTGGTCTCGGTGGGGATCCACCGGAAGGTCTTCCGTAGCATGCGCAGGATGTTAAAACAGGACACGGAGACGGCGTTGACTTGTCTGGTCATGGAGAGGGAGGAGCCCAGGTTGCGTGCGTGGTCTGTCGGTTTGGGTGCGGTGCCCAGGGCGGGGGGCCTCCAGGAGTCATCCCAGGCGGAGGGCGAGGAGCCCAGGATGAGGACTTCCGTCTTGTCTGAGTTCAGTTTCAGTAGTAAGTTTCAATGGGGTACACCCTAAGAAACCTCTGACCTGGGTCAGTGAAGTTAGTTACAATAGCAATGGTCAGTCTATCGATTCCTTAGAACAATAAATGTTGAACAAGCAATTAATCAAGTCTAGAACAAAGTGATGTAGTATGCCCAAGTGTGCTAATGTTATTTAATCATTTGTTCAGCACAATTTTTTAACAGGTACCTGGTTCAATTCAACAGGTATCTAGATGCAAGGAGTATCATTATGTACAGACAAAAAGAAATATAATTATTCAATTACGTCATTGAATCATAAATGCATCAATGGACATTCATCTCATAAGAATATACCATTTAGGAGCTTCATATAAGGTAACAAGACAAACGTTGTACACCAATTATTTACATGAATGTCGCGCTCAAAGTGATAGAAATGGGAAAAGTTAGGTGGGATAGGTGTGATGGGGAACAGGTGAGGACTGGGTAAAGGTGGTTGTGACTAGTAACAATCACAGTGGATAAAATAAACCCTTTACAGTCTGTATTTAGATCTGAAGTTCCAATATACACATATGCATAGGAGTCGTGTTACTCTGTTGATTGATCCTATGATTGGTGAGCGATTGTGATCAAGTCTACGTTTCGACCCCCTGGTTAAAGGGTAGGTTTGATCCTCTTATCGGGGTCTTCATCAGGACATGGAAAAACAGGAGCGCTTTAGTAGGGGCCCTTACGTGGCCATTGCGGTAGGACCTTCACGGGTTCCTTTCATTTGGAGTAGTTATCCCACCTTCATTGGGAAGGGGGGCCTTCCTTGCAATGGGTCGATTCTCCGTACCAGCTAAATCAGCGTAAGTGTGGTCATAATTCAAGTGGTTCGTTATGTTTGACAGCAGACGCTGTCTACACGATCCGTCGTACTCGCTTGCCGGCTGGGTCTGCATGAGTTCAGTTTCAGGCGGCTGGTCGTCATCCACTCGGCTTTGTCTTTCATCCCTTCGTAGAGGTTGTTTCTGGCGGCGGCGGGGTCGTTGGTCAGGGAGAGGATCAGCTGGGTGTCGTCGGCGTAGGAGATGATGTTGAGGTTGTGTTGGCGTGCGATGGCCGCAAGGGGGCTCATGTAGACGTTGAAGAGGGTGGGGCTGAGCGAGGAGCCCTGAGGAACGCCGCAGATGACTTCCGTGGCTGCAGATCTGAACTGTGGAAGGCGGACTCTCTGTGTCCTTCCAGCGAGGAAGGAGATGATCCACTCCAGTGCCTTCTCCTGGATTCCGATGTTACTTCCCACCCTATTGCCCTATAAACCCACAACCCCCTACGTAATTAAATGACGCAAAAATTAAATTACATAACATTCATTACTTTAAAAAAGGTAAACATACAATCCAAAATTATTAAATAATTTTGACACATATACCACCATACAGAACACTAAAAATAATTGGATATTATGGAAAATCGATATTTTAAATTCGATATTATGGAAATCGATATTTCCTATCCCAAATTCGATATTCTGACTAACTATATTTTGGCAATTTGATATTCTGTCTTATCTATATTTTGGAGTCGATATTCTATCCTGTCTATATTTTGGATTCTATATTTTGGTCGTTTACCCTAATCTGCAAGTGCCCAGAGTCCTAAAACCAACATAAACAGGTGAAAAACAGGAGGCCCAAAGTCAAAAAGTCAGGGTATTAACCCACTGGAAAAACCAGGTCTAACATTCATGCATAGATTTTTAGGAGTTCCTTAACTGGTTTAGTACCCAACCTCCTCACAAATCTGTGAACACCATGCATAGCCTGTTCAAGAGGGGCCCCCTTTTGCAATCATGGGTTTTCAGACACATTTGTCATCAAAGAGGATTCTAAGATATGAGAATGTTGCAGACTCCATCACTTTTTAATGAAATGCACAGGTCTTCTGCCATGGTCTTACTCCACATAGCGTTGTAAACGTTTTAGAAACTTTAACTTGTAGATCAAGATCATGCATAAGGATGATATAGTCATCTGTCAGCCCTCGGAGCCCTCGGCCTGTTTGTGCAATCAATACTGCATCATCTGCATAAGAAAGAATCAATAGTGGATGGGAGACAACGTAAGGTGTGCCCCGCGATCTTGAACTCAGTACTGTTTGCACCCTATTTTTGTACAGAGTGAAGAGAAAAGGGGTATGCAAGCACCCTTGTCATACTCCTCTCAAATTCTTAAAGTGTCTGGTGCATTAATTGTTTCGCCCATAGCCAAAACATGCATTTGCATCTCTATATATTAGTCTTATGAAGGTAATGATTGTATCCTCTATTCCTAGTTGTGAAATGATGAACAAGAGTTTAGAATGTGATACACAGTCAAAAGCTGCAGACAGGTCCATAAAACAAAGAAAAATTGTACTCTTTTTTGCAACAGTGTATTTCCCTATAAGCAAGAATAAATGTAAACCTTCGTCCTCCATGCCTAATCCTTTTTTAATGCCATACTGTGTATCAAAATTTTATTTTCCCTGGCTCAATCCTCAAATCTATGCAATAAGACACGCTCCATCACCTTCTTTGTGGAATCCAGGAGGGATATGGACCTATAGTTTTTTGGGAGGGATTAATCACCTTTAAAAAAAAAATTAGATTATAATCGAAGTGCTCCATGTAGATGATAGGCCTACATTAACAATGGCATTAAAACATTCAAACATTCATAATCAGCAGTGCCCACAGGTCTTTGGGTTCACAAAATACATCGAGTGGGACCCCATTGGTGCCCGTCACTTACCCCCCGCTACTTTCCTTCAGGGCCCTCTTTACTTCCTCTAATTGGCATGTTAAATAAATAAAATTACCCCTAGGAGCATCATGGGGGTCATCAGTTGGTACCTGCTTCTTATGCCCATCATTGTATACACTAGAGAAATAATCCATCCACTTCTCTTCTTGTATGTCGACCTCCATATTCGGATCAGAGGTTCATTAAAGTAAGGAGCGTTGATTACTTCCCAAAATGTTACACTGTCATTTAATATGCTCGCCTTCTGTAGCACCTCCCAGGCTTCTTCCTGTATCTGGAACTTCCTGGTCTCCAGAGCCTCTTAGTAGAGCACATGTGCTGACCTGATATATTCCGGTATTCTAGACTTGGTGCTCAGAGCATTATGGAGCTCCCTCTGTGGCTTGGACAGTGCACATCGAACCAGCCCCTGGTGTCAGACTCAATGGGACGGCTGGTTTGCCTCAATGAAAAGCACTTTTTTAAAATTGTGACTGGGTCAGCCTGAGGATCCAGGCAGATGGCCACCTCACCCCTAGTGTGTGCCACTATACTGGCAAGGATATTATTGGGATCAGCCTTCCCCTATTTAGTAGTATACCCATTCTAGTTTGCCAAATGCGGCAAATATCCCAGAGATGAGGGGACCTTAATCTCTGGGTTAAACCTCTTCACCCCAAACTACATGTCAGAGCTGCATGTTTGCTAAACACAGTGAATTTACAATCAAATTCCATCACCCGACTAGTTAGGTCATCAGTAATTAAAATATAATCAACAGTGGAGGAACCTACATTCTTTAGAAACAAGTTCATTAACCATCCTGAGATCCAACTTAACAAGCAAGTTGATTAAGGCAGAGTCATAGCCGGCGTGCCTAAAATGCATCAAGGGTTCATTCCGGAAATCTCATATCCCGCATGACACTTTTTCATGAATGGGCAATAATGGGCCTTAAAATCACCTGCCCATAAAAGGCTTTTCAGATGGGGATGACCCCTTAATATTAAATGGCAGGCCATGTATAAATCGACATCAACCTGTAAACCCATCCCCTCAAAGCAGTTATTATAGAAATGTACAATTAACAAATCTCACTCATCATGGATATCGCATAAGAGTAGTTGGAAGAACAAGGTATTGATCTCCTTCCCAGGAAAGCATTGACAATGTAGATGGCCAAACCTCCCTTTGCTCTCCCCACATGCAAGGAGATGGCATGTGTATGATAAAGAGAAAACCCACCAATAAAGTGTTCCTGCTCTTCCCATGTTTCCTGAAAACAGATGATGTCATAAACAGCTAGCATATCCCACCAATCAGACAATACCAATTTTTTCTGTAATCTTGCAATGTTCCATGAGATAATCTTTAATTGATGGCTAATCCCTTCAATAGCTAAGTGTTTCCTTTCAAGGTCTGGTGTGAAGGAGCTATCAATGCCTCACTAATTGAGTTACCACCCTTCACTTGTGGGGTGTTATTGCTAATGATGGGGGGCGACTGGCTTGGATTGTCTTTGCTCTTATTTCCACTATGTGACAGTCAATCCAGTGCATTGAGGTCACTAAGGAACCAACCCGATTCCCCTTTTTCCAGTCATACTAAGAATTGTCTGTTGGACTTCGGTCCTCCTAGTACCAGCCATTGAGACCATACTATGACTGCCCATCATGAAACAGGTGGTTTCATTATTCAATGGAAGTGTATCATGCATAGTCCTATAAAATAAAACCAAGAGGGAAGACATTGAATCCATTATGTAGGAGTTCCTTGCTCCCACATGCCTGTATTAGCTTTCCTGTGAGAGCAGGATCCTGAAAGTTCAGAACCAGACAATCCCCTGCTATTGTCTTAATGGCTTTCCCCTCCCGTCCTACATGCCTTATAATAACATTCTGGTACAAGGTATTGAAATCAGTTAGACATATCCTGGACCCTAGCCATTGGACACATTTATTCTTAAGTTCTCACCATGACTAGCTTTTATTATCTGCAAGGGAGGGAGCTCCTGCAGAACCATCACATAGGAAACAGACTCTGAAGAAAGATTCAGGGCAGGCCCAAAGGGGGCCCTTGGCACTTCTGATATACGGGACTGCCTGCTCAATATTACATGTCGATCACTCAGACAATCAATCTTTCCTTGCCCTCGTGCTTGACCCTGTTCCTTTTGGCCGACAGAGGTGGATGACAAGGTGTCCGGTCTTGGGGGTTCTCCCCTCAGAGGGACAGATGCCTGCCTATTACCAGTCCGGCAAGAAACGGAGGCAGTCCCAGTTGAGACAGTCATGATATTAGGCACGCAGTCCAAGCGTCCATCACTAAACTTCATCAGAGTTTCAACAACAGAAAGTCTGGTATTAATTAACTTGGGTGGAGTGGAATGAAACATCTGACTCCAGGCACCATCTGCGGGCAAATGGGGGGCAAACTGGTGTTACACAGTGGCACCATGTTTAAAGTGCTCCTTAAGTGGGTAGCACAATCAGTGCTGCAGGCCCACAGTAGCATTTAATTTACTGGCCCTGGGTACAGGTAGCAACACTTTACTAGGGACTTACAAGAAAATTAAATGCAACTTGGTTATATGTAAATGTGTCCATGTTTTAGGGAGAGAGGACAAGCCCTTTAGCACTTGTTAGCAGTCTAGCAAAAATGAAGTCAGCTAAACAGGAGGTCTGAAGGCGAAAGGTTAGGGGAAAAACTACCTCAAGGAGAAGTTAGGTTGAAGTCACAAAAAGATTCCATCTATTTGAGTGCAGCCCTTTCTGAATCGCAAATAATCCACCACCTTTTATGTGGACTATGAGCTATGACTACCTTGAAATCACAGGTCTCTCTCTGTCAGGGAAAGCCACACTAATTTACTGGTTCTTAATATAGCCCTGTGTTGAACGTGGCCAATTTTATTGCTTGAAGTTCTTAGGCCTGTATCAGTTTCATAAGCAATTTTGCAGATTAGCAGGGCTAATAGAAGAGTACTTGCCTTATAAGATGCATTACATAATGTGCAGGCACTGCCCCCAATTTGGTGCCAGACATTCTGGCACCACTGCACCCATTGAGGACTGTTACTTAGATTGTTCTGCTAAACCATCAGCACACAGTGCCCCAATCCTCATATGGGTGGAACTAGATATTCCACCCACCCTTGGTGTGCGGACCTTACACATGATGCAGCTGAAGAACATACATGTTTGAGGTTTTACAAATTCCCATAATGTTGACCCACTCAATGGTTGCGATCCATAGTTTATTTATTTTTTTTTTTTTGGAAAACCTTTATTTACGAATTAAAGTACACAGCTATTCAGCCTTACATCCCGGAGGCTAGGCAGCATTATAAAGAGAGGATGATCAGTGCACACAGTGCATATTGTAAAATCGTGCAAGGTTTAGTTTTATGTTATAAATGATGAAAACATAAGTTAAAGTACAATAAAGAGCACCAGAACCAGTGCGAAAAAGGCAAGGCAAAAGTACCTAAATGCGACAGTACCCAGCGCAGGAGAAGGCTGGGCCTTAATCCCAAAGAGTACACGTATGAACAGTGCAAAATGGACGATGTCGGGAGGGGAAGAGTACAGGATGTGCAATGTAATGGCATTTGGGTTTGAATTAAAGGCTAAGGGGAAAGTCGTACCTCCAGTGGGGCAGTGTCGGGTGGGAGACAGATATCACCCCTGTATTTGTTCCAGGCCCCCCAGATCTGAAGCCACTTCTTGGGTTTGCCACGGGCAACGTACACTGTTTTCTCACGAAACATGCACCAATCCATATTGGTCTTCCACAATTCTACAGAGGGAGGCGACGTAGCGCCCCATTTCTGAGCGATGTCACGCTTTGCCACCATGTTTCCCAAAGTGACCCATTGAGTTTGCGCATTATTGTAGTCCGTGGGGCCCCACACATTCAATAAGCAGCGCCGGGCCTCAGCCGGCAAGTCGACTCCAGTCACCTCACACATCACCGCGTGGACCCGCCTCCAGTAGGAAGCGACCGCGTGGCACTCCCAGATAATGTGCATGAAGGTGGCCAGTGCACCACATCCACGCCTACAAAGTCCGTCCACCGAATGGCCCATATGGATCAACCGGGGGCCGGTCACATACACTCTATGCAAAATTTTCAGTTGGACCAAACGTAGTCTGGCTGGGATTGCCACTTCCTTGGGGGATGACACCGCACACTGCCAATCCTCATCATCTAGTTCAACTCCATCACGCACCCATTGTTCTCTCACACTCAGAAGGAGGTCCGTTCGGACATTAATCAGTTTTTTATAAACCAACGAGATGGCACTGTCCGGCATATGACCATCCAGCAGCCTATCTTCCAACGGGGACGACTCCGGGACCTTCTCTCCCACCGGCAGCACTGCCAGAAGGGCGTGTCGCAATTGGGCGTACCTAAAAAGTTCCGTCGCTCCCAGTTGAAACTCTGTTTGTAGAGCGGCGAAAGACTTTATCTCACCCTTGGCCATCATGTCGTCGACCTTGGAGATACCAATGAGGTCCCATCGGTCAAACCCCTTGGTGTGCCACAATTTACCCAGTAGGTCCGAGTCGTAAAGTGGGGTGGCCAACGTGAGCGTCCCCTTCCATCCCTGTGCCTTCGTGACAGCCCTCCATATGTGTACCGCTGTCCTGGTCGGGCCCGTCATTCCTCCATCCAGAGATCTTGAGTACAACGCCCTGTAGTATTTCCCATCGTCAAGGAGCCACCGGTCCATGGCGTATCCCGGACCATCGTCTGGACCGTAGAAACCATGGTTGAGGGCGGCTAGTTGGGAGGCCCAATAATACCTACGGACATCAGGCAAAGCGATACCTCCGTCATACCACGGAAGCGTGAGTTTGGCTATAGCAATACGCAGTCTGCCGTCCCAGAGAAGGGCCCGCTGTAAGCCCTCAACCTCTCTGGAGTACCCGGAGGGGACTGGGTCCTGGGTATTCTGGAGCGCATACTGGGCAGGGACATCCTTTTGAACAATGCCGCACGTCCAAGCAGGGAAAGCGGTAGCTTCCGCCACCCCTCTACGTCACGCCAAAGGCGTGCAAGAGAGGGAAGCAAGTTGTTCGCATAACGTGTCTGGGCATCGGTTGAAATATAGATGCCCAGGTATTTAAACCCCTGCCTCGCGATCTGTATGGTGCAGCCCCTAGGGAGCCATGGAGTATCACCTCTCAAGACGTATAAGTGTGATTTTGACCAGTTGACGACCAGGCCCGAATACCTATCAAAGTGATGCAGCACATTGCATACCACGATAAGGGACTTGCAGGGAGAGGTGAGGTAGAGCAAGATGTCGTCAGCGTATTAAGACACGCGGTCCTCAAAGCCAGAAGACCACCGTATCCAGTTGATATCTGGGTGAACCCGTAACCAGGCAGCCAGGGGTTCCAGCGCCAACGCAAATAACAAGGGCGACAAGGGGCAACCCTGCCTGGTGCCCCTGCGAAGAGCAAAGGATGCAGACACTCGGCCATTGACCTTAACATTGGCAAGTGGACTAGCATACAAAAGTTTGACCCATCCTATAAAGTCAGGGTCAAACCCAAACTTCGTCAACACAGCCCACAGGTAGTTCCACTCGAGGGAGTCAAAGGCCATCGTGGCATCCAAAGACGCCAAAACGGCCGGCTCCCGGAGTGTACGGATCCTCGCCATGACCGCGTGGAGTCTCCTAAGGTTAAGGGCGGTGTTGCTGTGAGGAATAAAGCCCGACTGATCCCGGTGAACCAATTCGCTAATCGTGCCCACCAGCCGATTGGCCAGTAATTTAGCCAGGATCTTAGGCTCGGCATTCAACAAAGAAATAGGGCGGTACGACCGGCACAGGTCTCTGGGCTTTCCTTCCTTATGTATGACCACAATGGTGGCCAATCTTTGGTCCGGGGGGAGCACGCCCATCTCTCGCGCCTCCATTAACATGTCCCGTAGGGGCGGGGCGATGGTGTCAGCTTTTATTTTATAAAGCTCCACCGGAAGGCTGTTAGGGCCGGGTGCCTTTCCGGACCTCAGAGAGCGTATCGCTAGCGCGACCTCATCTGCAGTTATACCTCTATCCATGTCGTCGCGTACAGTATCCGACAGACACGGAAGGTCCACCTCTCTCAAGAGGGCGGCAGAGTCCGCCTCAGACATTTCAGAAACCGAGGTGTAAACGGACTCAAAGTATTCGTCAAAAACCGTGACTATAGCGCTAGGATCGGTAACAGCCAAGCCGCCCTCCCCCAGCACCTCGGGGACCACCTGGGAGGCCATCACCTTTTTGTCGAGCCACGCAATAAGCTTGCCAGCCTTGTCCCCAACATCATAGATCCTTCCTTGTTGTTCTCTGCCCATAGCTTTGGCAGCGTCAGTAACAGTGGCCCGATACTCCGACTGCTTAAGTGAGAGAGTGTGGAGCAGTGCAGGCGTCGGATCAGTCTCCAATTGGGAGTCAAGTTCCTCGATCTCTGTTTCTATCCCCACCACATCCTCGTCTCTACGTCTGCGTGCCTCGGCTATTAAGGAGAAGGCTTCGCCTCTCAAGACAGTCTTGAAGGCCTCCCATAGGGACACCGCTGACGTAACCGAGCCCGTGTTTTCAGAAAAGTATCGCTCAATGGCTTTAGCCAGGAGTCCACGGGTCTTAGGGCTACGGAAGTACCACGGATTAACCGGCGCTACCCTCTTAGCCACCACAATGTCAAAGTCAAAAGACACCCAGACCGGAGAATGGTCCGAGATACCCCTGGCCATCAGATGGGCCTCTGAGACAGCCGACATGTGGGCCGCCAAAGCCAGAACGTAATCGATCCTGGAGAGGCTACCATGTGCTCCGGAGTGAAAGGAGTACTGACGCTGGGTGGGATGAAGAAGCCTCCAGCAGTCAATAAGCCCCATAGTATCCAAGAAGTCAGGAAGCCAGGACTGCGCACTCCGAAGATCTCTGGATGGATGTCTGTCTAAGGTCCCAGAGCCAACCGCGTTGAAGTCACCACCAACAATAAGCAAACCTTCGGGCAGACCCAAAATGGCGCCCCCAAGATCCTGAAACGTTGTCGTTTGCAAACCAGGGGGGACATAAACAGAAACCGACAGAAGACTAGGGTACGCCCCTCCCATCTACCCGTTGCGGCGACGTAGTGTCCCCTCTCATCAATCACGCTGGATTCTATCTCAAACGGGAGTGACATACGTACCATAATCCCCGCCCCACGGGACCCCGAAGAGAACCCCGAATGTGCCACCATCTTGAAACCTTTTCTATTACGCGTGTGGCACGTATTCCCTATCAAATGAGTTTCTTGCAGCAGAATGACATCAGGCATGCATCTCTTGAACATTTGTAGCACCAAACCTCTCTTAATACGATCCCCCAGCCCGTTAACATTCCAACTCAGAACATTTAACTTCTTACCCCCCATCGTCAATGTAAAGGCCAATGCCAGCCCTGCAGGGTGGCGTCGCTACAACACAATTAGCAGCATAACAGTTACCTTGCCGTGAAATAGAGAAAAGAAAAAAGAAAACACGTAAAAAAAAAACAGCCCATCCGCCCCCCACCCTGCACCCCTGCATTAGACTAAAGAGTCCCCCCAACTAGCAGTGTGCCTGTCGCCCCCAGAAAACTACTCTAAGAAAAGCCCCTAGAGGAGAAAGGAGTCTGTCCTATCCCCCCGTTTCCCCGTTCATAAAGCGAGGATAGTAATAAGGAATACAGTACTGCGTAACCGATTGCCTGGACAGTCCCATTGTCCGAATAAGGTCCAAAGGATCATTCTATTCCTGAGGATCAGGGCCACCAGCTGCCCCCTCCGACTGTTCCTCGGGTTCCTCTCGGTGCTGAGGCAAAGTATCCAGCCAGTCCCCGACGACTTCAGGCATGTCGAAGAACAATGCACGGCCATCATGCTCGATGCGTAGTTTCGCGGGGAACAGCATGGAGTACTTCATCCCCAGCTCGCGTAGTCTACGTTTCACGCCTGTGAAACTTTGCCTCCGCTTCTGCACCGCTTGGGTGAAGTCTGGGAAAAAGTTAATATCAGCATTCTGAAATTTCAGCGGTCCACCTCTCCTCGATGCCTGCAGAATAGCGTCCCGGTCCCTATAGTTGAACACGCGAGCGATAATGGGACGCGGAAGGGCCCCCAGCTGCGGACGGCCTCCGGGCAGTCTATGAGCTCGCTCAACCGAGAAAAACTTACTGAGGCCCCCAGGGGCCAGGTGGTTCTGGACCAAGTTCTCGACAAAGAGGTCGGTGGCATCCTCCTCGGCCCCCTCCGGAACACCTACAATTCGGACGTTCTGGCGCCTGGCACGTCCTTCTAAGTCATCAAGCCTGTGGGAAAACAGCGAGTTCGCAGCTTTCAGGTCCCGGACCTCCGATTGCAGATCCGATACATCGGAGGTCAGGCTCGATGTTTTTATATCAAGTGACTTGACCCGATCGTTGGTCTTGCCCAAGTCGGCCCTGATCAAGTTGACCTCAATGGCCAGCGTGTGGACCTTATGCGTCAATACCTCATGTTGCTTGTGCATCTCGGCTTTTATGCCCGCAATGGCACCCATGAAGTCCCGGAGAGTCGGGCTGAGCCATCCGGCGACACATCTCGATGCATGTCCTTAGGCCTCGCAACAGCACCGGGTGAGCCCTTTGGGTGGGCATATCATTCTATGTTGGTGGATTGAGAAAAGGTTGATTTTCTACTGGTCCGGGGCTTCCCTCTGTCGGGTTCACCTTTGCCCGCCATGTTAGGCAAGAGGCCACCACGATCGGGAAAACCCCCGGCCCTTGCCGGATCACCAACACAAAGAGCAGTCGCAGCCGTATGCACCGTTTGTTCAGCACCAACAAACTCTGGAACTCCGCAAGCTTCGCTTTGAGACGGGTCACTCTCCTTCCACTCCACCACCACACGGCCGTGTCGCAGTCCCGACTCAGGCACAGGCGCTGATGACGTCGTCGTCCCCAAACTTTCACACGGTGTATCTCCACTTGGGGACCTCGGATTTTCAAGCGGACAACGGGTCCCGTGTCAGCAGCAGTTCACCAACAGTTTCCCACTTCCGTGGGGCAGGATAGACGACAGGATTAATTCGGAGGATCGGAGGGTCTTCGGAGCTCCGAGCTCACACGGCCATCTTGGTTGCCCGCGAAGCTCCTCCCCCTGCAATCCATAGTTGCCAAAGTTTTCTGCATGTGGGTATTCTTGATAAATCCTGGCTCTTTTATTATGTTTCAGTTGTTATGCGAAAACAAAGAAAAGTTGCCAACGTCCATCCATTCTCAAAGATACGAGGACGATAAATGGTACATCCATATTCAACAACAACTAGCAATTTTGAAGAAGTTTTACCAAGTTACATGGAAAAATCCCTGAGGGCTTGCTAAGTTAGGTGAAAACTCTGTTGACTTTGTGTAGACCTATAATTGGAATCAAGACAAGACTTTTCTCGCATAATAAAAGCTTTGTACATCCTTTGCTAACAGGCAAATCCAGAGAACGTTTATAAAAGGGACAGGATATATTACTAAGGATTTGCACCTGTGTTTGGTAAACTCCTAAAAAGAGCCATTTCACAGTGAGATTAAATAAAAATATATATAACACTATACATGTTAAATAACTTACATGCCATGAATGTCCTCTTTCCACATTCCACAGCCGTGCCCCCAGACCCTCCAGTCTCCTGGATTTTAAAATCGGAAAGTAGGAATAGTTTATCAGACAAAGCAATCTTTTTGTTGCTGCTGCAAGGCAATAGGTTGGATTTATTTATTTGATTGGGTACACATTAGCACTTTGTTACATCTTAAATGACTGGTTTGCACTGACGTGGATAGATTAAACAGATCCCGCATTGAGAAGTTATTTTAAGCTAATTATTTTCTTTCTACTTCCTATCAATTTTTTTCAGTTTGGTTCATTCCATTTTTAGGTCTCGCCTGCGTTGTAGCGCAGCTGCTCGCTTGAAAGGTCTATGGGGCCGATTACGATCATCGTGGTGCAAAAGGGACCGCCCGCCATAGTTTCGGCGGTCCCGCAAAACAAATTAGGATGCGCCCTCCACATCGGCGGGTGCATCCTGTATGTTCACATTGTAGCGCGTGGCAGCACCCGCCACAATGTAAAAATACATGTTTTACATTTGAATGTACAACGTGGCAGGCACCGTGCGGTGCGTGCACCCTTCTAAATGCAAATGAAGGGGGGTATCATAGGTACCCCCAAAGTGCAGCACCTCACCCCCCACCCCCTGGGGCCCCGCAACGGACCCCTAAAGGCATTTTCTGCATGTCTTTTTGCGGCGGAAACTCCGCCGCAAAAGACAGGCATCCAAATACCCACAGCGGTGCCAACACGGCACCACCTCCATTAACTCCCTGTACCTGGTCCCGCAAGGCGGGCGGAACAGGCCCGCCTTGCGGGACCACAGCGGACGTCTTTCCGTCCGCCGCGGTACCTTTTCCCTTCCCACCGCCATCCTAATATGGTGGTAAGAATTTTAATGGTGATGGCTGTGAATCCGCCACCGCCGGGCTGGCGGGCCTCACCGCCGGCCCGGCGGTCGCGGATTCACCGCCATCATAATCGGCCCCTATAGTCGTTGGTTTTCTGTCTAGCTTCTTTGGAAGTGGAGTAGGTGCATGTCCTGTCTCCCTAAAGCCCTGTCCACTCACCTAGCATTGCCGCTCATGCTCGCTGCATCTCTTCACGTTGTGTCCTTGCCTCACGCTCTGGGCCCCCCCTTCTCTGAGAGGCTTGCATTCCTGCAGACGTTCAACGCAGTTTCATTCTGCTAACGTCACTTCGGGTTTCTCTCACTCAACGAATGCGTTGACAAAAGGAACCTCGCTGGCATTTCTCACTTAAATTCCAAATATTCATGCAATTGACAGTGTTAATAATTTGTCCCTTTAAAATGTGCGGACACCTTGCTGTTCACACAGGGAAGAGATCCAGAACCTTCCCAAATGCTGGTCCCAGCCGACAGTACACTTTTCTGTGTTTTCTGCGGCTGAAAAATTTAGATAAAGATAATGTGATGACGTAAAGTGTGCACGCCTGCGGGATGCTAAGGATAGCTGTACCTCACTTTCCTTTGTGCAGGGGTGTTTATTATAAAACTCTCTGCATAAACAAAGCTGCAACCTAGGGCTTCCTGTGCAGGGGAGAGGAGCTGCTCGGTCCTTGGACACTGCCCTGGAGTCCCCAAGGGCTTTCCCTTATGCCGCTCTATTCCCGGCAGTTAAAAAGAAGTAAGACGCTTGTCATCGAGGCAGGAGGCCCCCGGACGCAGTCCTCTAATGAGCACCTCTGCACCCAGCGTGCGTTACTCAAGGGCTCAAGTGACTGCGCCAACTTTAATAACAAAAACAAGGATTCTGCTGAACTCGAGCAGCGTTATGAGGCTAAGCGCCTCCGCTTCCAAGCACATCTCAATTATTGGTTCGAAAGAGTGTGACTTTTGTATGCATGCATGTATGTGCGCGTACATTTATTATATCTATGTACAGCGATCTACACACTACATATGTGCCCACTAAAACATACGGGTGTCCAGACCCGAGGGAGGAAGAGCTCCTTATTCAACTCCATTTTAATGAGTGATGTCATTTATAATGAAAAATCGTAAAGATGCGCGTGCATAGACGAGTGCGTGTATCTGTATACATAGCACGTTAACTTATGTACTGACGTGCTAAAATACATACTAAAATACACACGAAACGACAAACATTAAAATATAGACACAGATGAACACCTCCGCGTGTCATAGTCCTTATGCTGCACTTCTGGGCGGAGTCCTCAAGCTCATTTGGACCCACTGTGGGGTAAGCAACTGCGCAGCTGCCAGTCATCTTCTGGGGGATACTGTTCTGGTGACACCTCCTGTCCTTGATTTCAGGTCAGGACAGTGGCACTACCCATCCGTGTGCTACAGCTGCACACTGCAAAAGGGACAAGGAGGCCGATCCAGGGCCTGTGTGTGTTCTTTAATGAAATGTTCAGTGAGACCCTTAGATCCACTCCACCATCCTAACAGCCACTACACCATCCTTAGAGCAACTCCGCCATCCTTAGAGCCACTCCACCATCCTTAGAGCCACTCCGCCATCCTTAGAGCCACTCCGCCATCCTTAGAGCCACTCCACTATCCTTAGAACCACTCCACCACCCTTAGAACCACTCCACCATCCTTAGAGCCACTCCACCACCCTTAGAACCACTCCACCATCCTTAGAGCCACTCCACCATCCTTAGAGCCACTCCACCATTCCTTAGAACCACTCTGTCATCCTTAGGGCCACTCCATCATCTTTAGGCCTGCTCCACCATCCTTAAGGCCACTTCACCATCCTTACAATGCCAATAGCTCAAACTCTAACAACTGCGAGACCTATTGCATTGCAAATGCTTGTTGTCCTTGGGAATGAAAGTAATGTAGCTAAACATCTTTTACGTAAATAATAATGATGAATGATAAACAAGGAGACAGGTGGTGTTTGAAGGAAAGAGGCAACATGTGTCAAAGCAACGACACATACTCATGTGGAGAAGTGTGGCTCAATGGTTAGAGCAGCAGACCCTTATGCAGAGGTCTAGCCCGGGGCCAGGGTTCAATTCCCCACCTTGGTGGGTCTTGGGCTCAAAATTCCACAGACCTGATAATTCTCACCTCAGTGCCTATTCTAGTCATAGAGTCCCATTCTGCAACTCTGGGCAGTAGCTTGCTTGACCCCCACAACGCTAAGGATGCCTGGCCTTCACCCTGGGGGTGCCCAGGAGAGGACCCCTCACAGGGAAAGCCAGGATGAGTTCCACAGTGGTTTTCGTACAAGCGCCTTGAGACCCTTGCGGGTGAGTAGTGCGCTATACAAGTATCAATTTACATTTTACATTTACGTGAGCAGACATAGTCACAATACTATTGTGTCAGCAGTGTCACACTACTGTGCTGAGTAGATGAAGTATGTAGTAATCTTTGGCAAAGACATTTCACATTGGGACTCCAGCTGGTGGCCTGCCACACTTGGACCTACACCTCTCTTCGCAACACACACAAAGAACCTCAGAATAGTAATCAGCAACTAACTCACTGTGACTGGCCAAATAAACGCAGTCTCTGTTTCCTGCTTCTACACATTTAAGATGCTCAAGAAGATCTTCAAATGGCTCCCCACCAACACTCGAAGAACAGTGACCCAAGCCTCATCACCAGCAACCTGAACTACGGCAATGCACTCTCTGCTAGAATCAGTACTCAACTGAGAAGACCATACAAAACTCAGCAGCCTGGCCAATTATCAACTTCCCATCCCGCACTCACATAACCCATCACCTCAAGTAGCTCCGCTGGCCCCCAATCCACAAACGAGCACTCTTCAAACTCCTCACACACATATACAAAGCCTTAGACAACATTGGGTCCACATATCTCAACAAATGCATACATTTTCACAAATCTACCAGACAGCTCTGCTTAGCTGGACTTCTACTCACATCTGCATCCCCGCCCCTGCCCCCGCTTATGCAGAACCAGATCTGGAAGTCATGACTTCTCTAACCTTGCTACTAAGGCCTGGAATGAGCTTCTCCTTCTCATTAGAGCCTCCCCCTCAGTTCTTGAACTCTACAAGAAACTGAAGACCTGACTCTTCTGTCCTGGCTCAGCCCATCCAGCTCCTGCTTCTGTGCTAGGATACACTACGGGTGACTGTTGGACTATACAAATAAACATAACATGACATGACATATGAAGATGTACACCTACAGGCAATGAGCCACCTGCGATGTGCTTCCTTGGGACATTACAAACAAAGGGCACTTTAGGTTTGAAAATATTGCTGGTACTCCTGCTATACTGCACACCAGCTTCCAGTGCACTTGGTATCATTTTCCAGATGTGTAAATCATTTCAGCCTGTAAAGTGAACACTGCTCAATTAAACAGACAGTGAATAATGAGTTTCTTAAACTCACTGCCTCTTCCTAATGTGTTAAAACTACAGCCTCCTCCTTTATGTGTTTGTGGTAATAGAATAACACCAGTGAAATTCCGAACAATGTGCCAGCTAATTTAAACAATAATAAAAAAGCTGAACACAGTTTATAAAAGAACTTAGTGACGTTTTTTATTTAGAGTAGCTGAATTCTGGAAAATAGTCAGAAAAACAACTTAACTTAAACGCTGTGCGATTCCGTCAAATTGAATATTGAGGGCCTCATTTATGAGAAATGACGCATCGCTGCGTGAAAGCAGCAATGCGTCCCTTCTCAGTGCGCACTCCTTGCAAAATACCTGTGGCGTCATATTTAATGTATGACACATCATGTCGCAAGGAGTTAATGGTACATCAGTATTTCCGACGTATCTGTAAGCGCAAAAGTGACGCATTGCTGGAGTATGTCACAAAAGTGACACAACTCCAGCAATGCGTCCTTTCAAATGGAGCAAACTCCAAGGAACCACCTTGAGACCCATTCTTGATTATCGCCGGGGTTCAATGGCAGGAGGACCGAGACACCCCAGACTTCTAGCTTGTTCCCTATCAAAAGGGCAGGTCCCTTCGTAAATGCCAAGCCATGTTGCCATATCCACACACCCTAGTTATGCGTGTGTAAAACGCTTTCTATTACTTTATAGAGGGGAATCGGATCCCTATTAGAGCTTCTTCCAGTGAGGAACTGAATACCAACTCCTGAGACTCGCACCTACTCTCTCCTCAAAGACCATGGGGGCCCTACACAGCACGAGAGAGAAATGGATGAGACAACCTGTCAACTCTGTCGCAAAACTGTTGCTTTTAGAAAGTGTACACCTACACCGATTCCTGGGACACTACATACAAAATGTCACACAAGGTTAGCTCGCAATATGATACAGTGCCTTAAGTGGGGCAGGTCCATCCGAATCTCAAACCCGGTAGTTAATTAAACAGACATTGGAAGGGTTTCCTATGGGTCCTATATCTTTAACCTTAACCTCACTAGAAAAAATACTGATCGATGTTTGAACAATGAATGTAAAAAAGCGTTTAGGTGATCCACATTACTGAGTTAGTTCCTGTTTATATTTTAAATGCTTTATACAACTTTGCATTCCCTAAGACTATTAGCTATTGCTAGAATGTTGTTTTTTGATTTTTTTCTGTGTAGTATATTACAATCGTATACCATTTTATTTTACAGCCAACAATCTTTAACAAAGAAAATAGTCCTAGCTGACTTTAAGGTGTATTTCAGTTGTGTTAAATAAGACGCTACATGCCCGGTGGCTGTTTTAGTGGGGGGATGGCGCTATAAGTCAGTACATGGATATTATTGAGTAGACTTAGGTGTAAGTGTGGTGCAAAAGGGTAGGGAGAACCACCCCTTTCCCTAAATTCAACCACAGCATGAAAACACTTCATGTGTGGCTGGATGGTTATATAAAATCAACCTTATTGTCGGTTGTACTTCCGTCCCGAAGACAAATAAATGGTCTCATGAGTACCAGAGACTGGAGTCCATTTAGTTAAAGTTTTCTCATGAAGCAGATTCTAAAAGGATAAGGCGCAGAATAGTAATCAAAGGTCGGTATTAAGGCAGGGAAAGCTAGGGCTCAAAAAATGATTTAAACATTTCAACCTCTTTCACTGCTTTCATGTAGGACCTCAACCACAGGAGTTTAGGTAACTGTACCCTTTTTTCTTTCAATACTTGCATGGACTTGTATGAACTTCGGACTGGCGACATTAAGGTGGGGATTGGCCCATAAATTCACACTTGCACTTTGCACAAGTCACATTTTAAGTAATGGAAGTTACCATGCTGCAGGGCATTAATAATTGTTATGTCACGATACCATACAACCAAATTAGTGCTGTCACAATGATTAGTCACACAATTTCACTAGTGCTTTTCAAACACAGTTTTTGTTCCTTATTTGTTAAGAATTGTTTTATATAAAAAAGCTTTGACGTGTTATACATTCTGTTTATAACAACTTGGGTTAAGAAATCATATGTACTGTGCTGCTTTTTCTCTTTTAACATGTCACAGTGGGTTTCTGCCATTGGCCTTAATTGTCTTACACCCACTTTGATACAATTGTGTATCTTATATATTTCATAGCCCTGAAGAAGCCTCTGTGTACTTCATGGTAGCGACGAAACATGTGTTGGCTACACCAAGACTCTGTACGAAGGAACGCACAACAAGGACAATACATCCTGGAACCACACAGCGCAGTGGATGAACAGTGTTTCTTTCTTACCTACACTCACAACTGTACTAACGTACTAGCTTAAGTCTATGTACTACTAGTGTGTGCAAGGGACCTTTGAGTTCAGCTGTGTTATATATCTGTATGCAATAACAGATATCTCATAGAGACACCACAAAATCGGTTGGGTGGCACACTATGGGAATTACAGCAATTTAATGTATGTGTTTAATGCACACCCTTGGTTACATAGTGCTGACTGCCCCAGTTTTTTCATCCCACTTAAAGCCCTGAGAGGATATGATGTTGTTCTTCACCTTCTCCTGTCCTGTGTGGAGGATTGACAATAATGTCTTTATTGCGGGCCATTCCCAGACTTTTTACACTTACTCCTCCTATTTTTCTGAATTTGATTTTATTGGCTTTAGGACTCTGTGCACTTTACTACTGCTAACCAGGGCTAAAGTGCTTGTATTCTCTCCTTTAAACATGGTAAAATTGGCTTATATAAATTGACACATTTAATTGACTTGTAAGACCCTCGTGAAGTGGAACTGTATGTACCCAGAGCCTGTAAATGTTATGCTACTAGTGAGCCTTCAGCACTGATTTGCCACCCAGTTAAGTTGCCCTTTCAAACATGTGCCAGTGCAGTTTGTGTGCAGGTTTAAACTGTCATTTCAACATGGAACATTAAACCTTTTGCAAGGGCCAAACCTTCCTCTTAAATACATATAAATCATCCCTTGGGTAGTCTCTGGGCAGCCCAGAGGGCAGGGTGTGGTGTATTTAAAAAGTTGGACATGTACTTTAAAATTTTACGTGTCCTGTTAGTGAAAAACTCTCACATTCGTTTTTCAATACTGCAAGGCCTACCTCAGTCATGAGATAACTTTGGAGTTACCTTATTACATTTAATAAGCCGTAACTTCCAAATGGGAACAGGTACCCAGTTCATGTTTGGTGTCAAATGCCACTTTTAGAAAGTTGGCATTTTCCTGGGTGTAGCTGACAGTTGGGCTTTGTGTATTACCCCTAAACAGCCACGCACGTTAGGGAGTTAAAGTGTGCCAGGTTGGGCAATCACTGGCAGGATGAGAGGGCGGAGATGGGTGCAGCCCTACTTATACTTGAAAGTCTTTGTACTGCCTCTTCACAAAGGGCGTATCACCCTATAGTTAGTCTGGAACCATAGCAGCAAAGGCAGAAAGCCTGTGGGCTTCAAAGGGAAACTATAGAAGCTCCTCCCACTTAAAGGATGAGCCTGGTATAAATATTGGCCTGCAACCCCACTCCTCCGTACATTACCTATGGAGACTCTGCCAGGAGGAATCACTGTTGTATTGCTGAAAGGAACACAGCTCTACTGGACTGCTGTCCTGCTGGACCACTGCCTTGCTGGATTGCTGCCCTGCTGCCCTCCTGACTGAGACAGAGGTATTGGACCTGCAACTTGTTAGAAATGGGGGTCTCTAGTAGGCAGAGGTATGTACCTTTCATTCAAATTGTGGCCCTTGCTACTAGTAAGGGTAATGGGTATACACACTTTAGATAACACCTGTTCACCCCTTGAGTAGTTTAGCAAGAGCAGACAGACATCCCACAGGCAATGTGTAAAATATCTGTACTCAAAACACACAGTAATACAGTGATAACACCACAAACGGACACCAAACCAGTTTATGTTATGTTACTAAGTTTTTTGAGCGCACAGCTGCCCCAGCAAAGGGGCGTCCCGGCGCTATAACTGGAAAAGCAACACAACAAGCAGAACAGAAAGATCAGAAAATATCAATAAGGCAGGGGAAAGAGATGCGTTTTGACAGCCTTCCTAAAAACCAGAAGATCTTCCAAGGCTCGAATGTGCACAGGGAGCGCGTTCCAAAGCTTGGCAGCCAATACAGTAAAAGAACGACCACCTAGTCTACTTTTTTTAAAGCGCGGAACAAGTGCTAGGTTTTGACTAGCAGAGCGAAGACTACGAGATGGCGTATATAGGGTCAAAAGATGCTGAAGGATGGAAGGGGTGTCGGTTTTAAGAATTTTAAATGCGAAACACATCGTCTTAAATTCTATACGCCTGATTACTGGCAGCCAATGTAATTTGCAAATTGTACTGCGGGCTGAACAGAACCGTGGCAGGCCTACCAGAGCCCTGGCAGCCGCGTTCTGCACCCGTTGGAGTCGTAGGACCTCTGCCTGATTAGCGCCTAAAAACAGTGAACTTGCATAGTCAAGCCTTGATGCTATGCTGGCTTGAATCACCAACTGGCGGGTGGGGGCATCAAAAAATTTGAGGATAGGCCTCAAACCACGCAAGATGCCAAAGCATGTAGATGCCACCTTCTTCGTATGACATGAGAAGGTAAGCTTGGAATCAAGCCACACGCCAAGGTTTTTGAGTTCAGAGACCGGTTTGGGCGGGGGACCCAACTCGTTGGGCCACCAACTCGCACCCCACAGATCCGGATGTTTCCCTAACACCATCACCTCGGTTTTGAGGGCGTTGAGCTGTAGACAGTTGGTGGTAAGCCAGCTAGCAACAGTTTAGAAAATTACAGCATCTTTATCTAAACTCACCAAGACTAAAATGACACAAATCCAACATGCATGTAATAAAAATATGACTTTTGAAAGGTTTCAAGCAACCGGGTCCTTAGAAAACTATGGATGTTTGATTCTAAAAAAAGTACATGTAGATGCATCAAAATTAACCCTGGGCGAAGTACTTCGCTGCGCTCGCGTAGTTCGCGCTACTTCGCACTATGCGAATTGCACGTAGCACAGTGCAAACACGAGTAGCATAGCAGTCATTTTTTGCTTGCTCGCGGTCCTCAACGTCAAGTTGGCATGCGCGAGCGAGCAAAATCACATCCCGGCGAGACTTTTTCATCGTTCGAGATCAGCAACATCAAGTTGCCGATCGCGAGCATGGAAAATAAACCTACCGGCGAGATTCTCAAAGCGGTTAGGTCAGGTTTCTCATTGCGAGTGGTCGCATATGCTTGCGACGGCTCGAGATGAAAAACTATCAATCTGCGTTGCAAAAGCTGCTGCTTGAGTAGAAATCTACACGAGCGGCAGAAAACGACTGCTTGCATTGTGCAAGATGCGGTTTGTACTGATTGCACAGTTAGGACAAGCATCCTGCATTCGGCACTATGCAATCAGTGCGAACAGCATTTTGCACAGTGCACTACGCGAACTATGCCCAGGGTTAGTCAAAATTCACAAGTCCAAGCAGCCGTAGAGAGGGGTAGCGTTGAGAAACAAAGAGATACGCCAGTTCCTAGGTCTTTGGGGAGGCGACGCAATACTTCTGCTGCACACAGGAGAAGTGATGCATTAAATTCGGACTGTAGGGGGAAGTAATGCACCGACTCGAAGCCAGTTCTGGTCCACAGATGATGTGTCGGGAAAACTTGCCACACTGGTGCGATGCGTGTAAAATCTGGGATGTGTCGGCAATCGATTAGGTGGCGACAAGAAGCGCTGCATCGGTTTCTTCAGCTGCGATCCCAATATACCTTGGTTCTTGCAGCGGCTACAGTTGCTGCGTCATCTCAGCAGCACACAGCGATGCATGGAGATTCTTCTTGTACAGCGGTGCTCTATTGGGAAACGCAGCTGCAAGACGAGCGGTGCAGAGATTTCTTCAGTTCTTCAGGTTTTCCTCCAGCTCCTATGAGCAAGAAAAACCTCAGGAAGGCCCACAATTGGAATAGGCACCTCCTGTCAGGTCAGAACTCTCAGCAGCAGAATTCAGGGGAGCTGGGGTGAAATCTTTGTGTCCCTGAACCTTCAGAACAGGAGGGCAGCACACATAGTCCATTGGAGATCTTCTTCAAGCTGGTTCAGAGCAAAGTTTCAGCCTTTGTCCTTTCCTTGGCAGAAACAGCAACTGCAGTACAACCCTCCACAGCACACAGCAAAGGGGCCGTACTCCTCCCCACAGCTCTTCTCTTTGGCAAAGGTTCCTCTTGAAACCAGAAGTGATCTAAAGTTCTGGGGTTTAAGGTCTACTGCTTATACCCAGTTTTGTCTTTGTTCTTTTTCTGCAAGGCTCTCTGAGCCCAGTCCAAACCAGTTCTGTCCTCACTGGTGCAGTAGGGCCACAGGGGGTGGAGACAGATTTATGCAAGGGAGACAGACCCTATTCAGGTTCAAGGAAATCTCCCCCACTACTGTAAATACAGCCAAGAGCCATTTAGCTCAACTCCGAGTCATCCAGGAAGGGCCAGGCACACCTCAACCACCCCCTCTCCCCCAGTAGATGCCTACAGTGAATGCACAACCCCAGCCCCTGTCACTCCGAAACCAGACAGTCAATACACAACCAGGCAGAGGCACACAGAATAAGGCATTTTCAAACACACAATTTAAAAGCCATCTTTACTAAAAGATGTATTAAATTCTGAGTTCACAGAGCCTAAACTTTATTTCTCTATTTTGTCCACATGGGAAGTTATGCATGTAAGACGGTAAAGGTAGACAGTGGCAGTGTCTCCCTACCCCGCTTGGCGCCAGGTAAACATTTGCAGAGCAGAAGTCTCTGCTGGCTTTGTTCTCTCCTGACTAGCTCTGTGTCATGCTACTTTTTTAAAAATTGATTACGAATTTTTAAACTTCTTGTGTGTCACTTTTGTGTTAAAATTGACTTAATAATTTTAAAACACGCATTTACTGCGCACTCACGATCTTTGGAGCTGCCAGGGGCATTAAGGCTCGTTTTCTAAGTCTCTGCTCAGTGTTGCAGCCTGCCCGCCCCGGTCCGACTCGGTAGCCAATACCGTTGAGCGGAGGGCGGGACAGGTAAAAGCCAGAGAGACACGCCCAGGCACTTCCTGAAAGCTCGAGTCGAGCGGTTAGCGCTCTAGCCTTCTAGCACACAGGGCTATTTAGCCACTCGTCGGCTCTAGCGCGCAGCGGTTGCGCGCAGGGTGGCGCCTAAGCCTGCGCCTAAGTCGAGCCAAAGACCAGCCCATTTGCGCCCGTCCGCGACAGGACGGGACCAGGTGCCATGGTGGAAATCAGGCATACGGTGTACAATCCTCTCTCCTCCAGGCTAACATACTCTCCTAAGACGCTTCGGGATTTACATGTAAGTCCTATGCATGCTTGTGGTAAAGATACAAACAATTTATTGGAGGGCCCTTTCGCTTGCATTCATTGCAGAGCCCAGTTTTCCACTCAATGCCACGAAGCCGGTGTTGAGGGAAACCCTTCAGTATGTACTTCTTTCCCTAGAGTTAGGGAAAAAGATACCAACACCCCCAGTCTTACTGGAGGGAAAAATATTCTGTGTAACATAAGATCCCTACCCAAACATACATCCGAAGTTTGGGACCTCATTTCCTCCACCGAGCCAGATTTATGTTTCTGCACTGAAACTTGGCTCAAACCCCACTCGACCCCTCCTATCGCTTTGGCAATTCCTATTGGATATAAAATAATACGATTAGATCGCCTCATGAAAACTGGAGGGGGGATTGCGATCATTCATAAACAGGAAATTAATTGTACCACAGTAGCAGAACTAAGCACGCCTGACATTGAACTACTTATTTTTAAAATTGCCCTATCCCCTAAACATACAAGAATGGGTGCTTTAGTATATCGTCCTCCGGGACCCAGTACCAATTTCTCAAATATTTTACTTGAGAATCTTGCACCCTATGTCTGTAATGACAGAGATTTTCTTTTAATTGGAGATTTCAACATACATAGCAGGCTGAAAGATTGCAAAGAAGCACAATCCATTCTTAATGATCTTTTCCTACTAGGACTAAAACAATGCAATGTGGGCCCAACACACCAGGCTGGCACACCCTAGATCTAATTTTAGCTAATTTCTCCTCAGTCATCTGCTCCCCTCCTATCCAAGTCAGCTGGACTTACCACTATATTATTGAGTTTCACACCCCCTACCCAAAACTTACTTCTCATGGGCCGATGTCTCTTCCCAGCGAACGAAGACAATGGCATAAAGTTAACAAAACTGCATTTTCAGATAAATTCATTGAACCCTCTTTTACCACGGTGGATCATATAGAAAATGCTCTAAATAAATTTGAAAAAGCCTCAAAGACTGTCATAGACGCTATAGCCCCTATGAAAAAATTCAGACCACGGCCATCTAATAAACAGGAAGTTTTGTTCTCTGACAACCTTAGAACATTAAAACTGACAGCCAGGAAGTTAGAGAAAAAATGGAGGTGTTCTCACTTAGCTACTGATAGAAGCATTTACTGGGAATCACTAAATACCTATCACAAAGCTATTCGCACTGCAAGGAAAACCCACATAACATCTCTTATTACAGAGGCAGATAATTCCCCTAGGGTTTTGTACCAAATACTACAATCTTTTGTCAAACCGACAGCAAGTGAAAGTCCTGACACTTCTTCACAAAAGCTTTGTGATGAGATATCCCAATTATTTTCTAATAAGATAGACTTGATCTATAAGAAAATTATTCATTCTAATAACACTATGACCAGCGATGCAGGTCTTGCTTCTTACGAAATAGAGTGTAATCGCAATGATCACACTCTAGATATTTTTCCCCCTATTACCCCAAAGGAGTTGTCAGCACTCACCATGCAAATTAAAAGTGGTAGTCCCGACGATACAATTCCAGCCAGACTTATGCCCTCCTTGCTGGAGGTTTTATGCCCCACGATGGAAAAACTCATCAATCTGTCATTTAGTACAGGCTCTGTCCCAAGACAATGGAAACAGGCGCTAGTTAGGCCTATTAGGAAAAACACCGCCATTCCGTGGACTGAATTAACAAATCTCAGGCCCATCTCCCTGCTTCCTTTTTTGGGTAAGCTGACAGAAAAATATGTAAATCAACATCTTTCCAACTATGTTGAAATTACTGGCGGCCTAGACTATTCCCAATCTGGTTTTAGGCCGAAACACAGCACGGAGTCTACCCTTTAGTCTGTCACTGATGATTTACATATGTTTCAGGACAAAGGTTACTCCGTGATTCTAGTGTTATTAGATCTGTCGGCAGCGTTCGACAACGTGTCACACAACATCCTTATTGACCGGTTGTCGAACGTAGGAGTTAAGAACAAAGCCCTTGACTGGATAAGGAGTTTCCTAACCGATCGCACCCAGACTGTCACCATGGGTGCATATCAGTCAGCGGAGGTGGAGATTTCTAAAGGGGTGCCACAGGGCTCCTGCTTGAGCCCAACACTCTTCAACATCTATGTGGCACCCCTGGCAAGAGTGATGCGAAAATTTGGTTTCATCCCCGTATCATACGCGGATGACACGCAGCTCCTCTTCCCTTTTGAAACTCTCACCGCTGAGTTAAAAAACTCCTTCTCTGCTGGTATGAAGGTCTTGCACAGTGGATGTCCACCAACTATCTACAGTGCAACGTTAGCAAAACAGAAGTTATGCTATTCGGTGAAGCCAAGCTTCTATGGACTCCGGATTGGTGGCCTTCCGATCTTGGTGTGGTCCCAGAACCCAAACAGGTCGTGAAAAACCTGGGGATCCGCCTCGATCAGGATCTGTCTCTAAAGCAACACAGCAACCTTGTTGCAGGTTAATGCTTTCATGTCATCAGCATGTTGCGAAAAATTTTCCCTCTATTGCCAGACACGTTTAGGAAGACCTTAGTGCAAACCCTTGTTCTGAGCCGTATTGACTACTGTAATGGCCTGCTTCTATCTGCCAACGAGGGAGTGCTGGCTAGACTTCAGGTAGTCCAGAATACAGCGGCGCGCCTAGTCCTGAATGCCCCACCAAGAACAGCATCCAAACCTCTCCTACATCAGCTCCATTGGCTCTCCATACGACAAAGAGTAAAATTTAAAATATGCTGTATCATTCATAAAAGCATAAATGGACAAGGCCCACCTACCTGAAACAGAAATTCACCCCTTACATCCCTTCCAGGGCACTCAGATCTAGTACAAGCCATTTATTGGTAGTACCTCGTGCCAAAAAGACCAGACACGGAGGCAGAGCGCTATCTGTAGCAGGACCCATTTTATGGAACCGGCTTCCTCTGACTCTTAGACTTTGTACCTCTCATTTAAAATTCAGAAAACTCCTTAAAACTGTTCTATTTAAAAATGAGATCTAATCCACATCTGTACTTTCTCCACTGCATTTGTTAACCGGCCCAAAAGCGCAGAGATACTCCAGCTGGAGTCGATTCCAGCACTATATAAGCTCGTAAAAAAAAAAAAAAAAATGTTACAAAGTATCTCCCATTTTATGCAAGGGGACAGATAGCTTTTTAATAGTGAAAAACGAGATTGACAATATTTCATTATCAGGACATGTCACACACACCAGTACATGTCCTACCTTTCACATACACTGCACCCTGCCCATGGGGGTACCGTGGGCCTACCAGAGGGCTACTTTGCATGTAGAAAAAGGGAAGGTTAGGGACCGGAAAGTGGGTGCACTTGTCAGGTCAACATGGCAGTTTGAAACTGCACGCAGACACTGCAGTGGTAGGTCTGAGATACCTATTCAGGGATACTCATGTAGGTGGCACAATCGTGCTGCAGATCCACTAGCATTATTTGATTTACAGGCTCGGGTACACTCAGTGCACTTTGCTTGGGACTTACCAGTAAATCGAATAAGCCAATCATCGATAATCAATCATGTTAACAATTTACACAGAGAGCATATGCACTTTAGCACTGATCAGCTGTGGTAAAATGCCCGGAGTCTTATAGCCAACAAACACAGGTCAGGCAAAAATAGGAGGAAGAAGCAAAAAGTTTAGGGATAGCACTGAAAAAAGGGCCAAGTCCAACACACCTGCATCCAGAATGACTCTTTTATATTAACTTGGTGTGGGATCATTTTTGTGTAGTGTTTTCCTCTATTACTGTTTGAAGTGTTGCACACATGCTTTGCACATTGCCTCTTAGTTAAGCCTGACTGCTCTGTGCCAAGCTACCAGAGGGATGAGCACATGTTAACTTGGAGTTTGCTTGTTATTTCCCCCCTGACAAGAGTTCTGGCTGCTTCTTGAGTAGGGTTCACTCACCTCAACCAGTAACCCAATTTCTTCCAGGAAGCATTTGCCGCATCCAATTGTCTTAGATAGCATGGGGAGGCCATGTAAAGAATGTATTGTCCATAGTGCACTTATAGAACCTCTGTGTTTGAAAGGCCCCTCCAAGTATATTAAGACATTCACCGAGTAGAAACATAAAAACTCAGCACTACTTTGGAAAACAAAAATATTAAAATAAGAGTATCCGTACAGCTGCCACGGTATTGCAGGTCTGCAGGAAAATAACCTATTGCCCCAAAGGAATGAAAGGCCCTTATGTTGTGTTTACCAGTGTTCGTAAAGGTTTCCACCCCCACAGATAGACTTAACTTTGATACACTCTTAACACTCTATAAAATAGGATACATGTTTTAATTAATTATAACATTATTAGACCCTTGCTGTTGTTTCCTGGATCCTCTTGAAGGAAGTTAGCTCATTCACTTCCTACTTTGGCATCATGATCCTTTCAGGCATTTATTGGCACTTCTTCATAGAGTTTATTTTCTCCTCTAATTGGTACAGGATGATTCTTTCGTGTATTTCTTAACTCCTTTTGATATAGTTTACTGTACCACCTCGATTACATTGGCATATTGTAAGCAAACTTTTATGACTTGATGTTGAAATAAAGTAATTGAAAAAAATAAAAAGATATCATTTAGCTCCTCTTCAAAGTAATTTATTATCGCCCCTGAACTACGATACACCATCAACACCAGCTTTAATACCGGCACCTTCCCCAATGACTGAAAACGTGCAAAAGTCGGACCCCTGCTCAAAATACCCTCAGAAGAACCTACAGATCTCACGAATTACCAACCCATCTCCTTCCTCCCCTTCGCAGCCAAAATCACAGAGAAGATCGTCAATGCCCAGCTAACAATATTAATCGAAGAAAATTCCATCCTCGACCCCTCCCAATCCGGATTCTGCAGAAACCACAGCACAGAGACTGCCCTACTTGGAGCCACAGATAACATCTGCACCCACCTCGATCAAGGACACACTACAGCCAGGGGAGGCTGGTGACATTTGAAAGTGGTGGGCGTAAATACTGCACTGTGGCGAGCGAGACCTATGGGGGGTTTGGGGTGTTCTCCCACAAGAACATTTTGAAAAAAGTGGGCAAATGGTGGATTCTCAAACACATTTGAGAAAGAGGTGGCTTGTCGAATACATCTCTGGGAGTAGCCAGACAAGTCTCTTTGCACTTGCACAGATACATCTCTCTCCCTGCATTCATATAGGCACAGTCACCCTGCACTCATAGACCCATTACTCACCCTTCCCTGACACATCACTAAGCCAGCATTCACCCATCCACATCACTCCCTCTGGACTCACACAGGCACCCTGATCACCCTGCACTCACACAGACATCACTCACCCTTGACTCACACAGGCACACTGCTCACCCTGCACTCACACAGACATCACTCACCCTGGACTCACACAGGCACACTGCTCACCCTGCACTCTCAGACATCACTCACCCTGGCCTCACACAGGCACCCATCTCACCCTGCGCTCACACAGACATCACTCACCCTGGACTCACACAGGCACACTGCTCACCCTACACTCACACAGACATCACTCACCCTGGACTCACACAGGCACACTGCTCAACCTGCACTCACACAGACCATCACTCACCCTGCACTGTCACAGACATCACTCACCCAGGACTCACACAGGCACACTTCTCAACCCTGCACTCACACAGACATCACTCACCCAGGACTCACACAGGCACACTGCTCATCCTGCACTCACACAGACATCACTCACCCTGGACTCACACAGGCACACTGCTCAACCTGCACTCACACAGACATTACTCACCCGGGCTAATTCTAAAATGTGGGAACTCATTTTAGAGATGTTTATAAATAGTCACAAATTAGCATTTGCGTTTTCCCCTATGGACTTTGTACAATTTCTTTGGAAAAATATACCATGTGGCGGAGACTCAAAGCACTGGAATGTTGAATTTGCTGCCTTGTACTGTCAAGCCACCTGCTAGTCGAGTGGTGTTTCATTTAACTCATGTGTAAGTAAGAATACATTAGTATTCTCGAGATTAGGCTCCATTTCAATAAATGGATGCGATAATGCGGTGTCCCACAAAGCAGGTAAAAGATTCGTAATTGAGTGCTATGCTGCGACTTGAATGGATGGTGACACTTCACAAAATTATTAAAAAAACAAAAGCTTAATCTATAAAACTTCGACACAGTAGTACTATAATTAAAACATATAATAATCATGTCTTACTTCCCTCTAGGGTTAAGTGCTGCTGTTGTAAATCTCCCACTAAAGAGAATCGGGGGAGGGGACTAAACGAATGAAAGAGTAATTTCCCCCCATTTCATATAGGATGCTACTACCTCTTTTCTCTCTGTATAAATAATCATTGCGTGCTCACGCACCTTGAACACGTCCTTTCCCGACTCCAGTCACAACATTTATATATATTGAGATGTTCCTAAGTGAAAGTAAGGGTGAGGGAGGGATGTAATTAGCAAATGCTCACAGTGTCCTTTGATGTCCCCAGTTTCTTCAGCCCGTCCAAAGGCAGCAGGTCTGCTGAGTCATTGTGCATGAACTGCACCAACTTCTTTATCCTCCTCTGTTGCTTCCTGATCACGGCCTCCTTCCTCCCCGAGTCCAACAGCATGCCCGAGTAGACCATCTCAGTGGCGGACCCCAGGGGGCATACAGTGCTCTCTCATCCAGTCTCAGCTTTCCTTAACAGCTCCCGCCCTTATTATAAAGCAGGAGACTAGGATCTCATCACCAAGCTCTACCGGTACTCAGAGAGTTTAGGCGGGGAGTACAGTTTGGCTTTGTTTTTTGCTTTTGTTAAGTTCTAAGTGCCACTTTGGGGCTTGCCGTGCCCTGTCACTCATCCTGGTGGCATCCTCAGACTGTTCTGGTCTTGCGGGGCAGCTTTCATGAGCTGCTCACTCTCGCAGCAATCTTCCAGGCCTCGCTGATGCTGTGGGACACCCAGCGCTGGAGATGCGGGTTTCTGTGCAGCGCTCCTCGTGCCCGTGGTGGGCCTAGTTTAAATTCTAGGGCACGAGCGGCGGCACCAGTGCGATCCTCGTGTGCAGTAACTCAGCCAATCCTGGCGCAGCATTACCATCGCCACTGCGCCAGGATTGGTTAAAGAGCAGGGCTAAGACTGCCCATAATGAGACCCGGCTCCCCCGGGTCTCTGCCTGTGTGAGTGCTAGGGAAGGGAGGAGGAGGAGGGAAGGGGCTACTGCGTGTGTGCACATGCGTGGGCAAGTCATAAAAATTACTTGTCCTAAATGCGCACACACTGCTGCTGCCCTCCCTGCCATGCTGCTATCTGCCAACCTGCCACTCACTGCCGCAGGCCCATCCCCCACACCCTTCCGCGATCGCGATGAAGTCACTATAGTTAGTGACTCCAACCGACCTCAAATCATTGACTGTTGGCACTATCCGTATTGTGCACTGCACTCGTAATTTTACTTTTTGGTATGCGCAGTGTCAGTGACAGTCGTCCATGGCTAGTGGGGCAACGCCCCAAATGGACAGACCGCCACTGACTACAGCCCTGATTCTACTCCACGTCTCAGCAGCCTTTGACACCGTCTTCCACCGCATACTCCCCGCAGACTCCAAGAGGCCGGCATAAAGAGAAGCATCCTCGACTGGATCTGCTCATTCCTTGTCGTCAGAACCCAAAAGATCAGCCTACCACCCTTCCACTCCAAAACCCACGGACAACAACTGCGGATTACCCCAAGGATCATCGCTCAGCCCTATACTCTTCAACATCTACATGACCCACCTCGCCGCCATCATCAAACAGGACGGACTCAGCATAGTATCCTACGACACCCAGCTCATCCTCTCCCTCACCAAGGACCCCATCACCACCAGACTCAACTTCCAGGAAGGAATGAAGGACATCGCATCCTGGATGAGCAATAGCTGCCTGAAGCTCAACTCGGAGAAGACAGAGGTCCTCATCCTCGGACCCTCCCCCTCTGCATGGGACAACACCTGGTGGCCCACCGCCCTCAGCACGCCCACACCTCTAAAGACCTCAGCATCATTCCCAACTCCTCCCTTTCCATGACCCGACAGGTCAACGCTGACACCTCCAGCTGCTTCTACACCCTCCGAAAGACCTTCAAATGGATTGTCCCCGAATCAAGGAAGACCATCATCCATGCACTCATAACCAGCATACTGAACTACTTAAATGCCCTCTACGCCGGGATCAACAAGTTTCTGCTCCACAAGCTCCAGACCACACAGAACACCCCAGCCAGACTCGTCCTCGGCATACCTCGACACAAACACATCACCCAACACCAGCATAACCTACACTGGCTCCCCGTCGAAAAGAGAGTTACATTTAAGATGCTAAACCATGCCTACAAATGACTCCACAACAGCGGCCCTCGATACCTCAACAAGAGAATCTCATTCCACGTACCCAAGAGAAACTTCTGATCCGCCAACCTCACCCTCACCGACATATGGCACATACTCAAAGCCAGAGCAGGTGGAAGAGCCTTCTCCTACATCGCAGCCAAGACCTGGAATGGGCTCCTGACCAACAACTCTTTCACAGTGGCTGGTTCTTTTTAAATGGGTCATCTGGGAACTAGGGGGCATAATATCAAGACATGCAATAAAATTATCGCCACTTTAGCGGCAGAAAACTGCCGCTAAAATAGCAATAATGGGTTTGATAATATGCTCTATGGAATCCCAATTGAAGCCCATGTTAGATGTCCTTCACATCTAATATGGGCTTCAATTGGAATTCCATAGAGCAAATTATCAATCCCATTATTGCGGTTGATGAAATACATATTTTAGTGAAGTTGGTTTTAACATTTTGTGTTTGCAAATGACACTTGCAGAAAGCAGGTATTTGCTTGTCTAACGTCTCAAACCTGCCTCTGCTAGGTTGTATATTCCTTTGTCTGGTTTTTGTGCGTGACAGGGCTGGGGGATTCCAAGAGACAGGATGAGTCAGCCCAGTGGTGAATAGAGAGATCTGCATCTAGATGGGAAGGAAAAGTTGCACCTGAACCTTGAATAGGGCTGTGCCTGCCTTCCACAATGCTGACTCCACCTCCTGGGGAGCGGCTGATGTTTCTGACCTGCACACTGAAAGAAAATAAGGAGTCCTGTAAATAAAGTGCTCCAGGACTGTACTTGCCTTCCACAATCCTGGCTCCACCTCCTGTGGGGCATCTTCAGTGGTTGCCTTACTGCCAAAAAAAGGAAAAAGGTAATGTGTGTACTTTGCTTTCAACTTGTGAAGGATCTACGAGGGTTTGGAAAAGAGCTTGCCTCCTGCTGAAGTCCCAGGGACAACAGACATCAACCTCCAGCTCCCCAGAGTTCTTTGGAAGTGCCTGCTGCTGTTTTTGGCCTTCAGAGGGACTGCGTGTCGCAAGGAGCTGGAAGCGCAACTCATCGAAAAAGAAGCTTGTGGCCGTAGCTATGCATGCTGTTGCAACTCCGAAGGAGGGTGTCGCCCCTAGAACTGTTGCACTGCACCACATCGAGAGAAGCTTGCCGCAACAAAGAGGAAGTGTGTCGCCGTTGCTGCTGCTGCCGTTGCAACTCCGAAGGAGGGTGTCTCCGCTGTAGCTGTCGCATTGCGCCCCATTGAGAGAAGAGTCTCGCAACAAATTCGGAGTGTGTCGCTGTCGCTGTGCCTGCCGTCGCAACTCAGAAGGAGGGTGTCACCGCTAGAACTGTCGCACTGCACCGCATCGAAGAAAAGCACATAGCATCCCCGAGAAGCGCGCCGCCGTCGGAGCTGCTGCAGTCGCATCGTGGGTGTCACCGCTGTAGTTGTCGCATCGTGCAGAAGCTTCACGCATCGTGGAAAAATAGTGTTGCAAGTGGAGCTGCTGCCGTCACATCGCGGAACAAGGGTGTCGCCATTACAGTCCACGCATCAAACCGAGAACTTCTCACATCCCCTGAAAATGCATGTCGCATCTGGAAGATCTTCACGTCTTTATTTCTTTGCACCTGAACTTTGCCGCATTTCCCTTGCGCCGACATTGCTTGTCATGGAAGCACAACGGAACCTAAGGTACATTGACGCAAAGTGTTGCATCTTAAGAACTGAACTGAACTAAGCTAAATCTACCATCTTAAAGTAACAGTATTGTGTATTTTTGTCGTTTATGGTCTTGTGATAACTCTATATAAAGCATACTTATTTTCGATATAAAACCTTGTGTGGTGTCCATCTGTAGTGTTGTCACTGGGTTACTGTAACAAATGCTTAACACACTGCCTCTGTGATAAACCTGTCTGCTTGTGCCAAGCTACCAAGGGGGTGAGCAGGGGTTATTTTAGGAATGTAATCCCCTTATCATGACTAGAGGCAAGGGTCCCTATTTGTCACAAGTACCTACCTGTGGCAACTAGAGACCCCCAACTCTAGCATTGGTGGTCAGCAGTGAGGATTCTGGACTGCATTTGTGACTCATGTACAGTGACTGGTGAACACTACTTAGTGAGTGCAGACCATAACGCAACCACATACTTTTTGGAAGATTCCTTTTTGGATTTTTTCTATTTTTGAAAGATGCCTAATTCAGTTGTAGTAGAGAGAGCAGAATCCATATATTCTACTGATCTTGAATGGGAAGAAGAGAAATTGGAAAGCTACAAAGTTGCACAACTGAAGCACTTCTGCAAAAAGTTCAATGTTTCCACCTCTGGGTTCAGAGTGAAGGAAGAATATTGCAAGGTGCTCAGGGTAGGGGTAGAAGCAAGGAAAACTCCTGAGATTGAGGAGGTTGACCTGGCAGTTGTGCAACAGGAAGGGCCAGTGGGCTCAGGAGGAAGGAGACTACCTTCCCCCGCAATTAGCATTGGTTCTGGCAAAAGTCTGTCTCCTGAGGAGTTGGAGGACAGAGAGAGATCAAGAAGGCATAAAATGGAGATGACCAAGTTCAAGGTGAATAGGCAGATGGAATTAGAAAATAGAAGATTAGATATAGAGGAAAAGAAAATGAGGTTTGAGCATGAAAATGTTTTGAGGGAGATGGAGTTTAAAACCAAATGTTTGGAGATTACTCCCTCTGGTGGCAGTGTACCGTCAGTACATGTGGAAAGTAGAGTGTATATTCCCAAAGATGTGGTGAAAGAGTTTTACAAAAATTAAGATATTGGTCAGTAGTTCAGAGCCTATGAGGTAGCCATGTCTTCCCACCGGGTCCCTGAGAGAGATTGGGGAGCAGGGTTGTGGGGAAGGTTCCTTAGTGAGGGGCAGGATACACTCTTAGACTTGCCTTCTGAAGTCCACAATTCATACAGCCACATGAAAGATGCATTGATGTCTAGATATGGTTTGACACCTGAGGTTCAGGAAATGCAAAAAGTTAGAAAATAGTACTTGGGTTGAATAAGTCACTTTCTTTTGCAGAGCATTGGATGGTTGGGTAAAGGGCAGCAGGGTTAATAATTTTCAGGGTCTCTTTGATTTGATTGCAGGGGAGCACTTGTCTGATAATTGTTTTCCAGAACTGTGCCAGCATCTGATAGATAGCAAGCTGACTAACTCTAGGAAGCTTGCTGAGGAGGCGGGCTACTGGGTGAGCACCCAGGTCTACAGGGGTCACGTGGGAGACTCAGCAAAGGTGGGCAGGGTCTTCAGCAGAAGAGTAGGGGGGACAAGGGTAAACAGAAGGAGTTCCGCAAAGGGCCCCAAAGTAATTCCCAGGGAAACCAAGTGTTAGAACTGGCTATTTCTGGATGGCTAAGGCTGATGCCAAAGCCAGGCAGAAACCATCATTCTAGTCAGGGCAAGGAAGTCACACGCGAAGATAACCCCCGCTCACCCCCTTGGTAGCTTGGCACGAGCAGACAGGCTTATCCCGGAGGCAATGTGTAAAGCATTTGCGCACGCGCACAACAGCAACAATATACTAGGGACACCACAAAAGGAACTCCACACAAGGTTATATAAAAATAACTTTTGTATTGTCAAAACACAGCAGCTAGTAATCACACATGTACATTGTGCCAACTGGCACGGGCAATATTCACAAGGAATTATTTACAGGACAGGGCCACATGGGCCACTGTCAGAATCAACACTTTTAGAACTAGAAATACTGTTAGAAATAGCACTTTTGAACATATTTCAATCAGAAGTTTCACACATGATGCATAGAACATTCAGAGGTGTAGGAAAGACACATGATGTATAAACATACATTCAGGTGTGTAAGGAACAAGGCACATGACGCATCAAAACACAATCAGAGGTGCCGCACAGGAAAACACATGATGCATAAAAACATTCAGAGGTGCAGCACAGGAAAACACATGATGCATAAAAACATTTAGAGGTGTAGGTAAGACACATAATGCATAAAACACATTCAGAGGTGTCACAGGCATAATGGCATAGCACATTACACATAACTCACATTTGGGCCTAACCAGTAAAAACTTCAGTAGGCAATCTCTCACTAGTCTAAACACATTAGACTCTCCCCCTAAGCATAACTCACATTTAGGGGCGTAACTCACATAGTAAAACAAACTCTCACTAGCATAAAACTACATAGGAAAAATAACCTCATAATCACATAGCGCAAACACCACCTTAGGCAATTACTATCAAAAACATAGTACAACCACATTGCGCAGAAATCACATACCAGCCACCTGGCCAACTGGCCATCCCAAGGAGACTCAACAGCCCTGGGTCCAGAATATCAGGGCGCGCTGCCACGCAGCGCCAGTCAGGGGTGCGCCACCTGCGCAAAACCTAAACGTTGCAGGTGCCCACTACTTGCTGGGCACCTGGGTACAATCACAGGGTCTAAACGTTGCAGCTGGCACTAAGTGCTGCGCAGCTGAAGAAGGTCTGGCACCACTGTGCCATCTCTGTCCCACACAGGGACTCTCTCTCCCAAATTGCGCTTAAACGGTGCAGCTGCCCACTAATTGCTGGACAGCTGGGAGTCTGTAAACTGTGGTAAGGGCACTCACTGACTCTCTGGGAATAAAACTGCGCCACATGTAGGAGCCACACAGGCTCTGCAATACAATTACCACCCTAGGAGCCCACTGGCTCCTGAAACAAGTATGCCCCCTAGAACTGGGGACCTCCGGGGCGAGAATACAGGCCCCTCTGGCCCTCAGGACACCCCTGGGCCTTTTAAACATATAGGGGTCAGTCAGAGCCTCACAGGCTCTCAAATAACGAGGCCCTCTGAGCCTCGCCGGCTCTAAATCATGTATGCCCCCTCACGACGATGGAGCCCCTCACTGGGGACTCAACAACTAATGGCCATCGTGGGAGCCACGGGGCTCTGACAAGAAAGGGCGGCTTGAGCCTCTCGGGGCTCAGAACACGAAGGTGCGGCTTGAGCCTCTCGGGGCTCTGAATTCAAAGAAAATGCCCCCACAAGCCTCTCTGGGCCCGCAAAACAACTATGCCGCGAGGAGCCTCTCTGGGCTTCCACGAAGAATGCCCCCTGAAGCCCTGTGGCTTCAAACAACAACAATGCGCCCGAGATCGCGCTACTGAGGGGGGCGGACACCGGCAATGTGCCCCAAACCCCCCTCTCCTTGGCAACACTCACCAGGTCTGGCGGCGGCTGGGGAAGGAGAGCTCCCGCTCCTCGGGACTCTCCGATGCTGCGGCTCCTCTGTCAGGCGGCAAAGCGGCGGGGCAGGACTTCCGCCTTTTCACAGCAGTCCTTCTGGGTCGCCACGGGCTGCGCGGCGGCCTTCCCCCAGCACACACAGGCGGCGCTTCGAACTAAGGAGGGGTGGGCACCCTCGAGGCAGCAAATAAAGTGCTCCCCGGCGCTAGCGGCATAAAAGCGCTTCCAGGTACTTCAAGGGGAATACAGTGCTCCCAAGCGCCACAACAGCAAAATAAAAGCACTCCCAGCGCTAAAGGCAGAAATAAAGCGTCACCAGGCGCTAGGGGTGAAAGCAAAGCGCTCCCAGCGCTAGGGACAAGGCAGAGCGATCCCAAGCGCCACAGGGAACCAAATGTCCAGCAAAGTCCTTCAGGAGTCCAGGGGCTGGGCAGGGCCCAGGGATGCAAGCCTTCCCCTGGGCCCAAGCAGCAGCACGCCCCTGGCAGTATTCAAATTAAGAACAAGAACATTTTGTAAGGGGACACAGCCCCTTTTTATACAAAGAAATCCTTTGTCTAGCAGGGTGCAGGCAGTGTGAGAACCAGCTACAACTGGTTATAGGGAACTCCTTTCACAGGCCAGGCTAGGGACATCAGACGCACCACAGGGGGTGGAGCCAGCATTGTTTGGGAATATCCCAGCCCTATTCAGGCCCAGGTGCACCCCTCCCCTCACATCAGCATGCTAATCACTTCATTCACCACTGGGGCAGACCCTCCCAGACTCTTGGAGACAGGCTCACCAGCCAGCCTCAGCCAATCACACGCCAGACACAAATTACACAAATATGCCAACTTCTAGAACTTCCCCGGTAGCTTGTCTCCTTTCTGGTGAAGAATTGGCTTGGTAGTTTAGTCTGCCCTGTTCCCATGATGCACTGGGCCAGGGACAGACTGATTTGCATATATTCAGGTTCTGAGATGGGATGGTGCAGTGAGATAAATAACGGTGATGGATCAAGCCCTGATCTTTGGACTGGGTAAGAGTGGTCTGCTTAATTCAGACACTCTGTTCATCACCACCCCCTTTTCTGAATCGTTTTTGGCCACTATAGGTGTGGCAGGGTATACTCAGACATGAGTCCCTTTCTCACGGCACCATCAGGATTCAAGCAAGCCGGGCCGAAGAAGGCTGAAATGCCAGAAACCGGTCCCCGGTAGCTTGTCTCCTTTCTGATGAAGAATTGGCTTGGTAATTTAGTCTGCCCTGTTCCCATGATGCACTGGGCCAGGGACAGACTGATTTGCATATAGCCAGGTTCTGAGCTGGGATGGTGCAGTGAGATAAATAACGGTGATGGATCAAGCCCTGATCTTTGGACTGGGTAAGAGTGGTCTGCTTAATTCAGACACTCTGTTCATCACCACCCCCTTTTCTGAATCGTTTTTGGCCACTATAGGTGTGGCAGGGTATACTCAGACATGAGTCCCTTTCTCACTGCACCATCAGGATTCAAGCAAGCCGGGCCAAAGAAGGCTGAAATGCCAGAAACCGGTCCCCGGTAGCTTGTCTCCTTTCTGGTGAAGAATTGGCTTGGTAGTTTAGTCTGCCCTGTTCCCATGATGCACTGGGCCAGGGACAGACTGATTTGCATATAGCCAGGTTCTGAGCTGGGATGGTGCAGTGAGATAAATAACGGTGATGGATCAAGCCCTGATCTTTGGACTGGGTAAGAGTGGTCTGCTTAATTCAGACACTCTGTTCATCACCACCCCCTTTTCTGAATCGTAACTTCTAGAAGTGGCACTTTCACACTAGACACAATCATGCCACATATACCATTGCGCAGCATTCAATCTCATGGGTTCGCACATACCAAACTCGACCCTGCACTCCCCACACATCAGGAACTACCATGGGCATACATATTCCCCATTTATTCCTATGGGAGGGCAGGTCACTCTCACCACACACACACAGAGCTCACGCACTTTACACTGTACCACAGTGAAAAAGGGCGCAGAGGCCTAAAATCACCAACACCAGGTCACAGAAACAGGCTAGGAAAAAGCAAAAAGTCTCGGGGTGAACCTGCCAAAAAGGGCCAGGTCCAACACCAAGGGAAAGGTTACCAGCCTCCCCCTGAGAAGAAGCAAGGGGCAAAAGGTAGACCTGTTTCCCAGGGGCCCCTGAAGTGTTAAAAGCGTGGTGACCTGGGTGATAAGGCAAATGATACCAGGTGCCACCTGTTGGTAAACCAGCACCCACTGCTGCTCCGTCCCGGCAGATGGCTAGTGTAGCCTTGGGGGAAGGGGATTGATGTCTTAGGTGGGTGGAGTCCCGTACAGATGACCCTAGTCTCTTTAGGAGACTGTGAGATGGTCTCAGAAGCTCAGCTACCCTGGATCACTAAGAAATATGGGCAGCGAGTGACCATCATTGGCCAAAAGGTGGAGGCTCTTAGAGATACAGGAGCCAGTGTGACAGCTGTCAGGTGTCATCTGGTGTCTCAAGAGCAGATTATCTTGCATGCATTTTGCTGAGTTGTTGCCGCCGACAACACAGAGAGTCATTGTCCAATGGCTCAGGTTTCCTCTGAGGGGGAGGGGTCTCTGGTACTCTTCAGGTTGCTGTGAGGCCCGCCATGCCTGTTGACTGTTTGTTGGGGAACGATTTGGAGAGCTCCCCTTGGGAAAAGGTGGAGAAAACAACTCACTTGAAGATGGTTGGACTGCCTGACTGGGCGTGCGTGACCACCCCGTCAATGTCAGCCAGTAGGGGTTCACAAGAGGACCTGGAGCCTGAGAGGGAGGCCCAGGAACCTGCCTTAGAGAGAAGTTGCGGGGCGCAGGAAACCGGCCCCCAAAGTTCCCATGGCCAAGGAGGAGGTAGACCCTGAGGGGGATGCCCTGGAGTCTACCGGGGAGCAAGTAGCTGAAATAGGGGGCCCTGCCTGAGCTGACCCATTGGCACCAAGAAGGAGGCCCCTCCAGGGAAGAATTCTGCAGGGAGCAGAGAGATTGCCCTTCTCTTGTGGGCTTGCTGCAACAGGCCGCAAGCCAGGCAGCCGGTGATCAGTCAGGATCACACTTTATTTACTGGGAGAATGGTCTCCTGTATAGTGAGCCTAAGGTTGCTGAACCTGGGTCAGCCTGTGTGCTGGCGGTACCCCAGCAGTTCAGAGCCTTCCTACTGGGGCTGGCTCATGATGTGCTGTTAGCAAGACATTTGGGGCAGAACAAGACCTTTGAGAGGTTTGTTACCCACTTTCATTGGCCCCAAATGCGCAAGAGTTCAGATACTCATTTCAGAACTTGTCAGACTAGCCAGGCAAGTGGAAACAGTGGGAGGAAGTACAAGGCTCCTCTCCAGCCATTCCCTGTGGTCAGTGCCCCCTTTGAGCGGGTGGGGATTGACATTGTGGGGCCACTGGACCCCATGATAGTCATGGGCAGCAGGTTCATCCTGGTCTTGGTGAACCATGCCATCCGGTACCCGGAAGCCATACCTCTGAGGACCGTGGCGGCCCCTGTGGTGGGACGAGCAATGATGGGAATTTTCTCCCGAGTGGGATTCCCTCATTAGGTAGTGTCTGACCGGGGGAACTTCATTTCCAAGTATATGAAGTCCCTGTGGCAGGAGTGCGGTGTAACTTACAAGTACACCACTCCTTACCACCCCCAAGGAAACGGGTTGGTTGAAAGGTTCAACCAGACCCTGAAAGGCATCATAATGGGTCTTGAGGAACCCATGAGGCTTAAGTGGGACGTCCTCTTACTGTGCCTACTCTTTGCATACCGGTAGGTGCCACAGAAATCTCTAGGGTTCAGTCCCTTTGAGCTTCTCTATGGACACCCAGTCAGAGGACCTCTGAGTCTGGTCAAAGAAGGCTGGGAGCAATCTCCCAGGAAACCTCCGCAGTATGTATATAGCTACATGCTGGCCTTCAGGAACCAGATTAGGCATTTCAGGCAACTCGCTGAAGCGAATCTGAAAGCCAGCCAGGAGGAGATGAAGCGATGGTATGACCAGAGTGCCACTCGGGTAGAGCTTCAACCTGGCCAGAAAGTGTGGGTCATTGCCCCAGTGGAGCCTTCCACGCTCCAAGATAAATGGACTGGACCATTTGAGGTTGTGGAGCGCAAGAGTCCAGTTACCTACTTGATGGACTTGCGGTCTACTAGGAACCCCTTGAGGGTCCTGCATGTCAACCGCCTTAAGCCCCACTTAGAGAGGTCTGAAGTGGGCATGCTCTTGGCAACAGATGCTGGGATGGAGGAGGAGACTGAGCCTCTTCCTGAACTCCTGTCAGCCTCAGAGCAAGATGGGTCAGTGGATGGTGTTAACCTCTCTTCCACCCTGACCCCTGAGCAACAGAATGACTGCTGCCAGTTGCTGGGACAGTTTTCTGATCTGTTCTCCCTGGTTCCTGGTGTCACAAAGTGGTGAGTCCATGATGTGGACACAGGAGACAGCTTACCTGTGAAGCATAACAGGTACAGATTAACCGACAGGGTGAGGGTTTGCATCAAAGAGGAGGTCTCAAAGATGCTTGTGCTAAGGGTTGTTGAGTCCTCCAGCAGTCCTTGGGCCAGCCCAGTGGTCTTGGTCCCGAAGGCTGCAGCGCGCGGTGCCACACGCAAACTCTGTTTCTGTGTGGACTACAGAGGACTCAATTCAGTCACCAAGACTGACGCGCACCCCATCCCCAGAGCTGATTAGCTCATTGATCGGCTAGGGGCTGCACGGTACCTCAGCAGGTTTGACTTACCGTCTGGGTACTGGCAGATTGCCTTGACTGATGGGGCAAAGGAGAGGTCAGCATTCTCCACACCAGATGGGCATTTCCAGTTCTGTGCTATGCCCTTTGGATGAAGAATGCCCCTGCCACCTTTCAGAGGTTGATCAACCAGGTGTTGTTTGGGCTGGATGAATTCAGTGCCGCCTACCTGGATGACATCGCAGTGTTCAGTGCCAGTTGGGAGGAACATCTGCGCCAACTCTGGGAAGTGTTGATGGCACTGCAGAAGGCAGGCCTCACGATCAAGGCGAGTAAGTGCCAGATCAGGCAGGGTTCCATGGTGTAATTGGGACACCAAGTTGGGAGCGGCCAGGTGGCACCCCTACAACCCAAGATTGAAACCATCCTGGCTTGGGAGCCACCCAAAATCCAGACAGAGGTGAGAGCCTTTTTAGGTCTCACACACAGGGTATTACAGGAGGTTTGTCAAGGGGTATTGCAATATTGTTGCACCCTCGACAGAGCTGACTTCCAGGAAGCAGCTCAAGAAGGTGATCTGGACTGACACCTGTCAGAAAGCTTTTAAGGCCCTGAAAGCTGCCATCTGCACGGCACCCGTGCTCCGGGCACCCAACTTTTCAAGCGAGTTTATCGTTCAGAGAGACGCTTTAGAGCATGGTGTGGGGGCTGTTCTATCACAGATGAATTCGGAGGGCCTAGATCAACCTGTAGCCTTCATTAGTAGGAGGTTACTTCCACAGTAACAGAGGTGGAGTGCTATTGAGCGTGAGGCATTTGCTGTGGTCTGGGCACTGAAGAAGCTGAGACTCACTTTTACCCCAAAGTGAGTGTTTGGGACTCACTTTCGGGTTCAGACACACCACAGGCCCCTCAGATTGTTGATGCAAATGAGGGGTGAGAATCCGAAGCTGCTGAGGTGGTCTATTTCCCTACAGGGTATGGACTTTATGGTGGAACACCACCTTGGTACAGAACACGCCAAGGCTGATGGTCGGTCCAGATTTTTACGCCTTAGTGATGAGATCTCCCAGGAGTTAGGGTAGTTCTCCCCACCTTTTAGCTGGAGGGGACATGTGGTATACCTGGCACCATTGGCGTGGGTCTCCCTTCCATTTTTGCTGTTGCCTCATGTATTTTTGCTGGTGTTAGATGCTTTGGGTACTGTGCCACTGCTATCCAATGCCACAGTGCAAGTGCTCACTAGACCCACATGCTACTAAAAATAATGCGCACAGAGGCAGTGGATGGTACTTGGTTTACTGGCCACAAGTACTTGCACTCGAGACCCTTTTATTTGCCGGGTCACATCACTCGTGACAACTATAGTGGATGGGTGTGGGGTGCAAGTGTGTCCACACCTTGAGGGAGTGGCTGGTAAACTAAATGCCTGCTGAGACACTAGAGCATGTACAGAATGACACTACAAAATTCTCCCTATTATATTAAAATATCGGTGTATTTCCATTCCTTGTTCCCAATTATATTCGTGCTTAAACCAAAGACAGCGCAGTCTCGTTCATGGCATGAATATACTACCAGCGACCTCACCAAAGCCCATTTCTACTCAAAAAAGGAGCATTATCCTTCTATTTCTTTTTCTCATCTCTTCCTGGATCTATTCATTCTAAATACGGTGGCGGAAATTATCCTCATACAATGAAGCACATGCCTAGGTAAGGGCAGCAGGAAATGTAAAACCTCAGAAATAATTGCAAAATTTTGTTCTCAGAAGTTTGAGAGCTGGTAAATTCTATTTCCTCCTAACACCTCAGCGGTAGGTCAGTGAGAAAAAAGACAATTTATCACCTTAAGATTGCTTTGAACAAGGTAGCTTTTTTCTTTTGTGAAGGTGGCCTTTTCCTGTGCACAAACACAGTTAAATGGTTCTTTTACACAAAGACTAAATTGAGGTTGAAAATTTGCTGCCAATTAAAGGGCTCCCTATGGCTTCGGTGTATGCTCAGCTCGGAGAAAGAAGGTTATCAGGGAAATGACAGAACAGAAGGAATTGTGAAGTTAAAAGCTTTCAGATAGAAAAAACATAAAGGCATGGTAAATGGCCTCCATTCACTTTGGATAGCGATGTCTTCACCTCCTGCCCAGAAACACTGCTTTCTTCGACCACACGGTCGGACCTGCAGCCGCTGTGATCAGGTTAGTAATTTCCACCAAAGGACCACCACATACCTCTGCATCCTGATATAGGACTAATGAATACTTTATTCAAACATGGGGTGTCAAGCACCAGTCCACAGGTCCAAGACCTCAGTCCTGGAGGCCCATCCCACTAGGGCCGGACTGGGATCGCAAACCAGCCCTGGCAATTACATCTGACCTGCCATGGGGAGGTGGGGCTGGCAGGAACACTGCTACTGCACTTTTGTTACAAGGGGCCAATGCAAAACCGGCCTCCAGTAACAACACTGGTCCAAAACCAAGCCCCCTTCCCCCCCCCCCCTGCTCTTACGGCCCACTGGGGAAACGCCTGGAGCCCGCTACGGCATGTCTGGCCCTGCATCCCACTGAACTCTGATTAAGAATAACTTGTCTACATCCAGGGTTTTACAAAAAAACAGCACATAAGCATTGGGTGCTGAAAGGTATCCCCTTCTATGGGCAACGAGATGCTGGTCGTAATATTTATTTTGCATTTGTGACAGGGGTCCTAAGTCCATATTCGTCCCAGCGTGTTCTCACTTGGGGTGTGTGAAATTTGTGTAATGTAATTTCACGTAATAATTTTGGGTCAAAATTCCATTGAATGACTCGTAATTAGGCAAAGTGCAAATCCGGCATTAAGTACTATATTTTAGAGTGCAATGCATCCTCGTGCCTATTTTTTGATGAGGATGCATTTTGCTCTTTAAAAATGTGTGAAAAACACAAGCTCTCTTTGTTGCAGCACTTCGGCGCTATAAGTTTGCAACGAGTGGCAGAAGTAAGACGTGATATGGAGTAATTATGCATGACAACATTTCGGGCATTTTAACATAACAAGCATAATGGGAAATTCTCAAAACTACGTGAGTTAGATTGGTGAAAGTTACATTTTGCCTTGTTCAAGTTCTCACCTACGAAGCTAAACGTATTGAATAGCGTGCTCCTCTTCCATGGAAAGGGATTTTTAGGTCATCCGACCTATCAATGCGCGCAAGCGCATTGAGCGGAGCGAGAATTCATGTCCTGAAAATCCTCGTCAAACCAAGGGCTTCGTTCCCGCGGTTTTCTTTAAGTTCACGTGGCCACAGGCACGCGCTTTTGGGCCATAAACTCTGTTCCCCAGCTCCAGCACCTCCCCTCTCTCTCCCCGCAAACACAGCCTTACTTTCATTTCTCCTCCCCCTCCCCAGCCAGCTTCCCCCAGGCCGTAGCAGCACTCCTCCCACACCAGCACCTCCCCTCTCTCTCCCCGCAAACACAGCCTTTACTTTCATTTCTCCTCCCCCTCCCCAGCCAGCTTCCCCCAGGCCGTAGCAGCACTCCTCGCCTTTTCCCATCACCTCACCTATTTTATTTAAAGCGCTTCCATTAAACTTCTTTCACATTTTTGTCTTTCCAAAGAATCTTTTGGGTAGCTGGTTGTCATTTTCCTTTTTAGTCTCAGATTCGGTGCATGCGCTCTGCGGCTTCTCCTCCCCTAACCCGCTTCTCCTCCCCTAACACCCCACACCCTCAAACACTGCCCAAAACATGTTTTTGCACGACGTCGAAACACAGTAAACTGAAGTTGTCATCATCTATGACATACTTGCATGCCAGAAAGAGGAGCAAATTCGTTTCACCCGTCTTCAAATAAGAAATTGTACAGTTTACGCTAATCCAGTCAAGCACGCGCATTCACGGCCGCACAGCACATCAAAGGGCTTCGCCCAGCGTGCGCTCTGCGGCTTCTCCTCCCCTAACACGCTTCTCCTCCCCTAACACCCCACACCCTCAAACACTGCCCAAAACATGTTTTTGCACGACGTTGAAACGCAGTAAACTGAAGTTGTCATCATCTATGACATACTTGCATGCCAGAAAGAGGAGCAAATTTGTTTCACCCGTCTTCAATTAGGAAATTGTACAGTTTACGCTAATCCAGTCAGTTTTCAGCTAGACCTGTGCTTGTGTCTCGAAATCGGGTGCCTGGGTAATGCCACCGTTCTCCTCACACGAATAAATTGTGTAGTCCTGAGCAGCCCTTTCACCATAGCTCACCAAAGGGCGAGCGCCTAGACTTGAAGGCAGCAACAAGCACTGCAGGTGTTAGGACAACACACTCTTTCTTTTTAACCTAGACGTGCCACTAGGAGGTTTACTTCACAGAGGAGCGTCCTAAAACGCACCCTCGTCACTTGCTCTGTAATCAAAATGCGAAGTCCGAAATTTCATCTAGGCGCTAAATTGTCTTCCGCGCTGCTATCAATACAACATGCGTGGCTTAGAGATGCCTCATCGAGGGTTCTTGGCGCACCTCACTGAAAGCCCCCCATCTCCTCCCCCACCCCCATTACATACTGCCGCCCACCCTGCAGTGCAATATATACTGCTGTTGGCTTGCACGTGAGATCTCCTGGGATGCGGGGGTACGACTGCGCATGTGCCAGCTCTATGGCTACCCTCACCACTCTACACACACCAGGGTCACGAGTAACTATGTTAGAATCAAGGGCAGAGGGGCTTAACTGTGCGAGCTGCACTAGAGCAGTTAATGCAACTTTAGAACTGGAGAACCAGGTTTGGGTCCTGGCGTGATTCTGGGCACATCACTTATTTTCCCGGTGTTTAACAAATAAATGAATCCGAACTTGTGTAATGTGACTAGTGCTCATTTAAAGTGCTACGATGCTTTTAGGCCGTGTTTGCGCTATATAATAATGCCAATAAAGTCATTCTACCCATCTGTACTGCACCCTCCAGACGCACGTCACACAAGATAAATACGCAATAAATAACCTGTCCTGGGATACAACTGGAAGCTTACCCGGGCCAGCTCAGCAGAGTTCCAGAAACCAGTGGCTATTGAAATCAGATGAAACCGCATGTAACTTATCCACTGAACCAGGTGGCGGTTCTTTAATGAGACTGGGTCCTGGCTAGCATGATGCCGTGAGCCTCTTCAGTCAGCTTTGTCAGGAGAAAGTAGACCCCCTCACCCCAAGCAGTCGTGTTGGTTTCTTCTTCTCCCCTAACCCATCCTACTCATTCATTCCTGTCTGCTTGCTAGCTCTTTACCAGCATTACTTTCTGGGACGCAGCTCCTGCTGCAACGGATCTCTTCCTAGTCTCTTTACCAGCATGGCCGCTAAGCTATACATAGTAGAGCCTGCTTCTTTCCATTCCCCTCTCCTTGCACAGACTCCAGTTTCCAATAAACACTCGTCCGCTTCCTTAAAATGACTTTAAGGAGAACAGCAGCAGACTGTGATCCTGCGGTGAAGGAAGAGAACAGTACTGTAGGTGTGTGCTGGGATGAACCAACTGAGGTCCCAGGAAAGTGGCGTGCATGACTAATGTATCGCATTGCCCACTTTGTTTAAAGTAATAATATGCCTTTGTCTATTTGCACTCCTGTAATTTAAGTTTGTTGGAATCTAACCTTTTCTTCATTCATTTACTCTTTCACTCATCCATCCACGCTTTCAATCTGTCTATCCACTCTCTAATGACTACTACTCTAGTACTCACTCTCTACGGGGAACATCACTTACAACTCATTTTTTACAACGCACTACCATTACATCGCAACCATTACAACGCATACCATTACAACGCATTGCACTGGGGGGCGCTCTAGGATAGGGAATATATTTAATTTACTATCCAACACCTTCCCTGCTATCCACGGGGACTGGAGTTGGAATAGTAAATTAAATAATTCACTATCCAGCGCCTAAAAGCATTATGCGTTGTAATGGACTGCGTGGTAAAAACCGCGTTGTAAAGGCATGCGATGTAAAAGCATGCGTTGTAGTCCCTCTCTACTACTCTAGTACTCACTCTCAATTAGTCACCCTCTACTATTCACCCTCTACTACAATACTACTCGCTCTCTACTACTCACTCTACTACTCTCTATTCACTCTCTACCACTCTCTACTATCCACTACTCACTCTCTACTACTCACCCTCTACTACTCTACTACTCACTCTCTCCTAACTTTGTACTACTCTAATACTCTCTACTACTCACTCTACTACTAAGCATGGGCGGAAAATCCGTTTCGCTCGCGGATTTTGCGGATTTTCGGTAAATTCGCAATCCGTGAGATTTGCGAATCTCCCGCAAAATCCGCAAATCCGCGAGCAGCGGATTTTGCTCGCACTGTTCGCGTGAGTTCGCGGCTTCCCAGTACAACTTCGCGCCCCGCGAATAAGTGCAAAATTGCAGAAATACGATCTTAGCAAAACTGAAACTACTTACCAGGTTCAAAAGTTCAGGCTCATCATTAGTAGCCATTTCCTGTAGTGCTTCCTGAGGGGCCCCTCCAGAGTTCAGTTGCCAGTTGCAACTATTATGTGACCCTGCTCTGAACCTCAGAATAGTTACACATATGCCACAAAGGTCCTGAATTACAGCTAAGGGAGACAAGCAGGAGCCAGGCTGGAAGTTCAAATCCATTAATCAGCCCCTAATTCATTATTGTCAGTTGGGGCAGGGCAGGTGTTGTAACTAATTTTGCAACAATGAAAGCACTTAGAAAGTGCAAAAGATCACTAATCAGGAAGCACTAAGGAAGCAGGTGCCAGCTAAAAAAATATTCTGTGACACATTAATCAGCCCCAAATTAATTCAGGTCACTTGAGGCAGGGAAGGTGTGCTTGCGTTGCCACAATAATGTACACTGACTGGACAACCAGAGGGTGCTGTGATGAAACAGAGGGTGGCATGGGTGGGCCAGAGGGTGGCATGAGTAGTCAGAGAGTGGCAGTGGTGACAGAGAGTGGCAGTGATGAAGAAGAGTGTCCCAAACAGGCTGGACACGTAGAAACAACAAGTTCGCGAAACTTGCGACCCGACAGGTAAGTTCGCAATTTGCGAAATTGTACAAAACCCTCGCGAACTGGCAGAAACCCGCGCAAACACAAAAAAAAGAAATTCGCGAGAATTTGCGGATTTTGCGGATTGCGAGTTCGCAAATCCGCAAAATTCGCGAACGCGAGATTCGCAAAATTCGCCCATGCTTATCTACTACTCTACCTCTCACTACTTCTACGTGCACACATATGCACATATATATGTATATGCATTTATATATATGTATGTGCCATCACTATGCGCTACCACCGCATCACTGAACGCTAAAGCATCACTCGTCGCCACCACAACATCACTTCACACCATCACAGCATCAATCTGTGCAACCATTCAACAACAACTGGTTCAAATATGTTCTCTCAATGTTTCAAGCTTTATTACAAATGTCACAAAAAGATTTTAATATTTCACTTCTGTTCTTGGATTTTCGTCACAATAAATTACACTGAACATAATCTTTACAAAAATAATTTACAAAATTTTAAGCTATTGCCATTATAAATTACAATCACTTTTATTTAAGTATTAATTATTTAAAAAAATTAAAAGACATTGTTATTTGTAATATCAATACATCTAAGTCACGTAAATACAAAACATGTTGCATTACAAATGCTATAGGTGTCACATTTGCAAAAGTTATAACTATTGGCATTGTAAATGACAAAGCTATTAATTTAGCTATTTTCAAAACTAACACATAAATAAAAAAAGTGTCATTTACAAGACCAATAGCTCAAACTTTCCTAATGCGAGACCTATTGGCAACGCCAGTGCTTGTTTTGATCCTCGGGAATAGCAAGCGCTACGTGAACGCAATTGTATTACAAAGTAAAACCATTCAAACATGTCTATAGGCGCTATGGCTGGATCTTGTAAGATGCGGCGACCGAGTCCACATGAATCTGTCTTCTAATTCTGTGAATAGAAACCAAAACTACCAAATAACTGAAGTCATCCTCTTCACCTCTACGTGGAGTGAGAGGGGGAGGCATTTCATGCTGCAGCAGTTTTTATTCTGCAAAAGAAATACAACAAAGGGGCACATTTATAAAGAAATGTCGGAGCCCAAAGCTGCGCCAAATTTTGCAGCGCTGAGCTCTGACATTTTGAAAATGCAGGGATGAGCCAAATGTACAACAATACAGCTCACACCTGTGTTTCTCGTAGCGCTGGTGCTAAAATTAGCCACCTAGTGCCAACAGAGACACCATTGTGCCATAGTGCTATGGTGCCTGCATTACAGGGAATGATTGTTTATGTGCAGAATGGGGTCCCTTCCTTCACATAAACAATCCATAATCGCGATTTGTTTCTTCTATGCCTGCTGCAGAATGAAAAGCACTGGAAAAAAATTCCGAAATTTTTCTGTCTGGTATTACTATGTTCTACATGCCAGAACCAGGCACAGGAAAAATGAACAGGAATGGTGTAAGGGAGACTTTTAGATGCCTTTCAGATTGGCTTTTATTGCTATTTGCACCAATTACCACTTTTTGAGGAGACTAAATGAGGAGTTGAATCTGAGAGTAAAGCCGACACAAACACATTCATGAATACAGAGCACGTTTCACCTGGGGCCAGAAATTTAGCAATATTTAAAAGTTATTTGCATTGGGTGAGTAGATGAAGGTTTCTTCACCAAAGTGGATGTAAATCCCCTGATAAATATAGAAAGTGTCAGTATTCCTCTTTGGAAGTTTGTCAATTAAATGCAGCTCATTAAGGCATAGAGGGGCATATTAGAAAGGGGAAGTATCTCCGCTTTTTCGGCGAATTGTGCAAAGAAAGCGGCGATACTTCGCGAGCCCTATCCACAAGGGCATTTTAACGCCTGGCTCAAGCCCACTTTGCATGTCGGCGACAAACATCGCTAATGACATGCAAAGTGGGCGTTCCCACGTCCAACCAAATGTAAAATGTGGTTGGAGGTGGGAACAGCCTATTACCAAGGCAGGCATTGGGAGAGGCAGACCTGCGATAAACTGGTTTATCGCAGGTCTCCCAACGCCTGCTCTGACCAGGTGTTAGGGCATTGATAACATGGGGGTATGGACATAACGCTGATTCCACCCCCCCATATCATTAATGCACACATTAGCGCATGAAAACAACGTTTGTTTTCATGCGCTAATGTGCCATATCGCCGACTATCGCCGGATTTCATTTCGCCTACGTGATGCGCATCGATAAATGCGCGCTATCACGGCAAAAAAATCCGGCGATATGGGAATGTCCGTTGTGCGTTTTCTAACGCACTTCTAGGTAATATGCCCCAGAGTTCTGTATTTTAAATTAATCACAAGGAGAGAACCTGTGAAAACGGGAACCACTGGGTTTCTTCCAGTGAAGTCTCAGCTGATGGAATACTTGACCTGGCGTATGACTAACGTAAACAGGCAAGGTCCGTGACGCGTGCCACCGGGCGGTGACATGGGGTGGGGAGGGGCAGGGTGGGGGGTTGTAGAATGCGGGAAATGGACGATTTCAGGTAAGTACTGAAAAGGAAAACACGAATTTCGCTGCGCGCGCTGCATCGCCAAATGTGATGCAGCGCGCGCAACAAAATTAGTTTTTGTTCCCGGTACTTACCTGAAATCATCCGTTTACCGCATTTTACAACACCCCACCCTGCCCCTCCCCCGCCCCACATCACCACCCAGTGGCACACCCGCCACGAACCATGCCTGAAAATAAAGAGGACAGGGCTACTGTCACTTATTTTCTTTACCCAAGAATGCCAAGCAAGACATGGATCTCTTGAGCAGGGAAAGCACACAATAGCCTTCACAAGCAGGGAGAACTGTCCTTGTGTGCCTTGTTCAGTATTGTATAAAAACAGACTTCCCTTTTTTTAAGTTTGTTCTGGGAAGAATAAAATACTTCGCCAAGACATTGTATCAAGCAAGGCGCCCACTCTGCAAAGGATCAGAACCTTCAATGAAACTGCTGCAGTGAAGAAGGCACAAATATTTTCACCAAGCAGGCAGGGTCACTAAATCTATTTTATGGTATTATGCCAGATGTGTGGATGCCATAACATCTGCTGAACTGGTGGGCCATTGATCCCTTTCATGTGTTTGTGTTTGTATAGCACAAAGCTAGCCAAAAGGCAGCATCTCACTGTACAGGGTCAAAGGATAGCCTATAGTCAGTGAATGATAGGAGAGGTGTTGTGTTCTGGGAACAGAAATTTTCTGTTACTACATTATGAAATAGCATCATTTAAAGAGAGAGATCTTTAACTCTTTCTTAAATGGCTGTAGCATGAGGGGAGAGTGGTTTTTATGTATATGGGAATGTTGCACCAGGCCATGGGCGAATAGATGCAAAATGACTGCTGCAAGTTTGATGGTACAAAAGGGGGTGGTGGTGGCCAGTTTGATGGTGTCCTTGGTTTTGGTGGGCCAAAAGCTAACAGAAATCGTAATCTTGTGTGCAAGATAAGTGGTGTGCTAGTTGTGATTCTTTTTTATAAATGATGCAGCTGCTTTTGAAGATGGTACAAACCGGAAAGAAAAGACAATGGAGTTCCATCACAAGCTTCACCTGATAAGGTTTTGCTGGTCAAATCTCATGAAAACTATGAGGGAAAAAGACCAATGAAATTAGAAAAATTATGTGAAATTCCACATGTTATGCCTCAGATGGTACTTAAAAAGTCAGAATAGGTGGTACTTACCACTTGTGGTAAATACCTCACTCTGGGGGAAAGGTATTTACCATGTATGGTACCTCATCTATTACTCCTAAATTGCAATGAGAGCCTAGACTATACAACACAGTTTCACTTGACATCCTCACTTCTGAGTTAGTATGAACACTTCAGGGACTTTAGTGGTAGAATCAGTATTTTAGTCCGGGTTGAGGTTGGAGCAAATTGGATATAACATTTTTCTATAAGATCCTCTCCGATAGCGCCCCTTCCATTCATCAAGTCTCAACCTCTTCCTTAGACACAACCCATAATTGGATTCTTAAAGCAGTCGATGACTGCCTTCCTACCTCAATCAAAAAGACATACTATCTTCGCTCCCCTGCCCCTTGGTTTATAGAGCAATTAAAAACAGAAAAAACTAAATGCAAAACATTATAAAGGCATTGGAGGAGAAACTATGCAACTGATTCCTGAATTAAAATATAAAAAGGCCTTAAAAGAATATCAAGCTCTCTGTAAATCACTTTGTACAACTTATGTTGCATCCACCATTTCCAATGCACAGAACTCTTCCAGTACTGTGTTCACAATGGTTAATAAATTATCGGGCTCAGACACTCAGCCCACGCCCCCGGCCCTTTATAGCAAAAACAACAGGTGATGGACAGAATGCAGAGCAATGTCATACATTCACCCCATTACAGAGGTCTGGGCCTAAATCCATCGTTTTTTTGCTCACCATGCCAATCCAGTTTGAACCCAGCCATATGCAAATCAGTCTTGACCCTGTGCCCCATGAAAACAGTCCAGCCCGAACTGCCAAGCCAGGTCCTCCCTGGACTGGAAACAAGCATCCTAGGACCGATGTCAGGCTTTCAGCCCTCTTCAGCCAGGATAGCTTGATTCCAGTGGCATGGAGAGCACGGGACTCACGTCTGAGCATACCCGTCCCATTCGGGGTGACAAATGCAAAAACAACAGGTGATGGATAAAAGGCAGAACAATGTCATACATTCACCCCAGTACAGAGATCTGGGCCTAAAAACATTGTTTTTGTGCTCACCATGCCAATCCAGTTTGACCCCAGCCATATGCAAATCAGTGTTGACCCCGTGCCCCATGGTAACAGTCCAGCGCGAACTGCCGAGCCAGGTCCTCCCTGGACTGGAAACAAGCATCCTAGGACCGGTTTCGAGCTTTCAGCCCTCTTCACCCAGGATAGCTTGATTCCAGTGGCATGTAGAGCACAGGACTCACGTCTGACCATACCCGTCCCACTCGGGGTGACTAATGCAAAAACAACAGGTGATGGACAGAATGCAGAACACTGTCATACATTCACCCAGTACAGAGATCTGGGCCTAAATCTATCGTTTTTTTGCACATCATGCCATTCCAGTTTGAACCCAGCCATATGCAAATCAGTCTTGACCCTGTGCCCCATGGGAACAGTCCAGTCCGAACTGTCAAGTCCTCCCTGGACTGGAAACAAGCATCCTAGGACCGGTTTCAGGCTTTCAGCCCGCTTCAGCCAGGATAGCTTGATTCCAGTGGCATGTAGAGCACAGGACTCACGTCTGACCATACCCGTCCCACTCGGGGTGACTAATGCAAAAACAACAGGTGATGGACAGAATGCAGAACACTGTCATACATTCACCCAGTACAGAGATCTGGGCCTAAATCTATCGTTTTTTTGCACATCATGCCATTCCAGTTTGAACCCAGCCATATGCAAATCAGTCTTGACCCTGTGCCCCATGGGAACAGTCCAGTCCGAACTGTCAAGTCCTCCCTGGACTGGAAACAAGCATCCTAGGACCGGTTTCAGGCTTTCAGCCCGCTTCAGCCAGGATAGCTTGTTTCCAGTGGCATTTGGAGATATGCATTTTTAAATTTACAGTAAAAACTACAGCTAAGAGGGAAAGAACATCAACTGTGGGTATCTGGTCGTGTTGCACTGGGGCAAAGTCACAAGTTCAGGCCGACTAATGAAGTGTGGATCTGGTACACAACCAAGTTTAGCCTGCTTGGCATTGTACCTTATATCCTTGATGCAATGTCTGCATGGTGTGGCCTTGCAAGGCTTTGCATTGCTCAGTATAAGATTCAGGGACGATTTCAGCGGTGTGGTGAGGCTTCGCAGTGCTTCGTGTTGCATGGCGTCAGTTCTGTGCCGGAGCTTAGATGCTCAGCATCGATTCGGTTTTGGATCCGGTGCAGCTCTCAGATGGGATCTGCACGGGATGGCTCTGTGAGGGCTTGAGTAGCTCTGCTTCGATTCAGGTGGAGCCTTAGGATTCAGAGCTGCAAGGCTTTGTGGGGCCCTGCATCACTTTGTGTCAGATATGATGGAACCTTCAGTTATGGGTAAGGAGTACACTCTGATGCCAAGGTTCCAGGACCTTGCAGTTTTGTATTAGGAATCAAGACTCACTTCAGCATAGGCTAGTAGCAGGGTTCAGAGTGGTCCAGTTGGTGCTGGTCAATCTGGGCAGGCCTCCAGAAGCTTTCTGTGTCCCCAAAGCTCACTCAGGAGGTCAGTCAACTGACCTTTAGTTTCATTTTTGGTTGCCTGTGATCATCGCAAGCAGGTCCAATCTTCCTTCTTAAGGCAGTAAAGCAGTTCTCCCGCAGCCAGACAGTCCTTCTGGCAGCAGGGCAGCTATTCCTCTGAACCTTCCACAGGTCCAGGAGTTTTCTGATGAGTGGTTCAGGGGATATTTTTTTTTTACCTGCTGGCAACCTTTGTGGGGGGGAATTCACTCACCTCACCTCTGTTCTTTTCTTACCCTTCCTCTGAAAATGGCGTTAAGCTGTCCAAGGTGACAAAAGGCAGGGCATCTAACCATTAAAGATGACTTTAAATTGAAAAGCATTTGAGTGTAAACATCATTTCTGAATCTGCTCCAAATTTGAAGTCAGTCCTTTTAAATGGAATACGGTAACCTAGTTTTATTCTGTGGGAGAGATCGGCCTTACAACAGTGAAAAACAACCTTGAAAGATTTCCACTGTCACTACATGTCCTTTTTTTTTAAATACTGTGCAACCTGCTGTGGGGCTGGTTAGAGCCTATCTTAGAGGTAACTTTTGAGTTTTTAAAAAGGAAGCTTTAGTCCTGGCAAGATGTTTATTTTCCTTGTTGAAATTGCAGTTTCAAACTGCACTACAGGCTGCAGTGGCAGACCTGAAACATGTTTTAAAAGGCTACTTTAGTGGGTGGGTCAATGAGTGCTGCTGCCTACTAGAAGCATTTAATGTACTGCCTCTGGATACATGTAGTTTCATTTACCAGAAACTTTCAAGTAAGTTCAATATGCCAATAGGTATAGGCCCCAAGGTTGACATGTTTTAAATGCAGAGCAAAAGCATGTTACCCCTGGTTAGCAGGGGCAAACTGCACAGAGTTCTAATGCCCAAAAGGTCGGGTGTACCACACCAAGGATGTCAGATCTCACAGATCTAATGTCAAAGAATCCTGTTAAATTACGCCTATGCTAGAAAAACCCATGTAGATTGGATGAGTAAAGAAACCCCTGACTCAAAAAGAGGAGAGTTATGCTTATACTGCAGCATGATGCGATGTTATGTATGAACCTGTCCCCAGCTATCAAGAAACAAACCAGATCATTCTAAGGAAACAGACAAGAAAAGTGCAAGATTGTAATGACCAGTCCACTAATAAGAACGTTCATTACTAAATTAAATAAAAATTTAAATGTCCATTAATAATAAAACACTTCCCATCTAAAAGTGTTGATCAAAATGCCTTGAGGGCCTTCTTCTTAGTGTTTTTCCAGGGCCTTGGGTCATTGAATGAAAGCATAAGTTGCAGATTCCACATAAGAAAAAAAGAAGTTCCTGAAAAGATATTGTGGATTGGTCATACAATCATATCATCTGGAGATACCTAGTTAGAGTCTGTTTCTCCTTCTACAGCCACCCTAGGAAGACATCTGCAACAGATTATGTTTCATCTTTTACTATTCTATTGGGCACAACCTGGCTAAGGAGCCACAATCTTCACATACATTGTTAGGTTCCTTCCATCACATTTGATTTCTCCTGCTGTAAAAAAGCATGGTCTTGTAGTTAGAGTTGCAGGGGACACTCAGCCGTTCAGATGTTTTGACCTACAGCAGTTGCAGCTATCATTTTAGACTCAGGAGAAATCCAAAGAAAGACCCAGGGCCCAGATCTTATAGAGACTTTTGTGATCTGTTTAGTGAGAAGGGAGCAGACACACTTGCTCTTTATTGTGAGTATGATGTGTCACTAACCTAGTCCTTGTAATAGCCATACCTTTTGTGGAAGAACATACTAATAAGAAAAATAATGAGGTGCTGCACCATTTTGTGAAGGACATTCTTGACAAGTGTTTTAGAAGGTATTATATATTGCTAGCAGGGTCTCCATTGTCTTTCTACCTGATCAAATGAGGAGTACCAACCATGTATTGACTACTGAGAAATCAGTTGCATCACTATCCAAGACAGGTACCCTTTCCCCTTTGTTTCAGTTGTTGTGGATCAAGTCAAGGCTACTTAACTCTTCCTGAAGCTTGATTTCTGGAGCGCACATAATCAGCTGATAATACTAGAGGAGTGTGAGTGGAAGGCCACATTCAATGCAGAGTATACACATCTTGAATTCCTTGTCTTGCTTTTTGGGCCCTAATGTCTTCCAGCATTTTGTCAATTATATTTTTTGTGATTTACAGGATAAGATATTAGGCGGTGTATCTGAATAATGTACAAATTTTCTCTGACCTTGCAATAAGATCACATCCAAGATCGATAGGTTCTTCCCCATCTTTAAAATCATGCTTTGAATGCATTGGCAGAAAATATCTCTTCCAACTATCCAGAAAATGCTTTTAACAATTTGACATCTCTGGAGTAGGCATTAATATGGATGTTTTTACGGTAAAGGCAGTCTTGGAATGTCCTTTACCTCACTCAGTGAAAGATATACAACAGTGTCAGACTGACACCCTTAGGGTAGTCTTTAGCTGGACCTTTTGCCTCCAGTGTTCTGAAACACATCCGGACTCTCCAAAAAGCAGTGTATCAAAATCTACTACAGGCAAACATATAATCTAATTCTTTTTGTTGGTCTTAGGATTCTGAGCACTTTACCACGGCTAATCAGTGCTAACAAGCATGTGCTTTCCGCCCTAAACATGGTGACATTGGTGTATACTTGATTGGCATATTTGAATAACTAGTAAGTCCCTTGTAAAGTATACACGGGGCCTGTAAGTCAAATGCTACTAGTGGGTTGCAGCACATATTGTGCCACCCACAGTGGTAGCCTTCCAAACCTGTCTCAGGCCTGCCACTGCAGGGCATGTGTGTGCAGTGTACTGCCACTTTGACTTAGCATGTAAAACCACTTGCCAGGCTTTAAACTGCCCTAAGTAGCCCTAAGCGCAGGGAGTCATGTAATTAAATGGTAGGACATGTACTTTTATGTTTTGCATGTCTTGGTAGTGACAAATAGACTATCTAATTGTTCACTACTTTAATTAACATGACTGTTTTAGAAATGCCCCTTTTAGAAAGTAGACATTTCTCTGCTCTTAGCTCTTTGTGCCTTGTCTCCAATATAAGTCTGGGTTGGGTGACATATACACTTTGTGCATTTCCTCTAGACAACCACAAACACAGGAAGGTGAAGCTCATGTATATTGTGAGCACTCATCTGCATTAATCTGCATTCTGGTTCGTCATTCTGGGCAGGGAGGAATGGGAGGGTTTGAAACTTACACTTCAATAGGCAGTGTCTTTTCTACAAATAAAGCACTGATTTAACCTCCACTGATACCCTGGCAGACAGGACTGGGTTGAAAGGGAAGCTTGTGCACTTCAGAGAGATGCTTTAAAGTGACCCCCAATTTATCAAAGGCACTTTTGGGTGTATGTACGGGGTCTCTGATCCCCTAAAGTCAGACACTTCTAGATCTTGAACTTAACATCTGTCAGAAGGACTGCTGTGCTGCTTAAAGGACTCAAATGGACTGCTCTTCTGGAAGGACTGCTTTACTGCTTTTTGCCTTGATGTCCGCTGCTCCCTAACCCTGCTTAAGGAGATCTGGACTCTACCTTTCCTCAAAGTGATCTCCAAGGGCTTGCTGGCTTGCCTCCTGTTTTCTGAAGTCTCAGAGACACAAAAGAGTTCCTGCTGTTCTGCTGGTGCTGCTGCACTCCGCCTTCTGTGAGTCCTACCCTTTTCTGATGAGCCCTCTCTATGTTCTGGGCCTCAAAAGTGGCTTCTGCAGCTTTTTTGCTACAAATCTGATGCATCGTCTCCACTGTACCACTCAGAACCAATGCATCACCCTCTGATGCTGACGCATAGGCTGTTCAACAACAGCAATTCTAATACCCTGCATTTCCCAACGACTATGCTCTGCACAACGCAATAACAAATCATTGCCTTCACCTCGGCAAAGCTCAGTGATGGTGCAGAGACCCAACCATGTAGGAAGGGTCAACGCATCATGCCCACAACATCGACGCTTTCCTCTTTTCAAGGTACTTTATCAGTGGGCCCTACGTGGATCCTGTAGCTGGCCTGCGCTCCTTCGCGGTCGGCCAGAACTTTGGATTTGAACCTCGCAAACTCAAGTGACCTTTTAACCGCTATTGACTTCTAAGCACTGTTTTTGCATTTAATCTTTAAAAATGTATATCTCGCTTCTATTGATTCGATTTTTATCGTTTTGGTCTTGTTTTACTCAGATAAATATTCTCTATTCAACTAAAACTTTGTGGAGACTTTTGGTGGTGTATTCATTGTGTCACTATGTGTGTGTGTGTTGTACAAATACTTTACAAGTTGCCTCTTTAAATAAGCCTGACTACTCGGTGCCTAGCCACCGGAGAGTGAGCACAGGTTATTTTTTGTGTGTATCTTGTTTACTCTAGCTAGAGTGGTCTTTTCTGCTTGGCCTGGTTGTATACCTCAGTCAACCAGGAATTCCATTTCACCAACTTCTACAGAAAATGTATAGAGGATCATTCAACAATAACTGAACAACATAAAATAGACAACAAACGTGGCACCCTGTTTTGCTAAGAATAGCAGGAAAATAATTGAAGACTACATTTACTATAGCATCCTTCATGTGACACTATAACTTATTGTTACCTTTTGCAGTAGATATAGATGCATCTTCATTTTCCATTGGAGCCATATTGTCACAACTGATGTTCAACCTCAAGCCTTACATCCTCTAGCACATTGCTCAAGACATTTCTCAGAAACAAAGAATTAAACAATATATTCTAGAGAATTACTGGCTAAGAAAGAGGCTTTCATACATTACATAGAAGGGACGTCTCACACAATCACAGAGTGTACATATAATAAAATCCTATTGCATCTCACCTCCATGAAATGTGCTAATGCAAAGCATGCTAAACGGATATTGCACTTATCAAGGTTCAACTATTTAATCACTTAGCAGCCTAATAATAGACATGCAAAGATAGATGTTCCTTCAAGACAGACAGAGAAGTTCCTGTTTCTTCTCCAAACATTATTTTAGCCATAAAGGAATCATATGAGCTTCAGTTGTTCCTGAAGTCAGTTAAACAGGCACAACTAACTAGTTATACCAAACAATGGATTCGGAAAGAACTAGGTCACACGACCATGCAAAAACAGTGTTTTTTGTTTTAAAGGAGACCTCTACCTTCCCTGTACTGTGTGTCAACAACAACTTATGAAGTGGTGCCATAAGTCGTGTGCAACTAGATAACCAGAAATTAGGATAATGCAGGAGATCACTCGTAAATACTTTTAGTGACCTCACTTAGAGCAACAAGGCCAGTGATATGCTTAGCAAGGCTTGGTATGCGCACAAGCAAATCCTGATGCCTTCCAACTGGATTACAACAGCCATTAGCAAACCCCACTCAACCATGGAACGTGAAATCATTTGATTTTAGTGGTTAATGCCCACCCTTGAGCAGGGCTGGACTGGCTACCGGGCGTTTTGGCATGCTGCTGAGCTGAGAGATGATTTCGTTGATGGGGACCTGCGTGTGCTGAATGAAATTTGTTTTGCTTTGTTTATTTCGAAGCACACTCAGGTCTCCATCAACAAAATTAGCCCCCACCACAGTGACATCAGACCCCAGCTCGGCAGCATGCCAAAATGCCCGGTAGCCAGTCCAGCCCTGCCCTTGATGCTAACCACATTAATGGTATTGGTAGACTATTTGACCAAGATGGGTCACTTCGTATCACTCAAAAGGTTACTCACAGCAGTGGAATTAGCAGAACTCTTCCTAGATCACATATTTCATTTATAATGACTGCTATACACAACTGGTAATTACAGAGGCATTCAGTTTGCAGCGCTAGTCTGGAAGGCATAATTATTCTGGATAGACTAATAAAAACAAGGTACCAAGCAGTTAAAGTCCAGTAAATACCAACCTCAGGCAGATGGTCAGACAGGGAGCCCGAATCAATGTATTGAGCAGTACTTGCTGTGTTTTCCCAAGAACCACCTGAATGTTTAAAGGAAGTGGATTGCCCTTGCAGACTTTGCCTACAACTATTCCTCACATGCATGCCTGAGATCTCTCTTCTACTGCACCTATGGACACCATGTACAGACGTGACTAGCCAGGATATCAACTTGTCAGTCCCTTCAGTTACCAGTGTTCTGAAATACATCCTGACTCTCCAAAAAGCAGTGTATCAAAATCTACTACAAGCAAACATATACTATACATGTGTTGCAGGCTGTCGTAGGAAAGCTGCCTAGACATTTCTGAAAGGGTGTGGTTGCCAACAACAAAATAGTCTAGCTTCTCATCACAGATTCACTCCCTAATTTATATGCGCTTTTGAGATTGATGGCAAATAGGGCCCCATTAAAGAGTCTCTGCAGTTGTGATTGAGTCTCCGCAGTCAACTACACAATGAGAAACTGCAGTGCGGAGATCCTGCCAAAACTGTGGAGCTTCTGCCACGTCTGCTGAGGCTCTTTGTAGACCAGGCCGCAAGTGTTATATTTCTTGAGACTCAGAAATCTCTCCACAAACACTCCCTGCACTCCCTCTCAAAGTTAACAGATGCTTTACCAGACTATGAAATAGGTATTATAGTTTATTTCAGGTTACACCAAGGGCAGTTGCCATATCTAATGGCTTGAAAGCATTACAAGGTTTCTGAAATATCATGTGGACCTGCTGATTAGGTTCCTACTCCCAGCGTGCCGAAAAGACAGATCTAACAGCTTATTGGGGGCTGGATGTAGCAGACATTTCTGTGAGGGGAGGTACTGTCAGGATTTAAAAATAAAACAGACATCAAGTCAATCACAGGGTTGAAAAGGCTTGGGGAGTATGGAAACAGAGCAGGGGAAATGTGACATATGAAAATACAAATCCACACAGTCTGACCCCTTCTGTGATTTTAGTTAATATTTTAGGGCTCTTCAGGATGGAGCTGCGCTTCCCTACGGCAAAAAGTCATAAATGAGGCCCCAACAGCAGCGTCACTAGGGGAGTGCGGGGGGTGCGGACCGCACCGGGTGTCACCCCACCATGGGGTGACACCAATCTGGTTACGCTGCTGGCTCGCTGTGTAACTCAAACACAGCTCTACACTGCAGTGCAGCCTCAAATCTGCTCTTCTGCTTTATTATAGTGCAAGCGCTGCACACACCCCGCGGTTACACTTTGTACGTTGTTACTACTGTTGTTAGCTCCCTGGCCTCTGGCTCCCTGCTTTGCTCGGCCGCACCCGCTGTGTGGAGAAAACAAAAAGAGGGTGGGGTTGGGTCGGACATCGGAGTCAGTTGCTGCCAGGCCTTTCATCCCGCCGAGAGTTCGCATCACTGGCAGAGCTGTGAAGTAAACTGCACCTGCCTTCCCGTTTTCATAATCATTGGAGAAAACAACTGTGCACTTTTTAAGGCAAAAATGAGCGTGATAGATGCGCTCGCCGTTTTTAAGCACTGGTTGTTACCAAGGTGAACATTTTAGAACATTGGTGCACTTTCTTTAGTTGGAATAATAAGTCCTAAATAAGCCTGTGCATCTTGTGATTACCCCTGGGGGTGCTTTACGTGGCTTATCTCGGAGGCACTGAGGAGCAAAATTCCCCATAATGTTCGGGAATTTTGATGTTCGATAAAGCAGGAAAATATAACTGAGCCACTCATAAACAACACATAACACAATAAGTTATATTTATAACTACAGTGGAAAATAATATCGGGAGTGATATTGATTGCACCCCAGGGTTCTTCTGGAAAAGATACTTTGAAGTTTATCTTTGTCAGTTTTCTATGTTGGCAATATTAGATCAGAAAGTACTCGTTTGCTTTCCTAATGTACTTCTGTAACTAATCTGGTATTTTTATGATGTTGTATTACATTTTTGGGTGTCTGTGCGATATGGAAGAAACTCCCCCCCAGGACCATCCATAGGGAGCGTTTCTTTACCCTTGAGGCCAAGTCAGAGTTCAAGTTTGATATCCTAGTCACACATTTGTTTTACACTTCGTTCAGGTTACAGGAGGACTTTCGTTTCTGGTGCTTTGCTGCAGCTGTAAGATCTCCTTACAGTTTGTAATTGCTCAAATGGGTGACATTTCTGCTATTTATATGTTTGTCCTGGTCTTCTTGTTTGTTTTTGCTCGTGAGTAAAGTGTCACTCATAATCGTTTAATACCACTCATAATTTCACTGAAATTCTAAAAATGTAACACATAAGCAATTTGAAACTTTGGCAGATATATGCACCGCCACCCCTCCTCTGCCCCCCCCCCTCTCACAGAAACACGCCCCCCCCACCCCATCTCTCAGACGGGGGCTCCTGGGGCACAGTCCAGGCCTCTCATATCTCCAGGCTTCAGTCCTCGAGTCGTGGTTCAGCTCCGCCCCCCGAGACAAAGGGGGCTCCGTAGAGAGGCCCCGGGGGTCCAGGACAGCAAGGGGTGGTGGGGGGGGGCTCAGCAGCAGAGGAGCACAGAGGCCCCGGGGGTCCAGGGCAAAACTGGAGAGCGGAGGGAGGCGCAGAGGCAGCAGCACAGACTGGTCATAGGAGCACTGAGATACACAAGCGCCTAGAAGCCGTGTACATGAAGCAGGTGAGCGCTGCCTGCGGGAAGACGGAGCCCCGGGTGAGGCAGAGCACTGACCAAGGAGCTGCAGGGTCAAGAGACACCCCGAGAAGAGCCGCACCCACAGCTGTCATCTTATGAATATACTTGTCCAAGATGGAGGAGCAAAGTCTGATAGATGAGGCCGCACGTCGAGGACACCATCGGTACTGCTCTAGCAAAAATGTCACTTTTCCTGGAAATCCAAAAGAGAGGGAACTCAGGCCAAAATAAGAATTATTCACAGGCTCAAGAGTAGTAGGACTCCTGCAGCGGTTTGCCAAATGTGGACGTACTGTGCATTCACGAGTTAGACCAAGTACCGGCTTGCACAGGTATGAGTAGGGGGCAGGCCCGGACTGGCCGTTGAGGGCACCGGGCAATTCCCCGGTGGGCCGCATTGTTGGGGGCCGGTTTTGGGCCCCTGGGGCCGTTTTTGTTACAGGGCCGTTCTGCTGCAAAAACGGCCCTGTAACAAAAACGGCCGAAAACCGGCCCTGTCACAGAGCGCGGTCGCACCTCTCTCCCCTCCCCTCTCCTCCCGGAGGGGGGAGGGGGGTCCGGTCGAGCACTTTGCCAGGGCCGGTTCTGGTTCCCAGTCTGGCCCTGGTAGGGGGGCGGGGTGGTGGAAGCCGACAGACTACGGGTTAAGTAATATTACATTTTATTTTTTTATTGCTACAGAATTTTATATATTTACAACAAGGGGTGGTGAGGGACAGAGTCTCTGAATTAAGCGGAAAGCTCTCACCCAGTCAAGAGATCAGGGCTAGATCCAACACCGTTTTTTAGCTCACTGCACCATCCCAGTTTCAGAACCTGGCTGTATGCAAATTAGTCTGTTCCTGTCCCAGTGCATGATGGGAACAGGGCAAACCAAACTACAAAAGCCAATTCTTACACTGGGAAGGAAACAAGCTCCCGGGGACCGGTTTCTGGCATTACAGCCATCTTCGGCCCGGTTTGCTTGAATCCTGATGGTGCAATGAGCAAGGGTCTCACATCTGAGAATACCCTTCCACGCTTTGGGTGGACAAAAATATTTACAACAAGGGGTGGTGAGGGACAGAGTCTCTGAATTAAGCAGAAAGCTCTCACCCAGTCAAGAGATCAGGGCTAGATCCAACACCGTTTTTTAGCTCACTGCACCATCCCAGTTTCAGAACCTGGCTGTATGCAAATTAGTCTGTTCCTGTCCCAGTGCATGATGGGAACAGGGCAAACCAAACTACAAAAGCCAATTCTTACACTGGGAAGGAAACAAGCTCCCGGGGACCGGTTTCTGGCATTACAGCCGTCTTCGGCCCGGTTTGCTTGAATCCTGATGGTGCAATGAGCAAGGGTCTCACATCTGAGAATACCCTTCCACGCTTAGGGTGGACAAAAATATTTACAACAAGGGGTGGTGAGGGACAGAGTCTCTGAATTAAGCAGAAAGCTCTCACCCAGTCAAGAGATCAGGGCTAGATCCAACACCGTTTTTTAGCTCACTGCACCATCCCAGTTTCAGAACCTGGCTGTATGCAAATTAGTCTGTTCCTGTCCCAGTGCATGATGGGAACAGGGCAAACCAAACTACAAAAGCCAATTCTTACACTGGGAAGGAAACAAGCTCCCGGGGACCGGTTTCTGGCATTACAGCCGTCTTCGGCCCGGTTTGCTTGAATCCTGATGGTGCAATGAGCAAGGGTCTCACATCTGAGAATACCCTTCCACGCTTAGGGTGGACAAAAATATTTACAACAAGGGGTGGTGAGGGACAGAGTCTCTGAATTAAGCAGAAAGCTCTCACCCAGTCAAGAGATCAGGGCTAGATCCAACACCGTTTTTTAGCTCACTGCACCATCCCAGTTTCAGAACCTGGCTGTATGCAAATTAGTCTGTTCCTGTCCCAGTGCATGATGGGAACAGGGCAAACCAAACTACAAAAGCCAATTCTTACACTGGGAAGGAAACAAGCTCCCGGGGACCGGTTTCTGGCATTACAGCCGTCTTCGGCCCGGTTTGCTTGAATCCTGATGGTGCAATGAGCAAGGGTCTCACATCTGAGAATACCCTTCCACGCTTAGGGTGGACAAAAATATTTACAACAAGGGGTGGTGAGGGACAGAGTCTCTGAATTAAGCAGAAAGCTCTCACCCAGTCAAGAGATCAGGGCTAGATCCAACACCGTTTTTTAGCTCACTGCACCATCCCAGTTTCAGAACCTGGCTGTATGCAAATTAGTCTGTTCCTGTCCCAGTGCATGATGGGAACAGGGCAAACCAAACTACAAAAGCCAATTCTTACACTGGGAAGGAAACAAGCTCCCGGGGACCGGTTTCTGGCATTACAGCCGTCTTCGGCCCGGTTTGCTTGAATCCTGATGGTGCAATGAGCAAGGGTCTCACATCTGAGAATACCCTTCCACGCTTAGGGTGGACAAAAATATTTACAACAAGGGGTGGTGAGGGACAGAGTCTCTGAATTAAGCAGAAAGCTCTCACCCAGTCAAGAGATCAGGGCTAGATCCAACACCGTTTTTTAGCTCACTGCACCATCCCAGTTTCAGAACCTGGCTGTATGCAAATTAGTCTGTTCCTGTCCCAGTGCATGATGGGAACAGGGCAAACCAAACTACAAAAGCCAATTCTTACACTGGGAAGGAAACAAGCTCCCGGGGACCGGTTTCTGGCATTACAGCCGTCTTCGGCCCGGTTTGCTTGAATCCTGATGGTGCAATGAGCAAGGGTCTCACATCTGAGAATACCCTTCCACGCTTAGGGTGGACAAAAATATTTACAACAAGGGGTGGTGAGGGATCGATTTTGGCCACTATAGGTGTGGCAGGGTATACTCAGACATGAGTCCCTTTCTCACTGCTCCATCAGGATTCAAGCAAGCCGGGCCGAAGACGGCTGAAATGCCAGAAACCGGTCCCCGGTAGCTTGTCTCCTTTCTGGTAAAGAATTGGCTTGGTAGTTTAGTCTGCCCTGTTCCCATGATGCACTGGGCCAGGGACAGACTGATTTGCATATAGCCAGGTTCTGAGCTGGGATGGGGCAGTGAGATAAATAACGGTGATGGATCAAGCCCTGATCTTTGGACTGGGTTAGAGTGGTCTGCTCAATTCAGACACTCTGTTCATCACCACCCCCTTTTGTAAATCGATTTTGGCCACTATAGGTGTGGCAGGGTATACTCAGACATGAGTCCCTTTCTCACTGCTCCATCAGGATTCAAGCAAGCCGGGCCGAAGACGGCTGAAATGCCAGAAACCGGTCCCCGGTAGCTTGTCTCCTTTCTGGTAAAGAATTGGCTTGGTAGTTTAGTCTGCCCTGTTCCCATGATGCACTGGGCCAGGGACAGACTGATTTGCATATAGCCAGGTTCTGAGCTGGGATGGGGCAGTGAGATAAATAACGGTGATGGATCAAGCCCTGATCTTTGGACTGGGTTAGAGTGGTCTGCTCAATTCAGACACTCTGTTCATCACCACCCCCTTTTGTAAATCGATTTTGGCCACTATAGGTGTGGCAGGGTATACTCAGACATGAGTCCCTTTCTCACTGCTCCATCAGGATTCAAGCAAGCCGGGCCGAAGACGGCTGAAATGCCAGAAACCGGTCCCCGGTAGCTTGTCTCCTTTCTGGTAAAGAATTGGCTTGGTAGTTTAGTCTGCCCTGTTCCCATGATGCACTGGGCCAGGGACAGACTGATTTGCATATAGCCAGGTTCTGAGCTGGGATGGGGCAGTGAGATAAATAACGGTGATGGATCAAGCCCTGATCTTTGGACTGGGTTAGAGTGGTCTGCTCAATTCAGACACTCTGTTCATCACCACCCCCTTTTGTAAATCGATTTTGGCCACTATAGGTGTGGCAGGGTATACTCAGACATGAGTCCCTTTCTCACTGCTCCATCAGGATTCAAGCAAGCCGGGCCGAAGACGGCTGAAATGCCAGAAACCGGTCCCCGGTAGCTTGTCTCCTTTCTGGTAAAGAATTGGCTTGGTAGTTTAGTCTGCCCTGTTCCCATGATGCACTGGGCCAGGGACAGACTGATTTGCATATAGCCAGGTTCTGAGCTGGGATGGGGCAGTGAGATAAATAACGGTGATGGATCAAGCCCTGATCTTTGGACTGGGTTAGAGTGGTCTGCTCAATTCAGACACTCTGTTCATCACCACCCCCTTTTGTAAACAGAATTTTATATAGCGCGAACTTGACCCGAATCGGGTATCAGAGTGCTTACATAGCACCAGTTGCATTACACGAAGACACATTCATTTTTGTTAGGCACAGGGAGATTAAGTTATTTGCGTAGAATCACAGGATGTTCAGCGTCATTGCCGAGACTCGAGCCCATGCGGTAAGTCATGAGGGGGTGACACCATGAGTTACCCGCACCGGGTGACACCAACCCTAGTGACGCCACTGGGCCCCAAGTCTCCCAGGCAGGCCCTCTGCAGCCACTGAACCACTGCAGGGCTGGATGCCTCCGGACTCATCTCTGCCTCTTGGTCCTTGTCAGGTTGCCTCCCCCCTGCAGTTTTGTTTCCCAGCGGTAGATTGTTTACTTGTTATTAAAAAAAATGATGTTTGAAGCACCGCCAATGATCACCGCTGACTACTGGCAATCAACCCACACTCCAACACGACATCCGAACGCGATTGGAAGCAGAGACATTTACTCTGTCAATTACAGGCGCTCAAACTGTGGCAGCAATTTTGGCAAATTACAAGCAATAGAAATCACTTAAGATGCTCGTTATTGGGAGACATGAATGGCGATGAATAGTTAGAGAGCTGGAAGTGGTGTCTGCAGCACATACATTTTACAATAGAGCAGAAACCTAGTCACTTACATGTACCTTGGAATCTGTTCTTGAAACCCCGTAACAATATTTAAAGGCGACGGTGGTTGTGATCGATGGTGGTAAGACCTCCCCTGAGATGCTGCTTTTTAGCACCACTATATTGGGACACAAATGGATGCAAACTGTTTTCTGGTGCTGGTGGTCACTGCCTCCACATGGTTAGCGATCTTGCTTGTTTATTACAAAGATGGTGATTCCTCAGATGTTGTTGTACACCCGTTGTCTAGACACTGTCGCATCACCACACAACTTTTTATTGGCGTGTTGGTGTTTTGACCTATTTTTTTCAGTAAAATTATAATTTTCAGCAACAGTGCTGGAATTTAAATGTATTGTGATGCTGTTGACTATAAGTACTTTTGGGCGTGCTGGTGAAATTTATTACAATGTTGCAAAATTTTTAATCGATTTATTTATCCAATATTCTTTCCCTCTCTTTTAGGTAGCCATTTCTGAGCGCATTCCCAGGATTGTTACAAGGTAAGAAGGGTGAACTACTTCATTCTATAATATAGAATTTGAGTACAGGCAATGGACAGATTCTTATAACTTCTTTCATTCGGATTACACTCACATTCTTACTGGATCAGGTGGATTTGAAACCTTAGGCCTCACGCGCTAATATTATTAAGAAAAAATGAACAATGAAACCGGATGGCACACTGCATATATCATCTTTTGATAGTAGCACTACAGAACAGCGTAGGTAATGCGGAGTGTCATAATTTGTGGTCAGATCTTTTCATGTCCTGATGAATGCTCATAGCTACGTGTAGCAATTGATCAGCACCGAAACGTTTTGTGTCCTGAAATTCAAAGACTGAATTTAGACCCTGCATAGTCATGAATCATGTAGCTATAGGAACAATATCAAAGATTTCTTAAGTTAACCTTACACATTTTCTAGGTAACACATTATCATCGATTGTATCACTGAGAGATGGTTATATAGCTACCTAGTTTTAAAGAGAGAGCTCAATGATGGTTGTCATTTTTGTAAAGATCTGTGTTCTACATGTGCAATTTCAGAGCACTCAAGGAAGGGTTAGGGAGGAAGGAGTAAAAACGTCGAAACTCCAATTGAACTTGTCATTTATATTGAGGAAGATGATGAAAACAGCGGCCTTGCTTGTAGGCGGGTGAGTAATGGAAAGGCATTGAAGTGCAGAAACAGGAACAGGGTGTAAAATGCTTTTATGTAGGTGAGGTCTTACAAACACTGCATTACAAACATACAAGATAGGACACTCACTGACTACTTATAGCACGGGATGCATACTCTGAATGTGTTTAGCTGTACTAAAGAGCTTGCCACATTTCCTGTTACTAAACTTAGTAAGGGATGATGCATGGCGGTCCAAACGTACTTCTCAACCCCCTGTGTGCGTATTAATATATATGCTTTTAAAGTACTACCTTTAAAATATTAAACTCATTAAAATTAATATCATGTAAAATAAATATTTTTCATTCACATTTTATTCTAATCATTACACCAATAGAAAACAACTTGGAAGTTTACAGGATTATGTTTGCCTGTTTTCCAAAATGCTTTATTAGTTTTGTTATTGCTCTAGCATAAGTTCTCGATCTTCTCCCATCTCATGCTTTATTACTGAGGTCTGACAGGTGATGGCACAGTTTCAACCCTTTTTCATCTAAATTATGGACATAACTGTTTTTTTTTCTGTCCTCTGGGAATCGTCTCCACCATCTGCCTATTGAAGTTTAAACATGGCCTTTATTATCTCCTGTGCTAAAGAGGGTTCTAGTGAGGTGCAAGGAACCCAAAGGGTGTCTCTGGCGTTGCCACTGAAAATTCTATGTGATCCCTCAAGTTCACTGCTGCCTGACTGCCATATTGGGGTTCCTTCACTGCATCACAAAACAGTGGGTCATGCATGCAGTACCCTCGCCTTGTATTTGTCGTATTAGTCTTTGATGCCTTTGTATGTGCTTGAAAGCAAATATTTCCAGTATGTAAACCATACGCTCAATCTGGACTAAGGAGTGTACTCTTTCCATACTTCCGAGGCCACCAGGTACTGTATGCTTCCGTGAAGATGGATGCAAACAAATGCATCACGACTCTTGCATTTGTGCATGCTTCCATGTGTGATCTGTTTGCAAGTGACACGTTGAGGTCACCTGCAGAGGTAATAGACAGGCATATTCTTTCCAGGTGATTGCCTATCTCTTACACATTACACTGGCACTGCTGTTTCAGATGTACATTCATCAACTTTCTACCTTTTATTCATGGCGAGTGCAGACATCTGCCACTCACAAGCGGTTGACTTGCGCAGGCTTATATACATTGACTTATGTATCAAACGTTATTTTTCTACACAGTTAACAAAGCACGTAAAACAAGCATATGCCCTATTTGGTAGAATGATGCTGCAACAACTTCAAAAACAATTTTAAGGGTTCAAACTAAATATAATCCCATGATCACGTTACAAACATGAGATTGCATTAATTTATCTCATAACTACTTTTATGTTTGTTATCATGAAGGCATAGCAAAGTGAGATGAAATTAGTAACATCTCAGTTAGTGCTTGCAGTTGTGCTTGCCTTGTAGAGGAACTGCATGTCCTACTTGCACAGGTTCCCTTGGAATCATTTTAATCATAATCTTCCTTGACGGCATGGTTCTGTCTGTCTTCTAATAAATGCTGTCCGAATGATCTTGGTAAAGGGCATCATCACTGTTACAAAGCATCCATATCCGCGGAAAAGAATGGTTCATAGAAGGCAACCTGAAGCAGTGATAGTCTCATAGGACAACTCTGAAAATGGGTCTTTATTTGATGCATCAGTCAATCCATGTGCATAGATTCTACCAATTGCATTGCAAGGCAGATGTCTAGTGCACATTCGAAAGTGCACCACAGACTGGTGAACAACTCTGGTCTAAAGGTTAGGAACCAGTGATCTTTCAGTTCCTGAGTTAAAAACCTGTATCATGGGTTCATGACACAGTTGGAAGTGTGGTAGATCCAAGAACATTTGGCCGCTAAGTGAAACATCCTTGGTAGAGCAACAAAAATAGGACGCAAATACCACAATTCAGGAATAACATCGAATGTATCAAAGACTGTATCACTTCAAAAGTGGTCTGAAACGTCCTAACAAAGACAGACCTAACCACTTTTAAAAAGTGCACTACATCCGTGGTGTTAAAAGTGTTAAATATGCATTGCACAAGTTCACCAAAATGTTGAGGCAGGTTTGTGCATAGTAGCGAATGAATTCTCTGAGGACGGCATTGGTACTTTAGGTTCAAAGGGTTCACGAGCAGATGTAAGTGCAACGTCCTTCTGAAACAATAAGGCTTTTTGCCTGCTCAGTTTGTTAACGTTAACCTTCAATGTTGCAAAGGAAGGCCACTAGCTAACTCCTGTAACCATGTGGATTAGAGGAAATAGGGCTGAATTGCAACATGAGATGATCTGAGCGATTGGAACCACATATTGAACACCTGCTTTTATCCTCCGGCAACTCTGATCATTCAACATCAAATAACTTCCATTTGAAAGTAACCTAATGACTGGACAGATTGAAGAAGCAAGTACTCCTGTCAAGTAACACGCCAGATTGGCCATCGAAGCATTACATGCTCCGTGCAGTGTCACCTCTTTACAAATGAGTGAATACCCGAGTGAAGATTCACATTTGTTTCCACTCAGGAACACCTCTCGTCTCCCACTTATACATTTGTAATCGAAGGGCAAGGACCACAATTTGTAGACAAACCTTTCCTGTAAGGACTCATATCTACCTATTGGAAGATGTTTCATGCAAGATGTGAAATGAAACATTGAAATTGGGAATGAGATCACTCTGTGTATTAGCCATACTGCTGATTGTGTCTCGGCTACTGTGAATTAAACCTGGTCTAACTTCACAGTGTTTAACATTGTATATGTAGCATTCTTTTTAACCATTAATTGTTGCCTACGTGTTAAATTAAAAGGCAAGAACAAGTTTGTTGTGTTCAGGAAATTCCATGGCACTCGACGAGATTTGTACACCTGCAGTGTCCAGTTCAACTGCATAATTAACCTAAGTTAACTCTTCCCATGGAATAAAGAAGACATGTCACTTTGTATAATGTCAATTGCAGACATTACAATACTATTCGAATTGCAAGTATGAGTTTACAACATAATCATCCCCTCATCAACAACAGCAAGTGCCTTTAGATTGATCATTTTGCCTTAAACAATAAGCAGCATCCATTTGTGGCAATTTCCATATTTCATTATCTGTGGCGTAAACAAATCTTTAATAACATGGAGACTGAGGACCTAACAAGAAATCTTGCAAATCCATATATGAGAGAAAGATATATTTTAATGTAGACAAAGTGGAATGTTGCTATTATTGCTGGCATACCTTTCCTACAGAATAGATAGTAACAACGCCTGAGTCTTGTGACTGAACATAATGGGGTTCTGTCTGCCAGCTTTAAAACCCCATTTAGAGTTCAGAAAACATTTGTGTCCACTGACCACAATACCCACTCATCAGGACCTGAAAGTGTTGAAATAAACGTACCATTTTGCACCAAACCATTGAGCTGTTCCTCAGTATAATTTAATGTGTTACCAAGTAACAAAGCGGGCAATTGAGGAAATGCTGGGCAAGTTCATTTCCTCATGTTTGGCTAGACCCAAGCAAGTGGTCTGCTGTATTGTCTTATTTAAGAAAATCATTTGTTTTGGAATCAAGCAGGCTCTAAACAAATTGTCTTTGCCCTGTATTTGCCAATGTTTTGTTCCCTAGACTAAATTTAAGTCAATTGTGTCTTTCCAATAGTCATGGCCTTTTAGGTCCATTGGGAAGTAAATTGATCTTAATAACTCAATTTTACTTGGGTGAGCATATTTTTCTTTGTGAAGGGATAAGTTTAAAAGAAAAAGAAAACTAGATCTAAAGGATTATGTCCAGAAAAATATATAAATGTATAAATCTATGTTTTGGAGCTACCCAATGGGAAGTCAGACAATGCTCCCACTGTGTAAAATTGAAAACTGTATTTGGAACACTAGCTCTGTGTAAATGATAATGTGAATTGTAATGATAGAAAAACATTTCTCCATAATTAGCAGAGTTAAGATACTAAATCTTCACTTTCAAATACAGAATAGTATTCAAGCTCTTAGAGCATCGACGTAACTGTTTTAACATCCCAATCATCAGAAACATATCCAGGGTAATGCCTTTACCTATCGCAACCTTAAAGACACAAGGTATATGCAGTGTCTCCGTAGGACCAAAAGTATTATATGGGACCCTATCCCAAACAATTTCATCAAGCACTGAAAAGGCATAAATGTTTACAAGGTACAAGTCTCTTTGCACTTTGTCTGAATACGAATGAGGTTTCAAAACCTCAATTACCAGTTCTGTAGTAGAGTGTTCTGGGAGAAAAATGTCCATTTATTAGCAAGAAGAAAACAGTATAAATCTAATTCAAAGGAGCAGGAAAACTAATGAGATGGCAATCCAAATTTAAAGCCATGGAAAGATCAAATAAATGGGTTTCAGTCAAAGAAGAAAATCACATACACCCTTTAGTGAGGTATCCAAAGTAACCAGAAGCAGTCTGTTGAAAAACAGGCTGCCATAGTTGGCAGAAGAGAACTGGTGGACAATTCCAAAGGAGGTTCATCATACACAACTCTGTTGTTAGAAATAGCAGAAGCAAACTGTATAATCACATCCGATGTACAGCTTGTAGTAGGGACAGTATCATGAATCAACAATAGTTCATTCTCTGCCCCCCCTTTCCCCCGCTGGGAAGAAACAACATTGGCGTTGCTTAGAACTTGTAGAGGAAGTTCCTGTAGGATAGTGAGAGGGGTCAGGGAACTGCCCAGGAACTCTCATAGACTACTGTATAGATCTATCCACATGATGCCATTTTACTTGATCAATGGAGACAAGACGTTTGTCTTTAGAACCAGCAAGCAGAGGCAAAATCACAGTTCATGGACCTTGAATGCCGAGGACTGGCACCGGAGCACAGTGTGATAGGCCAAATTCCTTCTTTACTGCAGTCTTCTCTCAAACTAGATTCACAACTTTTGGAATATGGCTGGAAGCTGCTGGTTGCTCTTTCACTCCATCAGTGGTAGGATTTTTACAAAAGTCATCAGACTGCTTGCACCAAAAGTCTTCCAATTCCTGTAGGACAGTGAAACGTTCATTTATGTTAAAGGTGTATCTGCTGCCACTGCGCCATGACTGTCATCACCTTATGTGTCCATATGGATGCCAAACAAGACCTCATATGAGGTCCAGACACCCAAAGATCATCTAGGCTGATTATTTAATGCTCTCTGGACACAATGCAAGTGATGGATCCAACTATAACTTAAACCTAATACACAAGCTGTTAACAATTGTGTTAAGTCATGGTTTGTCCTCTCCACTATCAAATTCCCGTCAAGATGATAGGGCAAGGAATAATGCACAGCTGCACCTAGGTTTCCCATAGTATCCCTGTAAGCCTTAGAAGCAAAAGCAGGGCACTGGTCTGAGTGTAATGCAGCTGCTGCATATGTCCAGATGAAGACTTGCTAACCATTAATAACAGTGCATGTGTCAGCCAATCATTGTGGCTACAGCCGTAGAAATCTGGAGCAAGTATCTACAGCAAGTAGAATAAATTTAAATGCATCATTTGAATTTAAAGGACCCGAATAATTAAGGTGCACGCATTAGATGGGTTTGTTTGACACCAAGAGGGTTGTATACAGTTAGCATGCAATGGTGGAGCTTTTGGTTTGTTGACAGATGTTACAACTACGGGCATACTGTTTTGTTCGCTTCTATAGACCATGCCACCAACATCGCTTCTGTAATAAAGGAATCATGGCCGCCGCACCAGCATGGATTGATGCTATACCTTCATGGGCAGCTATGCTTAATTTTAGCCTGTGGTCTCTGTTGACAATCAGATGGTTACCCACCCTTGGAATAGTAGCAAAAAGAATATTTTGTGCACTTAAGTGGTAGGTATATTTTGCTGGGTATTTTTTAGGAAAAGGGGTGCCGCGACTCAAAGCATGGATGGCAGCCATGATATCTTCATCTACCCATTCCGTGAGAATGAGTAATTGCAGCTACTGTAGCTGTCTTAACTACATACAGATTTGACAGCCTCATTTGTCAATGAATTCCCATCAACGTGCATTCCAACATGCTGATGACTCAATGTGTGTATCACATGAACTCGTCGTAAACTGTCTTTAAGTTGTGCCACCTTTCCTCAAAGCAGCTGGTGCTTGATAGTATTTCCTTTCAGTCTTTAAATCCATTCAGGCGTCAATTATGTACGTTTTTATTAAAAGACTGGGCACAGTAATACGAATAACACACAATGAGTCTGGGAAATTCAGGGTACATACTCTCTCTTGCCAAAATTAAATCTTTTAGTTCAGCAAGTTGTGCAGTGCAATCCTGAGGGACTGCATATAATTTATTTTGAGATGGAATTTTCCATTTAACATGGCACTGTGTTCTGCAGTGCATGCTGCTGGGTATTGGTATCTAGTGCCTATAGCAGGCTGGACTGAACCATCAGTATATATGATGTGTTTATACTGATCAAGAGGCAAAATGTCCTGGGCATAGGGTATTCATGTTCATATTGGAGAAATTCTTGAGCTTGTAAAGTAGGGACAAAGACATAGGGCATAATTATGACTTTGGCGGACCAACGCCAGACCGGTGGAGATGCATATGCAACAAGACCGCAATGCCGATGGTCTTAACACCGCTGCATTACAACTGGACAGAGGGGCAGGCATTGTGCTGTCTGCAATCTTGCACTGTCTGCATGCTTCAGCTCGCTAAGTGGGCCTAAGCTAATGCAGCAGCCCAGTACGGCCTGCATTGTTGTGTATGCACTGTTCTCATGCACCATGTCGTACATGCCACACAGTGCAGGCATGGGGGGCACAACATGTGACCCCAGTCACATTACCGACTGGGCAACAACCCTCGGAGGCCCTGTTTGATGCCACTTCTTTACTGTTCCACCAGCTTCTCACCGCCATGAAAAGGCTTGCAGAAGGGCAAGTCGTACTATGGACAGCAGTGCTGGGCTCAGCACCGCCTGCATTCCTCCCCAGTCTGAACACTGCCAGCACTGTTGGATTCAGGATCCTGGTACCAGGGGTGTTGCAGTGGACTTGTGGTGATCCAACTGCCAGACTTGTAATCAAGACTGCCGTTCTCGTAATGAGTCACTAAGTCTAGGTTAGAAGATGTCAGGGAATTGGCAGATTGTATCTATCTAGGATGTAAGGCATTCATGTTAGGAACGCCAACCTTTGTAAGAGCCTCTAAGGCTGGGACGGGAGTAATGACAATCATGCGTTTCCCTTGAGCTAGTGGTCACTCCTTAATGGCAGCCTTCTGTACTGCAGCTATTATTTTTTCAGTGGAAGCAAAATGCATTTACGCATTAGACATAAATGCAATTTACTTGCAATCGGCACTGTGTCACCCTCATTGAATGTGACATATGTGAAGGTCTGTTAACAGTACTATCTCAATATTGTAGGGAGAACAATCTAAAACTGAAAACCCTAAAAATAAAGGCAATGATAATATCGCTGCAATTACAAAGGAAGGGTGCATGGAACATCGAAGGTAAACCCATTGAGATTTTGACCACCTATAAGTATTTAGGTGTTTGGATCGATCTCAAGGGACGGACCGCTACTCACATTACTGCAATACAAGGTACAGTGCAATCTTTGGAAGGCATTCTCTGTAGAGAAAGGAAAGACATTGAGCAATAGCCTTTAAAGACAAGATGACTATTTGGCTGGATAGAGCACAGTCGACCTGTTTTCGTAAAGTTTTTTCTTGCCGACTGCCACTGCTCATGCTCAAATTCAGAGAGAATTCAACCTCTGTTCCCAAAAATGGATCCTGAAGGCGCAATTTATTGCATATTGTCTAAAGGCTAAACAAGTTCAGGAAAATACCATGAAATCATATATTTGGACAACGATAAATACCTCAGGGTCCACATGGTGGGAATATCTAGCCCATTGTGTTGAGGTATTAGATGCAAAGGAAATAAGGTCAGCCTCAATATCCACACCGGCGGCCTCAAGATTTTTAACAAAAGAGAAGATACTGTCTGCCAACTAGGATATGCAAATAATAATGTAATGTGAATACAATTTATGGAGCGCAACTATTGCCTGATGGCGTCTTGGTGCTATCGAAACAAAGAACAGATAGGACAGAAGGGATAACCAGTACTGGAAACAGAGTGGGAAAAATGATTTTTCCTATTTTATGCAGTTTGTGTAAAAAGCCAAGTTTTTAGGCTTTTTCTGAAGCTCAGCAGGGAAGGGGCTGATTTTAAAGTGATAGGTAAGTCATTCCAAAGCAGTGCTGTTGATCTAAAAAAGCTCCTAACCCCCAGTTGGCTTTCTTAAAAGAGGTGACTATCATGTTCTTGGCCAGACCTGACCGTAAGGTTCTTTTTGGAAGTACCACTTCAGTTTGTTCCTAAACTGTGCAGGTCCCAAACCATGCAGTGATTTGAAAGCTAGGCAGAGGGCTTTAAACTTACATCTCTGTCTAACTGGTAGGCAGTGAAGATGTTTTAAAGCTGCTCTCGCAGATACAATTTTTGGGATTTTAAAAATGAGATGAGCCTCTACATTTTGTATGATCTAGGGCCTATTCACCAAAACTGAATTAAGGGTGGGATAAAGGCTGTTGCAGTAGCCAATCTGCGTGATGTCCATTGCCAACGTGACTGTTTTCAGCATTCAGCTGGTATATATTTTTTAATTTTATTGATAAGCCTTACAGAACAGAAGGAAGCAGAGGTGATTTTGCTGATTTGTGCTTTGAATTTGAGTTCCTTGTCTATGGTGATATCTAAATCCCTTACTTTAGTGGAGGGAGTAAGCAATGCATCCAATTCTGGTGCCACCAAACTGGCATCCAGAGGGAGGGTTTTTTGCCGAAGATAATGATCTCGGTTTTTGATGCATTTAACTCCAGGCAATTGTTGTCCATCCAATTGCTCACGTTCTTCATACAGGCACTAAAGGCCTCTCCCAGGTTCTCTTCTCCATTTGTTAGGGACATCACAATTTGGGTGTTGTCCGCATATGATGCTAGGGAGAACTCAGCCTTTTTTTATAATAGATGCTAGTGGTGTTACATAAAGATTGAAAAGTGTGGGGCGCAGGGCTGAGCCCTGAGGAACTCCACATGGTAGGGAAATCTGCTTAGAGGCAGCCGTCCCCATTGTCACACTTTTCTGCCTACCGGTTAAGAAAGATTTTAAGAGATCTAGGGCTAGATGTAGGTATACAAATACCGGTCGGTAACGGCCGAAAATACCGATTTTCGGCCGTTACCGACCGGTATTTGGATACTGAAATGTGGGGCATCTCAAAATACGGATTCGGTAATTTTACTGATTCGGTAAATTTACTGATTCGGTAAAATTACCGAATCTGTATTTTGACATGTAGATAGCACTGTAAACAGTGCTACAGGACTTTAAGGATTCATTATGTACCACCAAGTATTAGTTGGTGGTAAATAAGGAATTCCTATGTAAATGCATAAATGTGCATTTACACCTGTGCCATGCTAAGGGCATGTATGTGTGCCACATGGCACACAAGCACTAATCAGGGATGCAACAGGGTGTCAAAGTGACACCCTGCCACCCTTGACTTTTTCTGAATTTTACTGAATTGGTAACTACCGATTCGGTAATTGACATTCATTCCTATGGGCCTCCAGGCCCATAGGAATCAATGGCAAATACCGAATCGGTAAATACCGATTTGGTAAATACTGAATCTTACCGATTCGGTATTTTTTACCGAATTTTTATCTACATTGCAATTACCGATTCTAAAATACCGAATTAGTAAAATTCGGTATTTTAGAATCGGTAATTTGCAATTACCTACATCTAGCCCCTTATTCTGTGTCTTTTATTCCTGCAGAATGGAGCCAGTCAGCCAGAATCTCATGGCTGACCGTATCAAAGGTGGCCGAGAGGTCAAGATTATGATCTTAGTGGGTGGCGTATTTCAAGTTCCATAGTGTGTAAAGGAATTGTAATAAAGATGATAGGATATCTGTCAATGAATGCGTAACCCTGTCCGCCAAGATCATAATCAGGTCCTAAGTGTTACATTTTTCCAAAACATTATCTTAATGGTCTGCATTATGTAACCCTCAATTTGTATGTTTAATTAAGAAAGTTTGGAGAGCTGACGCGTTGATCTTTGGTTTCAACAAAGTCATCAGTTGCTTTCGCATCCACAAACTCTTGAAGATTCTGACAAACTATCAGGACCTCTGCAGCGTTGTCTAGCAAAGTTAATGCCCACATCTTGATCTGAAGGAGAGTTCTCAATATGTGTGCCCTTTTTTGCAGAAATCCCTCCAACCTTCTTTCTTTTTAACCCCTTGCATGCTGATGACGGCCCCCAGCCGTCATGCACTACGGCGCTCGTGTGCTGATGATGGCTGGGGGCCGTCATAAACCCGCCCACTTGCGATTTTGCCGCACAGTCGCGGCCGCATGCAAGGGGTTAAATTGTGATTTTTGTTGTGGAAGTTTTTCTTCTTTTTTATGCTGACATCAGACAAATTTGTTGCCATAAAACTTTTCGTCCTAAGTGGGATGGGTATGCCCAGATGTGGGTCCCTTGCTTGCTGTGCCACTGGATTCAAGGCTAGCCAGGCTGATGAGGAGTGATGTCTAAGCATGGGCGGAAAATCCGTTCCGCTCGCAGATTTTGTGGATTTTCAGTAAATTCACTATCCGCGAACTCTCGCGAATTTACCGAAAATCCGCAAATTCGCACGCCGCAGATTTTTTTTCTTGGTGATACAATATTCCTGCGTGCGGAGTTCACTTACCGTCATTCAGCGTTTGCCAAGTTGTTTTTCTCGATATTTTGCGAGAAATTTGCAATTCTGCATAAGAAATCCACTAGCAAGCAGCATAGACCTTCTGAAAATGATGATTTTTATCAGAATAACTCCTCAGGTTGACATTTGCCTGCACTTTTTTGGATTTGAGGCCTTTTGGGCCAGATGCATCAAGCGAAATGCGCTCGCAAAAGGGCCAGATTCTCAGAATCTGGCCCTTTGCGAGTGCAATTTTTGCATTTGGGATGCATCATCCCAAATGCAAAAATCGCAAATAGAGAATTCGCTAAATTGCGATTGCTTGCATTTAAGGAATCTCTAATTGAGATTCCTTAAATGCAATGCATGAAAGTATAAAAAATAGCGAATTCGCTAATAGGGCACGCAAATTACCACGAAGTACAACTTCATGGTAATTTGCAAAAACTTTGAAAAATGCACTTTTGTGCATTTTTAAAAGTTTCATGTTGCGCACACACATGCCCTAAGGGCATGTGTGTGCGCAACATATGTGCACAGATCACATTCAGGGGTGTAACAGGGTGTCCTTTGGACACCCCTGCACCCTTGAACTCGCAATCTCAATTTGCGAATCGCTAATTGCGATTCGCAAATTGAGATTGTCTTCCCATTCATTCCTATGGGCCTCTAGGCCCATAGGAATGAATGGGGAGGTATTCCTTAATTGCGACTCGCAATTTGCGAGTCGCAATTAAGGAATCGCTATTTTTTTTGAGATTGCTTGATGCATTCCATTTTGCTATTCCTTATTAGCGATTCCTTAATTTTCGCTAATAAGGAATCGCAAAATGGATGCTTGATGCATCTGGCCCTTTGACTTTCTTTGTAACAGAAAGCAAATTACAGATAAGGAAGCAGGTGCCAGACTGGAATTTTAAAACAGTGACACATTAATAAATCAACCCCAAATTAATTCATGTCAGTTGAAGCAGGGCAGGTGTGCTTGCTTTTCCCCCCCATAATCTACAGTGATGAACCAGAGGGTGGCATTGATGTACCAGAGGGTGGCATGGGTGAAACAGAGGGTGGCAGTGGTGAAACAGAGGGTGCTGGGAACCTGTGATGATGAACCAGACGTAGAAATAACATAGTCGCGACCGTTGCGAGACGACAAGTAAGTTCGCAATTGCGAACTGGTACAAAACCCTCGCGAACTGGCAGAAACCATTGCGAACACACAAAAAAAAAAAAATATGCAAATTGCGAATTGCGAGTTCGCAAATACGCAAATTCGCGAACGCCAGATTCGCAAAATTCACCCATGCTTAGTGATGTCCCAAAACCGGTCCCATGATGCTTGTTTCCGGTCCTGGGAGGACCCAGGTTGGCAGTTCAGGCTGGACTGTTCCCATGAGGAGCAGGGTCAAGACCGATTTGCATATGGCTGGGTACAAATTGGGGTGGAGTTGTGAGAAAAAGATTGATGGATTTAACCCAGCTCTCTTGACTGGGGTGAAAGTTTGAATTACTCAGCCTTTCGTTCATTATTTGTTGCTGCAATATCAGATGAGTGTTGTAGTAAAATGGGATTTTGTTGCTGTATACCTCCACTTTTTGCCTGTTATCTGGTGCAACTTTGACTGAAAGTGTACTAGGTTCCTGCTAACCAGGTCCCCAGCACAAGTGGCCTTTCCCTAAACTGTAGTATTGTTTCATAATTGGCACCCCTTTAGGATGCGTTGTAAATCCCCAGTAAGTGGTACCCTTTGTACCTAGGTCATTGGGACTGAAGATTGTCCCTAAAGACTGCAGCACAAAGTCTGCCAACCGAAGGGACCGCTCACCAAGGTAATGCAAAACTGCCACTGCAGCTTGCATGTCTTGGTGCAGAGAAAACCGAAAAGTCGACGTGGCACACATCTCTGTGTTTCATGCCAACAAAACACTGCATGTGGTATCGGTCAGTCACCCCTATGGCAGGCCTTAGAGCCTGAAGGCAGGGTGCACTATACCCATGTGTGGGCATATCTGCTTCATTGGATGTGTCTCTGTGATATCTAAGTTTTCCTTAGATATCACTAACCCTGGGCGGGTAACTCCTGCTCCGCCAGCGGAGTTTGCGGAGCTTTGCCTACTCCGCACTCTGTGGCGAACACAGAGTAGGCAATAAATTCTGCCTCCGTGGTGGAGCGGAGCTAACCGCTCCCTCCCACCTGCCAAAGTCTTTAAAAATGTGAAAAAGAAGCCACGTACATGTTATCTGCCGCCTCCCCAGCCTGGCTGCTCCTAGTCCTACCACTCGGTCCTCGCATCCCCGTCTGTAATTAAAAAAATGCTACACGCGTCAGATGTACCACTTTCATTTTTTTTTTCATTATGGAAGGGGACCGAGGAGCAGGACAGAGAGCGGCCAGGCAGGGGAGTCGGCAGGCAAAAGGTAAGTGGCTTCTTTTTTACAGTTTTAAAGACTTTGGGAAATTGGGAGGTGGGAGGGAGCGTAGCGGAGAAGAGCGTATTTCCACTGAGTTGTTTTTACACTCCATGAAAATACGCATAGCCGCATTACACCCAGGGTTAGATCTCACAGGTGCACAGCTAAGCCATGATAAGAACATGGACTGGACACTCATGATTACCAGTTCCCCATCTAAATGAAGGCTTCACTGTACCCCAAGGTGTTTGGGTCCAAATACCTTGTCTTAATAAACCCACACTGATGTCAATGCTGAATGTATTAATAAATGCAATCAGAGGGCACCTTAGAGGTGCCCCCTGAAAACCTACCGACTACTAGTCTGTTGACTGACTGGTCTCAACCAGCCAGCCATCACAGACAAGTTTCTGATCTCCTGAGGTAAGATCCTTTACTCTCCGAGGTCAGGACCAAAGCCTACTCTAAGCGAAGGTGTTCACACTTCCTCCAAGTAGGGTGTGCATTCCAAAGTGGGGAAGCTCCAAAGGACCTGCTGCCTTTGTTATGCTACCCCAGGACTCTCTAGATAGTGGAGGTGCCCACCCCGCTGCCCTGAACCCACTTTTTGGTGGCAAGAAAGGCTGTAAAATTAGTTAACCACCACTCCTAAGGTGGGCCAGCTGATGTGGACCCCACTTTTCAGATTTCTCCATGTTGATTTGGATGGAATTCGCCTGCTAGGGTCAGGGCTATGCCCATTTCCCACATGAAGTGTTCATAGAGAGGGTGTAGACACCCTAAGTTAGGTAGCCCATTGGTTACTACCTGTCACTACTCCCAGTACATGCCCCTAAATTGAGTATTTAAGTTGCACCCCTGAACCAAAGACCTCTGATTTGATGGATCAATAGAAAAAGGTAGAAGAAGAGTCACTGCCTTGTGAGAACAGCAGCAGAACTTTGGCACAAAACCCTGCCGTCCTCAGCCCTCTCCCTACAATCAAAACAGAGTGACTCATCATGTGAGCTAAAGAGCTACCAAACCCTTGGGTAGCCACCAGTAGTTCGACAAACCTTGAAATTCTTCCTTGGAGTAGAGGAGTTTCTCTTTTGCAATCTGTAGGGACCAACAAGCAGAATCCGGTTCACCGCCTTGAAGCTCTCCTTTGCCAACAGATGCCACAGATGACCAGGAGAAGGACCTCATGCTCTGGAAGGTCGGAAATGTCTCCCCACCGAGTGTGAAGACACCAGGACCAACCAAAGCAATGCAGTAGCAACACCTGGGGTCCCCCATGCCCTGCACCAAACACCAACAGTCAGAGTCCAGTCCAGATTCTCACTCCACCAGGACTAAGCAGCTGTTAAGGGCTGTCAGAATCACTGGGACCCACTACGAGCGTGGCCCAGCTGCCTTAATTTCTCCTCTTCCAGCTGTTTGTCCTTGACCACGATGTGCATCTTTGTGCACCAGCCCAACCAAGTTATTAGTCTGCTCCGAGATGGCTGTGCCCCGTGCACCAAGGCCCCTTGCAACCTGAGCCCCTGTTTGGAATACCTCAGACTTGCTTGTAGGTCCCCCTGGGCAGCCTCTTTTCAGGTGGCCCCTCTTCGCCGTAGGGCACCAGTTGCCAGCTTCACTCCTTCCTGCTCCAGGTAGAACCTGGGAGGTTTTCCGAATAACTGCTGCTTGTACTTTGAACCTTGGCCCATATTAGTCTGATCCCAGAAGTTGAACCCCTGAAGCCGACTGTACCTCCTATTATTAATCTTTGACTTTTACCCTCATAGGATTACATTGTGAATAAAAGTGCACAGGTTTGAACTTTTACTTACCTGTGCATATTTTTTATTGAAAACTGTACTTACCTTGAAATGAAGTTATTGAGTTTGAAACATATAAAAATTGTAGTGTTATTTTCTAACTTGGTCTAAGATGTATTCTTTGTATCTGTTTCTCATTTATTGCCTCTGTGAGTACAACAAATGCTTAGCACTACCCTCTGATAAGGCTAACTGCTCACCCACACTACCACAAAAGAGAGCGTAAGTATTATATACTTTTGTCTCTTTAAACCAATTGGGAATCCACTGGACTCTCTACACAGTATACTTTGATTTAGTTCACTCTATAGAGACCCAGCTTCCTACAAGCATTGTGAGTCCTTTTGCAGTTTCATTAACTTTTCCTGTCTGTGTTCTGATGCCCCCCCTCTCTCTGGTCATCTATCCGGTGAATCCTGAAAGGAAAGAAAAGGATGTGTATCAGTGTACTGATACTTATCAGGCTGTTTCATTGTATCACAGTTACGTAAATTGTAACGTCTATCAGAGATCTCTGACTGCGGAGAGCCAATGTGCTGTTTTGTTTTTTCTTTATTTTTTTGTTTGTCCCAGTAGTTTTCAAAAGACTCTGGTGCTTGTTTGTTATTGTTCTTTTCTTTACCACCATTAAGATGTAGCATATTTGGTCCAGGACTCAAATTATCTCAACCTATATATGTCAGCAATAATGTTTGGTAGTTTGCGCTCCTGGTCTGCTAATGCAACTTGCAGGAGACATTGGCTTATTGCCAATGCTGCTGATTCTCCTTTAATATTGGTTAATTGAGGATAGTGTCATTTAATTTCATTCCCAAATCCAGGGCTTGGGCAGCCCCATAATCATTTTGAATCTGTTTTAGCATTTCCGGCAAAACAGCAAATGATGGTGTACCATGGGTTATGATATATTGCAGCAAAAACTATACCCCAAGTGGCAAGCACATTTTGAGAATTCTATGTTTATCCTGGGGTCCCATATGGGGAAACAGTGCTTCAAGCTAATTTGTTTTTTTGTGGAATCCAGAACTGAATTTCTTCCAGGCTGCTGGGAATTTTACCCATAATATCATTGATAGTTACAGAACTAATCGTAAGCACAGCTAACTGTGCCTGTACAGCTTGAACAGTCCTCAATGGGGCAGCTAGTATTTTACACACAAAAAAGGTATGAAATGTCAATATAGTCTAGCTCGACCAGTATAGAGAGTGAGTAGATTGCCTGCATTAAGCTATGCCAAATTTCGGGATGGTGTGTAACTGTCCAATGTTGGCCATGTTGCCCCATCATTGCTGAGGGGACCGAATCGAATGTTGCAAATATATGTGGTAGGGTGCCTTGGAACCAATTTTGATGTTGCTGAAATATTAACAGTGGCAGCTGGTCACAATTAGAAAGTGGTGATGTGTAAAATTTGGGCATGACTTATGTAGCAAGCAAGCTTATTGGAGAAACATGGGGTCCACACAGTGGGAATGTATAGTCTTGAAATATTCAACACATAAAAAAATTGTCCCATATCTTATTGCATTAATATCTTCAATAGTTACTGTAATGTACACATTGGACAGTGCAACGTAGCTCTGTATCTACAACTCACACAGAGTCAAACCACAAGCTTCCGAGACGCAAGCACACTCAATAGTATGCACGTGTAAGAGCAGTCTCCCAAACACATACAGTGCACACACACATAAACACCACTCCCACATGGGGGCTACACAAAACACCAAAGGCATCTAAATTCATACATATACTGCCCCCATCCCATAGAGATGTCTTATTCTCACAGCCAAAGAAGCTTTTTGCATCACCAGGTTGGCTTAAACACACCTGCCTTCACCCTTCTAAACCTCCCACCTCTGGCTCAGCCAGATCAAAGGTGGAAGTTAAGATCTTATCCTGATGGGTAGAATGTGGCCACTCTTGCACCGACCGGAGCAAATCAAAGTGAAAGCAGTGCCTGACACTTCAGGTTTGGGTACTGCGGCCAGGGTTGAGTCTGGGTCAGGGGAGGTGGGTGAGGGGTGGGAGGCTTAGAATGGCTGCTAGCCACGAGTAAAGGGTCATTAGGCCCAAGTAGCTCAGTGGAGTCCTGTTTAATGCCTCCAACCAGGCAGAAACTACTTGATGTGCCCAACTCCTTTCAACTCCACCTTTACATTAACATAAAGTGCACGTTTATTTTAATATGAAGGGCACGTTTTAAGATAATGATCTACACGTTTGTTGAATTTGCCGAATCCCTGGTTCTTTACCAGTGACAGTTCATTTATTTCTTTATAAATGTATTTAGCTCTTGCAAGCGCCTTGATCCTAGGATGAAATCTTCAAATACTTGGCTACAAATGGGATTGTGCCAAGGCTGCTAAATGCGCATGTCAGTTTGGTTGGACTAGGACAGCTGGCCGAGCCCACATGATCATTTGCAGTGCTCACTACTCCTCTTCTCTCCCTCTCCCCTGCTGTAGCTGGGAGATGTTGCCATCAGGATTGCTCTGTCCTGCCCTACTGACTCTCGGACGCTCAGTCGGCTCATCTGGCAGCCTCAAGATTGAAAAAAAAATGATAATAAAAATGTTTTGTTATCATTTTATTTTTCATGCTTGAATTTCCTGGCTCGTGGCAGTGGGGCGACGCTCCTCCGATCAAAGGGAGGAGCCGCAGTTGAATGTTGGTAGGTCTAAGTCATTATAAGCTCTGTATTAGCCTGGTAAGGCAGCTTCATTGCCTATGAGAAATGTTTGTGTATCAGTGTCTATTGCTGTAAAAGTAACCCATGAGTATAATACTTCCATTCTATAAGCTTTGTGAGCCTCAACCACGAAAGTAGCATCTCCACCTCCATTTTGTAGCCCATGTAATATTAAATGTGCTGTAACAGCAGGTATGCAATTAGCAGGGATATTAATTACATTCGCCATCATAGAGAATGGAATTCAGAAAGGGAGTAACTATAGTGGGTATCCTTTTAAAGGTTCAAGCTTAAACAACCTACAGACACAAATAGGGACTTCCTGTTATGCTGAGGGGGATTCATTCATAATGTAGTGTCTTGCGAGTAAAAAAAATGGAACCCTTTGGCTTCCAATGGACTCCGTAGAAGTGTGACGTAAGTGTTAGAGCAGAAAGCACTCAAGGCTGATTTAGAATGTTGAGTTTGCAGCTATAAGCAAATGAATAAAGACGTGTAATACTAAGCTCTGTGTGTGGCATAGTCACTGACCGGCACCCAGACTGGGAAGAATGCTACAACTGTCGACAAGTCAGGGGATAAGTAGCTCAAAGATTGACATGGCTCTCCTAGAGAGTTTGCCGTGTTCCAAACAAACTGCTTCTGAGTGCCAAGTATGTTGCAGTTGAAGTATGGAACTAACGTTAAATGCACGTGGAATCAAAGCACAATTCTAGCCATTGTAAAGAAGTTAAATACAACGAAAGCATTGCAAAGAAATCTACAGATCAGTGACCAAGACCCTATTGGTCAGAACGTACATAAAGGTTCTGTGCTGCTACACAATATACAGCCACACATCATATGGAGTAATAACACTGAAGGCGCATGCAACCAGGTTTTGAAAGAGCAGCAAATAGTGACAACAAAATGCAAGAAACCATTACAATTTGAAAGTGGTGAAGGCATAGTGCGTGCAAAGAGATGCCAAAGAATAAAACAGATATTTACTCACCAGAACCTGAGTAAAGTGAACTGGTATGACCTCAGCGGCGGAAACCGCAACCCAGGTGAAGCACAGGGATTGTGTTTGACAAGCTGGTGACAATCCGAAATGACATATGATATCTTTTGAGCTGTGGAAGGCTGAGAGAATGCAGGTAAAGACTGAGAATGTTGTTCCAAATGTCATCAAGTATGATCCAGAGGCCACCACATCTTAAGCCCTTAGAGATGGCTCACATGAACAGGTTCAAGATGAACAGCCAAGGCAGCAGAGAGAACTCCACCCTCAATGTCAGCCTCTTCAGTAAATGGCTACAATTCCGCTGCTTTCCTGAAACGACCACCACCATTCGATACTGCCAAAAAGTAAAATATTGGTGATAGATGGAGTGATGGATAGAGACATCTGATGATTTCATTGATGCACTTCAAGAGACTGATAGCAAAAAGATTATCTAGTATCTCAAAAATCTTGCTGGTGATGGTATAAAAGGAGTCATAAAGAAAATACAGTAAACTGATGAAGAAGTCACATATCGTCAGATTAAAGAAGTGTTGAATCTCAAGATTATTCCAATGCCAAATGCTGATTACGAATGATACATCTCTAAACCAGAACACCAGAAAGTTGGTGAAACTGTGGAGAGACTGACACACTCATCAGACATTGGAAGTTCAATTAATGTAATAATGAAGAAGCTGTGCGTCTGAAAGTTATTGATGGATGCTTGTCAGGTTCATTCAGATGACAAACTCTTAGTCTTGCGCGAGAGTTAATGGCTCCCAGAGCTGAGGAGTGTGCTGATTGACAAGCTTCTGACATGGAGGCCAGAAGTGACAGAACAAATCTGTCATGAGTGTGAAAAGTAAGCTAAAACAAAATACTGAAGGACACAAAGTGATGTCTACATGTAAAAAGAAGTTGTGTTTTAGATGTGGAGTTTCATTTCCACATCAAGGAAAATGTGCTGCTCTTGGACAGATATGTAAAGGCTGTGGGAAGAAAAACCATTTTGTGATGGTTTGCAAAGCAAAGGAAAAAGTAATTATGTCACTGCTCAAAGACAAAATGGCCTCCAGAACGTTCCAGAAGTAACATTTGGCAGACACCCACAAGGCCAAGCGGAGAAATCAGTTGAGACAAATCAATCTTGAACAAAGTTGATCATTATCTTAATCATCCGCAAACAGTTCTCCTGTAACAATATCAAATGAAAATGTCTGAGGTCCATGTTTACCTCAGAAAAGCATGCACGTGTTGGTTTGATCGCTTGTGGAGGAAAATGCCAGTCAAAAAAAATCGACATGGCAAAGCACCAAAGTCATTAAAACATTGTTAAAAGATTTCACAGAAAATAAATGGCTGTCCAACACAATTTTCCATATCAACACTGGTGCAAATCGATAAACTTTATGCCTTAGGAGAAATACAATGAACTTTCTCCATTGCTGCAACTTACGCTATCAAAAACCAAAGGGTACTCAGGAAAGCAGGGAGGGTGGGAATGTTGAGGTTAGGGAGGGAGAGATCTAAGGGGCACAGAACACACACCACAGACCTCAATAAGGAAGTCCACACAGACACCCGCAAATCAAACAAAAGCTTCACCAAATGCATGAGCCCACTCAGGGACACAGCCACTGGCATCACAAAGAATACCATTTGGGCACAGCCCAACAGATAAGACACCAGACACAGGAGAAAAAGGTGACTGCTGGACACCCCTGCTAGAACAATGGTGGTAGAACTTCCTGAAACCACACTCTTAATCCTGACTTGGAACGCCAACGGGCTAGGAGAGAAGCTAAAGAGACGGATAGTCCAACAAAATACTAAGCGCCAAGCCCCATACATAGTTTTACTGCTGGAAATCTACCATTTACGAAACAATTGCAAGGCACTGAACAGATGGGGTACAAATTAGCAGTACATGCCAGTTTCACATCTGGATGCAGTGGAACTGCTACACTAATTCGTAAAACTCTCCCACTAATACAACTAAAGGCAAGGGCTGACCCACAGGGCAGATTTTCTGTCTTAGAGGCAAACTGAGAAGAAAAGCCAATCAATGTCATATCAGTATACGGACCCCTGGCAATCCATAAATCAGCCCTCATGACCTAGGTAAATTTGTCCTTGACCTGCTACTCAGAACGCTAGTTCTAGCCAGAGACCTTAATATGACCCTAAACGGCCACCTCAATAAGCAGCTGTCATGCGCCCAGCCCTGAAACACGACGCCTCTGTCAGAATTTCATACCACCATGGACCTGACAGATGTATGGCACCATATCTATGCACATTCATCTCCATTCACCTTCTACTCGGGAGCACATATCAGCCTGTCCAGCATAGAATACATTCTGATACACACAGCGGACATAAGTTGTTACATGGAAGCCCGATGCCTTGCATGTGGCATGTCCGACCGCTCCCCTGTCTGGGCCACTCTGACCTTTGACAAATATCAGCCTAGCACTAATATAACACTCAATCCATGGCTCCTCAAAATCCCAAATATAAAAGACAAACTGATACACCATACAGATCCCTATTTTAAAGAAAATGTGGGCTCAGTAGAATCAGCACAAACATTATGGGAAGCCTTCAAAACGGTATTAGAGGGCCACACACTTGCACTCAAAGAGGGACACAACAGAGAATGAAAGGAAAAGATAGAACATCTGGAACACGAGATCGAAAAAAATGAAGATGAATACACGCAGGCCCCGAATGAGGCAAACTAACACATGCTAGATATCAAGAAACTCCAATACAAAGCTCTATTGATGGAGGTAGCTTAGGCAAAACATATGGCAGCCCAACATAAACTATACGCTGTAGCGGCCTGTGGTGGGAGTGCTGCTGGGCTCTGATGTGGGGCGGGGGAGGGTCAGGGTCGGGGGTAGTAAACCACGGATTACGGATGATTAGAGGTAAGTAAACATATAAATAAACTAAACGAATTTCGTTGCGTGCGCTGCATCGCATTTGGCGATGCAGCACGCGCAAGAAATTCTTTTTATTTATGTATATGGGAGAGTCTTTCCTTCTTGAAGTGGCATAAGTGGCAGTGCTGTTCAGTAGATCTGATTAACCGCCCAAATTTATAGCATTTTAGAGGAATTACACCACATCTCAGCCTCAATAGATCTTTTTTGATGACCAGTTCAATGGGGCAGGCTAAGTACACTGCTATACCTGGCTCTCGGTACATTGAGTCACAAACACTGACATGGGCTTTTCAATACAGTTCTTGTTTGTCGTCAATTCCCGATTGTATCTTTGACATTTTTCCCACAGTTTTGCAGTAATCTGCAGGGTTAAGTTGTAATCAAGGATATTCTGGACCTCCAGGGCTTCCATTGCCTCCCTCAAGTTGGGTTCCCACCTGAGTTTTTGGTCCTGGATACCTCACCTCATCATTTCCTTCAGAGACCCCGGAGATGGAACCCTAAGTTTCACGTAGCATTAAAAAAACCAAGCCTTCATCATTATTGATTGCTTATAAAGATCAAATTCAAGCCATATCTATGAAGATAGCTCTGCGCGGGAGGTTGAATAAACGTCTGTAACATCTTGATTAAGCTTTGTCCAGACAGCCATAGTTGTGGACTTTCAGAATCAATGAGCCATACGTTAGTGTTGGCATAAATTTGGAATTATTACATTACAGATGCCCTATAGATAAGAGCCACTCATCTTGAGAGAGAAAGTTTTTAAACTCTTTATAATTAACGAGACAGAGTCTTCTAGGCAGCAGAGATATGTGACATGGGAGCCTCAGCTGTTGAAATGACTGCCCAGATATTTAAGGATTGTCTAGGGCCACGTTCTTAATCGAAAAGTAAATTTTGCAGCATGTATGTTTGTGACTCCACAGGCCATGATTTTTGTTTTGGCAAAGTTGACTTCAATATTGTTTCCGCACTATAAAGAGAGAGGGCAGCCAGTCATCCATACCGCAGTATGATCAAATAATAAAGTGTCATACCCATACTTGGGTGGAAGAGCATTTGCCAACCCCATCGCTTTATTTACTCTAAAGGTAATCTGGATTTTATGGGCAGTGATTCTATTGGATGTAATTTTTACTTTAACCCAGCTTTACGTGTATAGGCATGTAATGGCTTTTAAAAGAGTTTCTGAGATACCCCAACTGGACAGCTTCAGCCACAGTCTCCCTCTATCCACTTTGTCAAATACAGTTTTAAAGTCTGTAGTTTGAAGCTTTGATCAAACAACTGTATGGAAAGTGGTGGACTTTGGAGGGTTTAGATTTACTATTCCCACTCCAACCACAGCAACAGAAGGAAAAGTGTTTGATTTCAAAAGGATCACATATATAAACACTTAATTTAAAACATTAAATTACAGTATACATAAATAACTATATATGTTTTAACAAAAATAAAACACAATTAATATATACATTAAAAAAGAAAGAGAGGAAAAGATAAAATGATATATAATATCAATTTCCCTAACTACCAGCAGAAATAACAATATTAAAAAATCATTACTTAATAACTTAATTTCAATTAATACATGGAAAACAAATCACATTTTACAAACAAATATCTTTCCAGAAGCAAAACTGCACACTTGCCTTTAAATATAATTTTTTTTAAATGAAAAAAGAATATATATATAAAATATAAAAAACGAAATACCAATTAATAAATTACACATAAATGTCAATTAATATAAATATATTATTAAATGTGTTGTTCCAAACCTACTCACCGAAAGAAAATAACACAGTATGAAAAAAATTGATGTGTAATAAACATATAAAATCTAAAATACATAATTACAGAAATGAAACAGCACAATTACACAATAATTAATACATTAACTAACATACATGCCTAATAACTGAAGAAAATGTAATTCACACAAAAATATTTAATATTAAAATATATTTAATTGTATTTAAATTCTCACCCTATTCCCTTACAATCCTAACAGCCGAGAGCTGAAAGATAACCTAAATCACTATTTGAAAAAAAATAATAATTTGAGTTTTATATAGCGCTAACTAGACCCGGAGGTATCAGAGTGCTTTACATGAGCACCAGTTATGTTACATACGGACACACATTTTGCTAGGCACGGGGAGATTGAGTGATTTGCCCAGAATCACTGAATGGCGAGCGTCCCTGCCGAGACTAGAACCCGGATCCCTAGCTCCGAGGTCGACTGCCATAGCCGTTTGGCAACAAATTGTTAACATAATTAAACAATGAATTGACAATTGAAAGCTCATAAAAATTATTTGTATGTTATCATAACTTAATTAACATCCTACCGTAAGCTCCTTCAAACCCAACAACTGGCTACTAAACTATAAGTCCCTATTACTAATAATAAAACTACAAATTTAAATTAGAATTACAATTTTAAATTCAAAATATGATATAACAGAAATAATCATAAGTAAGAATCAATGAAAAAAATAATTAACAATTAACAACAAACTGTCAATTAATTAAAATATTTCTTATTAAACTAATCCCACCCTAGCCTCCTACAAACCCAGCAACCCGCAACAACACAATCAATGACTAATAGCATTTTTTTAATTACTAACCCACTTAAAATTACACACTATATATTATCAAATAAATATTACCTATACCAACAAAACTAACACCTAAAAATAAGATAATAATAAAAATATATTAAAATAATGTAAAAATACTTTTTCTTACAGCTATATTACTAAATACTATATTGATAACAATATGTCTGAAAATGATATTATTTGCTAACAAAACGTTTGATAACGATATTATATCATTCAATATTTTCGAACCACAATATTGTTTTAGAAGTGGCACAGTGAAATCTCATAGATTTCACTGCATCACTTCTACGAGGCTTACTTGCGCGGAAACGCCTCCCCCCTGCATACATTATACCTGACGCAGGTATGATGTGGCGCAGGTGTTTACGAAGTGACGCATCTGCTTAGATGCATCACCTTGTAAATAGGGCACAACGGGGGCATGTTTTACACTTATGATGCGTCACAAAAAGTGATGCTACAGCAGTGCAACACTGTTACAAGGCCTCATAAAGAAGGCCCTCAGTTTTTTTATTTATTGTAATATGTTTGTAGCACAAATCTTACCCTAGAACAGGGTTCTCCAAAATCAGTCCTGGAGGGTCGGATCCATGCCAGATTTTTAAGATAACTACACTTATCTAAATGAGGATATGCTAAAAATCTGGCATGGATCCGGCCCTCCAGGACCGACTTTGTAGAACCCTACCCTAGAAACATGGTTCAAACACGGCCTCTCTGTTGCAATCCGTGCAGGGGGCTATAGATCTACCCATGCAGAGCGCAGAGCTGAAGTGACTTGTGTACCGCCAGTAAAATGGGCCATGAATGTTATGTTATGTTATGTTATAGTGGGGATTTTTATAGCGCTCAGCTACTCCGAAGAGTGTCCCGGCGCTTTAGATCCTCAGTGGCACAGAGAAAAAAGAGGAGAGCAAATGCACTTACTGAGAGAAAAGCAGAGTCTTAAGATCCTTCCTGAAGGCCAACAAGGCCTGAATACTCTGTGCCCCTTTCCAAAGGCACCTGGAGATGGCACTAAATATATGCATTTCTGTCCATTCAGTTCCACCATACGTGGCAAACAACCTACACCAGGAAGGGCAAAAATTATCTTTGCTTCTCCGCATTCTTCAGGGGCATGGAATACGTGAAATGAAATGAAATGAAATGAATGAGACTTATATAGCGCACGACTTACCCTGGAGCATCTCAGCGCTTGCTTAGGGAACCCGTCCTGGTATTCCCCTGTGAGATAACCCTGGCAGGGTATCCACAAGGTGAAAGTCAGGCATCCCACCGCGAGGGGTCGTTGTGGAGATTAAGCAAGCTATTGCCCAGAGTCGCAGAGTGTGAACCCGTGAATCGAGAAGGCACCGGAGCGAGAATTAACGAGTCCGTGGAATTTTTGAGCCCAAGACCCGCCGAGGCGGGGAATTGAACCCTGGTCCCGGGCCGAACTCAAGCTCCAGAACTCAAGCTCCAGGTCTGCCGCCTCTAACCCCTGAGCCACACTTCTCCACGTGCATGGCCAAACGGAATTGCTCATTTGCAATTTTGCATGAGACTTCAACCCTATGCAAATAAGGGAACACCTGCTTTTGAATATCACCTACTGCAAGATTGGACTTTAATTCTGTGTAGTAGAAGAGGCTGAGGGGCCCCTTCTGTAAAGCACATCTGCGGTCGCTGGAAGACAAACAGGCAAGATACCCATTTCTTCAGGGGCAGAGATGTGGCATTAGGACCATAAACTTCTTAAAACTTCCCAATGACAGAGGCAATGCACAAGGTTTCAGGCATCCCCTTACCTGATCTTTCACTAAAGGGCTGTTTAAAGCAGAGCAATTCATCTGGGGTTGAGCGATTACATCTCTGCTTCCAATAGGTTAATAAATGCTACGCAGTGTGTACATTTATCCCGCTACCCGTCTATTAAAGTGATGCATCGGCCCGTCTGCTGGAGATGTTTTACTTTTAATAATTGTATTTTTAGCATGTATTTGCATAATGAAATAACACTATTATTTAGCTGCCCTTGGCTTCACTTCTCGGCGTCATCTATTATTGGTGCCAGTCCCCTCTCCTGCTCTCTGTACAGCAAACCCCTCCTACACAGTCTGCTGAGAGTTCAATCCATGGGGATTTTGCTGCCGCTGGTTTTGAAGCAGCTGCACAGATGAAGGACCTGCTGGCGCCGCCACGGCCATGCTTCCGGTTGTGCTTATAAATCACACCCAGAGTCCCCAGCACAGGGTCTGTTCTGTGTGTGCGTCTGCATATGTGCATAGAGGCCCATGAAGCCTATTCACACAGGAAGATTATCTACATTGGAGATCTCAGCACACTTACAGCTAGATTCAGCAAGCATTTTTGCGAGCAGAAACGGTGCGAATCGCTAAATTCGCTAAAAGGGCATTTGGAATTCATCAATGGGTCAGGAAACTCGCAATTTGAAAAATCGCTAATAATTGCGAATTTTCAAATTGCGATCGCATTTAAGGAATCTCAATTTGAGATTCCTTAAATGCTATTCATGAACCTTTGAAAAATTGCGAATTCGCTATTTTTTCCCGCTATTTACCGCGAAGTCTGACTTCGTGGTAAATAGCGAAAACTAAGTTGTATGTTACACACATACATGTCCTTTGGACATGTGTGTGCGCAACATCAGTCTACATTTTCATTTCAGGGGTGCTATAGGGTGTCCGTTGGACACCCCTGGCACCCTTGAAATCGCTTCCTTATTTGCGATTAGGAAATTGCTAATCGCAAATAAGGAATAACTCCCCATTCATTCCTATAGGCCTTTAGGCCCATAGGAATGAATGGGGAGTTATTCCTTATTTGCGATTAGCAATTTGCTAATCGCAAATAAGGAAGCTGTAGGAATCGCAAATTATTTTGCGATTCCTACATGAATCCCGTTTTGCAAGTCCTTAATAGCGATTCCTTAATAATCGCTATTAAGGATTCGCAAAACGGGACAATGGTGAATCTGGCTGTTAGATTTCTGTCTATGCCTAAACCGCGATTTCTTCCTTGATGTAACTCAACAATTCTGTGCAGAAATCTCCACATAGGAGTAAGATTTATAAGCATCGACCCTCTTATAGCAGGGTTCCGATCCTCCCTAAATTGAAATTATGACCATGCAGTCAGTTTATTGTTAGATTTCTACTAAACGTCCTTTGGCCGAGTTCTCCATCCTGGCGTTGGAGATCCCTACCACCTGAACAGAGAACTCTGAATGGACTGGAATAGGAAAACACCATATATAAACACAGACACCTGACATGCAATAGCACTCCAACACTCATGAACACATCACACAACCTAATCTATGCTCTCTTCTCCTTGGGCCATCCAACAGGGCGGCACCCAATACCTACAGATTCCAAGACTCATTCAGTCAGTGGCGTAGCAAGGGCGGCACGAGTTATAGCGGTGGCGCCCCCCTCCCACTCTTAACCTGCAGCCGTCGCTAGGCGGCAAACGCAGGGATCGCCATCACCCCCCTGCTCTCACCTGCGGTCGTCGCAGGGCGGTAAACGCAGCAGTGGCATAACACAGGCCACCGCAGCCCCTGCGGCGCGGGGGGCCTCAAGCTCCAGGGGGCCCCATCAGCACAGCACTCCAGCTGCACAGCTCCTGATTGAGCCCGGAGGGGACCCCTTCAGGTGCCTTGCAGGAAGGCCCCCCTCAAAGTTCCTTACGCCAGTGAAACGCAGGTATCACCAACACCCCCCTCCCCTGCTCTTACCTGCGGCCATCGCGATGCAGCAAACACAGGGATCGCCATGGGCAGCAAAAGGTGTAGCTATTCCACTGCAGACAGTCCCACGCAAGAGGAAGAGTAACTTCACCGAGGTGGAGACAGACCTGGCAGCTATCTATATTGTTGAGCATTACAAGCAGCCTTGTGAATTGCACTCTGTCCTCTCTGCTTCTCAAATATATGTTCTTCAGAATGAGAGGCACAGCAATCATGATATTCACCAACATTGTTAAATGTTTTTTGGTGTGTGACTGTCTTTCTTATGTGTGAGAGCGGTGTGATTGGTGCTGATGTAATGAGTTTCACCTGTTGATAGGTGTGGGGGAAGTCCTGCTGTTCACTCTACCCTCCCTTGCGGTTGCAGGTGTGCTGCACCTGTTTGACGCTTTGTAGGAATATGCGATTTATGTTAGTTTTTACTAAAAAACGTTTTGGACAGTTTTAAATTTATGAATAAAAATACAGTGCTATTGCTTGCCTTCATTGATTTCTAGGTGTGTGTGTTACAGTACCAGTGATCGGCCATGCTTGCACCCTGATATACTCTAAAGCTTAGCCGAAGTTGATTTGAGCCTATTTTGTCAGTAGTACTACTGTATTAGAACATTGGAATGTTGGGAGCTCCATTGAAAACAATGGAGTGCTCTGGGCTTATAATGGCTGGTATAAGCCTGGAGCTCCAACGTTCCAATGTTTCTTTGTTCACAGCTCTGGCTGTGAACAAAGGCTTCAGGGAGCCTGAGGGGATTCCAATCCCCTCACGCTCCCAAAAGGCTTTGTTTTTTTTGGTCAGAACATTCTGTCCTCTAGTGACAATGTTCTAATAGCCTTATAGCCCTTCGTAGATGGGCTATACCGCTATTAAAGTCCCTCACCCTTGTTAAAGGCCCTCGCCTTCGGCTCGGGGCCTTTAACGCTGGAGAGGGCCTTTAATAGCCGGTATAGCCCTCTACGGCGGGCTATAAGGCTATAGTAGAACCAGGTTTAACTTTTGTGAATAGCAATTGTCTTACAATTTTGTGGATGTGTTTTCATATTTGCATGTCTCTTCCTGAACTCCTTCTGAAATGTCCTTAAACCCCACCAATTAAGTACTAAATAGTCCCAATTTTCCTGATACTCCCAGTTATCCAGTTCTCATTATCTACAAAAAGAGAGACATCTGCGTGTAAAGATCTCCACAATCATGGTGGAGGAGTCAGCGTATAAGAGAGGACATGTAGGGTGTGGCAATCTAAGGCCGAAGAGATATGAATAGGATTTGTGAGCAAGGAAAGTAGAACAGAAGTAAATGCCTTTGTGAATCACCTATGTCCTAATACAGATTGTCACCATCACCGCCAATATTTTATTGCCAGCAATACACATCTGCAGTGAGGAGTGTGCATATATTTTCACCAGTAAAGGATTGTGAAGTTCCTGATTTTCGCCCTTGTCAAAGGTAGTACGTTTCCTATTTTATCTTCGCCTGAGCAAAGTCCATTTTTGCACTGCAAGATAACTTCCACTTTCATTTAATGCAGCCAAGCTGAAAAATGCATGCCTTTATGTCTTAATTTATAAGCTCACCTTTTGCAAAGCTTTTCAGAAAACTGGCAACATCAGAATTCTTCAATTTCAATTCACCGTTTCTGAAAACAATAACACAGCACAGGAAAATAACAGAGTAATATAAGGACAACTATTTTGTCAGTGTTAAATAAGAGAATTAGGTAAATGTTGATGGTGCAAGGCCACAGTTTTCTCGAGGAAATAGCAAAATGAAAAAGTTTGCATCCTTGTCTAAGCTGTAAGGCTTTCCAAAGACCTCAGCAATGTTTGGTGGAAAACAGTGCAGCGTCACCCATGCTAGTTATATCCCGACTATTGCTAGTGACGAATCCACACCAATATGAGAAATGAGTTATTTCTCTTTGTTTGTTCGTGTCCCATCAGGAATTTCACCTCAACAATCCAGCAGATAGTCACATGAAAATTGGCCTGGCTTTTTGCCTCAGTGGAGGGACTAAGGAAAGCTGAGACTAGTGCTGCAGTTATGTTATATTATGTTGTGTCATGTTATGTTTTTATATGTTGTTATGTTATTTATTTATGCGTTTCTATGTAGTGCGAACTTTACCCAAAGGTGTCATAGCGCTTCACAATAGAACCATTTACATTACATAAGGACTTCAGAATACATGAATTATATGAAAGATACAAACAGCTAAACTCTAAACTCACCTAAGAATAGTAGGAAGTACATAAGTCAACTACAGATACTAGTGGTTAGAGTTACATAGACACAAGTTGCAAATTCACTCAAGATTACATACTAAGAAAGGTAGAAGCGATTCGGTTTGGACAAATATATTTATGACATATTTACACAGCATGATCTTCTCGCCATTACTGGGGTTCCTGCTTTCAGCCCGGCCTTCAGGGTGTTGTTGCACTAACAGGCAGTGATCTTGGGCCAGGAGCGATGGCCAGATGTCCTCCACGCTTGCTGCACCTTCAGTCAGCTCATCCTGGCTGCTCACCAGGCCTGTGTCCGAAGGCACGTGGGGGAGAAGAAAGAAATCAGGGTGCACCTGTGCACCTTTCAATTCAGCTGCTCTAGGCCTCCTCCCCACCTCAGTTGGGGCACGAGGGGATTACCATTATAATAAGAAAATGTTTTTTTTTTTAAGTTAAACTTACCTGCTGCTGACCGCCACCTCCTGCGTCAGGCCTCAGTGCTGGGACTTCCTTGTCCCAGCAGACACAGAAAGAAGCTTCGCTCAGGTCAGGGTGTCTGTGGGGTTTCTCTTACCTGGCTGTTCACTACAGCTGGGTTAGGGAAACCTAAGTGCGCATGTGAGTTTTGGTCGGCCTGAGACAGCCGGCCTAAAACACATGAGCACTTAGGGAGTGCACTAGCACTCCTCCTCCCCCTCCCATGCCTCAGCCCCACCCCTCCCTGCACAGGCCGGCTGAGTCAGCGGCTTAAAAAATAAAACTATACTGAAATATTGTTTTGTTTTTTTGCTGCTGGCTCTGAGCCAGTGGGGTATGTTCCTCCGCCATTGGAGAGTAGCCACCCCTGTCTGCTTGTCTGCATCACCGCGATCACCGCTGGCCCGTGGGCTGCAGTCGGGGCCTCAGCCTCTCTCACAAATGCGATACCTCACACATGCCTTTTGGGCGCTTTGCCCCAGCCCGACACCTCAATCCGGCATCAGGACCTGGACTCGGCACAGTGAGCAACGGGGAAGTTGGGGACTGCTCTCCACTGCCTCAGCCCCAAATTGTAAGGCACAACATGCTGGATAGTGGCGGCTGCTGTCCGATTAGCTGCAGAGCTCAAAGCGTTGCAGCCACCATGGCTGCATCTTAATGTGTTTGCAGTTTTAGGTTTCTATTTCAAAAGAGAATAATATCAGATTGCATTGTTTTTCAATCTGTTCCCTAACATGGACATAATAAAAATACATGCCATGCAATTTAAGAAAATAAAATAAAAACTGCCAATCAACACAATGTTGTGTTATGTTATGTTGTGTTATGTTATGCGATTTGTAGAGTGCAGTATCACCCAGGAAGGTATTCTGACCAGGAAATTGTTGTGTCGACTCATGTTGAAGGTGGAGAAAACAGGGTCCAGGAAGTGTCCAGAGCCATGGGTGGGTCTCTTCACTCGTTAGGTGAGGCCCAGGTTTCCAAGGATTTCGATGAGTGCTTTTTATTTGTGTTTGGGGTGATCTTCCAGATGGACAATTAGGTCTCTGAGTAGGATGTAACTTCTAGCTTTGAGGGAGATTGATGCAATGAAGTCTGTAAAGGTATTGGTGAATTTGGTGTGTTATTGGTGTCTGTTGATGAGAGTGTCATTTAGGGTAAAGTTGGCTGTCACTTGGAGCTTGAACCACAGGTGTTCTATGTTGGAGGATGACGTGCTAGTCGAGGTGGTGCAGCTGATGGTATTCTTGTGGATGATGGTGAGTCTGCTTTCAGGCTTGTGAAGTCTATCTTTCCTTGTGATCTTGTAGCTGGGAAGAGGGTTTGGGGGGCTGTGATGATACCAAGTGAAGATGCAGGGTTCAGCCAGATTTCTGTGAGGGTTCCCGGATCTCTGTGGCATGTTTGGTGAGTGCAGAGTGTTGTGTGGGTGGTTGCGGGACTGTGTCAATGCGAGAGAGTGGAGTGTTGAGGGCTATTGGTGCGAATATGGTGAGTCCTGGGTGTGGGTAAGCACAAGAAAACTTTCAAGAAGTGCAGAAGAACTCTCCTTCAGTGTAGTGTGTTGCAGAGAGGCTGCAGTATGTTGAAGGGAAGATGGGATTGAGAGCATGGAGGGTTACAGGGGTAGCAGCAGGAGGAGGGGGTCCAGGGCTCCTGGTGCTTGGCATGATCGTGGCATCAACTGGTGCTTACAGTTTGTCTTTGGCAAACCTTAGGCACTAGATGCATAAAACCTGCCCTCAGAAAGTTTGCAAACCTTTATTATCCCACTGTCAGCATCCCCTTGATTTGTAATAATGGCACAGGAGCAGGGCTGGACTGGCTGCAATGGGAATCTGGGGGCATATTACCAAGCAATAGCGATAATTATCGCTATTGCTTGGTTAGAGACAAAAATTTACCGCTGAGCTGCGGCGATTTTTACTGCAAATAAACCTTGGTATTACCAACGTTTATCGCAAATGCGATAAAAATCGCCGCAATGCATGAATATCGCTGAAAAGTCTGCGGTATTCATGCATTACCGAGCTAATGCTCTTAGCCATGTTATCCACCTCTCATTGGATAACATGGTTAAGAACTGCTCAGGGCAGGTGTTAGCTTTTGGACATATTCGCGCTTAGCGCGAATATCTCCAAAAGTTGGTAATAGGAGATAGAGATGTTAGCGACTGTTTCCAGTCTCTAACATCTTGGCACGCCCACTTTGCATGTCATTAGTGATAAATATCACTGACATGCAAAGTGGGGCCCAAGATGGTCGCTATCTCCTACTAGCTGTCACTAACTGGTGTTAGCGACAGCTAGGTAATAGGGAGATAATTTTATCTCCGCTTTCTTGGCTTTTAAAGCCAAAAAAGTGGAGATAAACCCCCTTGATAATATGCCCCAAGGTTTTTTCCCAGTGGGCCAGAGGGGTGGGGGCCGGTATTGTAACTAGGGGTATTTTTTGCAGCAGTGCTGCAATATCAGCCCCCTGTAACAAAAGAGGGAGCTTTACTTCTCACTAGCACTCCCCCCCACTCACCCCGCTCCACCTGCTACCGGGGCCCGTCGAGCAGCAATCTGCCAGAGCTGGTTGCTGTGCCCAGTCCGGCCGTGCCAAGGAGAACTTATTGAATAATCTCTTAACTGAGGAATAGAGTACTTACCAAAGTTAATTCTTCCATTGCTTTATGCACTGCAAATGTGAAGCACATTTATGTTTTGGTGCTGCACAAAGAACAACCGAAGCAAACAAACACAAATTACCAGCACAGTTTATTCATTCACTATAAGCAGTTGAAAATGTCTGTTTAAAAATAGTCTCATCTCAATAAAAAGATTTAAACCATAAAAATATTCTCACTTTTAGCCATTTTGGAACTTAGTTACAAATTGATATAGGAAAAAATACATGCATGTAAAAACTAAAAACCAAAATGTTCTTTTTCACATTCTTTTGTGACTTTGATAATTTGTTGTTTTTATAAAATAGGCCCTTGACCTTTTAAGTTAGAATTATGATAATGGCATGGCATCACTTCTTGTGATGTCACTATGTGTGACGTCACGATTTACATATGATAATTAGTCCCCACTATTTTCCTTATGACTAGTGCTCCGCCCTACTGTTTTCCTCAACTTCAGTACATGTTATTTAAAAAACTTTTTCATAGCAAAATAAGCTCCTTCTTAATCTAAAGTGCTACAAATGTAAGACAACCCACAACCATGCATAAATATATTATTGTCTAAGTTGTGTTTTCCGCCTTTCTTAATCGTTAAAGTTTACTCACGGAAAGGAAATAACTTGTTTAAATTGTTAGCGGTATAACGCATCCATTTGTAAAAATAAAATCTTAATTGTTTGTCATAAGCGCATAGCTCAATAAACATGTTCCTTTTAAGTAGACACACTAAAATTGTAGTCTGAAGAACTTATATAAAAATAATTGATAACTTGCGGAACTTGGAAGAGGTGTATGGAAATTCACTAATTAATACTCGATAAACAAAGGAGCCTACAATTGCTTTGAGCATTTAGAGGAATTTAATTGCCTCCAAAAGGAACTGTGACAAAATGAGTCTGTTCTGTTGTCATAATGAGCATCCACTAATTTATACTGTAGCAATAGAGGGCCAATAAGCAGGGCCGGACAGGGAACAGCAACCAACCCTGGCAGATTGCTGCTAGACCGGCCCTTGGAGCGGGGGGTGGACAAGAGGGCGCTAGTAAAAAGCACCACTCCCGCTTTTGTTACATGGGGCTAATATTGCCGTCCCCCAGTGACAAAACTGGCCTCCACGGCCAGAAAAAAGACATGCACCCCTGCGGCCCATGGAGAAATGCCTGGTGACCGCTATGGCCAGTCTGGCCCTGCCCCTAACGGGGAGGGAACATGGCCCAGAATGCAGCACACATAGGAAGAAGAAATAACAAGGAGAAATATAAACATTTCTTCTTGTTATGACTCACCTCAGGAGCCGTAACGGTTTGGTGCTTCCCCAGGTTTACATGATTTTGTAACTCTGGGGCAGCATCCAAATCCTTCGGTTTTGCGTGGGAACAACCATTGCAATCCCCATGGAGTGCCTCTCAAGTGTAGGGGTGGGCGGAATTTGCGTAGTTGCGCTACGCAAAGGTCTGAAAAACTGTAAAAAATCTCTGCGAGCATGCAGATTTCCGTGGAATTGCTTGTTCCGACCGTTCGCGATGCATTTTTCCTGGTCGCGAACGCTGTTTGTTTGCTCGAGGGGAAATATCTTGCAAACTTGCCAATGCGGTCGCCAAATGGCGCGGCCATCTTCTTCCACCTGTCCCGTCCGCTCGCGATGCGTGTTTCCTGTTCACGAATGAGGGCGCATCCGAATGGCATGTTCACGGTCGCACACTCTTGCGGGATTGCGCGGCCGGCTACCAAAATCTAGTGGCAGGCGCAAACGGATAGGAAAACTCGTTGGCAAATGAAGGGATCCCAGTAAGTCGCTCCCGCATGCGCGAACCCAAATTTTGAAAGCGCGAACAAGGAAATAATTCCGCAAGGCCGCGGATCGCTAAATATTTGCCAATTCCGTGTTCTCCGCGGAACACAGAATTGCACAAATCCAGCACATTCTGGAGTGGGGGGCATTTAAACAGTTGCGGCTCCTCGAGGGAGTGCTGCAGGCGGGGCAGGGGAGGGGCAGGGTTGGGGTAGTAAACTCCGGCATACAACCAAACCAAGGTAAGTACATAAATAAATAAATAAACTGCCGATTGGGTTGCAGTGCGTACAATGTAATTTGTTTTATTTATTTATTTATGTACTTAACCGCTTAACTTCAGCGGCAATTCTGCCACGGTGCGGCAGTTTAGCGGAGTGGGCGGGGCCACGTCGGCCAACAGACGTGCGCAGCACTAGGGTTCGACGGCTGTTGGCAGACAAACACACGAAAGAGGTTAACTCGGTTCGGCTGTATGCCAGACTTTACTACCCCCCACCCTGCCCCTCCCCTGCCATGCTCCACCACCCCACAGCACTCCCTCGAGGACCCTCCACTGCCTTTAAATGATCGGTTCCTGCTGGTCCCAGTTTAGGGCGGGTTGCGCTCACCTGGGGAGGCTTGAGCACATCATGCTTCCAGGGTCCCACAACTTTGAAAAAGCAATGAGGCTGCTGGTAGAGGCTTGGAGGAAATGAATGCCAGGATAGTACCGTCTCTACCTCATGCACAGTCAAGGAGGCGAGGAAGCGGGCAGCGAAAAGGCAGACTCATATTGAAGGGTCCTAAAGGCTGGCTCAGAGTGGGAGCAGGGTGACACTTGCTGTCTGGCAGGAGGCGCATGAACAGGGTCATGCTCCACTATGAGGCACGATGATGTCATGACCCTGAAGATTGTGGGTAATGTAGTCCAAAAGTAATCATATACCATTTTAAGCTGCTGCACCCATCCCCCTCAAAACAGCCTGAGAGAAGCTCCAAATTCTCTCCCCTCGCCTGCTTTCTCCTCCCCCTGGACCTCTACCTCACAGAACCCACATCACAAGACTGCAAGCAGCCAGCAAACATGTATCTCCTCCAGGCAGGTGGTAAATGTTTGAGGATGTGGGCCTGGTATTTCTTCAAGAAGGGGGAATAGCACCATGTATGATGTCCCAGTCCACCTAATCGCCCATTTCAGGGGGACTGAGGTAATCTTCGGATTCAGTCGTGGGGTCAGGAGTCCCCAGCCCTCCGGTGTCCGTGCGCCTTCCATCGAGGACTTCGCCATGGCGCCTAATGCAATCGTTTGACATCGGGTCTTACTTCTTGACTGATTTATATGTTTTTTATGTAGTGCATTGCGCATCCCCATGCAGCTCCGATCAAGAGGCGCACACACACACGGCGGGTACATGCTCCAATAATAAATTGCTGGTGTATTTTCATCAACAGTGCTGGCGTGCGGTCTTCAATTTATGTGCTAATTCACTTGTTGCTCTTTACCAGGATTGCTGGCTTGGTTGCTAAACGTGCTTTTCAGCGTGATTAGCATTTCGGGCGGATAATGGGCTGAATGCAAATCACATTCCTTTGATTTATTTACATCAGTCCAGCTGTCGGATGCATAGTAATACATATTTTCCAAGGGGCGTTGACTTCATTTTGTATCGAAGTTCGTTGTTTCTGTCCCTGGAGCTGCAGAATCCATCGGTATGCTTGTCGGTGGCCTCTCTGAACGAAGTGGGTTTATGATTCACTTTGTGTTTTGAAAGGGTCATTCAGAGATTGACCCACTTGTTCCACCTGTCAACAACACCTTGACCCTGCTTGAGGGTCATGCACTTACAGGAATGAAACATAGCTGTTTTGGGACGCCTCTTGCTCCTTCATCGTTTGCATTTGGGCTGGAAAGCTCACGGTTTATAGAAGCCTGCATGTGTCAATCCCTGCCTTCTGTTCACGTTGCAACAATATTCTTTTTGTAGCTTGCATTAATGAACTAGAAAAGCTGGATGAATGCATTGATGAATGCTAATACACTAAAAATGCAGACCAGCAGTGTAAAGGCCAAGCCGGTGCCTTGTTTGTCTGTTGTTAACTCACAATTTCTATGCTTGCTTGTGAGTCCGTTTTGTGTTTTGTACCACGGTTTGTCCCTTATATCTTATTTCTGGTTGGATCACACCTTCTTTCTCATAGCATATTGTTCACAACTGCACACATCTGTCATGTGCTGTCTTTACTCACCACAGGTCAAACATGCACAAATCTACAAGCCTTAAAATATTTATTGAGTGGTAGGGTGAGTGGATGAAGTCATATGGCTCTAGTGAACATACAGAGCCTTTATGTGATATTGTTTATCATCGGTGACAAGGTATCGCCATTACTTGTTTGATTTCTTTTTAGTACAATAATGCACTCCATTGGTATTTGTTTTTGTATTGCACCCACTGTAAATGAAATCCACTTTACAAACCTGGTGGAACAAACTGTGTAGATATGGAACTCAGTGATGGAAAACTGGACTTCACTCACCTGTAGCTTCGCTGATATTTTTTTTTCATGATATGTTGTAATTTTGCATTGTGAGTTTATATCCCAAATTTCATATGCCACCCCATTTATGGGTGTAACTTCTAAGGAAAGGAAATGCTTCTTTCAATTGTGGGAGTGTACTTTCCAAACCAGGGCCCTTCTGATTCAACGCTTTTTCCCTTAGCCACAGAATGGGTAAAACCTTGTTTTACATCAGGAGGCACGGTATAAATGTCTTTAGAATGGCTCTTCCAATGACGTTGGGCCTGTCCACCACTTTTATTTTGCCACTATTCATCCAAGTCTGTATAATTTCTACCTTGCACCTTATCTCACGAGACAGAACGGGACTCTGACTGGAGCTAAGAGGGGGCCATTGTTACTGGAGCTGCCTTTGTTGGAGTTAAGTTCTGATGCCAGTGGTGGGATGGGGATTTCTATGTCTATTGGTTCGTGCTTCATTGGACTGGTATAAGACATGCTTGAAACGCGTACATTTCAGTACATATGAGCAACGTTTCTTACGTGTAACCTTCCTAAAGTTCGATGGAAATCTTTGCAACTCTATGATGAATGCAAAGTTTTCAATTTGTCAGGGGGAAGCACTTTCATCAATGCTGAATAACAGGAGGGTCGCCTTGAAGTTGTAGCTAATAACTTTATTTTGCTCTTTATGAAAACACAGAAAGTGGGAAGCTGCTTCTGAAATATTAAAAAACAATAACTCTGACATGCAGTGATGTTTCTCCTTTCGCGTGGAGGCCATGGTTGATTTTCTCATTCTGGTTCTCCCATGCTCAACACGGTGGACCCAGACAGGGAAAATCTGCATTGCAGGACAGGGGACTTCCGGATGCTCTAAAGGTGGCAGCAATGTGCCAGATAAGCTGCCACCTATGATTGCACTACTTCATCAGAGCTGGTGGAGACTCCAACAGTGAGTTTACTGAGCCTCCTGCTTTGACAAATTCAAATAAGTCCCTTGGGACTGTGATGATGTGAACAGTCTAGCAGTTAGGATGGGAGGAGTTACGGGGTTGGAGGAAGAGGAGGGGCAGCGACAGGAAAGGGTCAGTTAGAGTAGGGACAGGGAACTGAGAAGAAGCAAGAATAAATCTCCTTAATCTACATGATTGGTCTTTGTCATTATTGCACCTAAGACATGACAACTGGCGACGAGGGTCGGATGGGGGAGTCAGCCGCCTACAGAACCCCAAGGAGAAGCGTCCCTGTCCCGGCAGCGTAAAAGAAAGAGAAACACTGTCGAGCCACGTGTGGCTGAAGTAGGTCCACCGCCCAGAACAAGAGGCCAGCGGTGTCGCATAGAGCCCTGAGGGAGAAAGCGGCATCGAGCGCTGCGGTGTTTGAAGCGGTGCGCCGATTCGTGCCAAAACCGCGGTTCACCCTAAATGCGTGCAAACTGGCGCGCGACTCACGAGGAGAAGTCGGGTGCCTACCCCGATTCTGCCTACTGCCCCAGCGGTCGAAGAGCGCCTGAGGTGCTGCCCAAGGTGCGTGAAAGCGTCCCGACAAAGAACGCCAGGACGCGTGGAAGGAGACGGCTCACCCCCGATGCGTGAAAGACGGCCTGACCATCATCCACTGACGCTGAGAGCTTTCCCTGCTGATACCTGGAGGTTTTGAAGGTCTGTGAGCGCAGGGACACTGAGGAGGCGATGCAGCGTGCAGAAATCGGCTGCCGGTGAGTCCTGGAGAGTGAGCATGCCCTGAATGAAAGCAAGTCTTGTGTGGACCGAGATTTCATGTACGGCAGCCATCTTAGGAACAGGCAACCATTGGGACACCCTATGTGTGAGTCATAAGCGGCCATTTTGAAGTCAGGCAGCACCCGGCTGAAAGTAAAAACAAGCATTGAAACTGTAAAAACAAGCATTGAAACTGTTAAAACAAGCATTGAAACTGTAAAAAAAAGCATTGGAAACTGCAAAACAAGCATTGGACATTCCAAAACAAGCATTGAAAATTGCAAACCAAGCATTGAAAATTGCAAAACAAGCATTGATAAGTGCAAAACAAACGTTGATAGCTGTAGGAACAAGCATTGGTAGCTGCAAAACAAGCATTGTTGAGTGCAAAACAAACATTGATAATTGTAAAGTCAAGCATTGGGAGCTTCAAAATAAGCATTGACAATTGCAAAGCGAGCATTGACAATTGTGCAACGAACACGGGCCAGTGTCACAACAAGACTGTGGATCTCCAAACCAAGCATTGGTCACTGCAAAAGCAAGCACTAGCAAGTGCATTAACGTGACATCAATAGATCAGTTCAGCCATGCCGAACTCACCGAACCAAAATGGAGGCGGTGCCGCAGTGGCTGCCCCTGTCATGCCCATAGTCTCACATCTGCGCCCCCCAGAATCACTGACCCTGGTGGCAGGCGGGAGAATGGGCCCTCGATGGCAGGAGTGGTTGGAGGACTTCGAGGATTACCTTGAAGGATCGAAAGTCACGGGAGACAGAGACAAGCTATTTGCACTCCACAATCTGGTCGGCAAAGAAATTGGCAAAGTGATCAAAGAATTACCAACGGATGATAAAGGGACTTATGACAAAGTGCGAGATGCGCTAAACAGAAAGTTTGTGCACAAAAGAAATGTGGACTACGAGAGATATGTATTTCATCAGGCCCGTCAAGACAAGGATGAAATGATGAGCACATTCATATCCAGACTACGCCGACTGTCTCAGTATTGCAACTTTGACTCGTTCTCGACGGAGGATGCCATCCGACTGAGAGTCATTGAGGGCTGTCATTCAGAGACACTCCGAAGGCGGCTGCTAAGGAAAAGTCATGATCTCGACGAAATAGAGGAAATGACGAGAGTGTACGACCAAGCGGAAGAGCATGCCAAGAACATGGAGACAGGGCGTGGTGAGAAAAGAGAGCAAGCATATTGGACTCAAAACACTAACGCTCAGAGAAGATCAAATGATCGTCAGAGAAGGTCTCGTCCAGCGTCTAGACACCCGCACAGAAGTCATCGGTGCTATGAATCTGGAAGGAGAGACAAGAAATCAAGATACGCCAAGAAGCCAGAGCGCCCACGGAAATGCTACCGATGTGGGTATGATTTCCCACATACAGATGTATGTCCAGCAATGGGCCAATAGTGCCGGAAATGTGGACGCAAGAACCACTTTGAAGTAATGTGCGGAGTGAATAGCAAGGAGAGAAGGAGTGAGACAGCCAGATCTCGCCCAGAGGTAAGCAACATCATGCAAAAGCTGTCCAAGACAGAGCAATATCATCCTCTGGCTTGTCACATTCCAGCAGGGAGTCTCGCAGATCCCAATGGACCAGAAAGTCACCGTCGAGGGAATCGAGGTCGACCTCTCAGGAGACAGTATACACGGACGAATATCTATGCATGGTGGCCGACCCAGACCAGCTGAAGAAGTATCCTCCACTGGATATCAAGGTGGGGACACATGCAACCAAATTTGTGCTAGACAGTGGATAATCACTGAATTACATGCCCGTGACTGAATATAACAAGATGAAACCAACACCTGCTCTGAGTCCAGCACATGTCAGGGTGCTTACCTGGATGGCGAAGAAACCACTTCCCTGCCTGTAAGTACGTATAAAGTGGTCAGGTTCTATGGATTCTCGGTCAGGAATTAATCATAAATTACTTTTTACAAAACGGAATTATTTAACATGAAGTCCCAAGGTGTAGTACACAAAACAAATTTATTTAAACATTGTTGTAGCGTTATGATTAACACAAAAGCATTAGAAAACATAAAAGCTAAAGAAGGACCAATTACTTCATTGGATCAGAAGAGGACTAAAGGACATAAGTCTCAAATATTTTCTTCTATAGCAACGTTATATGAGGACAATTGTTAAACATACAGTATATATAATGAGTATTTACATAGTGCGCTCAAAGTGACATGGAAAAAGAGACAGTTAGGTGGGTTGGGGGTGAATGGGTAGAAGTGAGGACTAGGTAAAGGGTGTTGTGATCTTGAAACAATCACAGTGGTTAGAAATGCAACTTTTACAGACTAATTAGTTCATTAGTTCCGTTCTTTTCTTTAACATAGGGTCCGTATTAATCAATGGGTTGCTTCCTATGTTAAGAAGATCAGATGTAATCAAGTCTACGTTTCGACCCCTGGATTAAGGGTTGATTGGAACCTCAGGCTGGGGTCTTCATCAGGACAAGTAGGAGCAGGAGCGCCTAAAGATTAATATAATATTTTTAGAAAGGGGAATTGTATCTGTATTTCGCAGAAAATCTGTGTGATTACCAAGGGCTCAATTAGCAAAGTGGGCTTCTTACTTCATATAGGGCCGTCCAGTGGCCTATTGAGGATAGACCTGCGTCGGTTCCATAGTGGTGTAGGAAGCCTAGAGGTGTATTAAAATGGAGATTTTAGATACTGAATCGTGAGCATATGTGCTCAAAAGAGAGAAACATCGGTGGACACTTACTGGGGCGTCGATGGTTATCCAATCAAAACTACACAATTTCAAATCAAGTTGCGTCCGGGTATAATGGATTAATCTGTGAATAGAAGAGACAGGAGTATGTATAAATTACCCTGTTTGTGTGGCATTGGAAGGTAGTGTTAGCAATCATAATATAGACAGATGAAAACTAGGCATGGTTGTTGTGACAACCCATGCTAGATTAGTCCAGTTATCGGGGTAATTACGTGTGATATACGTGGTCAAAGAGTAAACCAAAACGGGGCAAAGAACTTTAGAGTTATCAGTGTTGCCTCGTGTGGATACTGAAGCCAGCCCGTAAAGCACAGTGGAGTTAGTTAAATGGCCCATTAAAGAAACCACTTATTCCTTATCGGGTGGTGTCACATAGAAAACCATAATGTTAGTGCAGGCGGCCCCTCTCAAAGAAGGTCCAAAAGACTAGAATCGTATTGGTTACCTTCTCTGTAATTAGAATATCGGTTGTCCTCGGAGCTGCATCGGGAAAGTTGCTTGTTTCAGCGCTGCCCGGTCGCGAGTGAAGCCGCGAGGTGCAGGCGCTGAGTACTTGCTGGGGGCTCGGCGGAAACCACCAATCAGGTGGCTGCCTGGGCCTGCACATTAGGGAGCGTCTCAAAAAGCCGTGCCTGAACGAGATACCCTTCTCGATCAGCGGTTTCCTGCGCATGCTAGCACAGCAAGGGAGCGGGTGCATTAATAATACTCTGTTTCGAGTGCTTTAATAATATTCTGTTTCACGTGGGGTTAAGCAAGAGGGCGTTCAGCACTGAATGTGTAACAGTATGGTGACCAAAAGCGGATGCATGTGAGATACTGGTAGGGACTACTCTCATTTAGTATACTTAGCTGAATTAAGAAGGTGGATTAAACACCGACCCAGTAAATACAAAGGCTGTGTGCAACATATAGGCATGGATTAAACACCAACCCAGTAAATACAAACGCTGAGTGCAACATATAGGCATGGGACAGAGCACTGTCCAATACATTATCTCAGATAACAAAGTTGTTCATAATACATTGGGAACACACATAGAAAACCCGACGGGGTATGTGGAAAGCCCGTGTGTATGTACTGGCGTAATTCACAAAGCATCACTGAATGCATCATACATAGGTGAGTCATAACGTATCCGATAAATGTTCATAATTAAGGAAATGGATACTAGTACAGATAGAAACACATTGAGAAACATGGAAAATTGTGTGAGACCCAAATGAATGTTCTAGGGTTATTCACAGTTGATCAGAGCCATTTGGGAGAAAGTTACATCAATTTCGTTAAGTCCATTCTGTACAGAGTTAAATCTCTGCATCCATTTACATTCACGTATGTTCAAAACAGAATCGAGATCACCTCCCCTGGGTCCCAATGTGATTTTTTCTATAACCACCCACTTGAGGGATTCAGGTGTGTGATTTAGTGCCAGAAAGTTTTCCACTAGGGGCGCCCCCATAGTTTGACATCTTATTCTGCTACAATGTTGTAGTATCCTGTTTTTTATTTTTTGCTTAGTTTGGCCAATGTAAATGAGGTCACATGGGCACATGATGGCATATATCACACTATTGCTATTGCAGTTTGTCAATGTTTTTAGATCAATGGTGACATTATTGTGTGTGATACTCTTGGTTTCTATGCATAGTGCACATGCCTTGCAGTTACTGCATTTGTAGTTTCCAATAATGTTCGGGAGGTTCCACATTGATTGTATAGTGGGCGCTGGTGGGGTGTCTAGCATAGAGCGGACCACCACATCTCTGATGCTTTTAGCTTTTTTAAATGCATGCATTGGTGGTTCTGGGACTTCAATCAGGTCTGATATGATATCCCAATGACTGTTGATTATCTTGCGAATCTGATTGCTTTTGCTGCAAAAAGTTGTGACACAGATCATTCTATTGGCTGGGTTTTGACGATTCCTTGGTGCGAGTAGTGTCTCTCTATCATTGAACCAAGCCCTTTTGCGTGCCCTTTTCACCAATCTCCTGGGGTATCCTCTTTCCAGCAGTCTGTAGATCAAGTCGTCTGATTCTGCAAAGTAATCCTCTTTCAGGGTGCAGTTCCTCCTGATGCGAAGGAATTGCCCAAAGGGCAGGTTATCGCGAAGAGCCCGGGTATGGTGACTAGTATACCGGAGTAAGGTGTTTCTTTCGCTTGGTTTCCTGTATAAGGTGGTGTGGAGCATTCCCTCTCGTTCCTTAATGGTAATGTCTAAAAAGTCAATGAATTCATTGCTGTGCTTTGAGGTAAATTTGATGTCTTCCGATTGGGTGTTGAGCCATTGAGTGAATTCAATTAGGTCTTGATTCTGTCCTGTCCAGATCATAAAGATATCATCAATGTATCTGTGGTATTCAGATATATTGTTCACAAAGGGATTGTTGGATGACAAGATGGTGTGCTGTTCAAAATCACTCATATAGAGGATAGCCATGTCTGGAGCAAATGCTGCCCCCATGGCCACGCCCTTCCTTTGCATATAAAACCTATTTTGAAAGGTGAAGAAATTTTTTGTCATTGCGATCTCAAGGAGATCTACCAAGAATTCTGTAGGTACACCCGTTGGTTGGGGTCTAGTTGCCAAGGCTCTCTGTATGGTTGTTAGAGCGGGTGCCTGGGGGATACTCGTGTATAGGGACACGATATCCATGGTTACCAGTAGTTGGTTGTCTTTATTGAAGGGTTTTTTATCAACTATGTTGATTACCTGCGTGGTGTCCCTCAAATAAGTGGGTGTCGCTTCAGCTAAGGGTTTCAAAAAATTGTCCACATATTTGCAGAGAGGCTCCAGGAGGGAGCCGCATCCAGATATTATAGGTCTTCCAGGTGGTTTGTTGGGGTTCTTGTGGACCTTGGGTAGAGTATAAATCGTCGGGATCCGAGGTTGGTCCACATTCAGGTATGAGTATTCTTTGTCAGTCAGAAAGCCCAATTCCTTCCCTTTTAGGGTTAACATCCTGATTAGGTTTCTGATTTCAGGAGTTGGGTTAGCTCGAAGCGGTTGATAGCTGACTCCATCGCTGAGCTGAGACTCGATTTCTTCTTTATAGTCATCCACGTCCATGATGACTATAGCTCCCCCCTTGTCGGCAGGTTTTATCACTAAGGTTTTGTTCTTCCTTAGGCCATCTAGGGCGGTCCGTTCATTCTTAGTGATGTTTTGCTTCACATACTGTTTCGTCCTACAAAGCTTGAGCACATCTTTCATGACCAGGCTTTCATAGGTCAGAATCCGATGGTGGACCATGGCAGTTTGAGGAGTGAAGGTTGATGGTGGTCGTAGGGTGGTAAATGCTCTCGGGGTACTTGGAGCTTTGTGTAGAAAAAAGTTTTTTAGCCGGATCTTACGGAAGAACTTAGTTAGCTCCGTCTTGATGTTGAACAGATTCGCATGGGATGTCGGCACAAATGACAAGCCTTTACTAAGGACCTGGATTTCTTCCTCTGTCAGTACTTGGTTGGATAGATTCATGATTGGGTTGTCTCTGCTTACCAACGATAGGTTTTTCTTCTCGTGTTGATTTCTCCATGGTTGTCTTGCTGAAACCGTACTTGTTTGTTGGTGTATCCTTGCTGGCGCGAGTTGTCCCAATTCTGCGTGTTCTGTCCCCTTGTGGGACGTCTGTTCCAGTTGCCGCCCCGTCCTCGGGGGGGTCTCCAAGAACTCTCCTCTAAAAAAGCTTGCTGTTGCCTGTTCTGGGGATCTTGTGGCGGTTGGTACCATTCTTCTTGGTTATGATAACCACTGCTTGCCCCGGCTCCCTCGTTGTCACTGCTGCCACTGTAGGAAGAATCCAAAAAGTTCGTATATCTCTTCCCTCCTCGTTGTCCGCCTCTGTAGCTACCTCTTCCCCTATTGGAGAACCGTCCCTGGTTGTCTTGCTTGAAGTAATCTTCAGCTAGGTAAGGGTATGTTCTTTTTTTATTATAATACTGAATGTCTTTAGCCAGCTTTTCAAGTTTTTTGTTTTGAGACTCTACGTCGAAGTCCTTGAGGGTTTTGTTCAGACGTTCTAGAGTATCCTTTGCACTAGCAAAAGCTGAATGGCTAGTGATTTCTGCTCGCAAATCGGTTATTTCTTTGGTTAACTGTTCCACCTGGTCCCTAGCAGTTTCCACACCAAGGACCATCCAGTGGCGAGAACAGTTATTCGCCACAAAGCTGAATCCTTCCTTAAACTTGGGATTGTCCACGAATATCGCCGGTTCGTTCCGAACCTGTAGGCCTGTTGGAATTACGTTGGCTCTCAAGTAGCCGGTGAGAAGATGGCCATGTAGTTTAGTACGTACTAGTTTTTTCTCCAGGCGCTCAAGTTTATTGATTTTCTCATTCAGTGAGAAATCAACTGTTGTGGTGTTGGTTGAAAGGAAAACTGACCCAGTGTCCCCAATGAGATCTCTAATATGGTCTTCACTATAAGAGAGGGTCTCTGTTTCCAACATTGTCTAGCCCTCAATATAAAGCATATGCGTTAAATGCGATTACTCAAAATGAAGATATACAAAGAATTTCTATGACAACCCTCGCAAGATAGGCTCTTGCACAAAGAGTAGTGAGTTAACAATGGGGTATACCCTAAGAACTCTCTGACCTGGGTCAGTGAACATAAGTACGTATAAAGTGGTCAGGTTCTATGGATTCTCGGTCAGGAATTAATCATAAATTACTTTTTACAAAACGGAATTATTTAACATGAAGTCCCAAGGTGTAGTACACAAAACAAATTTATTTAAACATTGTTGTAGCGTTATGATTAACACAAAAGCATTAGAAAACATAAAAGCTAAAGAAGGACCAATTACTTCATTGGATCAGAAGAGGACTAAAGGACATAAGTCTCAAATATTTTCTTCTATAGCAACGTTATATGAGGACAATTGTTAAACATACAGTATATATAATGAGTATTTACATAGTGCGCTCAAAGTGACATGGAAAAAGAGACAGTTAGGTGGGTTGGGGGTGAATGGGTAGAAGTGAGGACTAGGTAAAGGGTGTTGTGATCTTGAAACAATCACAGTGGTTAGAAATGCAACCTTTACAGACTAATTAGTTCATTAGTTCCGTTCTTTTCTTTAACATAGGGTCCGTATTAATCAATGGGTTGCTTCCTATGTTAAGAAGATCAGATGTAATCAAGTCTACGTTTCGACCCCTGGATTAAGGGTTGATTGGAACCTCAGGCTGGGGTCTTCATCAGGACAAGTAGGAGCAGGAGCGCCTAAAGATTAATATAATATTTTTAGAAAGGGGAATTGTATCTGTATTTCGCAGGATGTTAACCCTAAAAGGGAAGGAATTGGGCTTTCTGACTGACAAAGAATACTCATACCTGAATGTGGACCAACCTCGGATCCCGACGATTTATACTCTACCCAAGGTCCACAAGAACCCCAACAAACCACCTGGAAGACCTATAATATCTGGATGCGGCTCCCTCCTGGAGCCTCTCTGCAAATATGTGGACAATTTTTTTAAACCCTTAGCTGAAGCGACACCCACTTATTTGAGGGACACCACACAGGTAATCAACATAGTTGATAAAAAACCCTTCAATAAAGACAACCAACTACTGGTAACCATGGATATCGTGTCCCTATACACGAGTATCCCCCAGGCACCCGCTCTAACAACCATACAGAGAGCCTTGGCAACTAGACCCCAACCAACGGGTGTACCTACAGAATTCTTGGTAGATCTCCTTGAGATCGCAATGACAAAAAATTTCTTCACCTTTCAAAATAAGTTTTATATGCAAAGGAAGGGCGTGGCCATGGGGGCAGCATTTGCTCCAGACCTGGCGATCCTCTATATGAGTGATTTTGAACAGCACACCATCTTGTCATCCAACAATCCCTTTGTGAACAATATATCTGAATACCACAGATACATTGATGATATCTTTATGATCTGGACAGGACAGAATCAAGACCTAATTGAATTCACTCAATGGCTCAACACCCAATCGGAAGACATCAAAATTACCTCAAAGCACAGCAATGAATTCATTGACTTTTTAGACATTACCATTAAGGAACGAGAGGGAATGCTCCACACCACCTTATACAGGAAACCAAGCGAAAGAAACACCTTACTCCGGTATACTAGTCACCATACCCGGGCTCTTCGCGATAACCTGCCCTTTGGGCAATTCCTTCGCATCAGGAGGAACTGCACCCTGAAAGAGGATTACTTTGCAGAATCAGACGACTTGATCTACAGACTGCTGGAAAGAGGATACCCCAGGAGATTGGTGAAAAGGGCACGCAAAAGGGCTTGGTTCAATGATAGAGAGACACTACTCGCACCAAGGAATCGTCAAAACCCAGCCAATAGAATGATCTGTGTCACAACTTTTTGCAGCAAAAGCAATCAGATTCGCAAGATAATCAACAGTCATTGGGATATCATATCAGACCTGATTGAAGTCCCAGAACCACCAATGCATGCATTTAAAAAAGCTAAAAGCATCAGAGATGTGGTGGTCCGCTCTATGCTAGACACCCCACCAGCGCCCACTATACAATCAATGTGGAACCTCCCGAACATTATTGGAAACTACAAATGCAGTAACTGCAAGGCATGTGCACTATGCATAGAAACCAAGAGTATCACACACAATAATGTCACCATTGATCTAAAAACATTGACAAACTGCAATAGCAATAGTGTGATATATGCCATCATGTGCCCATGTGACCTCATTTACATTGGCCAAACTAAGCAAAAAATAAAAAACAGGATACTACAACATTGTAGCAGAATAAGATGTCAAACTATGGGGGCGCCCCTAGTGGAACACTTTCTGGCACTAAATCACACACCTGAATCCCTCAAGTGGGTGGTTATAGAAAAAATCACATTGGGACCCAGGGGAGGTGATCTCGATTCTGTTTTGAACATACGTGAATGTAAATGGATGCAGAGATTTAACTCTGTACAGAATGGACTTAACGAAATTGATGTAACTTTCTCCCAAATGGCTCTGATCAACTGTGAATAACCCTAGAACATTCATTTGGGTCTCACACAATTTTCCATGTTTCTCAATGTGTTTCTATCTGTACTAGTATCCATTTCCTTAATTATGAACATTTATCGGATACGTTATGACTCACCTATGTATGATGCATTCAGTGATGCTTTGTGAATTACGCCAGTACATACACACGGGCTTTCCACATACCCCGTCGGGTTTTCTATGTGTGTTCCCAATGTATTATGAACAACTTTGTTATCTGAGATAATGTATTGGACAGTGCTCTGTCCCATGCCTATATGTTGCACTCAGCGTTTGTATTTACTGGGTTGGTGTTTAATCCATGCCTATATGTTGCACACAGCCTTTGTATTTACTGGGTCGGTGTTTAATCCACCTTCTTAATTCAGCTAAGTATACTAAATGAGAGTAGTCCCTACCAGTATCTCACATGCATCCGCTTTTGGTCACCATACTGTTACACATTCAGTGCTGAACGCCGTCTTGCTTCACCCCACGTGAAACAGAATATTATTAAAGCACTCGAAACAGAGTATTATTAATGCACCCGCTCCCTTGCTGTGCTAGCATGCGCAGGAAACCGCTGATCGAGAAGGATATCTCGTTCAGGCACGGCTTTTTGAGACGCTCCCTAATGTGCAGGCCCAGGCAGCCACCTGATTGGTGGTTTCCGCCGAGCCCCCAGCAAGTACTCAGCGCCTGCACCTCGCGGCTTCACTCGCGACCGGGCAGCGCTGAAACAAGCAACTTTCCCGATGCAGCTCCGAGGACAACCGATATTCTAATTACAGAGAAGGTAACCGATACGATTCTAGTCTTTTGGACCTTCTTTGAGAGGGGCCGCCTGCACTAACATTATGGTTTTCTATGTGACACCACCCGATAAGGAATAAGTGGTTTCTTTAATGGGCCATTTAACTAACTCCACTGTGCTTTACGGGCTGGCTTCAGTATCCACACGAGGCAACACTGATAACTCTAAAGTTCTTTGCCCCGTTTTGGTTTACTCTTTGACCACGTATATCACACGTAATTACCCCGATAACTGGACTAATCTAGCATGGGTTGTCACAACAACCATGCCTAGTTTTCATCTGTCTATATTATGATTGCTAACACTACCTTCCAATGCCACACAAACAGGGTAATTTATACATACTCCTGTCTCTTCTATTCACAGATTAATCCATTATACCCGGACGCAACTTGATTTGAAATTGTGTAGTTTTGATTGGATAACCATCGACGCCCCAGTAAGTGTCCACCGATGTTTCTCTCTTTTGAGCACATATGCTCACGATTCAGTATCTAAAATCTCCATTTTAATACACCTCTAGGCTTCCTACACCACTATGGAACCGACGCAGGTCCATCCTCAATAGGCCACTGGACGGCCCTATATGAAGTAAGAAGCCCACTTTGCTAATTGAGCCCTTGGTAATCACACAGATTTTCTGCGAAATACAGATACAATTCCCCTTTCTAAAAATATTATATTAATCTTTAGGCGCTCCTGCTCCTACTTGTCCTGATGAAGACCCCAGCCTGAGGTTCCAATCAACCCTTAATCCAGGGGTCGAAACGTAGACTTGATTACATCTGATCTTCTTAACATAGGAAGCAACCCATTGATTAATACGGACCCTATGTTAAAGAAAAGAACGGAACTAATGAACTAATTAGTCTGTAAAGGTTGCATTTCTAACCACTGTGATTGTTTCAAGATCACAACACCCTTTACCTAGTCCTCACTTCTACCCATTCACCCCCAACCCACCTAACTGTCTCTTTTTCCATGTCACTTTGAGCGCACTATGTAAATACTCATTATATATACTGTATGTTTAACAATTGTCCTCATATAACGTTGCTATAGAAGAAAATATTTGAGACTTATGTCCTTTAGTCCTCTTCTGATCCAATGAAGTAATTGGTCCTTCTTTAGCTTTTATGTTTTCTAATGCTTTTGTGTTAATCATAACGCTACAACAATGTTTAAATAAATTTGTTTTGTGTACTACACCTTGGGACTTCATGTTAAATAATTCCGTTTTGTAAAAAGTAATTTATGATTAATTCCTGACCGAGAATCCATAGAACCTGACCACTTTATACGTACTTATGTTCACTGACCCAGGTCAGAGAGTTCTTAGGGTATACCCCATTGTTAACTCACTACACTTCCCTGCCTGGGCAAGTTCGCACCGACGCTCAAGCATGAATCCAAATCAGTATCGGCGTACATTCACGTCATTGAGGGCTTGGAGGCTGTTTGTCTTTTCAGTCTGCCCACAGCGGAGCGACTCCGACTGGTTGAAATCTTGTACTGGGTCAACGACAATCCAGACTTCGTCCGCAAGTTTTCCAAACTATTCAGTGGGCTTGGCAAAATGAATAAGCGTCTGATTCGCCTGCACATCAACGACCAAGTGCGCCCTGTTGCTCAGCATCCAAGGCGAGTACCTTTCCACCTTCAGCAGGCCTCAGAGGACGAAATCCAAGAACTACTACAAGCAGACATTATTGAGAAAACGGATGGCCCCACACCATGGGTGTCACCAGTCGTCATAGTTCCAAAAAAGGGCACACCGGAAAAGGTACGACTATGTGTGGACATGAGGCTTCCCAAAACAGCCATAGAATGAGAGCGTCACCCAGGGCCTCACCTGAGTGATATGATATCAGCATTGAATGGAGCCAGGGTATTTTCAAAACTCGATCTCAACAAGGGATACCATCAGCTGGAGTTACACGAAAAGTCAAGGCATATAACGTCGTTTGCCACCCATCTGGTTTTGTTTTGATATAAACGGCTGAGTTTCGGTATCTCCTCTGCAGCGGAAATATTCCAAGAGGTCATCCGCCAAACCATCAGACATATCCCGAATTCCCTGAACTATAGTGATGATGTTTTGGTATATGGGTCAAACACACAGGAACATACCAAAGCTTTGGATCGAGTATGCCATGCTCTCCTAGAAGCTAATTTAACTCTGAACAAGGACAAGTGTGAGTTCCATCAGTCCACTCTTAGGTTTTTCGGACATGTGTTCTCAGGGGCTGGAATGAAGCCTGACCCTGAGAAAGTAGCAGCGCTCAACACCACCAAGAGCCCTCAAGATGTGAGCGACATTAGATCATTTCTGGGCATGGCAAGCTATTGCTCCAGATACATCAAGGACTACGCCACAATCAGTCTCCCACTTTGTGCCCTCACCAAGCAGGGACAACCGTTTGTGTGGAGCCCTCAGTGTGAGCAGGCTTTCCAAGAGATCAAGCAGGCGGTGGAATCGGTGAACAATCTAGCCTATTTCAACCCCAAAAGGAAGACAGAGATCACGGTGGATGCCAGTCCAGTGGGTTTGGGTGCCATCCTGGCTCAGTACGATAGTGACACTGATCGGCGTCACATTGTGGCATACACCACTCGCAGCCTATCAGACACCGAGAAGGCTTATTCTCAGCCCGAGAAAGAGAGCCTAGCGGTCGTCTGGGCATGTGAGCATTTCCATGTGTTCATTTATGGCAAACATTTCACCATGATTACAGATCACCAGGCCTTTGTCACCATCTTTGGTAATCCCAAGGCCAAGATGCCATCTCGCATTGAAATTTGGGGCTTACGTCTGCAGGAGTACACATATACCATCATTCATAAGCCTGGAAAGGCCGAGAATCCTGCGGACTACACGTCCAGACACCCTCAAGCATCTCAAGCCTCACGCCCGTCGATAGCTGAAGAATACATTCATTTTGTGGTAGGTGTAGCCCGACCACCGGCGGTTCCCTTGGAAGCGATACAGGAGGCTACTGCGCAAGACAACATTCTTCAGAAGGTAGTGCGCCGAGTGCGCACACATCGCTGGAGACATGACAGTGAGGACGAGAGAAATGATCCGCAAATCCGTCAGGAAATGCAAGCCTACCGACATGTCAGTGAAGAGTTGTCTGCTACCTCAGAGGGGCTCCTACTGAGAGACCATCGGATTGTCATCCCGAGGCAGTTAGGTCAAGGAGTGGTCAACCTCGCTCATGAAGGTCATCGGGGAGGTGTTGCCACAAAGAGAGCTCTCCGGGAGCGAGTCTGGTTCCCACAACTTGACCAAATGGTAGAGCTCACCCTAAAGGACTGCCCCAGTGTCAACTGGTAAAGCCTGGAGATTCCCCAGCTCCTCTTCAAATGACTACATTACCCAGTGGGGTATTGCAGGAACTTGCCATGGACTTTTATGGACCCCTCCAGTCAGGCAGGTATGTGGTGGTTATCATGGATGAATACTCGAGATTCCCAATAGCTCTGTTTGTGTCTTCTACCAATGCCTCCAGCACCATCGACATACTAGGTGAGGTATTTGCCGCATGGCTGTTCCCAAGGAACTCAAGACAGACAATGGTCCCCCCTTTAACAGTCATGAGTTTAGTGAATTCGCGAAGCATCTCAACTTTCGACATCGGAAGATCACACCTCTGTGGCCACAAGCCAATGGCACCATTGAACGATTCATTGCCACTCTGAAGAAGACTTTTTAACAAGCCACTTTGGAGAAAAAGGACTTACAAGTAGCCCTCAACGAGGTGCTAAGAGCATATCGAACTACCCAGTGGCGGTTTTACCATTAGGGCGTTTGGGCGTTGCCCCACCTATAATTATCAGGCAATTTATTTGAGCGGCGCGTAAATAAATAAACGTTTTATAAATTAACTCGCCGCTCGAATAAATTGCCCGATAATTATTGCCCTGCGGCCGTAGTGTGTGTCATGGACATGGACAGTATGCACTGTCTGACACTGGGTGGCGCTGGACTGACTCTGTGCCGGCACAGTGCGCACTCACTGCGCATGTGGTGTTTGCCCGGCAGGGCTTCTTCAAATAGTAAACTATGTGGCTTTTAAAAAAATGACGGATTAGGGGTTTGCCTGCCTAATGCAACGTACCCCAGTGCTGAAAAAACGAACGACGTTTTTTTTAGGCTCAGACCAATCCTGATGCTACTCTCTTTAGAGAGCAGCTCTCCTCTAAAGAGAGCAGCATCGGGATTGGCTACTACTGTGTCTCGGCGCAAGTTGGCAGCCATCAGTCTAGGCGCCAACGGGACCCCAGAGCAGAGATGGTGCGGACCCGGTCAAGTGAAGACAAGGTACGTTTTTTATTTTATTTATTCCCACCCCCCTGGCCCCCACTGTGAGCGAGCCGTGACTGCTTCCCACATTAGTTTCTTTGTGGCTATAACGAGATCCTTCGTGGCTATAGGGCCCCCGGCCTCAGCAGCACTCCATGGCTTAACACACACAAAGAGCAGCGTGACGTGTAACAGAGCTATGTTACGCAATCATTTGTGCTCGTGGTGAGGGAGGACAGGCGTGTACACACAACAAAGTGAAAGTATCCTGTTACCCGATACTTGCCTTGAGTGCTAACTCGTGACCAACCTGTTGTCGGGAAGCACTGCTTAACTCGTGGCCTGGGAGAGGTGGCACTGGCAAGGATTATCTGTCATGATATATTACACCTCTTGCAGCAGGGGTGTACTACAATCCGGGTCCCACAGACCTGGGTAGTGCGTAGCTGTGGTGCTGGATTCGGTACCATTTGTTTATGAACTGGAATTAACATGCATGTCTGGCAGATGCTGTTAAATAGGTAATCAGTGGGAGGTGGTGACTGAACAGCAGTTTGATGCTCCTTTTCAATTTGTTCCTTTGGCCCCCCTGTCCTGCATCCCTCAATCAAGAAAGGGACAAACTGTGTTGTTTTTTAAGGGAAATGTTCACAGAAAGAAATCGGTAAAGCAGCCACTTGTAGGGAGGGATGTGACTTTATTGCATGGAATGCACTTGATGATTATTATTGTTAGGTCTGTGAGGGGCTGTCTTTGGTTCTAAGGTGGAATGGTGGGCTGAGCTGTGTTTATTCCCAATTATTATGAGACAAATTGGTTTGAATCAAAATTCATATTTTTGTGTTAGGGCATGGTGCTGGCAGAAGTTCTTGAGGTTGGTTATTTGGCTGCCTACAGGCAAAACAAAAGCAGCAGCTAAAAATGTGTAATCCCAGTGTTTGAAGAAGCCGGGTGTATGAGGGTAGTGAAACAGGCTCTCCAATCATGAGGGTTGCTAAGAAAGCTGCAAGCATGACTAGCGACTGCACACCAAGCTTTGTCACCCAAATATCGTTGTTTCGGTTTCCTTTTTTAGATTCAGAAAATATTTTTCACACAATTGTACTACATTTGCAGTTTGCAATTCTGTTTTGGGCATTCACTAATTATATACCATTTGTCAACTCTTTTTCAAAATGTTCTCGGTTATTCGGGCTCCCTCGTTACGCTTGCTCATTGCAGTGCAGAATAATAATTTTTTACGCCCTACCACTTTCAAATCTCACCAGCCGCCACTGGAACTACCCCACATGCTACCACCGAAAGTGTCCTGCCACTCTCATGCTGGGGCGACCCATCAGGACAAGGATCCAGACGTGGGAAGGAGCCCTGAGACCGGTGTTCCCGACACGTGTCCATCGAGAAACAGTGATGGCTGATCAAGCTGGGAAGAGGAAAATGAAAACATATGCGGACACTAGATGGAGGGCCAAGTCTCCCTCTCTTCATACAGGAGATTGCGTAGTGGTCAAGCAAGAGCACTCCAAGAAGACGGATTGTAGATTCAAAGAGGAGCCACTGATCATCACGCAGCAAAAAGGCACCATGGTCACTGCAGAATCTGAGAAAAGACGAATCACCCGAAACGTGTCTCATTTTCAGAAATGTACCCCGGGCATGAAAGAAACACTTGATAAAGATCCAATACAACGAGAGGCCGAAGGACTGAGTCAACTGAGTCCAACATGAGACCTGATAGACCAATGGAAGATGCGTCTGCAGACGTTGGAATGTGTCTCCGACCTCAAAGAGACATACACAAGCCAAAGAGACTCATTGAAGAACTATAATCGAATCAGTCATTTTCTTTTGTTAACAAGGGGGGAGATGTGATGATGTGAACAGTCTAGTAGTTGGGATGGGGGGAGTTACGGGGTTGGAGGAAGAGGAGGGGCAGTGACAGGAAAGGGTTAGTTAGAGTAGGGACAGGGAACTGAGAAGAAGCAAGAATAAATCTCCTTAATCTACATGATTGGTCTTAGTCATTATTGCACCTAAGACATGACAGGGACCTGATGGCGAGTTTGGCAGTACGGCACCAGGTCTACCCCGCCATCGTACCGCCAATCCTGTGGTCTGGCTGCCATCCAGATTACAAGTGATTCTCGTGTCTGGGAGCTATTTTTTAAGTTCTATGCCGTAAGGAACTGGGGTGCATGCACATGGGGGGGGCACATGTTCTGCCCCCCCTACATGCACCCCATGGCACAGAGACACAAGGGGGCCCTGAGGGGCCTCCTTTGTTTCCTCTCCGCCTCGGTTTTCATGAAGGAAGAACCACCATGAAAACCGTTGAGGAGAGGAAACTTGTAATATGCTTCTCGGGACAGCAGCGGACCCACCAAGCGTATTGCGGCTTCGTGACCACCACAACACTGTCACGGTTCCCTGGTGGCTGCGGCAGGGCAATGGCGGTCAACCTCCCTAATTCTAATCGGGCCATCAGAAGACTGCCATCGCTGCGCCCCCACAAGTATGGCGGTCTGTACACTGACGGACTTGTCATTAGGCCCCTAGTGCTCTTCTGCTGCAAAATGCCCTTTTTCCATAGGAAAACCTACAATTGGTAAATATTTGCTATAGCATATGAAACAGCTTTGGTGAAAATTTAACTTATAATGACATATTCTGCATAAGTTTTCTTCCTGGTTGAATTGGATTAGAGTGAGTGGTATTTCATTCTGCGGCCATTTTCTTTTAACAAAGTGTAAGAAACAAATTGATCATGTGAAGGTAAAGTGAAGGTAAAGGAAAACTTAGAAATGTTGTCAAGTAAAAAATTAAAGTTTACAAACATTTGCTTGCTGACAAAAATGTGTACACCTCTACTTTTTAGTTGGTTGCTGAATTTTTGCTTGGTCACTTCATTCCTGTCTACCTAAGAGGTGGTTGCTACTGAGTTGTGTGCATTTGGTCTTTTCGATATTGGCAAGTATAGACATCAGCAGTGGGTGACATGTCATCCTTCACCCTGGTCTTGAGGTCAGTCTGGGGCCCCAGAGAAGTCCACATATCATGGCTCAGGAGAGTGGTGGGGGTGGCGAGCACATTCAGCTTTCAATCCTGTCCACTTAGCAATTCATATTTTAAATGTGAAGACGATGGCTCCAGTTAAGTGGTTTAATGGGGAGTATTGCCAGCAGCTAATGAATTGTGCATTACAGTCTGTAGTTCAAAGACACTGCATTTGTCTCACAAATAGCATGACCTCAACTTATTTATCATCATAACTCAGACAGAGAGAGTTTATAAATCTCTCCTGCGTGGACGCAGTGCAGTCTGCGGCGTCGTGCCTCTCTTAACTCCTAGCGCCCTGACTGCCCGGGGCTGGTGTTCTCCTGTCGGTTTGCTGGTGTTTCAACAAGGAATCGAGAATCAGATTTGTTTACGCACAATGTTTCACAGGGCAATAAAATGGAGTCCAGGAGCGACATCCATCAAAATGTCCGCCTCAGCGGAGCAAGCGTACTCTAGGTTTTGTAATGGAAGGACTCAACAAGTGAGGCAATTTCTCATGATTCTGAAGGCTCGAAGCCTGGAAGTGTCAACCTTGACGTCATCACATGCTCTTTTACAGGCAGATCTACAAGAAACTGATGCAGTGCGGTGCCGCAAGTCAATATGTCGCATCTCTGTGCTTCCCCCTGCGCTGACGCACAAACTGCTGCCCTGCGCTGGCGCAGGAACCCTTGCACCATGGTGCAAGGATGCCTGCGTCGTGGGGAGATTGTTTTAGTACAGGAAGGAGCACCTTCCCAAACAAAAAATAATCAATTGACATGATTTCCTCTTCTAATGTGTGCTGTAGAATGCAGCACACATTGAAACCGGAAAAAAATGAGGAGAAATTAAAACATTTCTCCCTGGTGCACCTCGCTACGCCAGCACTAGGGTGGCGTAGCATTCTGCTGCATTTCCAGATTCACGATTTCTCGTAAATCTGGAAATGCAGCAGTGGACATGGGTGTTGCATGGGAACACCTACAGAAACACCCATGCCACGCCCCTAACACACAAAGTGTTGCGTGAACAGTGGTGATATTTACAAGCACAGGCTAAGTCACTCAGAGTGACTTTACCTGTGCTTGAATTTCACTCAGCAGACTGCACCACCGGTGGATCACGAAACGTGATGCACCACTGGCACAAGGGGCTTGTAAATCTGCCCCTATGTGTTTAGAGCGACACCCTGCTGTAATACCATGGTGTGGACTGCTCTGGAGCTGGTTAAAAAAAAAAGAAAATGGCCAAAAATTGAATTACTGAAATCCGTCTTTTGAATTATTTCTTTTTTTCTGTTTGTTAAACTGTCGAGTGAATTTTGGTAAAACAAAAAAATTAATTTGTGCTCTGCAAGCAAACAAAATATATGTAGATTCCTCGTCTGGATACAGAAAATATCCTTTGTTTACACTTCCTGCACATCCCTGGATGGTAAAAAATGGTTCAAAGACGTGTGCGATATCCACATCCCATAACTCATGGGTTGATAATTGTTAACTGTAGTTTGCCTTCTTTTTAGAGTGTTGTAAATGTCAGATTTGCAACCAGGATTCGCTAATATGTCCTAAGGTCTCAATCAAAACAAAATTCTTCGCCTCTTGGTGTATTAGTTTCTACAGTTCCAGCATGAGCATTGCACATTCATTTTGTAAAACGTGTGGCACAGTAGGGGGGAGTACCTCAATTGTTCTTCTGCATGAGTGACTGCATTGTTCAGCAATGCTGGATTGTTTATTGCGTAGGGAAATCATGTATGTCACTATCAAACTTTATACATAGGCCCAGGAGTATTTTGGTGTAGTCTTGGAAATTTTCCTGCTGTGAAAATGTCACCTAATGTATGAGATTACTCTATTACACCACCACATGTAAACAAGATGTCCGTTAAGGGGCAAATCCTCTCATGCAAGCACGGAAACATCTTGAAAATGGTCTTTTTTAGGGTGCTTTCCCCGACTTTTTGCGTTTCTCCTACATTGTTTCCAGCTAAACTGGATGCTACCCTTAGGGCTGAGCGTGTTTGACACTACCATTTAGTGCCAAAGGGCTGTATTCATCATATACATTATGGGCTGATTCAAGTTAGCTGCAAGTCCCTTGTCTAGGGATAAGACCTATACTTAGGGCATGTATTTTCAAGGCTCCTCCATGGGCCTGCAGCATGGGGTGTGTATCTACAGAGGTAGCTCATCGATTGTGCCACACGTTTGCCCAGGTGGGGCCTGTGTGCACAGGTTACTGTTACTTGAGTTGGCATTTAAAAAGCTACATGCCAAGGTTCTACAGGTGATAGGGTGTGGTGTTGGGAAGAGGTGGGGATGGAACTGGCATCTACATTTAAAGGCCAGCATGTGCCCAATGGTCACTAGGGTTGGCATGGATCCAGGAGTCCAGGGCCATGTATCTAGATATTTTTGGTTATTCTTTCTCAGGCACTTGACCATTATTTTTTTCATGTGCTTGTGTTTACATGAGATAGTTAATTGTTTTTCTTCCACTTTTTAAAGTTTTTTGCATCAGTAAATGTTGCCTTATGCTATTTGAGTTTGGGGTATCTGTAAAGGTTATTTTAAATGCTTGTCATTGTTTATATTTTGCTGTTCTGTTGATTGTTGCTTTTTTCTAGTGACGTACTAGGCCCTTGGAAAGGCCAGGTACATTTTCAATGTATATTCATGCAATCCTTTCCCTGCAATCTTGCAAGTTTTGTTGATGGAAGGGGAGACCGGACTCCAGCCATGGTAGGGGAAGCCATCTTCCCTTTGTTTTCCATGCCTCTATTTGATGATAGCCATTTTGTGGATGCTGTGTGCATGTGTGAGTGTTTTTCTATATGTGGCAGGTGGCCATTTTGGCTTTGTTCTCCATGCCTCCTTCCTTGCTGGACCATGCCATGTGTGAGTGACCAGCATTTTGTTGAGCCAATGGGTGTTTATTCATCAACCTATCAGAGGAATTTAACACCAAAGTCTGCTAAATGATTTATCCCAGAGGTTCCAGCACTGGATTTGTAGCCATTGACAGTTTCAACACCCTTGGTGTTGGAGGATAATTTAGGGTCCAGTGTTCAGTATACTGTTTCAATATAATTGTGTAGAACTTCCGAAAAAAGAAGCAGTGGTCAACAACATACTGGTCACCTATCAATGGTTTTGGACACATTTCAGTTATACCTTCAAAGCACTGAAGCAGTTGATGATCATTCAACATACTAATAGAGTTCCTGTAAAATCCAACTTGTTGGAACTCAAATAGAACAATTGATGGACGAATGCTGAACAATGCCAAACATTCACCCCCAGTGCATATTTTAGCAGTACCAGTTTATGATTAAGTACTACAAAAGGGAGGGGGTGAAACTACCAAAACCATTAAGATGGAGTTTCTCAAATGGTGATTAGTGGAGTGCCTGATTCTAGTGGTGTTTGTGGTTTTGAAATGGGAAGACAACAAGGAGAACGGTACCATGAGCCAAGCAATCTCATTATTGAATATGTTGCAGGGACATTTACAAAATGTGGAATAAATATTTTCCAATGTCAATGAAGAAGCAGATGCTTTGGTCAGCTGCTTAATACTTCATCTAAACAAACATCAAAGGCTGCAAAATGAGATTGTGTCTTCCAAAGAGTACACCAGTGCCACAATACTGGATCCACAGTTAAAAAAGCAATGTCTATTTTCATTTCCTTTACAACAGTGGGTGTCGCGATCCACAGAACTGGCTTGCCAGATAAGAGAGTGGTCTAGAAGATGAATGATTGCAACTTCGAGGACCTGAATTTCTGCCTTCAACGTTTGGAGAGTGTGGTGTTGATCCAAAATTGAGAAGCATGTTGCAACTGTAGCAGCAACACCTACCAGTCATAATTCCATCGCCTGCTACTAAACTTAAGGCATAAACAACTTAATTTTCAGCATCTGAAGTGGGTTGGTTCATGGATATATTAGGCCTAAAATCATTTGTGCCGTCACAAGCAACACCAGAACAACAAGTACCAACCACAGTGACCCTCAAGAAGATGGTACAGGATTATTTGGATGATCCAGCAGTGGTCCAACTGGATCAATACCAATTGATCTGTTGGCAAGGGACTTAGGAACTGTGCCCAGAATTCAGTGGGTGGGCAATAAAGTATCTGTCAGGTCCTGTAGCCAGTGTATCTTAGGAGAGTGTTTTAATATAACTGAGGCAATTGTCACAGTCAGAAAGACTAGTCTCTCACCTCAAAACACGGAGAGACTGACAATGAATAAATAAAATAAATATATCATACCAAGATATAGGCTCTAAAAGACACAACCATGATAAAAGGATGTTTATCGGACATCACTAGTGTGGCAAGTGATCATCCTCCAGATGGTCCACCTGAATTTAAGGATGAACTGTACTTTCCAGATAAAAAAAGAATACATTTTACAATAGAAATGACCACTATGAAAAAAGTAACAAAAATGGAAAAAAACATTTTTATTTTTAGATTTTGTGTGCCGCTAATGTAAATTAACTTAAATGGATAAGTGTGCCTACACAGATAAACAATCACAGAGAATGCAGCCATTCAGCTGTAAATGAAGATGAAGAGGGCTGCATTGCATAGTTTATGCATGTCGCTTCCATGGGGAAAAAAGGGAGTTTTAGAGGACACCATACTTGGAACAGGTAACTTGCATCCGTGAATGCCAAATGTTTAGTTGTGTGATGGATGTGATGGGCTTAGCTTAGGTAAATTTGGTATCTCATGCTTGGGTTAATATTCTATTCAGTGTGAATGCTAGGAGTGTTACTTGGTTACCGTTGCAGTAAGTTGCATGCCAGCATCTATTGATTCTCATGAACCTTCTCTATTTACCTAGACTAAGACTAAAATTCCTTTTATTTTCTTGCTCAACAGGTTTGTCTCTTTTTGGAAGAAGAAATACAATTTGTAAGTCTCAACAAAATGAAAAAGAAGGAATAAAGCTTATCTACTTCTATGGGAAGCAAGAGTACTCATTATGGCGTATGCCTGTGGACTGGAAATGGAAAGAGGTGTGTAAGTGATTGCTGTAATATTTGAGGTGGGTGGGAACCCATCTAAAAAATTAATCACAATTGTTGTCAGGTCTAAGTGCTTATACTCATGTTGCTATACCATAACAAAGTAATGAAAATTATCTCAAAGATGGAAGTTCCTGTTAAGAAAGTAGCCAGTGAGGAGCAAAAGAAGTCTGTTACCAATGCCACCAGTAGGAGCAACCCCCCAGCCATTATCCTTCAATGTTGCATGTGTACTGCACTTTCCAATGGACAGGAAGAAATTGGGAAGAGGATTAGCCCTTGATCGAAAACCACAGCACCACTACCATAACCAAAGCAGATGTGTCTCAGAGCTGCAATGATTCTAGTCATTGTTGAGAGCAGTGAATCGAAAATCAAATGGTTCAAAGAGCCAATGCAATTATCGTCACAGGAAACTCAATAGCAACAACATCTGATCTTCCAGAGGTAGGAAAAGAGCAGGAAATTGAGCTTGATACTTAGCACTTACATTGGACACATCGTCTCTGTGACCTCCTGCAAGGAAAAGAAAGCACATTCCCCGTCTTTTCCAAGCCCCACTTCTTATTATCTTGACATGGATTGGACCCCTTCCAAGACGCGCTGTTAGAAATGGGGGTCTGTGGTTGGCAGAGTTAGGTACCTCTGTCCAAAAGGGACATTTGCTTTTGGTCAGGATAAGGAGGATACACACTTCAAATCACCCCTACTCACCCCCTGGGCAGCTTGGCACGAGCAGACAGGCTTATCCCAAAGGTAATGTGTATAGTATTTGTACTCAAAACACACAGTAATACAGTGACAATACCACATATGGACACCACACGAGTTTAGGAAAAATAAAGTATCTTTATCTAAACTCAACAAGACTAAAACGAAAAAAATCCAACATACATGTAGTAAGAATATGACTTTAAAAGTGTTCAAGCAACTGGGTCCACAAAAAACAATGGATGTGTGATTCTACACAAAGTACCTGTAGATGCGTCAAAATTCACAAGGCCAAACGGCCACAGTTAAGGGAACCATCGAGAAAAAAAGAGATGCGTCAGTACCTGAGTCCTTGGGGAGGCGATGGAAATGAAGTGATGCATCAAATCCAGACTGTAGGGGGTAGTGAAGCGTCTACTCCAAGGCGGTTATGGTCTGCGTATCATACGTTGGGAAAACTTGCCACACAGGTGCGATGAGTGAAAATCCGGGTGTGCCGGCGATCAATGTGGTGATGGCAAGTGGCACTGTATCAGTTTCTTCAGCCGTGATCCCACGACGTGTCGGTTCTTGCAGCTGTGAGGGGACTGCGTCATCTTTGCTGCGGCGGGGAAGTGCGTGGAGATTCTTCTCGCACTGCAGTGCTGCTTCTGGAAAAAACAGCAGCGAGAAGGGCAATGCATCCAGCTCCTAACAGCAGGAACAACCTCCAGAGGTGCAGAATTGGAATAAGCAGCTCCTGGCAGGTCAGACCTCTCAGCGGCAGAGTTCAGGGGAGCTGAGTGTGAAGTCTTTGTGTCCCTGAAACTTAAGAACAGGAGGCCAGCACACACAGGCCCTTGGAGATTCTTCTTCAAGCAGGTTCACAGAAAAGTTCCAGTCTTAGTCCTTTCCTTGGCAGAAACAGCAAGTGAAGGCTAACCCCGCACAGCTCACAGCACTTCAGCTCTTCTGCTTGGCAAAGGTTCCTTTTAAGTCCAGAAGTGATCTAAAGTTCCGGGGTTTAAGGTCTACTACTTTACCCCATTTTGTCTTTGTTTTCTTTGTGCAAGGGTCTCTGTACACGGTACTAACCACTGACTGGACGCCGAGATCACTCAGGCAAGTGAACACACTAATGATATGCAGGATACTTGTCATGGATCTCTATGTGTCAACTATCCAGTATTGATACACATTAGAGACATCGTACCCACATTTCAGACATATTTTTGTGGCCGGCTATGAAATGGGAGGCCACTTACCCAAAATAAAATAGAAGGAAGACAATCTGGGCAAATTCGCAATTTTCAGAATACTTAGAACAAAGAATCTACTACATCTTTATTACTCCTCAATGATACGTTTTGATTCACATTTTTCTGCTATTACTCATGACCACCTGACCGTCAATCAAGCCTTAAAGAAGTTACTGCGTGACGAAACATGTGTGAGCTGTTGTTCCTGGTTTTAATACATGCTGCCATCTGCAACCAACTGACTTTTGTCTTCAATATTAAAATGAATAAGCATGTGAATATGAAATGTTGAAACTACTCTCTTTTACTATTGTTGGGATGGCTTTGGTACTGCAATCTTGCCATTCCAAACCAATTCTGTCCTCACTGGTGCAGTATGACCACAGGGGGTGGAGACAGTATGGTGCAAGGGAGACCAGCATTATTCAGGTGCAAGGAAAACTCCTCCCACTACTCTAAATGCAGCCAACGTCTATTCAGCTCATCTCTGAGTCATCCAGGAAGGCCAGGTATACCTCAACCCCCCTAGTGGCTGTCTACAGTGAATGCACATCCCCAGCCCTTGGCACTAGGCATAGGCGAATTTTGCGAATTCGTGACCCGCGAATTTGCGGATTTGCAAATTCGCGATCCGCAAAATTCGCGAATTTGTGCGAATTTGCGGATTTTTAGTTTTTTGCGTGTTCGCGGGGTTTTTTGCATGTTCGCGGGGTTTTTTGCGTGTTCGCGGGGATTTTTGCGTCTTCGCGAGCCGCTTGCATAGCGAAGTTACCCATGCACTCGTTTATGGGAGAGGGAGAGAGAGATAGATAGATAGATATATAGATAGATAGATAGATAGATAGATAGATAGATAGATAGATAGATAGATAGATCGAAAGAGAGAGAAAGAGAGGGAAAGAGAGAGGGAGAGAGAACGAGAGAAAGAAAGAGAGGCCGGATCTCTGAAGGGCCAGATTCCTGAGTTGCCCCTACAGAACATACAGCTTTTTATTTTTAGCAAAATGCATATGAAAATTGTGCTGCAAAGGTCTCTTTTAGTTTAACCCCTCCTGACAACTCAAAATGGGTGTATTTGCCATCCTCTCCCTTCTTCCTGTTTTTTATATCTGTAAGTGCTTCCTGATGAGGTTTAATTCCTTGGACAGGTGCCTCGTTGCCTACTTGTAACTATTCTCTGACCCTGCTTCAAGGGTCAGAGCAGGGTCAGAGAATAGTTACAAGTAGGCAACGAGGCGCCAGGAAGCAATTAGCAGCAGGTGTCCAAGTTGAAGATAATTTGTTTGTAACCCTTTTGTAAAAGGGTACAAAGAAATTAGGTTCAACTTTTGCACCTGCTGCTGTAACCCTTGCTTGGCTGAAAATTCGTCCCCGCTGATTTGCGGATTTTACAGCGATTTCGCGAGATTTGCGGATCGCGAAATCGCGGAAAATCCGCCAATTCGCCCGCGAAACGGATTTTACGCCCACCCTTACTTGTCACTCCAAACCCAGACAGTCAATCCACAAACAGGCAGAGGCACACAGAATGGTGAACCAAGAAAATGCCCCCTTTCTAAAAGTTCATAAACACAAAATACCTCTAATACCATTTTGGCCACAAAAGTCCTTTTTATTGACTTGGGGGAACAATTCGTGTTTGCTATTTACTTCAATTACTTTTTTCATTTTGAGAGTTTCCTATATCAGATATATTTACACGTCTCCTTTTGTTGTAATAACACATGAGAACATTTATATACAAAAACACTTATATATGAGACATATGCATAAATGTAATATTTTAAACACACTCAAACATAATTGGACAGAAATATATATATGCATAATATTTAACAAGACTCACTAAACAATTATATTCCATAAATAATTTATAGGGTACACAAACTAAAGTATCAATTCGCTTTTGTTGTCCTAAACTCTTGAAAACAAAAAATCCTGGAACCAAATATAGCTAGGTCCTCAGTATGTCCTAAATTAAGGTCCTGTATAGGGTCGGAGATTATTTTCACAAGCTGGTATGGGGAACAGGAAAGTTTCCACTGGACTGCCCGGGAAGGGTCAGTTTCTCCGTATCCTAGTTTGCTCTGAACCACTATCTAGTCAGTGCTGACGCGTTTCGACTTTGTTTAGGTTGGACCAAGCACTCCGTGTCATAAAGGTCTTCTTCAGGGCTGGGCTTTATTTCTGATAGGACATCTTTTATACCTAAAGGGGTGACGAAATTGCTTATTTTAGTGTGTGTTTTTCTGTTGAATTACCTATACAAGTTTTTGCATTGTTGTGTACTCACGTACCCGATTAGTGCTGCAGTGCACCGAATCAACAGCTTCCTGCCTGTTTAAAATGAAAAATTAGGTTCATTTTTATTGATCTAATATTTTATAGATATATTCACTAAGTAGTCAAAGACTCCAAGGACCTACCAAGCTGTTGTAGGTTCAGTCCTTCCAGTGTTTGTGCTTTTATTCTGAAATGTACTTCCTGATAAAGAAATAAACATGTTTTAGTTGTTTTCCGTATGGGATAAGCATTCAGTATTTGCTATTTTTGTTCCTCTGCTTGCGTTTACTGCTGTTTCCATTCATGATGTTATCTTGTGCACAACCTTCTAGCTCATTGTCAGACAGGCTGTTCTTTAAGTGTGGTTTGGCCATATATTGCTTGTGAAGGCTCACACTCATCTCTCCATAGATAGCTTAAAAGGACTGGCTGTGCTGCATTGCATGCGTGTTTTAACAGGGCGTGTGTATTCAAGTAGGGGGTGCCGAGAGTGCAGGCATTCACATTCACTCGTACCTTTTTCTTTGCTGTTTGGTTTTAGGCGCTTTCCTTTACTGGTCTGGCTGCCTCACTTCTTCAGCATCTTCGCAAACCTTCCATTTTGTAGGCAGCGGAAAAGGCGTGATAAGTCATTATCCACATGACTGTTTATTTATTGCTTGCCATGATGATTTGACGCAGTCTGACATAGCCTATGGCTGATTTTAAATTTATTGTCTGTACTGGATTCATGCATTTTATTAAGCGTACATGTAGAGGCTATTTTTAAGAGAGGAATTCCATGATATCTCGATCTTTTCTTGTGTTTCATAGTGTGGCTATGCCTTTATTTCATCCCGACTTCCGGCGGCGATAGCGTTCTTTACTTACACGTTGTCATAGTGATGATTCTCAGTGTCTTGTGGCATTTTCTTATTGGACACGTACACGATACTGGAGTGTCCACTTGTTGTGCTGTTTTGAATGAACTTTATTGCAAGTTACTTGGACTTAGCTCGATGTCTATTCTTACGTTCTGACCTGATTTCCATGGGTATAGTTGTGCATTATGCATGCTGGAGTTGACTGTGTAGGATTTTCTTTTTCCAAAGCGGGTTTCAATAAACTGTCAAGACTTTTACATGGAGGGGGCTTGAAAAGACTGCTACATATCCTCCTTCATTGAGGAAGACGTCAAAGCATTCCTAACCTTTCTTTGTATGTTGTCCTAGTGATAAGTGGCATTGTGACATGGCATGTTCTTATTGGACATGTTGTGTACACTGCTTTGTTTCTTTAATGCTGCTGACAAGGGGACTGTGTTTATTCAGAGACCTGTTCGATTTAAAAGGATTTAAAGTTTTTCTTCTTGGAAACCCAGTTTTCAGAGTTTTTGGGAAATGGTTGTTATTAATATCCCGCAGTTGTTCCAGTGCACTCTACTAGGGACTTACCAGTAAATCAAATATGCCAATCAGGGAGAACCAATTGTAATAACAATTTACACATGGGTCCCTTGCAGTTTGACACTGATCAGCAATGGCAACGTGCCCAAAGCATCTAAGCCAGCAAAAACGAAAGCCAACACAGCATCAAAAATACAGGAGGTAGAGGAAAAAAGTAAGGGTAAACTATGCCAAAGATGCCAAGTCTAACATGTGCCATGAGTGACAAAGGAAAAGGCACGTTCCTGAAAGCCTTGGAAGTGAGGAAGATGGTGAACTAGTGCTTGTTTGTGAGGAGAGTGGCATACAGGAATTGCAGATCACCTCTGTTCAAAAGGTTCTGAGTCATGAAGAACCTTCAGACCACCGCCGCCTTCCATATTTTCCAAAGCTGAAGACCTGTAGCAAACATTAGCCCCGCTGCAGTCACTGCACATCCTTGAGAAAGGCAAACAAAAAACCTAGCTTCATCAGACAATGTTCTTCAGGCATTAGTTTGATAAGAAAGCTTGACTCTTGGGTTTTAGGGCATCTTTACACTCAGGCCGCTAGGGGAGCACATCTCAAAATGCTCACTTTGACAACACGGTTTCTTGTGGTAAGCCAGGTGGACATTACGTTACTGGGGGCCACTTGTCCCATCTGGAAAATCAATACACAATCAGATAGGAAGAGTACCATAAAGAGATAGATGCGGTGAGCAAGAGGAATTTGAACTGACAGAAAGAGTTGGTAATGAAGATGAAGAAGATGTTGTCACAATCCTTGTCAGGTTGAACCACAAAAGTTACTAAATATACCTGTGCTTAAACCTCTGGAAGATTGGCACAAAGTAGTCAGTCTTAACTTAAAGTGTAAAGTATTTATGCAGTACTCAAACAATAAACAAGTAAAGACATAACACAAGGAAAATCCCAAATCATTGTTAAGAATAGGGTAGGAATAAATACATTGACAAAAAAATACCAAAAATTACATTAGAAGACCTGAAGTAATGATTTTTTTTATAATGTAAGATTAGCACCAAAAAGTATTAGGCACAGACCACGGTCATCTGGTTTAGTTTTACCAGGACAAGGGTAAGGTTTAATCAATCAATCAATCAATCAATCAATTAATCAATCAATCAGAGTACTTGTAAAGCTTGCTACTTACCCGTGAGGGTTTCAAGGCGCTGAGGGGGAGGGGGTGCCGCTACTGTTTGAAGAGCCAGGTCTTGAGGAGTCTTCTGAAGGCGAGTAGGTCTTGGGTCTGCCGTAGGTGGGTAGGAAGGGTGTTCCAGGTCTTGGGGGCGAGGTAGGAGAAGGATCTGCCGCCGGAGGTTGTTCATTGGATGCTGGGGACAGTGGGGAGGGCGAGGCTGTCGGAGCGGAGCTGGCGGTTAGGGTGTGGAAGTTGAGTCTGCTGTTCAGGTAGGCTGGTCCGGCGTTGTGGAGTGCTTTGTGTGCGTGGGTGAGGAGCTTGAAGGGGATCCCCTTGTCGATGGGGAGTCAGTGTAGGTCTCTCAGGTGGGGGGTGATGTGGCTGCGGCGGGGGACGTTGACGATCAGTCGGGCGGAGGCGTTTTGGATGCATTGTTGTCGTCGTAGGTGTTTGGCTGGGATTAAGGCTGACAGTGATGGAGCACAAGTCTGATACAGGGCCCAGGTTTGTCCAATTGAAAAGTTTTACCTTAAAACTTAGGGGCAGATTTACAAGCCCCATGTGCCTCTTTTACGCCGCTGTTGCATCACTTTTGTGACGCAGCGGCGGCGCAAAAGAGGCGCCATGATGCAGGATATTTACAATGTGACGCATCCGGGAGATGCGTCACGTTGAAAAGCCCTGCGCCAGAAGTAGGCTTTCCGGAGCAGGAGGGGGGGGGCGTTCCGGTGCAGGAACGCCTCCTAAAAGTGGCTGAGAGCTTGCTGAGAGCATTGCTGGAGCTGCATCGCGCTAGCGACGCAACTCCAGCAATGCACCACCTTTACAGCACAGATGCGTCATGCATCTGTGCCATTTTAGCCCCATGGTGCGCCGCATTGTAAATGTGGTGCATCCATGGTGGCGGAACTGTGGCACACAATAACTGACGCATCCCTGCTAATATGCAGGGATGAGCCAGTTATTGTGAATCTGGCCCTTAGTCTCTGGAATGGAAGTCCAAAGCCCTCAGTGGGGCAAGAGAGCAGACTGTTGCTGAAGAGGGCTCCACATTGTCGCATAGCCACTGGACGAGGTCTCGGTGAAGCTGTCGACTTTTGGCGGAGAAGCTATGATCAGGAGAAATTTGAATTTCATCCCCTGAGAAGGTCCCCCACCAGCCACATACTTTTTGTGAGTTTGCATGCTGAAGATTTTTACCTTCGGACTTAGTCACTTTTTTGGAGGTCAGATTCTTTCAGCAGGGCAAAGCTGCATGATGTAGCTAAATAGGACTCCATAAGGTTGGATACCTTCTCTGCGAGGTCCTGCTAAATCAGATTTGCTGATGTGAAGACGAATGTAGCAGGAGCAACCTGAATCTTTAGTCAAATGGTGATGCACCTTTGTTGAATAGGTTTGGCAGGTTGGTCCCGGTTCCCCATCTGTTCTCAGAGCAAAATGTTCGCAAAATGTTTCAAAGTCCAAGGTTTCATGAAACTTCAGGAGAAGTACACTTTGACACCAGTCAAGAGTCCAGGAACATGGGAACACCAATTGGGGGTCAAACCTCACTTCAGAAGAGCCTAGCAGCATGGTCCTAGGCAGTTCCTGTTGGAAATAGCTGGGAATGCAGGAAAAAGGCCTCTTGGAGCTTGCTGTGTCCCTGAAGCCCATAGAGGAGATCCGCCTTATGGTACTTGGAGTTCACTTCTTTGTCCTGGGTACAAGAGGGAGAGCAGGTCCAGTTTTCATGCCTCTTCTCAGGTCACAGACAGCATAACTAGTCATATTGTATTCCTCCACAGGTCCAGAAGTGATCCGAGAAGGGTACTAGGGGTGCCACATTTATGCCCAGTGCCAGCCCGTAGGTAGTTGAAACTCTTGTCTACTACCTAACCAATGGGGTAAATGTTTCCAGGCGTGACCCAACCGATTTTGGCAGCAATTCTTATGTGTTTTACCTTAACCTTTCCACAGTGCCCATCTCTACCAAAAACCAACATGGTGGAAAATGTATTCCCTATGCAGAGCTTCCTGTGCGTAACCAGAAATTTGAGTATGATAATTACCAAACCCTCCCTTGTTGACACTCTGAGGTAGCACTTATCCCACTAGGATAGGGGTCTGGCTGGCTAGCAAGACAAAAGGGGACATGCCCTGATATGACCTACATCTGCCTGTGAAAGGGTAGGCATCCTCTGACCTTAATTAAATTCACGAGCACAGCTTAGATGACCATCCTGTGTGGAGAAGGTCAAGACCTCTCCTATTGTTTCACATCTGGGAGCCATTTCACACATAATCACAGATCTATTCAATTCCTATGTGACAGTGTACACTGGCAGAAAGCCACGTTCGTCTCACGTACGAAAATGTCAACTTTCTAAAAGTGTAATTTTTAAAACAGTAATTTAAAGTTTGACTTGACCATTAAGTTAGTTCTTAAATTACAATTAAAATGACTCCTTGAACCATATTTCTAGTTGCTATCGAACTGAAGTGAATTACTATAAGTTGGTGTCGCACAGTGTTTTCGAATGGGAGGCCACTCTTCCCAGAGTGGAGAAAGACTTTGAAGGTTTTCCACTGTCAGGACAAGTAAACCATTAAATATGCATGTACTACTTTTTAAATCCCATGCACCCTGCCATTTGGGTATTTAGGGCCTACCTTAAAAGTCACTTATTAAAAGAAAAAGAAAAGGTTTAAGCCTGGCAAAAGAAAGGCCGAGAGGCATATTTTACAGTGCTGCTTTAGTGGATGGCATAATGAGTGCTGCAGCCCACTTTCATCATTGAATTTACAGGCCGTAGGCACTTGTAGTACCATATTCTAGAGACTTATAAGTGAATTAAATGTGCCAACTAGGGGCATGCTAATTTTCCCATGCTTACCATTGGTTTGCAGGAGTAAAATGTGCAGAGTCCTAGGGCCAGTAAAAATGGGAGGGAATTCCATGAAAAAGATGGTCCTCTCCAACAGGGTGAGTTATTTATGATAGTGCAGACTAGTGGCTGAGTGGCAAATCCTGGACCAATGTCAACTCAGTGGCTGGCATTGCAACCACCATTCCGACGGATACAAGATCCTGAGAAAAGACAGACTCACCCGCCCAGTAGGAGGCATCACCATCATCCACAACAGCTCCCTGCTCATGATGACAACCACCGACCAGGATGACACTAGGACCCTCATGGATCATCTCCACTTCCAGATCCAGACCAACCCTAAAATGACTCTCTGCGGAACCCTCATCTACAGGCCGTCTTGTCTCCCTGCTCCTTTCACCGACATCATTGCTGACTTCATCGCACCCCGCAGACTACATACTACTTGGATACCTAAATTTCCACCTGGACAACAACAACAACCCCAACACCACCGCCCTACTAGGGGACCTCCCCAACGCAGGACTGAAGCAACTAATCACCGTCCCCACACACACTGCGGGACACACACTCGACCCTGTCTTCACAGATGGAAACAGCATCCCCTATAGCCACACCACAGAACTCCTCTGGACAGACCACTGCTGTTTCCACTTCTTCAGAAAAGCAACCGTACACAAGCAGGCCCACTGCCACCCCTGTCAAAGCTGAAATAAAGTCCCAGCTGACTTCTGCCCTCATCAGCACCCCACCACTGACAACACCAGAATCCAAAACCATGACACGCAATGTTCATCGCTGGATTGCGAACTGCATTTACACCCTTGCCACCCTCAAGAAAGACACAGGGTGACCCATCGAGAAAGCAAGTGGGTTCACCCCTGCACTTCAGGAATTCAAGAGCTCCTGCCGACGACTCAAAAAGAGATGGAGGAACAACAAAACCCCAGAAATACACACCGCCTAAATAGTAGCCACCACAGCACATCATCACCTCATCAAAGCCAAAAAAAGGTCTTCCTCCAAGACAGAATCCTCACCAATGCCCACAACTCCAAAGAACTCTTCTCCATCATCAAATAATTCGCCAAACCCGGCAGTGAAACAACAGATGTCCCACCCTCCCAAGACCTCTGCAACAGACTCAGCACTTTCTTTCACCTCAACATTAAGATGATCTATGACAACGTCCACTACCAAGACCTCCGCACCTCTCCAGCTCCCACCCACAACAACACCACCCAACAGACCCTGCTCACATGGACCCCACACACGACATAAGACATCTTCTGGAGCACTCACAGACCCATGCCCACCCCACATATTCCACAAAACCACCACGGCCATCGCACCCGAGCTACGCCGGACGATCAACTGCTCCCTCGAAACTGCTACAAGTCAACACCCTCCTGGAGAACCCTCTACAGTCCCGACAGACATCAAGAACTTGAGGCCCATCTCCCTGCTCCCTCCCATTCACAGCCAAAGCCATTGAAAAGGCCACTCAGCTAGCAAACTTCATCGAAGCCAGCAATGTCCTGGACACCTCCCTATCTGGATTCCACAGCAACCACAACACAGAGACCTCCCCAATCGCTGCAGACATTATCTGCTCCCTACTCGACCAGGGTCAAATGGCAGCCCTCATCCTACTAGACCTCTCATCTGCTTTCAACACTGTCTCCTACCACACACTACACACCAGACTACACAACTCTGGCTTTCGCAGAAAGGCCCCTGACTAGATATGTTCATTTCTTACAGGCAGAACTCAGCGAGTCAGACTCCTGCCTTTCCTCTCGGAACAGATGTGGAGTGCCCCACGGATCCTCCACCAGCACCACCATCTTCAACATCTACATGGCCCCCCTCGCAACCATCGGTAGAAACCATGGGCTCTACATAGTATCCTACGCCGACGACACCCAGCTCATCCTCTCTCTCACCAAAGAACCCAACATTACCAGGCACAACTTCCAAGAAGGGATGAAAGCCATTGCCACCTGGATGAAGAGGACCTGCCTGATACTCAATCAATCAGTGGTTTATAGAGCGCGCTACTCACCCTTGAAGGTCTCAAGACATTGGGGGGCAGGTAAAAACAGCTCCGGGTCAGTCAAAGAGCCAAGTCTTGAGGTCTTTCCTGAACGTGTGGAGAGTTGGGGAAGGTCTGATGTTGACCAGGACCGTGTTCCAGGTTTTGGCTGCGAAGTGGATGCGGGGGCCCTCTGCTGGGGCGAGGTCGGCAGAGCAGAGGTTGGGTGAGTGGATACATACTTGGTCGTTGAGGTATTTGGTCCGATGTTATTGAGGGATTTGTAGGCGTGGGTGAGGAGTTTGTTGGTGACCCTCTTCTCAATGGGGAGCCAATGGAGGATTTAAAGGTGTTAGGTCATATTTTCGTAGCGCGGTATCCCTATGACAAGCCTGGCGGCAGCGTTCTCGATAGTTTGGACCTTGCGTAGTAGTGTTTTGTTGATTCCGGCGTAGAGGGCGTTGCCGTAGTCAAGTCTGCTGGTGATGAGTGCGTGGTTGACTGTCTTTCAAACTCAGCTCTGAGTTAACAAAAGTCCTCATCCTTGGCTCCACCCCTTCCACCTGGAACGACATGTGGTGCCCACCTGCCCTCGGAAACCATCCCACCCGATGGACCATGCACGAATACTCTGCATCATACTAGACTTAGTGCTTATGATCAATGCCCTATCCTCGGCATGCTTCAACACCCTCCGCATACTTCAAAAAACATTCAGACTTCTTTTGTTAAAGGAGAGCAGAAAAAGCAATTCCCTGTACACTAGACAGTTTTCAGTCTTTCACTTTAGAGGAAATACAGAACTCCTTGGCTGCAGCCAAGTCCGGGTTCCCCCGGGATCTATGTGCCACCCAAGATAATATCTCTTCTTGCTACCTGTTGCGCCCCTGTGATCCAAGAGATCTTTAGCTGCTCTACAAAAACAGGCATTATCCCGAAAGAGTGGAAGGAAGCATGTGTAAAGCCCATATTAAAAAAAGCAACGCTGGAGCAACAATCACTCTCCTACTACCGCCCAATATCCCTGCTACTTCTTCTGGGTAAACAACTTGAAGGCCTAATAAATAAGCAATTAGGATCCTACCTTGAACCCAATCACATTCTTGATACCTCACAATCTGGTTTCCAAACTGGGTACAGTACAGAGACTGCACTCCTGGCCGTGACTGATTCACTGAGATGTTATGTTATGTTATGTTAAATTGGGACTTGTATAGCGCAACGGCTACTCCAAAGGAGTGTCCCGGCGCTTTGAGCTCCAAACCAAAAGTGGGACAGGAAACATAACGATAACAGAGAAAAGGGCCACAGAGGGGAGAATTATCCGGCAATAGGGGGAGATAGGGGGCGGATGCAGGAAGACCTGTTGGCAGCCTTTGATACCATCTCTCACTCAAAGATCTTGAAAAGGCTGCAGGCAATCAGTGCCCAGGAGATGGCACTAAAGTAGCTTCAGTACTTCCTGTCAGATAGACAGCAGACGGTCATCCTGGGCCCGTATTCTTCATGCAAAAAACTGCTTAGACAAGGGTGTACCGCAGGGCTCAGGCCTGAGTCCCACCTTGTTCAATAATTATATGGCCCTGTCAGCAAAGATCGTGGTGCAGGAAGACCTGTGGTACTGATACTATTAGATCTGTCGGCAGCCTTTGATACCATCTCTCACTCAAGGCTCTTGAAAAGGCTGCAGGCAATCGGTGTCCAGGGGATGGCACTAAAGTAGCTTCATCACTTCCTGTCAGATAGACAGCAAGAGGTCATCCCGGGCCCGTATTCTTCATGCAAAATGCGCTTAGACAAGGGTTTACCGCAGGGATCCGGCCTGAGTCCCACCTTGTGCACTTTGGTTTTGAGATCATTTCATACATTGGTGACACACAGCTGATGTTTACATTATGCCACGACCTGAAAATAGAAAAAAGTTTTGATTCAGGATTGCAATCTCCAATTGGATGACTGAGAGCTGCCTCCAGTTAAACCCAGAAAAGACAGAGATTATGCTGCTTGGAAAAGCCCCTGCCACCTGATCGGACGATTGGTTGCCCCACCAATTGGGTGCCATTGCTGTGCCCAAACAAACTGTAAAACAACTGGGGATAAAACTAAATGAAGCATTAATGATGAAAGACCAGATTGCAGCAACTACAAGTGCCTATACTACAATCTACGCCTTCTGTGCAGAGTCTTCCCTTTTCTCCTCATAAATGTCCGTAGAACACTGGTTCAGGCAATGGTGATGAGCAGACTGGACTATGGAAATGCTCACTTGGCAGAAGTCAGTGATACACTGTTCTCCAAGCTCCAGGTCGTCCAGAACACCGCGGTCAGACTTATATTGAACCGTCCTGCAGGAACTCACTCAGCGCCTTTGCTGAAATAACTGCATTGGCTACCGTTTCAAAATCTATTGCCTGATGTACAATGCCTTAAAAGGCCCTCTGTATCTCCAAAATAAGCTAACAGCTTATGTCCCTAGCCGCAATCTCAGATCCAGCAACCAAGCCCTACTATGTGTGCCGCGAATTTGTCAAATTTGCCATTTGACTGACATCTGTGGCCACATAGTATTTGTTTCACCCATCGGCTGGTGAGGAGGTAAATGATGCATGATGAATTGACTGTCTTGACTAAGGGGCCAAAGAGGGATGACAAGGAGGCAATAGTGCATACAAGTCAAATACACTAGAAACTGAATCAGTCCATCAGGAATTATGCCTTATTTTGCATCTGGGCACATAAATGAAAAATATGATTGCAGTGACTGTAACGTTGCCAGAAGACATCTCAGCTGGGGAAGATCAGCAAAAGCAGCCTTGCCATTGGCCTTTTATTCACCAATGAGAACAGAGTTCATAGGATTTAAGCTAATAGGTGAACTGGCACCCTGCAATAGCATTTCTAACATAGATAAAGGCATTACACGGAAACATGTCTGGAAGAATTGCTTTTTAATAAATTTTTTACCCTGTGAGTGCTCTGTACCTGTGTGGTTGTAGCTGAAGTATAGCCAGTTTAATAAAAGGAAAAACAATGAGTATTTCCTTCATGTTTAAGAGGATGGAGGTTTAACTTGCACTAATTGAACTATCAAGCAGCACGGGTCTCCAGGCTGAGAAAGGCAGTCAATTCTGAAACGCTTCTCTAGGAAAACATTTTAAATACATTTCACTGGCCCAGCCTCCCTGGAGTACAAGGACTCTTTTTGATTGAAAGGAGGTTGTGGTATATATCCATACTAATATAATAAAGAGAGAGTCCAAACCTTTGAGGCGGGTAATCTCAGGAACCACAGCACCAATCACAACACCCAATACAGCTTTGGAAAGGGCAGTTGCAGCAGAAGGACATAGGCTATGCAGACGCCCACCATATACATTTAAAAGGTAAAAAAACCGTGCCAACAAAGTAGTCCCTTGTGGGCGTGTCTGGCTTTTGTTTCTCCTTTCAGGATATCTTGATATTTGTCTCCACGTTGAATGAATCTTTCTTTGGCTTCATCAAAGTTCTTTTCCATTTCGCTTTCTTTTCTTTGAAATTCCCACGTTATGGTTAGTTAGTCTTTTCTTCAGTTTCTCCGGATGGAAACTACATCCATGCAGTATGCTATTTGTGGCCGTTTTTTTCCAACAACACACAGGAAAAAAACGGCCACAAATAGCATACTGCATGGACGTAGTTTCCATCCGGAGAAACTGAAGAAAAGTATCCCGTATGGAGAACTCTTAAGAATGAGGAGAAATTGTTCAGAGGAAAGCGAAATGGAAAAGAACTTTGATGAAACCAAAGAAAGATTCATTCAACGTGGATACAAATATCAAGATATCCTGAAATGAGAAACAAAAGCCAGAAACAAAACAAGAGCTGAAACTTTACTATCCAAGTCCGAAAAGCAAAACAAGAATGAGACAAATAATACAACAGAACCACTAAGGATGATCATCACATACAGCAAAGAAAGTTATAAGATTCAGAAAATACTAAGCAAGTATTGGCATCTGATCCAAAAAGATCCAGATATAGGTAAAAATATAGGAGAACGACCACTAATAACCTATAGGAGAGCTCCAAACCTCTCGGATCATCTGGTACATAGCCACTTTGAAAACAAAAAAACAAATAATTGGCTAACAGAAAAGAAAAAAGGATTTGTGAAATGCAATACCTGCAAGGCCTGCAAGATAGGAAAAAATACTAAGACTATAAAAGATCCAGCAGACAAAATCTATACAGTAAGAGAACACATAACCTGCGAGACTAGCTTCTTAGTATACATCCTTCAATGTTACTGCGGCAAGAGGTACATTGGGAGTACCACCTGCCCCCTAAAAAAAAGAATCCTGGAGCACATTCGTGCTATACAAAATGGAGATCTTGCATATGCAATGGCAAAACACCTCACCAACCATGTCAACAAGACATGGAAGGATATCCAATTCTTTGGTCTGGCAATGATCCAGCAGCACGAACGAGGCGGAAACAGGAAACTTAAACTACGAAGACTGGAATCCAAACTAATTATGCGATTCAGAACAAAACAACCCACAGGATTGAACGGGGATGAGGAACTTTATTTCCATCTCTAAGTTACCAAATGACAATTTCTATGAAGTCTTATGTGCTGCTGAAACTGTAATGTACGAAAAATATGAATATCATTGATAGATATGGACCGACTATGAAGTGAAAAAATGACTAAGAATGTTCTTTTCTTTGATCGGTGTGAATTCAAGTTGATGTTAGTGGTGACTGTTACATGGCAGTGGCAAGGGCACTCAGCCCTAGATATAAAGACTGCTTGCACACATGAATCAAGTGCTAAACCAAATAGCCTTACAATAAGGACAATTGGGATCCACGTATGTGTACAGCATAATACACTGCCAAGTCGCCATAAGAACTGCATAAAGTTGGATAATGTGCATGCTTAAAAATGAACTAATTGATAGTTGGGCACTCAGCCGTGAATATGAATACGTTGTATACACAATGTGAACGTAAACGTAATTTTTTTTTGTTAATGCAGTAATTCAAATGTGAGTCATGAAATCATGATAAGACTGCGTTCATCTAAACACTTTGGTTTAAGCAAAAATTGCACTAAACTGCAAATCCCACAATGCACTATTAAGCCCTACACACAAAATAATGAAAGTAAAGTAGGACAACTGTTTAACGCTGCCGTGAGAAGGAACCATTTGGTTCGAAACGCGTAGGCTATCACAGTGTGCTGAATAAATCTAACTATCTCTAACAAGCGGAGTGCTGGATTATTTTTTTGCGAGTGGATATATATATATATATATATATATATATATATATATACATATATATATATTCACTGAAAAAAACAGAGGTTTCACACCAGTTATAGTTAGCTGGAAATTTTACTGACATAAAACCATTGAAATTCCCACGTTATAGTTAGTTGGACTCACTATAACTTGCGCGCCTGCAATGCACTGCTGATGACGTCAAATATTACATCACTCATGACATCGTCAGTGACATCACTCATGACATCACTGATGACACCATCCAATGAATGTGTATCTTTCTGAAAAATAAATATGTTTTATATATGTATATGGTTGAGATACCCGCCACCCCCTCTCGACACAATCCCCAAGAATTGGGAAACCGGAAAAAGTTCTTGAACTTTTGGAAGGCGGGAAGGGAGTTACCCTTCCCGGCCGTATTCATTAAAATATGAAACAAAATCAAAACATTAAAATAACAGTTTCATATCATGTACAATTTCATATCCACATTACGATGTTTGGCTAACCTTAACATATATCTAATACAAAGGTTCTCCTAGCCGATACTAACATCCTTACAAAATGCATTTCAAATTGAAATTGTACATCCTAACGTTAAGGGCCAACGGCAAGGTCGTAACCGGTGTCAGATCCCTAAACCAGAACTCCCCCCTCACTTGTGAGGGGCGGCCGCACAGAGGACTGTACCTCGTGTGCCATACCAATTTCCCTTGTCTTGACGGGGGCCCCTGTTAACTCGACGCCATGTACGTGGTCGTCCGAGGACTCGTGTGAGGTGTCTAGAAGGTAGCGTAGACCCCCCTCCCCACCTTACACAACTTACCACATCTGCCGTCGCAGATGTCCTGGCCCCGGGAAATTCCCAGGAGGGGCCCGTAGCCCCTCCTATCCAGGGAGGGGCCTTGACCGCCTTCCCTTTCCTTTAGGCGTCCCGTCCTTTAGAAGGGACCGCCTCCCCGTTGAGGGGCCAATGGCCACCTCCCCCCGGGCGCTCCCATCCGTAATGGGTGACGCCCCCCCCTAGGGATCTTCCAATGACTGCTCACCGATCATGACCTTACCGCCCGACCAAACAATAAATACGACAAGGCTAATGACTAAAAAGCAAGAGACATTCCTACCTAAAACAGATCACGTCTCAACCTAAAACATCTAAAACGTTACTAATCACTCTGATGAAAGTTTTTTAATAAAGCATACCGCACAGAGTTATCAACTTTATTGCAACAGAATCATGAACTTTATTCAGAAACAACCTGTAAGAAAAAACTACTACGTAAAAAACGAACTTTATACCATAACAACTTGCTGTCTTCAGGGGATGGTGGGTGGGTTCAAAAAATGGCTCTTCGTTCCGTCTCGAGCTCACGTGCAGCGAGGAGGTGCAGCTTCAGAGCACAGGAACAAGAGGATGCTTCCTTGGCTTGCGGCTCCTTTTATTCTTCTCTGGGCGGGCGTGAACCCGCCTCCTCCCGCCTCCCGGGGCGTGGCGGACGGCTTCGGTGTCTAGGACAACCCACTCTTGGGCGGGAAAAAATGCGCCCCGGCTACGCCGCTTCGGGCATACCAGCCGAGACGCGCCTCCCGCCCAAAATGGCTTCCCGGGGGGATTCGGGGTACTCCACCATACGTTCGGGGGGACCGATTGGTCGCCCCTTTCCATATGTTTTGTTTGATGGAAGAATAAATGTTTAAATAAGTGTCTAAATTGATTTTTTTTTAAATTGACTGGTTAACTGGCTTATTAAGTGTATCTTAGTGAATACATATATTAGCGAGTAATTTTTAAATATTTAAATATATGTATCAGTGTTTCACTTTGAGTATAAGTGGCTGTTTGGTTTGGTGAGTAGCTACATGTGTGTGTATATGAGTTAGATGTTTTTTTAGTATCAGTATGAGTGTCTGTATGGTTTGGTGGGGGTATTACTTAGCACATAGATGCATCAATGACTGACTCACTGTTTGTGTGTGTTTTGAAATCAGCATATGTGCAGGACTGTATGGGTGGATGAATGTGTATATGTGTGTGTTAGTGAGTGAATGACTGTCTCACTAGTGTCTTTATCAATAACTATATATGTTTTAATCTAGTATATGTGAGTATTGATGTATATAAGTGAGTATATGTGAGAGTGAGAGATTGTAAGAGTTCCTGTTTATGTCTTTCTATAAGTGATTGTTTTAGAGAGTAAGTATGTGTAAGTTTCCTTAGAAGTAAGGTGGTAGTGGGTGTATAGCTGTATATGCAAATAAATGGATGTTCAACAGTTTATTTGCATGTGTGAGTATGTGTGTGAGTAACTTTTGGATGACTGTCGGTGTGTAACAGGATGTATAGGTGTATCACTACATATGATAAGTGAGTATATGTATGAGTGACTATATAGAGCTGTTGGTGAATGAGTGGATGTGTATATAGATGGTGGAATTACTGAATTGGTTGTTGTAACTGGTATGGGTATATCCATTTTTTGGAAAATGTTAGTTTCTCTTTTTGAATATGTGTTTCAAGGGTTACATTACACTGAAAGGAGGTCTGTCACTCTGTCACAAGGATGGTGTCATCAGTGATGTCATGAGTGATGTCACTGACCATGTCATGAGTGATGTAATATGTGATGTCATCAGCAGTGCATTGCAGGCACGCAAGTTATAGTGAGTCCAACTAACTATAACGTGGGAATTTCAATGGTTTTATGTCAGTAAAATTTCCAGCTAACTATAACTGGTGTGAAACCTCTGTTTTTTTCAGTGAATTTAATAGGTTTTTTAAATGCTAATTCCTAACTATATATAGGGCCTCAAACCTATATTTTTTATAATGAATCCTATATTGTACATTTATAAAATAATGTTTTATTTATTTTTTTATTTTTTTTGCCCTGGTGCGCTCCCCGGTGAGCGCACCGGAAAGCGCACTTTACCGGCGCGCCCCGGGGCGCGCACCGGTGAGCGTCCCGTTAGCGCTATTGCCGCGAACGAAAACATCATCGTGGCATATCGCGTAGCCGCGTCCGCGTGATACGCGCGTAAGCGCACCCGGAAGCACTCGAGCAAATACGATCGCGCAACGTAAACATTTAACGCGCTTACGCGACGCACCCCGGGGCGCTTAGCGTAAGCGCGTCGGGTCATGTGACTTTAAAATTACACTTTTTATTGGTTCAGGTCAGTTTTGGTTTGCAAATGATGAAAGCCCTGGTCATGTGGCCTTAAAATAACTCTTTTCATTGGTTGTTATCACTTTTTTTACAACTAATGATAACCCCACCCATTTCCTTCATTTCTTCTTTCACTTTGGAGACAGCAAGACCTGTTTTTTCGGTCCTACCATTTTGTGCAAAGAATGGCAGCTAGACCATCCAGCAGTAGTGAGGACTCAGATGGCTTCATTGAGGAACACCCTCCTCAGCCCAAGATCAAGGAGCATTTTATTTGGAAATCTTTTTCAATACCTGAAGGACTTAAAAAGGTGAATGCTCCCAAAGTAGAATGCCTAATCTGCCAAACTGTGCTTTCCCAAGGAGACCCAAAAAGAAAGTACAGTTTTGGCAATTCGACAATGATTCGCCACGTCCAATGCAGGCACCCCCAGAACTATGCCCAGGAGAGTGTCCGAGACCTGGCACGTAATCCCCCAAGGGATGGTGCCTCTACATCTACAGGAGGAGCCACAACATCAGGGAGAGGACGTGCAGCGGAATTGGAGATGATTCCGAACACTCAACCTGTTTTTAGTGACATTACTATAAAGTGCAAGCAATGCGATGAACTGCTTTGCTATGGTGAGCAGAGCATCAAGCTCATTGCACGCAAGAGGCTTCCCCAGCCCTCATTTTTCCCCTTTTTTTTGCTCCTGTTGAGCAGTTTTGCATTCCCTGTTTTTGTTTTTGCTCTGAAAAAAAGAAAAACAAGAAGAAAAAAAACAGTTATTTTTAGAACTACCTCCAAATTAAAAAAAAGGCTACATTTTTTGAAAACTCTGTCATTCTTTATTCCTTATGGTGCGCTCCCCGGTGCACGTACCGGGCGCTCCCCCTGCGCAAATCGATTTTTTTTTTGCCCCGTGAGTCCCTTTTATAGCCCCCACATCAATCCTAGGGGGTCAAGGGGGGTCTACTCTGCCCCCTTTTGGTAATTTCCACCTATGTTTTTGCCACCTCTTGTGTCTCGATCCTACCGAGACACAAGATGGCGGCCGCTCCGGACTGTTTGGAATGTTGACACCCGAGAGCCAATCAGCTTTCCGGGCGCAAGTCGCGTAGCGCGCCCGGTGCGCTCCCCGCTGCGCGTACCGGGGCGCGGCTATAGATATATATTTTTTTTAACCTAAATTACTCAAAATCCACTAGAGCACATATCTTGAGACATAGCAAAGGCACATCGGGCTACCAGTCCCTACAATTTTGCCAAGTTTGGTGGAAATCCATTCAGCCGTTCGGGCTAAAAGTGAGGTCGACCGCCCTATGGAAATTAACATGGGGAAAACATGTTTTGGGACCCCCCTCTTATCTCGGCCCCCGCTTCACGAGTCCCCCCCAAACTTTCCGGGAAGGACCGGAGCGCCGCGAGGCAAATTTGAGGACATTTTCAGGCAGATTCCTCAACCGACGCCAAAGTTATTCACAATAGAATGTTGAGATTTTGCATTGAAAATAATCCTAACTATAACTACCTACTGGCGATCGCCAGTAGGTAATATACATATATATACATATATATATACATATATATGTGTATGTATATATATATATATATATATATATGTGTATATATATATATATATATATATATATATATATATATATATATATATATATATATATATATATATATATATATATATATATATATTCACTTAAAAAACCATAGGTTTCAGGCCTTATATAGTTAAGAATTAGCATTTAAAAAACCATTGAAATTGCTCCTATATAGTTAGTTGTACTAACTATATTTCGCGCACCCGCAATCCACTGCTGATGATGTCACATATTACATCATTTATGACATGGTCAGTGACATCACTGATGACATCACTGATGACATCTCAAATGACATCACTGATGACATCACTGATGACATCACTGATGACATCATCCAGTGACTGTGTGTTGCTGTAAAGTTTAAATATGTTTTACACATTGAAGAATGAGTGGATGTATAAGTGTCTGGATGAAGGATTTAGTAGGTGCGTGACTGACTGTATGAGTGAGTGATTAAATGTGTCTTACTAAATGCATGGGTTAGTGACTAAACTGTCTGAATGTGTGCATCAGTATGTCTGTTGTTGTGTAAGCTGCTGCATGTGTTGATTAGTAGCTATATGAGTGGCTATATGGGTTATTGATTGGTTGCCCAAATATTTGAATGGGAGACTGAGTGTGTGTGTGGGTGGCTGGGAGGTGTGTGACTCTGTGCATAGATGTGTGAGCAGTTGATTCACTAGGTGTATGAGTTCAAGAGTGCATGTGGAAACAGCTATATGGGCGGTTGACTGTGTGCATGGTTGTGTTGGTGAGTGAATGGGTATCTCAGTGCTACATGTCCAAGTAAGTACATATGTAAAACACAGTGCATGTGAGAAATGGCATATATAAATGTCTATACATCAGAGCCAGTGAATGTGCGAGTGGCTGTATGGATCATTGTGTACTTGTATCAGTGATTGTATAAGAGAGTAAGTATGTGTTAGTATATGTTTGAATAAGTAATGTGTTGTGTTTATAACTGTATAGTAGAGGAAATGGAAGTGTGATCGATTCTTTGCATGACTGACTAGGTGTGTGAGTAACTCCATGGATTTGTGGCAGTGTGTGAGTGTCTGTATAGGTGTATGGGTGCATATGATAGTAGTGTATTGATGAGTGACTGTATGTATGAGTAATTCTATGGGTGAATGAGTGAATGTGTGTGTAGTCCTAGGAATCAGTGAGTGCGTATGTAGTAACTGGTATTAGTGTGTCAATGGTTTCAAGAATGGTAGTCTGTATTGAACACTGGGTGTATCAAAGACTATATTAGAGTGTGAGGAGGTGCATCGTATTATCACATGAATGATATCATCAGTGATGTGATCAGTGATGTCAAATGAGATGTCATCAGTGATGTCATTTGAGATGTCACCAGTGATGTCATCAGTGATGTCAATGACCATGTCATGAATGATGTAATATGTGACATCATCAGCAGTGGATTGCGGGTGCGCAAAATATAGTTAGCACAACTAACTATATAGGAGCAATTTCAATGGTTTTTTAAATGCTAATTCCTAACTATATAAGGCCTGAAACCTATGGTTTTTTAAGTGAATTTGCAAGGTTTTTAAAATGCTAATTCCTAACTATATAAGGCCTGAAACCTATGGTTTTTAAGTGAATTTGCAAGGTTTTTTCAAATGCTAATTCCTAACTATATAAGGCCTGAATCCTATGGTTTTTTTAAGTGAATTTGCAAGGTTTTTTAAATCCTAATTCCTAACTATATAAGGCTTGAAGCCTATGCTTTTTTTAGTGAATTTGCAAGGTTTTTTAAATGCTAAATCCTAACTATATCAGGCGTGAAACCTATATTTTTTTTCAATAAATTTCAAAGATTTTGTAAATGCTAATTCTATTAGCCGATAACGTTTATATATGTTATTATCCTTCTGGGACCACCTGAGCAGCCATCTTGTTTCTCAGGAGAAGTGAGGCACAAGAGAGCACAAAACAAGAGTGGAAAACGCGAAAAGGGGGCATGGTTGAGACCCCCTGACCCCCTAGCCCTTCTCAGGGGGTCCCAGAAAGACCACCAAGTGCAAAAATAAAATTATTTATTTTTTAAATAGCGGGGTACGCGCACGGTACGCGTACCATACGCATACTGTGCGCGTACCCCGCGATTTTTTTTTAATTTTTTTTTTTACCTTGGGGGTCCTTTTGGGACCCCCTAAGAAGGGCTAGAGGGTTGGGGGGTCTCTACCCTGCCCCCTTTTTGTGTTTTCCACTCTTGTTTTGGGCTCTCTTGTGCCTCAGTTCTCCTGAAAAACAAGATGGTGGCCAACACTTCCTGGTTTGGACAGTTTGGAAAGTTGACAGTCGACTGCCAGCCAATCAGAAACTCGCTTGCGCACGTAAGTTTACGCGCACGTACGCGTAAGGTACGCGTACCGTATGCGTACGGTGCGCGTACGGTGAGCGCATATAGATATATAATTTGCTCAAATTCAATTTTCTCAACAACTACTGGATGGATTTTCACCAAATATAGAAAAGGCACTACTGCATACCTGTCACTGCCATTTTGCCAAGTTTGGTGTAATTCCGTTCAGCCGTTCGGGCTGTAGCCGTGTCTAAAGGTCCCATAGATAATGCCATTTGAAAAATTTCAAATTCAATTTTCTCAAGAACTACTGGAGGGATTTTCACCAAACATAGCAAAGGCACATCTGCATACCAGGCCCTACCATTTTGCCAACGTTGGTGTAATTCCATTCAGCCGTTTGGGCTGTAGCCGTGTCTAAAGGTCCCTATGGAAATTAACATGGGGAAAACACGTTTTGGGACCCCCCTTTCGGCCCCCGCTTGACGAATCCCCCCGAAACTTTCAGGGAAGGAGAGGAGCGGAGCTGGCCAAAATTCTGGAAAATTACACACAGATTCCTCAAACGGCGCCAAAGTTATTCCCAATAGAATGTTGAGCGCATATAGATATATATTTTGCTCAAATTAATTTTCTCAACAACTACTGGAGGGTTTTTCACCAAATATATAAAAGGCACTACTGCATACCTGTCCCTACCATTTTGCCAAGTTTGGTGTAATACCGTTCAGCCATTCGGGCTGTAGCTGTGTCTAAAGGTCCCATAGAAAATGCCATTTGAAAAATGTCAAATTCAATTTTCTCAAAAACTACTGGAGGGATTTACACCAACCATACAAAAGGCACTGCTGCATACCAGTCCCTACCATTTTGCCAAATCTGGTGTAATTCCATTCGGCCGTTCGAGCTGTAGCCTTGTCAGAATGTCCCTAAAAACTTGGCTCTTCCCATAAAACCCTCCATACATCTTCCCCCCTCTGAATGCTACAGGTTGATTGTCAGTGCTGGGACGCCCCAGGGTAGCTACGCGCTTTACAAAACTGAAATAAAAATCAAATCAATCCTATGGAAATTAACACGGGGAAAACACGTTTTGGGACCCTCCTTTATTCTCGGCCCCCGCTTGACGAATCCCCCCGAAACTTTCAGGGAAGGAGCGGAGCGCAGCGAGGCAAATTTAAGGAAAATTACAGGCAGATCCCTCAATCGGCGCCAAAGTTATTCTCAATAGAATGTTCGGAATTTCCTATGGTAACTAGGTCCTAACTATATATACCTACTGGCGACCGCCAGTAGGTAATATGTATATATATATATATATATATATATATATATATATATATATATATATATATATATATATATATATATATATATATATATCTATCCAGCAAATATCCAAGTATTGACTGCCTCCACCAGATCGAGAGTTGCGTCGTCTCAGTAGGACTCCTTGGATTGAGTCCCTCACACTCCTTTGCATAAATGACCACGCCAAGTGAGATTCACGATTTCTTTATTGCCGCTGCCAAACGCGTTTCGACTACACAGTAGTCTTGATCACTGGTTGTGGTTAGAAAAGCGCGCGGCCATTTTAAAGAAAAAAAGTCTTTTCATCATCATATACATCAGTGACCACATGTCAACTGACAGAAAGGACAGACTTAATTTTACCAACTCATTATAGAAACGATGTTTTACACATTTACTTCAACATGATTAACATACATTTGTTCAAAATGCATACATAATACGTATAGCTTCTAAACGTGGACAACTCAGTGCTTGTTATAAACTGTTTTTTGCGAGTTATTTTGTAAATTGTTTTAACACATTTGAAAAACTTTATTGACAATGACGCGCGTTAACCTACTTGCGCTATATTTGTGCATGAAATGAGCACTTTGCTAACGCTTGTCATAAGTTCAATGTTGGAAATTCGAAGAATTTAGCCCATGTGGGCTTACCTAAATATCTATCTGATTTATGTAAATAATTCCGATTTCTCTCTCAGTGAGCAAACACACTGGTTGTACCATACGCAAAAGCAAATCAATGTTTTCTTCAATTGGCTCTATTCATGTTAGATGTCAAGTGTAAATACATTATACAATGTGCTGTCCACACAATAATCAACATGATCAAAATAAATTTCATATATATGAATATAGCAGACTCTACTTGTAAGGCACCGAAGATATTAAAGGTGTCTATGCAAATCTTCTTCGATGTTAAGACAGTTCGGTTGCTTGGTATTCAGCTTAATTATATACTTGGATTCTAATTTTCTTAACTTGCTCAATCTATTTCCCCCTCTTTGGCTGGCTGGAATAGAATCGATCACACAGTATGTCAATCCTTTGACATCTCCATTGTGTATCAACTCAAAATGCCTGGCTACAGGATAAGCCCTGTCGGCGTTCTTAATTGCGCGCAGGTGCTGTAAAATCCTTTTGTAGGCTTCGTTGATTGTGCTCCTCACATACCGGAGCCCGCAAGGGCACTCGAGAATGTAGATCGCGTAATCAGTTTTGCATGTATATTTGCTTTTAATCGTTTCCGTTCTGTTGGAAAGGCCTAATCTGTATTTACTACAGTTCAGGCCATGATTACATGCCTTGCACTTTGTGCATTTTACGAAGCCTTTTTTATCTAGCCAGGTTGTTTTTGGTTTGGGTTTTGTGAGCATGTTAGTTACCAAACAATCTTTGAAGGATTTTGCTTTTCTGAATGTAATTTGTGGTCTTTTAGGGACTTCCCCCCCAAGCACGGGGTCGTTTTTAATGATATGCCAATGCTTGTTGAGTATTCTTCTCACCTCAACATGTTGTTTACAATAACCGGTTATAAATCTGCATTGGTTCTCATTTTCAGACTCTTTTTTGCTGCCAAAGAGGATTTGTTCCCTCTTTTGTTTAGAGGCTTTCTGTATTCCTTCTGCTATCCAGGTGGTGGGATAGCCCCGTTCCTTAAATCTAGTACTCAAGATTGTCAGTTCTTTCTCTGTTTCTGCTGGAGTACTACAGTTGCGCATGACTCTGAGGCTCTCTCCATATGGTATACTGCTCTTGAGGGCCATAGGGTGAAAGCTTCTAGCATGCAACAAAGTGTTGCCACTGGTGGGTTTTCTGTAAACCTTAGTTTGGATCTTACCCTGTTCGACATACACTGTTAAGTCTAGGAAATTAACACTATCTTTGCTGATGGTACTTGTAAAGGATAGGTTTAACTCGTTCTTTTGAAGCTTAGATATAAAGGACTTAGCTTCTAACTCAGATCCTTTCCACACTAAAAATAAATCGTCGATGAAACGACTCCAGTGGATAATGTTTTCCTCCCATTCCTTTTGGTACTGCGTCCGGACCACCTGCTCCTCCCACCAGCCCATATGCAAATTAGCATAGCTGGGGGCGAAGCAGGTGCCCATGGCAGTACCACACGTCTGGTGAAATAGTTGACCATAGAATAAGAAATAATTACTGGTCAAACATTTTTCCACCATCCTCAGGAGCATTTGAGTTTGTGACCACAGACTAATGGCTCTCGTACCCAAGAAGTGTTTGACTGCACGAATGCCATCCTTATGTCTGATGCTTGTATACAAGCTGGCCACATCGATAGTGATTAACAGGTAGTCGTCTTCCGAGGGTGTGTCATATATTTTTTTCAGAAAGTCCCCAGTATCTAACAAAAACGAAGGTAATGTTTTTGCCAAAGGATTCAGGAAGGAGTCAACAAATTTGGAAGTATTTTCTAGTGCGCTGCCTATCGCTGAAATAATAGGGCGTCCAGGGGGGTTGAGCAAATCTTTGTGCACCTTTGGGATCAAATAAAATACAGGTGTAGTTGGCATATCTATCTTCAAGTACATGTACTCATCGTGTGTTAATAAAGAGGAGTCGTACCACTGTTTCAGCTCTGTGTTAAACAATGCATGACTATCTGTCATAGTTTTTTCTTCAACACGTGTATAACAAACTTTATCATCAAGTTGTTTATATGCCTCAGTTAAATATTTCGCTCTGTCCCAAAGGACCACATTGCCCCCCTTATCAGCATTGCGCACTATGCAATTATTACACTCCAATAGTTTTTAAAGTAAAGCATAATATTCTCTTTGTTGTTGATTACTCGCTTTGTTTGGATTCATGTTCTTACCCAACTTCTTCCGTTCATTGAGGACCAGTTCATTGTAAACATCAACTGTATCCCTGGTTGACGAATGTGTAAAACGTGATCTCGGTCTAAAAGGTGTTGGGGCATCTTGATATATGTTAATATCTTCTTCCTGGGCAATGTTATCTGCAAAGTCCTCAGGTTCCAAATCTTGTGCTTCCATATTCGTTGCTCTCAATGCCATCATTAAATCCATGTCCTCCACTCTAAGGTTGTTCTCAATTGCAGCACCCACTAGGGGAACCTCAGTAGTCCTTTGCCTCGGGTTTGTAAGGAAGTGCTTTTTAAGTTTGAGCAGTCTTATAAACTTAAAAAGATTTGCTCAAATTCAATTTTCTCAACAACTACTGGATGGATTTTCACCAAATATAGAAAAGGCACTACTGCATACCTGTCACTGCCATTTTGCCAAATTTGGTGTAATTCCGTTCAGCCGTTCGGGCTGTAGCTGTGTCTAAAGGTCCCATAGAAAATACCATTTGAAAAATGTCAAATTCAATTTTCTCAAAAACTACTGGAGGGATTTACACCAACCATACAAAAGGCACTGCTGCATACCAGTCCCTACCATTTTGCCAAATCTGGTGTAATTCCATTCAGCCGTTCGGGCTGTAGCCGTGTCTAAAGGTCCCATAGATAATGCCATTTGAAAAATTTCAAATTCAATTTTCTCAAGACCTACTGGAGGGATTTTCACCAAACATAGCAAAGGCACATCTGCATACCAGGCCCTACCATTTTGCCAACGTTGGTGTAATTCCATTCAGCCGTTTGGGCTGTAGCCGTGTCTAAAGGTCCCTATGGAAATTAACATGGGGAAAACACGTTTTGGGACCCCCCTTTCGGCCCCCGCTTGACGAATCCCCCCGAAACTTTCAGGGAAGGAGCGGAGCGGAGCTGGCCAAAATTCTGGAAAATTACACACAGATTCCTCAATCGGCGCCAAAGTTATTCCCAATAGAATGTTGAGCGCATATAGATATATATTTTGCTCAAATTAATTTTCTCAACAACTACTGGAGGGTTTTTCACCAAATATAGAAAAGGCACTAATGCATACCTGTCCCTACCATTTTGCCAAGTTTGGTGTAATACCGTTCAGCCATTCGGGCTGTAGCTGTGTCTGAAGGTCCCATAGAAAATGCCATTTGAAAAATGTCAAATTCAATTTTCTCAAAAACTACTGGAGGGATTTACACCAACCATACAAAAGGCACTGCTGCATACCAGTCCCTACCATTTTGCCAAATCTGGTGTAATTCCATTCGGCCGTTCGAGCTGTAGCCTTGTCAGAATGTCCCTAAAAACTTGGCTCTTCCCATAAAACGCTCCATACATCTTCCCCCCTCTGAATGCTACAGGTTGATTGTCAGTGCTGGGACGCCCCAGGGTAGCTACGCGCTTTACAAAACTGAAATAAAAATCAAATCAATCCTATGGAAATTAACACGGGGAAAACACGTTTTGGGACCCTCCTTTATTCTCGGCCCCCGCTTGACGAATCCCCCCGAAACTTTCAGGGAAGGAGCGGAGCGCAGCGAGGCAAATTTAAGGAAAATTACAGGCAGATCCTTCAATCGGCGCCAAAGTTATTCTCAATAGAATGTTCGGAATTTCCTATGGTAACTAGGTCCTAACTATATATACCTACTGGCGACCGCCAGTAGGTAATATGTATATATATATATATATATATATTCGCTCCAACTTGCCCAAAAATTGAGTAGCACCCAAGCATGTGTTGTAGGTGACAAGCCTTTATTTAGGGGTGCAAACGGACCTCTCTCTGTGATTTCAATCAGGCAGTCCCAGCACGATGAGCCTGACGCGTTTCAAGAGTTCATCTCTCTTCCTCAGAGGGAATCGCAATGGTGAATGCGTGCTCTGGACTTCATTCCACAATGCTCGATCACGCCCCCAGATGAGCCGGTCACATGGTACCACGGCATTGTGGGTGATGAAGTCCTTGTTTCTTTAATCCACAGATGGTGCACTAATTTCTGCCACATTTCAAACCCTGGATGGGTCACCACAGAAAGCGTCTATTTCAAATCCCCAACTAAGCATGGGCGGAAAATCCGTTACGCTCGCGGATTTTGCGGATTTTTGGGAAATCTGCAATCCGCGAGATTTGCGAATTTCCCGCAAAATCCGCAAATCCGCGAGCAGCGGATTTTGCTCGCACTGCTCGCACTGTTCACGTGAGTTCGCGCCCCGCGAATAAGTGCAAAATTGCAGAAATACGATCTTAGCAAAACTGAAAGTAACTACTTACCAGGTTCAAAAGTTCAGGCACATCATTAGTAGCCATTTCCTGTAGTGCTTCCTGAGGGGCCCCTCCAGAGTTCAGTGGCCAGTTGAAACTATTATGTGACCCTGCTCTGAACCTCAGAATAGTTACACATATGCCACAAAGGTCCTGAATTACAGCTAAGGGAGACAAGCAGGAGCCAGGCTGGAAGTTAAAATCCATTAATCAGCCCCTAATTCATTATTGTCAGTTGGGGCAGGGCAGGTGTTGTAACTAATTTTGCAACAATGAAAGCACTTAGCAAGTGCAAAAGATCACTAATCAGGGCGCACTAAGGAAGCAGGTGCCAGCTAAAAAAATATTCTGTGACACATTAATCAGCCCCAAATTAATTCAGGTCACTTGAGGCAGGGAAGGTGTGCTTTGCTTTGCCGAAAATAATGTACACTGGACAACCAGAGGGTGTGGTGATGAAACAGAGGGTGGCATGGGTGGGCCAGAGGGTGGCATGAGTAGTCAGAGAGTGGCAGTGGTGACAGAGAGTGGCAGTGATGAAGAAGAGTGTCCCAAACAGGCTGGACACGTAGAAACAACAAGTTCGCAAAACTTGCGACCCGACAGGTAAGTTCGCAAATTGCGAAATTGTAAAAACCCTCGCGAACTGGCAGAAACACGGGCGAACACAAAAAAAAAAAAATCCGCAAATTCGCGGGAATTCGCGGATTTTGCGGATTGCGAATCCGCAAATCCGCAAAATTCGCGGATTGCCAATCCGCAAAATCCGCTCATGCTTATCCCCAACACATGTTTCCACTACGTTGCCAAACAGGATGTTGAGCCGCGCGGCCCCCTCACTTCGCAGGTTGGTGCTAACTCGACGGCTAGGCAGCCGCCTCAAATGTTCGCTCCAACTTGCCCAAAAATTGAGTAGCACCCAAGCACTTGTTGTAGGTGACAAGCCTTTAATTAGGGGTGCAAACGGACCTCTCTCTGTGATTTCAATCAGGCAGTCCCAGCACGATGAGCGTGACGCGTTTTAAGAGTTCATCTCTCTTCCTCAGAGGCAATCACAATGGTGAATGCGTGCTCTGGACTTCATTCCACAATGCTCGTGCAGGGGCCGCGCGGCTCAACATAGTGGAAACATGTGTTGGGGATTTGAAATAGACGCTTTCTGTGGTGACCCATCCAGGGTTTGAAATGTGGCAGAAATTAGTGCACCATCTGTGGATTAAAGAAACAAGGACTTCATCACCCACAATGCTGTGGTACCATGTGACCGGCTCATCTGGGGCGTGATCGAGCATTGTGGAATGAAGTCCAGAGCACGCATTCACCATTGCGATTGCCTCTGAGGAAGAGAGATGAACTCTTGAAACGCGTCAGGCTCATCGTGCTGGGCCTGCCGATTGAAATCACAGAGAGAGGTCCGTTTGCACCCCAAATTAAAGGCTTGTCACCTACAACATATATATATATCCATACTAATATAATAAAGAGAGAGCCCAAACCTTTGAGGCGGGTAATCTCAGGAACCACAGCACCAATCACAACACCCAATACAACTTTGGAAAGGGCAGTTGCAGCAGAAGGACATAGGCTATGCAGACGCCCACCATATACATTTAAAAGGTAAAAGAACCGTGCTAACAAATTAGTCCCTTGTGGTCGTGTCTGCGTTGTGCTGTGGGCGTGTGCTGGGGGCGTGACAAACGTGGGGGGCGCGTGGTACGTTCCGCCCTTCATGCCATGTCTCATATCGTGTGCTGATCCCACCCTGCTCCCTTTAAATACCCCTGCACCCCATAATCATAACCCACCTTTACTCCTTAAAATACCCCAACACCCTTAAACACTAACCCATCTTAACCCTATAAATATACTCTGCACCCCAAAACCCAAACCTATCCCTAAACCCTAAAATTACCCCTTTACCCCAAAACCCAAACCTAGCCCTGAACCCTATAAATACCCCTGTACCTCAAAACCCAAACCTACCCCTGAACCCTGAAAATACCCCTGTACCCCAAAACCCAAACCTAGCCCTGAACCCTAAATATAGCACTGTACCCCAAAACCCAAACCTACCCCTGAACCCTAAAATACCCCTGTACCCCAAAACCCAAACCTAGCCCTGAACCCTTAAAATACCCCTGTACCCCAAAACCCAAACCTAGCCCTGAACCCTAAAAATAACCCTGTACCCCATAACCCAAAACTATATCTGAATCTTTAAAATACCCAAACACCCCAAAACTTATACCTCAGTACCCCAAAACATATACCCCTATACCCATACTTACCTTCTCCAAACATTAAAAAAAAACATGCTTTTACCATTCATGCATTTACAACTAATTTCGTTGTAAATGTATGCGTGGTAAAAGCATATAAATGTAATGCCATGCGTTATAATGGCATTGCGGAGTCATGGTACATTCGTAATGAAAGTATGCAGAGTGATGGTATGTGGAAAGAAAGTTGCGGAATAATGGGTGTTTACCCTCCCCCGGTAAGTACATTGGTGGCACGGTGGCCCACATCTCCAGCAACATACTCATATTTTTTCACCACCCATTTGAAAAATGCACAGGTCTCTCTCATTGATGCCCAGCACCAACATACACTTTTAGACACACCTCCCGCCACAAGTTCTAGAATTGCGAACTTTAGAGCTGGGGAGCTACGTTCGAATCTCGGCATCAGCTCAACATCCTGTGATTCCAAGCAAATCCCGTTTTCTCCCCGTGCCTACCACAAATGAATGTGTTCTTCTGTAATGTAAATTGTGCTCATGCCATGTTGTCGAGTTCGCGCTATATAATATTGCAAGAAAAAATAAAGTAGGGAAACTCGAGTTCACACACTACTGAACGCGCACTCTTAAGTGCATCAGCAGTGCACTGTGAATCGGAGCGTTTCACAGGCCTGTCACAGATAAGAAATGCTATCAAAACGAAATCCGACAAAACAATATACTACTGGCCGGCAGCAATTCATACCCGGACAACGTCGGGACGGGCTGCTAGTGTATATATATATATATGAGAATATATATACATATATACATCCATACTAATATAATAAAGAGAGAGCCCAAACCTTTGAGGCGGGTAATCTCAGGAATCACAGCACCAATCACAACACCCAATACAGCATTGGAAAGGGCAGTTGCAGCCGAAGGACATAGGCTATGCAGACGCCCACCATATATTGGAGTGGTGTGGCTCACTGGTTAGAGGCGGCAGACCCGGAAGCAGAGAACGGCCCGGGACCAGGGTTCAATTCCCGACGCGGCAGGGTCGTGGACCAGGGTCAGCGAACTCGATAATTCTCTCGCCTCGGTGCCTACTCTAACCAGGGATTACACTCTGCAACTCTGGGCATCAGGTTGCCTCATCTCTACAACGGCCTCCCACATTCGCCGGGGATGCCTGGTTTCACCTTGGAGATACCCAGTAGGGACCATCTCACAGGGATAGCCAGGACGGGTTCCCCAGCGGTCTACAGCGCCACGATACCTCAGGGCAGCAGCGCGCTTTACAAGACCACATACATTACATTACATACATTTAAAAGGTAAAAGAACCGTGCCAGCAAAGTAGCCCCTTATGGGCGTGTCTGCGTTGTGCTGGGGGCGTGTGTTATGTTCCGCCCTTCATGCCATGTCTCATATTGTGTGCTAATCCCACCCTGCTCCCTTTAAATACCCCTGCAACCCATAATCATAACCCACCCTTACTCCTTAAAATACCCCAGCACCATTAAACACTAACCCATCTTAACCCTATAAATATACCCTGTACCCTAAAACCCAAACCTACCATGAAACCCTAATATACCCCTGTACCCCCAAACCTAGCCTTGAACCCTTAAAATACCCCTGTACCCCAAAACCCAAACCTACCCCTGAACCCTAAAAATCCCCCTGTACCCCAAAATCCAAACCTACCCCTGAACCATAAAAAACCCTGTACCCCAAAACCCAAACCTACCACTAAACCCTAAAATATCCCTGTACCCCCAAACCTAGCCCTGAATCCTAAAAATACCCCTGCACCCCAAAACCCAAACCTAGCCCTGAACCCTTAAAATACCCCTGTACCCCAAAACCCAAACCTACCCCTGAACCCTAAAAATACCCCTATATCCCAAAACCCAAACCTAGCCTTAAACCCTAAAAATACCCCTGTAACCCAAAACCCAAACCTACCACTGAACCCTAATATACCACTGTACCCCAAAACCCAAACCTAGTCCTGAACCCTAAAAATACCCCTGTACCCCAAAACCCAAACCTAGCCCTGAACCCTAAAAATAACCTTGTACCCCAAATTCCAAACCTAGCCCTGAACCCTTAAAATACCCCTGTACCCCAAAACCCAAACCTACCCCTGACCCCTAAAAATGCCCCTATACCCCAAAACCCAAACCTAGCCCTGAACCCTAAAAATAACCCTGTACCCCATAACCCAAAACTATATCTGAACCCTTAAAATACCCAAACACCCCAAAACATATACCTCATTACCCCAAAACATATACCCCTATACCCATACTTACCTTATCCAAATATTACAAAAAAAACATGCTTTTACCATTCATGCATTTACAACAAATTTCGTTGTAAATGTATGCGTGGTAAAAGCATATAAAATATAATGCCATGCGTTATAAGGGCATTGCGGAGTCATGGTACATTCGTAATGAAAGTATGCAGAGTGATGGTATGCGGAAAGAAAGTTGCGGAATAATGGGTGTTTACCCTCCCCCGGTAAGTACATTGGTGGCACGGCGGCACACATCTCCAGCACCATACTCATATTTCTTCACCACCCATTTGAAAAAGGCACAAGTCTCTCTCATTGATGGCCAGCACCTACATACACTTTTAGACACACTTCCCGCCACAAGTTCTAGAATTGCAAACTTTAGAGCTGGGGAGCTACGATCGAATCTCGGCATCAGCTCAACATCCTGTGATTCCAAGCAAATCGCTTTGTCTCCCAGTGCCTACCACAAATGAATGTGTTCTTCTGTAATGTAAATTGTGCTCATGCCATGTTGTCGAGTTCGCGCTATATAATATTGCAAGGAAAAATAAAGTAGGGAAACTCGTGTTCACACACTACTGAACACGCACTCTTAAGTGCATCAGCAGTGCACTGTGAATCGGAGCGTTTCACAGGCCTGTCACAGATAAGAAATGCTATCAAAACGAAATCCTACAAAACAATATACTACTGGCCGGCAGCAATTCATACCCAGACAACATCGGGACGGGCTGCTAGTGTATATATATATGAGAATATATATACATATATACATCTATACTAATATAATGAAGAGAGAGCCCAAACCTTTGAGGCGGTTAATCTCAGGAACCACAGTACCAATCACAACACCCAATACAGCATTGGAAAGGGCAGTAGCAGCCGAAGGACAAAGGCCATGCAGACGCCCTCCATATAATGGAGAGGTGTGGCTCACTGGTTAGACGCGGCAGAGCCGGAAGCAGAGAACGGCCCGGGACCAGGGTTCAATTCCCGACGCGGCAGGGTCATGGACCAGGGTCAGCGGACTCGATAATTCTCTCGCCTCGGTGCCTACTCTAACCAAGGATCACACTCGGCAACTCTGGGCATCAGCTTGCCTCATCTCTACAACGGCCCCCCCACATTCGCCGGGGATGCCTGGTTTCACCTTAGAGATACCCAGTAGGGACCATCTCTAGGGATAGCCAGGACGGGTTCCCCAGCGGTCTACAGCGCCACGACGCCTCAGGGCAGCAGTGCGCTTTACAAGACCACATACATTACATTACATACATTCAAAAGGTAAAAGAACCGTGCCAGCAAAGTAGTCCCTTGTGGGCATGTCTGCGTTGTGCTGTGGGTGTGTGCTGGGGGCGTGACAAACGCTGGGGGCGTGTGTTACGTTCCGCCCTTCATGCCATGTCTCATATCGTGTGCTGTGGGCGTATGCTGTGGGTGTGTGCGGGGCGCAGGATTACGGAAAAAAAGTGAGCGTTGTCCCCAATATTTCATTCTTTTTTTCCCAGGTTCTGTACATTACCGCTCCGGGTGTCCACCCTGCTCCCTTTAAATACCCCTGCAACCCATAATCATAACCCACCCTTACTCCTTAAAATACCCCAACACCATTAAACACTAACCCATCTTAACCCTATAAATAGACCCTGTCCCCCAAAACCCAAACATATCCCTAAACCCTAAAAATACCCATGTACCCCAAAACCCAAACCTACCCGTGAACCCTAAAAATACCCCTGTACCCCGAAACCCAACCTACCCATGAACCCTAAAAATACCCCTATATCCCAAAACCCAAACCTAGCCTTAAACCCGAAAAATACCCCTGTACCCCAAAACCCAAAACTACCACTGAACCCTAATAGACCCCTGTACCCCAAAATCCAAACCTAGCCCTGAACCCTTAAAATACCCCTATACCCCAAAACCCAAACCTACCCCTGAACCCTAAAAATCCCCCTGTACCCCAAAATCCAAACCTACCCCTGAACCATAAAAATAACCCTGTACCCCAAACCCCAAACCTACCACTAAACCCTAAAATACCCCTGTACCCCAAAACCCAAACCTAGCCCTGAATCCTAAAAATACCCCTGCACCCCAAAACCCAAACCTAGCTCTGAACCCTTAAAATACCCCTGTACCCCAAAACCCAAACCTACCCCTGAACCCTAAAAATACCCCTATATACCAAAACCCAAACCTAGCCTAAACCCTAAAAATACCCCTGTACCCCAAAACCCAAACCTACCCCTGAACCCTAAAAATACCCCTATATACCAAAACCCAAACCTAGCCTTAAACCCTAAAAATACCCCTGTACCCCAAAACCCATACCTATCACTAAACCCTAAAACTACCCCTGTATCCCATAACCCAAAACTATAACTGAACCCTTAAATTACCCCAAAACCCCAAAACATATACCCCTATACCCATACTTACCTTATCCAAACAGTAAAAAAAACATGCTTTTACCATTAATGCATTTACAATGAATTTCGTAGTAAATGTATGCGTGGTAAAAGCATATAAAATGTAATGCCATGCGTTATAATGGCATTGCGTAGTCATGGTACTTTCGTAATGAAAGTATGCAGAGTGATGGTATGCGGAAAGAAAGTTGCAGAATAATGGGTGTTTACCCTCCCCCATTAAGTACATTGGTGGCACGGCGGCCCACATCTCCAGCAACATACTCATATTTTTTCACCACCGATTTGAAAAATGCACAGGTCTCTCTCATTGATGGCCAGCACCGACATACACTTTTAGACACACCTCCCGCCACAAGTTCTAGAATTGCGAACTTTAGAGCTGGGGAGCTACGTTTGAATCTCGGCATCAGCTCAACATCCTGTGATTCCAGGCAAATTGCTTTGTCTCCCCGTGCCTACCACAAATGAATGTGTTCTTCTGTAATGTAAATTGTGCTCATGCCATGTTGTCGAGTTCGCGCTATATAATATTGCAAGGAAAAATAAAGTAGGGAAACTCAAGTTCACACACTACTGAACGCGCACTCTTAAGTGCATCAGCAGTGCACTGTGAATCCGAGCGTTTCACAGGCCTGTCACAGATAAGAAATGCTATCAAAACGAAATCCTACAAAACAATATACTACTGGCCGGCAGCAATTCATACCCGGACAACGTCGGGACGGGCTGCTGGTATATATATATATATATATACATATATTTTCAAATATACAGGAATTCCATCATCGCAGCAGAAAAACACGAGCCCCCGCCGCAAGGGTATCCAGGTGCTGAGAGGAATGCTGCATGGGCATAATCAGTTGAACAGCCAGTTCTTGAGTCCCCCTCTGAATTCCTGAAGAGAGAGTGAGGTTCAGAAGGGAAGGCGGAGGCTGTTCTAGGACTTCGCAACAAGATATGAAAGGCAGCGTTGTCCACTATTGCTTCAGCAAATGCAGGGGTTGTGAGGGAGGTAGAGAACAGATATATGGAGGGTTGGTAGAAGTTCAGGCAGCGGTTAATGTATGCTGGTCCTTGATCGTGCAGGTCTGTGTAGGCATGGGTCAGCATCATGAATTGATATGTCTTGTGGATGGGGAGCCACTGGAGTTCCTTTAGGTGAGGGGTGATGTTGGTCCATTTGGGCAGATCAAGGATGAGTCTGGCTGCCAAGTTCTGTATGTTTTGCAGTCTCTTTAGGTGGTGGGAGGTGATTCCTACGTAGAGTGCTCTGCCGTAGTCCAAGCGGCGGGTGACGAGGGCTTGAGTAACGGTGCATCTGGTGGTGACTGGGAGTTATTTAAAGATATTTCATAGCATGCAAAGAGTGGGGAAGGAAGAGTCTGCGTTGATCCGGTTTTCATGGTAAGTTTGCTGTCTGGGATAATGCTGAGGTTCTGAGCGTGGTTCGTAGGAGTGGGTGAGAGTCCCAGTTCAGCAGGCCACCAGAAGTCGTTCCATGGGCGGTATTGTTCCTGAAGATCAGTACCTCTGTTTTGTGTGTATTGAGTTTGAGGCAGTTCTCTTGCATCCAGTTGGCAATGCTGGTTATGGACCAGGGGAAGTGGGCCCTCGTTGGCCCTCATGGTAGATGGGTCATCAAATAGAGAGAGGATGAATATATATTGTCATAAGCTTTTATTCGATATGCAAGATATCTTATAAGCACAAGTACAATACAATCATATAAAAAGTACAAAACCATTACATAAGAAGTCAGTGTAAAATCTCATTTTAAAAAAGGTAAAAGGGCATGGAATGCCCGGATTAATTTAGCTAAAAAAAGAATTAAACCGCTACTGACAATCTCTTGCATCGAATAATCCAAAACTGCTTTAAAAATTTTGCTATTCCACATACAATTGGGGGGGATGTGTCCGTCATTAGGATGCGCAAGGCTACTAAGTAGCTACGTGTACCCATGTTTCGGCAAAGAGGTTTAAGCCAACAGTTCCTGGGCTTTGCATAGTCCGGGCATTCAAACAGGATATGCGTGATGGACTCTATCCTACTCGGACAACAAGCACAGTTGGCAGACATATGTGCAGCTGATTTCCATTTTGATACCACAGCCCCAAGTGGAAGCGAACCAACTCTAAATTTAAAATATAGTGCTCTATCAAAAGGGAGGGTGATGAGGTCCAGGTAAGGCTCAAATGCCACCACATCTTTTACTACTAAAAAAGCAGCTGTGGACTTACAGTGATTCGAGTTTATAACTCAATGCTCCGCAATCCATTTCCAATAAAGACTCTTCACAACATCTTTTGGTGGGGCTGTACGAGATGACCAACAGTCCCCCAATCCAATTTCCTCTAGAAGCTTTTTAGTAGCTCTCAACCATCTTATTTTTGCCCAACCGCCCAAATTCATTAGTTCCGCCAGTCCATCAGCATATGACTTTAGTTCTTCTCCTCTCCAGATTCGTGTCCATAAGAGGAGGGGGCGTAGTTGGGCCTGGTCTTTGATGTTTTTACATCCTGTGTCCAACAACACAGGTACAGTTGGGGTGCTCTGGGGGATGGCGATAATGGTTTTTAATAGCTTACTTTCCGCTGTAGCCAGGGCCTCCAGGCGGCAATGACCCCACAGCTCTGCCCCGTACAAGACCGATGTTGCTACCTTGGCCTTGTAGATTTCAATTACTGGGTTGAGCGATCTCCTCGGTGAAGCCCGGAATTCACTCAGCAAAGCTCCTCCTAACCTCTTATGGTTGAGAACCATCTTGTCGATGTGGGGTGCCCAGGACATTCTATCCGTTATCCGAATTCCCAAGTAGTCGAATTCGGATACTTTCTCCAGGGCCACAGAGTTGAGCATAGGTGGGCGGCCCAGTTTCCTTGGGGGATTTAGGACTAGATATTTAGGTTTGTCTACATTAATTACTAGGCCCTTTGCAGCACAAAAATCCTGGAAGCGGGTTAACAGTTTTTGGAGGCCATGCGGAGTCTTTGAAATCAAAAGCGTATCGTCCGCAAATAGCAAGGTGGGGATTCGCACTCCTCCGAGACAGGGGGCGTCGGCTGGTTCTAGTTGGAGGTATTCTACCACCCCGTTCACGTATAGTGAAAATAGGGTGGGCGCCAAAACACAACCCTGTCTCACGCCCCTGGACACCGGGATTTTCTCAGTGAGCTCTCCGCTTTTACCCCAGCGGACCTGCGCAAAGGTGTGGGCATGGAGGCTAATGAGGAGGGACAGGATGTAAGATGGCAGTCCCAGCTCATGTAGCACCCTCCATAACTCTTCCCGGGGGACTAGGTCAAAGGCAGTCTTTAGGTCTATAAAGGCCAAATAAAGACTGCCCTTGCCTATCTCCACCACCTTCCACCCTAGAAGTGCCAACCTAAACACCTGCTCTATTGTCCCCATTCCTGCCCGAAAACCTGCCTGAAAGTCTGATAGTATTTTGTTCTCCTCCACCCAGTGAAGAATCCTCCCAAGTATGGCTTTACCTGCTATCTTTTGGGTGGAATCTATCAGGCTTTTGGGGCGGTAGTTCCCCGGGGATTCTCTACACCCTTTTTTGTAAATCGGTACCACCACCGCCCCTTTCCACGATTCTGGCACTGGCCCTCCCATCATGATGTCGTTAAGGAGAGCAGCAATGACCCTTCCCCACTCCCTTGGGTATGCTCTCCCCCGGTAGGCCATCTGGACCCGCTGCCTTGCGAGGGGCTACCCACCCTATTACTTTTTCAATCTCTAAGGGGGTAAAGAGATCATAGGCATGCGGTTCAATTGCTAGTGGGGAATTCGCCCTAACGTTCGGATCCCCATGAGCCGGGAGATATAAAGCCCCAAAATGTTTTACCCAACTTTGAGGCGGGATATTACAGGGTCTCGTAGCTGCCTCGGGCCTGTTCCGTGAGCCTATAAGGTTCCAAAAAGCCCTTGAGTCCCTACATTTACTAGCTTGGAGCAGATCATCCCAGAATTTATCTTCCCACTCCCTCTTAGCACTTTTGAGGGATCTATTGTAGGCTTTTCTCGCTACCTGTATGTCACTGTGGGATTTGGACTTTACTGCCTCCACAAGCCTTGCTTTGTTTGTCCTACATGTTTGAGTATACCAGCCATCTTCTAGTTTTTTGCTTCTCTTGTTGCCCAACTTGCCAGAGTGGGTGGTAAACACATTAGTCAGGGCCTCTACTAAGGAGACAAAAAGTCCACTCGCCCTGCCCACCCCATCTAAAGAGGACCCCAGGGTTGTCACTGCATGGTTTAAGAGGGATACAACTTCACCAACCCTTGCCTCCGATAGGACCAGTTTAGCCCATTTTATTCGTCTGCCACAAGGCGAGACTTCAGAATCATCGGAGGGCCTAACTACCGGGTTGTCGTGGCCCTCTATTACAGGTGGCCACCACAGGTCCATGCTTAAGGAAAGTGGGTTATGGTCGCTTTCAATTGTGGAGACCACCAACATGTCCCTCACATGGTTCCATAGATACACATCTACTAATATATAATCTATCCTAGAAGTGTGTCCAGGTCTATTGAATGTATGGGCACCCCCCCTATCCGAGGTTGTCCTCCCGTTAGCTGCCCTTAGGTTTAATTCCAGGCTCAGGTAGTATAACTGTAGCGTCACTTCCGACCACCTTCTGATGGGTGCGATTTCCAATACAGGGATCCCCAACCTATTATCCTCCTCATCTTGTTCAAGGGCCACATCCGAGCCCAGAGGCTCGAACGTACAGTTCATGTCGCCCACGACCAGTGTACGCAATCTGTAAGGGGTTTTATTTAGAAGGGTCTCAAGAAGAGATATTACAGATGACTTTTTTCCCCCCTTAGTCCCTCTGGCATAGACATTATAGACGTTTAAAACCAGTCTTCCCCGCTGATCTGTTAAGGTAATGTTTTGAATGTCTGGGCAGCCTGTATGAAATTCCTCTACTCTACAGTCTAGGGAGGCTGCTACCCAAATGAGCAGGCCGCCTGAAGGACGCCCTCTACCGGTTTCCGACATCAGTGCAGGGACAGAGTAGGAAGAAAATCCCACCCTGTGTATCGGCACTAGGCTCCAGGTCTCCTGGAAGATGCACAAGGAGTGTTCATCAACCCATGCAGTGAAATCGGGCAAAGCCAACTTCCTCGCAATCCCCGCGACATTCCAGCTGAAAACCTTAAATACTAGGTCCGTCACAACTGGTATGTCGCTGGTTGCAGGAGTATCCTTATCCGTGGTCCCCAACAAGGATGGATGAAGGGTGCAGTGATCTAACCGGATATCTTTTGGGGCTACTGTCCCGCTAGTATCTCTAATTGAGGGAGAGTCAATTTGGGAGGGTAATGCTACCATTGGGTCTGGACTACTCACGGATTCTTTGCCTGAGGTTACATTCGAACATACCCTGGGGTCATCCTCCTCCAGTCAGTGTGACCCTGGGACCCACAAGGGGTTTATCCCTTTACCCCCAGATGCCCCAGCCCAAGGTGTCTCCCAATTTTGGCAAGAGTCAGGGGAGCTTAGGTTATCTCCAATTAGGCTAACAATTTGCCTGGGGTAGAAGTAGGATAGATCTACTACTTTAACCCCTGGGGCCCCCATGTTTTTTATTGGAGTGCAGATGGAGGGCACTACTCTAGGGTCTTGGAAATTTATTATTATGCAATCCCCCTCCTGGATGAATATATATATATATATATATATATATATATATATATATATATATATATATATATATATATATATATATATATATATATATATATATATATATATATATATATATATATATATATATATATATATATATATATATATATATATATTCACAGGGACGTTATAGTCCGGTTTAGATTTTACACAAATAAAACCATGGAAGTTCTACAGTTACAGATATAGTAATCTCAAGAAACTATAACTTGTGTCCTTAGGTAACTATAACACGCGCCCCCACCATGTAGAGTTTTTTTATCAATAATTTGATTGCAAATGTTGCGGTGACATTACCAATTATGTCATAGAAGATGTAAATACTGATAGAATATGGGGGGTAATTAGCAGTACACGGCACGAGTTATAGTTACCTTAGGACACAAGTTATAGTTTCTGGACAAAACTATAACTATAAGTGCCAAATTTCAATGGTTTATGTTTATAAAATCTGAACCTAACTCTAACATCCCTGTAACCTTTGGTTTTTTGTGAATTTCTTTGTGTTTTTTAATGCTGTTTTCTGAATGCAACGTCCATGTAACCTGTGTTTTTTTAGCAAAAAAAATATATATATTAATATTTCACAAGTTACAGTTAAGAAAATTAACCAAAACTCACACCACTGCCTTGCACACCCCTACCATGAACAGTGTTGTCATCAATGCAATGATGTCTTGTGAGATGTCAGGAGTGATGTTATCAATGATGTCATAGAACATGTCATGAGTGATGGAATATGGGAGGAAATTAGCATATTTACATATAAATGGTAGTGCCCAGGGCGAAATATTAAATAAACACACATTCATAATTCAATAAAGTCTCAGGACAGTCAAAAAATAGTAGTCAGTCAGAACAGCTGTATTGTACGCACTACATACTATCCTTCATCAGTAAATGACGATGAACAAAGTGATCGGCCCGAGATATACTACGTAGCACTATTCAGTTCCCATGTCAAATTGGCATGAGGTCCAAAACCATGTGTTACGCTCAAAAAGAAAGACTGTTCTAAATCATTAGCCAGTCACGAACCCCCGCATTGTAAATCCTATCTCTTTGTATTTAAGTTTGTTAACCTTGTGCATTTGTAACCCTGCTGCTGACCATGAAAACCAGAAAACTGGAAGAAGCAAGAGAAACAAAGTGATAGCCTGCAAAATATTGAAAGAGCAGCTGTCCACCTTCAAAACAAACTGTCTCAAAGCGTCATGCTTGTAGTAGGAATGCCAAGAAAATCTGCTAGTTAAAAAAAAAAGAATATCCGGTATTAAGAAAGCGCAAACTGCTCACCCCTGAGGGTCTCAAGGTACTGGGGTCATCAGGAGATTAAGTGAGGTATTGCCCAGATTCACATGGTGCTGAGCTGAGCTGCTGCTGGCTCCGTGAATGAACCTTGAGCCTTGCGGTCCGGAGTCAGCTGCCCTGGCCGCTGTGCCACACTTTTTAGTGTTAGGCCTTTTCAATTCCTTAAAATGTGTGCATCCTGTTCCCTCATACTAAAATACCTGGGTCGATTGCTCTAAGCTACGAGAGGCGGGTCCTGACCTTGGTGATGAGCAAGGCAGGTGTCTGTCCAACAGTGACCAGAGCAGCCTGATTCCAAAGGCATCTTGCATGTACTGGACCCACTCAGGTTGTTCTGGGGATCGCTCCATCTGGCCAGCCCAAATGTCACCTGGGTGCTAGACCTCTGCAACAAAAACAAATAAATGAGAGTGCCAAGAGTGAGTTGACTCTTCAGGCACATGCAACACTGAACTCATTTGTAGATGTTGGTTCTTTGTCTAGCCTCCCCTCCCCCTCTGGTATCTATGGGGGGGCGGATCGTGCATGCCCTGTGTATATGTCTCTTATTATCATCATCATCAAAGCTTTATTTCGATATACAGAATATCATAAAAGCACATAAAAATATAAAACCACAGTTCATTAACATTACATTTTTTTAAATAGATTATAATAAAAAACCATTCATATTTCAATAAATACTTTAAAAACATATTAAACTTTAGCAGCTTTGTGAATATTTAAAAAGATTCAACTAAAACTATAGTCATCTAGTAGCCTTCAATCTAATCAGCCAGGCACAACTAAGGAATTTGGCGACCCCACACACTAAGGTTGTACTAGTGTCAGCCTTAAGTATTCTGAGTGCAGAGGAGTGGTCCCTGGTTCCAAGCAACAGACACACAGGTTTGAGCCATTTCTGCCTGGGTTTTGCATAGGCTGGGCATACAAAGAAGACATGAGGGATATTTTCAGTGACACCTTCACAGATTGGGCAGTCAGGAGACGTTTGGTACGGGGGATTCCACTTGCAGGTGTAATCGCGAAGGGGGAGTGTTCCCAACCTAAACTGGATGAAAAGGGATCTGTCTCTTGGTTTCTTGATGAAATCCAAGTAGGACTCCAAGTGAGGCTTTAATTTATGTTGTCTAAATGCCTCAGTCAGCCTACCTTGGTTTGTGTCCCTTTGTTCTTTATCATCAACCCATGTCCAGTAGGCTCCCTTAGTTTCAGCCTAGGATAGAGAGACCCAAGGCTCCCAATCAGTTAGCAGGCCAGATTCGAGCAGGAGCTTCTTTATATTACGAATCCAGCTAATTTTGTGGGCACCATGGAGATTCATAACTTCTCTCAAACCATCTAGATACCTTGAGAGCTCCTGGGTCCGCCATAACCAGGCCCAATATAAAAGAGGGCGTAGACTGGCTGGATCCTTAATAGAGCGGCGACCCAGATCACTCAAGAGTGGTTTGGTGGCAGTACCCCTCGGAAGCGATACCAGCTCCCTAAAAAACTTATTCTCTGAGGTAACCAGGGCATCAACACACTCAAAGCCCCAGAGCTCTGCGCCATAAAGGGCGCAGCCTACAGCTTTTGCAGCGTAAATATCCAAAGCAGGAGCAATGGGCTTAGAGGTGGATGTACGATGTTCTCGCCCTAATGCTCCAACTACCCTTTTATGGTTTAATGCCATTTTATCAATATGTGGCTGCCACTTTAGTTTGTCCGAAATTCTGATTCCCAAGTAGTCAAATCCTTTTACACGTTCCAGTGACACCCCATCCAAGGAAAGGGTGGATCTGGATGACTTACTTGGGTTAAAATAGAGGAGCTTAAATTTCGAGGTATTTATGACAAGGCCCCTGAGCTTACAAAACAGACAAAAGCGGTCCAACAACTTCTGCAATCCTGCGGGAGTTTTTGATACCAACAGCGTGTCGTCCGCAAAAAGGAGAGCGGGGACTTTATCACCCACCATGACTGGGGCATCAGCGTTGATTTCAAGCAAAAAAGAGACTACACCATTCACAAATAGCGTGAAAAGTGTTGGGGCTAACACGCAACCTCGATTCACAGGGATTCTATTTGTTTTTTGCTCCTGTGCACCCCATCTAATTCGGGCGTAGGTGCCATCATGCATACATGCCAGGAGATTCAAAATTGGTAAAGGAATCCCCATCTCCCCCAAGATCAGCCATAGGCGGTGTCGGGGGACCAGGTCGAAGGCGGTCTTCAAGTCAATAAATGCCAAATAAAGACTGCCTTTGCCAATGGTAACCACCTTCCAATGTAAAAGTACGAGCCTAAATGCCTGATCTACCGTGCCTGTGCAGGCCCTAAAGCCTGCCTGAAAGGGTGAGATGATGTTGTTCTCCTCAGCCCAAGAAAGAATCCTCTCCAACAGTACCCTGCCAACCAATTTCTGCCCCGTATCTATAAGACTAATTGGGCGATAGTTGGCAGGGTCCTCCCTGAGGCCCTTCCTGTAAACAGGGATCACTTCGGCCGCCTTCCATGAATTCGGAACAGGTGAACCTTCCAATAGTGCATTCGTCAGGCTTACAAAATAAGTGGCCCAACCGTCAGAATTGGCTTTAAAAAGGTCGCTCGGTACACCGTCCTGCCCTGGGGCTTTAGCAGGTACAATTTTAGCTATTGCAGCCAGGACCTCTTTTTTATCAACTCTAATGAGGGGAGCCTGTCCAGAGCCAGTATCCAGGGCACCGCTCAAATGCCCTGGGGCTCCCGGTGGTTCATTACCACCATAGAGTTTACTAAAGTGCTCAAACCATTCGCTATCTGTGATGTGGTTGGGGATTTGATCCGGGTCACAACCGTTCAATCTTCTGACTAAGGCCCAGAATAGGTCACCATTCTTGGTTTTACTTGCAGCTCTAAGGCTTTCCCAATGGTATTCTTCCCTCTCCCTTTTAGCTGTTGTTATAGCTTGTCTGTAGTGCAGTCTGGCCAGCCGAACAGCTACTGGATTGCATGATTTAATAGCAAGAATTACGCTATTTTTAGTCATTCTGCACTTGCTATCAAACCATTTCTGCACTGGTTTGACAGTTGTCAAACTCTTTTTACCGGAACTATAAACAGTTTGCCAATCTGATCCATAGTAACAGTGTAAATGGTTTCTACCTCCGCAGACCCAGCCGTGCCATTACATACTGCAGAAAGCATTATGGACTGCTCACTAAGGATTCCATCTAGCGCACTCAGTCTGGTTTCATCCATACTAAACTTAGGCCACTTAAGAAATGTATTGCAATTGGATGGTATAGCACACTTAGTTATTAACCTTGCACTATTTGATAAGGTATGTTCCCTTCTCTGCCACAAATCCACCAGTGTGAGGGACACTCTCCACTGATGGTATAATGACCATGTCCACCACTGACTTCCACGCTCTCCTGTCCACCATTATATAGTCAATTCTACTTTCACGCGATACTCTGTTATATGTATTTGCCCCCTGAGCATCGGAGATGGTGCGACCATTTACAGCTCTTAGACCTGTTTCGATCATTAGAGCATTCAGTTGAATGACTACTGGAGACCATCTCCTCACAGGCGTGAGGCAGAGGGGCGGAACGCCCCATTGGGCATCATCTTCGTGCACTCCAAGAACGTCATCTACTGCCAAAGGCTCAAACGAACAGTTAAGGTCCCCAGCAACCAGGATTAGAGAGTCAGGAGAACATGATTTAAGCAGATCAGTTAAGATATCAATAGTGGAGGATGTGGCCCCCCTTTGGGTACCTCTAGCATATACATTAAAGAATTCCCAAGTGGGGACACCATTCATATCCCTAATAGAGAGTCTCATAACATCCCAAGATGAGCAAGTGTGGTTAGTAATCTTGAGATTAAGATCAACCCTCACCCATACCATAAGCCCTCCAGAGGGACGGCCACGCCCGACCGTAGTAGCCGGTACATAGAAAGAAGAAAATCCCTGCTTATATAGAGGTTCGAGGCTCCATGTCTCCTGAAACATACATATGTCATACCCATCAATAAAATTATTCCAATCCGGTAGTGAGAGCTTGTTTCGCAGACCTGCCACATTCCACGAAACAAGTTTGAGATTATTAATATGAACATTATCGGGAATTGGGACACAAGAAGTTTCACCTAAATCCTGGCTTGTAACGGTATTAGTGATTCTCAAGATGTCCAGAGCTAAATTTGAGGACTCGGAGCCCACGGACTGTCGTAACGCAGGTGGGTGGGGAGAGCAACTACCCAAGGGGGAAAGGGGATTATTCAGTTCTCTTGCTTCATCATTAAGTCAATCAACAGCCTCCAGACAATCAAAGCGGTTGTGGTTGAAGATAGTGTCCATGTGAAGGGAGGGCATATGCCATACCCCCTGAAGTGGTGCCCTCCTGCCCCGCTGTACCAGTGTCCACCCATCTATCTGTGGGGTAAAATAACCTGGGGGATAAAAGTAAGTCAGTGGGAGAGAGTGAATAGTAGTACCTGCACTAGGGTATCTCCAATTGCAGATGTAATCAACAATTCTAGGGTTGTTAAAATTGATCAATATTCAGTCGCCCCTTATGTTTTTGGCCAAATGACCAACCCATGGTACCCTCCGAATCATAAGTATTTTGCCAACAAGGTGCGGGGGCAGGGGTCTATTCGTATTTAACCAATGTACAACCCTATTCCAGAGTTTTTTTTTTGTTTTTTTTTTTATTATTAAACAAGACAGTAGGGTGTTATTGGTACATTTGATTTTTCGATTTTCGATACAATTTTTTATACAATAAACATGAGACAAACCAGACCTATACATTACTTCTATCGAATAAATTAAGTCAATCTTAAAGTGCTAGTGCAAAGTGGTAAAAGGAAAGCAATTAATCCAATACGTCAAATTCCGTATTACATTGTACACAAACAAAGCATTTTAACACCCCGAGGGTATCTTTGCCCTTCTCTAAAGTATAAAAAGCAGAATCATAGAAAGCTAAACGATAAACTACCACTAATGAAATATTCATCAACATTAACTAAATTATTTTATAATTTATCAAATATAAGAGCAGAAGAAAACTGCAATGAGCTGCTAATTTGTAATTTCAAAAGTGCTATAGCAATATTAAAGTGCTAGTTCTCGAACCCGCACAATTGACAAATTACATAGAGGGCTAAGAATGGAAAGGGGCGACCATTCGGTCCCCCCGAACGTATGGTGGAGTACCACGATCCCCCCGGGAAGCCATCTTGGGCGGGAGGCGAGTCTCGGCTGGTATGCCCGAAGCGGCGTAGCCGGGGCGCGCCTTTTTTCCCGCCCTAGAGTGGGCTGGCCTAGACACCGACGCGGCCGGCCACGCCCTCGGAGGCAGGCGGGGGCGGGTTTACGCCCGCCCTGAAGACGGATAAAAGGAGCGGAAGCCAAGAAAGCATCCTCTTGTTCCTGTGCTCTGAAGCTGCACCTCCCCGCTGCACGTGAGCTCGAGACGGAACGAAGAGCCAATTTTGAGCGTTGTAATCTTTCTTTTGTCTTACAGATATCCCGTCTGAGAATGCCCAAGAAAGTCGGAAAGCGGGTCGGTACCGAGCAGATGCTCCGCATGCTCATGAAGGAGATAGCCGATCTGAAGAAAAAGGTGGAGGCTAAGGACGGGGCGGGAGGACCGAAACGGCCTTTGCAGGGAGCAGTCCCCGGTGGAAAAAGCAAGAGGCCCAGAAGGGGAGCACTTGGGGGAGACACCCCGGTTCCCGATACCCCACGTGAGGAGCCAATCCCGGTGCCGAAAGAGGGGAATCCAATTCCTGTGGTGGTCACCCCCGTGAACAGGGAGGATATGCCCCCCGAGTTAGCGGCACAATTGGCAGCGTGGTTGGGAAAAGATAGCGAGGGCGCCACGGCTGACGACGCCCGGGCAGTAATGAGGCAACTGCGGGAATCTAGGGAGGCTGCGAAGGCAACATCTTCTGTTCCCCCACAGGTTCCGGCGGCTGGAAGTACAGCAGGCCCAAGTTCGGCGACAAGCACGGGGTCTACTTCAGGTAAGCGGCCATTGCCGATTGCGGGGGAGGGGTCTGTACCTTCTCGAAGGGAGAAGATTGCCCAGCATGTCCCACTAGAAATTAAGGAATTGATTTGGGCGGATAAGTATGTAAACATTTTTTCATTGCTTACCGACCATTACGAGATAGAGCATGTGAAGAGCCAAAAGGAGCTCATGCATCCGAGTGTTTGGCGCGCAAAAATGGCCGCCTTTAAGGTTGACGAGAACATTGGTACTTGGGGCAGAGCGTGGGGCATATTTACCTCCATCATGGGCGAGCGCAGGCCCGAGTTGCTGACCGAGTTACCCATTTATCAGTCACGTATTATGGAGTATTTTGTGGCATATGGGGGCAATCAATGGTTCTGCTATGACAATCTTTTTAGAAAAGCTAAGGAACACAACCCATTGTTGACTTGGGATTGTTACGACTCCGTGTCATGGCAAAAAATGGAGAGTACAGGAATGTTGAAGGTACCATTGGTAGGGAGTAACAGAGGAGAATCTTCCCGCCAAAACTCTGGGACGCCCTTTCGGACGGGTGCAGGTAATGAGTACCACTCGAAACCGAGTGGCAACACAGGGAAAAGGGGGATCTGTTGGAATTTTAACAGAGGGAAATGTACGAGGCCCCAGGGGTCATGCAAATTCAGACATGAGTGTGGGGGGTGTGGGCAACCATCCCATCCTGAGTCCTTGTGCAGAGCCAAAACGGGTGATAACGGTGGTAAGGGAGGCGCCAAACAGGTCTGATATAGTCCGAGGGGCGCCTTTACCTACCCCGATTGATACCATGGCAATGATTCCTTGGCTCAACGAATACCCGGATCATGCTTCCGCTGGGGTGTTGCGAAACGGGTTCTCATATGGTTTCCGCATCCCAGTGGGGGATTTTCAGGGTGTGGCAAACTGTAAGAATCAACTGTCGGTCTTGCAGCACGCGGCGGTGGTACAGGTAAAGATTGGGAAGGAGGTGACTCGAGGTCGTGTTGCCGGTCCATTCGATTTGCCACCGGTTGTTAACTTTGTTTGTTCCCCTCTAGGGGTGGTCCCCAAGAAGGACCCGGGTGAGTTTCAGCTGATACATAACTTGTCAGCCCCACGTGGTCTTTCCGTGAATGACGCGATAGACCCGGAAGTGTGTTCAGTGCGGTATGCATCTTTCGATGAGGCCGTAGCCATGTTGAATCGCCTGGGGCCCGGGGCGCTGATGGCAAAATCAGACATCGAGTCAGCGTTCCGGTTGCTCCCGGTACACCCAGACGATCAGCGTCTTCTTGGTTTCATGTTTCAGGGTCGCTATTACATGGATAGATGTATGCCAATGGGGTGCTCGATTTCATGTGCCTATTTCGAGAAGTTCAGTTGTTTTCTGCAGTGGGTATTCACAAGGAAGACAGGTTTTCAACATGTTATGCACTATCTCGATGACTTTCTGTTTTTGGGGGCAGCCGGGGATCCTGAGTGTGGACAGGCTTTACAGGAATTTTGTGTCTTAATGAATCGATTTGGTGTGCCATTGGCGCCAGGTAGACTGTGGGGCCCTCGACCTTGATCGAGTTTCTGGGGATCGAGCTCGACTCGGTAGAAGGTTGTTTTCGATTACCCAAGGAAAAGGTGTTGAAATTCAGGTTATCCCTTGAGACATGTATTCGTGCAACAAAAGTAAACCTGCATCAATTGCAACAGGTGGTGGGTCAGTTGAATTTTGCCCTAAGAGTGATACCAATGGCACGCCCCTTTTCCCGCTCGATTGCACAAGCCATGGTCGGCCTGAAGGATGGACATCACCGCACGAGACTCTCGGCAGAGGTTCGCCAGGACATGCGCATTTGGTTGGCATTTCTGGCGGATTTCAATGGTCGAATTGTCTGGAACAAACCAGCGGTGTCCTCCGAGGGGCTGGGCCTTTGGACAGATTCGGCGGGGAGTATAGGTTTTGGTGCCATATTTGGTACACAATGGTCGGCTCAAAAATGGCCGTCATGGTGGCATGAGTACGGGTTGACGAGTAACATTGCTTTTCTCGAACTTTTTCCTATTTTGGTGGCCCTGAAAACGTGGCCCGGGGGTTTCCGTGATCACTCTGTGGTGTTCTGGTCTGATAACATGACCGTGGTTGAGTGTATCAATAGTCAGGCAGCACGATGCAGATTGATTCTGAGACTGCTCAAGGAGATTGTGTTGTTATGCATGCAACTGAATGTACTGTTTAGGGCAAGACATGTGCCGGGGGTGATGAACCAAGCGGCTGATGCGCTTTCTCGTTTCCGTATGCAGGCCTTCTGGGGTTTTCTGCCAACAGCGGACCCGGTGGCGGCACCCTTTCCCGAAGCTCTCTGGTCTCTCGGTGCCCCGAACTACAAAACCTCGTGGGAGAGAGTTTAGCACCCAGGACAAGGAAGGCATATGAAGGGGCGTTCCGTTCCTATTGGGCCTTTTTGGGTACTGCTAGGGGAGAGTTTTGGGGTCAGGAAGAGTTTGTAGTACAATTTCTGCTCTCTTTACATCAGGCAGGCAAATCAGTAGCTACGGCCCAGAGGCATCGGGCCGCCATTTCCTTTATGGCAAAGGCTCATGGGATCCAGGACCCGACAGCGTCTTTCGTTGTGCAGAAAGCGCTACGTGGGTGGCAACGCCTTGAGGGTCGCAGAGTGGATGAGAGGCACCCGATAGGTCTGGATAGGTTGGCCCTGTTATCCTCCGTACTCCCTGCAACATGTTCATCCCAGTATGAAACTGTGTTATTCCGAGCCGCATTTGCGCTAGCATTCCATGGGGCTATGCGGGTAAGCGAACTAGTGGCGAAGAACAAGAGGGATACGATGGGGGGATTGTGCCGGGAGCACATTCAGGTCAGGGGGGAGACGATGACGGTCTCATTTGTTAGGTCCAAATCCGATCAAGTTGCAATCGGGGACTGTGTAATCATTCAGAGGATCCCCGGGTCTTCCATGTGCCCTGTGGTATGCATAGAGGAATATTTGGCGCAGAGGGTTGCAGCATGGGGGGGGACCTTCTTGAGACACGCTGACGCCACCCCACTGACGAGGTTTCAGTTCCAGAGGGTGCTTGCGATGTCGATTTCGGCCGCGGGCTTGAACCCCGGCGAGTTCGGGACCCATTCCTTTCGGATAGGGGCTGCTACTGAGGCTACAGCCAGGGGTCTGAGTGTGGAACAAGTAAAACGTGTGGGGCGTTGGTCCTCGAACTGTTATAAAAGGTATGTGCGGTTGCACATGTTGTTATGCTCTAATGATATACTCACGCTTCTTGTTTCTGTTTGATTTTCAGTTACGCAAGCTTACGAAGCGGGGCGGACTGTACAGTCGACCCGACTCCTGGGGATCAGCGGTCAGAAATCACCGTCTGCGAATAAGGAGGTGTGGGTCGTGGGCCACTCATATGTGAGGCGTGCCGCGGACGTATTCAAAGCAGGTGATATGATTCACGTGGCTGGGGAATACGGGTACAGGGTGTCCTTCTACGGAAAGGGCGGGCTCTGTATTGACCAGTTTCAATTCTTTTTTGAGGGTTTGTTAGAGCGGACAAGGTCACCGCCGTCTATAATCATAGTCCATCTTGGGGGTAACGATCTGGTGGCCACTGGTAGACGACTTCTTCTTGAGGCAATGCTTTCCACAGTAAGTTGGTTGGCAAGGAGAGTTCCAGGGTGCACAATTGCATGGTCCCATATGATCCCACGGAAAGTGTGGCGGGGGGCTATTTCGGTTACTGCATTAAATCATTCAGTAAGGAAGATAAATAACAAAGTGAGTAGATTGTTTCATTCAAATACACTGCATTCTGTTTCGCATGGTTGTATCAAAGGGGACAGTATGTATTTGGGGGACGGTGTTCATTTGTCCCGGGTGGGGAACGAGTTACTCATAGGAGACTTCATAGCATGGTTAAGGAGGTACAGCATGACCTTTAGGTAGGAGTGTTTTGTGGGGGGTCCGGATAGCCGGTCAACTATCCGGCCTGTGGCGGTAAGGTCATGATCGGTGAGCAGTAATTCGAAGATCCCTATGAGGGGGCGTCACCCATTACGGATGGGAGCGCTCGGGGGAGGTGGCCAATTGGCCCCTCAACGGGGAGGCGGTCCTGTCTAAGGAGAGGCCGCTGGAAGGAAAGGAAAGGTGGTCAAGGCCCCTTCCTGGATAGGAGGGGCTACGGCCCCTCCTGGGGAATTTCCCGGGGTCAGGACATCTGCGACGGCAGATGGGTAAGTTGTGTGGGGTGCGGGAGGGGGTTTACGCTACCTTTTAGACACCTCACACGAGTCCTCGAACGACCGTTAAATGGCGTCGAGTTTATTGGGGCCCCCGTCAAGTACAAAGGGAAATTGGTAGATGCACTTGAGGTACGCCTCTGTGCGGTCGCTCCTCTCACAAGTGAGGGGGGGTATTTCTGGTTTAGGGATCTGACACCGGTTACGACCTTGCCGTTGGCCCTTAACGTTAGGATGTACAATTTCAAGTCAAATGTTTTGTAGGATGTTAGTTCGGCTAGGAGAACCTTTGTATTAGAGATCTGTTAAGGTTAGCCAAACATCGTAATGTGGAAATGAAATTGTACATAATATGAAACTGTTATTTTAATGTTTTATTTTTGTTTCATATTTTAATAAATACGGCCGGGAAGGGTAACTCCCTTCCCGCCTTCCAAAAGTTCAAGAACTGTTTCCGGTTTCCCAATTCTTGGGGATGATTGTGTTGAGAGGGGGTGGCGGGTATCTCAGCCATATGGAAAGGGGCGACCATTCGGTCCCCCCGAACGTATGGTGGAGTACCACGATCCCCCCGGGAAGCCATCTTGGGCGGGAGGCGAGTCTCGGCTGGTATGCCCGAAGCGGCGTAGCCGGGGCGCGCCTTTTTTCCCGCCCTAGAGTGGGCTGGCCTAGACACCGACGCGGCCGGCCACGCCCTCGGAGGTAGGCGGGGGCGGGTTTACGCCCGCCCTGAAGACGGATAAAAGGAGCGGAAGCCAAGAAAGCATCCTCTTGTTCCTGTGCTCTGAAGCTGCACCTCCCCGCTGCACGTGAGCTCGAGACGGAACGAAGAGCCAATTTTGACCCACCCACCAGCCCCTGAGGACAGCGATTCGTTGTGAATACAGTTGACATAGTATCTTTTTTGTTTTCTCTGTTTTCTTACAGGTTGTGATGATTGTCGTGAAATTTCTTAAGATGCAATAAAGATTGGTTATTTTCAGTATGTTTTGCAAATAAAGTAATTTGGAACAAGGATTGATCAGTATTTACGCTTGGTAATAAGTGATGTTTGCTTTGTAATCTTAGTAACTTAGGTAGAACTGTCGTATTTATTTTGGTCGGGCGGTAAGGTCATGATCGGTGAGCAGTAATTCGAAGATCCCTATGAGGGGGCGTCACCCATTACAGATGGGAGCGCTCGGGGGAGGTGGCCAATTGGCCCCTCAACGGGGAGGCGGTCCTGTCTAAGGAGAGGCCGCCGGAAGGAAAGGAAAGGTGGTCAAGGCCTCTTCCTGGATAGGAGGGGCTACGGCCCCTCCTGGGGAATTTCCCAGGGCCAGGACATCTGCGACGGCAGATGGGTAAGTTGTGTGGGGTGCGGGAGGGGGTTTACGCTACCTTTTAGACACCTCACACGAGTCCTCGAACGACCGTTAAATGGCGTCGAGTTTATTGGGGCCCCCGTCAAGTACAAAGGGAAATTGGTAGATGCACTTGAGGTACGCCTCTGTGCGGTCGCTCCTCTCACAAGTGAGGGGGGGTATTTCTGGTTTAGGGATCTGACACCGGTTACGACCTTGCCGTTGGCCCTTAACGTTAGGATGTACAATTTCAAGTCAAATGTTTTGTAGGATGTTAGTTCGGCTAGGAGAACCTTTGTATTAGAGATCTGTTAAGGTTAGCCAAACATCGTAATGTGGAAATGAAATTGTACATAATATGAAACTGTTATTTTAATGTTTTATTTTTGTTTCATATTTTAATAAATACGGCCGGGAAGGGTAACTCCCTTCCCGCCTTCCAAAAGTTCAAGAACTGTTTCCGGTTTCCCAATTCTTGGGGATGATTGTGTTGAGAGGGGGTGGCGGGTATCTCAGCCATAAAGGACATTCGAATTTCTACTCTAGTTCCTATAGCCCTATTAATTCAAGTACAGAAACATCCTATATAGAAAAAAATCTAATTCTAAAGTGACAGTGCAAAAATATACATCAGTGTTGCTGAATGGTTCATCAAATATTAGTATGGCAAAACCCATCAAAAAAAAAAAGCAGCAAAGTTTTTATTACAATTATTAAAGTGCTGCTGCAATAAAGTGCAAAATATCCGAATAAGTGCAAAAAAAGTGCGATAGAAGCTAGTGAAATATCAATTTCCTTTTATAAATTTCAACTTCTCAAAATATTTCCAATACTTTTCAAATCTTTTGATCGCACCCACCCTGCCAGCATAAGCTCTCTCAAATGAACATGTTCTTTTCATTTTATTGATCCATTTTAATTGACATGGGATTACCTCAGATTTCCAATTTTGTAAAATCATGGACCGTGCTACAGTAGTAGAAATAAAAATAAATGCTTCTTCTGAGTTATTAAACCTATACCTATCTTTACAAATGCCAAAAAGGGCCACTTCTGCTTCAGGTAGCAGTGTTTTACCTGTTGCCAATTCCATGTCAGTAAAAATCCCCTTCCAAAAAGATTCTAGCTTTGGACAAGAGAAAAACACATGATGCCAGCCGCCCTGACCATTTTTTTTTTTTTTTTTTTTTATCCTCATATTGCGGTTGAGAGAAAAGAATGACGTGCATTTGGGAGACCAGCATCCAACGAGCCAAGTATTTAAACTTGGGCTGCCCCTAATCGTCTAACGGGAGGTACAAGGGGTAGGCCTCATTCTTGGTCTGATCCGTTCTCCACTACATACCTCCATCTTATTCAATAATTCCATCGTTTCGGTGAATCTTTGACCCATTAGGTAATTGGCAGACTTCAAGTCATACCAGGAATTATTGTCCGCTTAATCATTGGAATCAAAAAAGAAAAAAAAAAAGAAAAAAAAAGGAAAAAGAAAAAGGAAACACACAGCAAAAGGGCCTCTGATAAAGAAAGATGAATTATTGTCTAGATTCGATATACTTTTCCAAGATCTCCCAGTATTTCATATTTTTATTTTGTTTCCTCTTTCTATCTAGGTTACTAATTTTTATTGCAGTGTTTAACCAGCTTTCATGTGTTGGTGGAGATGGTTTTATCCAATTAATACATATCTCTCTACGTGCTAAGAGAATCATGACAAATAACAAATTTTCTTGATGTTTATCTAGCTTTATCTGGTTAAATTGAGTATTGCGGTGTATCCCAAAAATAATTAAAGTAATACTCACAGTTATTGGAGTTGCCAGCATTGCAGTTAGAGTCTTACCAATTTCTTGCCAATATGGTATAAGCGAAGGGCACCCACCGAACATATGTATGTCATCCGCTTTTTCCTCTCCACATTTACTGCATGATTTTACTGTAGCTCCTCTGAACTTTGATAGTTTTTTGGGAGTCCAGTATGCTCTATGTATGGAGAAAAGGTGGTTTCTTTTTAATGGAGCGGCCTTTACACATGACCAACATTTTTCTACTGATTTGTTCCAAAGTTGGCAAAGATCTGAAACTTCGTTTTGCAAGTCTTTCTTCCATGTCTTTTCGACAATTGTTTGGTCTTCTTTTTCTGTTTCAATTAGTGCCCAATACCATTTCGATACTTCTTTCTTTATTGCCGTTTCGCTAGTCATTTCTGATTCTAAATTCTCCGGGTCTAAGTCTCCTTTTGGAATGGTGCTTGCCCAACTGCTCAATTGATAATATTTAAACCTCGAAATTTTATGATCTGCGATTATTTGCAAGTGGTCCCATGATAACAAGGAATTCCCAGACAGAAGTTGTCCCCATTTTTCAATTCCAGCTTGCCTAATTGGTATTGATAAAGAATCTTTTAGACAGTCAGGGGTGCCTGGGGAGTCCCAAATTGGAGCCAAGTTACTATAGTATGGAATCTGTGTGGTTGATCTTATTTGATTCCAGATCTTAACAGCATTGTTCAGAACCTTTAGTTTAACTTTTTTGAAAAATTTCGGATGGCCGAATTTGAAGAGGAAATGATCCTCCCCCTTTGTCAAATAAAGCAGGTGTGTTGGATATGCTTGATGTGCTTTTAGTAAGACTCTAATGTTTTTAAATTGAAAGGATCTGTAATATTCATATATATCCGGACTTGCAATGCCCCCTTTTTCCTTCTTTCTCCTGAGTTTATTCCATGAGATTCTTGTGCTCTTGGATGCCCAAATAAAGCTAGCTATTTCTCCTTGTACCTTTTTTAGGACTTCCTTTTTAAATTCTAATGGGATATTGTTAAATAGATATGTGAATTTTGGAATGATTGACATTTTGATTATATTGGATTTACCTAAGAAGCTTAATGGTAGACCTGACCAGATTTTCAAAAGTTTTCTCATTTCATTCATAACACGTGTGAGGTTTGTTTCAACTAATTTTCCAAGATCTTGTGTTATGATGATTCCTAAGTATTTTATTTTTTCCTTCAAGAGTGGTGAAATTAGTTGTGAGTTCCAGCTCATTATTTCCGTTTTATCGATATTAACCAGATATCCAGATACTTTACCAAATTTATTCATCTCTTCCTCAATTGCCAGATTAGAATTATTATAATTATCTGTGAGCACCATTAAATCGTCTGCGTAGAGCGCTACTTTTCTTGTCCATTGTGAGTATCTAAAAGGTGTGATGCTTGTATTATTTCTGATAGAACACGCCAAGGGTTCAATATATAGATTAAAAGTAGCGGAGATAGGGGACATCCCTGACGTGTACCTCTTTGGATCTCAATGTTTTCCGTGAGATTGCCATTAACAGCTACCTTTGCTCTTGGGCTTAAGTATATTTCACTTACCATGTGATTAAAATTAATCCCGAAGTTACTTTTCTCTATGCTTTTGGTTAAAAAAGCCCAGTTAACTCGATCGAAAGCTTTAGCAGCATCATAAGTAAGAAGTGTAAGGGGAAGATGTTCCTGTACAGCTATATCAATTGTTGCTATGAGCTCATGTGTAATTTCTTGTATCTGTCTCCCCTTAATAAAACCTTTTTGGTCCTTATCAATTAATTTAGCCATAACCTTAGATACTCTTTTCGCTATTATATTCATGAAGATCTTGTAATCACAATTTAGGAGCGATATTGGTCTGTAAGAAGCGCAGTTCTTCGGGTTTTTCCCTGGTTTTAATAGTATGCTTATCGTAGCGTCATTCCATGAGTCTGGAAGCCTTTCATGTTCTATATATGTTTTATTAATTATTTCAGTTAAAGGTTCTATTAATGTTTCTTCCAATGCAATATAAAATTCATTGGGCAAAGCATCTGGGCCTGCAGCTTTTCTCTTCTTTAGATGACTTATTGCGCTCCTTACTTCTTCTACTGTTATTTTGGAATTCACCGATTCCGCTTCTTCCTCTGTCAGACACGGGAGTTGAATCTTCTCGAGATAATTTTTGATTTCTTCCTCCGTAGGATTTGTGTCTTCTTTGTATATTGAGGTGAAGAAATTAAAGAATTCCGTTCTAATTGCACCATCATCTGAGAGAATAGAGGATTGATCTTGGTTATATATATTTAGTATATTGTTTCTGGATTGATCTGTTCTCATTTTCCACGCTAGGAGTTTTCCGCATCCTTCACCATACTCATGGTTTGCTAGTTTACTGCTCTCCCATTTCTCTTTGACTATATTCTCTAGATAAACTGTCAAATTTTCTTTTGAATTACGAAGTTTTTCTTCCAGATTTTCCTTTTGTATTTGTGGAACATCGCATTCCAAGTGTAATTCATCTTCTTTGATTTCTGTTTCCAATTTTTTGATTTCTTGTTTTTTTTGTTTGTGTTTATGAGCGCCTAGACTAAGCAATTTTCCTCTGATTACTGCTTTGTAAGCATCCCATATCATTCTTTTTGCCGTGCTGTTTGCGTTATCTTGGAAATATTGTTGGGTAGTTATTATAAGTTCCTCCACGCATCGATCGTCTCTTAAGATTGTGCGGTCAACCTGCTAGGCATTTGTAATTGCGGTAATGTTATATTTAATTGAACGGCAGAATGGTCCGATAAGTGCGCGGGTAGATGTTCAATGCTTTTTACTTTATCTCTCAAGTTTTTGTTTAATAGAAAAAAATCTATTCTTGATTTATGCCCTAATTTTTTATTGTGGAAAGTATATGGGTAGTTTTTTATTCCTTTTAATTTCCACATGTCTTCAAGCAGTAAGTCTTTTTTGTAGAACCCTAACCACTCCCATTTGTTTTGCATCTAAAGCATTTATTCTCGTAGCCAGGGAATATTCTCTGCAAGGCCTCCGGGGTGTAATATACCATCCAGCGGGAGAGAAAGGACATTCGTTTAAAATTGGCTGCCCGGAGAGTTTTATATCCTTGCTGACATATTACTTCCCAGTCTTTTTCTGACAAAACGCATTGTGTCGTGAGGCTTATTTTATCTAGATGTTTAAGAATTGCCTGAGGAGGTCCTGGAGGAAGTAGCCTTTTGTACCAGTATCCTATACCCTTATGTTTTTCCCGGTATCAGAGCCCCCTATCTCTTTTCTTATCAGATAAACCAGTTGTAAATAATCAAAAAACATAAGCCGCCTAGGATATGCTCTATCTACAACTGTTTGCCAGCTAATTACCTTGTGTTGGGAGAGTAAATGTCTAATTTCACAAAAAACAGCTAATTCCCATTGTAACAGATGGTTCTGAGAAATCTTGAGTCCCATTTTACCACATTCCAGTAATTTCAAAAAACTGGTACCATCTGAGCCGCATTTTTTTAAAAAAAGTCGTAATCTTGAGGAGTACACTAGTAGTGTCTTATATCTTGTTTTCTTGGGCAGCTTTGCAGTTTTTAAAAAGAAAAAAATTTGAGAGCCTGCTTCCTCAAGCATTTTATCAAGAAAGAAATTGTCTCTAGACTGTCTGGTCCTTAATAGTCCTGCCACTATATCAAAAAGGGCTGCTTCGTAATATGTTTTAAAATGGGGGAGAGCCAGTCCGCCCTGCTTTACAGTAAGTTGTACCACCGAGAGCTTAACTCTTGAGGCTTTTTTATTCCAGATAAATATACTCATCATAGAATCGAGTTCCTTGAAATAGGCCATGTTGACTTTTATTGGAATATTACTAAAAAGGAATAAAACCAAGGGGAGTATGTTCATCTTAATCAAAGCAACTCTACCGATCAAAGTCAGGGGCAAGGAATCCCACTGCTCCAGCATGTTCTTAATTTTGCTCTTCATCTTAATATAATTCAGCCCAAAAAGATCTTGATAGTCTCTAGTCACATAAATTCCTAGATATCTTATTGAATCCCGTTTTTCTGCTTGAGACTGGAGGTTTGGTGGAAGAAAATCTAGATTGGAATTTAAAATAAGGACTTCCGTTTTCTTCTCATTGATCTTATACCCCCCAATCTTTTCGTAGTCCTTAAGCTCTTTCATAAGATGTAGAATATTTTCTTTTTCTGGAACTAAATACAAAACAATATCATTGGCAAATAATTTTAATTTGGACATTCCGACAATAGGGGGTATTATTGCTTCATTGTTCCTTATTTTTATCACCAGCGGTTCAATGAAAAAGGTGAAAAGCAGGGGAGATAGAGGGCAACCTTGCCTAGTCCCGCGATTTATTTTAATCTTCCCTGCTTGGCTGCTGTTGACTATAACCTGAGCTGTTGCCCCTTCATAAATGTTCTGTAGCATACTAATAATCGGGGCCGGAAATCCAAAACAACCCAAGGAAAAAAATAACGCTGACCAGTTAACTAAATCAAATGCTTTTTCTGCATCGATCATCAAGATACATGCAGGAGTTGAATTAATATTAAAAAAATCTAAAGCCTGTATCAAATATTCTGTGTTCACTGCCATTGATCTACTGGCTATAAACCCTGTCTGATCTTGATGTATTACCTCCTGTGCTGCAGACACAAATCTTTGGGCCCAGATTTTCATAAACACCTTGTAGTCCGAATTCAGTAGACTGATTGGTCTGTAAGAATTTGCCTCCTCTGGATTCTTATCTTTTTTAACAAAGCTGATAATTGTAGATTCTTTAAACTCAGAGGGAACCTTGCCACCTCTTCTGATATAGTTAAATACATTTTTCAAGGGACCCTCCAGTTCCTTTAAAAATACCTTATAAAATTCAATCGGGAACCCATCCACGCCTGAAGCTTTTGCTCTTGCTGTTGTTTTTATACAAGTTTGAATTTCCAGTATGCTTATTTCACTACTTAATTGATTCCTCCTAAAATCGGAGATTTTGGGAATATCTAAGCTTTCGAAATAATCCTTGATTAATGTTCCCTCCACCTGAATATCTGTGGAGTATATTCTCTCGTAATGCTCAAGGAATACTTTCGCAATTCCCTCGCTACGAGTCTCTATTCCTCCCTGAGGATCTTGAATTTTTAGAATAATGGAAGATTCTTGTTTTTTTCTAATTGAATTAGCCAAAAGCTTTCCCATCAATTGACTATCCTCATAAAGCTTTTGCTGAAAGGCCTTCGAGCTATTTATCTCTTCCAGGGTGAAGAAATCCCTAAGCAATGACTTCGCTTCTTCCCATTTATTGGGCATTTGATTAAGTTTTAGCGCATGTTCTTTCTCAGCGGCACTTTGAAGGACAGCAATTTGTTCCTTACGAACGTTTGCCTTATTGCAGGAAAATGCTATCATTTTCCCCCGGGCTGCAGCTTTAAATGCTCCCCATATAGAGAAAGGCTCAGCTGAATCTTTATTAACTAAGAAAAATTCCTTGATCCATTCTTTGAAGCCCTCTACCCACTCCGTGTTCTGTAAAAGGGTACGATCCATCTACCACCTGGGGCGTTCTCTTTTTGTACCTTCTAGCATCAGTTCCATTTCAATCCTCCCATGATCTGAGAAAGGGTTGCAACCTATTAATGCATTACCAATTTGAAGAGACCTGGAAGTTAAAAAAAAAATCTATTCTAGAGGCAGTGTGGAATCTATTAGAGTAGCACGTGTAGGACTCAGTATTGGGATTTAGGGAGCGCCATGAGTCCCGCAGTTGATATTCTATCATAAAAGCTTCCAGCACCTCTTTTGTTTTTGGCTTAAGTTGCTTCTTGCTCTTGTTAGAAGTATCCCTTTTTAAATCTTGTATATAATTAAAATCGCCTCCTATCACAATTTGTCCTGGAGTGCCCCTTAAGATTTCACTGATTTCCGTCAGGGCAGAAATGTCATCGAATATTGGGCCATAGTAATTAACAAAGTTGAATACTTTCCCCAACAGTTTTACTGCTACCCAGAGCCATCTGCCTATAGAGTCTCTTTGCACCTGTATGACCTCCGAAGGAAGACTCTTTGCGAGATAAATAGCAACTATTCCAGAGTTTTGTGGGAGTTTCCACCTCATCTTTGCCCAACCTTGGTACCCCAGCTAAGACTACCACAAGTGGACAAACCTCCGGGGGTAGGTTTAAGATATTTTCCCCTATATTAGATCGAGTAGTGGGGACCTCCTCACCTATCATGTCATGTGGTGGATTATGCTTTTGCTTATGTGGGCTGCTTATTTTGGCAGGCGCCATATCCCTAATAAGGGGTGCAGCTGGAGGTGCAGGTAAAACCAAATGGGCTGTATTTGGTACTATTGCTTCTTTCTGGGTGGCTGAAGCCGCAGCCTTATCCTTACAGGTTTTAACTAATGATTTAGTGACTAATGATTTAGTAACTGTAGGAGGATTATCCCTAGTGGAGGGTTCTACAATTCCCTTGAGGTCACGCTCAATCCTTTTTAAATGGACCTCAATCTTGCTCAACCTATCCTCTAACGGAGCTAAGAAAAGCCTAAGAGTCTCATAAATGGCGTTTGACTCAACCTCCGGCACCCCCTCCCGATCCCCTTGATTGGGCAAGTCCCCTGTTACCTGGCTCACCCTGCATGGCAGGGAAGAATCAGCTAAGCCCAGGACAGATGTTGCAGCGGGCTGCTCCAGGGTAGCTGGATTTTCTTTCCTGATTTTTGGGGCTTTCCTTTTCCTCCTTCCGATGTTATTTACTACCCCTTGCTTATTTTTTGGAATTGCCCCCGGATCTCTCCCACACTGTTGTCTAGTATTGTACACCTTAACTGTGTTAGGCACAGAAGGAAACCTTTGGGGGGGATAACAACAATGATTCTGAGGCCGTGGACTGACTACTAAGTGAAACCTGTGCTCCTGGCCATAACCTGACTCCCATTGCAAGGACAACTGCTGCCTGCATTCAACGCCGACCTTTCGCGACACCCGCTTCGCGGGTGCCGCTCATCACCTGCCTGCCTCCGTTCTCCCTGGTGTGAGCGCCCACAGTCGGTGGTAAGCCAGCTTCGCTCCCAGGTTGAGTACAGCGGAGGTCAAGTGAGCGGCAAGCCTACCGGGGGACTGCGAGTACCAGCAGCCTTAGCTCACCACAGCTGCTGACTCTTCCCCCGGCGGCCACGCCCCCAGCCTTCGGCCTCTTGAAGCGCTGAGCTGCGCACACAGAGTGGTGTGCTCCTGGCCATAACCTGACTCCCATTGCAAGGACAACTGCTGCCTGCATTCAACGCTGACCTTTCGCGACACCCGCTTCGCGGGTGCCGCTCATCACCTGCCTGCCTCCGTTCTCCCTGGTGTGAGCGCCCACAGTCGGTGGTAAGCCAGCTTCGCTCCCAGGTTGAGTACAGCGGAGGTCAAGTGAGCGGCAAGCCTACCGGGGGACTGCGAGTACCAGCAGCCTTAGCTCACCACAGCTGCTGACTCTTCCCCCGGCGGCCACGCCCCTAGCCTTCTAGCATAAAGGAAGAGGGGCCCATCCCGCAACGCGGGACACACGCGGGACGCAGGCCGGGGCGAAGACCGGGCAAAGAGCGGGCCGTTTGAGGCCGTTCGAGAACGAGAGAGTCCGGTCCGGCCCACCCCTCTAACAACTACACTCCGGCTATCCCAATACAGGTATCTATTATCATCTTGACCTCTACCACAACTGGTTACGCATTCTAGTATCCATTCTAGCTGGATACTCATTCCAAAATGAACACAAGATCCACTAAGCAGAAGAAAACAAAAAAGAGCGAAATAGGAGAACAATTACTAGGTCCAATGGATGACTTCTTGGCTAAAGCAAACACTTTTATTGATCAGAGTATAAGTTTAATAGAGGGTAGAGTTTCCACCGAACTGGCGATTGCACGTCGATCCTCAATGGGATTACTTGCAACTGCAAAAACTCCTGAAGTACAGCCAGCCCAAACACAAACGGCGGTGACTACAAATAGACTTAGCCTGCCTAATAATGTCGACCTGTCAGCATCCCAACTATCGGTAACATTTTTAGAAAGTGACCTCGAAAAAACCCCTGATATCTTCCCCGACCCTACTCCTGAAGAAACTAGGCAAATGAGAGGCAGGCGGGAGGGGGCCATAAAGAAACGGAACGCAAAGAATAAGTCAGATCACACTGCAAAATCTATAACATCTAAGCACCCAATTTTGGTCACCGACACAAACCCTTCAGCGACACCCAACCATTCTGCTCCCCCAATTAATAATGTGGTAACAATTCATCACGTTCCACACGATCTTCAAGAATCCTTAATTCCAGACTCGTCAAGTCCACAACACACAGGAAGACAAAGAGATTCAGCAAGATTAATTAAAGAGATAGCCTCCCTCTTAAATTCATATATACGTCCTTTAGAATCCAGACTCACCAATATAGAGAGCCACTTAACAAAAATTACAGGCTCTCTCAAATCCCTATCCTCACAACCCCACGCAAAACTATCTTCAAATCCACTAACCACTCTCCCTGTACCCAAGAAACCTGTAATTGTACCTCCCCCACAGTCTAAAAAACCAACTACAATAACCCTTCAAACAAACCCTACCACAGTACAAAAGCCAATCATTACGTCCCTGGTTATTCCCCCACAAGTCAGTTCCCAACCAACACCAACAGCAAATACCCCAACCACAATAACACCTGCTCCTAAAACTCCTCTTACAATAAACACAAAACCATCGGAAACAAAAGGAGCCCCGAGAGGGACAACTGAACATATTCCTACCCTACATTTACCACCTGAGGCCTCCCCATACGTGGTAGTCATGACGGGGGTCCCCGAACTTACAGGCGAGGGGACAGAACCCAACTGGTCACTAAAGAACAAAGCCCAGTATTGGCTGAATACAAACCGCCCCGTCCCACCACATTGGAATAGCAAAATAGTATCAGTATCCCGGACCCCGTGGGTAGGCTACAAGAAAAAATCCATCCGGGGTGACTGCATAGTTATTACGTTTGAGGACCCCAGTATAGCTGAATATATCTGCTCCTGGGAATATAACAACTCCTCTGGGGGGATTGTAACAAGACCATTGTCCTATTTTTACCCAAAAAGGTACAATAATAACAGACAACCACGTAACACCAATAACATCTGGAGGAAACCAATCCCGCAGCCATGGGAGCTAGATATTGTCGCCCCAACTCCATCTTTGCGATATACCGATCCTACTAACTCCTGTTGTCCACCTAATCTGAATTTTCAGCAGAGAGAAGCCCCATGGCAGATTGTAGGCCCACATAGCAGATTTAGAAACTGGGAGCAGTGGGAGAGACCATCCCACCAACCATTCGGCCCTAACTATGGAGATGCCAGAAATGGGCAACACTGGCTAGGTTTCCCGACCGCGAACCGGTTTAGCGGCCTGGAAATGGTCGATTGATCAATAATCAAATCCCCGGAGCCCTCATTAATAAAAATGGCACCTTCATCACCTATTCCTTCGCCTATCCCACCTACCTCACACATGAACAATGTTGTAACTGAACATGAATCCACTCAGCTTTCTGTCATGTTTTGGAACGTAGCCGGTCTCCGAAATAAGATTGAGGACGGTTCGGCAGCCGCATTCTTGAAGGACTGTCAAATTATCTGCCTACAAGAAACTTGGGCAACGATACCCCTCCATCTTGTGGGGTACAGAACACTTTTATCTCCTGCCCTCCCCAGCACTTCAGGTAGACCTAAAGGGGGGTTAGTAATCTACATGGCCAACACAATTGCTGACACAAAGATCATCAAGGTAGACCTCCTTTTGAATTTTCAGATTCTTACTCTAACTGTAGGTAAAACACTTTTTATGTCAATAATAAATACATATAATAACTTGGAACCTGACAACTTTTTGAGTGTTCTCTCTCTAATTCAAGACAAAATAATGGAACACTCCCACTTAAAACAGAAATCAGTAAATGCCCACGTAATTTGGGGCAGAGATTTCAATCTACATCCCTGCCCCAACATCGATACATGTGGAATGGTGGATGAGTATGAAAACCCTTTAATCCACTTTACCCACACAGGAGTGGGGCCTGTTATGAATAAAATACTCTCTGACCTGGATTTGCAAATTATGAATCCCATTCAACAGGCAAATAACAAACTAGAACCCACGTATAGAGGAAGGGGCCACGAGACCACTGTGGACTATGTAATAGTTACAGAAGCTCTGAAAGCTCAAATTAGAACCATCAAAATCCTGGAAAACCATCTCAGTGACCACTCTGCACTAAGTCTAAGTCTTCAAATATATCAACCGAAATCCTTGATGGCAAACATTGCTAACACACTAACACAGAACAGCCTCGAACTGGGAAAAAGTAATGGCTTCACAATTAAATGGGAAAAAGTAGACCCCAATATTTTAACAAAGAGGTTAGTTACTTCTGCTTATAAAAACATTTTGACCTGTCTTGATCCTCAAGCGGACTCGAATCAAATCCTGGAAAATTTTAATGTCATAATAGAACAGGTGAAAAATTTGTTAACCAGAACTTCCAACCAAAATAAGAAAAACACCACAGGTTGGTTTAACCGAGATTGCACCAAAGCACAGACTAACTTGAGGAAAGCTCTTGGAGAACCAAACAGAGACAAAATAAAGATCCAAGATCTTCGAAGGGAGTACAACACTGTCAGAAAAATAAGGAAAAAAGAATTAAAATCATCCTTGTGGAAGGCCTTGCACGAGAGCGTACTCTCGAAGGATAGCCAGGCTTTCTGGAAAATAGTCAAATCTCCATCGCTAACTGATTCCAGCGGTCCAAAAATAGACGTGGCCATTGACGAGGCTACATGGGTGAACCATTTTTCGAAAATTTTCCAACTGACACCTAATAGTGAACTGTATCAGTATAATGACAATCCAGTCACTTTTCCTATTTCCCTGGAAATTGATCTTCAAGACTTTGAAATGGCGCTATCTTCTAGCAAATCTGGGAAAGCCCCAGGTCCTGACGGGGTTCCTGTCGACCTGTTCAAATTTCTTCCTGACCTCTGGGCTCCAATAATTACAAGAGTCTGTATTGCAACTATGGAACTCGGGCTGTTAGACTCATGGTCATCATCAATAATGGTCCCAATTTTTAAAAAGGGGGATCGACAAGATGTCAAGTGCTATCGACCAATCTCGCTTCTCGACTCCCTGGGCAAAGTGGTTGGCCGAGTCCTCCTTGGAAAGCTACAACAGTGGGCAGCAGATAAAAACATCCTTTCTGACCTACAGTTTGGCTTCAGGGAGGGATTTGGAACCGTTGAGCAAGCATTAAATCTTACCCTGCTGACATCCAAATACACCCACGCCAAAACAGGTACTATTTTTATGACATATGTGGATTTGTCCTCCGCATTTGACTGTGTGTCACATGCCAAGCTCTGGTCGCTCCTAAGCGAAATGGGGGTAGACCCCCCTCTTTTGGACTTCCTAAGGGAGCTCTACAGCGAAGCTACGGCGAGAGTGAGGTATGGCACAAGAGGAGAACTAACAGCATCATTTAGGGTAGAGCGGGGAGTGAGACAAGGCTGTGTCCTGGCCCCCTTTCTCTTCTCACTCTATACCAACGGTCTTGAAGAGTCTATGTTGAGAGGGGGGAGAGACCTCCCAAAAGTAAAAGATCGTCTGATCCCCGCACTGCTCTATGCGGACGACGCAGTCATTTTAGCTCGAACTCCGAATGAACTGCAGAAATCATTAACTAAATATGCAGATTTTATGGCTGCCTTGGACTTGCATATAAATGTGAAAAAAACTTTCGTCATGGTGGTCGGTGGAACAAGAAAACCTGTAAAGTCCATTTTTCTGGAAAACCAAAAAATTGAAAGAACCTCACAATACCCCTACTTAGGTATTATGATAGATGATGCCCTAAATTGGAAAGCGGCGGTAGAGGCTAGGAGACATCTTTTTAAACGAGCAATCATGGCACTAATGAAATTTTCAAATGAACTAGGAAGAAGACCTCCAGTGGAACTGCTACAGATCTATGCTGCGAAATGCCAATCTATCGCATTATATGGCGCAGGGATTTGGGGGCATACAACTACTGGCTCTATTCAAAAAGAGGAAAATATCTTCATGAGATTCCTACTATCAATTTCACGAGGCACTTCCACCTATGCCTCACATATAGAATTAGGAATCTCATATATTGAAGATCTTATCAAAATCCAACCTCTTATGCTTTGGAGGAGAGTCTGGCTTTCTGAAGAAAACAGTCTGACAAAAAGCATCCTACGCGATACTATGGAGTTGGACCACGCCAAAAAAATAGCCTGGCTCTCCTATATTAGACACTTTTTTTGCGATCTGGGGCTTCGGCAATATTATTATAATCCAGAACAACTAAGGGAACTGCCTAAAAAAGAACTAAAGCAAATTGCATTGAGCCATTTGGACTCCCTGAGACTATCTTCGCTGGCTACAAAAAAATCTGTTGTGCATGCAATTATCACACAACAGACTTTGAAAATTCAGCCATATCCTACTCTAGAGATTACCACGTATGAAAAGATGCTCCTAACAAGGTTCAGATTGAACCTATTTTTCAGACTGGTGACATTTCCAGAAAAAAATAACTGGAGAACTCAGATGGCCTTGTGCCCTTGTGACGATCAATCCCAACAGTCTACCATCCATACAATACTTTTTTGCAAGTTCTATCACACTTTCCGAAAGATATGGCTTATACCCTTGTTAAAAAAATGGGGCTACAGACAATGTCGCCCAGCTATGCTGGCACTCCAATTACTGGACTCTGAATGCACTGTGTACTACGTACTAAATTTCTTAAAGTGTATCATGAGACACAGAAACAACCTGTAAAAGCAAAGTAATATCCTCTATTTTCTAAAATGCTGGCAAAATTTTATCTTTTTATTGCATAATCAAATTGTATTTTTTTACTGAAAGTTTGTGTAACTATGTTATCTTTTATGGTTTTTCAATTGTCAAGAAACCGAATAAAGATTATTATTATTATTATTACCTGTGATAAATCGCAAGAGGGGAGCTGTGGGGTGAGGAGTTCTAAAATTAGGGAAGCACTTATATCACTATTAGCATTTAGGTTAACAGGAGTCCGCACATTCGAAATTTGTCCCAATGAAGACCTTCTTGCAATGGCCAGTTCCTGCGAAACACGTCGTTTAATTATTGTGATCCCCTCATCAACAACAGAGTTCATCCTCGTTATGAACTGGTCCATGGCTCCAGTAAAATTGACAGTGTCCGCTTTTCCCTTAGCCTCCTTAGGAGGCATTGCAGGATTCCCAGTAAACTACAATAATGTACAATAAGCAAGGTACTCACAAGGGTTGCGGTAGATGAAAGGGGGATGGCCTGACCCGGCCTTCTCCGGTCTTGAATGGGCTTAAACGGGCCCGCCCTTGGCCCGGGCTTTGCCCGGGCGCTCCCGCGCGCGACTCGCGGTGCGAGAGGCGTTCCTCTCTCTTAACGCGCCTCCGGGCGCTCTGCTGGCGTCACTCGCGCGCCCCAACAGCCGGGGCACCTGGGAATTGGAGTCCCTGCGGCGGCGATGTTACTGGTGCGGCGCGTCGAGCCGTTCCCCTCACGGCAAAACGACAGCAGAACCAAAGGAAGCCAGTTGAGCTGTTCCCCTCACGGCAGTGGGTAGGTTCACTCCCTCTCTGTCACTGGAAAAATGTCTCTTATTCCCTTGGGCTTCCTATGTACTTTCAACTAGCTATGCCTGCAAAGCAAACCCCAGGACACGGGAATTATTGTCAATGCGGGGACAGTTCACAGCTGTGCAGGTACTTTCATCTTTACAGCAGTTGCAAGGACCACACCGCTCCTTTCTCTCTACTCCTGCTTGATTATGGGGCCAAAGGACAGAGGAGGGACTGCTCGGATATTGAATTCCTAATGATTTGAATGAAGGAAAGAGGCTGGCGCTCGTGCAGTTACAAATAACAAAGCATCCCTTGCTTTAACCCGCTCCCTCCACCAGCGATGCGTGTCTTACACAGCATAATAGAGTGTGTCAGCCCCAGCCCCTCCGACCCCACTCCACGGGAAAGGGCCTGGTCCCATACCACGTGAGGCACGTTTAACCAATCCGATCTTTTAAGCAGATAAAAGTTTCCTCACGTTTAATTTATGAAGGCAATGGTTACAACATTAAAAACAAAACTGCAAGTCCCACAATGAAACGTGCTGTTTGTAGAAAAAGCCACGAATGGCTGAAAGTGTCCCCAGATCGTGTGATAACATGTTTCTGGGGAGGACTGGTGCATAAGGGAAGTGGCAGATGGCGTGCCCATAAAAACAGAGCTGCGAGGCAAAATTCATGACCCGAGACCGAAATATAAACACTGAGGTTTACGGCACTGCAGTGGGGTGCTTAATCCAGAGAGGTTCCATTTAGTGCTCTGTCTCCAAGTTTATGTCTCAATGTAACTGTGTTCATCAGCTTCATAAAGATAGAAATGAAAACTCCCTGGGGGCTTCCTTAAACCTCTTTATGATCCCTGTAGACATGCAATTTCATACTGATGAAGGTGTTGAGAAAGAGATGAGCAAAGAAAGAAGAGTGTTCCAGGAGCGAGGAGATCAAAAGTAGGCGAGGATGGGGCAGGATGTGTCTGATGCAAACCCACCAGTGTGTTTCATTTAGACTGGATCAGGGTGAGCCACCTAGTACCTATTCCTCAACAGATCGATCCTTAATCCGCCTAGTAAATGTTCCTTTTTTATCCCTTTGACTTATGATTGGAGGATAGAATGGCCTTTTTCTCAGATAAGAATGTTGCTTAAAAAGTAACGTAGACACAGAAGTTACTCGATTTGACGAGATGCACACATTTCAATCCTAAAAGGACGCTGGGATTAGACCTTGGTCTCCTGATTCTGCAGTTAGCAACTTCGCCATTAGGCAACGAAATAAAAAATGCTTGATCAAACTACACATTTAAATGATGTTTGAACCTTTTCTGATTCGATTTGCAAAGCATATCGTGAAAGTTGGCCTTTCACTTACAGGTAACTACAATGAAGCAAATGTAGTACATTCACACACACAACTGGTGGCTAAACATGCATGTATTTGATTTCTAAAGAACGTGTTAATGGCAATAAACACATCTCGAAAATGCTGGAAGCGTTCAATGTTTAATCGCTAGATACGAAGCGTTACACGGTGTAAATGCACTGCTTGTATTAAGCTATCTTACTGGAATTGGAACCTCTAACACATTGTTTAAACACCCAGACCTGTTTATCACTGATTCACTAAGTCTCACTATAATTGAAACCTACGACCGATACAAATATCTGCAATTGGTAAATTAACCTACCAATATTTGTCACTGGGATTAGAATTGGTAGCCTGCAGGATGCGCACAGATCTCTGCAGTATGGACAGTTTTATATTTTAATAAATTGATTATATTGGATTAACAACAATGACCAATTGGATTACAGATGTATATGTAATGGAAAGCAAGGTAATTCGATTTTCAATGTTTGCTTGCAAATGAAAGACCGAGGCACGGCACAATTAGCGGTGGCTAGTTCAGTCTAGATAACATAAACAGAAACGTTAAAAAGCTCGAAAGCACAGGCTTGTCTATCTATTTTATATAAAAAAAACACCACATTACACAAATATGGGGATAGAATTATGTGGATTCTTGCCTCCACGTCCAGTGCAGTGCAGCTCAATCGAATATGCTCTTTGCCCTCATATTTCCCACCACAAAGGTCAAAAGTGAAACAGGTGAATATCCGCAGCCAAGACATGTCAGCAACTTTCATGTCTAAAATGATACATTTATTAGGTATACAGAGTAGGTAAATTATTCTCGGATTAGAATTCAAATGTCAATACATAAGTGGAGGCAGCACCAGGTATACATCTCAGACGTAGGAATCCTCGTGTCCGCCTGCGCAGAGTCACGTACACCACAGAGCAAAATATTGGAAGCGCAGGCTCTTTTGGATATAAATGAAAGAACCCACAGTAAAGACTTACTGTATGGTGTGGATTTCTGTATCTTTACCTGTTCCTTCTGTCGATTATCACTTTTAAATTCGTCGCAAACTATCTCTGGCCTTAACTTGGAGCTGCCTTATGCACTGAGGGCCCATCATACTTAGATATAGTTCCCTTACTACAATTCCATCTTCGGACTTCTATTCTTTGAAATTTATGGTACAGGGTATGTTCTGTAGAGCCTGAAGATTTTGCCTGCGCAAGGGATTATTGAACTGCACCCATGTACAGATACTATAGAGATTTTGGATCTTGCGATAGAAAATAGGATCGGGATTATCACGTCCAAGGCCATAAATCTGGGTTCATCTTACAAGTCTACATATTTTTTGCCCTGAGGAAGTTCCTTTTACAGGAACGAAACGTGTTGGCTGTTGTCCAGTATTTTTATGAAGATTAATAAAGAACTTTTGAAATAAAGTGACCAGTTTGTGATTTCATCCCTGGTGCTGCCTCCACTTATGTATTGAATTTCATTTCTGGATCTCCAGTGGGACCGAGCTGCAGCAGGTCCCGTGGTTGGCTGTCATAGGACTTAACTGTATTTGGGACTATATGATTGATGTGCTAGGCTTAGAGTCAGCTGTAGGTTCATTTTTCGTATTAGAATTCAAATGTGTATCCCTCCGGAGGAGGAGAAACAAGCACTAGCAAAGTCGCAATGGGTATGGTGTTTGTTGCTTTTCCAATGCTTGTTATATTTACATTTTTCTAAATGTTTACTACAAAAATCTTTAAAAACGGTCGCCCATGCAAGGGCCTATAGAAACATTCAATGATGGTCTGCCCGTTCGCGTGCACACACACACATGCACACATCATTAAATGGGAATAAAACAAATTAATGAGATTGTGTGTGACGTGGCACAATATAGGGGGCAGCAAAAGCTGGATATTGTTGTTTGGAGAACTGCCAGGCTCTCGCAGAAAAGCAATCCTGAAACAATGATTTAAAACAACAGTCTGAGGCAGTGGAGGTGTCAGATCTATTTGTGACAGGGCATGCTGGGCCTCAACCATGTGGGCTGCGGTCATTTGCTTCTGATGTTCCGGAGTCCATTCTGCTCGGGCCCTCCAGAACTGCGCCAAGTACAATCCTTTCTGCACTTAACTCTCAGTGGAGGCGACAGGGACAGGGGCCGCTCCTCTGCTAAAGCGGAGAAGCATCTCCCCACTACTCAGAGCCAGAAAAAGCAAAAGTAAAATGATAATAATATTGTCTTTATCATTTAATTTTCGGAGCTACGGGGCTGGATTAAGGCGGGGCTGTTGTAACAGGGGAGGTGTGGCTCATGCACTTAAGTGCGCAAGGCGGTTTTGCCGGTGTCTTGGGCCGGCCAAACAGTCATGCACATTTAGCATGTTCTCCACCAGGCTGTAATACACAGTCTGGATGGGGAACATACTCAGGCTCCCAGTCCCCATCTGAGCGCCGAACCATGGCATTCAGACCAATCACAACGCCTCATTGCAGCATTGTGATTGAATTTGGGGAGCCTGAGCCTGCGAAGCAATGACGAAGGAGAGACGGAGGCTGCCATGAGCAGGTGTTTTAAAAAAATATACACTTTGTTTCCCGGCTCACCACCCCTGTTTTCTGCCAGCCGCCACTGGACCAGGAGCAGTCCCCGGCTTTAAGGGAGGTAATAGGGGTGGAGTTAAAGCTCAGAAGAACTTAAAAATCACCCAACAATGCAATAACTGATTTTTCCAACTCAGTACTTTATTTCAGTATTTCAATAATACACATTTAAAACATAATACCCCACTAAACAGGTCACAGGTACAATTAGCACAGTGGCTTTTGGGCTTCCGTGCCTTGGATGCTGCCCCCACTATGCCCCTTGTTCCAGGGTTTTCCCCTTTTGGTAATTTTAGGCAAGGTCTCCCCAGTGGTGTAATATTAGCCCCTGCAAACCCTGCAGTGTGTGTGTTGGGGGATGAGGGGGGGTGAGCTCCAGGAGACCCCCTCAGCACAGTAACCAACTGGGTCTGGGACTAAAGTGGTAGGTAGTGGGATGGAGGCCCTCCATGTACTTTGCAGGGGGGAGCCTTCTAATATATGTTACACAACTGGGTCTCCCCTTTGGGGTGTAACGTATTTCTTGGGCATATATCAACCCATAGTTCAGGTTCTAACACCTAGTTATTCAACAAGTTACTTTTTCAACATGGTCTCACCACAATGTTGTCACCAGAGTCCTTTGCCTGGCAGCTGGTAGGGATTTACAACATGCATCTCTCCCACTTCTAGGAGAAATGCCAGCTGGAGGTACGTCCTGTGGTTCATCAGAGGAATGAAGCAGACAGCAGTAGAGGTCACTTTCCAACATCCTCACAGAAGGGTGGGTTGCTCCAGTTGACAGCAAAGGTTTCCAGTGGATAGTGGACCAGCTTTTACATCTCAGAAAATGTTTAGCAAGTCAGCCACCAAGTATCAGAGGGCAAGACAGCAGGAGGACAGCCACAGCATCGTCTTCCACTACAACAGCAGATTCTCTCAGGCACAGTTATTCATTCAAGTGGCTTGGTCAGACACAGTCTCTTGGCAGCGTCATTGCCTCCGGTGCAATCTGTAATTCTGGTGGCGCAGTCTGCCTTGGGCACATTTCATAGTTGCAGTGGCACCGTCCCTGGAGATAAAGGTTCAGCGTTACAGCTGCACACTTCCCCTCGGGCACAGTTCATAGCTTCAGTGGCACTATCTGCCTCAAGAACAATTCTTGCAAACAGCAATGATCCCTGCTGACCATGACTACCACTCACAACTGCATGAAGATACTTCTCATATGCTCCCCTGGTGCAGAGATCGCTGTCCATAGTCTTCTTTCTTACACTGGACCACATACCGCTTGGGGTTTTCTGCTTCTGCTGCTCTCAGGGCAGTCGCAATACCTGGAGAGTTGGCAGGCTCCTTCCCTCTTGCAGCAGATAGGTTGGCTTCAAATGCGGTTCAGGTCAGAGGAACAACTTCCTCCAACAAGGCAAGCTTCAAGTGATGTCCCTTCACCGCAGGAAAGCTGGCTGTCAGGCAGACTCCAGCTTTGGTTGAACAGTAGTCCTCTAAGTACTCTGCAAGCACTTCCTTACTTTGCCAAACAAAACTTTGAACTGGAACGACAAATGAGCCAGTGGCTTCCACTGTGAAAGCATACAGGGATGTTGAATCACTGTGTGCACTTTCATAACTGGTTTGGAGTAGGTCTCTTTTCTAGCGTCTTAAGTTTCTCCAGACACTGACTTTGTGTAGAGTGATGCTTTTCACAGCAGGGTAGTTTCCACCCTGTAGCACCCACAACAAACACATAAAGGGTGTGACCTTTTAGCCCCTGACAATCATGGAAATCTAAAAAAGAGCAGTGCTACAGAAATACCAATCACCATGCTCAGATTATAACCTCGCAGATTGCATCACTCATGACATATTCAATGATATCATTGATGACATCAATGATAGCATCTTAAATTGCATCATTGATGACAACACTGGGCATGGTCGGGGAGCAAGTTCAGTAAACTAGGACTGGTGAACATAAGTGTTTCTTGTTTAAAAAGTTACTTTTTACTGACATTTTGACCTAACTATGTCACTTTAACCTTTGTTGTTTTGTGAAAATATATCATCAAATGACAGTGCGGGCAGGGAATTATTTTTTATTCATTGCCCACACTCTCCCAGGCAGGGAACATGACAGTGTCATGAGGGACTGGGTCCACGGGACTCCCTCTCTTCCAGTCATGGGGATAGGGTATTAGGGGATGTTCCAAGGCTTGGGAGTGGGACCTGTTGCCAAGGCCGGACTGGGAACCACAACCGGCCCTGGCAAAGTGCTCGACCGGCCCCCCTCCCCACTCGGGGGGTAATGGAGGTGCCGCCGAGCTCTTTGCCGGGCCGGTTTTTGGACGATTTTGGTACAGGGTCAATTTTACAGCTATGCTGCAAAAACGACCCCGTAACATAAACGGCCCCCAGGGGCCCAAAACTGGCCCCCACCTGTGCGGCGCACCGGGGGAGTGCCCGGTGCCCGTTATGGCCAGTCCGGCCATGCCTGTTGCCCATAAAGACATTAAGTCCAGGGGACTTCCAGTGGCTCATAAAGAGGGGGCAGAGGCCCCCATCACCATAAAAACTTGATTCAGCCCCGAGGATGGGGTTTCTGGGGTCTTCCAATGGGTTGCGGAGGGACGGCCATGTGCCCCTCCCCTTAAAAATCAAATCAGTCCCAGGGGATGGAGTCATCAGGACATTCTATTAGCTTGGGAATTGAGGTTTCATGCCTCCTCTCTAAACATTATGCATACGTTGACCCTCTGGGCATTGGCACAGCCCAGGGGGCTTTAATAAAAGTAAAAATTGTACAACTGATTCACAGATCCTCCATGGAGTCCAACGGCCAGCAAATGCAAAGTCAGCAAAAACAGGAGGTCTGAAGGCAAAATGTATTTGGGAAGCAATGCAAAGGAGGCCAAGGTCTAAAACTTCTGGGGCCTCATTTATGAAAAGTGACGGATCGCTGCGTGAAAACAGCGATGCGTCACTTTTCACTGCGCACTCCTTGCGACACCAATGATGCGTCATATTTAATGTATGACGCATCATGTCACAAGGACTTACAGATACGTCAGTATTTCTGACGCATCTGTAAGCGCAAAAGTGACGCATTGCTGGAGTGTGTCACAAAAGTGACGCAACTCCAGCAATGCGTCCTTTCACATGGGGCAAGCCCCATGTGAAAGCGCCTGCGTCAGTCTTAGGCCTGCTGTGAGGCAGGCGCAAGATTTTGACGCAACAGCATCCTAAAAGTGACGAAGTGAAATCTCATAGATTTCACTGCGTCACTATTACGAGGCTTTTTGCGGGGAAACGCCCCCTCAGCATACATTATACCTGACGCAGGTATAATGTGGTGCAGGGGTTTAAAAAGTGACGCATCTATCTAGATGCGTCACTTTTTAAATATGGCGCAACAAGGCGCATTTTGTACGCCGCTGGTGCGTCACAAAAAGTGACGCACTGGCGGCGCAAAACTGACGGAAGGCCTCATAAATAGGGGCCCAGGAGTCCAAAATAAGTTTCTGCTCTTCCAAAGCCCTTTCAGTGACAACCTTTTCCTTCTGCTAAGGTTCTCTCTGCCTCTTTCCTTCTATGCCTGAGCCAGTTCATTCTCTTCAAGGGCCCTTTGTGTAGCAGCCTTCTCTTTGGCTGCCTCCAACTTTAGCTTGGCCAGCTGTAGTTTGAGCTCTCGTTCTGCCTTCCAATCCTTCCGTTCCTCAGTGGACAGGTTGCAGTAGGACACACTGCTGCCTGCTCGCGATCCAGTATGGGGCCTCATTCCTGTGGGCCATTCACTCTGCTCTTGGGCCATGGTAAGTAGGTTTTCTTCCTCCTTCTCTATGACATCCACCTCTTCCTCCTGCTCCAGTACTACGGCTAGCAGCGGGTGCTCCTCCTCCTAGCCCTGAGGGCTTTCTGAAGCTCCTGTCTCCTAGAGCTCCTATTTACTGGGAGCCCACTCTACCTGCAAAACCCTTTCAGCAATGCCACAGTGTAGCTTTCCAGTCTGCAGAGAAACATCAACTTTTTAAATACAATTTACCATGCCCTGTAAGCCTTTAGAGCTAAACTTAGGATGACTCATAAGTATAAAATAAAAAGGAAAAATTAGTTCTGACAAAGGTTTATTTTGCCAGGTTGAAATGACAGTTTAAAAGTACAGACATAGACTGCAGAGCAGTAGCCGCCCGTGGATGGAGTGCTGCGGGCGGCGAGGTGCGGCAGGGGAGGGGTAGGGTGGGGGGGTAGTAAACCTTGGCTCATGGCCGACCGGAGAGATGTAAGTAAATAAATAATTAAAACTAATGTAATTGCGCACACTGAAACACATTTGCCTGCAGCACTGTCCGAAAAGGTAAAAGGGCATGCACAGCATTTCCCTGCACCACGTGACAGGCACCACGTGGTGCCTGCCACTTGGTGCAGGGAACTGCAGGGGGGTACCATGGGTAACCCCCAAGTGCACCCTTCCAACCCCCCACCCCTCCGGGGCCCTCAACGGGCCCCCAAAGCCAAACATCACCAGCCTTTCACCACACACATGCTAATATGGCTAGCGGTGCCTGCTAGGCACCGGCACGATTGCTGACCGGGGAAAAAGCGGCAGAGGGACTTTACATCCGCCGCGATACCCCCTGCCATTGTAATATGGTGGGGGGTATTTCACGTTACGATGGCATAACGGTCAGGGTGTTTGAGCAGGAACAATTGTGTATGGCTGCCCAGTGTTATTTCGGCATGATCGAAGGCCCCTTCTTTTATTGGGAAACAGGTTATACATTGAAAAGTTGATGAAGACAACAGATGAGGGAATGTGAGGCTGTAGGGGAACAGAACGAACACCTCAGAGTAGGGGTTTCTGGTAATGGTGTTAGGTTTATAGAACAGAGATGAATAAGTGGGTTATCGATGGACAGAGGAAGTAGGGGAGGAGACCTGATGAAGGGAGTGCCAAACTAGGCCTAGTCCTGGGTGGGCAGACTAGAAACTCAAGTAGAGATGCTGAAGGCGAAAGGGAGAGCACATGAGGAATTTAGGATTGAACAGTGGCTAGAAAGTTAATTGTTGATGACAAATAGAGAGGTGGACATGTACGGGTGGTAAGCTGGTAATGCGTGGCTGGTACGGTTAGCAGTAATAGTGAGAGTGTTGCTTAGAGCATTATTATGAGCTTCTAGCAGAAGGATGTAAAGATGTTAGCTCAGCTTGTTCTTGACGTGGTGATTTTCAACCCAATTCCCACAAGGCAATACAGTCAAAACCACTCATCATGAAGGCCCAGAAAGCAATCTTGAGTTGTTTGCTCATTTCTTGTAAATGTAAATTGATACTTGTATAGGGCACTACTCATCTGCAAGGGTCTCAAGGCACTTGTACGAATACCGCTGCGGAACCCATCCTGGCTTTCCCTGTGAGGCATCCACTCCTGGGCACCACCAAGGTGGAGGCCAGGCATCCTTATCGTTGTGGGGGCCATTAAGCAAGCTATTGCCCAGAGTTGCAGAGTGGGACTCCATGATTAGAATAGGCACCGAGGCGAGAATTATCAGGTCCGTGGAATTTTGAGCCCAAGACCCGTCAAGGTGGGGAATTGAACCCTGGTCCCGGGCTAGACCTCTGCATCAGGGTCTGCCGCTCTAATCATTGAGCCACACTTCTCCACTTAGGAGCTTGAGTACAATTTGGAGACTGGAAACTCTGTCATAAAGTCGTCAGATACCCCCTCCACCATGCTTCAGGTCTGTGATCGCCTATGGTGCTTATACGGCATATCCGATGGATATCCCTCATGTTTTGACAGGAAGACCCGTCCATCAAACTTTATGTACTTCCTATAACCACTTATTGCAGTTTACATACACAAATCCGAAAATCATACACAGCGATTTTAAAGTTTGACTCTTCTTACTCTGCTCTCTTAGTAGATTGCAACAGCTGCAAAAGCCACATGTCCCTAGTTCTGACCGAAATTGTCCCTGTGTCTGTCCTGCTACAGTTCGGAGCCGCAGTGACAGCAGCATAAAGCAGCTGGATGTCAGGTGAGGTTTTATGATGTGCTTTTATGAGGCCATTTAAGCTGCTAAAAAGGCATCATTGATCATTTCTGGAAGTGACTTGAGTCCTCTCCAAATGGTGATGTCATCATTTGAAAGCGATCTGTCGCTGGGCTGCATTTCAGGCTGAAGATTCATGTTCAGACGCACCTCAGTCTGCAGGAGCCATGCGCGCGACGACAAAGGCCTTGGGCCATGTGTCTGTTTCCTTCCATGAACAGGAAACATGATTAGGAAATGTCATGAGATAAACAGATGTGTCTGCTCTGAGGTCGGGTTCTGCACCCATATGTCAGAAAACAACTGTATCATTTTGTGTTTATGTTACTGTGTGTGACCGCTTGTGACTATCTGTATATCTTCTTGTGAATATGTCTCTCAACATTTTGACAGCGAAGAAGCCTACAGAATAAACAGACTTGAGAGAAAGACTGTGTTCTCTGCTGTAACCAATATGTCAGGGAGTGCCGACCTACTGGGCAGAGCGCTGAAGCGGTGCCAAACTATTCCTGGTGCATGGTTGATTCCAGGAACAATATTGATTCCTGGTGCATGATTGATTCCTGGCGAAGAATTGATACCTGGAGCATGATTGATTCCTGGTGCATGATTGATTCTTGGTACAATATCGATTCCTGGTGCATGATTGATTCCTGGCACATGAATGGTTCCTGGTGCACGGTTGATTCCTGGTGCATGGTTGATTCCTGGTGCATGGTGGATTCCAGGTACATAATTGACTTCAGTTCCATGATTGTTTCCTCGTGCATGATTGATTCCAGGCACATGATTGTTTCCTGTTACATGATTGATTCCTGGAGCATGATTGATTCCTGGTGCATGATTGATTCCTGGTGCATGATTGATTCTTGGTACAATATTGATTCCTGGTGCATGATTGATTCTTGGTACAATATTGATTCCTGGTGCATGATTGATTCCTGGCACATGAATGGTTCCTGGTGCATGGTTGATTCCTGGTGCATGGTGGATTCCAGGTACATGATTGACTTCAGTTCCATGATTGTTTCCTGTTACATGATTGATTCCTGGTGCATGATTGATACCTGGTGCATGATTGATTCCTGGTGCATGATTGATTACTGCTGCATGATTAATTCCTGCTGCATGATTGATTCCTGGTGCATGATTGATTCCTATCACATGATTGATTCCTGTTGCATGATTAATTTCAGGTACTTGATTGATTCCAGATATATGATTGATTCCTGGTGCATTATTGATTCTGGGCACATGATTGATTCCTGTTGCATGATTAATTGGCCAAACAATGAAGAACTAGGAACACACAAACGGACATGCTGCACCTAAACTGACAAGTGATGCACAGTTGAAATTGTATAAACAACACAGAGTGTGAGAGAATACTGTGTTGCAGCTGTTTAATGCTGAAATTCAGAGCAGTAACAGAGTGACAAAATTGGGATAAAAACTATGGGGCTCATTTATGGTTTAGAAAAGGGGGTTGTTGTCACAAATCAGCAACTGCTCTCCCCAATCAATTGATCCTTCAATTTATTAAAACGTGCAGGCTTTGCCAGCTTTCTGAAGATAGAGGCCAAGGGGTAGATTTATGAACTTGTCACAGTGGTGCGCTGTTTTGCGAGACAGGGAATGGTCAGGAGTGCGATATATTTTAGTCAATATGTCGCATTCCTGCTTCTTCCCCTCAGCTGGCAGCCTAGCGCCAATGAAAGCACCCTTGCACCACGGTGCAAGGGAGCCTGCATTGCAGGCAGGATTGTTTTTGTGCAGGAAGGGGCACCTTTCCAAACAAAAACAATCCTGAGAGGCATATTCCTTTAAGTATGTGTGTTGCATTCGGCATAAAGATATTTCTCCTGGTTATGCCTTTCCTGGGTGGGCCCATTTTTTTTGCGCATTCCCAGGTTTACTAACTCCGACAATTCTGAGAATGTGTCAAAATTCATGGGAATTTGTGGGAACACGCATGCAACGCCCATAAAACGCCTACCCAGAGCCGAGTAAGGAAACGTATCGATTTGCACTGCGTTGCTTTACTTCAGACTTATGGGGCCAGTCAGGGCCACGCAAAGTGGCCTTGCGTGGCTTCAGAAATCTCACTTAAGGGTTGCGCTGCACATGTACCATGTTGCATGGTGCAAACGCAACCCAAACCAGGTCATAAATATGGCCCCGAACCCTCGGCTGTCAGCAATCTCTTCATGGCCCCCAAAGTCTTGGCAGGCCTGCCAGCGCCATATCTATGAATCCCAACCCCTTCTAGGGCTTGGGTTACTCAACTATTTTTCCTGCCCACGTCTGTGCTGCGAGACACAGTTTATGCAGGTAAGAAAAAAGATAAAATGTCCCTGAGGTGCAGGAAGAAAGCACACTGTATGGAAGACGATGCCTACCTGTTCTTTAGGAAGAAACTCCCTCTTTGGAAGTTTCTTTCTGAAGAACAAAAAAGATGTTTCTTGAACAAAAAAGATGAACATTGAAAACCCTAAGAAGGAGGTTTTCAAGGTTATAAATGAATTGAGGAAAGAGAGGGAAAATAAGCCGGCTTTCATGCAATCTGACTGCCAAAAATGTAAAACCTACTTTTTGGGAAAGATCAGCGATCTTCTGGTGAATATTCAGGATACCCCTACTTTCCCATGCATAATTGAGCAAACATCATATCGCCCTGTGGTGGATGCCACCTTTTCCTTACAGACCAACAATTGACAGTGCTTGCGGGGAGGGTGAAATCAGGCTCCCCCTCAGATCCCTGTTCTCCTAAAATCTTTAGATTGGCTCTACCCTGTATAAAGGACAGGTGCTCTCGCTCCTGAACCGTTCTTTGGAGACCGGACAGGTCCCGAGCAAATTCAAGGAGGCCCGAGTGACCCCGCTGCTAAAGAAACCAGGCACGGATGGTAAGGATTTGAAGATTTTCAGACCTATTTCCCAGCTGCCTTTCCTGGCTAAGATACTTGAACAGCATGTGCTGCAGTCTGTTGCTTCTTACCTGGAGACCAACCATGTTCTTGAACCCAATCAGGCAGGTTTCAGGCCTCATTTCAGAACAGAACTAGTTATGCTCTCGATTCTGGATGAGATGACAATGAGAGCGGATAGGAAGGCTCCATGTGCTCTGATCCTGTTGGATCTCTCTGCGGCGTTTGACACGGTAAATCATAGTCAACTTATGTCGCGGATTGCTTCTCTGGGGATCCAGGGCACAGCCAGCGTTTGGTTAGCCTCCTTCCTTAGAGACCACTTCGAAAGAGTCCAATTTACAGATCTGGTATCCTGGGACTCTGTCTTGTGGAGTGCCACAGGGTTCGGCGCTGTCCCCATTGCTCTTTAATGTCTATCTGCAGCCTCTGATTGCTGCCCTAAATCAGCTGGATTGTAGGGTATATAATTATGCCGACGACACCCAAATTCTGATTTAGATAGATCAGTCACCTTCATCGCAGGTGAACATGCAAGAAATTCTGAAATTCACGGTGAATTAGATGTCGGCATACTCCCTGAAACTAAACCCGGATAAAACTGAGGTGCTAGCGGTCACCACGGCATGAAACTCCAGGAGCAAGTTGTTCTGGCCCGGTGAATTGGGACAACCTCCTTCACCTGCATCTGTTGTAAAAAGTCTCGGGATAAAGATTGATGTCATGTTATCAATGTCTTAACAAGTTGTAGCTGTGGTAGGAACCTGTGTAGGGCTGCTACGACAACTTCGGAAGCTGTCAACGCTGCAATCCTCCTCCACTATACGGACTGCGGTTTCAGCCCTGATACTTGCCCGCTTGGACTATGGTAACTCACTTTATGTGGGGTTGCCAAAAAAATCCCTGGCCAGGCTTCAAGGCATTATGAACGATGCAGCCAGGCTGATTTTCAAAAAACCTAGGAGAACACTTGTTACTCCACTGTTACAGGACTTACACTGGCTGCCTGTACCCCAAAGAGTAAAGTTTCAAAGTTTGTGCATCACTCACAAAGCCATTTATGGCTCGGCACCGAATTTCATCAAGGACAAATTGGCATATTATGTTCCAAGTAGGAGGCTGCGGTCCTCAGAAGCTTGTCTTCTGGTATGTCCGCGTTTTAAGCGCTCTACGCTGGGAGGGAGAGCTTTTTCAACCATGCCGCCACCTTAATGGAATAGTCTCCCTGAAAGCCTGCGTAAAGAGACCAATTTGCTCACTTTCAGGAAGAGAATAAAAACTGTTCTCTTCCTGGAAGCTTGGAGCCCCATATAAAGCATGCCCGACCCGCTGCCCCTCCTCTTTGGACCCTCTTGGACTTAGCTTAGAGACCTCTTGGGTGATAATGCGCTATATAAATACACAATAACAATGTGAGAAGGCTGCACAAAATTGCAGACTGTCTCGTATTCATTTTGGCCAAAACAGCTCACACCACATTGCCAGGAGCGCTTAACACAAAAACAATCACTGGCAAATGAGAATCAATCTTTATTTATATCAGGCGATCCTCTACCGGACCATCGAAAGCACCTTCAACACTAGCAGGATGTAGACCACCTGCCAGAGTCAAAATTACTTCATATTTTTCACTTGAGACTATTGGTGTTAAAAACAGTTATAACATACCCCATACTGGTGAAACATTGCCAGTCAAAATTAAAGATCTCTACCTGATTGGTGGAGATCTTTCTGCTGAGAACACCATCTCCAAGGTGGTTCTCTTCCCAGTAGTGCAGTTTGCAAGAGGGTGCTGTGTATAAAGCACTCAGTTGAGAAACTGTTTTCTGATGAGAGAAAACAGGAGGGATTTTGGGGCACATGCATCATTGTTTTTTGCGGTCGCAAAGGGGCAGATTTGCAGAATCTGCCCATTTGCGATCGCTATTTTTGATTTTGGGATGCATCATCCCAAATGCAAAAATCGCTATTTAAGTAATCGCAAAATTTGTGATTACTTATATTGCGATTGCATTTAGGGAGTTGCAAATTGTGATTTCCTAACTGCAATGCAATAAAAAAAATCGCGATTTTGCTTTTAAGAAATTAAAATTACCATCAACTAAAAGCTGATAGAAATTTGCAAGAAATTTGAAAAATGCACAAAAGTGCATTTTTCAAAGTTCTATGTTGCAGTAGTGTGGCTCACTGGTTAGAGGCGGCAGAAGACGGCCCGGGACCAGGGTTCGATTCCCGACGCGGCAGGTTTCTGGACCAGGGTCAGCGGACTCGATAATTCTCTCGCCTCGGTGCCCACTCTGATCAGCGATCACACTCGGCAACTCTGGGCATTAGCTTGCCTCATCTTCACTAACGGCCCCACCAGACCGCCGGGGATGCCTGGTCTCACCCTGGAGATACCCATTAAGGGACCATCTCTCAGCGAAGCCAGGAAGGGTTTTGCAGCGGTCGAAGCGCCTTGGGACCCTCCGGGTAAGTAGTGCGCTATATAAATGCCTATACACATACACACAACATGTTTTTTAATTGCACTTTCAGGGGTGCAGCAGGGTTTCCTTTTGGCACCCTTGCACCTTTAAAATTGCATGCGCAATTTGCGAGTACCTATTTGGTACTCGCAAATTTTACATGCAATTCCCATTGGTTCCTATGGGCCTTTAGGCCCATAGGAATGAATGGGAAGCCATCCCTTATTTGCGATACGCAATTTGCAAGCTGAAAATAAGGATAGTGTAGGAATCGCAAATTCTTTTACGATTCCTACATGCATAATGAATTGCCGTTCCTAAATTGCGATTTCTTAAAAATCGCAAATATAGGAGTCGCAATTCCTAAGTTTGATGCATGTGGCCCTTAGTGATTTCTGAACTAAAAGTGCCTTGCACCTGAGGGCAATTTAGCATTTACCTTGCCTTTGTGTGATATTCCCAGAAAGACGGACATCAGCAACAAAAATGAGTGAAGTAGTGCTACCCACAATTGGTGGAATGACCCTCATTGTAATCTTCTTCCAGTGGTGGATGGCTTCTGAGCCAAGGTTACCACAGGCGATTTCACAGAATTTAAAAGTAGCAAAGAAACTATGAGTTTGGTGGAGCAGGATGACTTCCTGTTCACAGCCTTCCACTTCATCCACCAAACCCTATATACGACTTTATAGCTCCCAGGAGAGCTTAAACATTGTTGACACCTGGATGTTAAATTTTCGCCGGGTATCTGCAATTTTCTGTAAGAACGAGAGTGTTCATTATGACTGTCCTCTGTGGGTGGATCTGATAATATTTATCATCTCAGGGTAGCTTTCAAACTTAGGACATGTTGCTTTCATTATGTGTCTGTTGGTCAATGATCATCTAAAAGTGTTAATTATATACTGGTGTCTCACTGCCTTGATAGTACTTATTTCTCTGTTTGGCTGTTGTTGTGTGATATGATCATTGTTTCCTAAAATCTGTTTTTCCTTTGAAGTCTAATATAATTCTCTTTCATCAGATGCCTTTCAGAGTGTGGGCATCTCAAAGTATTCTTCATTTATGCTGCCACATGGTATCTGGGTGTTCAACAGTGTTTGTTATCTTTGCTTGTTTGTTTGATATCTTTACTTGCTTGTTGACCTGTGACTCCTAATAATGCACCTTGTCTTTTGGTGTCTGTAAGTCTCTCAGCATCTGATAGTGTTAATTTTCATATTTTTATGAATGTGTTTTAGTCTCTTACATCTGACAATGTTCATTATCTATGGATTGACAACAGTTCTTGGACATGTGATCGTATTCATTTTATCTAGTTGTACATTTGTCTCTAGACTGTTCTCTTCCTTTGAGTGTCTTTAGGTGATCTGAAGGCAAAAGTGTTAGTTGTCTCTAGGTGTCTTCTCTCTTTATATATAATAGTGTTTCGCTTACCACCACTTACTCTTGCCTACCTCTTGCCTGTATGTTCCTGCTACCCCATCCCCTACACTAGTGATTTTAACACACAAGAAGTAATTTCTCAGTTCTTAGCAGGATTTTCCCTCCACCTCCTACACCCCTGGTCTTTAACCATGAACAAGAAACACTCAATTAAGGGCAAACATACCAACCCAGTTCAGCACATAGGACAACTATTTAATTTGAAAGCAACCCTTTTGCCCCTCACAGTTGTGCTAGTACTAGGTGGGTGAGCTGCTATGCTCCTCAAAAGGTCACTGAACCAAGATGAAAGCAAGTGAAGGCAGTCACAGTAGAATGATCGTCCATCAAGGACATGAGAGGAAATAAAAAACATCACTGTGTGGAATGGTACTTTGATCCTGAAAGAGTATTGACGGATCACTGAAAGAATATCGACAGACAGAATATCGACCTACCGAAATATCGACACTGGAATATCGAAGGCAAGTATATCGACACCCTATCTACAACATTGTAAGTACAAAAATATCAAGAAAAAAAATATCAATGTTAAAAATATCGTAATTTGTAGAGCCTCCGCCGGAACAAGACCCGATATTGGATGTTTGAGCATGCTGTGCCAATGGCTGTGTGTACACGGATTGCCGGAATTGTTAGAAACCGTGTGGGGGGGGGAGGGATCCGGCCGGGATGGGAGTTGGGGGAAGTTGGGGGGGGAAGGAGGGAGGGCTATTACTTGCAATGATCTCATTGTTCCAAATGTAAAAGACATGATGGATTGCGTTGTTTCACGTATATAGCTATGTCTGGCAGATACCTCTGGGGTACAGAGTTCTGTGATTTCTATGTGATCTATCAATAAAATTTGTTTAAAAAAAAATATCGTAATTAAAAGTACAGTTTTTTTGTAAAAAAAAAAAGTAAAATGAAGTAAATAATACTTATAAATAAAATAAACATATTTAACCATATTTAATAATGTTTAAAATAATAAATAATACGTATTTAATAATAAAACTTTAATTAAAAATATACATACAATATAGAATATATACTTACTTAATAATATTTTGTATAATTATTTTAATTACTTATAAATTATTAAAAATTACTATAAATTACAAATACATCTACACACATAAAATAAAACATAAAAAACAATTATATTTAATAAACTTAAAAAAGTAAATATACTTTCAATATTTTTAAAGTTAATTAAATACAACATTATCTAAAATAATACAAAAATATTAAATACATAAATAAATAAAACTACTATTTAAAGTCCCAAAAAAAACTACAGTAATGAAAACATTGGATAGAGTAGAACATAAAATTACTATTCCCACTCCAGAAAATTCAACAGTAGGGAAAGCGTTAAATAGCGTAGGGGTAAAAATTACTATTCCCACTCCAGAGAGTGCAAAACTAGGAAAAATGTTGGATAGCGTAGGGGTCAAAATTACTATTCCCACTCCAGAGAGTGCAACAGTAGGGAAACGTTGGATAGCATAGGGGTAAAAATTACTATTTCCACTCCAGTGAATGCAACAGAAGGGAAAGCGTTGGATAGCGTAGGGGCAAAAATTACTATTTCCACTCCAGAGAGTGCAACAGTAGGGAAAGCGTTGGATAGCGTAGGGGTAAAAATGACTATTCCCACTCCAGTGAGTGCAACAGTAGGGAAAGTAAATACTTCATATATGAATAAAAATAAATTAAATATTAATACCAATTACAAATTAATTAAAAGTAATTACCAATTTAATATAATATAATAATGAATCAATTAAAAATAAAAATAAACATTAATTATTAAAAATAATTACATAACAATTAACAATTAATTAATTAACAATTGAAAAATAATTAACAAATAATTCAAAATAAATACCAATAAAGATTTTTTTTTTATTAATTACAATTAAATTACTTCCCACCCTATTCCCCTATAAACCCACAACCCACTACAGAAAATAAATTAATAAAATTAACATAATTATCAATTAATCAATTAATAAAAATGAATTACCAATTATAATTAAATTAATTACCAATTAAAAATTAATTAACAATGAATTCAAGATAAATACAAATAAATAATTTAAAACATGTAATTAATTATAATTAAATTACTTCTCACCCTATTCCCCTATAATTCCACAACCCGCTTGTAGCCGGGAGACCCCGATGGAAGAAAATATAGCTCTCTCAACGGAATGGTGGGTCGCTGATGCATCAACTGTCCCTTCTTTCCAATCCACCCAAAATGACTGGAACTCAAACACGAAGCCGCTCTGGGGACGCCAAACAGAAGATGACGAGGAGTACTCCTTTAAGGGGGCGTGTACCGAGCTGAAAGAACTGCCCTGGTGTGACGTTGCAACCTGCTGGTTGGAGAAAAAGGAGGATTCCCTAGTCTCAGCGTGTGACGACACCGAGGAGGAAGCCCGAGAGGAGTGCCGAAGTCGTGAAAAGAAGGAAGGAGGACATGAAGCCGAGCGAAGAAGTAGAGAAGAGGAAGAAGTGGACACGCCTGGAGGTCAACGTTCCAGCGAGTCGCCCAGCCACACTCACGGAGGAGTGTGGCTCTCCCAGGTACGACAAAGGGTGTCGAGCTGGGTTGGGAGGCGGGGTGGGTCCACGAAGAGTTAGTGCCGGTGTAGATATATCCGAAGCACGCTCCCTGTGATTCCACGCACCTTCTCTTTACCCCCCTCCTATTTGCACCCCCCTTCACGATAGTGCACTTGAGATGGTCTAACGAGTGTTTAGTCTCACAAGAGCACCAGTGTTTTCCCTCACTCCCTGGGTTCCCTGGCATACGAATAATCAGATGGATATTTGATTGTACCCCTCTGTTTTGTTTTCTTCCACGCATATATTCCGGAGGAAACGTCCTGCACAACAAGATCTTCTGCCTTTGTACGAGTAGCCTAAGAGGAAGTAGCCCTCAGAAGCGGGCCCCAACCACCAAGGCCACCACAGATCCTGCTGCTCCCACTTGGAAAAGACTCTCATCAAAGAAAAAGAAGTCCTTTGTAAAAATAAAACCGTACTTTCCTAGATCCAGTCTCTGCTCCCTTTCTCCTACCCGCCACACCACTACAGAAAATACACTAATAAAATTACCATAATTATCAATTAATCAATTAATAAAAATGAATTACCAATTATATTTTAATTAATTAGCAATTAAAAATTCATTAACAATGAATTAAAAATAAATACCAATAAATCAATTAAAATATTTAAATAATTATAATTAAATTACTTCCCACCCTATTCTTCTATAAACCCACAACTGACTACAGAATTATATTTAGCAAAAATTAAATACCATAAAATTAATTACTTAAAAGAAATTATAAAATAAATATACACTTTTCACACATATACTAACATAAAAAACACTTTAAAAAATTCGATATTATAAAAAAATCGATATTAACTTACTTACCTCAAATTCAATATTTTTGTTGACTATATTCGGTCCATTCGAAATTTTGTCCATTTTATATTTTGAATTCGATATTACTGCAATTCAATTCGATATTTTTGTTGACTATATTCTGTCCATTCGATATTTTGTCCATTCTATATTTTTAACTCGATATTACTGCAATTCTATATTTTTGCCTCGATATTTTGACTGTATACCAGTATTGACACATATCAGAGGATTATTTTTATAGGAATATGGATTCCCATTAAAACTGTCGGAATAGAAATTATGTTTCTGTATTGTTTCACGTAAGTAAGCAGTCGCTGCGCCATTTTCTGCACAGGCGCCATTTTATATCATGATCAAAACTAAGGTGGTCATTAGGTTGGCGGCCTATCGGAGTTTGGGACCGCCCGCCATAAGGGCGGGGGTCCCGTGGGGGGGATTAGGATGCGCCCGCCACTGTGGCGGGCGCATACAGCATTTTTAGCATTGTGGCGGGCGGTGCTCTCAGCACCGCCCGCCACAATGCTAAAAATGCATATATGCATTTGCATTAACAAAGCGGCAGGCACCGCGCGCTGCCTGCCACTTTGTTAAAGCAAATGCAGGGGGGTACAACAGGTACCCCCCCGTGTGCACCCCCCACCTGCCCTTCACTCTGGGGGCCCGTAGGGGGCCCCCCTAAGTGAAGACCGCATGCCTTTCCGTGGCGGTCTGTTTTGGGCCATGCTAATATGGCTGGCGGTGTCTAATAGACACCACCACTGGGCGGATTGCCCCCGCCAGGCTGGCGGTGGCTACCGCCAGCCTGGTGGGGGCAATCCGCCCACCATCCTAATGGGCCCCTAAGTCTTTGCTATTTTCGAGAAATAGCTTTCTCTAGTTTATCTTTCTTCAGAGCTGGGTTCTGCCACACTAATAAATGCACATTGTTATTAACGCATACCTTTCTTTTGAGATGTAAGCCTTCTCTCAACTGTCTAGTGGCAGGCACAGGCAGAGTAACCTTGAGAGATAGATAATGTGTGCCCGGACTCGGAATCTAAACTTACTCCTTTGTAGTTTACTGTCCAGCTGCGTTTCGCTGGAAAATTCCATGGTGGGCGTGTTTTCATTGATTCTGATATGTACATAATGTAACGTTATGCTTGCTGATGTCAGACTCTCTCTTCAGCACTCCTAGCGACTGGGCAGTCAGTGCTCCACTCTGAGCGTACTCTGAATAAACAGATATTGGTTTGTATTCTCTCCTGTCTGATCGACTCTTCATTTTGTAGAAGGCAGAGAGTTGGTCTTGATTGACCCGAGTGACCCCAATCGGGCCACCTCCTTCAGTACCTCTTAGAAATTCTTGAATGATGTGACTAATATGGAAGTTTAAAGCCTACCAGCAATCATCCAAACTAAGAAAGAAGGATGTGGATTCCACAAATCTCTAGTGAATCCAACATAAGACAGGGACCCAATTAGCCTTTTTTAGAACCTACACTGCTCTCATTCCACCAAACCCCATCTTACTAATGGAGACCACCCTGATAGCGTGAACCACAAGCTTTGCAGTTATAGACCCTAACTCCTGTTTGATTCCTTTCACCCACCAATGCCAGGAAGCTGCAGAAGCTATGCATTGTGGCTTTGCAAAACAGTTGAAAGCCCCCTGAAGTCCAAGGCTTCTGTATTACTGTGGTATCCTTCCTTCAGTGTTTCAGAACTGTCCATCTATTGAGTTCCTCATACTATTAGAACCTCATCGTTGAGACCTCAGAGTGCATTCTACATACAATACCAATTTGTGCGATCACATTACAAAAACAGCTGCTGAAAGACCTCATTTCACCTAGTTGTCACTTGTGAAGAGGACACATGCCCAAAAGTTGATATATGTAATCGTTATGAAAGTTGAAGTAGTCATCAGGTGGACAAGTTACATGAGAAATCCTTTAGGGCCACAAACGTATACCGGGCCAATGCCCAGTAAATAATTCATGTCTCGAAGGTTCCTGTCTATTGGTGCTGATGGCAGAACCACTTTAAATATTTTACAAAACAGATAATTTTAGGTTACAACAAACTCCCCTGAATGTGGCATAGCCTTCCGAAATAGCTAACTGAAAATGCTTTACTGTTCTATAGAAACATCACACATTTTAAAGAAACAAGGTAAAATGAAGATGTTCAAGAACCTTTCAAATGAATCAGTGTGCCCACCATGGCACCATGCAGCCCAGTTGTAACTGAAGCCAGTAAGTTGGCCCCTTGTAGTACCTGCAGTCTAGAAGTAATCATGCAGTCTGTAAATTCTGACACAAGATCTGGGACACACAGGGATGTGTGCATAGCCTACAGGTCACCAGCCAAAGATCACCCTAGCACAACAAAGAGTGAAAGGCCCTCTGGACTAGTATGAAGAGTCTGATTGGTCAACATTGGATTGGAAAGAGAACAGGAAAGAGCAAACCTCAATATTGATATGATTCAAAAAATGGATATGATTCACAAAAGGAGGAAAAGTGGACATGTGATCCCAATTCCAATACTGTTGAAAATAATCATTTTTTTTAGATATTTGAACTGGTATAAAGTAGAAAAGAGGAGATGCTGGAGACTTAGTATGTGCATACATAGATCCATGAGACTTGGACCTAGCATTAGTCAGTGGTGGCCGGTCCAATACAGTACGGGAGGCAGGGCGGGTGGCGTAGTGGCAGTGAGGGGGCTTGGGTCAGCTTTGAAAAAGAAATGTCACTTACCTGATCGTCGAATCCCTTCCACGTTGTCCATCCGATCCGGCCAGGAGAAAGAAGAACCTAGGCTTACCAGAGCTAATCACAACGCTGCAATGCAACATTGTGATTGGTGTAAGTGCCGCGGTTTGGCACTCTGATGAGGAATGGGAGCCTGGGCATGTTTTCCACCCAGGCTGTAATGCAGCCTGGGTGGCGAACATGCAAAGTGAACATGACAGATTGTCCAAGTAAAGACGGCCGGCCAAACCATCATGAGCACTTTAGAGTGTAGCAACCACTTCTCCTCTCTCGTCAAAGGAGTTAGGCCCCGCCAGAACATAGTAGATACTAAAAATAAAACACCGCTCCTCAAGTAGTGGGGCGACGCTCCTCGACCTTAGCGAAGGAGCTGTCACTGGCATTAATGTGTCTGTGAGGAAATTTGTGGGTGAAGATGCCAGCTACTTAAATCTCAGAGGTGTTGTGTAAATTACATCCACGTAGGGACTACCAAATGTGAAATCCAACAATTAAACCAGAACTCACAGAACTGATGTTCCACCTTTGACAAAATCAGTGATTGTAATGCTACTAAACAAAGTAGCAAAGAACCAACATGTTGTCCATCCTAGGAAATTATGTGTTGCTTTCTTTGTCCTTGACCGAATGAAAATGGAAAGGACATGGCCGTAATAAAAAAAAAAAAACATTTATGTTCAGTGTTAGTTCCTGAGGTCTCTACGGGTCATCCTAAGGCACAACTTTGCAAGACACACTCCAATGTTAATGGTGTGTGTCAGATTCAATAATGGGATCATGACTCACAGTGAAAATGTCAAACCTATTTCAAACATCTATTCGTATAGTTTGTAAATAATGACTTTTCCTAATGTTATGTCATGAATCATGGAAGGAAGAGGAACTGACAAGAAGAGATGATCAGAAACTGTGAATACCATTTCATAAATGAGATGCAGAAGTTAGTACTTCCAAGTAAATCAGAGATAGAAAACTAATCATGCCAATGGATGGACTGTTTTCCAGATAATTTAAGCAGCACAAAGGCTGGAACAAGTTTCTATGTATCTGTTCAGTTGTATGGTTCCCATTTGCTCAGTTCATTCACTGCTTGGCATTTCCCGGTACTGTTGTTGTGTTCCTCCCTTTGCTTGTTCCCTACCTTCAGATTCATATTTCTTTCTATGGAATTATTCACACCAGGTTCTGCATTCACATATAATTAAATGCACCTGCCATTCTTCAGCATCACCTTGTGCTGAACTCTGGAAAGATTTTTGGATGTTCCTGAATTCCTTGTCTGCCTTGTTTATGGAGTACCAGTGAAGAAGGAAGTAGATGCGGATTGTATTCTGTTAAGTGTTTCACAATTTCGAGAAATGTACATCAGTCTCCTTTATTCAGTCAGACCATTGTTTTTTGGGTGGTCCCTTTAACAAACTGGAAAGAGAGAACCTGAAATCAGTAACATACAATGACCTGCTGAGAGATGTAGGAGCTGCTCCGGGGAATTTGTCTCTTCTCTCCCTTTTCCCATTTTCTGCTATTGTGAACCAGTAAGGGCAAGATTCCCAGTTCTCCTCTTACGATTCTTAGTAGGTGAATGTTAGAACTGGGGGTCTCTAGTTGGCAGAGGTAGGTACCACTGTCCAAATAGGGACCCTTGCTTCTAGTCAGGGTAAGGAGGAAACACTCTTAGATAACCTCTGCTCACCCTCTGGGTAGCTTGGCACGAGCAGTCAAGGCTTATCAAAGGCAATGTGTAAAGTATTTGTACCAAAACTCACAGTAACACAGTGAAAACACCACAAACTGACCCCACAACAGTTTAGAAAAATAAAGGTATTAATCTAAACTACACAAGACCAAAACGACAAAAATCCAACATACACAGTTCAAGAATATGGTTGCAAAGGAGTTCTAAGGGTTAGCGATAAAATAATCCACAGTTGCGTAAAAAGTTCACAGTTGCGTCATGTTTTCCCAACACCTTTCAATGCGACAAAGTTCCAAAACAGAGGCTAGTGCAGTGGAAAACAAGCAATGCGTCACTCCTGAGACCCTGGGGAGGCGATGCGACAACCCCGCTGGACTTAGTGGGAGTGTTGCGACGAATCCGGTCTGTCTGGAGAGGGAGGCGATACCTTGTATGGATTCCGGTGCGGAGGTTCCGTAGGAAAATGCTCGCAAAGGCACGATGCAACGATCTTTAGGGGCTGTGACGATCGCCGGGGCGACGATGCGCGGCTCAGCGGCGATCTTTCACTTGCAGTTCCTTGATGCGATGCCTCTGTGACGATTCTCGCAGTGACGTGAGGCAGTGATCTCACCCAGCGGCGACAGGCTCTGCGACGATGTTCGCAGCAACGGAAATCTTACCGCAAACGAAGGATGCGACGTCTCCAGGCAGCGGCAACAGGCGCTGCGACGATCTTGGTCTTTGTAGCGGCAGGAATTTTCTCGCTATGCTGGGGAAGCGATAAAACTTGCAGAAAGTTCCTTAAAAGCTTGGTCTCCAGCTTCCCAACACAGGTACAGCTTCCAGAGGCACCACACATGTGCCAAGCACTCTAGGAAGGACAGAACTCTCTCAGTAGAGTTCAGGGAAGCTGGGGGTGAAGTCCTTTTGTTCCTGGGACTTCATAACAGGGAGCCCGCTCTTCTCAGGCCCTTGGAGATTCCTTCAAGCAAGGGGACACAGCACAAAGCCAAATCCTTCCCCTCTCCTTGGCAGCAAAGCAACAGCAGGTCAGTCCAGCAGAGCAACAGCAGGACAGTCTTCCTTCTTCAGTTTCAGCTTTCTCCTTGGCAGAGGTTCCTTCTTGATTCCAGGATGATCTAATTTTCTGTAGTCAGGGGTCCTGTACTTATACCCCTAAAAGTATTTGTTCCCTTTGTGCAGGAGGGCTCTGAGCCCGGTCTGAACCAGTTCTAGGTGTTCCTTGAGCACTTTGTTTTCCTGGTCTCTCCTTTCCTTTCAGAGAGAGGGGCAGGGTCGTCAGCCACCCAGCAGGAGATGGATCCAGCATTGTGGAAGGCAGGTACAGCCCTATTCAGGCCCAGGTGCTATCCCCTCCCACCATTTAAGATGCAAATGCAGTTATTCAGCCTAGAGCTGACTCAGCCAGCCTCCTGCGGGCTTCCCAGACCCTGTCACTCTCAAACCAGACAGTCAATTCACAAACAGGCCAAGGCACACAGAAAGGTCAGACAAGAGAACATCAACTTTCTAAAAGTGCTGTTCTCAAACACAGGATTTAAAAACCACCGTTCCTAAAAAAAGTGTTATTAAATTCTGAGTTCAGGGATACCTTGCTCCTATGGGAAGATATGCTGGTAACCACTGTAGCCAGCATTTCCCATGATAGCCTATGGGCAAGGTAGCCTTACAATAGTGAACAATGAAAATGGCTGCCATTCACTACCAGAGCATGTCACCTGCACTAGTACATGCTCTACCTTTCACATACACTGCACCCTGCCCAAGGGGTACCTTGGGCCTTCCATAGGGGTGACCAATGTGTACAGAAAGGGAAGTGTTAGGCCTGGTCAGTGGGGACACTGACCAGGAGGACATGGCAGTTCCCAGACTGCACACAGGCACTGCGGTAGCAGGCCTGAGACACCATTTTAGGGCCACTCATGTGGGTGGCACAGTCAGTGCTGCAGGCCCACTAGTAGCATTTGTATCACCAGCCCTGGCCCACTCAGTGCACTTTACTAGGGACTTCTTGGTGATACAAATATGCAAATCATGGATAACCAATTACAATAACAATTTACACAGGGAGCACTTGCACGTTGACACTGATCAGCAGTGGAAAAGCGCCCAAGGCATCTCAACCAGCAAAAACGAAATCCAGCACAGCGGTAAAAATACAGGAGGCAGAGTCAAAAAGACGGGAAAGCACACCAAAGATGCCAGGTCTAACAGTGAAGTTTGGTGGATTGACTCTCAAGGCATGTTCCTCCCCACAGCTCTCTGCAGAGTTATGATAGTGTGTGTGTGGTTCAAAGATATGGACTCCAACCCTAATCCCCTCCATGTAATATCACAGGCTGTAAACCATATTTTAAAAGATTTAGAGGTCACTTAGCAAGGGTGGAATTTCTAGTTAAAACAGATCTCAGAACTCCCAAAGAGTCGGGTAGTTCAGTCAGTCAGATTAGCTTTATTCGATTTTGATACATAAAATCATAAAAGCAACATTCATTATCATTAAGAACCATTTCATTACAATAATTAACAATAAATTAAGACATTATTAAATCAGTTCAAGCGGATTGCTAATCACTGGGTACCACTGTTAAAAAACACTTCATGGAAAATAATTTGGGATGGGGTTGTTAAAACCATTCTGTACATACACTGTCCGATCCGGGCGATAGTTAAACTCTAAACTTGTTCTTTATGGAAAATGGTGTTTTCTCTCTGGTCTTATATTTGAGGGCCGAGGGTAGCGGGACCTAGGGTAGAAATCATGGAGTCCCCAGACAGAGATCGGGCCATCCCCTAATTGTGGAAACCAATTTTGTAAATAAGGCACAACCCGATCACTCCAGAATCTAACTAACACCAGGTCGCCTGGGAGATCTTTTGGAAGGGGGCCGAGCCAACCCACCCTTCTAACACTTTGAATAGCACCATCAATGTTCACTGGCAAGGGCCGGTTCCTAGACAGCCAATAGATGACCTTGTGTTTTAGATCCTCTGATCTCTCGGTTTTTCCCTTTGTAATTGGTAAAACACCAGTGAGGACACAGACAAAGGGGGCGCCCATTGGAGGCAAATGTATATGTTTAGTATATTCTAGGTTAGTAGCTTTTTCTTCATGAGGTGTGTGAACGTTTGGCACCCCTACATCAGCGATCATACTCTTGGTGGTAGTGGGCTCGATGTCGGACGACGAGGAAATACATGGGCGGTTCTGTGGGACCGTAGGTCTGTTAAGAGGGATGCTACTTCTTTGAGGAGCTAACTTAGAAACCACGGTAGCGGGTAAGGGCTGTGGTTGGCTAAGTCCTGCCAGGTTCTTATTAGATTGAGTCGGTGCCCTAATTGAGGTCTCTATATCCCTTAACCTGTCCCCTAGGGAGTTGATTCTTGGAGTCAAAGGGGATATTAGAGAGGTGACCAGGTGTTCAATCAGGTCCAGAAGAGGTGCCTGGTAAGGGGGTGCAAAGGATTCAATGTTATTGCAGGCCTGGGAAGCTATAGGTAGGGTGCTCACGGACGGTGAGGAACTTGTGCAAGGCTTTAGCAGATTTGCTTCCCTCCCCATGCAGTTATCCCCGGGACGCATACTTTTGACCGTAGGAGTTTTAGGATTCCCAAGTTGTTTATTGTTTGCTTTTACTGACGGGGATAAGGGAGGGGCAGCCAGATTGTTATTGTTTGCGTTCAATAATAAGCTAGACTGCGAGTGTACGGGAAGTATTGGGCTGGAACGGGCTTGGGGTGGGTCTGCTATGGATTCGACTGTCGACTGGTGCATAACGAATGTGACATAGGGCGTTCAATTCCTCCAACCAGGACAAACTTGATACTGTGTCGGCTGGCTGCGCCTCGGGATGTTTGCAGGCTACGCTATGTAAGGGCAAACAAGTTTCTAGATCTTCCAAATCATGAATAACGGGTAATAATACCCTGTCTACATAGCAGTCTGACCTCCCCCTACTAGAGTCACTTGGGGGAATACTGGGTTTGGGAGCCCCCTTATGATGCATGGCGAAGGTCCAGCAAACAAAGAACCGCAAAAAGTCAATGGAAGTCCCAGTGTCTTGTGGCGACAGTATGTGCAGAGGTGTAGGTCGAAGTCTCACTATACCTTGTTCAGTAGGAGCCAAGGGCGGTGGCCCGTCCAGTCCATCTCGGTCCTCTGAGGGCCTCAGAGGGCCCGCCCTTTGCCCGGGCTTAGCCCGGCGCTGTCCGCGCGCGTCCAGCGGGGCGGGAGGCGGTCCGGTGCTTTGTAGTGCCTCCGGTCGCTGGTGGTGGCGTGTGGAGTGCGCCGCAGGTCCCGGGGCACCTGGGGCTTGCAGTTTCTCGCGGCCATTTCCCTCACGGCGCGAAAGTGGACCCGCTGTCCCCCGACAGCAAGGAGAGTGCTCCGCCCGCTAAGCCGTTGCCCTCACGGCTGGACACAGTCACTAGACCTCAGGTAGGTCCTCACACGATGCGCCTGCCGGTCCAGTGCTTTGTAGCGCCTCCGGTAGCTGGTGGTGGCGTGTGAAGTGCGCCGCGGGTCCCGGGGCACCTGGGGCTTGTAGTTTCTCGCGGCCGTTTCCCTCACGGCCCGAAAGTGGACCCGCTGTCCCCCAGCAGCAAGGAGAGTGCTCCGCCAGCTAAGCCGTTGCCCTCACGGCTGGACACAGTCACTAGACCTCAGGTAGGTCGGGTAGTTTTATATACAGCATATCCTAGTACTTCTACAGTATCTGAAGATTCGATTGGGCATAAATAAATATTGGTTTCAGTAAAAACGGGTTCTCCAAAACAACTTCTGGTATTGCTCTGCTGGAAAATTATTCTGGAGATCCTCCATTTTAAGAAATTCATGCCCTTATGCAAACTTCACTTTCAAATCATTTCCAAGAATTCCCAACAGATGTGACTAAGGTTGCGTTTATTCTCTCCCACCTGACACAAGAAGCCCTCACACCTTTATTCGACAGGAATAGACCCCTATTGTTGAACTTCTTGACATTAATTAAACAATTTACCAAGTTACCTGATAGAGGCCAGACCATGCTGCACATTTTGGACACTGCAAATCTAAACAAGGAAATGGATAGCTGGTTTTGTTAAATACCAAGTACCAACAAATGAGAGCTAAAACACATTGCACTCATGAGGCAGCAGCCGCCACCTTTTACAATGGATTAAGAGAAGAGCTAAAAGATGCAAAATCACTAGCAACTAATCGACCCACAGATTGTGATGCACTTATAGACCATACCCTTCAGATTGAAGCCAAGCAGAGGGGACTAATAATTCAAAAGAGAATCTATTCCAGATGATGGGTTACCCTGAAACCTGTGAATCCAACACAGAAAGAAATGGCCAGTGAAGAGACTAAACAATTCAATTCAGTGAAAAACACTTAAGTGCAGAAGAAAGATCCCAACAAAGAAAAGAGAAACACTATTTATACATGGGCACAGCAGACATTTGTCAGAAATTGTCCTGCGGTGCAGGAACACTGTGGGGCCGATTCCGATCATGGAAAAAAAACGTCCGTACGATTTTCCTCCGGAGCCATTGCCATACGATTCGTACCTATCCGTCCAAGTCAGGTAGTACGATACGTATTCCGTCAATCCGTCTGAATCGTCGCGATCCGTACGTATTGCAAGGCTGAAACCGTGAACCGTATGACTCGTACAAATGCCGTAAGGCCCAACGAGTAAGATCCGGACCGGATAATGAGGACGCAATTCGTACGGTCCACGTCAGGTAAGGGCGATTCGTACGGTAAAGCACACAATCACTTACACACCGTACGGTGCGTACACCCCATGATCGCAGGGGTACTGTGCGTACCTCTGCGATCATGGGGTGTACGCACCATACACCGCGATCGCAGGGTGTATGCACCGTACACCCAGCGAACTTGGAGTACGGTGCGTACACCCCAAGATCACGGGGTACGGTGCGTACACCCCGTGATCGCAGGGGTACACACCGCATCCCTGCGATCATGGGGTGTACGCACCGTACCCAGGGGGCCATTCCGTACCTGTTTCGGCTGTTTTCAGCTCCCGTAGAAAAAGGGTCGTACGGTGCGTACCTGACACAAATCGTATTTGCTGTGTTGGAAAAAGCAGCCGCGAACCGTACAGATGTCACGTACAGCGGGTTCCAAGGGAGATTCGTATGGGGATTTGATTTGTACGGTCTCTGTACGATTTGTACGGAGTCCAGCTCCTGGTACGAATCGTACTTTGTCGTACGTACGGGGGACGTTGCAGGGTACGATTCGTATGGGAAAAACGCTCCAAACCGCAAATCCGAGCGTTTTTTCCCGAATTGGAATCGACCCCTGTATGTTACTAAAAGGTCACATTTCTATCTATGGTTACTGATCACTACAATAAATGGCCCTGTTCAGACAAATGCCTTGATTGTTTGTGGTGCTTCGGGCAAAGTTATTGACAACACATACCAGTGATGTGGAAAATCTCAACAGAAGCAGTATTAAGAATTGATGGTACTCCTCTAAACTGAGACACAATTATTTATAATGGAAATGGACCTCTAAAGTCTAAAACCTGGATGTAATCTGTCCACCAAAGCTTTATTAGTGTTGGGAACCACTTGGATCAGAATCCAAAACCCAGAAATCAAATTGCAAAAGGAATATATCCGTCCGAACTCTCAGCATTGAAATCAGAAATGTTGGCCTGGATTTCCTACATTACTGAAGCAATCTTTAACTTTTTTGCAACAAACGGAGCTGGAGAAGAAATACAGGTCCTATCAGTTTATATGGATTTTAAGGATTTGTTTACCAGCTCATCAAAAATATGATTGCGTCATAGATCGCCAGGCCAGAGCCCGGATACCACATGCAACAATTTATCTGTTAACTCTCAGGGAAGATGTGATGTAGAAGGAATGTCTTGGAAAAAAACCTTTCTATGGTGTTCATTATTTTCTGCAGAGACACCATTTGTTTGAACAGACCATGGTTCGATTACAGAGAACTGAATGCAATAGCTATTCCTAATAGGTATCCTCTTCCCCTCATCTCAGTACTATTAGATCAAATAAAAGCAAGTAAAGGCATTCTCCAAACTAGATCTATGAAGAGTGTATAATTTTTTCTGTATAAGAAAGGGAGATAAATGTAAGACACCATTTATCTGCAAATGGCTCATACGAATATTAGCTCATGCCCGTTTGACTCTGTAATGCTCTTGTTGCGTTCCAATATTTTGTAAATTATGTTTTATGAGACATTTTAGAGTCTTGTGTAATCATATATCTTGATGACATATTGATATTATCTCAGAACCTTGAAGAACACCAGCAGCATTAACAAGTAGTCCTGGACAGGAATCACTCTTTTTATTCCAAAGCAGAAAGTACATTTTGGAGAGTTACAAGTTGTCCTCAGGATTTAAAATTTCTGATCAAGGGATTCAAATGTTTCCAAACAAGGTGAAGGAGGTTGTGGGATGGCCTTCCTCTAAAATGGTGACACAGATACAAATATCTCGTTTTTGCTAAATTCTATAGACATTTTTTAGAGAAATGTTTTCATATTATCAAACCTATCACAGGTCTTACAAAGAACAAACACAGCCTTTTAAATGGGGAAATAACAGAAGATGCCTATCAGTTCTTAAAGACTGTCTTCTCCTATTTTAAGGTATTCTGACTGTACTCAACTTTTTCATGTGGAGAATGCTTTGTCCTTTGTTCTAGGTGCCATCTTGGCTCCAAAAGATTCCTAAATGTGACGTATTCATTCAGTTGCTTACTTTTCTCACAACCTATCAGTTCCAGAAAGGAATTATACGATCTAGGACTATGAGCTCTTGTAAACAAAGGAATCCTTCACACACTGGAGACACTTTTCGAAGGCTCATCTCCCGCCATAACTGTCTGCATGGATCATCAGAACTTAAGTTTCCTGTAATGCCTGACAATGCCCAAATGCCAGACATGCATGTTGGTCACTCTTTTTCTCACATTTTTGTTATGAGATCAATTATCGACCTGGGTCCAGACAAGTGAAAGCTGATGGACTTTCCAGGCAAGACAGTAACAAAGAAGTCAACGGGAAGATCCCCAAACAATTCTGCTGTACCATAAGAGCCATTTTTCAAGAGCAGATACTGTATCAGATAAGGCAACAACACAAAGAAGTAAACCAAGAATATTGGCTCCAAGAAAGACAAGACTCTTGGAAAGAGGCTCATGGTTTAAATTTTCACAAAAATAAACTTTTTTGTTCGAAGAGAAGAACGTCACAATCAGATTTTACATTTGTGCTACAATTCTCCTTGAAAGGAAACGTGGGGATAAGGAAAACACAAGAACATTTTCATTGCCAAATGTAAAATGTAAATGTAAAAAAGACTGTAGAGAATTACATCTAGAATTTTGTAGTTTGTTGTCAGAACATGGTGTCAGCAAGTAAGTAAGACAATGGGATTGTTACAACCACTTCCTACACCCCTGAAACCGTGGTCTCTCAAGTTCATGGACTTTATAGCTGCACTGCCAGAATCTCAGGGGAACACATTATGGATCATTGTAAACTATTTCGGTGAACTAGCTCATATGATACAGATGCCCAAACTTACCAGAGCAATTGAATCCACCAAATATTTTTTCAAGAGGTGATCAGGCTCCATGGTTTACATGAGGTCAATGTAACAGACAGAGGAACTCGATTGATGTCCACATTTTGGAATCTATGGTACATTTTAAGAAACCCAGTTACCCCCCGCAGACGGATGGCTAAACCAAGAGGTTCCATCAAATCATAGAATAATATTTGAGATGTTTTATTTCTGAACACCAGAAAGATTGAGTGTCTTAGCTAACATTGGAAGAATTTACCTATAATAGTTCATTACATATCTCATTAGGATTTTCTCTTTTATCTGTACATATAGTTTTCTTCCTCAAATATGACTATCATGTTTCTCAGAAGAGAAGGTATCATTAATATATGTCTTACTGAAACACGTTTTTTTTACACGTTAGGCGGCAGCTCGCACCTTTTAAAAGATAACGTTTCTTATAAGCAGGACCACTGGAATTGTGCAACAGATGAGGTCAAATTATGCAGCAGCATTGAGTAAATTATGTGGCAAGAAAAGCTAAATTATACAGCACATTTTGTGATAATATAACTTCATTATTTTGACATATTTAAGACTATTAACTCTGTCTGGACCTTAGTTGTACCTCATTAGTAATAGTTTAACACCCAAATATAGCAATGAGTTACAAAAAGGTGACCAGTAAACCTTTGCCAAGGGCCTTCCACTGTGATGCAACATGTCATTACATTTTTACTAACGTTTGAACCGATTCAGCTAGAAACAATTTATTTTGTTAAAATCTGCAGATTATGTGGCAAATGCGGAAAACCTACAATTATACAAAAATTGCTGTGGCAGCACAATTGTATGATTCTAGTGGCCTGCTTATAAGAGATTTACAGATAGAAAAAATGCTGAGGCCTGTGTATCCAGAAAATCAAAAGGTGAGGCTATCTACTGAACATCTCAAATTTGCACCTTGATTTGTTGGTCCTTTCCCGGATAAATCATCAACAAAATAAAAATTACCAGAACATTGGAATATTCACCCAGTGGTTCACGTTTCTAGAATTCGTCCAACCCACCAGTGAGTCCACTGACATCCCTTCCTCACAAGACCTTTGCAAGAAACTCAGCACCTTTTTCCACCACAAAATCAAGAGCATCTACGACAACTTCGACGAAGACAACCAACAAATGGAACCCTCACCAACTACCCCTGACACACTGAAGCCAGCGATCGACCAATGGACAGCCCTCACCACCGAAGACACACTGAAGACGATGAAGCCAATCCTCCCCGGGGCACCTACGGAGCCCTGCCCCCACCACATTTTCAACAGAGCTGCCGACATCATCGCACCCATGCTCTGCCACACCATCTACCGCTACCTGGCTCCACAGAACTTCCGAGCAGGGTAAAAGAAGCCAATGGCAACAATGCTCAAGTACTCGGATTGAAATGTATGCTTTCTTTAGTTTGAATATGATAGTGAGTCATTATCTGAGAACTTGTTTGTTGATGGTGGCTGAGTTTCTTTGGCCAAGAATCCTTAAATAAATGCGCAGGGTAATCAGACTTGGACATCTGCATAGCACTTAGCATTCTAAAGAGCAGGCATCATATCTTGTCACTGTTAAAGGACCTGAAGATAATCTACTAGCCAGCTGGAAAGAGTTGTTACCAGCCCTTCTCGCTGTTAAATGACAACCTGGATTGTTAGTAATAGGGGTTCTCTGACATTGTAATTCCACCACATTAAATGTAACTACTGAAAATGCAGTTCCTGTCTTAGAAATGACCTTTTAATGTGAAACTTTGTGGTCCAGAGGTTCTATCTCTGCAGGGTCATGAAGATGACTTTCATAAATTTCACCTTGTACTTGAAACTCTTTCACTGTTCTGCTTGGTCAGAAATGGGAGCACGGACAGCTTGCCCTCAGCCATTAAACCACTTTAGTTGACTGTCATGCTCACATACTATAGGCAGATACAGAGGTTGAATATGTGCAGCATGGAAGGTTGGGCTATGGTTGCTTTTGGTGGAAAACTAAATTTCCCTTTGCCTCACTTGCTCAAGTGCTCCAGGGTCCGTGACATTCCTGGTTCAAAACATGAACTGAAAGCACAAAATCTGGAAGAGTTGAGCAACCATTTTTCCATGGTTTCTCATGCACCTTTAGGAAGGTGTATAATTTGAAATCTGGGAATAGGGTTCTCCCCATCTTAAAGAATGTTTTTGTGTGGAGACCTTCCTCATTCATGGAGCTGCAAGGTTTGGACTCCAATTATTGTCTCTATTTATTATGCAAGACTCTCTGATATAGCCTGTAATAGGCCCAAAAACCCTGGATTAAGAATGATGCAAGCTGTCTAAGAAAAATAAGTGACACCCCAGTTATCCTTAATCTTTCCCTTCGAGCTATCTTTTCATGTTATGCCTCTGTTTACAGTGTTTACTTTCAGACTGTATTTCTGCCTGGCATCTATGAAAAGGTCCCGGTCTGTTCAGGCATGCATATGGAAGAGAAGTGGGTGTCCCTGAAATGTATGTTAGAACTCTCCCCTCAGGTTCACCAGCATTGACTTAATATGATATTGTGACAATATGAGTAGGGCTGGGGAAGCGTTCCAAATATGATCATTGTTAACATCAACATGGACTAGTCAAAGGGAGCAAGGCAGGGAGGTCGGGCAACAAACCCACCTCCCGCAGGGCCCAAATAGTAGAGGCATCCACTCCTGCACACTCTCTGAAGAAAATACACCAACAAAAAGATATTTTTAAGAAATCTACAAAGAGGGCCATGTGTCCTCACAACTTCCGAATTAAAGGTTTTTGTTACTGAGAACTCTGTTTTATTAAGTTACCCCTCAACATTGCAATAGTCAAGAGGCTTCAAACACAAGCTGTGGTCTGCAGCAATGAAGCCAAAGTATGCTGAATGGGCTGACTATTATAGAAACCTAGAGTCAATTTTGCAGGGATATTGCGTCACAGAAAGATCACTTTTAACGACGTTCCTTAGGCACAATGCCCTGCTCCATATCAGTGGTGGCTGGTGTGGCGTAAAACTAGTCAACACATGTTTTTTATGCTAGCGACCTAGGAAGTGTACTTGAAATTTTCGAGGGGTTTGGATCCTCCTCACCCTGAGAAAAGTTCTTTAAAAACTTGGTGTTAAATAGTACATTTGCCACCACAATTTCTAAAATAAATGTATCAAAACAAAGTTCTTATTGGCCTCTTATTGCGGTCAACGCCACATGCTGCTGTTAGGCTCTATGCTGTACACTGTGAGAGTAAAGTGCATTTACCATAGAGCCACAACAGTCATACAGCCAGCAATAAACTAAAAACATTAAAATTGGAAATGCAAAAATCCAAAGACTAGAACTTTTCAGGCTTTCCTTTCTGTGCACAACACTGAGGCCTCTCTACATGGAAATAGTTTGCACTGAATCTTACCTGTCGGGCACTTCCCACCAGCCAAGGTTTCCACATGTAGCCAAAGGTAGCATGGAACTAAATCATCAAACTGAGACTGCCTGCCAAGCGCAACAGTGCGATTGTGAACCGAGGCCGCGCAAACAAACACATGAACATGCAATTGTCGCGTTTGTATGTGTTTAAATTCATTAGCAAAGCAGCAATGTATTTGAAATATCATTGCAGCTGCCCTAATTAAGTGCTCACAACAGATATAAAATCAGAATATTGTTCCCGTGAGTCACACACACTCAGTCGCGGCAGGCATTACAGGCGGGTGGGGGGGTGGAAATGGGGTCGTCACGCACTGAGGGGGATGAGGGGGATGAGGGAGGAGGCGGGAGAGGTTTAAGGGGGAAAAAAGATATAAAAAAAGTAAATTTAAACTTACAGTTCTGAACAGTTCCAGAGACTCCACGACTCCCGCTGTCCTGTTTTTCAAATCCTGAAGCAGTGCACGTCATCAGACAGGATTGCTGCAGGCAGCCTCCCTCCCCTCGACCACAGTGCAGCACTGTGATTGGTGTGACCGGCTGCCCCACTCGCGTCATTTTCTCTCTGTATGCTGTAGCATACAGAGAGATCAGGGAGAGTGGTGGGTGGTGGGTGGTGTTTCTCGAGGGCAGGGGGGAGTGGCTTGCCCACTGTTCTTCATACTGACTGCTTGGGCGGCCTCAGGCTTCTCAAGCAGTCAGTATGAAAACAGTGGGCAAGCCACTCCCCCTGCCCTCGAGTAACACCGCCCACCCCCAACCAGGAACTACAGCTTTCTCACCGTCCGAGAAGGCAGAAACAAATGGTAGTTATTACGGTAATAACTACCATTTGTTTCTGCCTTCTCGCACGGCGAGAAAGCAGGGGGTGGCGCCCAAACACCCCCATGGAGGAGCCGCCACTGCTCCATATTCACAAAGTGGAGTTAAGCCACTTTTTGTGGCTTAATGCCGCTTTGTAACCCTTTCACGCAGGTATCTCAGTGAAAGGGGCATGCAATGGGTGGTCCACCGTAAAACCCATTGCTTTTTGACACTGCCCAAGATTTATAAGGATCTGTAAATCTGAGGCAGCGCCAAAAACTAATGCCATGCAAACGCAGGCATTAGAATGGGCGAAACGAGGAGAAATACAACAAGGAGAAATGCTTTTATTTCTCCTTGTTTTTTCTATGAGTGTTGAAGACTGCAGCACACATAGAAAGAGTAAAACACCATAAATTATTGTTGATGTGCAGGAAGGTGACCCTTCCTGCACATAAACAAATGTGCAGGAAGGGACACCTTCCTGTACATAAACAATTATTCCCTGCAATGCAGACACCCTGGCACTATGGTGCAGGGACTGGTGCAAAGGTGCCTGTGTTGGCACTAGGCAGCCAATTTTTGTGTCAGCGCTAGGCAAAAAAAACGTGGTGCGAGGTATTGTTGTAAAATGGCGCATCTTAGTGTTTGTTAAGTTACCCCTCAAAAATGTCGGAGTGCGCCGCTGCCAAATTTACCGTAGCTCGGCGCTCCGACAATTCCATGTACATATGCCCCTAAGTCTCTTGAAAGGCATAGTTCTGATACCAAATCACTTTGTTTTTGTTGTTTCCTTTCCTGCTGTGGTTTGCAGTAAGTTTTGCACATTATGAGGGTCCCTGTGGAAGTGCTGTGGATTTTCTGTGTACCTTGATGCCAAGTATAGTCCTGTCCCATAAGTCAAATAGAAAAAAAAATAAGAATGAGTTTTTTTATCAGTCCTGTGGGGTAAAGTGCCTGAAGGCATGGTAAAATAGGTCCAGCAGAGATGTGACAACTGCCAACTGCCAATTTGTTATTCTATTGGCGGGAATGGGGGGAGGTGTTCCAAAGGAAAATGTGCCCACCTACAAAGCACAATTCATCTGGCGGCAGCTGGCTTCAGAATGGGTGAAGCTGGAGTCTACTACCCTAATCTGCTCATTGGAGTAGGAGTTGGAAAAGGAGAGGAGCGAAATTACCCTGTGTTTATTGTGAGTATGGTAAAGATCTAAATGACAAAATGAAATCGATTTTGAGAAGAAAACTCTGACTAAGTGAGAAGGAGGAAATAAAACATCATTGTGGCTGCATATAAGCAAAACTGCACAAAACATGTCATGTAACAAAACTATACTATAAGTGACAAAAGGTTTCAACCTAAATCATATTGGCTAACGTAGCACAAACAACCTGAGGATAGTACATTGCGGTGCAAACATCAATGCAGTTTACACAGTGCTGTCTTATTGAACAGACATGCACAAAGCTGGTCGATGAGGAGAAAAGTGCATAATACTGGTACTCAAACGTACAATTTTTACAGATGAGAATGAGAATTGCATGCTTGCAGATGGTGTGTGTTAGACCTCACATCTTTGGTGTGGTCTTCCCACAAAGTTTTTGCCTTCTCCCTTTCTGTTTTCTGAATTCGTTTTTGTTGGCTTAGGACTCTGTGCACTTTCCTACTACTAACCAGTGCTTAAGTGCTTGTGCTCACTCCTTTAAACATGGCAAAATTTCCTCACAACCAATTGCCACATTTAATTTACTTATAAGTTTCTAGTTAATGCAAAATAAATGCTACGAGTGGGCCACCCACTAAAGAAGCCCTTTAAAACCTGTCTCAGGCCTGCCATTGCAGCCTGTCTACAGTTTTACACTGTCAATTTGATCTGGCAAAATAAGCCTTTTACCAAGCCTAAACCTTCCTTTTTAATACATATTAGTCACCCCTAAAGTAGGCCCTATATATCCCACATGGAAGGGTGCACTGTAATTATAATGTAGGATGTGTTTTTTTAGTTTTGTTGGTCCCGGTAGTCAAAAACTCCTACACTTGTTGTTAGAAACGGGATTTCTGGTTGGCTAGGGCTTGAGTAAAAGCCAGACAGAAACCACCACTCTAGTCAGGGCAAGGGAGTAACATGCTGAAGGTAACCCCTGCTCACCCCTTGGTAGCTTGGCACGAGCAGTCAGTCTTATCCCGGAGGCAATGTGTAAAGCATTTGCGCACCACACACACACCAGCAACACACTAGGCACACCACATAAGAAACTCCACACAAGGTTATATAAAAAATGGCCTTTGTATTATCCAAAACACATTAGAATCATAATCACACAATGTACACTATGCCAATTGGCACTGGGCAATAATTTACAGGGGATTATATACACATGACAGGGCCAATAGGGCCACTGTCAGAACCTTTAGAAAGCACTAGTAGCACATATAAGACACAGCCAGTGACTACTAGTAAAATACTTGTACTTAGCAATATCACCTGAAACATAAACACATTATGTCTGTATCACTTTAGCATAAAACACATTATGCATCACATTTGGCATCCTCATCTGCACAACTCACCCCTTCCTTATTATCCAGAAAGAAAAAGAGCAATGCCCGAGTTGCAGCTGCCCACGCTGGAGTGGTGCAGCTGTGTACCAAAATGAGCCCTGGCACTAACTGTGCGACCGAAGCCCCACTGGGACTCTTCAAACAATGTGCCCCACTCGTTGCAGCTGCCCGCAACTTTGGTGCAGCTGTGAAGAACAATAAAGGCACTGGCACTAAACGTGCCTCGGGAGCACACAAAAATGCTCTCAGCTCAGCCCCCACTCACCGGGGCTCTTCGGGACTCCTCCGGTCGCAGAGGAAAGCACTGACAATGTGCCTCGGAGATCATCCTCCACCGGGAACTCTCCTGACTTCACCTGGTCTTTCTGCTGGGACCCGGTACTGAGACCTGGAGCCTGCGAGGATAATCTGCACGATCTAGGCTGCACGCTGAGCTCTCCTTACCAACACGGGTGCCCTGCCTCGAATCAGGCGTAATGCTGCCTGTCTTCCACTCCGGTCTCCTCTCATTCACTGCGGCTCTTCGTAACTGCTCGCCAGTGCGGAGTAGGATCATGCCTGGCTTCTACCGATGCTTCTCCACTCCTGGGGCTCTCACCGGCACACGGGGGCCCCGCCTTCCTCCCAGCACGCCCATCCGGCTTCCGGCGTCTTCCTTCCAGCCAGCTGGTCACGCTGTAGAAATCAAACTCCTTCTCAGGGGTCTCACCAACACTTGGTCCTTTAAAAGCTGCACAAAAGTTGGCACAGAAACTGAAATATCAATAGACATATTTATGAAACTCAAATGAGTAAGACTACGTCACACAGAAGCCTTAGACACTGAATGAGGCAGTCTGAAGAATACAGAAACCGGGGGCTTTATATATGCTTTAGAGTTACATAGTAAGCATAAGTGCAAGGGGCAGTCCTGGCTCATGTGAGCATACAAAAATGCCTAATATGGACAAGCAAAGTTCTACTTGCTCAACCAAGTGGGAGGAGCTAACAGTTTTCAGAAAGTAGTAAACACATTCCTATCTGAAACTAATCAATAACAGCTGCAGACCCTACCGGGCATGTCTGGGCATGCGTTAAAGTGGAGGAGGCTAAATATATCCTATTGCTGGGCAGACTTCAGGCGCAGTTAACAGGAAGGTAGGACAAAGCACATGGTGAGCACATTGCAGCACATGGCAGACAAGATGGCTGCCAGAAATACAAAATGGCTTTCACAAAGCAGATAAGATAACTTCTAAATACAAGATGGCTTCTGCTAACGCTAACCCATTGCTGCCAATTTACGACAGACGGCCGTTTTAGCGTTAGCTGAAGACATTCCTATGATCCAGTGGAACATAGAAAATATGTGCTCATTAATTTTCATATTTAATCAATTTCCTAATTCATTGCTAGGTGAGCATTTTCCATTCTAAACATTTCATTAAGGGTATGAGCAGGAAAACAAAGAGAACGGGGCATTGGGTCATAATTAACATACAGACAGTAGGAGAAAGTAATGATCACTATTACAAACAAAATATCATTTTTCACAATCCTAAGCAAAAGCAAATCCTAAAATCATCCAGTAAACACCCTCATAGCTCCCATGCCTTTCAGTAACCACTATCTACTCAGGTGAAACAGTGGCGATCCTTCAATGCTCTCAGGTTGAACAGGGATACTCTTCCACAGAGAATGAACTTTATTCTGCTTTTACTAAACAGAACACTACTCTAAAACAATGCCAGCAAAACAATAAGAATCAGTCTCCTAACACCCATTTTATGCAATCGCACGAAAACCACTTGTGCAACCACAACTACGCCAAGAGGCCATTCAAAGCCTCTCTGGTAGGCTTCTATCGTCCATCAAATCTGCTTCCATTGTTGCATTGGGACTCTTGATTCAGGCCTTCCATGAAAATAGTGCTTCTCAGTATCCGTTGGAGTGTCCTCCTGGCAAACACTCACAGCTCACTCGAAAGTCTCAATGTCTCAATGCAGTGCACCAGTATCTCTCCTCTGTGGCAGACACTACAGATAGTGTAATCTTCATTGATCATGGGCACAGATCATCTCGTGCAGACCCTAGTCTACATTCTCAAGCTCCAAAACTCATTATTCAGTATCAGACGACGCTCAGGCTGCTCTTTCATGGGCACCATAATGTAGTACCTTTTGCCAATCTTGGATCCTCCGGTGCACTGCCCTTCCGTTGGAGCAAAGGAAAAAAGGGGGGGGGTCAAAACTCAGGCCAAGGGGCTCAAGGGACTGCACACTGCCAGAGATTACCAGCACATGACAGGAAGACAACTGAAGCCTCAACTCTTTTGCTCTTTTGCGGCAAAACCAGATCCTCCTTCTTCTCTGATGTTCAATGCCTTCTGATGAAGCAAGCACAATGCTTTGAAGATACCATTGATGGCATGCTGGCGATCGCAGTCCAGCCTTGCTACTTTCTGGGTGCTGGGACTCTAGGGCCAAGACCTCCGTCCCTCATCTGTAGCTTCACTGATGGGAATTAGGCTTAAATCAGCGTTCTGCAGGTTATTATGACTAGATACCGCAGAACCTAATGACATAGGAAATGTGACACAATTGTTAGTTTCCTTCAATTTCGTACAAAAACAGTTCATTGTATTTAACAAGGGGACTGCAAGCAGGTGGCCTGCAATCTTCAAAGGAGTGGCCATACTCCATGGGACTATTGTGATCTAAAATACACTGTCATTCTCATAGAATACAAAGACAAAGGCAGTAGGCAAAACTGTGCCTCTAGCCTCTTTAATTGGGTTTCCATATGAGAGCATATCCTCTGCCATCTAAGGGTATATAATTACCTGGGAATTCTATATGAATGGATGTCCTCATACATGGTGACATCGTCTAATGGGGTAACATTTTTTTTCTCAATGATTAAGTCTAAGTGTTCCTAAATTCCTTATCTAGAACACCTCAAAAGAAAAATCACATAATACCGATTATCAGGGACATATAGATACTTCCCTTTTTAATAATTGTGCATCAGGCGCTCTATGCAATACAAAGGCTAATGATCAAAATGTGGAAATAAAAAACCAATAACTAGAGAGTCCTGGTATTTCCATTATTAAAACACATCTGGTCCATCAAAAATTATAGCAACAGAAAAAAGGAACTGAAAACCAAATTCGAATAGGCATTGAATTTGTCATATTCAAAAAATAAACGTAAGGTATCTCCTGTTGAGGTGGAAAACTTGTCTTACTATAATATTAAGTCAGTTAACCAGTATATCACTACCCTGACAGTCAGACTGGAAAACATCGAAGTAGGCCTACAGAAAATTCTTGAAAACCAGTCTGGTCATACAAAAGGGAATTTTACATAATATGGGGGTCCCTGGTACATCACTGCAGTCTGGAAGTGTGAACCTGAATAATACACCAATTATAATAAATGGGCTGACTGGTGAAAGGAATACGGAAAAGGGAAATGGGAGTAGGACACAGCTAAAATCCCCAATAACTAGGCACAATGAAACATCAATTAGGGGAGAAGCGGCAAAAGAAACATCTATAGGAAGAACAAGAAATTACTCGGGTGATAGTCAAGTTTGTGACATAATACCAAGAGTATGGGTGATGCACAAAAGTCAAAATAGTACACAAATTTTAACTCTACCGCTGGCCCCTACACCATATACGGTAATCTCAGCTAATGTTCCAGTTCCTTCTTCAAGGGGAAAAATGAAAAGTTTCGGTCACCTTTAGCAAGAGCCACAAAAAATGATAGTTGTTCCTTAATGTCCAATCAGATAACATTTGATCAAGGGCTGCCTGTCCCTAAGGGAAAGAGCAGTCATAGCTAACTACAGGTGACACAATTTGATCCTGTATATCTCTTTTTATTTTTCTTCAATACTATTTTAGCCAAATTGACATAAACTGGTGAAGTGTTGTCTGTCTTGTTCCCAGCATGAAAATATCATATCTGTGAAATTTAGTATCAGAGCAAATCCACCCAACTGTTGTGCAGCGATATGCATCGTCATGAAGATCCCTTCACAACACAGGGGAACTTGTAATAGTATCAAAAGCAGCAACATAAAACAAAAACATGCATAAGATTAAAAAAACACACACATTTCAAGCCATCAGATATATGTGCTGTATATCAAGCACAAAAAGCATAGACAAATTACAATAGCATATGTAAATAAGAGGTGACACACAACACCATTGCATGCACTTCATGCACTGTGAACCTGCAGCCCAAACCCCAATATTCTGGCCTGCTTAATTTGTCAGGCTTAAAATCGAAATTACAACAAAAATTACTTTCTTTTACTTTCCTCACCCTCCTTTTGACAGCAGATCACCAGTTAGTGGAGATCGGCTGTCAAACACAACTTACTGTGTCACTTCTGGCACACAGGACCAGCAGGAACAATTCATAAAAGGATAAAATGCAAAAACATGGAAAATGCACGAACATATCTTTTCAAAGAAGTCATAATAAAAAAACACATCTTTTTTCAACATACTGCTGACACTGCACATAAAACACAAAATATTAACTGTAACCAACCATCTTTTGTAAACATGCTAAACCACCTTAATTTTGGCTGTCCAAAAATAAAACTCTTTCACAGACACTCTGCGTGTCCCGTGCGCCAACCCCCTCTGAGGCCCTGCTATTTTTGCAAGGCCGGTCAGGATTGCACTTCTCAGAGACAAAGCCCTAATTTAATAGGCTGCAGATGTCGACGTGAAAGCCTCGCACAGTCCTCTAATGTGCAAGCTTTAATTTCTTCTTGTCAGAGAATCTTTTCCAAGCAGTGATTTCTCCATCTGTTTTCACTTACTTCTAACCCCCACCTCACTGACCTTAAGGTCAAAATCTGCCTTGCGCGCTCCGCGCTCCTCAGCCCCCCTCTCTCTTCCTCACTCTGAAGCTGACAAAGACAAAAAGCCTTCCTAACTCTTTCTAACCTGCAATAATCAACCCTATTTAAAAACACATGTTATATAAATTACTTCTTTTTGAGGCTAAAATGTATTTATTCTTAGATTATTAAAACATTTACTGTGAATAATTCGCAGAACATAATAACATAACATACCAGCTTTTTATGTTTGCTACTACCATATGCAATGGTACTCATTTCATCAACCTTAAATGGATGAACGTCTCAGTAGGTCCAGCTAGAGTTAGAACCTACAACCCTGATATTAAACACAAACCTCTGCACCGGGCACATTGGCTCACTGAGCTATGAAAAGCAACCCCAAATGGTAGACTACCTGCAAATTTGTATTATACACAAATGTATGCATTTACTAAAGCCTGAGACACTTTAAATGGCAAGAATGCTGTTTAAATAGTCTATTTAACTCAATATCGACTTTGATATCTGGGGCACTTAAAAATAAAGATCCTACAATTGCATAACTTATTAATCATCCTCAGAATGTTCTTTACAGATTGCAGAGATTGGACATTAGACATATCTCATGTAATTCCTTAGAAAAATGAGCTTTTACGCCTGCGCCAAATGAAATTCCACATGCAAATGTCCTCATTATGCAGTAAAACACAACTTTAATTAAATTTTAATGCTAGGAGGTCATAGTATGAGTATTAAGCTTTATAAATATTAAAAAACGAATTTAGAAGCACTTATTTTTAAACATTATTTTTCATAATTAATAATTATTTTTAATAAACGTAATCATTTTTGATAATTCCACATATGAAAGCAAGCTGCATATCTTGCCTATCATTTTTAGATGCATTCATTTATGAGCCTAAGCACAGAAGCCTAACTTAAAACATGACAGATTTTCGCGCCACTTTTTTTTTAAAAGGACAAATATTATTTAGCAACAGAACCAAGAATATGCTTACAAAAATGCTTAAAGAGAGCAAAACCGCAATTGAAATGTCTTCCTGTGATACAAAATAATGAACCTTATTTTTGTAACCCTTTAAAACACTATTCTGAAATGCAAAGTTCCAACCGTGATTAACTAACGGCGAAGTCCTGGCTAAATAAACATTCCTATGTTATTCGTGGCCTTCAAAAAACAACATCTGCTTCCTTAACAGCAGTAAGAGCCCTTCACAGTGTTGAAACCTGATCACGGTGGCAGTCTTACTTAAAACAGACATTTCAAGTTTTAAAATGCGTGTTCAATAATATGCATTTGAATTTAGCAAAAATTAACTTTAGCTGACGTGTTTGCCTATTTACATGTATTACAATGTATGTAAGTAAAAAAATGCTATAAGTTCATTTTTCTACAAAACACACAATTTGTTTTTGAGGCCTTTTATATTCCTAGTGAATGTGAATTTTAATGTTATCTTTTTTAAGCATTTAACAGTTTGTACATATGTGTTTTTACTTAGTCTATAAATTAAATAGCAACATATAGCTATTTTAGCATATGACATGGTAAATTGCTGGATTTTTATTTAATTTCTACTTAATATTAATTAATCTGACATTTTACTTAACAGACTGAAAACATAAAAAAAACACAAACACACATTGAGCTAATTTCAGACATAAACAGAAAGGGTTCAAACACTCAGGACACACAATACAGCGCTTTAGCCATTTGTTTCATAAATAGCGCCATCGCTGTTTACTTACAGAAGTTACACTAAAGGGAAAAACCACATAGACATTTAAAGACACATTTAACCCACAGATCAACACTTAGGACTGAAACAAAGGACAGCCCACATACTGTACTTAAACCAAACCATTTGTAAATACTAGTTGTAAGTCATATTTACAAGAAACGCTTCTCAATAGTGTTCCAAAAGACTGCAAAAACAGTTCAACAGACTGCTGTATGTCCAAGAAGCCAAAATACACTCAATTCACTAGTTTTGGCTGGCAGAACACCAAAAAATCGTTCTGCATATCTCCATTCATAAAATTGCACAGAACAAAGGATCCTTATATGTATTATGTCCATATTTTAATTCCCTGGAGGTACAAAATCACCAAGGAAGAAGTATGTTTTTATACCTAAACCTATTTAGGTATTCCCTGTAGAGGAGCCGACTAATTTAATTCACATCTCACTATGCTACCTTCCAAAAAGCAACACATTCTTTGATGTGAGCTTGAAACAGGCATGCCAAAAAATATTGCAGAATATACAATATTATACCCACAGTAGTGCTTAAAGTACTCCCCCATACGTTGCACCTTTCAAATTTCATACAAAGTAGAGAAAAGTCTCCTCATTACCTGCCTGCACAAATAGCAATTTGCATATCTATCACATACATATACACATACACATTATGACTAGTCATCACATTCCAAATTGCCACAGCAAGCGTATTCTAAAACTGCCTTGCCACTCCCAGGCTTCAAAAGCTCACAGCAAGTACCGTACAACGGTTCTTACCACTCCCAGAGCGTCCAGGTCCTAACTGCCAATGTTCTGAATGACCTAACGGTCTTTTTTAGAATACTCACGCCAAAAATGTTCTCAGTCAGGGGTGACATCATGTGGAGGATCAAAATCAGGAAGGGCCCGATTCACAGAATGAATTTAAGACTCAATCCTAAACTTACTACTGTTTTGGTATTCACAGATTGCACTTACTACTTTTGGTATTCACAGAATGAAATTACTACTTTTGGCATTCACAGAATGCACTTACTACTTTTGGTATTCACAGAATGAACATACTCATTTCGGTATTCACAGAAGTTAGTACTCCCAACTTTAGGACTCCTAACTGCCTTCTGTGAATACCGAAAGTCTTAAAATTAGGATTTTTCTCAATTTAGTAGTAGTAAAGTTAGGACTCCTAACTCTAGGACTCCTAAATGCCTTCTGTGAATACCGAAAGTCCTAAAATTACGATTTTTCTCAATTTAGTAATAGTAAAGTTAGGAGTACTAATTTTAGGACGCCTAAATGCCTTCTGTGAATACCAAAAGTCTTAACATTAGGATTTTTCTCAATTTAGTAGTAGTAAAGTTAACTTTACTATTACTAAATTGAGAAAAATCCTAATTTTAAGACTTTCGGTATTCACAGAATGTATTTAGGAGTCCTAAAGTTAGTAGTCCTAACTTTACCACTACTAAATTGAGAAAAATCGTAATTTTAGGACTTTCGGTATTCACAGAAGGCATTTAGGAGTCCTAAAGTTAGGAGTCCTAACTTTACTACTACTAAATTAAGAAAAATCCAAATTTTAAGACTTTCGGTATTCACAGAAGGCATTTAGGAGTCCTAAAGTTAGGAGTCCTAACTTCTGTGAATACCGAAATGAGTAAGTTCATTCTGTGAATACCAAAAGTAGTAAATGCATTCTGTGAATGCCAAGAGTAGTAAGTTCATTCTGTGAATACCAAAAGTAGTAAGTGCAATCTGTGAATACCAAAACAGTAGTAAGTTTAGGATTGAGTCTTAAGTTCATTCTGTGAATTGGGCCCGAAGATCAGAAACATACTGGGCTGCTGAGACAAAGAATCCCCAGAATCTCCGTGCACAGAGTACCTCCTTAGTCGAAACTTGTCTTGTCTTCCTCCGTAGATTTCTGTCTCCTGACAAGATCACTCCTTCAGATAGCCACCTCTCTGATGAGCGCCACGTTGGCGCGCCATTTGTAGAAATCAAAACTCCTTCTCAGGGGTCTCGCCAATACTTGGTCCTTTAAAAGCTGCACAAAAGTTGGCACAGAAACTGGAATATCAAAAGACATATTTATTAAACTCAAATGAGTGAGACTACGTCACACAGAAGCCTTAGCAACTGAATGAGGCAGTCTGAAGAATGCAGAAACCTGGGGCTTTATATATGCTTTAGAGATACACAGTAAGCATAAATGCAAGGGGCAGTCCTGGCTCATGTGAGCATACAAAGATGCCTAATATAGACATGCAAGTTCTACTTGCTCAACCAAGTGGGAGGAGCTAACAGTTTTCAGAAAGTAGTAAACACATTCCTATCTGAAACTAATCAGTAACAGCTGCAGACCCTACCGGGCATGTCTGGGCATGCGTTAAAGTGGAGGAGGCTAAATATATCCTGTTGCTGGGCAGACTTCAGGTGCAGTTAACAGGAAGGTAGGACAAAGCACATGGTGCGCACATTGCAGCACATGGCAGACAAGATGGCTGCCAGAAATACAAAATGGCTTTCACAAAGCAGATAAGATAACTTCTAAATACAAGATGGCTTCTGCTAACGCTAACCCATTGCTGCCAATTTATGACAACGCCCCCAACCAGGCTCATCCACCTGGCTTCGGGGTCGTGTCTCAGGGCTCAATGCTTCTCTTCACCGAAGTGCGGGGTTGGCTCCCGCTAACAGGAGCACAAAACAGCGGAGTAGGCTTTCGTTTTGAAAATACACGCAAGTGCGGGGTGGGCTCCTGCTCAGCTCCCACAAATGCTGGAAAATGTGGGGTGGGCTCCCGCTGTGAAAGACAAACTGCGGGGTGGGCTCTCACTGACTCCCAGCAGCTCGATGGAGTCCATACACCAGGATTCCCTCTAAATCATCATGCAGCACAGCGCTGCAGGTCACACACGCTCCTGGAAAAGTAAATAGAGCACCCACGAGGCGCTAAGATCTCCACAGTTCCAGGGAAAAGGCTGGGCCCAGGCAGGCCAGCTCACAGGGCCCTCCAGCACGGAGGCAGTCTCTTGTGGTAGTTCCCCCCTGGGGCCCAGCAGCAACAGGTTGCAAGGAAGCACAAAAAGCACAATCCTTTCATGGGGTCACAGCCCCAATATTTATACACCCTTTTCCTTTGTCTGCCCTTGGCACAGGGCTTGGGGGAACCAGCCTGAGCTGGTTATAGGGTTTTTTGGAGCACTCTGTTTACAGGGCTCCTCTTTCTCATTGCCAGGTGGGGGCTCGGTCATCAGACCTCCACAGGGGGTGGAACCAGCATACACCTAAGCAGGCACAGACCTATTCAGGGTCAGGTGACTACTCCTTCAACTACTCCAAATGCAGATCTCCCATTTAGCCTAGAACTGACTCACCCTGCCCTCCCTAGAGCCACACACACCTCGCCAGCCCCTGTCACTCCAAAGCCAGACATGCAATCCACATCAGGCAGGCAGACATAGAGCACACAGAAATGCCAACTTCTAAAAGTGGCACTCCTAAAATAGGTCATGAATCTGCGCCCACCATTGCGTAGCATTTATTATCACTATTCCAAACATACTAAACTTGACCACGCTGCTCCTTTCATATCAGGAATTACCACTGAAACACTTATCAGGGAATCCCCAATGCATTCCTATGAGAGGGCAGCCTCACAGTAGTGAGAAACCCAAAATGGTTGTTTGTCACTACCAGGACATGTCACACACTTAAGGTACATGTCCTACCTTCTACCTACAATGCACCATGGCCATAGGGCTAGCTAGGTTCTACCTTAGGGATGACTGACATGCAGTAAAAGGGGGGTCACAAACAAGGCACACACTTTAGGTGTCACATCACAGTGGCAGTATCTCTGCACGCACAAGCCCTGTAATGGCAGAGGCATGAGACAGGTTTGAAAGGCTACTTTGGTGGGTGGCGCAATCAGCTCTGCAGGTCCAACAGTAGCATTTAACTTACCGGCCCCTGGTATCTGTGATAGAACTTTACAAGGTACTGGCAGGTAAATTAAATATGCCAAACAGGTGTAGACCAATCTTACCATGTTTACCACAGGGAGCACATGCACTTTACACTGGAAAGCAGTGCTAAAGTGCCCAGAGTCCTAGAACCACCAACACAATGTCAGAAAAAAGGCTAGGAGGAAGGCAAAAGGTTCAGGGATGACCCTGCAAAAAGGGCCAAGTCAACACTCATTTTTACCCACCTCTCCCATAGGATAACATTGGGCTAGCCAACTGCATTTAATAAGTGCTAACCTTTGACTGGGAATAGGCAGGAATGTCATGTTTAGTTTCAAATGAATGGCAATTTAAAATCCTCTTTAGTCGTAAAGTCGGAATTCTGAAAATGGCATTTTTAGGAAGCTGGCATTTTCTTGTCCTTACCATTTGGCACCTGCAATCTGTGTCCTAGGTTGCATGACTGTCAATAGCTTGAGCTTTGGCTTTATACAATGAGACAAAGGGAAACTAGGTGTTGGCAGGATGGGTGGGTGGGGGGGAGCTGTTCTCCACCCTACTTACATTTCAAAAGGCTTCCTTCGGAAAACGCACAAGGGAACAAGACATCAGCCGTTTGTCGCCCTAGACTTCTTGAAGCTTGAGTGGTGGAAGGAAGGAACTTTCCAGAACCAGATATGAGGGTGGCCTAGAAGTTTCCCCCACTTGAAAGGCTGACACCAAGTATACATATTGGATCCTAAGGACACCTCTTCAGTACACTCCTGGGCCTGCTGAAGTTATTAGAAGCACTGCCTTGGACCCTTACAGGACTGCCTTGCTACTTGAGTCCTGCCTTTCTGCTTGAACCCAGGACTACCTGACTGATTCCAAGGGCTGGCAGGTTGGCTGTACTCCTGTGTGAGCTACAGGGACATAACAAGCTCCAGAGACCTTGAACCCTGTCCATGGTCTCTGCTGGAGTCCTGACCTCCCAATTGGTGCCCCTCAAGTCCTGGAACCTTTGTGGTGATACTGAAGGTGCTCCTCCTGACCAACCTTACAAGTTGGAACTTCGAATAATTTTCCACAAAAAGTGGACAGAAAACCAATAAAAGACTGGGACCGACCTACTTGCTGATTCGCCCAAGGTACATCACTGGTTGGCCTGACTCCACGGTAGTTCCGCTCATTTCTTCTCCCAACAGCAAATCTCGTCCAACTGGACTTCTCACCATAGGCATCCAGCTTTGTTGAGCTCTCGTTGGCTACAGTCTGCTGCTTCACCCCACTGGAGATTTTCTACTGTCAAAAGAATGACAAAATCCAAACATAGAAATCTTCACTGCAACTCTATCCAGCGGGTCCCTGACTCCTCCTCCTCCTCTGACACCGCCCGCTGCCTTGCCCGCTGAACTTTACCTTCTCAGGAACTTTTCTTTGAAATTTCTTCTAAGTCTGAAGATAAGCAGAGACAAGGCCGTATCCACTTAATTAGGCCAAACCATTCTCAATTGCAGTTGGCCCTCATTTTTTACTTTGACCCAGTCTTGCATGACCAGATACTCACATTTGGCGCTTTGATCGTTTAGGAGCTATTTTTCACTTAAAATATCAACATTCATAAGTCTGATTCCACTGGTTCAATTTAATTTGTTTTGGAGCGATTTTATCTAGGAAAATGTTCTCTATTTTTAAATTGGTATAGGATTTTTTGGTGTGGTGTTTTCAATGTATTGCTGTTTGTGTGCTGCATATGTTCTTTGTATATTGCTGTTAAGTTAAGCCTGGCAGCTTTTGTGCCAAACTATCAGAGGGTTGAGGACAGGTTAATTTAGTGACTTTTGTGGTTCACCTTGACAAGGATTGCAGTTGTTGTTTGAGATGGGTTTTGACACTCTTCAACCAATAGCCCAATTTCCTACAGTGTGCATTTCTGTCAGCAAAGATGGACATGCCCAAGTTCCACAATTAATTTTGCTACACAGAAGTAGCCAATTTTTCACGTCTAGTCTTGGATAACAATGTAGTTACCAATGCTGACACCCCACCTTCAGATTTTGGAGCTATGTAGTACTAAGTGGAACATGATTCAGTTCTTGTTGCTTTCCCTTTCTTGGGCAGACCATGAATTCCACCAAAGCATCAAGGAATATCTGAGAGAATCCAGAATATGGGGTCGATTATGTTGGCGGTGAATCCGCATCCTCCGGGCTGGTGGAAGCCACCGCCGGCCCAGAGGATGCGGATTCACCTCCGCAGACATTGCAAACACCCACCGCGACATTCGGATGCCGGTAGGATCAGTGGCGGATGGCAAGTCCGTCCGCCGCTGATCCGCGGTGAATGCACACAAATATGGTGGTGGTGTCTGCAAGACACCGCTAGCCATATTAGTTTGCTGGCGTAAACATGATTTTCCACGGCTGCTTTTCTGCTGTGGAAAAGCATGTGGTCTTTTGTGTTTGGGTGCCCGTTGCGGGCCCCAAGGGTATTGGGGGGTAGGGGGTGCACATGGGGGGTACCTATGGTACCCCCCTGCATTTACATCCACAAAGCGGCAGGCACCGCGCGGTGCCTGCCGCTTTTTGCATGTAAATGCAAAGCATGCATTTTTTAACCTTAAGGATACGGGATGTTACCGCCAGGGTGGCGGTCACATCGTAATTGGTGCCCCTGGGGACGGTCCCTCCACCTCGGGGGGGGGCGGATGGAAGCAGGTCCGTCCGCCATCCTAATAGGCCTTAAAGTTCTCTGAGAAAGTGTTAAGGCAGTGACCGAAGGGAAGAGATTGACTCACTAATCTACAATGAGACCTAGACCTCGCCCTATAGTTGGCACCAATAGTTCTGCTAAGCTCCTCGATTAAGACCTGGTTGCGCTAACCACAAACATAGAACATCAACACGTCCAGCCCTTGAGTGAGCACTAGAATTAGCAGTTCATAGTGGTGAAAGAAACCTTTTCTGAGCAGATGACTTGCTGCATGTGATGTAACATTGAAAAAAGAAAAAGATTTCCAATGTCTAAACCCTTTTGGGAAAGTCAATCCTCTACCCTAACCTGTTTGTCTAGCTGTTTTTCATTAGTCAGAGGAGAGTGGTGATAAATGCATGTGCCCTCAATGTGTGAAGACATTTGACAGGTACAGATGAGCTGATGAACAATGCATTGCACAGCATTCTCTTATTTTGTGTACCTGCTGCAGTGCTGCAACGCAGGAGGTCACTCGCAATGCACACTCTCACTCTAATAAAGATCACTGTTCCCTTGCTTTATCCAGCTGAATTTCCAGAGAAATCCTGATTGTCAACGTGGTGTGTGCAGCCTCTGCATTGCACTTCATTCATATCAATACAGTATGACAAAATTACCACTGGCACGGCAAGCTTTATGAAGGTGTTAAAATCAAGAGGTTGTATTGATGGAAGCCCAATCCTGCATCCAGGATTATTTGGTCAGAGAAGGTAAAAAACACAGTAGGAAAAATATTTTGGGAAGGGAATTACACTAGTAAGTTTTATTCTCTATAGTTGAGGTTCATTCACTACTACCCTATTGTGAAAAATCATGAAGCCTTATTTATGAAAAGTGTTGCATCGCTGATTGATAACAACGATGCACCACTTTTTATTGCCCCCTCCTTGCGACACCTTGTATGTACCGCATTTACAGTACGGCACTCCAAGTCGCAAGGATTGACCAGATACATCAGCAAAAATATCTGGTGGCACAGAAATGATGCATTGCTGGAGTGTGTCACAAAACAGACGCAACTCCATCAGTGTGTCATTACACATGGGCGAGTCCCGTGTAAAAGGCCCTGCATCAGTCCTTAAGCCTTCTGTAAAGCAGGCATAAGGATTTGACGCAGTGGAATCGTAGAAGTGGTACAGTGAAATCTCATTGATTTCAATGTGCCCCTTCTAAGAGCCTTTTTTACGGGGGAACGCCCACTCTGCATTCATTATATCTGACACAGGTATAATGTGGCGCATGGGTTTACAAAGTGACACATCTGCCTAGAAGCGTCACTTTGTAAATATGAGGCAGTGTGACACATTTTTAACCCTGCCGCAGAGTCACAAAAATTCATGCAAGGGTGGCGTAAGGCCTACATCAATAAGGCCAATGTTTTTCAGAGGTGCCAGTCTAATTGGATCAATTGAAAAGAAACAAGACTACCAATCCAAGAATGCACATTCTCTTACATGAAAGACCAAGACAGGAAACAAAAACACCCATTGACATGGAACCACCTTGTAACACTATTGAGGGCAAGGAGTCACCTTCAGTAATAGTGACAACCGAGGGGTGTACTTTGGCCATCAATACCATTCACAAACTATCACTCAGGTGATCTTGTGCCTCAGGTGTCATTGCACACCTGCCATCATGCTGTAGACCTGTCTTGACGCACAGACTGCTACATCACTTTATAAGCAGCAGGATGGCTTGGTGAGTTAAACACCCTCTCTTGGAATGTGGGGATGTACAGGTCACAGGTCACAGGTTTGAATCCTGGTAAGGTCTTTTGAGCCTCCCCCCCACTGGTGTGCGTAAACTCAGTACGGGTAAAACTGTATTAGAAACACTTGATAATAAAGCGCTTTGACGTGGTTGAAGTCCGATGTGAAGTGCTACATATAACACAAGTTATTACACAGTGCTCAGTCTTCCAACTACAACCCCCGGGAGCACATGGAATGTGGTTTTAATACTGACACCCCCACATTGTTCAGACAATAGAACTGGCCCTCGCTCTGCCTCCGTGAGCTATTGAAGCGCTTGGCCATTTTTGTAAATCGTCCGTGGTCTTAAGTTATTTCTCTGTGAAAGGTCAGCAATTCCATTTTCAAGCTGCAGCCTGGCCTGCACACATTCCCTCGCCTCCCCCCGCCCTGCGGCCAGTTTGTACAGCTAGATTGAAGGACAACTCGTGGGCCCGGAGGTCATCCGCCGGTTATTAGAGAGAGAGAGAGAGAGGAGAAACGAACAGCTTCTTCAAAGACGGCATTTAATTTCATTTTTATCCAAAGCTGCAGAGCTAAAATAATTTATTTTGGATTTGAATTGAAGCAGATAAGCAGGAGTCCGGGAACCAGGGGTTGACACTGACTGAGTATTAGCTACTAAATTACTTCTTGATATGCCATCTGCGTGCGCGCGCGTGTTGATGGGCGCGCGTCGCGTGTGCGTCTTGGGCTGTGTTTTTGATGCTCCTGTGCGTTCCTGGTCCATGCTCTGCTGAGTATAATGGAAAGCGGATAATGCCTCGGGATGCTCCTCGTGTTCAACGGAAGCAGGAAAAGGCGGGAAGCATCCGTCATTCAAGATTGTACAGATTAGGGAAAGAAGCCACGCGCTAAGTGCAAGGAGGCCTCTGCGAAACACCCCGGATTTATTTAGGACTCCTAAAGATCCTTAATAAGAAGGGATGGGCATAACACCTGGACGTGGGACACATGAGGGCAGAACAATGAGGGGGCAGCAGGGTCCTAGATTGAGCAATCAGAGTGGGGGTGCGAGCCTCAGATTTTCACACAGTGTGATGTAGCCAAATATTATTATTATTATGTGTGTTCTTATATAGCACTCAACTTACCCTTGGGCATCTTGGCGCTTGCATTGGGAACCCGTCCTGGCTTTTCCCTGTGAGATAACCCATACTGGGCATCCCCAAGGTGAAAGCCAGGCATCCCGCCGCGGGGGGCCGTAGTGGAGATTAAGCAAGCTATTGCCCAGAGTTGCAGAGTGTGAGCCCGTGATTTGAGTAGGCACCGAAGTGAGAATTATCGAGTCCGAGGACACTTGGGTTCAGACCCTGCCGCGTCGGGAATTGAACCCTGGTCCCGGGTCTGACCTCTGCTTCAGGGTATGCCTCCTCTAACCAGTGAGCCACACTTCTCCAAATATGGCCATAGTTCACTAATATTAACTCGACGCTAAGCAGTATGTTGTAATGCAAGCACCCTTACCTTACGCGAGGGACCCCACACACCAAGGCCCAGGGTACAACGAAATAGTAAATTTGACAACATTTTCCACATAGGATAAACTTTCAAACAAACTCAAAACATACAAAATTCAAATCTTGCTACTCATCCAACCTGCATTGAAAGCCACTTACCATAAACGGGTACCACAAAGATTGCGAAAAAATACACACAATTTTTAATAAGACATATATAAACAATATACAAATGATGCAGCTTCTTTTCTGCGTGTGTTCAACCTTCAACCTCATAAGCAGGTTGAAAACATATATCCCACAGCGAATAATAATGAGACAGTTTTCAAAACTATAAACCACCTCCTCTTAAAAATAAAACAATAACATAAGAGAGAACAATTAAGACACATCAATTTGTTTATTACACTTCTGCAGAGGTTCTATTAGTATCAACAGGGGTCCATGATTTTCTCAATTCCTCATGTAGAGTTTCCGATTGTACAGCAGATTCGACATGTTTTGTTGGTAAAATTGGTTTAAACCCACCTTCTTCAGGACAACACAAATGGTTGTATCTCCCACAAATTTTCCAAACCCACCGTATATAATAACTTCTTAGGGCAGAGTGTTAGTGCTCCAGTTTCTGTATGTAGAGGAGGCACAATTGGGCAAGAATACCACAAACACTCATAAAGTTTAACACAAAGCCAGATCGCCTAACGTATCTAGAAATGATTTTTCACGAAGTTTTAGCACCAAATGAAACCAGGCACAAACAATGGCCAAGCTGAATATCACTCTAATCCCAAACCTAATATGTTTAATTTCAACAAAATGACACATTTTGCGCAGTTTTATGTTTTAAGAGTTTTCATCGCATAGAATTTGTACTGGAAGGAGTACCCTCAAGAACAAATTTCACGCAACATGGCTTGACTTTGAGCCAATAGAAGATGAAGGAGCCGGCGATAGGGGTTGGAAGGGTAGAAGGTTGGGGCTTTTTAGATGGAGGGAAAGTTAAATTTTGAAGAGTAAATGGTCTTGAAGGCCTTCAGATCCATCCAAGCATTTGGGAGTCTGTATGCCGCGTACTGCAAACGTAGGGACTGCCACGGGTGGCAACAGGGCTACCTATGCCACTGTCTGTATATCCAACATACAGGCTATATGCAGGAGTCCACTAGTACCATTCCATCTACAGTATAGCAAAATAATATTCAAGAGGGAGTGACGGGGCTGTCATGCAATTATTTCTAATAGCTGTTATTCTGGAAGGTAATTTAGGAGCTGTTCCGGGCTGTGGGCAGAGCAGGGCTATGTTTAGCGAGCTCCCAGAGCGATGGGGTTTGAAATGGTGCAAGAGTCCCACCTAACTCTCCAGAAACAAAAGACAAATGAATAGGGATCTATGAAAGGCATAAAAGACCTTTTATTCATACCACTTTATTACCTAATCCACACTGCATGTCTGTTGAAAAGAACAAAGAAAGCAGCATGTACTTTGAACTTCATTTCTAATTAAGTTAATGTCAGAATCACAGCATAGAAACTATGCATTTAGTGTATGCATCAGGGAATTTTCAGTTGCCACCCACAGCATTGGCAGCAGTCTTCGCATCTTAAGACACAGAAAAAGATGGTGCCTAGATTTCAAAATGGAACTCATGCCAGCAATGGGATGCACTTAGCGATCCACTGCTTTGTGTTTCGGTCTTTGGTGCAGAACAGTCTCAGCCACAGGGGACCTTTGCTAGACATGAGGTACAGCGTAGGACCTGATTTAGAGATCTTGGTAATGGAAAATCTGCAGTGCTTAATTTGAGCTGGTGCTTTCCGGTGCTCAGAACCAGCACCTAATACTCAGCACCAGAGATTATACGACCAATTAAGGACACACTAATTTGGAAGGCAGGTGACTTTCCCCAAATCACAGGATTTTGAGCCAAGCGAGACTCGAACCCGGTTCCCCTTCTCAAAAATCGCCAGCTCCGGCAATTAGGCTAAGGCCTCTCCAGAATAATAAGTGCCGGGACTCTAGTCAGGAGGCAGTTTGCACCAGCACATTTCTCCTGTTAGCGCTGCCTCCTGAGGAGAGCCCAGGCACTTTTTATTTTACAAATTACCCACTGGAAAATCCTCTCCTTGGAGGAGAAAGAACCAAATATGGAGGAGAATCCACAACTCTTTCCTCTATTGTAGGTATGGGATGGTGCAGGTAATTCGACTCCTTAGGCTTTACTACTCCACGAGAAACCGGAAAGTGTCTAATCACGCCCACCCTAAATAAGTCTCCCAGGGCCTTACTGCTGTGATGAATGACTGTGAGAGGAGAATGAGTGTGAGCGAACGGAGACCTGCCTTGTGGGTCCATTAATATCATTCTTGCCCTGAAGTCCATTCATGCTGATCAGTTCCCTTTTTAAAGACAGTTTCTAGGCTTGGGCTCTCTGAATATACTTAGGGGCTTATTTATGAGCCCTTGCATCACTTTTGCGCCACTGGTGCGTCACTTTTTGTGATACACAAGCAGGGTAAAAAAAATTTGCCATTTTGCATCATATTTACAAAGTGACGCATCTAGTTAACTTTGTAACCCACTGCACCACATAACAGTGGAGGAGTGTGGCTCAATGGTTAGAGCGGCAGACCCTGATGCCGAGTTCTGGCCCGGGACCAGGGTTCAATTCCCGACACGGCAGGGTCTTTGGCTCAATTTCCTCGGACCTGGCAATTCTCACCTCGGTGCCTATTCTAATCATGGGCCCCACGCTGCAACTCTGGGCAATAGCTTGCTTAACCTCCACACCGGCCCCAACAGCGCTAGGATGCCTGGCTTCACCCAATGGGTGCCCAGGAGTGGACACTTCACAGGGAAAGCCAGGAAGGGTTCCACAGCGGTATGAGTAATAGCGCCAGGAAACCGCTTGGTGGCTGTGCGCTCTACAAATACCTTGACATTTATATTTATACCTGCACCAGGTATAATGTAGGCAGGGTGGGTGTTCTGACGCAAGTAAGCCTCATAGAAGTGATGCAGTGAAATGTATAAGATTTTACTGTGCCACTTCTTGGACGTAAATATGTCAATATCTTACGCCTGCCTCATGGCAGGCGTAAAACTGACCCAGGCACATTTAACATGGGACTTGCCCATGGGAAATGACCCATTGCTGGAGTTGCGTCACTTTTGTGACACACTCCAGCAATGCGTAATTTATGCGCCTACAGATACATCAGAAACACTGACGTATCTGTAACTCCTTGCGACACGATGCGTCATACTGTAAATACGACGCATCATTGGTGTCGCAAGGAGGGTGCAATGAAAACTGACAAACAGCTGTTTTCACGCAGCGATGCATCACTTTTAATAAATGAGGCCCTCAGAGTGCCCCTTTAGGTGCAGTTTCCAGCTCCAGACTTTCCTGCTCTATATATGGTGGCCAACCGTGACCTTGGTTTGTTTTGCTGCACCTGGGCAAAGGGTAGATTTGTTTCCCAAAGTTCCTTAAACATCCCAAGCATTTATCTTTAACAAATAAGAAACACATTTAGGTTGTTGTGATGTAAAACTGTGATGTAATTAATTTAAAGCACGTAGACACATATTAGGATCTCTCTACTCCACCATCAACCAACAAAAAATGTTCTCACCGTCCCATACAAGAAAAAACACAATAACAAGACATCCGTGGTGCTTAAAAGACTGCATTCTGCGCTCAGATTTTTTCCAATATTAGTGCGTGAAAGAAGGCCAAATTAAGGATGAAGTAGTAACCGAACAAAGATGCCTAAGAGCGACTCAAACATTAAGCTGTGTCACCTGTTGGTTGCTGACCCTGTAGTTAAAGGTAGAGAAGGACGAAACAGGATGTGAACGCCCCTACTGTAGAACAGTGCATTGAGTACAAACCAGTAGAACAAAATGTAGGAGGCAGGGTGATCCAGACAGGAAGTATACCTCTAGGCACTTCATCTTAAAGAAACTAAAAAGTCAGAAGGGATCTGTGCCAGACATTTGTTCTAAGGGAGAATACAACCTTTTTCTATCTCCCCCTCTCTATTTCTCTCACTCTCTTTCACCCTCTCTATCTCACTCTATCACTGTCTTTCTCTGCCTCCAGTGGCAGCTGGTTACATTTGAAAGTGTCAGGGTGCAAATGTTGGGGATTCATTTTTTGTAATGAGTGAGTGTAATTCAGTGGTGTTCTCAGACAGGGCACAAGTCCTAAAAAAAGAAGTGGGAGGACGCTGACGTCATGACAGGAAGTGACATCATGAAAGGTGGATTGTACCATCAAACTCCTTGCCTCCCCTCTCTCACCCCTTAGATGCGATTGCATCAGAGAAGCCAGCGAGTGGACAGCATTCTGAATGAGCTCTGATCTCGCCCCAGAGAGGCCAAAGAGTGAATGTGTGGCTCCATTTGGTCCAGTAATCGAGCTACTGGTAAAATAAGTGGGGGGACGCCGTCCACCCACGTGGTACCCCGACTCGAGCCCTGTTCTCAGGACATTATTTACCCATATTTCTCTCTTTGCAATTGACTTTTGGAAAAGCTGACAGACGCAAACCAAGAGGTCGTAGCTTCCATTGTACCGTGCTTATTTTATATTATTTATTGCTGAAGCATTCCCTTTTAATGCAGGCATAATCACTGTACCATTTACACTGTATAATACATCAGACAACTTTACATGACTAGTGATATGACACTGTCCGCCCGGCATCTGTTCAATCAATCAATCAGTGACACTTATAAAGCGCGCTACATACCCGTAGGGTCTCAAGGCGCTGGGGGGGGGGGGGGGGGGGGGGGGATGGGGGTGCCGCTACTGCTCGAACAGCCAGGTCTTCAGCTTCTTCCTGAAGGAGGGGTGGTCTTGGGTCAGGCGCAGGTCGGACGGGAGGGAGTTCCAGGTCTTGGCGGCCAGGTAGGAGAAGGACCTTCCTCCTGTAGTCGCTCTTCGGATGCGGGGGACGGCGGCGAGGGCGTGGTTGGCTGAACGGAGGTGGCGTTTGGGAGCGTAGAATTTGACTCGGCTGTTGAGGTAGCTCGGGCCTTGGTCGTGTAGGGCTTTGTGTGCGTGGGTGAGGAGGCGGAAGGTGATTCTCTTGTTGACGGGGAGCCAGTGAAGGTCTCTCAGATGTCCGGAGATGTGGCTGGATCGTGGGATGTCGAGGATGAGTCTGGCTGAGGCGTTTTGGATCCGCTGGAGTCTCTTCTGGAGCTTGGCGGTGGTACCGGCGTAGAGGGCGTTGCCGTAGTCCAGTCGGCTGGTGACGAGGGCCTGGGTGACGGTCTTCCTGGTCTCGGTGGGGATCCACCAGAAGATCTTTCGTAGCATGCGTAGGATGTTGAAGCACGCCGAGGAGACGTTGTTGACTTGCCTGGTCATGGAGAGGGAGGAGTCCAGGATGAAGCCCAGGTTACGTGCATGGTCTGTCGGTTTGGGTGCGGTGCCCAGGGCGGGAGGCCACCAGGAGTCGTCCCAGGCGGAGGGAGAGGAGCCCAGGATGAGGACCTCCGTCTTGTCCGAGTTCAGTTTCAGGCGGCTGGTCGTCATCCACTCGGCTACCTCTTTCATCCCTTCGTGCAGGTTGGCTCTGGCGGCGGCGGGGTCGTTGGTCAGGGAGAGGATCAGCTGGGTGTCGTCGGCGTCATCTGTTCTTTCTTGAAGTGGCGCTGGCACAAAAGAAAAACAAGCATTTGATATGCAATAGGTCTCGCATTTATGAGAGTTCAAGCTATTGGCATTGGAAATGACAATGCCAATAGCTTAAACTCTCGTAAATGCGCAAATGCGAGACCTATGGTATCGCATCTTAAGAAAGGACGTTGCCGCAATTAAAGTGAAAGCACTGGATGGGTCACTTTTACAAAAAAAGCATCTGTTTCTCAAGGTGACACACAAATGCTTTTTTTTGTAAAAGTGCCCCACGTCGCAGTTTGACTCCTTTCTTTAGATGTTGCTCGTCTAAAGAAAGGGGTGTGTCCGACATTAAAGTGAAAGCACCTATGGGGCGCTTTTACAAAAGAAATGTTTGCAATGCTAGAGGTCTCACATTTGCAAGAGTTTAAGCTATTGTTATTTATAATGTCAAAAGCTGAAACTCTCGTAAATGCAAGACCTATTTCATTGCAAAGAAGCGACCACGATTGTCTCCGGCTGCTTTGAAATTGAAAGCGCGCATGGCACGCTGAATGTTGCAGGAAAGCACATCATGCCACAGTACCACATACTCATTAACGAAAATAGTGCTTACAGACTAAATAAACATACCATGTAACAACAGAAGTAAAAGGGCCAGTCCACATGGGAGGTTACAAATGAAGACAAGCGGTTCAAAGGAGTGACTAAAAAGCCTATTAGCAGAAGCCAGCATTTATGAAGGACAATGACACAAGACAATGAAAAAAATAGGAGGAGAATGGGTGGGGCTTCAAGTCCATGCTCGAATACAGCATGCCTCGCTGAACAGTGCATGCTCTGCCCAGGATCGACCTAAAAAAGTCTGTGTGAACTTGTGCCTTGGGCTGTTATTCTGTTGCACCAGGCACAATTGGAATTTTTAGTGCACCTATTTCCTTTTGAGGGAGCATTCTGTCTTACACTACTTTTTCTTCCCTTTTTATTAACTCTAGCAGCCTTTGTTGCACTGTGTGAGATCCACAGTGGGAAGGTGGCTGCCCCCTTTGAGCAGACTTTATTGGGGTTTTGCGTGAGCACAGCTGTGCGTCCGAAACCCTCAGACAGGCTGTGGGTATCGCTCAGGCCTACCCAACGCCATTGAGTACTGAAATCTGGCAGCAGCACAGCATCAAGAGCCCTATAGATGCCACAACCCTAACGAGAAGTGCCGCAAGAGACCTGGGAAACTTTCTTTGAATCAAAATTTCCTGGAGAAACATTGTCACATTATGGGACGTGCCATACAACTATAGCCCGTTATACCATTATGAAAGAGATATTTTGCAAAAAATTAAATACGGTCAACACAAGGACGGCAGGTCCCAGGCAACCTTTTAAAAGCCTAGACAATGTTACTGTACCGTGGAGACACTTAAAGTTTGAAAATGGTTTCTTCTATGACATTCAGAGACATTCCATTGTTCCAAAGATTCTATGTGCTACAGGGCTAGCTTAGAAAAATCAAAATGTGTACATTGTATTTTCAAGAATATATTTAGACCTAAGATCTTACTTCATGCAGCAGTGGAGCGCTTTACTCGCAATTGAATAAGAACAGCCCCGAAATCATGCCTGCTGCTGCTGGAGGACTAGTGATAACATGTGACTGCCCTGTATGCATAATGCTGTGTCACTGGGGCTGCGCATCTTACTAGCTCTGGAGCTGCTGTACGTCATGTCCCCACCCCCCACTACCCATGACTTCAAGTGCAACAAGAGCTGTGGAACTAGGATACCCGGGGGCCTCATTTATGAGAAATGACGCATCGCTGCGTGAAAATAGGGATGCGTCACTTCTCAGTGCGCTCTCCTTGCGACATACCTGATGCGTCATATTTAATGTATGACGCATCATGTCGCAAGGAGTTACAGATACGTCAGTGTTTCTGAAGTATCTGTAAGCGCAAAAGTGACGCATTGCTGGAGTGTGTCACAAAAGTGACGCAACTCCAGCAATGCGTCCTTTCACATGGGAGCCCCACGTGAAAGGGCCTGCATCAGTCTTACGCCTACTGTGAGGGAGATGCAACATTTTGACGGAATTGCTTCCTCGAAGTGACGCAGTGAAATCTCATAGATTTCACGGAGTCAATTCCATAAAGCTTTTTGCTGGGGAACGCCCCCCCGCATACATTATGCCTGCCGCAGGTATAATGTAGCTCAGGGGTTTACAAAGTGACACATCTGCTTAGATGTGTCACTTTGTAAATAGTGCGCAAGAGAAGGCATGTTTTACGCCGCTGATGCATTACAAAAGGTGATGCATCGGAAGCGCAAAACTGACACAAGGCCTCATAAATGAGGCCCCGATTTCTAATCCCATCTACTCCATTGGAGTGAAATGGTTTGATCCTGTGCAAACCCAATCCTCTCACCAGACTTAATTTCACTTATTTGTAAAAGTTGGAAGTGTTTAGAAAAAGGCCTAACGCCAAAATTAAATGCTATGTACATAAAGAACTGCACAAATGAATACTCAGGAAAAAAAATTGACTGAATAAGTCGATGTTATACTTCAGCAATCCTATCTGTTCACTACACCGTCCTATGTCACATAGCAACGTATTAATTTATTTAAATGTTTTGGGAATTTTGTGGCGGGATATGTGTGTACTTCAAACAAGCCAGAGCAAAACAAATGCGTACAGATGAATGGCGAGTGACCCTGTCCCGTCTCCCACTGTCCCAATCTCCTGGCACACCTCATTTGCTTCAAGGACCATGAACTACCCTAAAGCTGAGAGATGAGAAAGTGCTCTTCCAGCCCTAGGATCCGGGACAGGGGGATCCTAGGGCTGGACAGGGGGCAATAAAGTGGGTCAAATTGCAGCTGAGACCTGCAAACGCGCCCACTTTGGCGTGCGTCTCGAATACTTTTTGCATTTATGAATAAACCATAACCGACCAGCCTTCTTCCCCAATATTTCTTGGTCTCTCCATTGAGATGACAGTCAATCAATCTTCGGATGAACCAAGTTGTCTTGGGGTGGGGGAACAAGTAAAGGTGGCAGATTTCATCCCACCAGGCACAGCACTCCATGTGGAATCAGAGACCATCTCTCTGCCAATTCACTTAAAGCAGTTAACAGAACAATTTGGGATCCAACTAATGTACCGAAATGAAATGTGAAACGTTATGCCCTATATGCCCTATCCTCTCATAGCCCCCTTTATATGTAAAACCTCATGCAGCTGGCAATAGATGTAGGCCGAAAATCAAGTCTTGTCATTGAGACTCCCCCACACAGGACTCTTACCTTTTGGTACCATGTCAACTGAATAAAATGGTAAATCCAGAGCGGCGGGGGCCTTCGAAGTCCACGGTCACTGCCATGCACGGCTTCACTCCTTTCTGCACAAAAATGTATTTGTGTGAGGAGAAAGCATTGCATCACACTTAAACAAACATATCCAAGCTCCGTGTGGATTGACATTAAAGCTACACTGTGATTGGTTATGTTCTTTAACTCTTTAATTCTCCATCGCCCACATTGTCTTCCACCGCGATACCGCAGGGACAAGATAACACTAGAACAACCAATCCTGAGTTTGCTATCATGCATCTTCAAGTAGAAAAAGCATTTCAGCAATGTCTAGATTGGTGTGAGCATGGGAGCCCAGTGCTCCGACGGAGACTGAAAGCCTGTGCTGTATTTCTCAGACGCCATAAAAAAGAGTGGGTTTGACAAGTCCTAGGTATGCGTGTCGGGTTGGACACAGTCAGAACCCTGTCCAACCCCACATGCGCACTGGACCTGAGCTGGAGGCCATTGCCATTTGCCAATCATCAGGATTGCCCTTGCCCTGGAGCCACTCTTGATGAACAAACATCAGCCAGGCGAGCCCAGTTCTTTAACCCCTTGCATGCGGGGCTCATTCTCCCGCTGTGCTGGGGGGACAGGGGGCACGCACAGCGCCCCAGTGCTCATGACGAGCTCAGCTCATCATGAGCCACAGTGCTCGTGCACTTATGACGAGCTGAGCTCGTCATGACCACACCCGTTTATGTAGAATATTTGCACAGCAGGGGAATTAGCCCAGCTTGCGAGCGTTCCAATGGTCATGACGAGCTTAGCTCGTCATGAGCACACGAGCAGCGTGGCTCATGACGAGCTGAGCTCGTCATGAGCGTTCAAGGGGTTAAAGAGTATGGACTTGGGGACATTTTTAATTATATGCATTTGGCTGGCCGCACTCAGTAGGGGGTCAACATCCCTAAGCCCCCAAGGAGAAACTGCCCCTGTTTGTCTCACTCTCTCAGGCACAATCCTCTCACCATGGCCTAATTTTAAAGGAACCACAGGGTCATCAGGGATCAGTACCAGCCCATTGCTCTCAGGGAGGACACAAACTCTCACTCATGGAAGACACCTCAAGACTTTTCATCATGAAATAACGAAATACTCAGACGGGATCTCTACCATACCCCTGCTCTTACAGAAGATATAACCTCCTTCTCTGGGAAGACAGCTACAAGAAGATCCTCATCTTAAAGGACGTGAAGAATCAGAAGGGAAGGCACAATCTCTCTCTCCGGGAAGACACCTCCAGGCACTTCGTCTTAACCCCTCCGCTGCGGCGGCAATTCCGCCGCAGCGCTGGGAGGGGGGCTAGGGGGGGGGGCGAGCAGGGCCATGACGGAACCGCTCCGTCATGAGCACAGCTCAGCTGATGCTCATGACGGAGCGGCTCCGTCATGAGCATGGGAGGGGTTAAAGTAGCCAAAGTGTCAAAATGGCCCATAACAGACTCTTGCTCTCAGGGAAGCTACAACAGCCACATCTTTAATATGAAGTAGTCAGAAATTCAGAAGGAACCCGCAATAATGCCTCACATTTAAGAAATTCACCTTTAGGTCATACTTTATCTAGAAGAATCGAAAGATTCAGAATGGTCCATACTTAGGAAAAGTTTGATTCTATAAATAGTCACAGCATGGAACAAGTGAGCTCAGTGGGCAGTACATCCTGCAGTTCAACTTACAGCCATTCACCACTTACTAAAGTGGCCGGAGCTCCATCACCATGCAGGATGACTTCAAATGGACCGAGACTTTTAGTCAAGTCAAGTCAAGAATAACTTTATTCGGTTCAAAGAACCATAAAAGGTAAACAAATACAAACTTTACAATTTAAAGATTTATAAAATAATCCCAATAAATGAGACATAAAAGGGGTACAGTTCATGGGGTTCTTCAATTAAAAAGTTCAGTACTTAAAATGGAAGGTCTAGGACGACATGGTATTACACAGATCATAAAAAATTCCAGAAATATAAATGTAGATAGCAAGAAATTACATAATTCTTATTCAGCCTCTATAGGTCATAGCACTTTTTAATAGTCATCAACACTTTAATATAATTAGATACTGCAATGCTGATAACAGGGGAAGCCAAAGTGTGCAAAAAATTTAAACCATTTATATATGAACAGGGGCGGATCTTCGTTAAAAGTGGAACTAAAAAAGTTCTCCTTGCCTAGGTGCAGAATACAATAAAGTGCATAGTTCCCTGGCTAGTGGAATTATCACACAGGCAGGGCATGAGCTTGTCGACCCACCCTATTTGGTACAGGAATGCCACTAGAAAGTGCAAAGTGCATAACCAAAATCTGGTTAAAAGGAATCTAATCTGCTCATTGGTAGTGAAAGTTAGATAATATTGCTGTGAGATGGGGAGCGAACGTGAGATGGATGTCTCCTCATATTGTGAGTAGCGCATAATGGCCATAGAATGATGCACCTTTTTGAAGATAACTTTTGTTTTTGTGGGAATGCTTTCAGGAGTGTCATGAAAATTCCCCAGTCCTATCTCTTTGAATTTGTCTCACAAATCGGAGTCATGGAATCATTAAGGCGCTGTCCAAGTTGATGCAATATTGAACACTTCCCTTGAGAACATTAATTCATCAGAAAGCCACATTTTTGCCCATAAGAGCAGAGGGACGCTACCCATGCAGTCCTCTATGAACTCTAACCCAGTTCTTTATGACAAAGTAGTGTGGGGGTGCTATTCGGGATCATATATAATCTTTTTATAAATGTATGTTCCACAACTTGTAATTGGCAACTTCTGTGGTGTCCTGCACCATAGGTTGCAACAGACAGACATTTAGCTTTGTAAAATGTAACTAACTGTCTCACAGGCTTGTGACCTAATTTACATGCGAAGCGACATAGCCTCTCCACTGCCCGGCTGGTGTGGTTCACCCTTGCTGTTATGAGTGGTTCCCAATTCTTCTAGTTGTTGAATAAGTTTCCCAAATAAGTAAAGTTGTTCAGCTTTTATATTATTTTGTCCCTTACAGCAAAGTGTCTGATTTTTGTTGATTTGGGGCCACACACCATAGAATATGATTTGATAAAATTGACTTTAAAGTCAAGCGACAATATAAAATCATTACAAGCATTAAGCGATTTTTTGAGGCTATAAGCTAGCACTGCCATTAACACTGTATTGTCTGCATATGATGGTAATGGGACAGGGTTACCACCAATTTGTGGAAAATAAATCTCCTTACCTAATAAAAAAGCATCTAGGTTGTTTGTGTAAATTAAAAAGAGGAAGGGGGCTAAATTGCACCCTTTCCGGACACCTCTGTTGAGACAATCGGCTTGGTCTTTTCCCCTTGGGTGCCATATCTTATAGCAACTGTGGTATTAGCATTTAGCCTGTAAAGGAGGGTTATCAGTGCTTCTTCTACACCAATTCTTCCCAGTAAGGCCCATAGTTTGTCCCAATTAACGGTGTCAAAGGCACTGGACAGGTACATGAAGGCCAGGTGGTTAGAACCCCTCTTGGCCTTCATGTACTTGTTGATGATAAGGGACAAATTGAGACATTGCTCAGTAGTACCCAAACCTCTCCTAAAGACATATTGTGTTTTTGATATGACCCCTGTGGTGAACGCCCAGGCCTCTAGTCGGGCAAGGAGGACCCTACCCAGTACTTTTGCTGTGGCATTGTTAGAAGTGGGGGTCCTTATCGCTTACCGCTGCCACCAAATGCTGGAGGCGGGAGTCCCTGACCCCTCGCTTCAATGTTAGGCTAAGAAAAGACACCGTCTGAGATAGCCCTGCTCACCCCTTTAGTACCTTGGCATGAGTAGCCAGGCCAGTAAGCCCTACCGACCATTGTTATCTCGTAATTCCATCTTGAGCATTTTTACCTTGGTTGAATCCACCTGAATAATGTTCCCTTTATTCAGATACGTAGAGTGGTCCCTCCCTGTTCAGCACCCGGATCGTTTCGCCTTATCCCTCTGGGATATCGGACTTTACTTCTCAAGTAAGTCGAGAATTCTCTTTTCCCCAGCCCTTGACATGAGCACGCATAACATCTAACTATAGTTCTAATGGGCATAATTTTGATTTTTCTCCCAGGATTGAATGTTCACTATCGATTTTCTCAAATGATTATTACTCACCAACACTGATATATTCAGGTTTGTTTAACAAATAATTTGTATACCCTTATGCAACTTGCGATTTGGTCAGCTTTAAGAGTGTTACACTGACTCAATATATCTATTTAAATTCAGGTTGTCTGCCCCACTACCCCTCTCCCGTCCTGATGAAGACCCACCTGCAAGGATTTTACTGATTCCTGCCTCCCTTGGGTCGAAACATCGACTTCCTCACTTTGAAACACAGCCTCCTCCTACCCATAATTCTTGCATAGTATGGACATTGGGGCATGTGCATTTTGAACTTTTATGTTGATTTATGATCTTTCTACTGTCTATTCGACATTGAACTCATATGAATGTTTGAATAATACGTGTTTTTATTATCACTATCCCTTCCTACACTACCCTCACGACTGCACGTCCCCCGTACCCTCAGGGGCACTAATACAACTGTAATTTGTGTATTTGGTTTTGATTACCTTTCCCTATAATGTGAATTAAACATTATAGATGCATTTATTTTTCATTTGCATTATTCAAATTGTCTCTATTAAAACGCCTTCCTTACTGGGACCCCTCTCTCTTAACGCTAGATACCCAGGTCCCAGTGACTTTATTGGGTCAACCCTCCTTTTTGATACCATACTTCGTGCAGACGCTGTCTGCGAGGTTTCTCTCATAGAATCTAATTCTATATTTTAGGGTATTCACACATCATGGTCGAACGTGAACTATTGTCCTATTCTGAGGATTATATTGACAAGCTCCTCGAGAATCCTGACCATAATTTTCTAGCAAGTGACCTACCCACTATAGACTTTAGTCTGAAGGATAAAATTCAACGCCTTGAACGCTTGGAAAAGAAATTGATCCACACCCGCTGGCACGGACATCTACTCACGAAATACCTTAAAGAGAACATTATTCCCATAGGCCTACAGATAAAGATTGAACCAGCTATCTTTGTGGAGGTCCCCAAATTTAGGGAAGGGTTTAGTCATATATCCAACAACTGCTCTCGCCACTGGATGGTGCTTGGGATAGAGACAGCTGCCCAACAAATCCAACTACTGACCAGTGAAATTAAGTCACTTAGAGCTGAGATTGCTGCGGATGCCAACCTAGCAGGTGCTAAAGAAACCCTCAACAACTTGGAAGCCACCCTAAAAGACTTTGACCTTACCACTCAAAATCGGAAATTAGAAAAACTTGCCAGACATATTAGACTATATGATAAAAAGAAAACTTATCCATACCTCCAAGACGACTATTATAAACAAGATCAGCAAGGCAGATTCACTAACAGGGGCAGAGGAAGCTTTCGGGGCAGAAGAAACTATACTACCTTCTCCGACTCCTCCTACAGCTCCGAAGGCGAACAGGAATTTGCCGGCCCAAGTCGCCCATACAACTACCCGGATTACGGTTACCAGTCACCTCAATACGTACCTTTTTTAGGACCAAGACCCGCACCATGGCGCCCCCCGAGAGGGAGAGGGAACTACTCAAACAGAGGCCAAACACGGGGACAGAACCAGAACAACACCAACTGGGATACCGGACGTGGCCAAGCCCCAAAACAGGTTCACTTCCAACAAGAACAACACGGAGAGCGAACCACACGGAACAAGACCTACCGTTGGTAAGGGATACACCTACCACTAATCCCATTGTCAATATCTCGCAGTACACACTAAATGAATATGAACTACGTGCACTGAGCAAAGGGCTATCTTATGTCCCTACCAGTAGACCAGACCCCTTTACAGTTCGCAAGGAATTGTTCAAATTCTTCAGGAAAGTGAGGCTTAAATATTTCTTCAGAAATGCTGGACCATATAGAAATCCTTCACATACCGGCCTGAGGATTCCATCCACCTTTGTGCCTCCATCCTGTACAATGACTAACAAAATCTTAGCATATGAGGCAGTTGTATGGAGAGACGTTAACTCAACTCTACTTAATCACACCTACACCAAGTATAACATCAGCAAAATTGAAAAAACCGCCCTTCAATCATTGGCTAACAACATGGAGGTTGTGATTAAACCTGCTGATAAGGGTGGAGCGATTGTTATCCAAGACGTCAAGAAATATGAGTCTGAAATCCAACGACAACTAACAGATGGGATCAGTTATCAGAAATTACGTTCTGACCCTTCACACGCAATAGTACGTGAGATCTTGGAAATAACCCAACTAGGATTTGATCAAGGTTTTCTCTCCAAAACCGAATTTGAATTCCTCAATCAGCAACATCCTCGCCTGGCAACGATCTATACACTGCCTAAAATTCATAAGGACATGACCGATCCACCTGGACGTCCGATTGTCTCAGGATGTGGTTCTATACTAGAACCACTCGGACGATATATTGACTTTTTCTTAAAACCTCTGGCAGAGTCTACACAAACATACTTGAGGGATACTCTACAAACTATTAATCTGGTTGAAAATTCACCATTTGATCCACCGACACAACTGCTGGCCACCTGTGATGTGGTATCCCTTTATACTTGCATTCCGCAAGAAGAAGCACTAGCAGTCATTACCAGGTATTTAGACGCACGACCGGCACCCATGCAAGTCCCAACGGAATTTATTACAGCACTACTTCGAATTGCTATGACTAAGAACTTCTTCACATTTAAGAATGAATTCTTCCTACAAACAAAAGGGGTGGCAATGGGGGCTCCTTTTGCCCCGGATGTAGCCATCTTATACATGGCAGCCTTTGAAGACAATAATATACTGAATATTCGAAATCCCTTTCAAGACCATCTTAATGTGTGGGTTCGCTACATAGACGACATCTTGATAATCTGGAATGGCGATCTGACCACATTCACTGAGTTTCACGGCTGGCTGAACCAACAATCACCTCATCTACAATTCACTATCAAATCTGATAACCAAAATATTGACTTCCTGGATATCACTATCTATCACCACCAAGGTCAACTCCTAACCACCCTCTACAGAAAACCATCCGAGAGGAACTCCCTACTTCAATACAGCAGCCACCACCCCCGTGCACTAAAAGATAATCTGCCTTTTGGGCAGTTCCTGCGAATCCGTAGGAACTGTTCCACTAAGGAGCATTACTTCCAACAATCAGAAGACCTATCGGACCGCCTGAAAGCGCGTGGATATTCCAAAAGACTGGTCACTAAGGCCCGTAAAAGAGCCTGATCTACCCTCGGGAAGACCTTCTGAAAGGAAAGGACTCCACCACCAACTCACTGGATCGCATTGTATGCGTCACTACTTTCTCCACTAAGAGTAACCAAATTAAGAAAATTGTCAATCACCACTGGCAACTGATCGCAGATGACATTGAAAACCCTGACAACCCTCTCCATGCCTTCAGAAAATCGAAGAGTGTCAAAGACTATGTTGTGTGCTCTCTCCTTCCTACCAAGGAGGAACCTACCGTTAGGACACTCTGGAATCTCCAACCAGTAATGGGCCACTTTAAATGCGGCCAATGCAAAGCTTGCAGTAGTACTATACAGACCAAGGAGTTCCAACATAACCAGAATAAGATCCAGCTAAACGCTCTAATGAACTGTAACACCTCAATGGTGATATATGCCATCCTCTGCCCATGCAACCTTATCTATATTGGCCAAACCCAACAGAAGATTAAACAGCGTATCTTACAACATATGAGCAGAATAAGGTGCGAAGTGGCAGGGGCTCCCCTTGTAGACCACTTCAGATCAGCTGCACACCCACCGGAGAGCCTGAAATGGGTTGTGATTGAAAAAGCCACCTTAGGCCCCAGGGGAGGTGAGGTCTCAACTATATTGAACATCAGAGAACTCAAATGGATGTTCTTTTTCAACTCTATCCAATCCGGTTTAAACGAACATGATAGCTCTTTCTCTCAGCTTGCTACTCTACCTTGAATGCCGTTAATCAATCTCTAAATCTTTACTTTACCCTGTTTATGGTACCCTTGGTAGCTATACAGCCCCTGGTAGACTGATACTGCCTTTACCATCATGTGATAGGTACGCAGTTTTATCCTGTAAGTATCTTGTGTACATATGAACGGTTTGACTTTGATATATATGGCTAAAATCTACCTGCTTTATATATTGTAATTGAGAATATATTTTGCTCATAATTTTGATTGCCGGTACTCTCTTGTGATTGACACTGAACAATATCTCCCGATTTGCATTCATTACTATGTTTTGACAACTCTTGTCCAATTGATACTGCCTTAACCATCATGTGATAGGTTCGCAGTGTAATTGCTCATGTCTACGCTTAGCGTATCAATGCCTTGTGCTTATCTGTTACCGAGTTTATCCTAGGGATCAACAACAATTGTACAGAGTTCCCCAAATAAGGTCAACTGGAGTGACTAGATCTAACCTCTCTCTAAATGAGTGTGATGAAAAAGTGAATGTGAAACACCCTTTGCGGAATTTAAGGATACCTCACACAAGTCAACGGTTGAACAACTGTTGTCATCCCACCCGATGACCGTCCAGTGTCATCATTGGCTTCCTGCTCCTACGGCAGGCTGGCGGTGCAATGCCCGTCGGGCAGCACTGGGTGCTGCACTTTGGCGGAGTTCTTTTATTCCTTTGCCAATGGGTGTGTGAGTGTGAGGGGCCTGGAAGAAAAGTGCAATAGTGAGCGTGAGTGAAGTTTAAAAAAAAAAAGTCAGTAGAGTCCTTTAGGCAAAGCTTTAATAGCATGGCTCACTGCTGTATTAAAAGTGAAAAATGAGGGGTATCGAGGCGTGACGGATAAGGATAATCAAGCCTCATTCAACCCTCAGTTGAAGTGTGGTCGACATGTTTCATGCCTATAAGGCAATTCATCAGGACCAAAGTGCTCATAAAATTGCTACCGATTCCCCAGTGATTGGAGGAATCGAGTATACGACCTGGATTATGTCGTAGGATCAACCCTTCATTGAGGCCCTCCCTGGGACCACAGTCCCCGGTCGGAGGTCCCTCAGACTGACCTGGTGGGGCCAGAACTATATGGAATTCACCTTGCTAGTTGCTGGCATCGGGCATCTAGTCACCTACCCCACCCACGTCGGTGTGAACACAGGACAGCCGAGTTTATCCTCCCATGTGAGGGTGAGATCCCACTCACGCATGCTCCACTTCTGGAGTACGCCTTACCGACCATGTCTCTGGATTGTTTAAACCTACTTGCTTCTATTAGGTAAACTAATTACCCTGACATGCCCAAATCACGAACCATGTATTCTAATATGGTCGTGCTCCCTCGATTTCTTTATTACTCATACCCCTACTTTATTTAGTTTTGATAGGCTAACATTTAAAAATGATGTTGGTCCCATCTAATGTTTATTACTTATGCAATACGGACTTCGGATTAACTATTCCGGTGTATATCAACTTCCATACGTGCTACCTTGACAACAAGTGACTCTTTGAGTCTTTTTTCGCTTACCATTATCTCGTGACCTCCTGTTGCTATGTCAACGGCCACACCAGGAAGTTCGGCGTTCTCCTCGAGGCAGCCGAGAGAGACGCTTGATCTTCAATGAGCCGCAATAGACCGGTAAGCCCGTCCCCTCCGCACGTCGGCTCCCGATACCAACATTGACTAATGTACTTTAAACCCGATTATTCTCTATTAATGACGCCCTCCTCCTGTCTCCCTCTTGTCAGGATACGGATCCCGACTCACACGGACGTTATCCTTTCCTGTACCGGGGACACAAGATAAACTTTACATAAATCGGTAAGCCCTACCGACCATTGTTATCTCGTAATTCCATCTTGAGCATTTTTACCTTGGTCGAATCCACCTGAATAATGTTCCCTTTATTCAGATACATAGAGTGGTCCCTCACTGTTCAGCACCCGGATCGTTTCGCCTTATCCCTCTGGGATATCGGACTTTACTTCTCAAGTAAGTCGAGAATTCTCTTTTCCCCAGCCCTTGACATGAGCACGCATAACATCTAACTATAGTTCTAATGGGCATAATTTTGATTTTTCTCCCAGGATTGAATGTTCACTATCGATTTCCTCAAATGATTATTACTCATCAACACTGATATATTCAGGTTTGTTTAACAAATAATTTGTATACCCTTATGCAACTTGCGATTTGGTCAGCTTTAAGAGTGTTACACTGACTCAATATATCTATTTAAATTCAGGTTGTCTGCCCCACTACCCCTCTCCCGTCCTGATGAAGACCCACCTGCAAGGATTTTACTGATTCCTGCCTCCCTTGGGTCGAAACGTCGACTTCCTCACTTTGAAACACAGCCTCCTCCTACCCATAATTCTTGCATAGTATGGACATTGGGGCATGTGCATTTTGAACTTTTATGTTGATTTATGATCTTTCTACTGTCTATTCGACATTGAACTCATATGAATGTTTGCATAATACGTGTTTTTATTATCACTATCCCTTCCTACACTACCCTCACGACTGCACGTCCCCCGTATCCCCAGGGGCACTAATACAACTGTAATTTGTGTATTTGGTTTTGATTACCTTTCCCTATAATGTGAATTAAACATTATAGATGCATTTATTTTTCATTTGCCTTATTCAAATTGTCTCTATTAAAACGCCTTCCTTACTGGGACCCCTCTCTCTTAACGCTAGATACCCAAGTCCCAGTGACTTTATTGGGTCAACCCTCCTTTTTGATACCAGGCTTATCGCCAAGGCACAAGTTTTCAATATGTGCAACCACGCTCACAGTAACCCCATGATGTCACCAAAAATAGACTTCACACGAGTTTTGATGAAATGAGTATAATTTTTATATAAACAACTAAACGATATGACCACACAATACAAAATCAACATAAAAGAATGGGTAGTATTTTTTCCGGTGGGTTTGTAGGTTTTAATCCTAACCACCGCTCCTAACCAACAGTTAAGCTCACTTCTAACCGTTTCCAAAAGGTTAGGCCAGTCGTATTGCTAGAATCACACATGTTGCAAAAGGAAACAAATACTGCAATGCATACCAATATTCTCCTATACTGTGCACCAGACAAACAATGCTATTCGTAGTGCCACAGTCATGTTCTTTGCAATTGAAGAAATAATGCAATGCGTATCACCACCAGCATGCCCTGTATCAGCAAGAAACAAAGCAAGGCGTCCTGCTACAATCCTGTACAGGGAAACGAAGAAATAATACACTGCCCCACGTTATACTCATCTCAGATACTGTGCACTGAAGAAATAATGCAATGTACCACTTTACAATCAGGTAATATGCAAGTGAAAAATAACGCAGTGCGAAGCGCACCAACCATGTAGTTCGTCAGGCCCAAATGAGGTCAGGCATCGTACAACAGTTCGATAGTTCATTAGCAGCAATAATACAAAGTGTAATGCAACAGTTTTATGTGCTCCGTTAACAGTGCTCCCATTATGGATCAAATGATGACACCAAAGTACTGCTTCCCACTCCGGCCCCAGCGCTGCACCTTCTTGGGTCAGCACGGGCCGGGATCCGAGCCGAAGCAACGGCTCGTACAGCTGAATGAAACGGAAGGCCGAGAGAGTGTCCTTCCGGGCCCGCATCCCACCCCAGGTGTTGATCCATGTTACCTGGGGGTGTGACCCCACTCTCCTCCCCGATGTCAGCGACTTGGGCCTTGATCCAGAACTCCGTCACGGGGTGAGGTGGACTCGAGTTGTCGGCTCAGCTCTTCCGTGTCTGCCCACTGTGAGTGACTCCGAGGGCCCAATGACTTGGCCCTCCTTCTGGTGGTCTCAGTCCACACCGAGATCCGCCCTCAGCACTGTGGAGACTTTACTTCCTATTCAGTACACCTCCTACTCAGGTGTCTCAGGTTGCACTTCAACATGCACACCGTGCAACTGAGACTCGCCTCTTCTCTGGTGCTCACGACGATCCGGCGCTCTTCACCAACGATCCGCTTACACCTCAACACGCGTCCGAGACTTCTTCTGTTGGTGCCTATGAGGCCCAGGTATTCTTCACCAACACCCGGGCTGCACCACGACATGATCCCAGAGTGTCCAAGACTCACTTCTTCCGCTGGTGCACACAATGCCCCGAGGCTCTTCACCAGTGCCCTGGCTGCACCCTGATACGCACCCAGCACGTCCAAGTCTTGCTTCTTCTTTTGGTGCTCACGAGGCCCAGGTGCTCCTCACCAACACCCAGTCTGTACCACAACTCGCACACTGCACGTCCGAGCCTCACCTCGTTTCCACATGCACACCACAACCAGGTGCTCCTCACCAATGCCTTGGCCTGCACTTCAACACACCCCCAGCAAATCCAAGCTTACTCCTGCGTGCCTCGATCAAACAGGACTACTTCTGAGAGTCTCAAGCAGCAAAAGCACACGCACACCACGTTGCTTGGGACTTCTCTGGGAACTTTTATGATCCTGTATTGCCACAAAGGTAGCCAGCTCACCTCGGGCCCTTGGGGTTAAAAGACACAGCACAAAGCACAGTCTTCTTGAAGCAGGGGGACCCAGCGCCTCCGAGCACAGTCCCAACAGCCTCTCTGTTAGTTAGAACAGTAAACTGCAGACCAGCCCCAGATCACAAAGTAAGGATTGGTCTGTCCACAGCAGTCTCTTCAGTTGCTCCTTGTTTAGCAGAGGTTCCTCTTGACCACAGAATGGGTGCACGCCTTTTCAGTCTCAATCCATATCTGTTTCATTCCCCCTTTCAGGGGTTCCAACTCTCCTAGTTATACCCCGTCATGTCTTTGAAGTTCGTATGTGCTTAGGGGACCCTGACCCCTTGCTAAATCGGTTCTGGGTGTGTCCCTCCCAGTGTAACCTCTCTCCCTTTGATACTGGGGGTCTGGATCCTTAATCACTCAGCAGGAGAAGTGTCAATTGGTTTATAGCACCAGCCCAGGCCTTTTCACCTCCCGGGCTTCTCCTCCCCCCTACTCTCCAGATGCAGGGCTGCCTGGTGCAATATCAAACCCTCCCTAGGTCAAGACCTCTCCCAGCTCCTCTCACCTTTCAGATCCAGACAGAAAATCCACATTTCCGAGACACATAGAAATGCTCAGAGCACAACACTCAGCCACTTTCTAAAAGAGTGGTTTATGGACACACAGTGACAAAACCACCTTCACAGAAAGATGTGCTACACCACTGTGAGTTCATACATACTAAACTTCACCTTGACTGGAAACTAGGCTAACAAACACAACACAACACCCATTTTGTACCATGGGCAGGGTGGCCTTTCAGCAGTGAAAAATGAAATGGAGTTTTTCACTGTCAGAACATTGCACACACCTCAGTATATGTTCTGCCTTTTACCTACACTACACCCTGCCCAGGGGTTACCTGGATCTACCACAGGGGTGCCCAACATGTATGTAAAAGGGAAAGTCAGGCCTGACAAGTGGTTGCACTTGTCAGGACTACATGCTAAATTAGCATTCTGCGCCGCGGCCCTACACTGAAGGCCTGAGTTCCCTTCTCTGCGTGCCTGTGCATTACTAGCCCTGGCACACACAGTGCACCTCACTAGGGACTTTGCTAGTAAGGCAAACATACCAATCATGGCCAACCAATCACCATTACATTTTAAACAGGGAACTCTTGCACATTGACACTGATCAGCAGTGGCAAAGTACCCAAAGCATCTAAATTGGCTATTCTTTGTAAAGAAAATGGTCTAGGGTGAAAGCAAAAAGTTTAGGGAACTTTAGCCAAAAAGGCCAATTCGTACAGGCATCAATAAGGGAGATTGGCCTATAACATGCCGGGTCACTCCAGTTGCCCCTTTTAAAAACAGTAACCACAATGGCCTCCTTCCAAGTCGCTAGCATAGGGCCGATAAGTGCTACTGCTTTAAAGCGTTTGTCAATATAGATGCCCACAGGTTAGGATCCCTTTTCGCCAAATCAAGTGGTACCATGTCAGGTCCTGGAGCATTCACACAAATCCCCACAACTTAAGTCTCCTTGACCTCAGATACTGTGATAGATGAACTTAGTTGAGAGGCTGCGCTTAAATCTACAGGCAGATCCTCCTATGTTCTCCTCTAACTGCTTGAGCTGCGGGTTAAATATAACAGTAGAGTGATATTCCCAGACATCCCCCAGGATCAGTGAGTCCATCTGTCTCACTTCTTCCATGAATAGAAGGTGGTTAATGATGTCCCATAAGGTTTTAGTATCTTTCAACGGAGCTTCAAGTCTTCCCAAGCCAATTCGACTTTTCTTTTCCCAATAGCAGTAATTTAGTCCCATTATCCAGGGGACGACTGATGTAGGGCATACCCTCAGCCGCAGCCTGTGCAGATAAGAGTGGTGGGCCTGTTAAGGGGGGATTTTGACGGATGATGTCAAGGTAAAACCAATTATTTATTTAATTTTCCCTTGTCATCGTCTGTCGAAATCCCCCCTACACGGCCCCACTGCCCCACTACTCATACCTGCACGGGCCGTGGCTGCATACCCTAGATTACTATTTGATCAAGTTGCAAGCAAACAAGGAGAGAACCACACGCACCTGATTCACCAGAGTTGCCATTAAACAGTGTGGTCTATGATCGGGATCTTTTGTCAGGAAAATAGTTGAGAAAAGTAAAATAAACAAATAAATAAGTAAAGAAGTACACCATGGATCCACAAAAATAATAGGCTAGTCTAAGATTCAAGGGTTGAGCCCTGTCTTCATTCCTTCAATGTCACATCTGCCTGTAATACAGAATTTTTCACTGTTTCGTACAAACCCAGGTTGCTCATAACCACTCAGCTGACCATCAGATGAATACAGCCATAATACTGCCTTCCAAATGAGCTTCAACAGTAGTAGCCATAATTGCAACAGTGACCGCAGAACTGTTTATAAATTTTTATTTTATTCAAAACTTTTATCAAATATTTTCTCCAGATGTTTAATTGCTCTGGCCACCAGCTTCTGAGCAGCGCATGGGCCTGGCACACTTTCTTTTACAAATTAAGCAATGTAATTAACTTTTGCAGTGGCATGTAAGCAGCCAGTATGGGACAGTATATTGCACTGTGAAAAGCTATTTATTTATTTGGCTCATGTTACCATGATACCTTAGTATAGTACCCTAACTGAGGCTCCTTGACTAGCACAATATGATCTGCACACTTCCACGGCCCGTGCAGGTAAGAGACATGGAGCATATTTCGACAGATGAAGATGAGGTAAAATGAAATACATAATTAATGTTCCCATGTCGTCGTCTGTCAAAATCACCCCCCATCTAGCCCCACTGCCCCACCACTCTTACCTGCACGGGCTGCAGCTGTTTGCACATCTCTGGGTGAGATTCTGATGATTCAGCAGATACTCAGTGATTCATGGGGTTTGTAGATTTTTGTAATTAATTTCAGGTCGAAAATCTTTGTTTCAGTGAGATTAGAGAGTTTCAATATTGGAAGTGTACGAAAATAAAATGCAGCATCTTTTTCAAGGAACTACTTTTTCTGTGAATCGAAAAAAGAATAAAAAGCATATATTTTACATGTCTCGAATTTCCTATCCTAAGACTATAGAATAAGTAAGAGCGGAGGCTCGCCACTGTGCATTAGGACAGTGGGAGCCCTACTAAGGAAAAGAGCAACCAGTTCACTGTTAAAAATCGGGCAACTGAGACACCACACTGCAAAGAGACAAGGAAACAATTATAAGTCTCACTATAGAAAACTAGTAGCCAACTGCTAAACAAAATTAACAACGTAGATAACAACGTAGAAACACCAATCTACACGGAAGGCTGCAGCAGAGGAACAAGTGACACAAAATGTTAAATACTGCCATGGATTTTAAATATTTATTTAAGAAGTTTTCCATAGCGCTGGCCTAACCTTAGGGTATCGGAGCGCTTTACAGTTGATATTAGCAAATAATCACCAGATACATAGCAGATAATCACCATATACACGGGGGGCAAGTTAATAGAAGAGCGAACAATAGAAGAGCATCAGATCAACACATTGTCTCGCAGGACAAAAATGACCTCGGGTTTGATCATAGTCTTAGAGATGGAGCAGAGCTCGATGTCCTCTAGTTGCCTCGAGCTATCCAAACGCTGGGGAACGATAGAGGAACAGGGTTTTAAGCTGGCTTTTGAATTCAACAAAGGATGAAATGATTCTGATGTGAGGGGGAATGGAGTTCCAGATTTTAGGAGTGCTTTCGGTTAATGATCTATCCGCAGTTGTTTTTTCTCTTGTTTTTGGAAGGATGAGTAGGAGGGAGTTTGAGCTTGTTAGGTTCCTGGTAAGGCCGTCTTTTTTCAGTTTTTTCGCCAGGTATTCAGGTTTGCCGGTGTGAAGGGCTTTGTGGGTGAGGCAGGCTGTTCTGAAGCTGATCCGCATTTTGACTGGCAGCCACTCAAGCTCCCTGAGTACAGGTGAGATATGCTCGAATTTCTAGATGCCTATGATCATTCTGGCAGCCGCATGTAGCGTAGTCTTGATGGGAGCCAAATGTACTTTGGGAACTCCAGAGAGGACTGCGTTCCCATAGTCTAGCTGTGACAGTTCCAGAGATTGGGTGGCCTGCTTGAGATCACTAGGCGGAATGAAGGGTTCAATTTTGTTCAGTAGATTGAGGCTAAGGAAAGCACTCTTGGCCGAATTCTTATTATGTCTTGTCATGTTCAGTTTTGGGTCTAGAGTGATGCCCAGTGATTTGACAGAGTCTGCTGGAGTGAGGTTCCCATTGTGCTGCAGAATGCAGCACATGTGGGAAGTGGAAAAAGCGAGGAGAAATGTTAACATTTCTCCTCTTTTCGCCTACTATAGGGCACTGCCCCATGTTTATGAGATGTTGTAAATCTGGGGCAGTGTCAAATTCCAAGGTTTTTGAGTGGGAAACACCCACAGCAACACCCATGGAACACCTCTTTCATGCAGAGTAAGGCAAGGCAATGACTTGCACTGCCATGCCTTACTTCATATCTAGAAGGTCATGAAAACCTATGCAGAGTGACTTTATGTGGTCTTGTAAATATAGCTAGGCCCTGTGTGCCACCGGAATTTCACAAAAGATGACGCTCAGGTGGCGCACAGAGTTTGTAAATATGCCCCCCTGTTCTCAAAGCCATTTGCATATCTTCATTGAATTCAGGTGTACAAATGCTGGGGCTCCTTTACAGCCCATTGCGCCACCGATGCATCACATGTTTTGATGCGTCGGCGTGCAGAGTGCAGACTCATATCTACAAGGCCATGATAAGCCATTTTGCATGGCTTTTCATGGCCTTCTGGATATGTAGTAAGGCAAAGCAGCTCGAGTGTTTGTATTGTCTAACACAGCGGTGAAGAGGTGTTCCATGGGTGTTGCGGTTGGTGCTCCCACACAACACCCATGGATTTTGATGCATTCCTAGATTCACAAGGACTTGTAAACCTGGGAATGCATCACAAGCCTACACCTCCATAGGTGTCCCTTCCTGCATAAAAACATTAATTCCTACAACGGGTGCCTGCGTTGGTGCAAGGCAGCCACAATGGCAACAGAGCAGTGGGAAAGCACAGAAATGTACCGTATATTATAAATATGATGCTTTCCTGTCCTTTCCTTTAGACGCAGTGCAGCGCAGAAAAGTGACTTACTGCACTGCCCTGCATTAAAAACTTGTAAATGAGGCCCCTGTGTTTTACAAATGTAGACCCACATTTTATATTACAATATACACCTTTTCAGCCATAAATGGATTTACACATATGTAATTTTGGTATCATTTTAGATGCAAGAATATCTCATCACAGGAGTGGGGAGTAGGAATTTCAGGGTGGATGTCTTGCAAAGTTGGTGATTGCCTTTACTTACAAATATTAGAGTTTGTGGGTTTTCCCATTGTAATGTAAGACACATTCCTATCCTGGATGTGGTAAGATGTGCACTCGCTACATTCACTCATACACTTGCATAAACTCCTTGAAAGCTGTGACTGTCACAGCACTTACTAATTCTGCATTTTCTATGAATTCCAAAAAAGAATAAATATACTAAAAATGTGGGAAATATGAGTGTAAATGCATCTGTTTTTATAATGAAACCATAGAATACTCAATGCACTGCCAAACTGATTGCTAAGGAAGTCACAGACTGGAACACTGAAACTCTTAAAACCCAGATGATTAAGAAGTAAAAAACCTGGAGAGAATAACAGGGTAAATGGAAAAACAGATGGATAAGAGGAAGGGATAAAACAACAACAAACCAAGTCTTTGGGTTTCTGGAAGTGACGGATCCAATGCCAGGTTCTCAGAGCACATGCTTTACCAGCAAAAGTACAGTACACATGGTGTTGCAGATGCACTACTGAAGGCTGGGAGCTGCGTCAGAAACTTAACTGAGAATGAGGTGCAAGGGAGTTAAGAATGCAGGGAGGTGTAACAGGGGTAAACCTGACAGGGAGCACCAACTAAGGCACAGGAGGCAAAGAGCTTCACAAGGAGCATTAGATGCAGAGGTAGAATGCAAGAGATCCTGGCACAAAAGATTTCAAAAAGTACAACAGAAAGAAATACACACAATACAAGGACAAACAGCTCTTGAGTAATGCTGCTTAAATGCCACTGTCCACAAGGAAATACACGTTCTTAGAGAATACAAGCTAATAAATACCAGCAGAAGTACAAAGATGTTAGGAAGTTGTGTATTAGTAAAATGACAAGTAGGGACCTACCAATAGTAATAACAGTTCAGTCAAGGTTTCAATAAATTATTGCCTTGTTCAACCCTTGGTAGATGGCAATGAGCAGGGAGGCTTAACTTGGGAGACAGAAATGTAAAGCATTTAAAAACAAAACTAAATGAAATTAGTAAGACACAATACACAAAAATACATCAACATTAATTTAAACATAGGTTATTGTTTTATGAACAAATAGACACTACAATGACAAAAATCCAAAGTAGGGAACTGGAGATATGAATTTTTAAAGATTAAAAGAAAAACTGGTGCTTTGGAGCATTTAGCGCTCGAAGGGTTAAAAAAGGTCATGCTGGACCGAGACAAAGGTAAGAGTTCCATACACTTACTTTCAGATGTGTTTCATAATGCAGGCACCAGCCCAGGGTTCAGATGCTCTTGTTTGCCTCTTGGGTCTGGGAACACAACTACAGCCATAATGCACCAGATCAACTTATGGAGGTTTTTACAAAAGTTGCTCCAAACTTCTCCAAACTACTGGAACTTCTTCTTGATGTTCCTTTTGTGGGTTCAAAGTGTCAAAAACACCAATCCAAGGGTCTAAAAGCTCTGAGATGGGACCTCTGGTGTTGCGATTACAGTTCTCACAATGTGCCTGGCAAAATACTTAAAAGTCCACTGGAGGCACTCCCGGATGGGGACTTCATAGTGGAGATGATGCAAGTGGACTCTGTACACCTGTAGCTTTCAGGGAGTTCACTCCTTACTCCTTGTGAAGCCAAGCAAGGTCCTGTGAGTGCAGATCAGGGTTCCAGGAGGGCAGTCCTTCTTCTCATTGTTGTTTGATGCAGTAAAGCGGAGTTGCTTGAAAACTCTTCCATATGTATTCAGTGTTCCTGGGTGTCAAGCAGGGGCGCACCCCATACCAATGTAATGCAGGGTGCTGCCCAGGTGTATGCCACTTCTGCCAAAATGTGGAATATATCTTGTCCCAGAAAGCACTATTCTTCCAAAGCCCAAAATGGAGAAAGTCTCTCCTGAAGAGTTAGATGTGGCTAAGCCAATCCACTGGTGTGGCTAAGATTCTCTAACACTTCTCTTCCAACCCCTCCACTAATCTAATTACAGGGGCTCCTGTGTGGCTGTGGGTGCAGGATGTGGGAGTGAGCCGGGCTGTCCTAAAGTGGCATTCTCCTTTTGTAGACCAGATTGGCCACTCCAACCTTATCCTGCCTTCTGCAGTTTGAGTTCTTCTCCCACAGAAAATCATTTGTCTCTTCAGTAGGCCACTTCACACTTCACTAAGATAGCTTGGCTCAGCCTGGCAGAGGCTGGCAAGTCAGGAGAGGGCAGCTCTAAGGCTGGGTTTTGGCCTACAGAAAAAAAGTTCTGTAATAATTATGGTAAATCCAACAGTTGTAAGTGGTTGGGTTTATTGTAACTATCATGTAGAGTCTTTGAATTACATTTCTACCTCACTCCTTTCAATATGTATACTTACATAAAATATTTCCATGTCTGTCAATGGAGCTAGATTTCTACAATGGGGAAAAACATAATTGGTAGTTTTCCCTCGCAAGGACTTATAAAAAATATGTCATAGTGTTCCTGCATATAGTTACAATGCATCCTACCCCTGGGGCACCTAGGGAGGACTGAAGGAGTGACTTATATTTAACAATAAGGTAGTTTGAGACTTTGGAAGAACCTTTAATTACAAAGTCAAATTTGCTTTGAACTTCCTCTAAAAAACAGCTTTCAAGAAAGGGCTAGCTTTTAAAATGACAGCAGCCACTTCAATAGTGCACACTTAAGTTCATAAAATCTACTGGGCCACTAAATCTACGTGCCCTACTATATAGTAGGGACTTACAGGCAGGGTGTCAGTTCCAATTGTAATTTTACCTAATTATCATGTTTTTTTAAATCAGAGCACAGGCCCTGGATCTGGTTAGCAGAGCCCAGGGCACAGTCAGAGTCAGAAAACCAGAATCCAGTATTCAAAATGGGGGCAAAAAGTGAGGGGACACTGCAAACAGGTACTGATTTCTCAAAAGGTCCTGATTTCTCACACATTTCTCATAACTGGTGATAATGATCTTTCTGCTTCCCATACAAGTCTTCAAAGGTGACAGGGATAGAGGCCTTGCAGGCCTCCATGAGGTAACACAATACTATATATAGTTATGTATGTTTTCTGGCCTGTTAAATCATGCATTGTTAGACATGAAATCTGGTACAGATCTCCAAACCCTTTCAGAAGGGTTTGGAAAATGATGTAGAAGCAATGGGACATTAGGTATTAATTGTAGCAATTCATTTAGTGTTTGATTAGCCTGCATATAGTTTCCATATTGTGTGTCAGTAGAGTTGGGCGTATATGTCATCCATGCATGAGTAACATATACAGTCACGTTTTACTTTTTTACATTCTGGCACTTGCAGGTTTACAGTTTGCATGAAAAATGCAGGTGATACGACCCCTCGGGGTCAAATTACTCTTCCTCTTGGTGGGTAGGCTTAAAATAGCTAGGACCGGGAAGGGTCCCTACCCTCCTAGTCTGGCTTTGCGGTGGACTAAGATTATTTATGCTATGGAGGGACTGACTGCTTTGGTTGCAAGATGATTCAATTTGAGCTCATACGGTCACCCTTTAAGACATATTGCAAGAGAGACAAAGGTGAACCACACAGTCATATCACTCATCCTCCTGCGGCAAGCTCATATGGAGGGCCTGTTATAGTCCGATGAGGAACTGGAGCCTGAGGATTGACGGGAGACCATAAAAATTCTGCCACAAATGTTACTTCATCATGATGACTTATTAACTTGATGGCTCTCCTACTGATAGAACTACTGATTGTCCTGCATTGCCCATTGTACCAATGTGGCACTGTGGCCCTTTACGCTCATGTCCTTTGCTCGCTTTCTCTTGGTGTGATTACCCTGGACTTTCCCTCCCCATTCCTTCATCTTCTGCCATTTTCTCCTTTTATTTTTTTTATGTTTTCCCCTTCTACATGCTTGTAATGTTTCATAAAAGAAAAGAACCAATAAAAAATTAAAAAATTAAATATAGGAGACAAGTTCCAAAATGCATAGAAAAAGAATGGGGTGAACTATTCATGCCTGGCTGCACACAACCCATAGGTGCTTTAAAGAACCTCCCATAAATAGCAGAGCGAGTAAATTTTGTACAATGAAAAAAATGTAAGGCACCCCGTTTTAAGATTACTATGGAATAAGATGATTTGCATTCCTGTGTCAGGAGGTAGAGAAAAAACCTGCAATTGATGAGCTGTTTAGGCATGGAATCAGAATCTTTAGAGCTCTGCAGCCAGCTCTGATGATTAGCTTCTTAACATGCTTCTCTCACAGCATTGAGCACTGAGGGTTAACACAGGACACTTCACAGGTCAGACTAAGGCATGAAAATGGAAGAAAATTCAGCACCCAAGCGACGGACATGGAGACCGGATGTTTAGGCAATGAATCGGAAAATGTAGAGCTCTGCAGCACGGCTATGATAATCAGTCCCTCAACATGTGTCTCTTGCAGCACTGAGGGTTAACACAAAAAGCTTTCACAGATTAGAGTAAGGTATTGAGATGAAAGAAATTCTAGCACTCAAGTGATGGGACGCGGAGACCTGATCTTGAATGTTGAACTTTGGATTCAATTTGCGTTTAAGAGTTTGTGGATCCGTGATTCAGCCAAAAATTGGATGATGGGAGTTTGGCAAACGGGGTGCATGGAGGACTAGTCAGAATTAGTAATAATGATCTGTTTTAAATTGGGACAATTTATGTACAGCCTTATTCATTAAGACGAGGCAAAGAGAATACATTAGAAGTAGCAAAAGTGTGAAGATTAAAAGTTAGCCACCTCACAAGCCTGCATATCTCTTTAAACATCACAAGCTTGGCCAAGCGCAGAGCTGGACGAATCAAACAAATGAGCAGCTTTGGCATACGTTTGCAAAAGCGGTAGGGTTTCCTGCTTTTGCTCACGGTAGTCAGTGGACTGGTGCACAGGGCCGGTTCTAGGATATGCGAGGCCCTGGGCTAAAAGGGAATGTGCGAGGCCCCTCTAATGTAAATAAGTGGCCCCTTGGAATGAGACCATTCACAGACACTGTGGGAGGCCTATTGTCCAGCATTTTGTCATCCCCCACAGTTTTAACTTTGAGCCCACAAGAATTTCTCACACCTTCAGTCCAATAGGTGTGAGAATTGCTTGTGGGCTAAAAAGTTAAAACTATGGGGGCGCCAACATGATGGACAATGGGCCTCCCACAGTGTCTGTGAATGGGTCTCCTTTCAATTGAAGGGAGCGTCTCCCTCCCTTATGTATCCAGATACCATCCCTGAGAGGCCAAGGAAGGGGGGCCCCTCCATTTCAAAGAAAGGTGACACCTTTCTTTGAAATGGATCACCAGGGAACCGACAGGACACATCACCAGTGCGTGGCCCCATGCTGGTGCGAGGCCCTGGGCAGCTGCCCACGCTGCCAATGCCTAGCGCCGGCACTGCTGGTGCGGCTAGGAAGCGACCTCACTCACCTGCTCTGATCCCACAAACCCACTGCAAAGACTGCAGTGCATTCACTACCGCCCATTGTAAAAAACACTTGCATACTTCACTCATGCCAATAAACCATTACTGTATTTTATTATATTGTGTGGCTTGTGTTCAATCAGCCTTTTATGCTCTAGGTAGAAATAATAGCCACTGGGGAAATCAGATTTCCTAACTGGCCGGAGACTCTGAAAGGCAAGTAGAGCTCCGGTAGAGGCACAGATATATTATGCAGAAAACCTGAATAGGCATTTACAGGAGGATTACTGTACAGCCTGCCCCGAGATTCCAGCGTTCGCTAAAGAACTCTCATATGTAGGCATCAGACATTGTTCAGCAGAAGAGTTCAGGTAGGCATAACACAGAAACTGAAAAAAAATTCTGTCTAAAATGAACACCACACATTGGTCAAATGGATGTTGGTTTTGGAAAAGAAGCACCGCACTTGCAATCAAACATTTATTTAAATGAGGGTTGTGCTTGGCTTTGAAACCGCACTGTGAACGCGCTTTCACATTATGTTCTACGTGCAAAGATGGCCGCCCATTTCTAATCGACATCTCCTGGTAGACAAGATTTGGTATTCATGAAAGCGGAGAGAATGCAACATAACATCACATGAGGCCAGTTCGCTGAAACATAGGGGACAGAGAGGTTATGGCCATTGTTATCAATGCTGAGAAGCATAAAAAAAGCACATATGAACAGGCAGACAGCATGGAACAGTTGACCAATCTAGAAAATGCTTTTCAATGGGTGTATTGTTCTCGTTAGACACACACGTTTTTGACATTTATTTTGGATACATTTTGAATATTATTGTCAATGTCACTACCTGTCATCATAATTCCTCTAATGTCACTCAAATTAACCCTTACTGTGATGTCAGTGAACACAGTAGGCTTATTAGCACGCCTGGGCAGAACTCGTGGAGTTTTGCTCTGCAGAATTCCGTGAAGTGCCAAAAAACTCTGTAAGATTCTATGGAACTCCACCCATTCGTGCTGCTTTATTGTGGGCAGTAGCGCGTTCCGTGCTGAAAAATCAGAACAAATGGCACAGTGGAGTCCGCATGGTTGCAGCCATTTTGTTTGACCTGCTTTCTGTTCTGTGCATAGTGCTGGGCATGATTTTCTGTCTATCTAAAATGTATTCAATCTTCCCGTATCCCACTCATGCAACCCTCATTTACCTTTCTTTTATAACTGTGTGTCTTTTTGTTTGTGTATATGTTATGTTTTTGTCTTTCTTTTCATTTTCTGTAACTTTTTTGTACTTTTTTGGGTTTTCCCTTTACTTCCTTAGCTCTTCCCTTTTAATTCCTTCCTACTTTTCCGATTTATTTTTTCCCTCACCCAGTGTCATGGCTGAGCAGGGTGAGACAGTGCAGCTGCTAGTCACAAACCTTGTAGTTGCCGGCACTGCCAAGGGGTGCAGCCCACCCCATTTCTTCAGAGGTAGAGGTCATAACACTCACTTTTTGTGTGCAATGCTAACTTCCCTCCATGCTGGCAGGCCTGGGAGTTGCTGTGCCCTTTGGGAGTGTCGGCTGCTGTGGGGAAGGGTGTACCATTACATGCACTGGAGAAGTGGTGTCCGGCACACCCAGCAGTAGTTGATGCATCGCTGAGCCAACATACTTTAACGGAAGCAAGGGTCAGCTCGACCTGCTGGGTGTCAAGGTTGTGCTTATATTGTTTTCAAATAGCATGCTGCTCACACTCAGAGGTAAGTTACAGTTATGTTGCAAATATTATGTGATCCGGTTTGAGCTAGCCAGGTGATCGGTGCTACCTAATCATACTTGTCGGCGCTCGCTAGGGCTAATTATTTAAGAAGTCATGCTGACTTCTCTGTCCTGTCACTAAGACAGTGGTAGTAGGAATATCATTGAGTTAGCGTTCTCTGTGCCTTTCTTTATGTAGCTTATACAGTCCCAAGCAATCGGCCAGTCATGTGTAGTATGCATCTCTGTCCTGAAAATGGAGATTAAAAAGCCCATCAAGGAGCTTGAGATGAGCAGCAAAGATCATTCGTTGCAATGGTTAAGTAGTTCCAAATGTAGTTTAGGTTTAGAAAATGAAATAAGGCTTAGGTTTAGAAATTTAGAAATATGTCAAATCAAGCTGATACTAGTACTACCGGCGATCTGATTAAAAAACGTACACTATTACCAGTGCAGCTGCTAGTCACAAACCTTGTAGTTGCCGGCACTGCCAAGGGGTGCAGCCCACCCCATTTCTTCAGAGGTAGAGGTCATAACACTCACTTTTTGTGTGCAATGCTAACTTCCCTCCATGCTGGCAGGCCTGGGAGTTGCTGTGCCCTTTGGGAGTGTCGGCTGCTGTGGGGAAGGGTGTACCAGTACATGCACTGGAGAAGTGGTGTCCGGCACACCCAGCAGTAGTTGATGCATCGCTGAGCCAACATACTTTAACGGAAGCAAGGGTCAGCTCGACCTGCTGGGTGTCAAGGTTGTGCTTATATTGTTTTCAAATAGCATGCTGCTCACACTCAGAGGTAAGTTACAGTTATGTTGCAAATATTATGTGATCCGGTTTGAGCTAGCCAGGTGATCGGTGCTACCTAATCATACTTGTCGGCGCTCGCTAGGGCTAATTATTTAAGAAGTCATGCTGACTTCTCTGTCCTGTCACTAAGACAGTGGTAGTAGGAATATCATTGAGTTAGCGTTCTCTGTGCCTTTCTTTATGTAGCTTATACAGTCCCAAGCAATCGGCCAGTCATGTGTAGTATGCATCTCTGTCCTGAAAATGGAGATTAAAAAGCCCATCAAGGAGCTTGAGATGAGCAGCAAAGATCATTCGTTGCAATGGTTAAGTAGTTCCAAATGTAGTTTAGGTTTAGAAAATGAAATAAGGCTTAGGTTTAGAAATTTAGAAATATGTCAAATCAAGCTGATACTAGTACTACCGGCGATCTGATTAAAAAACGTACACTATTACTGCGTTCGCCTTTGCCTGTTAAAAACTACTAGTCTATTTTTTAGCTTCTTTATATCTTACATCAGTGCCCAAGAGCAAGAAAAGAGCATCGGAGGTGGGTCAGGGGGTTAAGGCTGCCACCACCAATGCAACGATGGATGAAAGTACGACCACCACCAGCAGCACTGCGGCTGGCAGATCTGCTGTCCACAGTAAGTCCTCCTGTTAGTATATTAATATTTCCCTAATCTTTACCTCTCCCCTATTAGAATATTATGTCCTTGTTTTTTTTAATAATGTGGCTGTGTCCTTTTATTTAATCAACTCCTCTTCAATCTATTTAATGTTTGTAAAATTCTTATTTTTCTATATTTTTTATATTTCATGTTTCTGGAGATGACTTCCTCCTCTATACTATTCTGTAGCTTTTTTCTACTTTGTTAGTAAGCTTTCACTCTCCTCTTATATAGAGATTGTAAGACTAAGAAAACCGTACTGTAAGATTCAGGAACATATTTAGGTACACTACTGTGAAGATTGCAGGCCCAAGTGAGCTATTCTACATTTGTTGAGAAGGCTTTCTTTTTCTTGCTCATGCTCAAACAGTTAAACCGGAGAGTAGCCATTATGTTGAAGTATGTATTAACATTAATTTATACAGCATACCAGGAGTTTCAATGACAGTGCAGCATGGCAGGAAAGTAGTATGAGCATGGTCCCATTGCATTTCCCAACCAAGACCATATGTTGTTCATTGACCAATTTATTTGACCCCTTCATTGTATTTCACTGACTAAGTCATCATAGCTCTGCCCCCCATTACAAAAAGTTGGCTTGACTACCTGATTTCCTAACATTGTCAACTAACAAAATGCCCAACGTGATATTTATAATAGAATATGCTGCTAAATGATCTGTAGTGATGCACTGCAGTTGTATTTTGTTAAAAAAAGTTTTAAAGGTAAGGTGTAGCTGGCATCTAAAATGTGTAAGATCTTTTCTAGCTGCACAAATCACCAGTGCTGGGGCCAGCGGCAGTGCAAGTGTGCTAGATGAGGAGGCGGTTTGAGGGAGAGTACCAGTGGTGGCAGGGATCGGCAGTAGTAAGTCACATTGCTTGGTTATTGACAAATAAATTACTTGTAAACTCACTATATTTGTTTTAAGCAAGGCAGATATGTATCTCACCCATCATTATTGATTACCTCCCTGTCCATGTCCTTTCGACACCCATGACATAACTGCATCATGGTTAAATTTAGCACCACAGTGCTGGCTGTGCAATGTGCGTCTGCTTCAGTTAATGGAGCATTTACAAAGTTTCAGTGCATTGCAAAATGAAAACAAGGTGTGTTTCCCTTCCCTCCCAGTGCCCACTCAGTCACCTCCTAGTCCTAGTACTTCACTCTTTTATTCGTTCCTAAGTTTTGTCACAGCCTACCAAAGCATTTTTTAAATGTATTCTTGGCATGTTACAAATTTTCTCGTCAAGTGATTGATATATAACACGTCTCCATAATGGATTTACGCTGTTCAAATGTTTCCTTTTCAATATTCATCAACTACAGTGACTGTCTAAGCCAAAGCGTAGGCACAATATAATGATCAGTAGCTCACCACTTGTATTATATAGAAAAACTTACCTACTCAGCCTCGTTCCTCTAACTTACACTGCAGTAGAGTAAGACCTTTGCTTGCTGCCAAGTGAATACATTTGTTGAAAATAATTTGTAGAGGAGGGCGAGGTCAGGGAGTAAAGTGGGACTATGTGCCTGGATTTGAATTTTGAGGATGGGACACTCTGTAATAAGTATGAAAAATAAAATCTATTTCCTGTTCCTTTCCCTGTATTGCAGTGCATCATTTTCCCACCGTACTTATGGCAGACAGGATATCTGCATTTCATATGTGGGGCATGTGACATAGTATCATTATTTTTCATCTGCCTCTTTGGAGTCAGGGTAGAATTGAAAGTCATTTTGAGAAGAGCTGAGCCATTGGAATTAAATTAAGGTAATTGTCCATTACAGCAGCTCCAGCTCCAGACTGAAGAGAGTAGCAAAGTACCCGGAGCTAGCTAGCATGCCTCCATTAATTTAGCACAAGACTATAATACATAATACCTTACTCATTATTGAGAAATGTATTTTTATTTTTCCACACAAAGTGTCTATTTATTTTTTTACTAGGATATCCTTTAAAAGAAATTAAAACACTTTTTATTTTTAAATCTGGTGTTATTTTGCCTTAATTCCATTCAGCCAGTCAGTCCTTTTATGTGAGGCATGTTTGGGTAAAAAATGTCCCTGTGACTCTCCTAATCATCACATCAAATTTCAATGGCCCCAGGGGTCCAGCAATGTACTGCTACTATGCTGCTATATAATTATAAACAAGTGTTTTCACAGAGCATTGTTAACAATTTGTCTTTTATTCATTCTTGCTATAGCTACTCCTGCTGGCCCATCACCTAAACGGCAGGAGATAATAGCCTGTCTGCGGCGGCAGTGGTTGGAGGCCATCCAGGGTGAGTACAATATGCTGGTGGCTCAGGAGCAGGAGGAGGCTAAGGACGCAGCATCTGCCTCTACCCTGGGGCCCAGTTCCACCAGCCAGTCACCAGCACTTCCATCCTCTAGGCAACATCATCGCCAGTGCCACTGACAGCCACCCGAACCACCACTGCTGCCCTCCTCTAACCAGGACTGACCTGTTCTCAGGACACCCCCGCGCCGCATGGCCCACAGCTGTGTGTGTGCCCCCTCTCGTGCCAGCTGCTGCTCGCAGCCTCGTTTTTGCCGGTCTGTCTGCCTCCCTAGCTGCCGCCTCACAGTACTGTCCCACCAGCTGTATTGCTTAATTTACTGTTTTTCTTGTTGTATGTAGTGCTTATTTTCTGTGTTATACTGCCGTAGTGTGTGCCCTTTTCCCGTTCTGCCGCCTGCCCCGCTCTCCGCTTCCCGCCGCTGGCCTCGCGGCCATGCCCCTTTTTTCCGTGTCCTCCCTGCTCCCGCCTCCCAGCTGCTCCTCCCTCCCACTTAGACTTAAATGGCGACCGCACGAACGCGCATCGGTCATGCGCAGCGGGTGCGCCGATTGTGCGCCGAAGGCGCGCCAAAGGCAAGCCCGTCTACGCCCGTCCGCGCCTGGTCCGCGGCCAGCGCCAGAACCCCTGGCCCTCAAAGACGCCTGCCCACATGACGGACCTACGCCGCCGCCACCCTCAACGCACTCAACGCGGGCTGAACCCCCGCCTGCTGCCGAGCCACCCCGAAACGCACCCACGGACCCTTCACCTGCCAAGCCTGCAAGTTCACCTGCATCCGGACCTGCACCACACCCGCCAAGCCGAGCACCCGCGGCAACCACCTAAAGTGCATCCTGCTCAACACCCGCTCCGTCCACAGACACGCCATAGAACTCTGGAACCTGCTCAACACCACATCACCAGACGTCGCCTTCCTCACGGAAACCTGGATGAACGCCTCCTCAGCGCCCGACATCGCCATCCCGGACGGATACAATATCATCCGGAGGGACCGCGTGAACCAGACTGGAGGAGGCATCGCCATCATACACAAGAACACCATCCGCATCACGCCCGACTCCAGCGACAGCTTCCCCGCCGCCGAGCACCTCCACTTCCAGATACACACCGACCCAAAGACAACCCTTAGAGGCACCCTCGTCTACAGACCCCTGAGACCACTGACACAATTCAGCGAAGACATCACGGACTTCATCAGCCCGCACGCCCTCCCCTCCGCGGACTACATCCTCCTAGGGGACCTCAACTTCCACCTGGAGAACAACAAGGACCACAACACCGCCGCCCTGCTGGACAACCTCGCAAACCTCGGACTCAAGCAACTGGTCAACACCCCCACTCACTACGCAGGCCACATGCTTGATCCCGTTTTCTCATCCAGCAAGCACATCACCTTCAGCCACTCTACCGGACTTCACTGGACCGACCACAGCTGCGTCCACTTCAGCTTCAGAAGAACAACGATCTACCACCACCCACAACAGGTTCCTCACAGGAGCTGGAGCAAGATCACCACCGAGCAGCTCACCACCTCCCTCAGCCAGAACCCGCCCACAAGCACAACAGACCCCAACGAAGCAGCCCGCAACTTTACACAGTGGCTGACCGACTGCGCAGACGACCTCGCGCCACTGAAGAACCCTCCCAGCAGAAGCAGAAGCAAGAAAGCCACCTGGTTCACCAACGAACTCAAGGACTCCAAGAAGAACTGCCGCACCCTCGAGAAAGCCTGGCTCCTCAACCAGACCACAGACAACATGACCACCCTCAAACAAGGCACCCGCAAGCACCACCAGCTCATCCGCACTACCAAGAAGAAAGCACTGAAGGAACGACCAGACAACAACGCCCACGACAGCAAGGAACTCTTCAGCATCGTCAAGGAGTTCTCCAACCCCAGCACAGGCAACAACGACATTACTCCTTCTCAAGACCTCTGCGACTCTCTCGCCTCGTTCTTCCACCGCAAGATCACCGACATCCACAACAGCTTCGGCGCACCATCCACACACCCTACCGTCGAACCAACGCCCCCCACCTCCACCCTTCGCACCTGGACCATGGTGACCACCGAAGACACAGCCCGCACGATGAACACCATCCACTCCGGATCTCCGACCGACCCCTGCCCCACCACGTCTTCAACAAGGCCGATGCCATCATCGCACCCAAACTGCGGGACATTATCAACATCTCCTTCGACACCGCCACCTTCCCGGAGAGCTGGAAGCATGCCGAGCTCAGCGCCCTACTGAAGAAACCAACAGCGGACCCCACCGACCTCAAGACCTTTTGCCCCATCACGCTCCTCCCTTTTCCTGCCAAAGTCATCGAGAAGACCGTCAACAGCCAGCTTGCCACTGTCCTCGAGACAAACAGATCCCTTGACCCTTCGCAGTCCGGTTTCCGAGCCAACCACAGCACCGAGACCGCCCTCATCGCTGCCAGCGACGACATCAGAACCCTGCTCGACAACGGGGAAACAGTGGCCCTCATCCTCCTGGATCTCTCCGCAGTGTTCGACACGGTCTGCCACCGCACCCTAGTCCAACACCTGAGCAACACAGGTGTCCAAGAGAAGGCTCTGGAATGGATCATCTCGTTCCTCGCCGGAAGAACACAGAGAGTCCGCCTCCCCCCGTTTTGATCCGAGGCCACCGAAGTCATCTGCGGCGTACCGCAAGGATCATCACTCAGCCCCACCCTCTTCAACAACTACATGAGACGCCTTGCAGCCGTCGCATGCCAACACAACCTCAACATCATCTCCTATGCTGACGACACCCAACTGATCCTCTCCCTCACCAGTGACCCCGCCAACGCCAAAACTAGCCTACACAATGGGATGAAAGACATTGCCGAGTGGATGAAGGACAGCCGCCTGAAACTGAACTCAGACAAGACGGAAGTCCTCATCCTGGGACCATCACCCTCCGCCTGGGACGACACCTGGGGGCCCCCGGCCCTAGGCAGCGCACCCAAGCCAACAGACCACGCACGCAACCTGGGCTTCATCCCGGACTCCTCCCTCTCGATGACCAGACAAGTCAACGCCGTCTCCTCATCATGCTTCAACACCCTACGCACGCTCCGTAAGATCTTCCGATGGATCCCGACCGAAACCAGGAAGACGGTCACCCAGGCACTTGTCACAAGCCGACTGGACTACGGAAACAGCCTCTACGCCGGAACCACAGCCAAGCTACAGAAAAGACTCCAACGCATCCAGAACGCCTCCGCCCGACTCATCCTGGACATCCCCCGACGCAGCCACATCTCTGGACACCTGAGGGACCCGCACTGGCTCCCCGTCAGCAAGAGAATCACGTTCAGACTCCTCATCCATGCACAAAAGTCCCTCCACGACCTGGGCCCCAAGTACCTCAACGACCGCCTGACCTTCTACACGCCCACCCGCCAGCTACGCTCGGCAAGCCTCACCCTCGCCACTGTACCACGCATCCGAAGAGCCACCGCCGGAGGAAGATCCTTCTCCTACCTGGCGGCCAAGACATGGAACTCCCTCCCCACCCACCTCCGGCTGACCCAGGACCATCTCGCCTTCAGGAGACAACTCAAGACCTAGCTGTTCGAGCAATAGCAGACCCCCCTTCCCCCAAGCGCCTTGAGACCCTCCGGGTGAGTAGTGCGCTAGACAAATGCTATGATTGGTTGATTGATTGATTGACTGTCAGTTCAAACGATGCGTGGTGCACCAGCTGACACATCTCAGCCATCAGAGGGCAGGCCTTAACAAAAATAGCTGGAACCCTGAACCTGCATCGATAACTCCCTCTTCTGAGACATTTTTTTTTGTTTTGGTGGGAGGGACTTTAGTTGTGGGTGGAGAATTGGGAATAGAGTTGGGACCAGGAGTTTGAGCTTTGTTGGACAGTTCTCTTTGGACATTGCACATTGGTTGGGAATGGGGAGATTTGTTTGGTGAAAAGGGTGGGCTTGGTGTGTTTTTACTTATATTATTGAAAGTAAGTAAAGGGAAAAATTATTCTTCTATTTTATGCCTGACGCAGTTTCTCTTTTTTTGTGTTTTACTTTTACTTTGCACTGCTGCCTTTTCATGCAGCCTGTTTTTTAAATCCACTTATCAAAGTGTAGAACGGTTAGTTATAATCAGTTCTACCCTTGTCCTACTGCCCTCAGACAGTAAGTGTATTGATCATTGGAGGTGTATGCTACCATAGCCTATGTTGCCTACAATAACCTAGATAAAACAAGCCTTAGCATAAGCGATAGGGCTTGCTTTAGGGATCTAATACGTTTTTAGCCATGCAGCACATTATCCTGGGCGCTACAACGTGTACTGTTCTTTAACATGAACACTTTGACACTAATAGGCATATTATAGGACTGCATTGTGAAGTACTTAAAGTTTTTTTGTACAATTAATATTAGCTTTGTCTGTGCTATCAAGGTAGGGCAGGGTGGGCAGTTCGATGGTTCTGGGCATGCGCCGACAAAAGAGAGCTTGGGGGAGAGGAAGTATTTGTAGGCATTGACTTGGTGGTAGTGGGTTCGAGACCAGCCCTCCCATATGTTTTCACAGCCAAACGCTACTCTCATAATGAAGGAAGATGTGAGCCCGCATGGGCCGTGGAGCAGTGCATGGTGGCTTGGGTAACACGTCCTGTCACAAAGGGTACATGTGAAGGGGGTGTTAGGGCCACCTAAATGACAAACAGAGCCAGCTGTTGGCATCTGCCATCAGGGCCAGCGGCTGGAGGGGTGAACTGGTTTATCTGGCTATGGAGCCTGTCTTACTGTCCCAGAAGCACAGCCCCTAATGCAAGATGAGACAATTCATTCTACTCTTGCGTTTTTCCTAATGTGTAAACTACACTAAGCAGAAGGGTGGCACTTAGGTTGTTAAAGCCGGCAGCCTGAGCAATGCGCTTTCGCAATACATCACCAGTAAAGTTCAGCTCGTCATTTGATAATGTCACCAGTCACACAGCAAAGAACTTCCAAGCCCGGTCACAAGACACTCAAAACAAGCCCGGCCACGAATGCAGCTGCAGCGTCCCACGAGTGAGTGGTGCGCGCGCGCTTGCGAGCCGCTGCTTATAACCGCCAGCCATAGGCCAGAAGTCCAGAGCGATTCCAAGAGGTCGTTTTCCTAGAGTAGCCCATGCACGCTGCGCTAGGCACGACCTAAAAAGGATCTCAACGTACTTATCTGCAGTAGAAGTTAGTTACTCACTAAAAAAACTACTTCACTTGACTCCATAGTTCTCTTACTTGAATAGATGAAGCAATGGCTATTACCTCTCTCAATCTTCTAAAACCATACTGCAGGATTTCCCAAGGTGCCTTCTAAATTTCTAAATGGTAATGGTAGTAGTAGGAGGCGAGTGCGCTAACAGGGAAGGCATCACAACAAGTGAAGTCCCACTCCCATAAAGGTGAGCTTCAATTGTAGGATTCATCAAAAAGATTATCCATCACAGGCAACTAAATTGAAAGAAAAACACAAAGTTAGTTGGTTATATATTTATATAATAGCTTTACAAAGACTGAAACCAGGCTACTACCACCATAACACATCAAAGAATAACTAGCAATAGTAACTTCTTATGATCAATGGGGAGCAATTATTAAATTAAAGCTATAGTTACAAAATATTCAAGTCGGGAGAAGTGGAATCAGAGTCTGCGGTGGACAACATTAAGCGTTTATACAACACAAGGCCTTAATGATGATGTTGACAAATTATGCTCTTATAATCTAAAATATGGATCTGTTTTATGCTTGGGTTGGTAAGTGAAACTGGTGTGGGCTATTGCTCAGGTAATTGAAAATAATGCAGTGATTTGGTGTCACTTTTACCACATCTGCCCCACTGAGTGTATGATCCAGTTATGGTGTGAATAAAGTCACACCTCAATGAATCACACAGCTTGGAGGAAGAGGGTTAGGGATTTGATGAATGGATGGGAAAGGGAATTTGGTGAAAGGTATGAAAAATACAAACACTACACAACAACATTCATCAGGGCGATGAGCAGCCGATCATCATCAATTGCTTGTGGAGGAAAGTAGTAAATGAGTATGACACAGATCATTTAAATACATAGCAAACAGTCCTTCAGCCCCAGAGACCCAAGATATATATCTAAATGTTGAGTCATCTACATTTGAAAATTTCAAATTACCAAGGAGTGAAGTGAACCCACAACGTTCTAAAAATGATGATTGTAAAACAACAATCATACTGTAATGCCAAAGTGAGCAGTGTATCTGCATTCTTCTTGGAATTTAGGTCACTCTTGGGTGCTTGGCTGAACCTATCCGGTAAGGTAAGCAGGAGTGTTATGGAGCTTTCGCCCTTCGAGCAGGAGATGACTAAGGCCTGTGGATTGTAAAACAAAAACCAAATTGTAGAGTCAAGGAGAAGGAAAGGTAAGCTGCATGAGGAGTGTACCAAGTCTTAGAGGTAGAGCAAGAACATAGGCTGCTCCAATCATTCACTTTATGACTCATGTGCAATTAATTAACTAAGAAGTGAGAGTAATTTTACAACCACTCATAGACAAGTAGCTGCATGTATCTGGCTGATCAATCTCACAACCGTCATCAGAACATTTATCCAAGTGCGTGCATCATGTGATGATTATGTGACACCACATGTCTGTCTCCGGTAACAACAACCGGCCCCCCGTCCACAACCACATATTAGAGGAGTTCATATTGAAGCCAGCACACACAGTCGTCAGCATTTCCAAAATTTACGCACCTCTCTCTAGTCCACAGAGCTGAGTAGGCCTCTTAGAGTCATCATCATGTTGGTTTACCTGAAGTCGATAACTTCCTTCTTTTGGCTGCTGAGATTGTCCGGCCTGAGTCCTTACATCAGAAACAACTGAGAGGTCTTTTGGCTTCGAGAATTAAGTGGGCGCACTTCCTGAGTAACCGCAAAGTACCGTTCTGAATGTGTGATAAGTTAAGGCAATGAGGCGAGCGGTAGTACCTCTAAACCGCTCAAACAGTGGACCAGAAAGCTGATCAACTTAAACTATAGGAAAACAGCTGTGCCCCTGCACTTAAACATTTTTGTGATGACAGGTAGTGACTGTCATATAAAAATTGACAAATATTGTTTTTAAACAAATCCAAACATGTAGTTAATCTCCGAGAGTAAGTTCATAATCCTGGGTATGGGTAATATCAGTAGAAAACCGGGAACCTTGAAAGAGGTAGATCAACACCGACCAAGATATTTGCCTACTTTGACGAGACAGCGCACCCGCCCACGTACAACGTTTTTCTCCTCCCGGTATACTCTACTTACGGGGAATAATAAGATACCCCTTCAACGTTTTGGACTTTGACCTAAGTTTCCGCGCAACGCCCGGACTAGGCATTTTCTTTTGACTGATCATCTCGTTAATATTTTCTACGAGGACACAGAACAGAGCTGTGTACCGTATTCCTCAAAACTATTTAGTTTTTACTGACATACGACTAGAGATCCGTACGGATTTTTGCTAAGTCGCCAAAGTTATCTCCATTCAGCCCTGAAGATTCACAGCTTGTTCCCTGCGATGAAACACGTGTTGGCTAATGAATTGCAACAATAAACTGAAGTATCCACACTAAGAATGAACTATGTTTCTACTGATATTACCCATACCCAGGATTATGAACTTACTCTCGGAGGAATGTCTGACATAATATCGACAGACAAAATATCGAAATGCAAAAATATCGGAGCAAAAATATCGACAGCAAAAATATCGGAATCCTATCTTCATTAAGGTAAGTACAAAAATATCGAAAAAATAATATCGTAGTACAAAAATATCGGAATCAAAAATATTGTTTTTTTAAATGTATTAATAATAATGTAAAAATAATTTTAAAATACATATAATTTTACAAATATTAAATAAAAATATTAAAACAAAATTATAACTAATACATATACATTTAAAATAAATAAAACACTTAATAATTTAATGTAATTTTAATTTTTTTCATGTAATTTATTTGATTTAATGTAATATTTTTTTGTTTTTACCCTGTACGCCTGTACCCCAAAAACCCAAAACTGACCCTGAACCCTAAAAATATCCCTGTACCCCAAAAACCAAAAACTGACCCTGAAACCTAAAAATACCCCTTTACCCAAAAACTGAAAACTGACCCTTATCCCTAAAAATACCCCTTTACCCAAAAACTGAAAACTGACCCTGAACCCTAAAAATACCCCTTTACCCAAAAACTGAAAACTGACCCTAAACCCTAAAAATACCCCTTTACCCAAAAACTGAAAACTGACCCTGAACCCTAAAAATACCCCTTTACCCATGAACTGAAAACTGACCCAGAACCCTAAAAATACCCCTTTACCCAAAAACTGAAAACTGACCCAGAACCCTAAAAATACCCCTTTACCCAAAAACTGAAAACTGACCCTGAACCCTAAAAATACCCCTTTACCCAAAAACTGAAAACTGACCCTGAACCATAAAAATACCCCTTTACCCAAAAACTGAAAACTGACCCAGAACCCTAAAAATACCCCTTTACCCAAAAACTGAAAACTGACCCTGAACCCTAAAAATACTCCTTTACCCAAAATTAATGATTATTTAATTACCAATTAATTATTAATTAACAATAACAATAAAGTAAATATATTAGCACATTTGCTGTAATTAATTTAATTTAATAATTAATATTATTTTTCCCAATTAATTAATTAAGAATTAATTAAGAATAACAATAAATTATATATAAACAAATTACTATAATTAATGTAATTAAATAATTAATATTAATTAATTACCAACTAACTAATTAATAATTATAAATATGTACAAAATTATATTAATTAATTAACTAATTAATAGAACTTAATTACCAATTAATTATTAATTAATATATGTACAAACATATATCAATTAATTAATTATTATTAAATTACTTCCCACCCTATTCCCCTATAAACCCATAACCCGCTACAGAATATATTTATCAATTAATCAATTAATTAAAAATAATTAAAAATTATTTCTCAATTAATTAATTAATAATTCCTACTAATTAATAATTGGGAAGGTCCATTTGGTCCAAAACCACTGATAAGTACCGAATTACCAAAAGAGCCACTTCCTCACTTTCCCTTAGTCTTCTGATACCGACAGAATGCCCAGAGTATCTGGTAGAGCAACTGTGGTACCATTGCATCGACAGAAATGCGACTGACAAAGATCTAGTAACTATGAATGATGGCATAAACACGCTAGATAAACTGGGAATGCCATGGTCAGTCCAATCAAGCTTCTTAGCATTGATTTGAACTTGGGTGGATTTGTGGGTTTATTTGGTCCTCCTTTGCTAGATTATTGGAAATCACTACGCTCTTTCTAATTGCAGTTTTTTTGGAATTGATTTCACTCTTGTTCCGAGGTTTCAAGTGATCTTTACTGCGTGTGTTGTCTTGAGCTTCCCAGATGCTTTCAGTAGGTTCCATCCAAAAATATCGAAATTAAAAATATCGTTTTTTTTAAATGTATTAATAATAATGTAAAAATAATTTTAAAATACATATAATTTTACAAATATTAAATAAAAATATTAAAACATAATTAAAAAATTAAAACTAATACATATACATTTAAAATAAATTTAAAACTTAATAATTTAATGTAATTTTATTTTTTTTAATTTCATTTAATTGATTTAATTTAAATGTATTTTATTTTTACCCTGTACGACTGTACCCCAAAAACCCAAAACTGACCCTGAACCCTAAAAATATCCCTGTACCCCAAAAACCAAAAACTGACCCTGAAACCTAAAAATACCCCTTTACCCAAAAACTGAAAACTGACCCTTATCCCTAAAAATACCCCTTTACCCAAAAACTGAAAACTGACCCTGAACCCTAAAAATACCCCTTTACCCAAAAACTGAAAACTGACCCTAAACCCTAAAAATACCCCTTTACCCAAAAACTGAAAACTGACCCTGAACCCTAAAAATACCCCTTTACCCATGAACTGAAAACTGACCCAGAACCCTAAAAATACCCCTTTACCCAAAAACTGAAAACTGACCCAGAACCCTAAAAATACCCCTTTACCCAAAAACTGAAAACTGACCCTGAACCCTAAAAATACCCCTTTACCCAAAAACTGAAAACTGACCCTGAACCATAAAAATACCCCTTTACCCAAAAACTGAAAACTGACCCAGAACCCTAAAAATACCCCTTTACCCAAAAACTGAAAACTGACCCTGAACCCTAAAAATACTCCTTTACCCAAAATTAATGATTATTTAATTACCAATTAATTATTAATTAACAATAACAATAAAGTAAATATATTAGCACATTTGCTGTAATTAATTTAATTTAATAATTAATATTATTTTTCCCAATTAATTAATTAAGAATAACAATAAATTATATATAAACAAATTACTATAATTAATGTAATTAAATAATTAATATTAATTAATTACCAACTAATTAATAATTATAAATATGTACAAAATTATATTAATTAATTAACTAATTAATAGAACTTAATTACCAATTAATTATTAATTAATATATGTACAAACATATATCAATTAATTAATTATTATTAAATTACTTCCCACCCTATTCCCCTATAAACCCATAACCCGCTACAGAATATATTTATCAATTAATCAATTAATTAAAAATAATTAAAAATTATTTCTCAATTAATTAATTAATAATTCCTACTAATTAATAATTAATTTAACATAATTAAATTACTTCCCATCCTATTCCCCTATAAACCCACAACCCGCTACAGTAGTAAAAGACAATATTTAATTAAATTACATTAAAAATAAATAACAAAACATAATAAATACAATATAATATACACTAAATTTATTTAAAAATTGATATTAGTAACATCGAAGTTAATAATTTCGATATTATTGACATCGATATTTACAACTTCGATATTACTGATATCATACTAATATCGATATTAAGACTGTTGATATTACTTACCTTCGATATTTTGTCCCATCGATATTTAAACTTCGATATTTTTGTATATCGATATTTAAAAATCGATATTTTGTCTGTGTACCCTCTCGGGGATTAACTACATGTTTGGATTTGTTTAAAAACAATATTTGTCAATTTTTATATCACAGTCACTACCTGTCATCACAAAAATGTTTAAGTGCAGGGGCACAGCTGTTTTCCCTAGTCCTTACATCATTCTGACTCCAATTAATGAATCAGTCTAACTCCGTCTCAGCCAAAATAAGATAGATCTACCTGCAGTGCACTCCTGTTGATGAACAAGATGAGAAACATTATTTCAATAATATTTTTGTACAGATTTGCGTTTGTTGACTAACTGGTCTGGTCTCGGAAGACTGAGAAACAGAAAAAAGGAGTGGACACTGCAAGTTAATCTTGTTAAGTGTGAAACGGCCAAACACCTTCAGGAAAAATTATCACCCATCAGGTCTCAAACATTGCAACTCTGATTTTTTTTTTTACCTTGGCTCATCGACCTAAATGCTTTAAATCTAACTCTGAAAAATCCCTTGGCTTCCTCCTGGACAACAACATGTCAATGAAAGAGCACATCAAGAAAACTGCAAAAGGAACACTGTGCACACTCAAAAACCTCAAGAAACTTAGGGGAATATTTACAATAAGTGCAGGGATGCGCCACCTATTGTGCGCCATGCCTCCGCCACCATGGATGCACCGTATTTACAATGCGGTGCACCATGGGACAAAAACGGCACAGATGCGTCACGCATCTGTGCCGTAAAAGAGCTGCATTGCTGGAGTTGCGTCGCAAGCGCGACACAGCTCCTGTAATGCTTTGGGGGGCCCTATCTTGTTAATGCTGCGTCATTCCTTACGCCTGCTTCAAGCAGGTGCAGGGTTTTGACGCAGCATGGGCCCCAAAGTGACTGAGTGAAATCTTGTAGATTTCACTCAGACACTTTTAGGAGGCGTTCCTGCGCCGGAACGCCCCCCCCCCCCCTGCGCAGGAACGCCTCATTCTGGCGCAGGGCTTTACAACGTGACGCATATCCCAGATGCGTCTCGTTGTAAATACCCCGCACCATGGCGCATCTTTTGCGCTGCCGCTGCTTCACAAAAGTGACGCAACGGTGGCGTAAAAGAGGCGCAAGGGGCTTGTAAATCTGCCCCTTAAACCATTTATTCCTGCAGATGATCTAAAAATTGTGGTGCAATCTTTGGTCCTCTCTAAACTAGACTATGGTAAAGACACTCTCACTGGGATGCCTAAAACTTACCACGGCCCCCCCAAACCTTGTTGGAGGTAGGGGTCCCTATCCCGCACGGCCACCACCAAATGATGGAGGTGGGAGCCCCTGTCCCACACCTCTGTTGCCAGGTGCGAGATCCGGACCCCTCATTTTAATGTTAAGCTAAGTAAGGGCAACGTCTGTGATATTCCTGTTCACCCCCTTAGTACCTTGGCATGAGAATGTGCAACCACACTCACAGCAACCCAATGATGTCATCACAAATAGATTCCACAGAACTCCACAGAAAACGTGAATTATCTTTATATTAGAAAATATATGATATGACCACACAACACAAAACCCAACAAATAATAATGGGTAATATTCCTTCCGGTGGATTCGTAGGTTCTAAGCCCAACCACCACTTCTAACCAACAGTTAAGCTTACTTCTAACTGTTTCCAAAAGGTTAGGCAGGTCGTATTGCTAGAATCACACATGTTGCAAAAGAAAATAAATACTGCCATGCGCAACTATATACTCCTGTGCTGTGCAATAGAGAAACAATGCCATACATAGCGCCATACATAGCGCCACAGTCATGTACTTTGCAATAGAAGGAATAATGCAATGCGTATCACTACCAGCATGACCTGTGCAAGAAAGAAACAATGCAATGCGTCACACCTCAATCATGTACCGTGCAATGAAGAAATAAGGCAATACGCCATGTTTGAATCACGTACTGTGCGATGAAGAAATAATACAATGCGCCACACTACAATCATGTACTCTGCATGGGAATAATAACGCAATGCGTAGCGCACCATGCATATAGTTCATCAGGCACAAATAAGGTCAGGCGTCATAGGACAGTTCGATAGTTCATTAGCAGCAATAACGCACAGTGTGATACAACAGTTTAGGTGCTCCGGTAACAGTTGCCCCCTCCTGAATCAATGATGACATAAAAGTACCGCTTCTCACTCTGGCCCCAGTACTGCCCCCCTCGGGCCAGGACATGCCTCTGTCCGACAGTCCGAGCCAAAGCAACAAGTTTGCACAGCTGACAGAAGCGAGAGGCCGAAAGAGTATCCCTCCGAGCCCGCACCCCACCCCAGGTGATGATCCATGTTACCTGGGGGGGCGCAACCCCACTCTCCTCTCCTTCAGCGACTTTGATCCAGAACTCCGTCAATGGGCACGGCGAGCTGCTACTGTTTCACTCTGAGGGCGCAATGACCTGGCCCTCCATGACTCACACTCTGCACGTATGAGACTCACTTCTTTGCTCAGTGCACACCACGACCAGGTGCTCTTCACCAACCCCTTGGCTGCACCACGACATGCACCCTACGCATCCGAGTCTCCTCTCTTCTCCCCGTGCACACAACAACCAGGCGCTCTTCACCAACGCATTCACCACAATAAGTACCCTGCGCGTCCGAGTCTCCTCTCTTTTCCTGGTGCACACAACGACCAGGTGCTGTTCACCAATGCCTTGGATTGCACTATGACCCGCACCCTGTGTGTCCAAGTCTCCTCTCTTCTCCCGGTGCAAACAACGACCAGGTGCTCTTCACCAAAGCCTTGGCTTGCACAACAAAACGCACCCTCGCATCCGAATCTCCTCTCTTCCCCCGGTGCACAAAACTACCAGGCGCTCTTCACCAATGCCTTGGCTTGCACCACAACACGCACCCTGCGTGGCTGAGACTCAGCTTACTCCTGGGTGCCCACGATCACAAGGCACAACTTCTGAGGGTCTCAAGCTGCAAAATCACGCGCACACTGCGTTGCTTTGGACTGCTCCAGAAACATGTTCCTGTGTTTCCAAACAGGGAACCAGCTCACCTCGGGCCTATGGAGTTCAGGACACTGCACAAAGCACAGTCCTGTTCAAGAAGGGTGACACACCATCCACTGCAATGTCCCTTTAGTCTGTTCCTTAGTAAAAGCTGCAAACTGCAGGCCAGCCCCAGATCACGAAGCAAGGGTCAGTCCTATCCAGCAGTCTTTCAGCAACTTCTTCCTTGGCATAGGTTTTTCTTGACCACGAAAGAGGATAAAGCCTTTGTAGACCCTACCTGTCCATTTTGCCATTCAAAACTACACCAAATTTAAGGGGTTTCAGTTCTCTTAGTTACACCCCTTCATGACTTTGAAGTTCTTTATGCTCAGGGGTCACTGACCCCTACCTAAATCAGTTCTGGGTGTCTCCCTCCCAGTGTCACATTTTTCCCTTTGGTACTGGGGTCTGGATCTTAATCATTCAGCAGGAGATGGGTCAATTGGTTTATAGTACCAGCCCAGGCCTTTTCACTTCCCGGGCTTCTCCTCCCCCTATTCTCCAGATGCAGGTTAGCCTGGTGCCATCTCATCCCCTCCCTGGGTCAAGTCCTCTCCCAGCTCCTCTCACCTTTCAGATTCAGACAGTCAATCCACATTTCAGCAGAGACACACAGAAATGCTTGAAGCACAAAACTCAGCCACTTTCTAAAAGAGTGGTTTCTGAACACACAGGGACAAAACCACTTTCACAGAAAGATGTGTTATGACACTGTGAGTTTATACATACTAAACTTCACCTCTCCATTTTAAACGTATAGGAAATTAGGCTAACAAACACAACCCCCAGCCTCCCCCATTCTGTCCTATGGGCAGGATGGCCTTTCAGTTTTTCACTGTCAGGACATAACACACACCTTAGTATATGTCCTGCCTTTTATTAACACTGTACCCTGCCCAGGGGTTACCCGGGACCTATCACAGGAGTGCCCAATGTATGAAAAAGGGAAAGTAAGGCCTGACAATTGGTTACACTTGTCAGGACAACATGCGAACTTAGCAAACTGCGTGCAGGCCCTACACTGCAGGCCAGAGTTCCCTTCTCCGCGCGCCTTTGCATTACTAGCCCTGGCACACACAGTGCACATCTCGAGGGACTTTACTAGTAAGGCAAACATACCAATCATGGCCAGCCAATTTCCATTACACTTTAAATATGGAACACTTGTACTTTGACACTGATCAGTACTGGCAAAGTATCCAAAGCATCTAAATTGGCAACTCTATGTCAGGAAAACGGTCAGTGGGAAAGCAAAAAGTATAGGGAACTTTAGCCAAAAAGGCCAAGTCCTACACAACCCCCTCCCAGCCAAAAGCCAGGGTAGAAAAATCAATACTTTGATGGACTTCCCAGCTTTGGGCGATAGAACCAGGACCCAGGCCCTCTACCAATGGGACACCCTCCTGTTCCTCGCCTTCCTGACCCTAGGTCTACTTCTTGATCACTACCCCCTGAGCCAACAATGCTGTTCTATGGATCCCTCCCTGCTAGTGAGACCCCTCCAGGGCTGCTGGACCCATGCCAATCCCCACTGGAGTGGTAACCCGGGGAGAACCATCCATCAGGATATTATTCCCAGTCATCCTGTCCTCCAAGTAAAAAGTGGGTTTCACTTGGTCACTTCTAGGGGACCCAGCACCACTGGCTGGACACTGTCCCACTGGTGTACCCACTGGGGAACACAACCCTCTCTTAACCTTCCATTAATTTTTCCGGGCCTTCCACTTAGGAATTGCACCCACAAACTTCAGGACTGCAGGAGCTCTGACTCCAGACTCCCCATGCCCTCCTGACGCTAGGTGTTCTTCCCCACACTGCTGGCAACTAGGCATGAGGCCTCCACCCTAGGGCTCTCCTATGGCCCCCCAGTTTCCTGGGTGGTGCTGTTGATCCCTGGGGGTGCTGCTCACTCTGCCTCGCCCTCTTTGGAGACAAGGGCGCCTTGACGCCCATTGGGCTATGTTTGCGCATGATAAGACCCCTTTTATTAAGGGGCTAGCCAGCAACCCCTCCTCCCTTCTCTGGGGTATCCTTGCACCACTTGGCCCTCTTCCCTCTCTGGCGCCCCTTCAGGTCCCTGGACCCATGACCAGGGGTCCGGTTCTCATGCAGGCTCCCGAGAATCAAAAAGCCTACAACTTAACCCGGGGTGACGCAATGCTGGAAAATAATTTCTGAGCCTAGGCTCGCCGGGGCCCAAATTGGACAACCCCTCCAAATCCTTTACCATGCTAACAACTACCCAATCTTCCATTGCCCACTTGTACTCATCCACACTTGGCACTGGCTGTGCTCTGCCACCAATCACACTGGACTCTGCTGGTCTACCCTTAATTTCCAGTTCCCTCATGCTTAACTAGTGAGCGAAGAGTATCCTCTTCTCTTCAAAGGCGAGAGCATTCCTGCTCTCCTCCACTTGGGTTTTAAGTTTTAACAACTCCAACTCATGCAGTCTGACCCTTTGGTTTTCCTCCAACTTCCCTGGTGAAAAACTCCTCCCTGAATGGCTACTACCAGTCCCTGCAACTGGTCCCTCCACTGGCAAATCCTGTGGATCAAATCCATTCCCTGGGTCATCCTCTTCCACCTCAATATCACCTGTCTCCTGAGACTTTTTGGCTTCCCACCAGGTCCTTAAGGCCGCTTGCAGCTCCTCCTTCTTGGCGCTACTCTTCATGGAACATCCCAAAGCACTGCAGAATTTCCTTAACTTATCAACCTGTAGGTAAACAATGCCTCAATGTCAAACACTAATTCTGCAGCCTCAGCCTCACTGGCTATCTGGCTCTCCCCCTGAGACATGATGTGTGGATTAAATGTTACTCAACAAACCACCAAATCAAAACAATATGTTGTTACGTCGTGGTCTGCAATCAATTTATGACGTTCACTAATTACTGTGAGTGATTTTGCACATTCGCGTTTAATTTACGTTAGGATCGAATCCCACTGCTCAGCCGCCAAATGTTGGAGGTGGGGATCCTTATCCCTCACTGCCGCACCAAATGCTGGAGGCGGGTGTCCCTGTCCCACACCGCTGTTCCCAGGTGCGATATCGGACCCCTCCTTTCAACATTAGGCTAAGTAAGGACTGAGATAGCCCTGCTTACCCGCTTAGTAGCTTGGCATGAACAGCCAGGCACATCTCCAAGGCACAAGTATACAGTATGTGCTACCACACTCACAGCAACCCAATGATATCACCACAAATAGACTCCACACGAGTTTTGTATAAAACAAGTATAATCTTTATATAAGAGATATACGATCTTTATATAAGAGATCTACGATATGACCACACGATACAAATATAGTAATGGGTAATATTCCTTCCGGTGGATTGGTGGGTTCTAATCCCAATCACCGCTTCTAACCAACAGTCAAGCTCACTTCTAACCATTTCCAAAAGGTTAGGCAGGTCCTATTGCTAGAATCACACATGTTGCAAAAGAAAAGAAAAGAAATACTGCAAAGCGTAACGATATACTCCTGTACTGGGCAATAGAGAAACAATGTCATACGTAGCACCAAGGTCATGGACTTTGCAATAGAAGGAATACAGTAATGCGTTTCACTACAAGCATGCCCAGTGCAAGGAAGAAACAAAGCAATGCTTTACGCCACAATCATGTACTGTGCAATGAAGAAATAAGGCAATGTGCCACGTTATAATCATGTACTGTGCAATGAAGAAATAATGCAATGCGCCACATTACAATCATGTACTCTGCAAGGGAAAAATAACGCAGTACGTAGCGCACCAAGCATGTAGTTTATAGGCACAATTAAGGTCAGACATCATACGACTGTTCCATAGTTTGTTAGCAGCAATAATGCAAAGTGTAATACAACAGTTTAGGTGCTCTGGTAACAGTTGAGCCCCTCCTGGATCAATGATGACACAAAAGTACCGCTTCTCACACTGGCCCCAGTACTGCCCCTCCAAGGGCCAGCAAAGGCCTCGATCCGAGCTGAAGCAACAGGCTCGGGCAGCAGACAGAAGCGAAAGGCCAAGAGAGTGTCCCTTAGAGCCCGCACCCCACCCAAGGTGGTGATCCACATTACCTTGGGAAGTGCGACCCCACTCTGTTCTCCTCCTTCAGCGATTTAGGCCTTGATCAAGAACTCCATCAATGGGCACGGCGAGCTCGAGCTGGCGGCTCAGCTCATCTGGGGCTGCTGATCCAGGCCCCTACTGTTTCACTCCGAGGGCCCAATGACATGGCCCTCCTTCCGGCAGTCTCGTGGACACCGAGACACGCACTTGGCACTGTGGAGACTTACTTTGATTTCGGTGCACACACTATCCAGGCACTCCTCACCAGCGCCTCTAGTTGCACCTCGACATGCACTCTGCACGTCCCGTAGGGAAGAGAAGTGCTGAGGACATTTAACCGCATCGCTGCGGCGCGAATTCCGTGCCCATGCTGACTCCGCCTTGCGTGGGCGGAGTCATGACGGAACGGTTCCGTCATCCGCACAGCTCACCCGACGTGCATGACGGAACCGTTCCGTCAACAGCATCGAAGGGGTTAAGATATACTGTGAAAGATGGCAAATGCCCACAGGTTTCATATACTTTACCCTTTTTGGAAAAGCAAATGTGTCCCATAGAGAATCTGGGTTAAGCCATTGCTAAATTATGTGAGAATTAGGTAAAGTGGAATCTATGACACCTCTCATAGTTTCAAGTCGATGCCACAAAGTGGGAAGGTCCATTTGGTCCAAAACCACTGATAAGTACCGAATTACCAAAAGAGCCACTTCCTCACTTTCCCTTAGTCTTCTGATACCGACAGAATGCCCAGAGTATCTGGTAGAGCAACTGTGGTACCATTGCATCGACAGAAATGCGACTGACAAAGATCTAGTAACTATGAATGATGGCATAAACACGCTAGATAAACTGGGAATGCCATGGTCAGTCCAATCAAGCTTCTTAGCATTGATTTGAACTTGGGTGGATTTGTGGGTTTATTTGGTCCTCCTTTGCTAGATTATTGGAAATCACTACGCTCTTTCTAATTGCAGTTTTTTTGGAATTGATTTCACTCTTGTTCCGAGGTTTCAAGTGATCTTTACTGCGTGTGTTGTCTTGAGCTTCCCAGATGCTTTCAGTAGGTTCCATCCAAAAATATCGAAATTAAAAATATCGTTTTTTTAAATGTATTAATAATAATGTAAAAATAATTTTAAAATACATATAATTTTACAAATATTAAATAAAAATATTAAAACATAATTAAAAAATTAAAACTAATACATATACATTTAAAATAAATTTAAAACTTAATAATTTAATGTAATTTTATTTTTTTTAATTTCATTTAATTGATTTAATTTAAATGTATTTTATTTTTACCCTGTACGACTGTACCCCAAAAACCCAAAACTGACCCTGAACACTAAAAATACCCCTTTACCCAAAAACCCAAAACTGACCCTGAACCCTAAAAATACCCCTTTACCCAAAAACTGAAAACTGACCCTGAACCCTAAAAATACCCCTTTACCCAAAAACCCAAAACTGACCCTGAACCCAAAAAATACCCCTTTACCCAAATACTGAAAACTGACCCTGAACCCTAAAAATACCCCTTTACCCAAAAACTGAAAACTGACCCTGAACCCAAAAAATACCCCTTTACCCAAAAACTGAAAACTGACCCTGAACCCTAAAAATACCCCTTTACCCAAAAACTGAAAACTGACCCTGAACCCTAAAAATACCCCTTTACCCAAAAACTGAAAACTGACCATGAACACTAAAAATACTCCTTTACCCAAAATTAATTAATATTATTTAATTACCAATTAATTATTAATTAACAATAACAATAAAGTAAATATATCAGCACATTAGCTGTAATTAATTAAATTTGATAATTAATACATTTTTCCCAATTAATTAATTAACAATAACAAAAAATTATATATATAAAAAAAATACTCTAATTAATGTAATTAACTCATTAATATTAATTAATTACCAATTAATTATTAATTAAAAATATGTACAAAATTATAATAATTAATTAACTAATTAATAATAAGTAATTACCAATTAATTATTAATTAGACATATTTACAAACATATATTAATTAATTAATTATTATTAAATTACTTCCCACCTTATTCCCCTATAAACCCACAACCCGCTCTGATACTAAAACGCAAAAATGTAAACAAATTTACAAGTTTTCAAACATACATTACAAAACATGTTTAACAAACATATAAACAACATAATAAAATACATAACACTAAAAAATAATTTCGATATTAGTAAAATTCGATATTAGTAACATACATACTTTAAAAAAACGATATTCTGTCTGTCGATATTTTGGACATCGATATTCTATACTGTCGAAATTAAAACATCGATATTATTGTATATCGATATTTTAATTTCGATATTTTGTCTGCCTACCGGTTCAAACATCTTTTCCTTTAAAAGATGAAAGACGGTTCACTGAGCATTACAAATGATTTCTGTTATATAATCAAATTTCAAGTTGTCAGTCCATCAAGGACAGTGTTACATGACACTTGGAACAGATGCCAACTTTTTCGAATGTCAGCATCTTGAACGTGGGAATACGGCATCGAATAAAGAATTAAAGGACACAACGGAAAAAGCATAGCATAAACAACGGGTTTACAATTTCTTTCTATTATAACGATGACTCTTTGGAAATTGAACAGTAAGGCGATGAGGTGATGCTCATCCACCCCTTAATTGACCAATCATGGACACTCCAGGACCCTAGAGTTACGAATTTTAGATAGATAAGTTAGTCAAAAAGGGTATAAAAAGGACATTTGGAACGATTAAATTCGCTTGCTTTTTGATCTAATCTTTACACCCTGAGATGCTGTTGGACTGCAGAATTTTCTTATGGGGCAGGGACTTTTTAATTTTTCTGAACTTTAACTTTTGAATGGGTGCAGAGTCCTATGTGAGGGGAACATCGAGAGAGATCGCCTCGAGAAAGGCTGGCTCCTCAACCAGACCACAGACAACATGACCACCCTCAAACAAGCCACCCGCAAGCACCACAAGCTCATCCGCACTACCAAGAAGAAAACACTGAAGGAACGACTAGACAACAACGCCCACGACAGCAAGGAACGCTTCAGCATCGTCAAGGAGTTCTCCAACCCCAGCACAGGCAACAACAACATTACTCCTTCTCAAGACCTCTGCGACTCTCTCGCCTCGTTCTTTCACCGCAAGATCGATGACATCCACAACAGCTTTGGCGCACCATCCACGCACCCTACCGTCGAACCAACGCCCCCCACCGCCACCCTCCGCACCTGGACCACGGTTACCACCGAAGACACAGCCCGCACGATGAACACCATCCACTCCGGATCTCCGACCGACTCCTGCCCCCACCACGTCTTCAACAAGGCCGACGCCATCATCGCACCCAAACTGCGGGACATCATCAACATCTCCTTCGACACCGCCACCTTCCCAGAGAGCTGGAAGCATTCCGAGCTCAGCGCCCTAATGAAGAAACCAACAGCGGACCCCACCTACCTCAAGACCTTTCGCCCCATCTCGCTCCTCCCTTTTCCTGCCAAAGTCATCGAGAAGACCGTCAACAGCCAGCTTGCCACCTTCCTCGAGACGAACGGATGCCTTGACCCTTCGCAGTCCGGTTTCTGAGCCAACCACAGCACCGAGACCGCCCTCATCGCTGCCACCGACGACATCAGAACCCTGCTCGACAACAGGGAAACAGCGGCCCTCATCCTCCTGGATCCCTCCGCAGCATTCGACACGGTCTGCCACTGCACCCTAGTCCAACGCCTGAGCAACACAGGTTTCCAAGAGAAGGCTCTGGAATGGATCATCTCGTTCCTCGCCGGAAGAACACAGAGAGTCCGCCTCCCCTCGTTTCGATCCGAGGCCACCAAAGTCATCTGCGGCGTATCGCAAGGATCATCACTCAGCCCCACCCTCTTCAACGTCTACATGAGACCCCTTGCAGCCATCGCACGCCAACACAACCTCAACATCATCTCCTACGCTGATGACACCAAACTGATACTCTCCCTCACCAGTGACCGCGTCAACGCCAGAACTAGCCTACACGAAGGGATGAAAGACGTTGCCGAGTGGATGAAGGACAGCCGTCTGAAAATGAACTCAGACAAGACGGAAGTCCTCATCCTGGGACCATCACTCTCCGCCTGGGACGACACCTGGTGGCCCCCGGCCCTAGGCAGCGCACCCATGCCAACAGACCACGCATGCAACCTGGGCTTCATCCTGGACTCCTCCCTCTCGATGACCAGACAAGTCAAAGCCGTCTCCTCATCATGCTTCAACACCCTACGCACGCTCCGTAAGATCTTCCGATGGATCCCGACCGAAACCAGGAAGACGGTCACCCAGGCACTCGTCACAAGCCGACTGGACTACGGAAACACCCTCTACGCCCTAACCACAGCCAAGCTACAGAAAAGACTCCAATGCATCCAGAACCCCTCCGCCCGACTCATCCTGGACATCCCCCGATGCAGCCACATCTCTGGACACCTGAGGGACCTGCACTGGCTCGCCGTCAGCAAGAGAATCACGTTCAGACTCCTCACCCATGCACAAGAGTCCCTCCACGACCTGGGCCTCAAGTACCTCAACGACCGCCTGACCTTCTACACGCCCACCCGCCAGCTACGCTCGACAAGCCTCCCCCTCGCCACCGTACCACGCATCCGAAGAGCCACCGCCGGAGGAAGATCCTTCTCCTACCTGGCGGCCAAGACATGGAACTCCCTCCCCACCCACCTCCGGCTGACCCAGGACCATCTCGCCTTCAGGAGACAACTCAAGACCTAGCTGTTCAAGCAATAGCAGACCACCCTTCCCCCAAGCGCCTTGAGACCCTCCGGGTGAGTATTGCGCTATACAAATGCTATGATTGATTGATTGATTGATTGACTGTCAGTTCAAACGATGCGTGGTGCGCCAGCTGACACAGCTCAGCCATCAGAGGGCAGGCCTTAAGAAAAATAGCTGGAACCCTGAACCTGCATCGATAACTCCCTCTTCTGAGACATTTTTTTTTTTTGTTTTGGTGGGAGGGACTTTAGTTGTGGGTGGAGAATTGGGAATAGAGTTGGGACCAGGAGTTTGAGCTTTGTTGGATAGTTTTCTTTGGACATTGCACATTGGTTGGGAATGGGGAGATTTGTTTGGTGAAAAGGGTGGGCTTGGTGTGTTTTTACTTATATTGTTGAAAGTAAGTAAAGGGAAAAATTATTCTTCTATTTTATGCCTGACGCAGTTTCTATTTTTTTGTGTTTTAATTTTACTTTGCACTGCTGCCTTTTCATGCAGCCTGTTTTTTAAATCCACTTATCAAAGTGTATAACGGTTAGTTATAATTAGTTCTACCCTTGTCCTACTGCCCTCAGACAGTAAATGTATTGATCATTGGAGGTGTATGCTACCATAGCCTATGTTGCCTACAATAACCTAGATAAAACAAGCCTTGGCATAAGCAATAGGGCTTGCTTTAGGGATCTAATACGTTTTTAGCCATGCAGCACATTATCCTGGGTGCTACAACGTGTACTGTTATTTAACATGGACACTTTGACACTAATAGGCATATTATAGGACTGCATTGTGAAGTACTTAAAGTTTTTTTTGTACAATTAATATTAACTTTGTCTGTGCTATCAAGGTAGGGCAGGGTGGGCAGTTTGATAGTTCTGGGCATGCGCCGACAAAAGAGAGCTTGGGGGAGAGGAAGTATTTGTAGGCATTGACTTGGTGGTAGTGGGTTCGAGACCAGCCCTCCCATATGTTTTCACAGCCAAACGCTACTCTCATAATGAAGGAAGATGTGAGCCCGCATGGGCCGTGGAGCAGTGCATGGTGGCTTGGGTAACACGTCCTGGCACAAAGGGTACATGTGAAGGGGGTGTTAGGGCCACCTAAATGACAAACCGAGCCAGCTGTTGGCATCTTCCATCAGGGCCAGCGGCTGGAGCTGTGAACTGGTTTATCCGGCTATGGAGTCTGTCTTACTGTCCCAGAAGCACAGCCCCTAATGCAAGATGAGACAATTCATTCCACTCTTGCATTTTTCCTGATTTGTAAACTACACTAAGCAGAAGGGTGGCGCTTAGGTTGTTAAAGCCGGCAGCCTGAGTAATGCGCTTTCGCAATACATCACCAGTAAAGTTCAGCTCGTCATTTGATAATGTCACCAGTCACACAGCAGAGAACTTCCAAGCCCGGTCACAAGGCACTCAAAACAAGCCCGGCCACGAATGCAGCTGCAGCGTCCCACGAGTGAGTGGTGCGCGCGCGCTTGCGAGCCGCTGCTTATAACCTCCAGCCATAGGCCAGAAGTCCAGAGAGATTCCAAGAGGTCGTTTTCTTTGAGTAGCGCATGCACGCTGCGCTATGCACGACCTAAAAAGGATCTCAACGTACTTATCTGCAGTAGAAGTTAGTTACTCACTAAAAAAACTACTTCACTTGACTCCATAGTTCTCTTACTTGAATAGATGAAGCAATGGCTATTACCTCTCTCAATCTTCTAAAACCATACTGCAGGATTTCCCAAGGTGCCTTCTAAATTTCTAAATGGTAATGGTAGTAGTAGCAGGCGAGTGTGCTAACAGGGAAGGCATCACAACAAGTGAAGTCCCACTCCCATAAAGGTGAGCTTCAATTGTAGGATTCATCAAAAAGATTATCCATCACAGGAAACTAAATTGAAAGAAAAACACAAATGTGTTGGTTATATATTAATATAATAGCTTTATAAATACTGAGACCAGGCTACTACCACCAAAACACATCAAAGAATAACTAGCAATAGTAACTTCTTATGATCAATGGGGAGCAATTATTAAATTAAAGCTATAGTTACAAAATATTCAAGTCGGGAGAAGTGGAATCAGAGTCTGGGGTGGACAACATTAAGCGTTTATACAACACAAGGCCTTAATGATGATGTTGACAAATTATGCTCTTATAAACTAAAATATGGATCTGTTTTATGCTTGGGTTGGTAAGTGAAACTGGTGTGGGCTATTGCTCAGGTAAATGAAAATCCTGCAGTGATTTGGTGTCACTTTCACCACATCTGCCCCACTGAGTGTATGATCCAGTTATGGTGTGAATAAAGTCACACCTCAATGAATCACGCAGTTTGGAGGAAGAGGGTTAGGGATTTGATGAATGGATGGGAAAGGGAATTTGGTGGAAGGTATGACAAATACAAACACTACACAACAACATTCATCAGGGCGATGAGCAGCCGATCATCATCAATTGCTTGTGGAGGAAAGTAGTAAATGAGTATGACACAGATCATTTAAATACATAGCAAACAGTCCTTCAGCCCCAGAGACCCAAGATATATATCTAAATGTTCAGTCATCTACATTTGAAAAATTCAAATTACCAAGGAGTGAAGTGAACCCACAACGTTCTAAAAATGATGATTGTAAAAGAACAATCATACTGTAATGCCAAAGTGAGCAGTGTATCTGCATTCTTCTTGGAATGTCTGTCACTCTTGGGTGCTTGGCTGAACCTATCCGGTAAGGTAAGCAGGAGTGTTATGGAGCTTTCGCCCTTCGAGCAGGAGAAGACTAAGGCCTGCGGATTGTAAAACAGAAACCCAATTGTGGAGTCAAGGAGAAGGAAAGGTAAGCTGCACGAGGAGTGTACCAAGTCTAAGAGGTAGAGCAAGAGAATAGGCTGCTGCAATCATTCACTTTATGACTCATGTGCAATTAATTAACTAAGAAGTGAAGTGGCTGATCAATCTCACAACCGTCATCAGAACATTTATCCAAGTGAGTGCATCATGTGATGATTATGTGACAACACATGTCTGTCTCCGGTAACAACAACTGGCCCCCGTCCACAACCACATATTAGAGGAGTTCATATTGTAGCCAGCACACACAGTCGGCAGCATTTCCAAAATTGACGCACCTCTCTCTAGTCCACAGAGCTGAGTAGTCCTCTTAGAGTCATCATCATGTTGGTTTACCTGAAGTCGATAACTTCCTTCTTTTGGCTACTGAGATTGTCCGGCCCGAGTCCTTACATCATTCTGACTCCAATTAATGAATCAGTCTAACTCCGTCTCAGCCAAAATAAGATAGATCTACCTGCAGTGCACTCCTGTTGATGAACAAGATGAGAAACATTATTTCAATAATATTTTTGTACAGATTTGCGTTTGTTGACTAACTGGTCTGGTCTCTGAAGGCTGAGAAACAGAAAAAAGGAGTGGACACTGCAAGTTAATCTCGTTAAGTGTGAAACGGCCAAACACCTTCAGGAAAAATTATCACCCATCAGGTCCCAAACATTGCAACTCTGATTTTTTTTTTTTTACTTTGGCTCATCGACCTAAATGATTTAAATCTAACTCTGAAAAATCCCTTGGCTTCCTCCTGGACAACAACATGTCGATGAAAGAGCACATCAAGAATACAGCAAAAGGAGCACTGTGCACACTCAAAAACCTCAAGAAACTTAGGGTCATATTTACAATAAGTGGCGCAACCCTGCATATCAGCAGGGATGCGCCACTTATTGTGCGCCATGCCTCCGCCACCATGGATGCACCGCATTTACAATGCGGTGCACCATGGGACAAAAACGGCACAGATGCGTCACGCATCTGTGCCGTAAAAGTGCTGCATTGCTGGAGTTGCGTCGCAAGCGCGACGCAGCTCCAGCAGTGCTCTGGGGGGCCCTATCTTGTTAATGCTGCGTCATTCCTTACGCCTGCTTCAAGCAGGTGCAGGGTTTTGACGCAGCATGGGCCCCAAAGTGACTGAGTGAAATCTTGTGCCACTTTTAGGAGGCGTTCCTGCGCCGGAACGCCCCCCCCCTGCGAAGGAACGCCTCCTTCTGGCGCAGGGCTTTACAACGTGACGCATCTCCCAGATGCGTCTCGATGTAAATACCCCGCACCATGGCGCATCTTTTGCGCTGCCGCTGCATCACAAAGGTGACGCAATGGAGGCGTAAAAGTGGCGCAAGGGGCTTGTAAATCTGCCCCTTAAACCATTTATTCCCGCAGATGATTTAAAAATTGTGGTGCAATCTTTGGTCCTCTCTAAACTAGACTATGGTAAAGACACTCTCACTGGGATGCCTAAAACTCACCGCGGCCCCTCCCCCCCTTGTTGGAGGTAGGGGTCCTTATCCCGCACCGCTACCACCAAATGATGGAGGTGGGAGCCCCGGTTCCACACCTCTGTTGCCAGGTGCGAGATCCGGACCCCTCGTTTCAATGTTAAGCTAAGTAAGGGCATCGTCTGTGATATCCCTGTTCACCCCCTCAGTAACTTGGCATGAGATTGTGCAACCACACTCACAGCAACCCAATGATGTCATCACAAATAGATTTCACAGAACTCCACAGAAAATGTGAATAATCTATATATTAGAAAATATATGATATGACCACACAACACAAAACCCAACAAATAATAATGGGTAATATTCCTTCCGGTTGATTTGTAGGTTCTAAGCCCAACCACCACTTCTAACCAACAGTTAAGCTTACTTCTAACTGTTTCCAAAAGATTAGGCTGGTCGTATTGCTAGAATCACACGTGTTGCAAAAGAAAAGAAATACTGCCATGCGTAACTCTATACTCCTGTGCTGTGCAATAGAGAAACAATGCCATACATAGCGCCACAGTCATGTACTTTGCAATAGAAGGAATAATGCAATGCGTATCACTACCAGCATGACCTGTGCATGAAAGAAACAATGCAATGCGTCACACTACAATCATGCAATGAAGAAATAAGGCAATACGCCATGTTTGAATCACGTATTGTGCGATGAAGAAATAATACAATGCGCCACACTACAATCATGTACTCTGCATGGGAATAATAACGCAATGCGTAGTGCACCATGCATATAGTTCATCAGGCAAAAATAAGGTCAGGCATCATAGGACAGTTCGATAGTTCGTTAGCAGCAATAACGCACAGTGTGATACAACAGTTTAGGTGCTCCGGTAACAGTTGCCCCCTCCTGAATCAATGATGACACAAAAGTACCGCTTCTCACTCTGGCCCCAGTACTGCCCCTCTTCGGGCAAGGACATGCCTCTGTCCGAGCCAAAGCAACAAGTTTGCACAGCTGACAGAAGCGAGAGGCCGAAAGAGTATCCCTCCGAGCCCGCACTCCACCCCAGGTGATGATCCATGTTACCTGGGGGGGCGCAACCCCACTCTCCTCTCCTTCAGCGACTTTGGTCCAGAACTCCGTCAATGGGCACAGCGAGCTGCTACTGTTTCACTCTGAGGGCGCAATGACCTGGCCCTCCATGACTCACACCCTGCACCTATGAGACTCACTTCTTTGCTCGGTGCACACCACGAACAGGTGCTCTTCACCAACCCATTGGCTGCACCACGACATGCACCCTGCGTGTCCGAGTCTCCTCTCTTCTCCCCGTGCACACAACAACCAGGCGCTCTTCACCAACGCCTTCACTACAATACGCACCCTGCGCGTCCGAGTCTCCTCTCTTTTCCTGGTGCACACAACGACCAGGTGCTGTTCACCAATGCCTTGGATTGCACTTTGACACGCACCCTGCATGTCCAAGTCTCCTCTCTTCTCCCGGTGCACACAACGACCAGGTGCTCTTCACCAACGCCTTGGCTTGCACAACAAAAGGCACCCTCGCATCCGAATCTTCTCTCTTCCCCCGGTGCACAAAACTACCAGGCGCTCTTCACCAACGCCTTGGCTTGCACCACAACACGCACCCTGCGTGGCTGAGACTCAGCTTACTCCTGGGTGCCCATGATCACAAGGCACAACTTCTGAGGGTCTCAAGCTGCAAAATCACGTGCACACTGCGTTGATTTGGACTGCTCCAGAAACATGTTCCTGTGTTTCCAAACAGGGAGCCAGCTCACCTCGGGCCTTTGGAGTTCAGGACACTGCACAAAGCACACTCCTGTTCAAGAAGGGTGACACACCATCCAATGCAATGTCCCTTTAGTCTCTTCCTTAGTAAAAGCTACAAACTGCAGGCCAGCCCCAGATCAGGAAGCAAGGGTCAGTCCTATCCAGCAGTCTTTCAGCAACTTCTTCCTTGGCATAGGTTCCTCTTGACCACGAAAGAGGACAAAGCCTTTGTAGACCCTACCTGTCCATTTTGCCATTCAAAACTACACCAAATTCAAGGGGTTTCAGTTCTCTTAGTTACACCCCTTCATGACTTTGAAGTTCTTTATGCTCAGGGGTCCCTGACCCCTGCCTAAATCAGTTCTGGGTGTCTCCCTCCCAGTGTCACCTTTTTCCCTTTGGTACTGGGGCTGGATCTTAATCATTCAGCAGGAGATGGGTCAATTGGTTTATAGTACCAGCCCAGGCTTTTTCACTTCCCGGGCTTCTCCTCCCCCTATTCTCCAGATGCAGGGTAGCCTGGTGCCATCTCATCCCCTCCCTGGGTCAAGTCCTCTCCCGGCTCCTCTCACCTTTCAGATTCAGACAGTCAATCCACATTTCAGCAGAGACACACAGAAATGCTTAAAGCACAAAACTCAGCCACTTTCTAAAAGAGTGGTTTCTGAACACACAGGGACACAACCACTTTCACAGAAAGATGAGTTATGACACTGTGAGTTTATACATACTAAACTTCACCTCTCCATTTTAAACGTATAGGAAATTAGGCTTACAAACGCAACACCCAGCCTCCCCCATTCTGTCCTATGGGCAGGATGGCCTTTCAGTTTTTCACTGTCAGGACATAACACACACCTTAGTATATGTCCTGCCTTTTATTAACACCGTACCCTGCCCAGGGGTTACCCGGGACCTATCACAGGAGTGCCCAATGTATGAAAAAGAGAAAGTAAGGCCTGACAAGTGGTTGCACTTGTCAGGACAATATGCTAACTTAGCAAACTGCGCGCAGGCCCTACACTGCAGGCCTGAGTTCCCTTCTCCGCGCGCCTTTGCATTACTAGCCGTGGCACACACAGTGCACATCTCGAGGGACTTTACTAGTAAGGCAAATATACCAATCATGGCCAGCCAATTTCCATTACACTTTAAATATGGAACACTTGTACTTTGACACGGATCAGTACTGGCAAAGTATCCAAAGCATCTAAATTGGCAACCCTATGTCAGGAAAACGGTCAGTGGGAAAGCAAAAAGTTTAGGGAACTTTAGCCAAAAAGGCCAAGTCCTACACAACCCCGTCCCAGCCAAAAGCCAGGGTAGACCAATCAATACTTTGATGGACTTCCTGGCTTTGGGCGATAGAACCAGGACCCAGGCCCTCTACCAATGGGACACCCTCCAGTTCCCCGCCTTCCTTACCCTAGGGCTACTTCTTGATCACTACCCCCTGAGCCAACAATGCTGTTCCATGGATCCCTCCCTGCTAGTGAGACCACTCCAGGGCTTCTGGACCCATGCCAATCCCCACTGGAGTGGTAACCCGGGAAGACCCATTGGTCAGGATATTATTCCCAGTCATCCTGTCCTTCAAGTAAAAAGTGGGTTTCACTTGATCACTTCTAGGGGACCCAGCACCACTGGCTGGACACTGTCCCACTGGTGTACCCACTGGGGAACACACCCTCTCTTAACCTTCCATTAATTTTTCCAGGCCTTCCACTTAGGAATTGCTTCAGGACTGCAGGAGCTCTGACTCCAGACTCCCCATGCCCTCCTGACACTAGGTGTTCTTCCCCACACTGCTGGCAACTAGGCATGAGGCCTCCACCCTAGGGCTCTTCTACGGCCCCCCCCCAGTTTCCTGGGTGGTGCTGCTGATCCCTGGGGGTGCTGCTCACTCTGCCTCGCCCTCTTTGGAGACAAGGGACTAGCCAGCAACCCCTCCTCCCTTCTCTGGGGTATCCTTGCACCACTTGGCCCTCTTCCCTCTCTGGTGCCCCTTCAGGCCCCTGGACCCATTACTAGGGGTCCAGTTCTCATGCAGGCTCCCGAGAATCAAAAAGCCTACACCTTAACCCGGGGTGATGCAATGCTGGAAAATAATTTCTGAGCCTAGGCTCGCCGGGGGCCAAATTGGACAACCCCTCTAAATCATTTACCATGCTAACAACTACCCAATCTTCCAGTGCCCACTTGTACTCATCCACATTTGGCACTGGCTGTGCTCTGCCACCAATCACACTGGGCTCTGCTGGTCTACCCTTAATTTCCAGTTCCCTCATGCTTAACTCGTGAGCGAAGAGTATCCTCTTCTCTTCCAAGGCGAGAGCATTCCTGCTCTCCTCCACTTGGGTTTTAAGTTTTAACAAGTCCAACTCATGCAGTCTGACCCTATGGTTTTCCTCCAACTTCCCTGGTGAAAAACTCCTCCCTGAATGGCTACTACCAGCCCCTGCAGCTGGTCCCTCCACTGGCAAATTCTGTGGATCAAATCCATTCCCTGGGTCATCCTCATCCACCTCAATATCAAGTGTCTCCTGAGACTTTTTGGCTTCCCATCAGGTCCTTAAGGCCACTTGCAGCTCCTCCTTCTTGGCGCTACTCTTCATGGAACATCCCAAAGCTCTGCAGAATTTCCTTAACTTATCAACCTGCAGGTAAACAATGCCTCAATGTCAAACACTAATTCTGCAGCCTCAGCCTCACTGGCTATCTGGCTCTCCCCCTGAGACATGATGTGTGGATTAAATGTTACTCAACAAACCACCAAATCAAAACAATATGTTGTTACGTCGTGGTCTGCAATCAATTTATGACGTTCACTAATTACTGTGAGTGATTTTGCACATTCGCGTTTAATTTACGTTAGGATCGAATCCCACTGCTCAGCCGCCAAATGTTGGAGGTGGGGGTCCTTATCCCTCACTGCCGCACCAAATGCTGGAGGCGGGTGTCCCTGTCCCACACCACTGTTCCCAGGTGCGATATCGGACCCCTCCTTTCAACATTAGGCTAAGTAAGGACTGAGATAGCCCTGCTTACCCGCTTAGTAGCTTGGCATGAACAGCCAGGCACATCTCCAAGGCACAAGTATACAGTATGTGCTACCACACTCACAGCAACCCAATGATATCACCACAAATAGACTCCACACGAGTTTTGTATAAAACAAGTATAATCTTTATATAAGAGATATACGATCTTTATATAAGAGATCTACGATATGACCACACGATACAAATATAGTAATGGGTAATATTCCTTCCGGTGGATTGGTGGGTTCTAATCCCAATCACCGCTTCTAACCAACAGTCAAGCTCACTTCTAACCATTTCCAAAAGGTTAGGCAGGTCCTATTGCTAGAATCACACATGTTGCAAAAGAAAAGAAAAGAAATACTGCAAAGCGTAACGATATACTCCTGTACTGGGCAATAGAGAAACAATGTCATACGTAGCACCAAGGTCATGGACTTTGCAATAGAAGGAATACAGTAATGCGTTTCACTACAAGCATGCCCAGTGCAAGGAAGAAACAAAGCAATGCTTTACGCCACAATCATGTACTGTGCAATGAAGAAATAAGGCAATGTGCCACGTTATAATCATGTACTGTGCAATGAAGAAATAATGCAATGCGCCACATTACAATCATGTACTCTGCAAGGGAAAAATAACGCAGTACGTAGCGCACCAAGCATGTAGTTTATAGGCACAATTAAGGTCAGACATCATACGACTGTTCCATAGTTTGTTAGCAGCAATAATGCAAAGTGTAATACAACAGTTTAGGTGTGTGGTAACAGTTGACCCCCTCCTGGATCAATGATGACACAAAAGTACCGCTTCTCACACTGGCCCCAGTACTGCCCCTCCAAGGGCCAGCAAAGGCCTCGATCCGAGCTGAAGCAACAGGCTCGGGCAGCAGACAGAAGCGAAAGGCCAAGAGAGTGTCCCTTAGAGCCCGCACCCCACCCAAGGTGGTGATCCACATTACCTTGGGAAGTGCGACCCCACTCTGTTCTCCTCCTTCAGCGATTTAGGCCTTGATCAAGAACTCCATCAATGGGCACGGCGAGCTCGAGCTGGCGGCTCAGCTCATCTGGGGCTGCTGATCCAGGCCCCTACTGTTTCACTCCGAGGGCCCAATGACATGGCCCTCCTTCCGGCAGTCTCGTGGACACCGAGACACGCACTTGGCACTGTGGAGACTTACTTTGATTTCGGTGCACACACTATCCAGGCACTCCTCACCAGCGCCTCTGGTTGCACCTCGACATGCACTCTGCACGTCCCGTAGGGAAGAGAAGTGCTGAGGACATTTAAGATATACTGTGAAAGATGGCAAATGCCCACAGGTTTCATATACTTTACCCTTTTTGGAAAAGCAAATGTGTCCCATAGAGAATCTGGGTTAAGCCATTGCTAAATTATGTGAGAATTAGGTAAAGTGGAATCTATGACACCTCTCAAAGTTTCAAGTCGATGCCACAAAGTGGGAAGGTCCATTTGGTCCAAAACCACTGATAAGTACCGAATTACCAAAAGAGCCACTTCCTCACTTTCCCTTAGTCTTCTGATACCGACAGAATGCCCAGAGTATCTGGTAGAGCAACTGTGGTACCATTGCATCGACAGAAATGCGACTGACAAAGATCTAGTAACTATGAATGATGGCACCAACACGCTAGATAAACTGGGAATGCCATGGTCAGTCCAATCAAGCTTCTTAGCATTGATTTGAACTTGGGTGGATTTGTGGGTTTATTTGGTCCTCCTTTGCTAGATTATTGGAAATCACTACGCTCTTTCTAATTGCAGTTTTTTTGGAATTGATTTCACTCTTGTTCCGAGGTTTCAAGTGATCTTTACTGCGTGTGTTGTCTTGAGCTTCCCAGATGCTTTCAGTAGGTTCCATCCAGTTCACGTTTTAAGCACAACACCAGAGGTTCAATATGGTTCAAACGAATGTCTGACATAATATCGACAGACAGAATATCTACATACAAAAATATCGACGCAAAAATATCGAAATCAAAAATATCGGAGTCATATCTTCATAAAGGTAAGTACAAAAATATCAAAAAATTAATATCGTAGTACAAAAATATCGAAATTAAAAATATCGTTTTTTAAAATGTATTAATAATAATGTAAAAATAATTTTAAAATACATATAATTTTACAAATATTAAATAAAAATATTAAAACATAATTAAAAAATTAAAACTAATACATATACATTTAAAATAAATTAAAAACTTAATAAGTTAATGTAATTTTATTTTTTTTAATTTCATTTAATTGATTTAATTTAAATGTATTTTATTTTTACCTTGTACGACTGTACCCCAAAAACCCAAAACTGACCCTGAACCCTAAAAATACCCCTTTACCCAAAAACCCAAAACTGACCCTGAACCCTAAAAATACCCCTTTACCCAAAAACTGAAAACTGACACTGAACCCTAAAAATACCCCTTTACCCAAAAACCCAAAACTGACCCTGAACCCTAAAAATACCCCTTTACCCAAAAACTGAAAACTGACCCTGAACCCTATAAATACCCCTTTACCCAAAAACTGAAAACTGACCCTGAACCCAAAAAATACCCCTTTACCCAAAAACTGAAAACTGACCCTGAACCCTAAAAATACCCCTTTACCCAAAAACTGAAAACTGACCCTGAACCCTAAAAATACCCCTTTACCCAAAAACTGAAAACTGACCATGAACACTAAAAATACTCCTTTACCCAAAATTAATTAATATTATTTATTTACCAATTAATTATTAATTAACAATAACAATAAAGTAAATATATCAGCACATTAGCTGTAATTAATTAAATTTAATAATTAATATTATTTTTTCCAAATTAATTAATTAACAATAACAAAAAATTATATATATAAAAAAAATTACTCTAATTAATGTAATTAACTAATTAATATTAATTAATTACCAATTAATTATTAATTAAAAATATGTACAAAATTATATTAATTAATTAACTAATTAATAATAATTAATTACCAATTAATTATTAATTAGAAATATTTACAAACATATATTAATTAATTAATTATTATTAAATTACTTCCCACCTTATTCCCCTATAAACCCACAACCCGCTCTGATACTAAAACGCAAAAATGTAAACAAATTTACAAATTTTCAAACATACATTACAAAACATGTTTAACAAACAAATAAACAACATAATAAAATACATAACACTAAAAAATAATTTCGATATTAGTAAAATTCGATATTAGTAACATACATACCTTAAAAAAACGATATTCTGTCTGTCGATATTTTGGACATCGATATTCTATACTGTCCAAATTAAAACACCGATATTATTGTATATCGATATTTTAATTTCGATATTTTGTCTGCCTACCGGTTCAAACATCTTTTCCTTTAAAAGATGAAAGACGGTTCACTGAGCATTACAAATGATTTCTGTTATATAATCAAATTTCAAGTTGTCAGTCTATCAAGGACAGTGTTACATGACACTTGGAACAGATGCCAACTTTTTCGAATGTCAGCATCTTGAACGTGGGAACACGGCATCGAATAAAGAATTAAAGGACACAACGGAAAAAGCATAGCATAAACAACGGGTTTACAATTTCTTTCTATTATAACGATGACTCTTTGGAAATTAAACAGTAAGGCGATGAGGTGATGCTCATCCACCCCTTAATTGACCAATCATGGACACTCCAGGACCCTAGAGTTACGAATTTTAGATAGATAAGTTAGTCAAAAAGGGTATAAAAAGGACATTTGGAACGATTAAATTCGCTTGCTTTTTGATCTAATCTTTACACCCTGAGATGCTGTTGGACTGCAGAATTTTCTTATGGGGCAGGGACTTTTAAATGTTTCTGAACTTTAACTTTTGAATGGGTGCAGAGTCCTATGTGAGGGTAACATCGAGAGAGATCGCCTCGAGAAAGCCTGGCTCCTCAACCAGACCACAGACAACATGACCACCTTCAAACAAGCCACCCGCAAGCACCACAAGCTCATCCGCACTACCAAGAAGAAAACACTGAAGGAACGACTAGACAACAACGCCCACGACAGCAAGGAACGCTTCAGCATCGTCAAGGAGTTCTCCAACCCCAGCACAGGCAACAACAACATTACTCCTTCTCAAGACCTCTGCGACTCTCTCACCTCGTTCTTTCACCGCAAGATCGATGACATCCACAACAGCTTTGGCGCACCATCCACGCACCCTACCATCGAACCAACCCCCCCCACCGCCACCCTCCGCACCTGGACCACGGTTACCACCGAAGACACAGCCCGCACGATGAACACCATCCACTCCGGATCTCCGACCGACTCCTGCCCCCACCACGTCTTCAACAAGGCCGACGCCATCATCGCACCCAAACTGCGGGACATCATCAACATCTCCTTCGACACCGCCACCTTCCCAGAGACCTGGAAGCATTCCGAGCTCAGCGCCCTACTGAAGAAACCAACAGCGGACCCCACCTACCTCAAGACCTTTCGCCCCATCTCGCTCCTCCCTTTTCCTGCCAAAGTCATCGAGAAGACCGTCAACAGCCAGCTTGCCACCTTCCTCGAGACGAACGGATGCCTTGACCCTTCGCAGTCCGGTTTCTGAGCCAACCACAGCACCGAGACCGCCCTCATCGCTGCCACCGACGACATCAGAACCCTGCTCGACAACAGGGAAACAGCGGCCCTCATCCTCCTGGATCCCTCCGCAGCATTCGACACGGTCTGCCACTGCACCCTAGTCCAACGCCTGAGCAACACAGGTTTCCAAGAGAAGGCTCTGGAATGGATCATCTCGTTCCTCGCCGGAAGAACACAGAGAGTCCGCCTCCCCTCGTTTCGATCCGAGGCCACCAAAGTCATCTGCGGCGTATCGCAAGGATCATCACTCAGCCCCACCCTCTTCAACGTCTACATGAGACCCCTTGCAGCCATCGCACGCCAACACAACCTCAACATCATCTCCTGCGCTGATGACACCAAACTGATCCTCTCCCTCACCAGTGACCGCGTCAACGCCAGAACTAGCCTACACGAAGGGATGAAAGACGTTGCCGAGTGGATGAAGGACAGCCGTCTGAAAATGAACTCAGACAAGATGGAAGTCCTCATCCTGGGACCATCACTCTCCGCCTGGGACGACACCTGGTGGCCCCCGGCCCTAGGCAGCGCACCCATGCCAACAGACCACGCATGCAACCTGGGCTTCATCCTGGACTCCTCCCTCTCGATGACCAGACAAGTCAAAGCCGTCTCCTCATCATGCTTCAACACCCTACGCACGCTCCGTAAGATCTTCCGATGGATCCCGACCGAAACCAGGAAGACGGTCACCCAGGCACTCGTCACAAGCCGACTGGACTATGGAAACACCCTCTACGCCGGAACCACAGCCAAGCTACAGAAAAGACTCCAACGCATCCAGAACCCCTCCGCCCGACTCATCCTGGACATCCCCCGATGCAGCCACATCTCTGGACACCTGAGGGACCTGCACTGGCTCGCCGTCAGCAAGAGAATCACGTTCAGACTCCTCACCCATGCACAAGAGTCCCTCCACGACCTGGGCCTCAAGTACCTCAACGACCGCCTGACCTTCTACACGCCCACCCGCCAGCTACGCTCGACAAGCCTCGCCCTCGCCACCGTACCACGCATCCGAAGAGCCACCGCCGGAGGAAGATCCTTCTCCTACCTGGCGGCCAAGACATGGAACTCCCTCCCCACCGACCTCCGGCTGACCCAGGACCATCTCGCCTTCAGGAGACAACTCAAGACCTAGCTGTTCAAGCAATAGCAGACCACCCTTCCCCCAAGCGCCTTGAGACCCTCCGGGTGAGTATTGCGCTATACAAATGCTATGATTGATTGATTGATTGATTGACTGTCAGTTCAAACGATGCGTGGTGCGCCAGCTGACACAGCTCAGCCATCAGAGGGCAGGCCTTAACAAAAATAGCTGGAACCCTGAACCTGCATCGATAACTCCCTCTTCTGAGACATTTTTTTTTTTTGTTTTGGTGGGAGGGACTTTAGTTGTGGGTGGAGAATTGGGAATAGAGTTGGGACCAGGAGTTTGAGCTTTGTTGGATAGTTTTCTTTGGACATTGCACATTGGTTGGGAATGGGGAGATTTGTTTGGTGAAAAGGGTGGGCTTGGTGTGTTTTTACTTATATTGTTGAAAGTAAGTAAAGAGAAAAATTATTCTTCTATTTTATGCCTGACGCAGTTTCTATTTTTTTGTGTTTTAATTTTACTTTGCACTGCTGCCTTTTCATGCAGCCTGTTTTTTAAATCCACTTATCAAAGTGTATAACGGTTAGTTATAATTAGTTCTACCCTTGTCCTACTGCCCTCAGACAGTAAATGTATTGATCATTGGAGGTGTATGCTACCATAGCCTATGTTGCCTACAATAACCTAGATAAAACAAGCCTTGGCATAAGCAATAGGGCTTGCTTTAGGGATCTAATACGTTTTTAGCCATGCAGCACATTATCCTGGGTGCTACAACGTGTACTGTTATTTAACATGGACACTTTGACACTAATAGGCATATTATAGGACTGCATTGTGAAGTACTTAAAGTTTTTTTTGTACAATTAATATTAACTTTGTCTGTGCTATCAAGGTAGGGCAGGGTGGGCAGTTTGATAGTTCTGGGCATGCGCCGACAAAAGAGAGCTTGGGGGAGAGGAAGTATTTGTAGGCATTGACTTGGTGGTAGTGGGTTCGAGACCAGCCCTCCCATATGTTTTCACAGCCAAACGCTACTCTCATAATGAAGGAAGATGTGAGCCCGCATGGGCCGTGGAGCAGTGCATGGTGGCTTGGGTAACACGTCCTGGCACAAAGGGTACATGTGAAGGGGGTGTTAGGGCCACCTAAATGACAAACCGAGCCAGCTGTTGGCATCTTCCATCAGGGCCAGCGGCTGGAGGGGTGAACTGGTTTATCCGGCTATGGAGTCTGTCTTACTGTCCCAGAAGCACAGCCCCTAATGCAAGATGAGACAATTCATTCCACTCTTGCATTTTTCCTGATGTGTAAACTACACTAAGCAGAAGGGTGGCGCTTAGGTTGTTAAAGCCGGCAGCCTGAGTAATGCGCTTTCGCATTACATCACCAGTAAAGTTCAGCTCGTCATTTGATAATGTCACCAGTCACACAGCAGAGAACTTCCAAGCCCGGTCACAAGGCACTCAAAACAAGCCCGGCCACAAATGCAGCTGCAGCGTCCCACGAGTGAGTGGTGCGCGCGCGCGCTTGCGAGCCGCTGCTTATAACCGCCAGCCATAGGCCAGAAGTCCAGAGAGATTCCAAGAGGTCGTTTTCTTGGAGAAGCGCATGCACGCTGCGCTAGGCACGACCTAAAAAGGATCTCAACGTACTTATCTGCAGTAGAAGTTAGTTACTCACTAAAAAAACTACTTCACTTGACTCCATAGTTCTCTTACTTGAATAGATGAAGCAATGGCTATTACCTCTCTCAATCTTCTAAAACCATACTGCAGGATTTCCCAAGGTGCCTTCTAAATTTCTAAATGGTAATGGTAGTAGTAGCAGGCGAGTGTGCTAACAGGGAAGGCATCACAACAAGTGAAGTCCCACTCCCATAAAGGTGAGCTTCAATTGTAGGATTCATCAAAAAGATTATCCATCACAGGAAACTAAATTGAAAGAAAAACACAAATGTGTTGGTTATATATTAATATAATAGCTTTACAAATACTGAGACCAGGCTACTACCACCAAAACACATCAAAGAATAACTAGCAATAGTAACTTCTTATGATCAATGGGGAGCAATTATTAAATTAAAGCTATAGTTACAAAATATTCAAGTCGGGAGAAGTGGAATCAGAGTCTGGGGTGGACAACATTAAGCGTTTATACAACACAAGGCCTTAATGATGATGTTGACAAATTATGCTCTTATAATCTAAAATATGGATCTGTTTTATGCTTGGGTTGGTAAGTGAAACTGGTGTGGGCTATTGCTCAGGTAATTGAAAATCCTGCAGTGATTTGGTGTCACTTTCACCACATCTGCCCCAATGAGTGTATGATCCAGTTATGGTGTAAATAAAGTCACACCTCAACGAATCACGCAGCTTGGAGGAAGAGGGTTAGGGATTTGATGAATGGATGGGAAAGGGAATTTGGGGGAAGGTATGACAAATACAAACACTACACAACAACATTCATAAGGGCGATGAGCAGCCGATCATCATCAATTGCTTGTGGAGGAAAGTAGTAAATGAGTATGACACAGATCATTTAAATACATAGAAAACAGTCCTTCAGCCCCAGAGACCCAAGATATATATCTAAATGTTCAGTCATCTACATTTGAAAAATTCAAATTACCAAGGAGTGAAGTGAACCCACAACGTTCTAAAAATGATGATTGTAAAAGAACAATCATACTGTAATGCCAAAGTGAGCAATGTATCTGCATTCTTCTTGGAATGTCTGTCACTCTTGGGTGCTTGGCTGAACCTATCCGGTAAGGTAAGCAGGAGTGTTATGGAGCTTTCGCCCTTCGAGCAGGAGAAGACTAAGGCCTGCGGATTGTAAAACAGAAACCAAATTGTAGAGTCAAGGAGAAGGAAAGGTAAGCTGCATGAGGAGTGTACCAAGTCTAAGAGGTAGAGCAAGAGCATAGGCTGCTGCAATCATTCACTTTATGACTCATGTGAAATTAATTAACTAAGAAGTGAGAGTAATTTTAAACCACTCATAGACAAGTAGCTGCATGTAACTGGCTGATCAATCTCACAACCGTCATCAGTACATTTATCCAAGTGCGTGCATCATGTGATGATTATGTGACAACACATGTCTGTCTCCGGTAACAACAACCGGCCCCCGTCCACAACCACATATTAGAGGAGTTCATATTGTAGCCAGCACACACAGTCGGCAGCATTTCCAAAATTGACGCACCTCTCTCTAGTCCACAGAGCTGAGTAGGCCTCTTAGAGTCATCATCATGTTGGTTTACCTGAAGTCGATAACTTCCTTCTTTTGGCAACTGAGATTGTCCGGCCCCGAGTCCTTACATCATTCTGACTCCAATTAATGAATCAGTCTAACTCCGTCTCAGCCAAAATTGTTGCGTGTTTATCTAGGTTCCTGATCGATACTGTGACCTTATGCCCCTATTCGGCTATAAATCCATTTATTCCCTATATTGGCATAACCGTTAAAGTGCGATATTCAGAAAGTCATCTCTGGCATCACACGAACAGAGCCACATTCCAGCATAGTTCTCTGCCACTTCCTTTGCGACCAATTAGTGCAATGACAGAGCAGGAGTCACTATCTGATATTCCTAGATTAACACTCCGAGTTCTTCAACAAGATAAAAACTCAGCAAACCTGGAAATCCCTGCTTGCTGTGTTTTGATTAGTAATGGAACTCTAATGAGCAACTGATAGCTATCACTTCCTAGTGACATCTTTAATTGACGTCTTATGTCCAGCAAACTTGCGTCAAACCCGGCACCTGTCAGGTATAAATATTACCAACGTTGCCTTAAGCAATAGCTAGTTGCCTGTTGCTAGCTGTCTGCAAGACCCCGTGTTGGTGAAGCTAGCACCCTGTCGCTGCAGCCTGCTGTCCCCTTGGTGGTGAAGCTACTGATACCATTATCGCTGCTAAAGCGCGAACGATGGTGTGGTGCGCTTAGGAGCTGAACAGCCGTCCCTCTGCGAAGAGCCCAGCAGATTCCAGCTGCCGCGGACGCTGTCCCCCGCCTCCTCCTCCCGACGCGCTGAAGAGAGCCGCTGCCTTTCTCCTGCAGAGAAATCCAGCTCCAGCGTTTCCGGTCTGCCCTCGCGGGTGACTGGGATATTGAGTGCCCCCTGAAGGAAATACCAGACTTCCATCATTCTATTCAGAGGTATGGTGTTGACTAAACTCTTAGAGGAGAATTCTTGAAGCAAACCTTGGCAAAACCAACTTAACTTAAAGCTACTTACTTACTCCCCTTCCACGTGTTAGGCTTAGGTCAGGCACACTGGGGTAGGCTTAGTTAGAAGCACCAGTTGAGTATTTTAGCCTAATGTATATATGACTGTATATATGTTTTATTACTTTTAAACCATTGTATGGCTAAGAAATCATATAAATGCTTTTACAGTATTATTTCGCAATCCTTATCTTACTGTACGTACTTTTTATAATAACAAGTCTTGCAATTGTGGCAATACATTTCTCTTGTACGAGAAGAAAGACTGTTCAATAAATGTTAACCCTTTATTGACAAACGCCCGTCTCTCTATTCTCTACATCTCGTGAAAGTAAACTGCACTAACCTGACTGAGTGAAATACATGTCTATTGTTTCACACGACCCTAGAGATCGACTCTTGATCTGAGGAGCAAAGTTGTCATGTTGCACGGTTGTTGGAAAGCTGAATCCCTTCTTGTCTGTGCCAAGGAAGCTGATCACTTCCTATGCAGAGAAGAAAGTTTCCAGTGACCTCTGAGCTAGTTGGTAACACACCCAATTAAGTTTAGCATAGTCAGTGGAGGCCTGGAATATCCGCAGTTCCACGTCGATACTACTGTTTATGTTATTCCAATGCGCAGGGCCTAGTGGGAAACTAGGAACTACACTACAAAATAAGATAGATCTACCTGCAGTGCACTCCTGTTGATGAACAAGATGAGAAACATTATTTCAATAATATTTTTGTACAGATTTGCGTTTGTTGACTAACTGGTCTGGTCTCTGAAGACTGAGAAACAGAAAAAAGGAGTGGACACTGCAAGTTAATCGCGTTAAGTGTGAAACGGCCAAACACCTTCAGGAAAAAATATCACCCATCAGGTCCCAAACATTGCAACTCTGATTTTTTTATTTTACTTTGGCTCATCGACCTAAATGCTTTAAATCTAACTCTGAAAAATCCCTTGGCTTCCTCCTGAACAACAACATGTCAATGAATGAGCACATCAAGAATACAGCAAAAGAAGCACTGTGCACACTCAAAAACCTCAAGAAACTTAGGGGCATATTTACAATAAGTGGCGCATCCCTGCATATCAGCAGGGATGCGCCACTTATTGTGCGCCATGCCTCCGCCACCATGGATGCACCGCATTTACAATCCGGCGCACCATGGGACAAAAACGGCACAGATGCGTCACGCATCTGTGCCGTAAAAGTGCTGCATTGCTGGAGTTGCGTCGCAAGCGCGACACAGCTCCAGCAATGCTCTTGGGGACCCTATCTTGTTAAAGCCGCATCATTCCTTACATCTGCTTCAAGCAGGTGCAGGGTTTTGACGCAGCATGGGCCCCAAAGTGACTGAGTGAAATCTTGTAGATTTCACTCAGCCACTTTTATGAGGCGTTCCTGCGCCGGAACGCCCACCCCCCGCACAGGAACGCCTCCTTCTGGCGCATGGCTTTACAACGTGACGCATCTCCCAGATGCGTCTCGTTGTAAATACACCGCACCATGGTGCATCTTTTGCGCTGCCGCTGTGTCACAAAAGTCACGCAACGGTGGCGTAAAAGAGGTGCAAGGGGCTTGTAAATCTGCCCCTTAAACCATTTATTCCCGCAGATGATTTAAAAATTGTGGTGCAATCTTTGGTCCTCTCTAAACTAGACTATGGTAAAGACACTCTCACTGGGATGCCTAAAACTCACCGCGGCCCCTCCCCCCCTTGTTGGAGGTAGGGGTCCTTATCCCGCACAACCACCACCAAATGATGGAGGTGGGAGCCCTTGTCCCACACTTCTGTTGCCAGGTGCGAGATCCGGACCCCTCGTTTCAATGTTAAGCTAAGTAAGGGCATTGTCTGTGATATCCCTGTTCACCCCCTTAGTAGCTTGGCATGAGAATGTGCACCCACACTCACAGCAACCCAAAGATGTCATCACAAATAGATTCCACAGAACTCCACAGAAAACGTGAATAATCTTTATATTAGAAAATATATGATATGACCACACAACACAAAACCCAACAAATAATAATGGGTAATATTCCTTCCGGTTGATTTGTAGGTTCTAAGCCCAACCACCACTTCTAACCAACAGTTAAGCTTACTTCTAACTGTTTCCAAAAGGTTAGGCTGGTCGTATTGCTAGAATCACACGTGTTGCAAAAGAAAAGAAATACTGCCATGCGTAACTCTATACTCCTGTGCTGTGCAATAGAAAAACAATGCTATACATAGCGCCACAGTCATGTACTTTGCAATAGTAGGAATAATGCAATGCGTCACACTACAATCATGTACTGTGCAATGAAGAAATAAGGCAATACGCCATGTTTGAATCACGTACTGTGCGATGAAGAAATAATACAATGCGCCACACTACAATTATGTACTCTGCATGGGAATAATAACGCAATGCGTAGCACACCATGCATATAGTTCATCAGGCACAAATAAGGTCAGGCATCATAGGACAGTTTGATAGTTCGTTAGCAGCAATAACGCACAGTGTGATACAACAGTTTAGGTGCTCCGGTAACAGTTGCCCCCTCCTGAATCAATGATGACACAAAAGTACTGCTTCTCACTCTGGTCCCAGTACTGCCCCTCCTCGGGCCAGGACATGCCTCTGTCCGAGCCAAAGCAACAGGTTTGCACAGCTGACAGAAGCGAGAGGCCGAAAGAGTATCCCTCCGAGCCCGCACCCCACCCCAGGTGATGATCCATGTTACCTGGGGGCGCCACCCCACTCTCCTCTCCTTCAGCGACTTCGATCCAGAACTCCGTCAATGGGCACGGCGAGCTGCTACTGTTTCACTCTGAGGGTGCAATGACCTGGCCTTCCATGACTCACACCCTGCACGTATGAGACTCACTTCTTTGCTCGGTGCACACCACGACCAGGTGCTCTTCACCAACCCCTTGGCTGCACCACGACATGCACCCTGCGTGTCCGAGTCTCCTCTCTTCTCCCCGTGCACACAACAACCAGGCGCTCTTCACCAACGCCTTCACCACAATACGCACCCTGCGCGTCCGAGTCTCCTCTCTTTTCCTGGTGCACACAACGACCAGGTGCTGTTCACCAATGCCTTGGATTGCACTATGACACGTACCCTGCGTGTCCAAGTCTCCTCTCTTCTCCCGGTGCACACAATGACCAGGTGCTCTTCACCAAAGCCTTGGCTTGCACAACAAAATGCACCCTCGCATCCAAATCTCCTCTCTTCCCCCGGTGCACAAAACTACCAGGCGCTCTTCACCAACGCCTTGGCTTGCACCACAACATGCACCCTGCGTGGCTGAGACTCAGCTTACTCCTGGGTGCCCACGATCACAAGGCACAACTTCTGAGGGTCTCAAGCTGCAAAATCACGTGCACACTGCGTTGCTTTGGACTGCTCCAGAAACATGTTCCTGTGTTTCTAAACAGGGAGCCAGCTCACCTTGGGCCTTTGGAGTTCAGGACACTGCACAAAGCACAGTCCTCTTTCAAGAAGGGTGACACACCATCCACTGCAATGTCCCTTTAGTCTCTTCCTTAGTAAAAGCTACAAACTGCAGGCCAGCCCCAGATCACGAAGCAAGGGTCAGTCCTATCCAGCAGTCTTTCAGCAACTTCTTCCTTGGCATAGGTTCTTCTTGACCACGAAAGAGGACAAAGCCTTTGTAGACCCTACCTGTCCATTTTGCCATTCAAAACTACACAAAATTCAAGGGGTTTCAGTTCTCTTAGTTACACCCCTTCATGACTTTGAAGTTCTTTATGCTCAGGGGTCCCTGACCCCTGCCTAAATCAGTTCTGGGTGTCTCCCTCCCAGTGTCACCTTTTTCCCTTTGGTACTGGGGTCTGGATCCTAATCATTCAGCAGGAGATGAGTCAATTGGTTTATAGTACCAGCCCAGGCCTTTTCACTTCCCGGGCTTCTCCTCCCCCTATTCTCCAGATGCAGGGTAGCCTGGTGCCATCTCATCCCCTCCCTGGGTCAAGTCCTCTCCCAGCTCCTCTCACCTTTCAGATTCAGACAGTCAATCCACATTTCAGCAGAGACACACAGAAATGCTTAAAGCACAAAACTCAGCCACTTTCTAAAAGAGTGGTTTCTGAACACACAGGGACAAAACCACTTTCACAGAAAGATGTGTTATGACACTGCGAGTTTATACATACTAAACTTCACCTCTCCATTTTAAACGTATAGGAAATTAGGCTAACAAACACATCACCCAGCCTCCCCCATTCTGTCCTATGGGCAGGATGGCCTTTCAGTTTTTCACTGTCAGGACATAACACACACCTTAGTATATGTCCTGCCTTTTATTAACACCGTACCCTGCCCAGAGGTTACCCGGGACCTATCACAGGAGTGCCCAATGTATGAAAAAGGGAAAGTTAGGCCTGACAAGTGGTTGCACTTGTCAGGACAACATGCTAACTTAGCAAACTGCGCGCAGGCCCTACACTGCAGGCCTGAGTTCCCTTCTCTGCGCGCCTTTGCATTACTAGCCCTGGCACACACAGTGCACATCTCAAGGGACTTTACTAGTAAGGCAAACATACCAATCATGGCCAGCCAATTTCCATTACACTTTAAATATGGAACACTTGTACTTTGACACTGATCAGTACTGGCAAAGTATCCAAAGCATCTAAATTGGCAACTCTATGTCAGGAAAACGGTCAGTGGGAAAGCAAAAAGTTTAGGGAACTTTAGCCAAAAAGGCCAAGTCCTACACAACCCCCTCCCAGCCAAAAGCCAGGGTAGACCAATCAATACTTTGATGGACTTCCCGGCTTTGGGCGATAGAACCAGGACCCAGTTCCTCTACCAATGGGACACCCTCCTGTTCCTCGCCTTCCTGACACTAGGGCTACTTCTTGATCACTACGCCCTGAGCCAACAATGCTGTTCCATCGATCCCTCCCTGCTAGTGAGACCCCTCCAGGGCTGCTGGACCCATGCCAATCCCCACTGGAGTGGTAACCCGGGGAGACCCATCGGTCAGGATATTATTCCCAGTCATCCTGTCCTCCAAGTAAAAAGTGGGTTTCACTTGGTCACTTCTAGGGGACCCAGCACCACTGGCTGGACACTGTCCCACTGGTGTACCCACTGGGGAACACACCCTCTCTTAACCTTCCATTAATTTTTCCGGGCCTTCCACTTAGGAATTGCACCCACAAACTTCAGGACTGCAGGAGCTCTGACTCCAGACTCCCCATGCCCTCCTGACGCTAGGTGTTCTTCCCCACACTGCTGGCAACTAGGCATGAGGCCTCCACCCTAGGGCTCCCCTACGGCCTCCCCAGTTTCCTGGGTGGTGCTGCTGATCCCTAGGGGTGCTGCTAACTCTGCCTCGCTCTCTTTGGAGACAGGGGGCTAGCCAGCAACCCCTCCTCCCTTCTCTGGGGTATCCTTGCACCACTTGGCCCTCTTCCCTCTCTGGGGCCCCTTCAGGCCCCTGGACCCATGACCAGGGGTCCGGTTCTCATGCAGGCTCCCGAGAATCAAAAAGCCTACACCTTAACCCGGGGTGACGCAATGCTGGAAAATAATTTCTGAGCCTAGGCTCGCCGGAGGCCAAATTGGACAACCCCTCCAAATCCTTTACCATGCTAATAACTACCCAATCTTCCAGTGCCCACTTGTACTCATCCACACTTGGCACTGGCTGTGCTCTGCCACCAATCACTCTGGGTTCTGCTGGTCTACCCTTAATTTCCAGTTCCCTCATGCTTAACTCGTGAGCGAAGAGTATCCTCTTCGCTTCCAAGGCGAGAGCATTCCTGCTCTCCTCCACTTGGGTTTTAAGTTTTAACGACTCCATGGGTCATCCTCATCCACCTCAATATCACCTGTCTCCTGAGACTTTTTGGCTTCCCACCAGGTCCTTATGGCCACTTGCAGCTCCTCCTTCTTGGCGCTACTCTTCATGGAACATCCCAAAGCTCTGCAGAATTTCCTTAACTTATCAACCTGCAGGTAAACAATGCCTCAATGTCAAACACTAATTCTGCAGCCTCAGCCTCACAGGCTATCTGGCTCTCCCCCTGAGACATGATGTGTGGATTAAAGGTTACTCAACAAACCACCAAAACAAAACAATATGTTACAAATGGGGGTGGGGTCGCACAATACTCACACACCGGCGGTGTCGCCCCTAAGGACTCTGGTGTTGCAGATGGCTGCCAATATCTGTCAGGTATAGTACCACTCGGGCGCGTAGGTGCGGGATCCCAGGCTCGTCAGCCAAGAGCTCAAGGGAGCTTTAAAGTTACAAATGGGGGTGGGGTCGCACACTACTCACACACCGGCGGTGTCGCCCCTAAGGACTCTGGTTAGTGTAGTTACGTGTTCACGATGCATTATCTTTCGATCTTCCGCTATCTTCGCTGTCTTCCTCATCCCTGGAAACGTGTTTCGGGGTATTACCCCACATCAGCAAGGAAAAGGCCGTGTTCTGGGGTTGCCGATGGCTGCCAATATCTGCCAGGTATAGTACCACTCGGGCGCGTAGGTGCGGGATCCCAGGCTCGTCAGCCAAGAGCTCAAGGGAGCTTTAAAGTTACAAATGGGGGTGGGGTCGCACACTACTCACACACCGGCGGTGTCGCCCCTAAGGACTCTGGTTAGTGTAGTTACGTGTTCGCGATGCATCGTCTTTCGATCTTCCGCTATCTTCGCTGTCTTCGCCATCCCTGGACACGTGTTTCGGGGTATTACCCCTCATCAGCAGGGATAGGCCGTGTTCTGGGGTTGCTGATGGCTGCCAATATCTGCCAGGTATAGTACCACTTGGGCGCGTAGGTGCGGGATCCCAGGCTCGTCAGCCAAGAGCTCAAGGGAGCTTTAAAGTTACAAATGGGGGTGGGGTCGCACACTACTCACACACCGGCGGTGTCGCCCCTAAGGACTCTGGTTAGTGTAGTTACGTGTTCGCGATGCATCGTCTTTCGATCTTCCGCTATCTTCGCTGTCTTCGCCATCCCTGGACACGTGTTTCGGGGTATTACCCCTCATCAGCAGGGATAGGCCATGTTCTGGGGTTGCCGATGGCTGCCAATATCTGCCAGGTATAGTACCACTCGGGCACCTAGGTGCGGGATCCCAGGCTCGTCAGCCAAGAGCTCAAGGGAGCTTTAAAGTTACAAATGTGGGTGGGGTCGCACACTACTCACACACCGGCGGTGTCGCCCCTAAGGACTCTGGTTAGTGTAGTTACGTGTTTGCGATGCATCGTCTTTCGATCTTCCGCTATCTTCGCTGTCTTCGCCATCCCTGGACACGTGTTTCGGGGTATTACCCCTCATCATCAGGGATAGGCCGTGTTCTGGCGTTGCCGATGGATGCCAATATCTGCCAGGTATAGTACCACTCGGGCGCGTAGGTGCGGGATCCCAGGCTCGTCAGCCAAGAGCTCAAGGGAGCTTTAAAGTTACAAATGGGGGTGGGGTCGCACACTACTCACACACCGGCGGTGTCGCCCCTAAGGACTCTGGTTAGTGTAGTTATGTGTTCGCGATGCATCGTCTTTCGATCTTCCGCTATCTTCGCTGTCTTCGCCATCCCTGGACACGTGTTTCGGGGTATTACCCCTCATCAGCAGGGATAGGCCGTGTTCTGGGGTTGCCGATGGCAGCCAATATCTGTCAGGTATAGTACCACTCGGGCACGTAGGTGCGGGATCCCAGGCTCGTCAGCCAAGAGCTCAAGGGAGCTTTAAAGTTACAAATGGGGGTGGGGTCGCACACTACTCACACACCGGCGGTGTCGCCCCTAAGGACTCTGGTTAGTGTAGTTACGTGTTCGCGATGCATCGTCTTTCGATCTTCCGCTATCTTCGCTGTCTTCGCCATCCCTGGACACGTGTTTCGGGGTATTACCCCTCATCAGCAGGGATAGGCTGTGTTCTGGGGTTGCCAATGGCTGGCAATATCTGCCAGGTATAGTACCACTCGGGCGCGTAGGTGCGGGATCCCAGGCTTGTCAGCCAAGAGCTCAAGGGAGCTTTAAAGTTACAAATGGGGGTGGGGTCGCACACTACTCACACACCGGCGGTGTCGCCCCTAAGGACTCTGGTTAGTGTAGTTACGTGTTCGCGATGCATCGTCTTTCGATCTTCCGCTATCTTCGCTGTCTTCGCCATCCCTGGACACGTGTTTTGGGGTATTACCCCTCATCAGCAGGGATAGGCCGTGTTCTGGGGTTGCCGATGGCTGCCAATATCTGCCAGGTATAGTACCACTCGGGCGCGTAGGTGCGGGATCCCAGGCTCGTCAGCCAAGAGCTCAAGGGAGCTTTAAAGTTACAAATGGGGGTGGGGTCGCACACTACTCACACACCGGCGGTGTCGCCCCTAAGGACTCTGGTTAGTGTAGTTACGTGTTCGCGATGCATCGTCTTTCGATCTTCCGCTATCTTCGCTGTCTTCGCCATCCCTGGACACGTGTTTCGGGGTATTACCTCTCATCAGCAGGGATAGGCCGTGTTCTGGGGTTGCCAATGGCTGCCAATATCTGCCAGGTATAGTACCACTCGGGCGCGTAGGTGCGGGATCCCAGGATCGTCAGCGAAGAGCTCAAGGGAGCTTTAAAGTTACAAATGGGGGTGGGGTCGCACACTACTCACACACCGGCGGTGTCGCCCCTAAGGACTCTGGTTAGTGTAGTTACGTGTTCGCGATGCATCGTCTTTCGATCTTCCGCTATCAAAACAATATGTTGTTACGTCGCGGTCTGCAATCAATTTATGACGTTCACTACTTACTGTGAGTGATTTTGCACATTCGCGTTTAATTTACGTTAGGATCGAATCCCACTGCTCAGCCGCCAAATGTTGGAGGTGGGGGTCCTTATCCCTCACTGCCGCACCAAATGCTGGAGGCGGGTGTCCCTGTCCCACACCGCTGTTCCCACATGCGATATCGGACCCCTCCTTTCAACATTAGGCTAAGTAAGGACTGAGATAGCCCTGCTTACCCGCTTAGTAGCTTGGCATGAGCAGCCAGGCACATCTCCAAGGCACAAGTATACAGTATGTGCAACCACACACACGAGTTTTGTATAAAACAAGTATAATCTTTATATAAGAGACTAGCAGCCCGTCCCGACCTTGTCCGGGAGCAATCATGCTTCAGGACCCCCGCCCGCCCGACGTTGTCCGTGGGTCCTCCGGATCCTTCCTTCATATAATGCAGTATTATACCTCTATGTTTCCTTTGTACGCTTTTGTAACCTGCACACGTCACATTTTGCTCATGTAATGCACCGTTTGCTAGCTGTTGTATTTTGTTGGCTCACGATTCTCACTTTTATAATCCACTCACTTTTGTAATGCACGGTTTGCTACCTCTTTTGCTTCATTTAATGCTCAATGCTCCTCCCCGCCTGTATTTCACCTACGCTCACCGCTCCTCCCCGCCACTTTTTCCTCATGTAATGCACCGTTTGTTACCTCTTGTATGTTGTTGACTCTCGATTCTAACTTTTGTACGATACTCACTTTTTCTATTGCACTCACTTTTGTAATGTCCGTTGGTTCCCCTGGAGCCTTCCTTTATATATTGCAGTATTATAACTCTATGTTTCGTTTGTACTCTTTTGTAACCTGCATGTGTCACTTTTTCCTCATGTAATGCACCGTTTGCTAGCTCTTGTATTTTGTTGGCTCACGATTCTCACTTTTGTAATGCACGGTTTGCTACCTCTTTTGCTTCATTTAATGTTGACCGCTCCTCCCCGCCTGTATTTCACCTACGCTCACCGCTCCACCCCGCCTGTATTTCACCTACGCTGACCGCTCCTCCCCGCCTGTGTTTCACCTACGCTCACCTCTCCTCCCCGCCTGTATTTCTCCTACGATCACCGCACCTCCCCGCCTGTATTTCACCCATGCTGACCGCTCCTCCCCGCCTGTATTTCACCTACGCTCACCGCTCCTCCCCGCCTGTAGCTTTTGTATTTCACCTACCTCATCCGCCGCTCACCGCTCCTCCCCACCGCCTGTCCGCCGCTCCTCCCCGCCTGTCCACCGCACCTCCCCGCGCTGATGTCCGCCGCTCCTCCCTGACTCCTGATGTCAGCACACACGTCGCGGCCGGCCGGCGCTACTTCCAAGGGACTACTTTTTTTTTTAGGTAAATATTTTAAATACCGTATATTTTTTTTTTTCATATAGCCTATGTCCATCTATAGACCCTGCCAATTACAACAATGTATTGGGTGTTTGGATTGGCGCTGTGGTTCCCGAGTTTACCCGCCTCAAAGGTCCAAAGTTCTTGCTTTGTAATAGTAGTATATATATACGATATGACCACACGATACAAATATAGTAATGGGTAATATTCCTTCCGGTGGATTGGTGGGTTCTAATCCCAATCACCGCTTCTAACCAACAGTGAAGCTCACTTCTAACCATTTCCAAAAGGTTAGGCAGGTCCTATTGGTAGAATCACACATGTTGCAAAAGTAAAGAAATACTGCAAAGCGTACGATATACTCCTGTACTGGGCAATAGAGAAACAATGTCATACGTAGCACCACAGTCATGGACTTTGCAATAGAAGGAATACAACAAGCATGCCCTGTGCAAGGAAGAAACAAAGCAATGCGTTACGCCACAATCATGTACTGTGCAATGAAGAAATAAGGCAATGTGCCACGTTATAATCATGTACTGTGTAATGAAGAAATAATGCAATGCGCCACATTACAATCATGTACTCTGCAAGGGAAAAATAACGCAGTACGTAGCGCACCAAGCATGTGGTTTGTTAGGCACAAATAAGGTCAGACATCATACGACATAGTTTGTTAGCAGCAATAATGCAAAGTGTAATACAACAGTTTAGGTTCTCTGGTAACAGTTGACCCCCTCCTGGATCAATGATGACACAAAAGTACCGCTTCTCACACTGGCCCCAGTACTGCCCCTCCACAGGCCAGCACAGGCCTCGATCCGAGCTGAAGCAACAGGCTCGGGCAGCAGACAGAAGCGAGAGGCCAAGAGAGTGTCCCTTAGAGCCCGCACGCCACCCAAGGTGGTGATCCACATTACCTTGGGAGGTGCAACCCCACTCTGTTCTCCTCCTTCAGCGATTTAGGCCTTGATCAAGAACTCCATCAATGGGCACGGCGAGCTCGAGCTGTCGGCTCAGCTCATCTGAGGCTGCTGATCCAGGCCGCTACTGTTTCACTCCGAGGGCCCATTGACATGGCCCTCCTTCCGGCAGTCTCGTGGACACCGAGACCCGCACTTGGCACTGTGGAGACTTACTTTGATTGTGCACACACTATCCAGGCACTCCTCACCAGCGCCTCTGGTTGCACCTCGACATGCACTCTGCACGTCCAGTAGGGAAGAGAAGTGCTGAGGACATTTAAGATACACTGTGAAAGATGGCAAATGCCCACAGGTTTCATATACTTTACCCTTTTTGGAAAAGCAAATGTGTCCCATAGAGAATCTGGGTTAAGCCATTGCTAAATTATGTGAGAATTAGGTAAAGTGGAATCTATGACACATCTCAAAGTTTCAAGTCGATGCCACAAAGTGGGAAGGTCCATTTGGTCCAAAACCACTGATAAGTACCGAATTACCAAAAGAGCCACTTCCTCACTTTCCCTTAGTCTTCTGATACCAACAGAATGCCCACAGTATCTGGTAGAGCAACTGTGGTACCATTGCATTGACAGAAATGCACTGACAAAGATCTAGTAACTATGAATGATGGCACCAACACTCTAGATAAACTGGGAATGCCATGGTCAGTCCAATCAAGCTTCTTAGCATTGATTTGAACTTGCGTTGTTTTTTTGGGTGGATTTGTGGGTTTTTTGGCCCTCCTTTGCTATATTATTGGAAATCACTACGCTCTTTCTAATTGCAGTTTTTTTGGAATTGATTTCACTCTTGTTCCGAGGTTTCAAGTGATCTTTACTGCGTGTCTTGTCTTGAGCTTCCCAGATGCTTTCAGTGGGTTCCATCCAGTTCACGTTTTAAGCACAACACCAGAGGTTCAACATGGTTCAAACATCTTTTCCTTTAAAAGATGAAAGACGGTTCACTGAGCATTACAAATGATTTCTGTTATATAATCACATTTCAAGTTGTCAGTCCATCAAGGACAGTGTGACATGCCACTTGGAACAGATGCCAACTTTTTTGAATGTCTCAGAAAATGGGGTGGTGATGAACAGAGTGTCTGAATTGAGCAGACCACTCTTACCCAGTCCAAAGATCAGGGCTTGATCCATCACCGTTTTTTAGCTCACTGCACCATCCCAGCTCAGAACTTGGCTATATGCAAATTAGTCTGACCCTGGTCCAGTGCATCATGGGAACAGGGCAGACCAAACTACCAAGCCAATTCTTATACTGGGAAGGAAACAAGCTACCGGGGACCGGTTTCTGGCATTTCAGCCGTCTTCGGCCCGGCTTGCTTGAATCCTGATGGTGCAATGAGCAAGGGACTCACATCTGAGTATACCCTTCCACGCTTATGGTGGACAAAAATGATTCAGAAAATGGGGTGGTGATGAACAGAGTGTCTGAATTGAGCAGACCACTCTTACCCAGTCCAAAGATCAGGGCTTGATCCATCACCGTTTTTTAGCTCACTGCACCATCCCAGCTCAGAACTTGGCTATATGCAAATTAGTCTGACCCTGGCCCAGTGCATCATGGGAACAGGGCAGACCAAACTACCAAGCCAATTCTTATGCTGGGAAGGAAACAAGCTACCGGGGACCGGTTTCTGGCATTTCAGCCGTCTTCGGCCCGGCTTGCTTGAATCCTAATGGTGCAATGAGCAAGGGACTCACATCTGAGTATACCCTTCCACGCTTATGGTGGACAAAAATTATTCAGAAAATGGGGTGGTGATGAACTACCAAAAGAGCCACTTCCTCACTTTCCCTTAGTCTTCTGATACCAACAGAATGCCCACAGTATCTGGTAGAGCAACTGTGGTACCATTGCATCGACAGAAATGCACTGACAAAGATCTAGTAACTATGAATGATGGCACCAACACTCTAGATAAACTGGGAATGCCATGGTCAGTCCAATCAAGCTTCTTAGCATTGATTTGAACTTGCGTTGTTTTTTTGGGTGGATTTGTGGGTTTTTTGGCCCTCCTTTGCTATATTATTGGAAATCACTACGCTCTTTCTAATTGCAGTTTTTTTGGAATTGATTTCACTCTTGTTCCGAGGTTTCAAGTGATCTTTACTGCGTGTGTTGTCTTGAGCTTCCCAGATGCTTTCAGTGGGTTCCATCCAGTTCACGTTTTAAGCACAACACCAGAGGTTCAACATTGTTCAAACATCTTTTCCTTTAAAAGATGAAAGACGGTTCACTGAGCATTACAAATGATTTCTGTTATATAATCAAATTTCAAGTTGTCAGTCCATCAAGGACAGTGTGACATGCCACTTGGAACAGATGCCAACTTTTTTGAATGTCAGCATCTTGAACGTGGGAATAGGGCATCGAATAAAGAATTAAAGGACACAACGGAAGAAGCATAGCATAAACAACGGGTTTACAATTTCTTTCTATTATAACGATGACTCTGTGGAAATTGAACAGTAAGGCGATGAGGTGATGCTCATCCACCCCTTAATTGACCAATCACGGACACTCCAGGACCCTAGAGTTACGAATTTTATATAGATAAGTTAGTCAAAAAGGGTATAAAAAAGGACATTTGGAACGATTAAATTCGCTTGCTTTTTGATATAATCTTTACACCCTGAGATGCTGTTGGACTGCGGAATTTTCTTATGGAGCAGGGACTTTGAAATTTTTCTGAACTTTAACTTTTGAATGGGTGCAGAGTCCTATGTGAGGGGAACATCGAGAGAGATAGAGAGGTGTTCTTTGAGAACTATTCTGTCTTACGCTGATGTCTGTGTTTCTACATTTTGGTAATACTAATTTTTCTTATTTTCTGATTGTCATGCTAATAACTGAATGTTTTGAATTTTAAACTTTTCGTCCAGGTTATTAACCCCTTCTATGCTGATGATGGTCATACAACGCAGTGGGCGTGTACTGATGACGGCTGGGGGCCGTCATGAAACCCGCCCACTCTGATAAACGCTGCACTGGCGCAGAATCGCGGCCACGCCTAAGGGGTTAATGCATAATTTAATTTTTCCTTTGAAATAAACATAGAGGTCATGTTAGGAGATTTTATCTCTAAATAAAAATTTAATAAATGGAGAATTAAGCAGGTCTTGTTATCCTTTAGTTAACTTATACTAGCAGATCCATTGACAAATAATGGTGGGGTGTTTTAAATGTTTTCCTTTAAATCAAAACCATGGTATTACAATTAAACTGCAGATGTAAATATTGTATACAATTTATGTTCTAGACACTCCGCTATAATCCAGCAGCTCTCCTTTGGTATTCACTGAATCCTCAGAGCAGAGTAAATGTGTTTATGAGTGACTTGCAGTTTTATGGGCCCACTGATGAGTATATTGTGAATAGCTCCCTGGGTTAAGGTGATGGTTTATAGAAAATTTCTGGAGCCGCGCTGGACCAGAGGTAATCCTTAAAGGAGTCCATACACTGAAGACACGCTTGTCATCTACTCCTTTGGTTCATGCGTGAAATGCTACTTAAAACTATTTTAATTTCCAGTCGAAAGTGTTGAGGAGTTTTGGCCTTTATGGATATGAGCCTTTTCAAGACAAAATGGAAGAAATGAAGGTATTTCTGCTGCTTTATATAAGCCACTGGGACAGTGTTTGCCTTGATTAGAGCTCCCACAGTATTCCAGTTTTATTGCAGAGCCCACTCGTTAATTGAAGTTGTTCCGTGTGATGTGTACGTTGCCCACTCACTTCAATAAATGGTTTCTCTGCTCCTGGAGGCAGTGAGGTCACCAGACTTCTCTCTGCCCTTTTTCATGCCCAGACTTCCATAATATGCCAGTACCGTGGTATCTGTAACAAGAGTACAGGTTAAGGAGCTTGTATATAAGATAAGAATTACTTTTTTACTGTGTTAAAGCATTCTATGACTTTATTGAAAAGTCACTGCATGGTCTAATGAATATAATTGTGGGATAGAATTATTCTCAGTAATTTTTATGGTGTTGCTTTGGTTTAATATGATATAGTTCTGCTTTTCTTATTATTATTGTTATTTTAGATTTGTTAAGCGCAAATATCAGCCAGAAGGGTCTCATTGCGCTGTAGCGGGTTTGATGTAGGGAGATGATTCATGCCATAAGAGAAAGAAACAACATCTAAAAAAAGCCAAGTTTTAGCCTTCTTGATGAACAATCTAGATCTGTAATAGTTAAAAATTGCATTGGTAGCTCATTCCAGTAAAGAAGAGCCAATTAAGAAAAGGATCTGCCCCAATTTCTGGTGGTACAGATCCTGAGAGGGGTCCAAAAAATCCTAAAAAACCTTGGTATACAGCTTCCCTCAATGAGCTTAAACGGAACTGTAAAAAACTAGAGTGTGTGTGGAGGAAAGATTTTTCCCCAGCAACAAAGGAACAATACAGGAAGTGTATTAATATCTATGAAGCAGAAATTAGATCCGCTCAAGCTACTTTCTATAAAGAAAGATTTTTAGCCTCATCTAACTCCCCGCGTGAGATTTTTAATATCGTAAAAACCCTTTCAAAGCTCCCCCCAATCCCATCACTTCGGACACTTCAGGAGCGCAGTGCGACACTCTTGCGGATTTCTTCCTCACTAAAATTGACACCACCTTCTCCTCTTTCCCCCCCATAAATAAGGTTTTGGTATCTTCCTTTCCAGGCAGATCCCAGCCACATCTTGACTCATTTCCACTCTTAGAACTGCCAGAGTTAGAAATTCTGTTTGCCAAAGTCAAGAGCTGATCACCCAAAGACCCTGTTCCCCTACGAGCGCTCACGCAAGTAGCGGGGGTAGTTCTTCCGGTGATTTTAGATCTAGTTAACTCCTCACTTGCATCAGGAGTGGTCCTTCTGGCATGGAAGGAAGCAATGGTGAAGGCCTTGCTGAAGAAACCCTCCCTTGACCCATTGGTCCTTGGAAATTATCGTCCAATTTCACTCCTGCCTGGAATCAGCAAAATCACTGAAAAACACGTCAATACAATACTTTCCTCCTTTTTAGAGACTCATAATCTCCTCCACCAAACCCAGACACGTTTTCGCCCTCTTCAGGGAACAGAAACTGCCCTGATCTCGGTGGTGGAGGAAGCTAGGAAAGTAGTGGATTCGGGCGGCACTGCAGTAATCCTGCTGCTCGACCTCAGTGCAGCTTTTGACACTGTAAACCATCAGATCCTAATACAAAGGCTTCACGATTTAGGTTTCTCTGGACCCGCGTTGGCATGGTTCCAGTGGTTCCTGGAGAATAGGTCCTTCCAAGTCTTCCACAATGAGGCTATCTCCAAGAGAACCCCTCTCTGCTGTGGAGTTCCTCAGGGCTCTTCATTGAGCCCTACTCTTTTTAACGCCTACACCTGCACTCTAGCTGAGGCAGTTCTCCCTTTTGGAATTCATATCATCACGTACGCTGACGATACGCAATTAGTGATTGGACTCAACACACCTAACAGCAACTCTCCAGATCCCTATAGGTGCCTTCAAGAGATAGCCTCTTGGATGAGAGACTCCTTTTTTAAACTTAATGGGGACAAGAGTGAAATCATGGGATTGGTGACGTTACAACGCAGGCTATTACAACGGCTGCTGTTACAACACGGTTTTTACATCGCATACCATTACAACGCATAGTGCTTTTAAGCGCTGGATAGTGAATTATTTAATTTACTATTCCAACTCCAGTCCCCGTGGATAGTAGGGAAGGTGTTGGATAGTAAATTAAATATATTCCCTATCCTAGAGCGCCCCCAGCGCAATGCGTTGTAATGGCTTGCGTTGTAATGGTTGCGTTGTAATGGTAGTGCGTTGTAATGAATGCGTTGTAAGTGATGTTTCCCAAATCATGGTCTTGGGAAACCGCTCGCCACTCAATGTGAAGAAAATTTAGCCTACCATATAGGTCCTGCCCCTTCGCCTAAACCCCAGCTTAAGAGCTTGGGTGTCTGGTTGGACCAGGACCTGTCTTTCAAATCCCAAGCTAAGAAGACAGCCGCCACTTGTTTTGGTATCCTTCAAACTGCCCATAAAATTCTCCCTATCCTACCATTTGAAGCTAGGAAAATGAGGTACAGGCCCTTGTCCTGTCCAGGTTAGACTAGGCCAATGCACCATATCTGGGTCCCCGCTGGCCACCATTGCCAGACTTCAAACTACCCAGAATCGGGCTGCCCGTTTACTGTTGAATGCTCCCATAAATACAATCGACCAGACCAGCTCTTAAGGCTCTACATTGGCTTCCTATCCAGGAGCGCATTTATTTTTTATCACTATGCATCGCCCATAAATCCTTCCATGATCTAGGCCCGCCCATCCTTAAGAACATTGTACAGCGGTATGAGCCTAACAGAACTCTCCGTTCCAAATCACTAATCCTGGCATCTGTTCCTAAAATTAAAAAAGCCAGAAGTGGAGGCCGACTGCTCTCTCTTAATGCTGCAAAACTGTGGAACTCCCTTCCACTCTCTCTTCGCGCTGAACCCAATCATCTTTCCTTCCGCAGATCTCTCAAGACGTGGCTATTCCCTTAAAAACCGCTGATCACTTGCCATGGTTTCTACAAGCGCTGGGATGCCTTCGGGTAGCCACGCGCTATATAAATACTACTTCAATTCATTCAATTCAATTCAATTCAATTCAAGTAAAAGTTTTGTTCCTGACCGGTGATTCTTTTTTGGTACATACCATTTGCGTTTTTTGGCCTGATACCTCAGCCCATTTCGATACAAAGTCTTGTGTGTCATGGAGGAGATCCTAAAACAAACATGTTTCCTGATAGGGAGCCAGTGTAGGGATTTTAAGGTGTGAGCAGATGGGGGCTAAGATGGAAGTTTCAAACCTGAAGTCTGGCATATAGTTTCTCATTATTAAAAGGCCATCAACACATTTCCATAGTCTAGACGACTAATTATTAAAACCTGAATGACTGGTTTCCTTGGTGCCAAGGGAATCCATTGGAAGAGTTTACGCAGGGTTCGCATGATGACAGACATAGCAGGTGCACAGGATATATTTACCTGGTCCTTTATGAACAATTTGTCATCTATTTTTACACAAAGGTTTCGTACCATGGACTTTGAGGATGGACAGAGGCCCAGGCTCACTGGCCACCAGTCATTTGACCAAAGTTTATGTGCTTTTCCAAATTATATTACCTCTGTCTTACTTGCGTTTAGCTGAAGACTTAGGGGGTCATTAGGATGACGGGCGGACTTAGTCCTCCTGCCATCCAATTGGGGAAGGGACCGCCCGCCATAAGGTCAGGGGTCCCGTGGAGGGTATTAGGATGTGCCAGCCAAAGCGGCGAGCGCATCATACATGTTTAAGATTGTAGCTGGCGGTGTTTACACCAGCACACGCCGTAATGTTAAAAATGCTTGTGATGCATTTGCATACACAAAGCGGCAGGCACCGCACAGTGCCTGCCGCATTGTGTATGCAAATGCAAGGGGTACCACAGGTACCCCCCATGTGCACCCCCACCTCGCCTTCACCATCAGCGCCTGCAACGGGTCCCCAAAGTGAAGACCGCATGCTTTTGCGTGGTGGCATTGCCGCCACGGAAAGGCATCTGACGAAGCACATCCTTATATGGCTGGCAGTATCTGATAGACGCCGCCACCATATAAACCCTTTTCCGCCCCGTTCGCAAGGCGACCGGGGCAGAAAAGCGGCAGACGGTCTTTCTGTCCGCCGCGGACCCCCCACCCATGTTAATATGGTGGGGGGTCATTGCAGCAAGGATGGCCGGTGGATCGCCCCCGCCAGGCCGGCGGTGGCTACTGCCAGCCTGACGGGGGTGATCCGCCTGCCATCCTATTGGTTTGCATCCAGGTGTTTATATGAACCAAACATCTTTTAAATCTGGTTCTGGTGTCTACTGGATTAGGTCCACGGGTCATTAACAACTGAGTGTTGTCTGCATACATAACTACATTTAACCAATAAGATCTGATTACCCATGGCAAAGGTGCAACACAATTGTTAAAAAGCATGGGGCTAAGTACCGATCCCTGAGGGACTTCCTTATCTACCATCAACTGCGAGAAACTAGTATGCCTAGTTGCACAGTAGTGGTCCAACATTTTAAGTAGTTTCTAAGCCAGTTAAGGGCTTTGCCTCCGATTCCCATCACCTGCAACCTTTGTACTAGAGTTATATGGGAGACGTTAACAAAGGCAGCAGATAAATCTAATAAGACCAGCATTGCGGACTTCCCGTTGTCTAGGGCCAGTCAACTACCTCTACCAGGGGTGTTTCGGTGCTATAATCAGCCCTTAAACTTGACTGAGAGGGGTTTGGTAGTTGATGACTTTCTAGACATATTGTTACCCGTTTATTAACCAGGAACTCCAGTACTTTTCCAAAATAAGGGAGCATAGATATTGACCGATAGTTACTTGGCTCTTTTGCATCTGCTGTTTGTTTTTTTAGGATTGGTTTGACTCTAGCTGATTTCCATTGAATTGGAACTGTCTCCTGGTTTAAGGACATGTTAAAAAGGTCAGTGAGACGTTTGAGAAGAACAGGGGAGAGAGTGGACAGAATACGGGGTGGAACAAGGTCAACTGGAGAGCCAGGTTTGATCCTGAATAGAGCAGGTCTAACTTCCTCCTGAGTGAATTCAGTGAACTCTTCTAGGATTACTGCACTGGGAGTTTGTATGCCATAAATCTCAATGTTTTGTTCTTCAGTCCTATATTTGGGAAATTTATTGTATATAGCGCATATTTTTTCCTCATAGAAGGTAGACAATGGGTCTACCCAATTTTGTGAGGATGGGATGTCTATCAGGCTAGAGAGGGGATTGGTAAATTCTTTTAGGATTCTATATAGTTCCCTGTGAGAATTTGCCGCCTTGTGGATTCAATGCATGATGTACGTTTTTTTGGCTTCCTTGATGTTGTTTAAATAATGTCTGTAGATGTGCTCATAGGATAGTCTGCCCTCAATGCTTTTTGTTCTTCTCCATTTACATTCTGCTTTCCTACTAGTCAGTTTGTCGATTTTCAGAGCACCTGTGAACCAAGGTGAAACTTTAGACTTTCATTTGACTTTTGACAGTGGTGCCATAATGTCTAGGGCCTGTAAGAATGCTTTCTTAAAGGCATCCAAACTGAGGTCTGTATTCTCTAGACCTGTCAGTGGGGGATGACTAAAATAGGTAGAAAAGGATACGAGGCTAGCTTTTCTCCAGGTCCTGGTCAATTTCTATATAGAGCGTTTGTTTTCATGAGTAGTTGCTACTTGTATGTCGAATTTTAGTAAGCTATGATCAGACCAGATCAAGGGGCTTTACACTTGTATTAGATTCATTTGTAAACAGGAGATCGAGGGTGTGACCAGCTGAGTGTGTAGGTCCAATCACCTTCTGTACTAGTCCTAGCATGTTTAGGTTGGTAATCAATTGACTGCTATCTGTATCAGTAGATAGTTCTACATGAAAATTGAGGTCTCCAATAAAAAGGAAATTGTCTGCCGCAAATACATGAGGGGCAATGATCTCAATCAGATGATTAAAAAATGTGTTTTAGTACAGAGGGGTTTGTATACAAGGGCTCCTCTCCAGGTTCCCTTGTTCAGTTTTTCAATTCTAAAGAATCAGGGCTACATGCATCAAAATTGTAAATTGCGAATACCTAATTGTGAATTCCTGAGAATCGCAATTGGGTAATTGCAATTTACAATGTTTGAAACTCAAGAGTTTCAGATAGCGATTTCTGGGGGTTCGCAAATTGCTCTATCTCACTTTTTACTATTACTATTACTGATGTAGATCACAATTGGCGACATCCCTGGGAATCACAAAAATCACTGGGATGGTGGCCTGATGATGTCAACAGACCACCATGTCCATGATTGCTTTTAAATAAAGCAATCTTTTTTTGTGAAGCAGCCCGTTTTCCTTAAAGGAAAAGAAGATGCTTTACAAAAAGCTATATGAAAAGTTTTCTTTTTATTTATGAGAAGTAGGCAGTGGTCCATGGGACCACTGCCTGCTCTTAAAAAATGCTGTAACAAACATTCATAAAGGGGAAGAGGTCCCTTGGGGACGCCTTCCCAGTTGCAAATGGGTTATCATCAGAAAACATTCCCACATACCGATGCAATGTGGTATTAGGAAGGGACGCCCTAAACATGCCCCTTCCTAATAGAGAATCGCAAACCTATTTTGCAATTAATCGCAAAATTGGGTGTGCTGCATCTGAAAAGCATTTTTTTGCTTTCGCCAACGGGCCAATTCTGCAGATTGCCCAGTTTTCGAAGGCAAATATGCTTGATACTAATACTAATTGTTAATCTTGCCCCAAAGGCTATTGTTAGGCCACCCCCCTTTTCTTATTTGTATCCAGTCTGATGAGTTTATATACTGGGGTAAAGGCAGTTGCCACATCAGGAAGGGCTGATGCGTGAAGCCAGGTTTCAGTTATAAAACAGACATCTGGTTTCTCTGCGTCTAGCAGACTCCATATCTCTAAAGTGTGTTTGGGAATAGATAGTGCATTACAATAGAGCCCCTTCAGGTATTATTCCTGCTCCAAAGTGTTCCTAACACTAGTGCTGGTCGATGCTAATCTATGGGGTAGAGTGAACTTGCATTGACTACATTTGAAGACGGGTTCATAATTGGATGCTAAAGTCAGTGGCGCTATTGGACAGTATAAAAGTTTAGGGCTATGTAGATTGCTAAATTGTTTGAGTTCTTGTAAAGTAGAGGTGGAGGCAGGTTTCATCTCAAAGATTATTTAAGATAAAGGATAAAACAGGTGGAGCCAGGAAGCACAGCTGCACAGTAGATTAGACAGGCTTCAACTGCCTTACATAGAATACGAACTTACCAGGAGCAAAGGCATTCTATAGAACGGCTCACACTAACACGAGCCTTAAAGCAAAACACAGGAAATAAGGTGAAAGCACAACATAACACATCCCCCTCCCTCACAATGAAAAACAAAAGGAACCCCAAGGAAAAATGACAAGAAAAATAAAGGAAGGGAAAAAAAACAAAGTGAAAATAGTGAACTACCTAACATAATCCTTTTCAGATGGCTCACTTTCATTTTTAAAGGTAGGGTGACCAGAGGCAAGTTATACATAGCCAAAAAGGGACCTTCTGTTCTGGGGTGGTATGACCAGAAGAATCTTCACATCATCTTAGACCCTAATAGCAAGGAGAAGGTGCTAGTCTTAGATGAGTGCAGCAAGTTGGAAGATATATTGAAGAGTAAGTTCACCAGTGTGGTAAGTGGACAGTTAGGCAAGCTTAAGGGTTTTGAGCATAGAATCATGCTCAAAGGGAATGCACAACCCAAAGTGCATAAGGTTAGGCCTATTCCCCTGTTGATAAGAGACAAAGTCAAAAAAGAAATTCAGGGTCTATTAGCTAAGGGTGTTATCGAAGAGGTAGACTCTTCGGAGTGGATTAGTCCAGTAGTCGTAGCGAGGAAGTCCAACGGCAAAATCCGTTTATGTATTGATTTACGCCATCTTAACCAAAACATTGTGATTGAACGATTCCCCTTGCCCAAAATTAACAAGATGGTTTCTTCCTTAAGGGGAGCGACTTGGTTTTCCACAATAGACCTTTCGGCTGCCTACCACCAGGTAGTCTTAGAACCTGAGTCGAGGCATCTAACAGCCTTCATCACACCATTTGGTTGTTTTCAATTTATAAGGATGCCTTTCGGCCTTGCATCAGCCGCGGCTGTGTTTTAACGCTTAATGCACAAATTGTTTGGGGATATGGATGGCATTTGTTTTTTTCAAGACGATGTTCTAATTGCTGGTACTGACAAAGAAGATCATGACGCAAAGCTATGGAAAGTTTTTGACACACTTAATTCTGCTGGTTTAACTGTTGAATTGTCTAAATGCAAATTTGGTGAAAGAAGTGTCTCATACCTTGGCCATATAATTAGTGAAGAGGGTGTCAGGCCAAAAGCTTCGCTAGTAGAGAGCATCGTTGCCTCGCCTGCACCCGATTCTAAGGAGGGAATCAAATCCTTTTTGGGAATGGCAGAGTATTGTGCCAAGTTCATCAAGGACTTTGCTTCAAAGGTATATAACATTAGGTCCTTGTTAAAGAAAAATGTGAAATTTGAATGGACTAAAGAATGCGAGAAAGAGTTTTCTGAAATCAAGTGGGCATTGCAGAAAGTGAGCACCTTGTCTAGTTTTGACCCTAATTTGGATTGTTTTCTGACAACTGATGCAAGTGACAAAGGTTTGGGCGCGGTCTTGTCACAAGTTGGAGAGAATGGTAAAGAAAGAATCATCTTATTTGCATCTAGGGATTTGTCACCAGCAGAAAGCAGATACACTATTATAGAGAGAGAAGCCTTGGCTTGCGCATGGGCCTTACAACATTTTCGTGCATTTGTTTGGGGGAAAATGGTTCACATCAGGACTGATCACAAACCGTTAGTCCACATTTTATCCACTGATGGCACTGCAACTGCTTCTGCTAGGTTGGCAAGGATCTCTATGCGCATGAAAGAATACATATACAATATCATTTATGTACCTTGGAAGGACAATGTTGTTGCTGATTGTCTGTCAAGACTCCCTTCCCCTCTGGAGGAATGTGTTGACGATCCTTGGGGGAACGTTAGTGTGGCATTTATACACGATTCTGGGTTCCCAGCCATTAGCAGGGAGGATTGGTTAAGAGAACATAATGCAGATAATGAATTAGTAGAAGTCTCGAAATTTATTTGTCATGGTTGGCCAAAAGAAAGATTTTTGTCTGGCGCTGTGAAGCCATTTTGGGTGGTACGATCTGAGTTGTCATTTGAGAAAGAGGTTTTATTGAGAGGGGACAGGATTGTTCCGCCTTCTGGTTTAAGGAAAAAGATCCTACAGTTGTGTCATGAGGGGCATTTTGGTATAGTAAGGTTATCTGTTAAAAGTTTGTTTTGGTGGCCAAAAGTCGACAGTGAAGTAGAGACTTTTGTCAGAGGTTGCCCTGTTTGCAGTTCCGCAGACAAATCCTTGAGGACTTTGAGACCAGCTATGAATGATGGACTCATTCCTAGCATGCCTTGGGAAACCATCGCTGTGGACATATTTGGTCCTGTAGGGGACCCGAAGGAATATGGATTGGTTGCCATTGATCTGTTTACCAAGTGGCCTGTAGTTAAATTTGTGGATAAAGTGGATACTCAGGCTGTGTTAAAGTTTTTAGATAAAATCTTTATAGTTGAGGGTTTACCTGTGAATGTTTTAACGGACAATGGAGTACAATTTCTGTCCAAGGTTGCTAAAGAATATTTTGGGAGGTGCGGTATTACACACAAAACGACCTCACTTGTACAATCCAAGCGGGAATGGAACAGTAGAACGTTTCAATAGAGTGATTAAAGGCATCTTGCAAGCAGCTAATTACAAAGGGTTGGATTGGAAATAGGAAATACAAAAGGCTGTGTGGTCTTACAAAGTGACTTTGAATAATTGTACAGGAGTTTCCCCTTTTGTGATGATGAGAGGTAGACTACCCAGGTGCAAGTTTAACCCTAGCTGGTTATTCAAAGACAGTGTCCAACAATGGTCACCTGTGGAGGTCAAGAAAAATTTAGTCGCCAATTGTAAAGTAGAGGTGGAGGCAGGTTTCATCTCAAAGATTATTTAAGATAAAGGATAAAACAGGTGGAGCCAGGAAGCACAGCTGCACAGTAGATTAGACAGGCTTCAACTGCCTTACATAGAATACGAACTTACCAGGAGCAAAGGCATTCTATAGAACGGCTCACACTAACACGAGCCTTAAAGCAAAACACAGGAAATAAGGTGAAAGCACAACATAACAGTTCTGCACTTGTGTAATGATAAAAAGCCATTTTGTAAAGGGAAAAGCTTACCAACTCAACAGGGGGAAAAAGCAGACAATGGTCCTGGTGTCTGGCGGCGTTCAGGCACGTACGGCCACAGACAGGCTTCCCTTTGCCACGCCTTTGGCGCGCCCCTGCACGCCGTTGCCCTTTCCTGCCCTAAATAGGCAGGGACTAATGAAGGTGAGGAAAAAGTGGCAGCTGGAGCACTGACTTGCCAACCGGGGAGAGTAAACAGCGCTCCACTTCCGGTCGTGAAAGCATAGTCCCTCCGCTCAAACGGCACCAGACACAGCGGAATGGGGACTGCTTCTGTAGAAGGAGTAGGTAAGATGCACACAAATAATACACAGTGCTGTAAACCCCCCGATTCACATGTGGCTGAGAAATGCCCCTATTACAAGTGGGAGCCACAAAGTAATCACAAAGCTAAAGTTAAAATGATTATAAGTTAGACAGCTGTAACTAGCCTCCAGTCTAATAATGAAGTGGTGACACCTCCATGACAAAACCAGTAGGGCTGGCTTTTGAAAACTACACCCTCTTACATAATGTCTAGTATATGTGGAGGATATTGTGGATATAGGATTGACGACTCACTAGGGGTATGAACAGTGAGGAGAGTTTCACCATCATGTATATATTTGTAAATTAGGGTACAGTATTGAGTAGTGTGCGCATCAACAATGACTTTTCCTTTTATTAGAAAAAGCTCTGACTGGACTATGATTTATTGGGTGTTGTTTACTGTGTGCCTATGGACTGGGCTACTAGTCCACTCCACCTACCCTGAGTGTGCCTTGGACTTCTCTGCCTGGCTACCCTGGGAGAGTCAAATGCTACAGCAGGCTGCTTAGTTGTCAGTAGAAGTAAGGGTGCTGACCTAATACTTGTGAAGGATTCACATGTTTTGCAACTAGTGATGCATTGTCTTACATGTCTCATTTATGGTATTTTGTAAACACAGATATTTCCCATAAGGTGAAGACCTACACTGCACAGCAAGAAGCATAAGTTACTCAGAAATGGCACCAGGTGTAAATGGTGCCATTTTGTCACGCGTAAGCCTCTTTCTGAAGTGGAAAGAAGAATCTCATGCACAGAATGTCGTAATGAAGTTTTTTACAGGGTTATTTTTAATACATATCACTAATGACTTGTATTGTATCATGTATCACTACATTAATTCTGCTTTTTGAAGGATGTGTGAGGAGGTTAATTTCTCAGCAGGCTGACTTTTGTTAAGGTCACCCCCATCCAGCTGTGAGGCTGTATCACGAACACAAATCACTGCTGACACTTTCATCAATCTGCAGAGAAACAAATGAGTTAGGGAGGAACACGTGACTTGGAGGAGGACACTTGCCCATGTACTAATTGCAACTTCCAAAGGTTAATCTCGGACAGGAGGGGAACATCCAATCATATTAGAGGACGTTAGAGAGAGAATGGCAGCATCCCAGATGCACGGGGCAATACAGAATTGTTAGCAGTAGAGCTGTGCACACAAACTCTCAAAACCCAATGAAATGGACAGTGTACAAAGAGAACTCAGGGAAGGAAAAGTGGGAAAAGGGGTGATGGAGGGGGTAGGGGACATAATAGAAACACATATATAGTTGGCCTTTTAGCCAACATGGAGCACTAACCAAGAGTGACAGCTGCAAAAATCAATGGTTATGCTTTTTATCCGTAATGGTAAAAAAAAAATTAGTTAAGAAAAATAGTGTCTGATAAAAATGTATAGCTCTTTTCTTGAAGAATAAATGTGTTTTTGTAGCACATCAATGGACATGTATGTGAAGGGAGGTGTGCTTTTTCTGCAAAAAATATTGTAGCAAATAAAATCATGAAGTGAACATGCGATAGAAGTAAACTAGCAGTATATTGAATAATAGAAACAACATGACTTTAAAAATGAAATGAATACTTAATCAAGCTAAAGTGTTTTTGCTACTCAGATTGAAAGCGCATAAAAATCGTTAAAAAATGAGATGCATGTTCATTCATTCGGAACTTTTTTATTAAAATGTAACTGGTAGCACATAATACTAAGTATTTAAATAGGAAGTGATCGAAGAGGTATTATAATGTCAACATAATCATAATTAATGGCGATCTCGGGAATAGAATTGTAGGGGAAAAACTTGGAATGTTGATTGCGAGATAAAAGGAGTGTATTCTAAAGTTAAACCCGAAAATAACTCCGGGAGTAAGCAAGTGGTCGGAGTGGAATAATACCCACTTATTATACAGGACATTTGCCACAAAATTATAGTAAAGATGGCATTTAAATTTAGTTCAGAGCGTTTAGTGACATTGTTAAAACATTACGAACATGAATAATACTTCCAAAACAAGTGACAAAAGTAGAGATTTGATGCCAATAAAATGATGATTTTAGCAAGTGTAGGTATAGAAATTTAGGAAGATGTAAAGTGGAATGTTTTATTAATGCGAGGAGGCAGCTCATTATGAAAATCTATTCGGACAAAAGTTAGGTACTAATTCTACTTAAATATTCCCATTTCCAATTTACAAAAAGTAATTCAAGAAAAGCAACTTTCCAGACAGTTGTAATGCAGTGTAACACTAATAACAAGTCGGATTAATTTGCATTACAGACAGCTATAAGTGTATCTTCAGAGAGAGACCATTTGTAGTGCAATTTAACCACTAGCAATATTGTAAAATTGGGAAAACACAATTACTATTCCACGTCAACATTTGAAGGCAAATTGTGCTAATGTACTTGAATAAGCAATTACCAAGAGGTGCTAACTGGTGTGAATGACCATGGCTAACTAGAAGGCAATAACACACACAAAACGCCTGAAATGCCACCTGCACACATTAATTATACATAATACAGGGTTTTCAGGAACAATTAGCCCCAACTTGCAGATAGATGGCGGCAACTGATCATGCAAAACAATGATCAGAAGTTAATAAATTGTGCAACTTAGCCCAAAAGTAATTTGCACACATTATTCGCTAATTGTTTACCCTCGGGCATGAATTGTATAGGAAAACACCATGAATATATATATATATATATATATATATATATATATATATATATATATATATATATATATATATATATACATATACGCACACACAGCAATCTTGTTCAAAGAAGGACTCACGCTCGGAATGTAAACCAGAGTTTATTCAGGAAGGTTACGCGTTTCCACAGCCAGGTTGTCTGGATCACACAAAGTAACACAGATTTCAGGAAGACTTTTCATGGGTGCTAATACAAAGGAAGGACTATAGATTGACAAGTGGTGGTAGGAACCACGGCGGCCATTTCTGAGTGTATCTAGAACAGTGAAATTCATTCAAAGGATTGCAATTTATCTCTTGTCAACATATATTTATACAGCACATGATTATACTTCAATATATTATGTTTAAAATCACAGTATCTTGCCTTGTAATGTGGTAAAAACAACGTGTAGCACAAAGTGTCTACACAAGTACATTGCCGCCAATACGATCGCATTAACTAGCGCAATGACGGCAGTGCTGCCTGGGCAGGTTGACCTCTTACAAAACCAATTGTACATAAATGGCAATAGTGCCCTATACATGTAAAGTGGAAACTGCAATATTGTAAACATTTTCATGGTAAAGTACGGGGGATTTTCGTGCAAGAAAATCTGTGAAAATCAACATAAGTGGCAAGGTGCCATATACTTATCTCCCCACGGGTGTGTGCATGTGGTGAATGCGGCATAGTGCCCTTATCATAACTCACAAAGTAAATGCAGCTTAGTGTCAGTATAAATAAGTTTGCATCCACAATCAACAATTTGACACAAGGCAGCAGTAATATGATGTATGCAGGGCAATGACACATTGATTGTGCAAAGACACATGACCCTTAGAGGTCAGGACATCACTGGTAGGCCAACTACAACAAGTCAATAGTTCCTAGAATCATACCAAACAGCAGCCTAAACAAGTTTCTGAAAAAAGGAGAATGTGCCCAAGGATAAAAATATATGTGAAGATAGAAAATCTTATCTGAGATGGACCCACAGGACGGGGGAGAAAAGGGTAGGGTGACCGGAACAGATGAGACAGTCCGCAACAGGGGCAGCCCTTCCTTTCCTCCTGTGTAAAGAGAAATAAAGAAAAGTGATATTGAAATCTAGCAGGTCAAACTATTACCTCATAGTCAGTACCAATGAATTAAAACATGCAAGCTTAAACAGTACAATACAGAATGTTGCAATCAGAACAGTTTGGAGTACATAAAAGGGCATGTGTCAGTCATCGCGTAGATGTGAGCTTAATTCCTCATCCAGATTATGACCCTTCGGGTACTTGGTTTCGAGTTCAATTATCCAACTGGATTCACGTTTGCATAGGAGTAAAGTTCTATTTCCTCCTCTGGGACCAGTATGCACTTGTTCCAACACAAAGTAACTTAGCAGAGAACTATTAGATAGATGGAACAGCTCTAAATAGCTGGCAATAGGGTAATGGATATCTTTTTTGTTTATGGCACACTTGTGCTCGAGTACTCATTTTTTCGCCATAAATGTCGTACTGCCTACATACCACATTTAGCATGGACACACCAGAACATACACACTATATGTAGAACTGCACGTGAGAAATTGGTTAATAGTATTTGGTGAACTATAACCTGGGATGGGAACTGTTTTCATCATAAAACTGTTACGGCAGGCTTTACAATGCCCACAGGGATAAAAGCCTTTGAGATTGTGTTCTCCTGTTGGCTTACTGGGTGTTATATCATTGTGGACACGAATATCTCTGATGCTATGGCCTTTCCTGTAATTTATTTTAGGTCTACGCTGGAAAGTTTGGCCAATAATGGGGTCAATTATAAGTATGTCCCATTTAAGGCAAGTATTTTACATATGTGTCCAGAGTTCCAATTGTAAGTGAGAATCACTCTATTGGCCTCCTCAGGAGTAGTGGTGTTTTCGATGTTTTCTTTGTCTTTAGAGACCAGTATTTGAGCACGGTCAATTTGATTTACTATGTTGATGGCTCTTTGGAGCATCCACTTGGGGTATCCTCTGTCTCGAAATCTCTTAGTCATGGTCTCTTGCTCCTGTTCAAATGCAGCTGTAGTGCTACAGTACCTTCTCGCTCTCAGCAGTTCCCCCTATGGGATACTCCAATTAAGGGTATCTGGGTGGCTGCTGAGAGCGTGAAGGAGAGTGTTACCAGCTGTTGTTTTGCGGAAAAGACTAGTTTGGAGGGTGTGCTCTTGGGGTGTTATTAGTAGATCTAGGAATTCAATGGAGTGTCTGCTCATGTTGCTGGTGAGGGTGATGTTACTGTTGTTTACATTAAGTTTCTCTATGAACTCATTGGCCATTTCCTCGGTATCCGTCCAGATCAGAAAAAGGTTGGCTATGTACCAAGTCAAAGTTTGACTTTGGCAAAATATGAGTGGAGTTTTCTGTCATGACTGATGTCTTCCTCCCACTTGCCCAGGAAAAGATTGGCAAAACTAGGGGCAAACCATGTGCCCATAGCAGTGCCAAGAGTCTGTTTATAGATAGTACCATTAAATATGAAAATATTGTTGGTGAGGCACAATGACATCATCTCCAATAACATGTTCCTGTGTTCCAAATATTAAATCGGTCTTGATTTTCAGATAATGGTGGCATGCCTCAATGCCTTCAGTATGATTGATGATAGTGTAATGTGAATTTACATCTAGGGTTATCATAAGGTCATTAGGTCCCCAACTAATGTCTCGGAGTTTCATAAGGAAATCTTTGCTGTCTTTGACATGAGAGGGTAGTCCTGTAAAATATTCTCGAAGGAAATGGTCTACGTATTTTGAGATGTTTTCTAGGGCACTATCTATGGATGAAACAATAGGCCTCCCTGGTGGTACAGTGGAATATTTATGGATCTAGGGCAAAAGGTAAAAAAATCGACAATTTGGGGTAATCACGTTTAAAAAAATTGTATTCTTCCCATGTAAGATAACCCTTTTGCTCCCATTCTTTTCATTAGTCCCAAATGTCAAAGATGCTAGCATTGTACATGTCCATATTAGCTTTCATATATAATTTGTGCCTCCATTATGTACTTGTCTCCCAAAGGACGATGCTGCCCCCTTTATCGGCCGGACAGATGATTTGGTTCTGGAAGCAGTCAACCTGCCCAGGCAGCGCTGCCGTCTATGGCCGGGATGCCCGCCACCCCCTTTCAACACCAATTCCCAATGGGAGAAGACAGACACAGGTTTGAACTTTTGGAAGGCGGGGGGGAGTTACCCCCCCGGCCATATTTATTAAAATATGAAACAAAATTTAAAACATTAAATAAAAGTTTCATGAATGATGTACAATTTTACTTTCATTACATTTTAATGAAGACATGTTCTTTGGCTAACCTTAACAGATCTCTAATACAAAGGTTTCCTAGCCGAGTCTAGCATCCTGAAAAATGCATACATTCTAAGTTAAAATTGTACATCCTAGCATTAAGGGCCAACGGCAAGGTCTTAACCGGTGTCAGATCCCTACTACCAAAATCCCGCCCTCAGGGTGTGAGTGGCGCATGCGCAGAGGACTTTACCCTCGTTGCCAACTGTAACTCCCGCCCTCACGGTGTGAGTGGCGCATGCGCAGAGGACTTTACCCTCGTTGCCAACTGTAACTTCCCTTGTCGTGGGGGCCCCCTTTCACTCGACGCCATCTTAACGGTCGTCCGAGTTCCCGTGTGAGGTATCTGTAGGAAGGACAGCGTGGACTCCCCCCCATCCCCACACTCTCTTCCGCCAGAGCGGATATCCGGCCCCCGGGAAATTCGTAGGAGGGGCATCTAGCCGTCTCCCCCCTGGGAGGGGTCTATGGCCGTCTCCCCCTAGGCGACCCATCCTTAGTGGGTGCTGCCTCCCCGTGGAAGGGGCCAATGGCCGCCTCCCCCCGGGTGCTCCCATCCATTCTGGGTGGCGCCCCCCTCTAGGGACCTTGAAATTACTGCTCACCGATCATGACCTTACCGCCCGACCAAAAAATAAATACGACAGTTGTTTTACCTACTAAGGAAAGAAAATTCTGACATAGCATTGACGAGTCATCGACTTTACCATTCTACAAAGGGAAAAATGTCCTAAAGCAGAAGACAACATCATTATGTGAAACACTCCCTTACTCTTCTACAAAGGAAAAAGGCCTATACATATCTTTTAATCCAAGGCATAAATAATTACTGAAGACGTAACTGCATCTCTTTAATACGATCAGATAACCTCCACAACTTTATTCAAACAAACATTGCAATAGGGGCTGGTGGGTGGGTCAAAATTGCCGCTTGTTCCGTCGAGGGCTCACGAGCGATGAGTGGTGCAGCCTTCAGAGCACAGGAACAAGAGGATGCTACTTCGGATTCCCGCTCTATTTATCCGTCTGCAGGAGGGCGGGGACGCTCCTCTGGTACGCCCACTGGGCGCGGTCTTCCGTGCGGGTGTCTAGGACAACCCCTCCTGGGCGGGAAAGGGCGCGCCCCGGCTACACCACTTTGGGCATACCAACCGAGCCACGCCTCCCGGCCAAAATGGTTTCCCGGGGAGTTCGGGGCACCCATCCATACGTTCGGGGTCGCCCCTTTCCATATGGCCAGGATGCCCATCTTAAAGGTCGTCCGAGTTCCCGTGTGAGGTATCTGTAGGAAGGACAGCGTGGACTCCCCCCCACCCCCACACTCTCTTCCGCCAGAGCGGATATCCGGCCTCCGGGAAATTCGTAGGAGGGGCATCTAGCCGTCTCCCCCCTGGGAGGGGTCTAAAGCCGTCTCCCCCTAGGCGACCCATCCTTAGTGGGTGCCGCCTCCCCGTGGTAGGGGCCAATGGCCGCCTCCCCCCGGGCGCTCCCATCCATTCTGGGTGGCACCCCCTCTAGGGACCTTGAAATTACTGCTCACCGATCATGACCTTACCGCCACAGGCCGGATAGTTGACCGACTATCCGGCCCCCCCACTCCTCCTAAAGGTCATGCTTCCTCAAACCCCTTAGCCATGCTATGAAGTCTCCTATGAGTAAATCATTCCCCTGCCTGGACAGGTGTACTCCATCATTCAGATACATGTGATCACCCCGAATACACCTGTGAGGAATGCTATGTAACTGCGCTAAGCGAAACAATTTCCCAATTTTATTGTTGACCCTCTTCACCGAGTGGTTCAACGCTGACACTGAGAGACCCCCCCGCCAAATCTTCCTGGGGATCATGTGTGACCAGGCAATCGTGCACCCTGGGAGTTTCTTAGCCAACCAGCTAACTGCTGACAGGATGTGTTCTAATAACACGCGTCTTCCCAACTTCACTAAGTCATTGCCCCCCAGGTGTACTATGACTACAGATGGTGGTGACCTTTGCCGCCCTAAAAGACCCTCCAAAAAAGGTTGAAATTGGTCAAAACAGAGGCCGCCCTTCCCATGAAAGGTCACTCTGTACCCGTATTCCCCAGATGCGTGAATCGCGTCACCTGTCTTGAATACGTCCCCGTTGTTTTTAACACTTGCACACCCACTTGTCACTGATTGTATATAGCACCTGCACCAAGTGTCACCGGGTTGTCACAAGATCCACTCTGTACAGTGCTGCTTTAACTGTATTGACCCTTGAAAGTTTTTTCCTATTGCTTTTGAAAATAAGATCACCCTTTCTGAAAAGTCTTCGACTCCTTGGTATTCCTTTCTTTGTAATGCATATTGCATACATTTCCAAACTTGTCTTCGCATAATACCTGTTGGGAACTGTCTTTACTCACTTGAATACGTCCCCGGCGCGCCTCACATATGAGTGGCCCACGACCCATACCACTCTCTCTCCAGTCGGTGATCCTCGACCGCTGGTCTCCTGGTGTTGAGTCGACTCCCAATTCCGCCCGCGTGACAGGCTTGCGAAACTGTAATTCAAACAAAAGACAAGAAGCGTGAGTGCATGTCAATTGATTTTCACAACATGTGCAATTGCACATACCTTTTGAAGCAATTCGAGGACCAACGGCCCAGCTGTTTCACTTCCTCCGCGCTCTGACCCCGGGCTGTAGCCTCAGTAGCAGCCCCTATCCTAAATGAGTGGGTCCCAAAATCGCTCGGGTCCATGCCTGCGGCAGCGATTGTCAGCGCCAGCACCCTCTGAAACTGAAATCTCGTCAGTGGGGTACCATCATTGTGCCTAAGCAGGCCCCCCCCCCATGTGGCCGTCCTCTGTGCCAAGTATTCATCTAAACACTTTATCGGACAAGTGGGGGACCCTCGTGTGCGCTGCACGACAATACTATCTCCCATAGCTTCCTGATCTGTTTTAGACCTGGCTATCGAGATTACCATCGAATCACCCCTTATTTGTACGTGATCCCTGCACAAGCCTCCCTCCATATCCTTCTTGACCTCGCCACGAGTTCGCTTACCCGCATAGCCCCATGGAATGCCAAGGCGAAAGCTGCCCGGAACAGAACTGCTTCGAAAGGGGAGGAGCACATCTCATCCAGCTTTGCCAAAAGCAGAGACAATCTGTCTAAGCCAATCAGGCGCCTCGTATCTTGCTTGCGACCCTCAAGGCGTTGCCAGCCCCGGAGTGCCTTCCTAACCAAAAAGGAACCTGTCGGGTCACTTATGCCGTGCAGCCGTGCCATGAATGAAATGGCCGCCCTATGTCTATTGGCCGTTGCCGCTGATCGGCCTTCTCTGTGCAGCGCTACCAGGAACCCCAGGAAGGATTCCTCTTGGCCCCAGCTCTGTCTCCCTGTCGGACCCAAATATGTACAGTAGGAACGAAACGCTCCTTCGTAAGCCTTCCTTGTCCTGGGAGCTAAGCTGGCTGCCACGAGGTCTTGTAATCCGGGGCACCGATTAGCCATAGCGTTTCGGGGAACGGTGCCGCCACTAGGTCCGCTGTGGGTAGATAGCCCCTGAAAGCCTGCATGTGTGAACGAGAGAGTGCATCAGCCGCATTATTCAGTACACCTGGCACATGTTTTGCCCTAAATTGTACATTCAATTTCATGCAACGTAAAACAATTTCCTTTAACAATCTCAAGATCCACTTGCAGCGGGCTGCCTGCTGATTAATGCACTCAACCACAGTCATATTGTCAGACCAAAACACCACTGATCGGTCCCTAGAGTCGTCTGGCCATGCCATCAGAGCAACCCAAATGGGAAATAGCTCCAAGAACCCAATGTTACCTGTTAGACCGCTGGAGTGCCACCACGTTGGCCATACTTGCGCCGACCTTTGGTTACCAAAGATGGCGCCAAATCCCACGCTCCCAGCTGAATCGGTCCACAAACCTAGTTCATCCGATGATGCTGGTGGTTTGTTCCACACAACTCGACCGTTGAAGTCCGCCAGAAATGCCAACCAAATGCGCATATCCTGGCGAACCTCTGCCGACAGTCTCGTACGGTGGTGTCCCTCCCTGAGACCCACCATAGCTTGTGCAATAGAGCGTGCGAAGGGGCGGGCCTTCGGTATCACCCTTAAGGCAAAGTTAAGCTGACCCACTGTTTGCTGTAACTGGTGCAGGGTCACTTTCTCCTTGCCCAGGCATTGCGTCAAGGAAGCCCTAAACTTGGCTATCTTTTCCATTGGTAAACGGAAACATCCTTCCACAGAATCGAGCTCAATTCCTAGAAACTCCAGTGAAGTAGATGGTCCAACCGTCTTACCTGGTGCCAATGGGACTCCGAATTCCCGCATGAGGATGCAGAAGTCCTGCAGCACCAGCGCGCATTTTGTGCTGCCGGCCGCTCCCAAGAACAGGAAGTCATCTAGATAGTGCATAACATGTCTATGCCCTGTGGCCTCGGTGAAGGCCCACTCTAAAAAACAGCTGAACATTTCAAAATAGGCACAAGAAATGGAGCAACCCATAGGCATGCATTTATCCATGTAATAACTCCCTTGAAACGCAAAACCTAGCAAGCGCTGGTCCCGCGGGTGTACCAGGAGTAACCTGAATGCCGATTCGATGTCCGATTTCGCCATCAGTGCTCCGGGGCCTAGATGATTTAACATGGCCACGGCATCGTCGAACGATGCGTACCGAACCGAACAAATTTCTGGGTTAATGGCTTCGTTCACCGAGTAACCCCTTGGGGCAGACAAGTTGTGAATGAGTCTAAAACAACCCTACGCGTTTCGAGGTACGCCTACCTCTTGCTCACGGGAGCAAGAGGTAGGCGTACCTCGAAACGCGTAGGGTTGTTTTTCTGCCAAATAAATCTTTAAGCACTTTGAAACCGATTTGGGCTTCGACTCTGGTTTTCCAAAAGGATTGCGGTACCAGGATTTTTTGACATTATATATATATATATATATATATATATATATATTATATATATATATATATATATATATATATCGTTATACAGTATGCCTGGAGCACATAGCAATGCCCACTGATGACCGGAAACGGAATGAAAGCATGTTGAAAACAAATGGTGAGCTTTTGATGCGTTATCTCTTAGCAGCCCAGGAAGAAGGGCCATTGATCCCTGAAACGTGTTGGCACCTCCTGCTAATTGGGGAATGTGAAGGCGAGCTGCATCTTACTGCCAGATGGTGAGAATGCTGGGAGTGCTCTCTTAATGCTCCAGGCATATTGTATAACAAAATATTACACGGCAGCCCAGCAGTGGAGAAGAGCACCAACGTGATTTTAGAGGCTGTGAATTGAACTTTTCAAAACCGCGCAACACTCTTGATGCTTACTGAGCCCGTCAATTAAACAACCACTCCTACTAAGGACTTGCCTCTCTGCAGCGTGGGGGCATGGATCTTGATGTCCTGCAGGCTATGAATAACAAGGTGGTGGATTCTGCCTTTGCGGCTTGGGATGGGCCAGTACCTCAGGTCCCTAGGGGTTCCTTTCAGCCTTCCCCTGACTCTGATGGTTCTGATGATGAGCAGTGTGGACGCTTTGTTAAGGGCGCCAAATTGAGAGAAGTCCTGACACACTTGAAGAACAACTTAGCATGTCCAACTGTTGTTCCTTTGGAGGTTGATGAGGATTTTTTCTCCCAATACCGTCGAAAGGAGCCTGACGCCCTTCCCATTCATAAGGCCATCCGGGAGCTCCTGTCCAGGGAATGGGCTGATGTTAAGAAGGCTGTGTTCCCACGATTCCTTGCCAAGAAGTACTCTCTTCAGGACTTCCTGACTGAGTTCCCTCCTCAGGTGAAGGTGGACTCGCTCATGGTCGGTTTGGCCTCCAGTGGCTCTATTATCTCTGAGGATGCCTCTCCTAGTGATCTGGTGGATAAAAGAGTGGACGGTGCTGCTAAACGTGCTTACGCCGCTTCTAACTTTTCCATGATAGCAGAGTCTTATGCCTCGTATGTGGTGCAGTCTCTCCTTCATGATTTTCACATCTTGTCTGAGGCACTTCAGCAGGTGGAGGACAATAATTCCCCTATGTCCCTTATGGAGCTGCAGGTTCGCTTCCTGTTGGACATTACTTTCGACTCTCTGTCTGCTGCAATCCCAGGCTCCATTGTTTCAGCTCGTTGTAACATCTGAATGAGGTCTTGGAAGGCGGTGTCGTCTCAGAAAAGCCTGCTTTCCTGCTTGCCATTTGATGGTGCCAAGTTGTTTGGGCCTCAGCTTGAGGATCTCCTGAAAAAGTCGGTGGAGGATCACAAGCTCCTTACGTTTCTGCGGCCTGCTGTGAGGGGTTGAGGATTTGGGTATCGGCGTGCATTTGGGAATCCCTCCTCTGCCGGGAGGGGTCCCTCCCAGCTCTTTCAGGGAAAGGGTCATGGCTGTGGCACCCCCTTCTCTGCCAAATCCCGGCAACAGCCTGCAGGTGCTGCCCTTACAGATGCCTCTCCGAAGTCCTGACTATCTCAAGGTGGGAGGGCGGATTGGTTGGTGTTAGAAGTGGGGGTCTCTAGTTGGCAGAGGTAGGTACCACTGTCCAAATAGGGACCCTTGCTTCTAGGCAGGGTAAGGAGGAAACCCTCTGAGATAACCCCTGCTCACCCTCTAGGTAGCTTGGCACGAGCAGTCAAGGCTAATCCGAAGGCAATGTGTAAAGTATTTGTACCAACACTCACAGTAACACAGTGAAAACACCACAAACTGACTCCACAACAGTTTAGAAAAATAAAGGTATTTAATCTAAACTACACAAGACCAAAACGACAAAAATCCAACATACACAGTTCAAGAATATGGTTACAAAAGAGTTCTTTAGGTTGCGATAAAATAATCCACAGTTGAGTGAAAAGTTCACAGTTGCGACATGTTTAGCCAACAGTACCTTTAGTTGCGACAAAGTTCCAAAAGCAGAAGCTGGTGCGGTGGAAAACAAGAGATGCGTTGCTCCTGAGACCCTGGGGAGGCGATGCGACAACCCCGCTGCAGCAGCGGACGTGTTGCGACGAATCCGGTCTGTATGGGGAGGAAGGCCACTTGTATGGATTCCGGTGCGTAGGTTCCGTAGGAAGTTTGTTCTTGCAAAGGCACGATGCGACGATCTCGTAGGGGCTGAGACGATCTCTGGGGCGACGATGCGTGATCCAATGGCGATCTCTCTCTTGCAGCTCCTCGATGCGATGGTTCTACGATGATGTTCGGAGTGACATGATGCGGTCCGCAAGCAAGCGGTGCGGTAATCTCACCCAGCGACGACAGGCTCTGCGACGACACTCGCAGCGATGGTAGTCTTCCGGCACTGGTCTGGGGCGTCCCACAAATAAAGGATGCAATGGCTCTGGCAGCAGCAACAGGCACTGCGACTATCTCGGCCTTTGTAGCGGCTGGAATTTCCTCACACTGTCAGGGATGCGCTCCGCAGTGAGCAATGCGATAACTTTTCTGTAGCAAAGTCTTTAAATCTTGGTTTCCAGCTTCCCAGCACAGGTACAGCTTCCAGAGGCACCACACATGGGCCACGCACTCCAGGAAGGACAGAACTCTCTCAGTAGAGCTCAGGGTAAGCTAGGGGTGAAGTCCTTTTGTTCCTGGGACTTCAGAACAGGGAGCCAGCTCTTCTCAGGCCCTTGGAGATTCCTTCAATCAAGGGGAGACAGCACAAAGCAAAGTCCTTCCCCTCTCCTTGGCAGCAAAGCAACAGCAGGGCAAACCAGCAGAGCAACAGCTGGACAATCGTCCTTCTTCAGTTTCAGCTTTCTCCTTGGCAGAGGTTCCTTCTTGATTCCAGGATGATCTAATTTTCTGTTGTCAGGGGTCCTGTACTTATACCCCTAAAAGTCTTTGTTCTCTTTGTGCAAGTGGGCCCTGAGCCCGGTCTGAAGCAGTTCTGAGTGTTTCTTGAGCACTTTGTTTTCCTGGCTTCTCCTTTCCTATCAGAGTGAGGGGCAGGGTCGTCAGCCGCCCAGCAGGAGGTGGAGCCAGCATTGTGGAAGGCAGGCACAACCCTATTCAGGCCCAGGTGCTATCTCCTCCCACCACTCAAGTTGCAAATGCAGTCATACAGCCTAGGGCTGACTCAGCCGGCCTCCTGGGAAATCCCCAGCCCCTGTTACTCTCAAACCAGACAGTCAATACACAAACAGGCCAAGGCACACAGAAGGGTCATACAAGAGAACAGCAACTTTCTAAAAGTGCTGTTCTCAAACACAGGATTTAAAAACAACCTTTCCTAAAAGATGTGTTATTAAATTCTGAGTTCAGGGATACTAGACTCTTATGTCCTATCTTGTTCCTCTGGGAAGAAATGCTGGTAGCCACTGTAGCCAGCATCCCCCATGTTAACCTTTGGAGCAAGATAGCCTTACAATAGTGAAAAACAAAAATGGCTGTAATTCACTACCAGAGCATGTCACCTGCACCAGTACATGCTCTACCTTTCACATACACTGCACCCTGCCCAGGGGGTACGTTGGGCCTTCCATAGGGGTGACCAATGTGCACAAAAAGGGAAGGGTTAGGCCTGGTCAGTGGTGACACTGACCAGGAGGACATGGCAGTTCACAGACTGCACACAGGCACTGCAGTGGCAGGCCTGAGACACCATTTTAGGGCTACTCATGTGGGTGGCACAATCAGTGCTGCAGGCCCATTAGTAGCATTTGTCATCACCAGCCCTTGCACACCAAGTGCACTTTACTAGGGACTTCATGGTGATACAAATATGCCAATCATGTACATCCAATCATAATAACAATTTACACAGGGAGCACTTACACTCTGGCACTGATCAGCAGTGGCAGAGTGTCCAAATCATCTAAACCAGCAAAAACGAAATCCAGCACAGCATCAAAAATACAGGAGGTAGAGGCCAAAAAGACAGGGGAAACCACGCCAAAGATGCAAGGTCGAACAGTTGGTTTTCTTCCGCTTTGGCTCACAGCATCACCTATTCCTGGGTTCTTCATCTGTTGGTCGAAGGCGATTCTATTGTTTTCTCTTCTCGTTCACCAGATCTTTTTGTTCCCACCCCTTCTCCTCGAATCCTCTGAAGCTGCTGGGGCTGCAACGGGGGATCCTGGATCTTCTCTGGAAGGGTGCCATCGTTCCTGTCCCCGGGGCCGAGTTGGGTCAGGGTTGCTAAGCTCTGATGTTCCTGGTGGGGAAGCTGTCTGGGGGTTTCCGCCCTATCCTGGATCTCAAAACCATGAACACCTATGTACCTTATCGGATGTTCAAGATGGTGAGTTTGCAGAGGGTCCTGCCTCTGGTTTCCTCTGGGGCTTTTCTGTCTTCCTTGGACCTTTTGGATGCTTATTTCCCTATTCTTGTGCATCCTCTCTCCCAGCTGTATTTGCGTTTTTTTGCCCTGGGTCAGCACTTCTAGTTCTGTGTCCTCTCCTTTGGGTTGGCCTCTGCCCCTCGTGTCTTTACTAAGGTTCTGGCTCCCCTTTGTGGATCTGTTGCATGATCAAGGGGTGCTTTTGTTTCCTTACCTTGACGATTGGTTAATTTCTTCCTTGTCTTTATGTGGCATTGGTGCGGCTTTGACTGGAGTCTCATGGGTTCCTTGTGAATCTCAGCAAGTCCCACCTCATCCTGTCTCAGGAGCTCCAGTTCATCAGCACTCTCTTCAATACCAGGTTGGGGATGGTGTTTCTTCTTCCGGATCGCCAGCTCCGGCTCCGGTCTCGTCTGGAGTCCCTCCAGTCTGCCTCCTTGGCCTCCGCACAGAACTGGTTGCACGTTCAGGGGAACATGTCTGCTTCTCGCTTCCTGGTTCCTTGGGTTCGCAGACACCTCTGCCATCTGGTGTATCACCTTCTGGCTCAATGGGATCCAGGGTCCCAGGACTACGATGCCTCTGTTCCAGTGACTCATGCCATTTCTCTCCTGCTGCAGTGGTGGCTGGTTCTGGACAACCTGGCAAGGGGGGTGCCCCTGGACCCTCCTCATCCCTATACCCGGACTACCGATGCCAGCCCTCGGGGTTGGGGTACCACCCTGGGGGTTCTTTCTGCTGAGGGTCCTTTGTGCCCCACGGAGAGCTGGATGTCCTCCAATTGGAAATAACTGGCTTCTGTGTTCAAGGCGCTGCTGCGCTTTGCCCCTAGCCTGAGGAACATGTGGGTTCAGGTCAGGACTGACAATCAGGTGGCCCGTGCCTATTTGAATCATTTGGGGGGCACTTGCTTTCCTCTTCTGGCTCCCCTGGTGTATCAGATTGGGTCATGGGCCAAGGCCAATCTGTTGGGTCTGATGGCTATCTATCTACCGGGGAGGGAGAATGGGCATGCGGATCAGATTGGGTCGTGGGCCGAGGCCAATCTGTTGGGTCTGACGGCTATCTATCTACCGGGGAGGGAGAATGGGCATGCGGATCAGTTAAGTCACCTTCATCCTTCTTCGGTTTTCTATCCCTGTCCCCTCTTTTATTTCAGGTGCAGTTGGGGAGGTTTGGATGGCTCTGGTTGGATCTCCTTGTGTCCCCTGAAGATGCTCTTCTGCCTCTGTTTCACACCCTTCTTCCTGGTGAGGAGGCGTGGGGTGGATACCCTGGGCTTTCCTTGGCCTCACGGTCTTCTCTATGCTTTCTCTCCCTTTCCCCTTCTCAGCAGGGTTTTGGCCAAGAGCAGGTCAGAAAGGTTGGTGGTCCCCTTTTGGCCTTGGCAGCCCTGGTATCCCCTCCTTCTTTGTTTGGCGGTTGCTTCTCAATGTAAGTTCCCCCTGTCCCCTTCTCCACTCCGCTTTCCTCACCTGTCTCGCCAGGCTCTCAGCCAGTTGGCGTTGGAGGTTTGGAAGTTGAAAGGCGAAGGCTAGTGTCTTTGGCTTGTTCCACTGCAGTGACCATGTCTATTCCGAATTTTTGGAAGGGCAGTACCCTTAAGGTCTATGAGTGTAACTGGAAACATTTTTCTGCTTGGTGTTCTTTGCAGGGGATTCTCCCTGATTCCTTTGAGGAGGAGTCTGTGCTTGAGTTCTCTGGGATGGCTTTTTGCTTGGGCTGGCGGTTTCTACGCAGTCAGTGGTTCGCCATTAAGGCTATCCGGGGGGCCTCTCTCATCTTCTTTCCGTCCTTGGCTTCTCGCCTTCCGTGCGGTTTCTTTCTCAGAAGACCTGGCGTTGTTTCTCCTGTTCCCCCCTGGAATCTTCCTTTGGTTCTTCATGCTTTGTAGCTTTGCTAGTTTGAACCTCTGCCTTCTGTGTCCCTGGAGTTTCTCACCCTGAAGGTTTGTTTTCTGGTGCCCATTACCTCTGTACGCCATTTGAAAAGCTTGGCGCTTTGCTTTGTCATCCTCCCTTCTTGCATTTCTTCCCTGACAAGGTGGTCCCTCGTTCCGACCCGGCTTTTCTCCCCAAGGTGTCCTCCACTTTTCATTTGTCCCAGGATATTGTTCTTCCAGCCTTTTATCCTGCCCCCTCTGAGGAGGAGGAGATCCGACTCCATTCCCTTGATTTGACCAGGGCTCTGGTGATATACCTGGAGCTTAAGGCCTCCATTGGCCAGGTGGATTTTTTGTTTGTCATCTTTGGGGTTGCCCGGCAGGGTCATTGCCCTACTACGGCCACTCTTTCCCGTCGGGTAGGGTCCACTGTCTCCTTGGCCTACCGCAATTTGGGGGTCTCTCTTCCCCCGGATGTTTAGGGTTGTTCCATCTGTGGGGTGTCTTCCTCCTGGGCTTCTTTTAAGGGGGCCTCCTTGAAGGATCTTTGTGCTGAGGTGACCCTCATACCTTCAACTCCTATTATAAGTTGCGGATGGGGGAGGTCTTTTCTGGGGATTTTGGTTCAGCTGTCCTTGCGGCAGTCCACTGATTGTGTGTTGTTGTCTGCATTCAATTTCTCTTTGGCATCCTTACTGTCTGTTTCTTTTTTTCGTCTGGAGCTTGGGAATACGCTCCTTTGTGACTGTGACAAGGAAGCAGGAAGAGGATGGTAATGACTCAATTACTTACCGGTAATCTTCATTACTCTGAGTCATAGTCTTCCTCGTCACAGTCATGTAATGACGCAGGAGCTCTAAGCAGGGGTGAAAACACAACTAAGCCGTGTTAGCAAGTAAATGGCCTTTTAAAGACCTGTGAAGTACTGAGGTGCGGCTGTGTGTGTGCCCGAGAAGCTGTCTCAGCCAGGCTGACACACACAACGGGGGGGGCTGATGCCCTTTCAGCCCAATGGGTGTTGTGCTCCTGATGAGCAGCCTCATGGGCCTGACCCAAGGGCTTCGCAGTATGACCCAATGAGCCCAATAGGTTAAAGACGTGGAAGTGTGTTAGGATTCATGCACCATTCCAGCGAGTCAGCGGACAGTAATTAAGAACGGGGTGGAACAATGCCAGGATCTCAGCAGAGACTTACTTGGCATCAGATGTTGCAGGTTGCATGTATGTTCACATCCCAGGCCAACAGTTAGGTCACATGCCCTCAGTACCCAAGGGCGTATTTACCATGAGGTGGCAAGGCTTTCCAGCCTGTTGGGCACCATGACCAGGGAGGTTAGTAATGGGTCAGAGTGTGTAGCCCTCCGCCTGGGAATTAAGCACTCTTGCACAGGATATAAGTAGGTTTTTGTGGTGTGGCCTACCTGCGTCTTCCCCTGGTTCTGGGATCCGTGTCTTGCAAGGTACTAGGTTGCAGCATGGTCCCTATGACATCCGTACCACCATCACTTGGGAGAATATCACCGCCAACTTTGACCCATTTTTGCTGGGGAGGCAGGGTTGTGGAGTGCACCGTAGCCAGGAGCACCAGCCCGGTAGTAGGCCTGGCCACCCCACAACAGCCAGATACGTTTTGTGGCAACCCAAGGCAGGAGAAGGGGGAGCAATGAGGGGGTAGCTGCCACTTAGGGCCCACACAGCAGGAGGCTGTGTATGAGGTGACCCAACAGGCAGTGGAGGCGGGCGTCTTCAGCCACACCTGGGCCGGTGAAGGGTATTGGCTGTCCTCATGGGCAAGTCGGTCTGTAGCATCATGTGTGGGGGAATTTAATTGAATCGAGGCACCCAGCCACAGAAGGCCCCACCAGCAGCACCAAAAGGGGTAATAAAACGTAGCCTCTGACTTCATGGGGGCATAGCCCTGGGTGGTCCACCCACGCTCGGCGGGAGGCAGGCCCTGCAGCGTCTATCTACCCGCTCCGCCTGGTCATGCCACAGCATGAGGCGCCTTCAGGGGCACCCGCTCCTCAGTTTTGTCCCATATCCATCCAGTCATAGCAAATAAATGACTCACCAAGAGTACAGCGGTACGGGTAATTGCATCAGCACTGTGTTTTATTCAGATGACGCGGGCTGAGCAGGATGAATGGAGTCAGTGCAATGCCGTGCTAAACAGCGGCCCCCATCTTTTCTGCACAAGCCACGCCCCCCAATTTCTTACAGTGATATTTTGATTCAAAACATTGAGAAGTACACAGAGCAAGCGATTGTGCTGATAAGATGTTAGGAGAGAAGAAATAAAATGGCAAAAGCATTAGAATTAATTCAATTCACAGCAGCTGAAAAACTTGGCCTATGTCGTTGCTCCTCGGAGAGTGATAAAGGATCAACCTAAAGTTTAAGCAATTCAAAACAGAGTGAAACTAGTAATGCAAAAGGTTTTTAAGACCTGTAAGCATTTGTTAACTTTTACTGAAGGTTTTTATGTATTAATTTGAGATAGTAACTTTGAAAAGCTTACTTACCATAGTGACAGATCCATAAAGAGGCCATCTGGTGAATGATGACACAATACATCAAAAAAGACAGGAAGACATCATCAAACAAAACAGCATTCTAAAATTCCTATTTTTTATCATTTTTAGAGATTCTAGACTGGGAAAAGACAGCTATTTTTATCTACACTGGGTGGCCACTTTAAAATTATCAAAGGAAGCATTGCCCGTGGGTGTCTAGCCTAACATGAACACTACTGTGGAGTAGTGTGGCTCAATGGTTAGAACGGCAGACCCTGATGCAGACGTCTGGCCGGGACCAGGGTTCAATTCCTGCCTTGGCAGGTCTTGGGCTCAATTTCTCCAGACCTGATAATTCTCGCCTCGGTGCCTATTCTAATCATGGGCCCCACTCCGGAACTCTGGGCAATAGCTTGCTTAATCTCCACAACAGCCCCAACAGTGCTAGGATGCCTGGCTTCAAATTGGGGGTGCTCAGGAGTGGGCACTTCACAGGGAAAGGCCAGGAAGGGTTCCACAGCGGTATGTGTACAGCACCTTGAGACCCCTTCGGGGTGATTCATGCGCTATATGTAAGCACTACATTTCCATTTACATTTTACTACTTGTAGAAGGATGCGCACTGGAAATTGCTGTCGAATACACCGCAAAGAAAATGTCGCAAAGTCGTCAAGAACCGTCTGGGTCAGGTCATTTCAACATGATCAGTTTATACTTGCAAGCACAAGACTGCACCAGTGAAATGGGAGTTTGGTCTTCAGATTGCTTCATTAGAACTTGGTTTTCTGTTATATACACTGCACAAAAACAGAAATAACACTGGAGAACAAAACTGGAAACTAAGAGGTTCAAGAACTAGCTGAGAAGAACAATCAAACAGGATTCAGATATCAAAAACTCCACGAATGCTTTTACTTACAACTGAAAAGAGAAAGCTTAGAACAAGCCAAGAATGGCGTAATCTACTGTAGAGAATGGTCCCATATCTATGATAGCTCAGAAACAATGCAATGGCCATAGACAGAGAATAATAATGAGTACATTTATCTCAGTCATGATCCTCTACATGACACCCCTGCCCCCCTCCCCCGAGGATACAGATCCTAGGTGCCAGGCAGTGAGAGGAAAGGAATCTAAGCAAGTCATCCAAATGCCTTTTTTAACTGCATGAGTGCATTGCCAACCACAATCACCACCCAATCAACACCCACATCTGAATTAGATAAGTATCAGAACAAACCAAACAAAACCCACCTCCACCAGTTTCCAGGAAAGGCATACAACAACATATTCTAAAAGAAAGGGTGGACAGAAGGATGTTGCTGCATATCTTGGACATGACACTAAAATTCTAAAGACAACCACCAAAAAGGGGGCAATCCCACATGTTCTACGTTTAGGACTGGCCAGCAATAAGAGAGGTGGGTCAAACTCAAAATTGGTCAGAGACATGGGATTACTTGGTGAAACATAGGACAGTAGACGAACACACCACAAACGTAACCATATGACTACTGTGATAACAATTACAATAACGCCCACTTGGTTAGAAAATGATAATTTAAAAGCACAATGAAGGAAAATCAAAAAAATATTATGAAATGCACACAAAGGGTACCATTCACAAAGGTACATTTTCATTGTTAGATTTTCTCCTTGATGTTTGAGATCTACAGGTGTAGACCTACCCAAACACCAAGGAGGCAACATCTAAATTATTTTGCTATTCAGCATTTCCAAGTGGAGATTTATATCAAGATGTAGATTTGAGAGTCTCCACCCTCTCAAACGAGTATGTTTTTGTATTAGCATGCCCCACTTAGATGTCTCACCTTAAATTGTGTATTACTTGAAGTAGTATTACTGAAGTACTACAGTACATACTCCAAAATGCCTTTGTGAATTGGGCCCATAATATGTAATAGCGTAAACAAGACAATGATCATGGTAGAAATCAGCGTAACTCTTTTTAGAACTTTGCAAATTATGCCCATTGTGAATCGAAGTTAAGACACTGGCTGTTAATATACAATTTGGTAGCAACATATCTTCTGTCCACAAATTTTGAAAGGAATCAAAGGATGACAAGCTTGTTTATGGGTGCGCACAGTAGGAATCTGCGAAAGCTAGGGAGCCTCTGTATGTATGTTTGATGAAGACCGGTGCAATCTTTTTTTCCTGGATGAGTGACTTCGGTTTTTTCATTCATTGGTTGCTTTGCAAATATGTATTGAATTACCAGTGTATCGGAGATTTAAATACTGCATAGTAAATATATGCATTTCAAACACTTCTGCAGATATTTCTACGTGGAATTTTCATCATGGCAAACACTGGATCCACTAATTTTGAATTTTAGGAGACAGAGAGCTTGACAGTTCATTAGGAGGAAAAATGAATTTGCCTATTTGATAAAGGCACAGGCAGAATGAATGAATATTTGTATTGAAATTCGTTTATATTCAGGCAAACTAAATAGTTGGCTAGAAAGCATAAAGTTATCTTTGGTGCAAAATTCGCGGAAAAAAAGAATTAAAAAATATAAAATTAAAACAAAATGTTGGGCAAGTCTATTTCATGTTTTGCCTAAGGCGCCAGGAGCTGTCTGCTAGCCTGTGGCTGCCCCTATTTTGCTTAACATTAGTGGTAGCACACAATATAATGCTTTATATATCTTGATATGGGAATCCATGATTTGTAGGATTATTTGAAGTATAATAATGTTGTGAAAGGAAAGTAATAGACAATAAAGATATTTTTTAGACACAGACATAAAATGTGAGAAAACATAACTGGAGCAGATGAAATGGTTTGAAAGAATGATCTAACAAGAACCTGAACATCAGACGATGTAGAGGCCTGAAAGGGTAAATTATTTTAATGAGTGAAAGAGATGGTTTCTTTGAAGTAGGAACAAAGGAAATGGAAGCACGGATTAGGGATGTGTATATGTTTCTAGAAGGAGTATCTAAAGAGAGCATCAGTAAAACATATTTTCAGTTTGAAAATGATCCAGACTGACATGCCAGTGAGACACAAGCAGCAGGACTGCCTTGTGTGGGGTTTCCATTTAGGTGGATTTAGGTGGATTTTGGCAGTCATTTACAAATTTTTGGTGCATGGCAGCGTCGCAAGGCTTCTTTCTGTGCTGCCTTGTGCACATAAATGCCTGCCGAGCATCAATGCACCAAGGCACAAGAGTGCCTGCCTTGAAACCAGGCTGTTTTTGTGCAGGTAGGGACACCTTCGTTCACAAAAACAACTGTTACACCACTGATTGCGAGGAGCAGTGTTTTGATGCATTTCCAGATTTACACTATGGGGCATATTACCAAGCAATAGCGATAATTATCGCTATTGCTTGGTTAGAGACAAAAATGTACCGCTGAGCTGCGGCGATTTTTATCGCAGATAAACCTTGGTGTTACCAAGGTTTATCGCAAATGCGACAAAAATCCGCCGCAATGCATGAATATCGCTGAAAAGTCAGCGATATTCATGCATTACCGAGTTAATATTCTTAGCCATGTTATCCACTTCCCATTGGATAGCATGGCTAAGAACTGATCAGGGGCAGGTGTTAGCTTTTGGAGATATTCGCGCTTAGCGCGAATATCTCCAAAAGTTGGTAATAGGAGATAGCGATGTTAGCGACTGTTTCCAGACGCTAACATCTTGGCACGCCCACTTTGCATGTCATTAGTGATAAATATCACTGACATGCAAAGCGGGGCCCAAGATGGTCGCTATCTCCTACTAGCTGTTGCTAACTGGTGTTAGCACCCTGTTGCTGATAGGGAGATAATTTTATCTCCGCTTTCTTGGCTTTTAAAGCCAGAAAAGCAGAGATAAACCCCTTGATAATATGCCCCTATGTTGTGAATCTGGGAATGTGTCAAAAACCACGGATTTTGAGTGGGAACACCCACCGCAAAGCCCATGGAAAACTTCCCAGACACAGTGTAAAGCATTGCAGAGACTTGTGCTGCGTTGCCTTATACCATATCTACGGGGCTACTAAAAGCCACACGTGGTGGATTTCACTGGCCTTCTAGATATGGGTCTGCACTGTGCGCCGCTGGAATGCCAATAAAAGTGACGTTGCGACAGTACACTGCGGTTGTGAATAAGCCACTGTGTGTCCGGTGTTCAAAGACTTTGCTAAGTCACACATGTTTGTAGAGATGATTTCAATCACACAATGGGACCTGCCAGTGCACAAAAGAGCGCTATTCGTGTCAGTGGACTGAAGCCCCGCTGACATGGATCTGGTGAAAGAGCAATGGTGACATTAATGAAGCAATAATCCGTCCTAAAGAGAAAATAGATCACACAGCAAAAGATTCATAAAATTACATAAAAGAAAAGTTTGTAACAACTCAGAAAATGTCACACACACAGCAAAAATCCAAGCATGTTCAAATAAAGTGCGGTGCAGATTTTTCAGAGTGCCACAAAATCACCCACGATTCCTGGGTTTATGCATGATGATTAGATGCAAGAGCCCCCTGGCTACATCGAGGAGAAAAGACAAAAAGAATGGGGCGGCCTAGGCTACTGTGACAAAAGAAGAGCCGGAGAGGAACTATAGTTTGTCAAGGGAAATAATATGTGGTGGAGAAGTGTGGCTCACTGGTTAGAGCAGGCAGACCCTGAAGTAGAGGTCAGACCCGGGACCAGGGTTCAATTCCCGACGCGGCAGGGTCTTGAGCTCAAATGTCCATGGACTCGAAAATTCTCCCTTTGGTGCCTGACCTAATCATGGGTTCACACTCTGCAACTCTGGGCATTAAGCTTGCTTAATCTCCACAACGGCCCCCCCCCCCGTGGCGGGATGCCTGGCTTTCACCTTGGGAATGCCCTGTAGGGGCTATCTCACAGGGAAAAGCCAGGACGGGTTCCCAAGGCAAGCGCGGAGATACCCCTTCAGGGGTCGATTCAGGCGCTATATAAGAAACATAATAATAATAATAATTCACCCAAAGACAGTTGTTACAAACTCATGCACATGTCATCAGCTTATTTTTATCTCTTAGCTATCTACTGGGAGCTATCAGTCATTACTGGACAAACGTTAAGTACACTGTGCAATCCATGAATGTCATCACAAGGTGTCCTAAACTTCTGCATAGGCTGTGCTGACAAGGCTTTAGCATGTCTGCCAGTCAAGCAACAGTTCAGCATTGACTAATCCTGTGTCCCAAGGTGTGCATTCGGTGCACAATGTCAGTCAGTGAAGGGCCAGATGAGAACATTTATGTGATGTTTGGGAAACCTTCATGGTGTGGGTCTGCACAAGGAAGATGGGCTCTCTGTGATGCTCTGAAGGCCAAGGATAACTTTCTGCTTCTAAACTTGTGCACGCGGAACCGCTCTTTTGTCTGTGTGAGTAGAAGAGTGACTGCTTTAGACTGATATCATATCTAGACATAGAATGACTACAATTGCAGAATGAGAGGGTATCACCGCTGATATGGTGTATGTTTCTTATTAGCAGTCAGCATGCAAGGATGTCTTTATAGAGTTGTTACACACTGACAATCAGGTACTCTGTATGTTAGTGATGAAGCAGGGCTGGAGAGCCACCAGAGAGAGTTTAAGTGGTCCCTGCGAGCAAGAGACTGGCCAGGAGCCCTTCTGACTCTTTGGATATTTCAAGATGAAACCCCTATAGGTGTCTTCCCTGAGAGATGGACTGTGTCATCCTGATAGCAAGGGAATGGCTTGGAGCCCTTCTGACTCCTTGGTTCATTTAAGATGAAGCTCTAAATGGAGGTGTCTTCCTTGAGAGAGAGAGAGAGTTTGTTTCTTCCAAGAGAGCAACGGATAGGTTGCATCCCTCCACACTCTTTGGTTATTTCAAGATAAAATGCCTGGAGGTGTCTTCCCTGAGAGAGATTGTGTCGCCCTGAGAGAAAGGGTCTGGCATGGATCCCTACTGACTCCTTGGTTTCTTAAAGATGAAGCTGTGACTAGTGGGGCCTTCCCTGAGTGCAAGGTCTGGCATTGATTACTGGTGACTCTTGGGGCCAGATGTAGGTAAAAAACATTTACCGATTTTAAAATACCGAATTGTACTGATTCGGTATTTCAAAATCGGTAAATGGTATGTAGGTCCCAACATCTGGATTCATTACCGAATCCTTAACACTTCTTTAATTACCGATTCGGTAAATACCGAATCGGTAATGTCCATTAATTCCTATGGGCTTTAAAGCCCATAGGAATGATTAGGCATTACCGATTCGGTATTTACCGAATCAGTAATTAAAGAATTCACAAGGGTGCAGGGGGTGTCACTTTGACACCCTCTGGCACCCCCAAAACAGGCGCCAAAACAGGTGCCATGTGGCAGGCATACCTGCCCTAAGGGCAGGTCTGCCTGTCACATGACATAGGTGTGCATGCACACATGTGCATGCACACCGGAATCAGTATTTTACCATCAAATTGGTTTTGATGGTAAAATACCGATTCGTAAAGTCTCCTGGGACTCTGAAGAGTCCCACCTACATATGGGTGGCTTCAAATCGGTAAATTTACCGATTTTTTATTTTACCGAATTGGTAAAATTACCGAATCAGTAATTTTACTGAATCGGTAAAATATTGCCCCCTACATGCCAAATCTTGCAAACCGGTCGGTAACGGCCGAAAATACCGATTTTCGGCCGTTACCGACCGACCTACATCTGGCCCTTGGTTCTTTCAAGATGGTAAGCTTGGAGAGGTCTACCCTGAGAGTGAAGTTGTGTCATCCTGAGAGCAAGAGTTGGCAAGGATCCCTTCTGACTCTTTGGTTCCTTTAAGAAGAAGTTGTTCCTATAGATGTCTTCTGTGATAGAATGGGCATGCCTTCCCTGAGAGCAAGAAACTGCCAACTATCTCTACTGGCTCCACGATTTCTTTAAGATGAAGCCCTAAATGGAGGTGTCTTCCTTGAAAGAGAGGTTATGTCTTCCCAGAGAGCAAAGGTTAGCACGCATCGCTCCTAGCTCTTTGATATTTCAAGATAAAAAGTCTGGAGGTGTCTACCCTGGGAGAGAGGTTGTGTCGTGCTGAGAGCAAGGTGGTGGCTTTGATCCTTTCTGACTCCTCAGTTCCTTAAATGGGAAGCAGTGACTGTTGGTGCTTTCTCTGGGAGCAAGTGTCAGAAGGTGGTTCTGACACTCTGAGCCGCCCGGATTTTTCGCTTTTTGAGCACCTGTTTATTGAGGTTTTACTGTGAGAGAGCCTCATAAGTTGGGACTCACCCACAGTGGACTCATGATGAAAGAGACTGTATGTGGGCTTTACTGGTGTCCCCCTAACTTGACTAGAACGCTTCGCAGCAGCAGGAGTAAAGGGCACGGGACTGGTTGTATGCAGACAAATGTGTCCATGCGTTTGCACACATGTACGGGCTGCGCAGGGGAAAATCCTGGCGTGTGCAGCCCAGGAGCAGCTACAAAGTGAATGGTGTGGCAGGACTTATGCAGAATCGGGTGGTGACATGGAATAGGCTTTATACACTGGAAAGAAACATGCCAGGGAAAGTCAGTGTGTTTTACTGTTTTCACTTGATTATTCTCCTATGGGGATGTGGAGCTCATGGGCTAGATAACCTTTCCTAAGGTCTATAGATTCCCGACATGCACTGTGACAAGTATGAGAAGAAGTATTCTGTAGAGTCCAAAGTCATAATTGCACTGCTTTTGGGTCATCCAGAAATGTTATATTTCTCTGAGTCCACCATAACCAGGGCCTGGCTGAGGGCTGACCTCAGCTGGATGGATTGATAACCTTTCTTCCAATAGCTAAGGCCTCCTCCCTAAGGACAGAGAAGCCAGGTGGAGCTACAGGCTCATCCATCAGCAGCTGTCACTGGGTGCCAGGCACCAGGCTGCACAAGGTAGAAGGCAGCTCTGGTGGGGAAGGGGCTTTCAGAGACCATGTGACAGGAGACCCTGGACAACGAAATCTTGAACCAACCCATAGGTCTGGGCAGTAATGTGTCGCTGTGTGATAGGGCAGACAGAGACTTCCTGCCAGCCCCCTCCCCAACTTCTTAAAAGAACTTGCACAGGAAAAGGAGCTCTCTCTGGGGTTTGGTCTGCTGAGGCAGAGGGTGCTGGAGCCTGGTGCGCAGAAGCAGGGGCCTCTGCGCAGGAAGAAGATAGGCCCAGGATGAGAGCCAGGCAAAAGGCTGGTGCAGGGAGCCAGTGAAGACAGCTCCCTGCTGAATTCACCCTCCGTGTCACCAGAAGGGCAAAGGAGAGTGCTCCCAGTGGATGGGGAGCACCACCAGGAGCAAGAAGAGGCCAAGATCCCCAAAATCGGTCCCTGGGGGCTGAGATATGCCCCCCAGAGGGTAGGCGACCTTAGACCTCTGCCATGACCGATGACAAAGCACGTGGAGCTCTACCACCTGTCCAGAAAATGCCCACAGGGTTGGTCAGGTCCCAGGGGATGCCCCCAAGAGAAGTAAAGTCGGGGTACACCGTTGCGCACCCCGTGAAGGTACCTCCGCAGGATGCCAGGAGCCCACCCTGGCCCCCGCTGAACATGAGGTCAGGGAGCACCATTGCACTCCCCGTGAAGATGTGCTAGGGGAGGGGCCTGAGATCTCAACTCTGGGCCCTGTGTGAGAAGAGGAGGCGGGGAGCGCCATCGCACCCTCGTGAAAATGTGCGCATGGGGGCGGGCCCCATGCCCGGGCCCCCATCCCCGGGCCCCAAAGAGGAAGAGGAGCTGGGGAGCACCATCACACCCCCGCAGAGAGGTCTCGAGGGGCCAGAGCCCCCATCCCCAGGCCCCGAAGCAAAGCCAGAGAGCGCCGTTGCGCTCCCCATTAAGATGTCCCTAAGCGGGGTGCCAGGAGCCCACCCTGGCCCCCGCCAATGCTTAATGGGGGGAGCACCGTCATGCCTTGCAAAGATGTTCAGGGCCCGGGATCCCATCCCCGGGCCCCGAGTGCTGGAAGGCGGGTGGGCAGTACCATTGCACTCCCCCTGTTAGCCGGAGGAGCCGGCGACGGTCTGCGCATCTGCCCGCCAGAGTGGGCAGAGCAGAACTGCAGCGCCGGCTCCCGCGGCAGCACGCAAGAGTGCTGGCCTGGCGTGGAGCAAGTGGGGGCAGTCAGGGGTGGGCTGCCCAAGCTACCCCTAGTGAGTGAGCAGGAGGGGCTGCCAGGTGTGACCGGGAGCCTGAACATGGAAAGGGGGAGCTGCAAGGGGCCTGGGTGGGACCGGACCCCCAACAACTTGCACAGCGGCCGGAGGTGGGCTCCCCGAGTGGCATCCAAGTACTTGGGGGTCCAGGTAGGACCAGGCCCCCCGCCGAGGGCTGGATGTACCGAAGCACCAGTAATAAGAGCAACTCAGCCCTCTCTGGAGCAGCGGGGTAGGCGGGGTAGGCGATGCTCTAATATTCAAGCGCCCCCATATTGCATGCCAGTCCCAGACCAGCCTGCAAGGAAAAGCCAGCTTTTCTCTGCTTGTGGTGGCCCCAAGAGAACGGGGTCAACACCACACGGGTACAAAGGTGCCGAGGGAGCAGCTGGAGAAGCGCAGTCTACCCCACAGCAAGAAGAGAAGTCCCTCCCTAAGTCTCATGGGGACTTGAAAAGAATAAGCCCTCAAGGGCTCAGCCAGCATTTCAACACCTCCCGGGCTGGAACTTTTGTTCTACAGATTGGGTTGTATGGATACGTGCATCAAGGAATGAAGGGCTGAGTTGGGGATGTCTGGAGAAGGGCATCCCCTGGAGATGAAAAGGTGTAATTGCACCAGAAATGCATTTACTAAAATTATTTCTTTTAGAGGAACTGAAAGTCATGTGTGTAATGTGAAGTACCTCTGTAAGGTGATGTCATAAGCAAAGTGGGGTTATGTTATCAGACATTCCTGCTAGGGTGTCTGCCTGTATATGCTTTATCCTGTGATTTGATCCGTGATGCCTTTAGGGGCGGAAATTGCAATGCATTCTAATGATCCACAAATGTGATGAGTACTGTCAATCTAAAGTGATGCTTACGTATTCTTGCTGCTGCGCTTAGGTGAAGGACCCAGACTACTAGCCCTTAAGATGTAAAGGTGTATACGTCATGGTCAGTAGGAAATGCTCAGTCAGGGTTATGTTTCACCAAGGCAGGGTTACCTATTTTAAAAGCTTGTTGAGATAATGGGGTGGGTCACCACTGGGATAGTGCCAGTGTGCAGGGCCCTTGCTCCATGTTATGTTCAACTCACTGCATTGGGGGCAAGATGATGTGCATACATGGGAGTGGTGGTACTAGACCCCACCCCCCTGCGGGAGGGGTGGAGATTTAATGCAATGTCACAAAGTAATTCCAACAGCTTATATATATTTGTAAATTGGTGCATAGTATTGAGTAGTGTGTGTGTTTAATAAATCCACTCTTACTTTTTTAAAGCAAAGTACCGACTAGACAATCAATTATTGAGTGTTATTTCTGTGCACCTGCAAATGGCAAATACTAGCCCACACCACCTCCTTGAGTAAGCCTCAGACTGCTCTGCAACGCTACCCTCTGAGAGTCAGGCGCTACAATTAGGTGTGTGGTTCCCAGTGAAGGACAAATGTAGTCATGTTATTTGTGCAGGCCTCACAGATACTGCCTCATTTTCCAACATCAAGGGACTGGTATGCATCACTACTGACTGTTCGGTTCTTTTAAGATGATGCTGTAAATTGAGATATCTTCCGAGAGAACATGGGGCAGGTGAAGATCCCTGCAGACTCCTTGAGTACTTCAAGATGAAAAGCCTGGTAGTGCCGTCCCTGAGTGAGAGGTTGTGTTGCCCCAGAGAGCAAAGGGTTGGCTTGTATCCCTCTTTTTCCTTAGTTAATTTAAGATCATGTTGTTCCTGTAGATGTCTTCCACTGGACAGTGAGCATGTCTTCAGGGAGCCCAAGGGGCTGGCATGGATCCTTCAGGCTCCTCGGTTCCTTCAAGATGAAGCTCTGAATGGAGTTATTTCAAGATGAAGTGTATATGGGTATCTTCCATGCAAAAAACGTTGTGTTGTCTCTTAGAGGAAGCGGTTGGCATGGTTCCTACTGGTTCCTCAGTTGCTTTAAGATGCAGCTCCAAATGGAGGTGTCTTCCTTGAGACAGAGGCTGTGTCTTCCCTGAGAGCAATCGTTAGCGTGGATCCATTTTGACTCTTTGGCTATTGCAAGATTAAGTACTGCTTTGTGTCTTTCCTGAGAGAGAGGTTGCATTGTCTCTGAGAGCAAGGACCTGGCTTGGATCCCTTCTGCCTACTTTTTTTTCTTTCAGATAAAGCAATGCTGGCAGGAGTCTTTCCAAAATCGAGGTCATGTCTTCCCTGAGACTAAAGGTCTGGTACAGGTTCTTTCTGAGTCTTTGGGTCCTGCAAGATAAAGTTGTTTCTTTAAGTGGGACTTTCCATTGATTCCCTCTCAATCGGGCTATTCTCAAAAGTTACGTACGCTTGTGAGTTAATTGATATGTGCAATTTACTCTGACTCTTATGTGTAACTTTACTACTTTAGGCTATTCACTAAATCTTAGTGTAATGTTACACAAAAGTGTAGACTTACATGTCTCCATACCATGAAAAAGAAACTGGAGTCAAATTTATGAGTGTAAGTTACCACTGGCAAGCAAAAACAATAGAAAGTACATCCCAAACATGGACAACCACTGATACTACAACACTCTCCTGTAGAAAATAACAGAGGTAGGGAATTTAAATAAAACTGCAAAGGAAATAATGTTAAATTAAATTATTTTAAAAAGTTACCAAAATAAATACAAATAATTAATTTTTTTAAATACATACAAAATGGTACATATTTATTATTTAATTATAAAATATTTTAATAACCTTTTTTAATGTATACATTATTGTTGTAACTTGTATTTTACAATTAATAAATTACTTTTAATTAAATCTGTACATCACATTCCATATTTAATAATGCTTAATGAAAAATCATATTTTTTTCTACTATAAGTGGGATTTTTTTACTTAATCTTCAAAAACAAATGTTTAATTTAATATAGTTATATGAATTAAAAGTCGATTTAAAAATGCAGTTAATGGTGCTGTAACATTTCGTTTTATATTTACCCTAAATATTTAAAATTAAGTTACTTTAACATTTACCATTAAAATAGTTTTACTAATTTATTATATACTTAAACAAAGTGTTTTAATTGTCCTCATAAGGAGATCTCCACCCCAACTGTGAAGACTCTGTATCATAAAGTATAGAGAAAAGTTAAAAAGTGCATTTGACAAAAAAGAAATAGCTGCATTAATTTACTACAGTTTTGGGTAACTTTTGGCTATGGTAACTTTAGAAGTATAGTTTGCAAATAGGAATAGGCTTACTCTTTTGTGGATGGATGAAAGTCCATTTCTAGCCCTCTCTAAACCACTCCTTACTCCTTCTGAAAACCAGTGTCTTTTTAGGATTTTGGGGCCCGAACAAAAAATACTTTAGTGGCCACTGCATGGAACAACTTTGAATTTTATTACGCATTGTTTGCTAATTCACATCCTATGTTAAAACCAATATTACATTATGCATTAAAGGTTGAGATTAAGAAATGCAGACAAGTGAGCTAGAGAAAAAGTGTACATCCCAGGAGCCCCTGGAAAGTGGGAGTACTGGGAAAATTCCCACTGTGCCCATGCTTTAACCCCTTGGGCGCGGCCGCAAATATGCGCCTGTGCGGCAATTTTCGGAGTGGGCGGGTTAATGACGGCCCCCAGCCGTCATCAGCACACGAGCACCGTGATGCATGACGGCTGGGAGCCGTCATCAGCATAGAATGGGTTAAACATGTCTCTGCTTAAACTTCTCCCATAGTAGTAAGAATGCTCTTTTTTTCCTGGCACTCCCCTGGTCTCTGTCACACTTAGTACTAAGTAGTAAGCTTACATGTGTGAAGATCTCCTCATAGAAAACAAAGAAGAGGTGGAGATTTACACTTGCATGTTTGTGAAGAGCAGTTTTTGTACTTAAGTGGTACTATTGTTGCTCCCTCCCAGATGAACCTGATCCAGTTCTGATTTTTCCACTCTATCATATAAACATTCTTTATGAATAGGATACTTTAAATGCATGGAAAAAGGAGAGGAATATAATGGAAGACCTTTGCTTGGGGGGAAAACCCTACTTGTTGTTTGCTCTTCTGTAGAAGACAAGTCAGTGGTGAGTGGATACTCACTCTCACCAGTAAGAACTATTGCAAGAAAGTCTCGCATCTTGAGTGCAAGAGAAATTAGCTCATTAAACCTTGTCTTTTCTGTGAATTCTGGGACTTGTAGTTTAGGTGATATAACTGCATTAGCTTGACTGCAAATACTAAAATGCAAATTGTAACGCGTGGGCTGAAGGAGATACTCATGCATAGAGTTGGGAGACTTTGAAACTCTGCACTGGCGTGCACTGTATGTTTGCACTGCTGTCATAATGAAATTATAGGACCCAGGCGCGCAACACCTATTGGACTCAAAGGGCTTCCGCCCCCTCCCCCCCTTGTGTGGCAACCCGGGGTGAGACAGCTTCCTGGGCACACACACATCCGCACCCGAGCACTTCACAGGTCTTTAAAATACCATTTTCATGTTAATGAGGCCTTGCTGTTGTTTCGCCCCAACTAAAAGCCCCTGCAGCCCCACTCTGCATGTTGCGTAAAGATTCAGCCACTCCCCCCTCCCCCGAATTTTTTTCTTAGCCGCCCCCCAACCGAAATGTGGCTCTAGTTCGCCTCTTATGGGACCTAAAGCGAGCGCACGAGAGAGGCATAGGGAAAATCCGTGGAAAAGAGCTGCTTCGGCAGACTCGTACAAAAAACTCATCCTTTTCAATGTGTAAACGGTAAGCAAGGAAGTGGAGCTGTCGACCCGCAGAGTCAGAAAAACAAGAGATATTTTTCGGCTTAGACCTAAGGGTATGCACCATTGAGCTTTACAGAAAATATATTTTATTTGTGTTATTTACACACTAAATGTTACTGTTCGAAGTGTGGATGACATAGATCTCCATTTTAGTATGTAATGGTCGGTGCTGGGGATATAAGACTTAGATTTGCAACCAGCAGCCATTTCCTTGTTTTTCACTTGCAAATATCCACTCTGGCCAGTAGAGGGCGAGTCTGCTCCTTGCTTTAATTCAGGTTGCAGTTTGCCTAGCTCTGAACGGGCTGCATGCAGCTTCCAGTACCTTGGACAGCAGCAACAATACGTTACAGCGTGACATACAGGCTGACGCTCCAGAGTAGCCGCTAGATCAGAAGGACAGGTGCCATGAAAAAAAGATAGAGCCATTCACGTACTCGATGGAAGACAGATGCCTGAATTCTCCTCGAAAGAAAAGGGGTGCCTTTAGTATTTCACTGTTACTTGCCATAAAACTTGCAAGATATGTGGGCAGTGCCGAGCAAGGACAGAAAGCAGGCCACAGCTTTTAAATGAAAAGAAAAGTGGGCCACATCCACAAATCGCGATTCAGGACATTTACCAGCACAGTGTTTCAAAGGAACTCGGGTGGGGGGAGGGGGATGGGGAGTACTTCCGGGAAGAGTTATGGCTAGGGTGACCAACCGTCCGTAAATTACACGGACAGTCCGTAATTTCGGCCGTCTGTCCGTTGTCCGTGAAGGATTGTTTAACGGACGCCATTTGTCCGTAATTTCAATTGGTCGCACAACCGACAAAGCTGGCTCCCACCTCCCTTCTTGACTGCGATGCTGCTGGGGTCGGGTGTAACAGACTCCGAGGCAGTACAAAGGCTCAGATACCCATCAGCATTGGCGAGGCACAGCGCGGTGGCAACCCTCACACCTTCAGCCCTTGATGAGCTGTTAAGAGGTGCTGAAGGTGACAGAGGGAGGGGCGGCAGCTTCGGAGCAGGGGGCATCTATTCAGATGCAAACAGCCCTGAATGCGTCTTGTATTTTCAATTGGTGTGAGACACTCCCTTTCTGCCCAGGGTTCCAAATATCCTAGAACCGGCCCTGATTACACCGAGGCAGCACAGGGTTCACTTCACAGACCTTAATTACTGTCACTAAATTGTAAACAAAAACTCAATTCTTCAAGCATGCAGTATATACTGTAATAAAATAGAGAAATGGCACAATCACACTCACACTGATTAACAAAGTATGGAGGACAATCAGTTAAATCAGTTCTCTTGGAGTATCTCCTTTCAGTACTGTACATCAGTGTGGGGGAGAGGGGAAAAACTAACATTTTGGAAACAGAGCCTGTCTTCTTGTTCTCTTATCCAGGAGGGGGTGATGAGCCCCCCCCCCCCACCCTGGAAGAGACCAAGATGATACTAGAATACTGCATACCCTGTGTCCACCCTGGTGGATCCTGTTCCCCCTCCAGTGATGGCTCTTGCCCCCCCCCTCCCATGTGCTGGCTCCTGAACCCCCCCCCCTCCTTCCTCTAGTGGATCCTGTCTCTGCCCTGGGTGGCTTCTGTCCCAGTCCTGGAATGGCTCCTGCAGTGAGGGTGAAGTTCTTGATGGGCCTCTTCTCAAAAAGGCTCAGCTCAAAATTAATATGAAAAGGTGGGCGAGTGAGTAAGTGAAGGGATGGCTGGATAGCTGGATGAACTAGTGAAAGGGTGAATGGATGAATGAAAGATTGAATAGATGGATAATGAGAGAGGATGGATGGATTGATGATTGACTGGAAGGATGGAGAGAGAAAAGGTAAATAGCTGGATGTATGGGTGGAAGGGGAGCTGGATGGGTAAACGGGTGGATGGATGAGTGAAAGGATGGATGAGTGAAAAGGTGGATGATGAGTGAGTGGGTGGATGGATGAGTGAAATGATGGATGGATTGATGAATTGATAAGAGCAAAGGCGAATGGATGGGCGGATGAGTGAAAGGGTGGATGTAAGGATGGATGAGTGAGTGAAAGGGAAGGTAGATGGGCAAAATGATGAATAGACCAGTGAAGGAGTGAAAGGATAAATGGACGAGAGAAAGGATGAATGAGTGATAGGGTCAATGGATGGATTCATGAGCGGATAAGTAGATGGATGGATGGGTGGGTGAATGGATGGATGGAAGGAAGGGTGGGTGGATGGATGGATGGAAGGAAGGATTGCTAAGTGAAAGAGTCGATGGAGAGAGAAAGGGAGGATGATGAATGACTGAAAGGGTGGATGAGTGGAAGGATCAGTGACTGGGTGGATGGATGAGTAGGTGAAAGGATGGCTCGAAAGGTGAAAGGGTAAATCGCTGGATGGATGAGTGAATGTATGGATGGGTAGAAGAGTGAATGGCTGAGTGTACAGATGGATAGGGTGAAAGGGCGGATGGATGGATAATGGATGGATGAGTGAAAGGATGGATGAAGGGACGGATGAGTGAAATGAAAGATGGAAGGATACATGATGGATAGGTTTGAAAATGGCTGAATAGGTCTAGATATGTCTGGGCTTACTTATATACAACTAGCGGCCCGTCCCGACGTTGTCCGGGTAAAAAAAGGCTAGGCAGCAATGGTTTTAGTATCATTGTACATTTGTCCCACATGATAAGAGAAACATTTTGAAGCAGTGTCCCCAAAGGTCCGTTTTTCCGAATAGAGCATATTGAATCCCTTTCAAGGGAAACTGTTAGAGGCAGTTCAAAGGTAGAATGTGCTCTTTTCCCAGCTGTTAGCAAAGTGGCAGCTATTCCAGATGAAGCAACAGCTAGAGCCAAATTCCCAGAAGATCGAACTTTGGCAAGTATGAGGTTGATTAGGTAAGTCTTTCCTGTGCCACTGGGGGCGTCTATGAACAATAGTTTGCCTTGCTTCTTTTCAACACTATCAACTATGGTGTTGTAGGCGAGTTGTTGATCGGGAACTAAGTTAGGCAAGTGTTGAGCAAGGTAGTTATTTAGCTCTGGAATATTGTGTGCGGTAGCGATATTGTGGTATCCAGTTAGGTTAGTTCGGACCGCTGGCGGCAGGCTGAAATCTTGTAAGGACTTCTCGCTTAATAGATACAGTGAGTCTTCAATTTCTATAAGTCCTTGGTTTATGATTTCATTGTTGATAGCAGCCCGTGCCGACGTTGTCCGGGTATGAATTGTTGCCGGCCAGTAGTATATTGTTTTGTAGGATTTCGTTTTGATAGCATTTCCTATCTGTGACAGGCCTGTGAAACGCTCCAATTCACAGTGCACTGCTGATGCACTTATGAGTGCGCGTTCAGTAGTGTGTGAACTCGAGTTTCCCTGCTTTATATTTCTTTGCAATATTATATAGAGCAAACTCGACAACATGGCATGAGCACAATTTACATTACAGAAGAACACATTCATTTGTGGTAGGCACGGGGAGACAAAGCGATTTGCCTGGAATCACAGGATGTTGAGCTGATGCCGAGATTCGAACGTAGCTCCCCAGCTCTAAAGTTCGCAATTCTAGAACTTGTGGCAGGAGGTGTGTCTAAAAGTGTAGGTTGGTGCTGGCCATCAATGAGAGAGACCTGTGCATTTTTCAAATGGGTGGTGAAAAAATATGAGTATGTTGCTGGAGATGTGGGCCGCCGTGCCACCAATGTACTTACCGGGGGAGGGTAAACACCGATTATTCCGCAACTTTCTTTCCGCATACCATCACTCCGCATACTTTCATTACGAAAGTACCATGACTCCGCAATGCCATTATAACGCATGGCATTACATTTTATATGCTTTTACTACGCATACATTTACAACAAAATTCGTTGTAAATGCATGAATGGTAAAAGCATGTTTTTTTTTATGTTTGGATGTTTTGGGGTAGAGAGGTATTTTAGGGATCAGGGCTAGGTTTGAGTTTTGGGGTACAGAGGTATTTTAGGGTTCAGGGGTAGGTTTGGATAAGGTAAGTATGGGCATAGGGGTATATGTTTTGGGGTACTGAGGTATATGTTTTGGGGTGTTTGGGTATTTTAAGGGTTCAGATGTAGTTTTGGGTTATGGGGTACAGGGGTAGTTTTAGGGTTTAGGGATAGGTATGGGTTTTGGGGTACAGGGGTATTTTCAGGGTTCAGGGCTAGATTTGGGTTTTGGGGTATAGGGGTATTTTTAGGGTTCAGGGGTAGGTTTGGGTTTTGGGGTACAGGGGTATTTTAAGGGTTCAGGGCTAGGTTTGGGTTTTTGGGTACAGGGGTATTTTTAGGGTTCAGGGCTAGGTCTGGGTTTTGGGGTACAGGGGTATTTTAGGGTTATGGGATATTTTAGGGTTCAGGGGTAGGTTTGGGGTTTGGGGTACAGTGGTATTTTTAGGGTTCAGTGCTAGGTTTGGGTTTTGGGGTAAATGGGTATTTTTAGGGTTTAGGGGTAGGTTTGGGTTTTGAGGTACAGGGGTATTTATAGGGTTCAGGGCTGGTTTTGGGGTATAGGGGTATTTTTAGGGTTTAGGGCTAGGTTTGGGTTTGGGGGCACAGGGGTATTTTTAAGGTTCAGGGGTAGGTTTGGGTTTTGGGGTACAGGGGTATTTTTAGGGTTCAGGGCTAGGTTTGAGTTTTGGGGTAGAGAGGTATTTTAGGGTTCAGGGCTAGGTTTGAGTTTTGGGGTACAGAGGTATTTTAGGGTTCAGGGGTAGGTTTGGATAAGGTAAGTATGGGCATAGGGGTATATGTTTTGGGGTACTGAGGTATATGTTTTGGGGTGTTTGGGTATTTTAAGGGTTCAGATATAGTTTTGGGCTATGGGGTACAGGGGTAGATTTAGGGTTTAGGGATAGGTATGGGTTTTGGGGTACAGGGGTATTTTTAGGGTTATGGGGTAAGTTTGGGTTTTGGGGTACAGGGGTTTTTTAAGGGTTCAGGGCTAGGTTTTGGGGTACAGGGGTATTTTTAGGGTTCAGGGCTAGGTTTGTGTTTTGGTGTACAGGGGTATTTTAAGGGTTCAGATATAGTTTTGGGGTATAGGGGTATTTTCAGGGTTCAGGGGTAGGTTTGGGTTTTGGGGTACAGGGGTATTTTAAGGGTTCAGATATAGTTTTGGGGTATAGGGGTATTTTTAGGGTTCAGGGGTAGGTTTGGGTTTTGTGGTGCAGGGGTATTTTAAGGGTTATGTGGTAGGTTAGGGTTTTGGGGTACAGGGGTATTTTAAGGGTTCAGGGCTAGGTTTGGGTTTTGGGGTACAGGGGTATTTTTACGGTTCAGGGCTAGGTTTGGGGTACAGAGGTATTTTAGGGTTCAGGGGTAGGTTTGGGTTTTGGGGTACAGGGGTATTTATAGGGTTCAGGGCTGGTTTTGGGGTATAGGGGTATTTTTAGGGTTTAGGGCTAGGTTTGGGTTTTAGGGTACAGGGGTATTTTTAGGGTTCAGGGGTAAGTTTGGGTTTTGGGGTACAGGGTATTTTTAGGGTTCAGGGCTAGGTTTGGGTTTTGGGGTACAGGGGTATTTTTAGGGTTCAGGGCTAGGTTTGGGTTTTGGGGTACAGGGGTATTTTTAGGGTTCAGGGCTAGGTTTGAGTTTTGGGGTACAGGGGTATTTTTAGGGTTCAGGGGTAGGTTTGGGTTTTGGGGTACAGGGGTATTTTTAGGGTTCAGGGCTAGGTTTGAGTTTTGGGGTACAGAGGTAGTTTAGGGTTCAGGGCTAGGTTTGAGTTTTGGGGTACAGAGGTATTTTAGGGTTCAGGGCTAGGTTTGGGTTTTGGGGTACAGGCGTATTTTTACGGTTCAGGGCTAGGTTTGGGGTACAGAGGTATTTTAGGGTTCAGGGGTAGGTTTGGGTTTTGGGGTACAGGGGTATTTATAGGGTTCAGGGCTGGTTTTGGGGTATAGGGGTATGTTTAGGGTTTAGGGCTAGGTTTGGGTTTTAGGGTACAGGGGTATTTTTAGGGTTCAGGGGTAGGTTTGGGTTTTGAGGTACAGGGGTATTTATAGGGTTCAGGGCTGGTTTTGGGGTATAGGGGTATTTTTAGGGTTTAGGGCTAGGTTTGGGTTTGGGGGCACAGGGGTATTTTTAAGGTTCAGGGGTAGGTTTGGGTTTTGGGGTACAGGGGTATTTTTAGGGTTCAGGGCTAGGTTTGAGTTTTGGGGTAGAGAGGTATTTTAGGGTTCAGTGCTAGGTTTGAGTTTTGGGGTACAGAGGTATTTTAGGGTTCAGGGGTAGGTTTGGATAAGGTAAGTATGGGCATAGGGGTATATGTTTTGGGGTACTGAGGTATATGTTTTGGGGTGTTTGGGTATTTTAAGGGTTCAGATATAGTTTTGGGCTATGGGGTACAGGGGTAGATTTAGGGTTTAGGGATAGGTATGGGTTTTGGGGTACAGGGGTATTTTTAGGGTTATGGGGTAAGTTTGGGTTTTGGGGTACAGGGGTATTTTAAGGGTTCAGGGCTAGGTTTTGGGGTACAGGGGTATTTTTAGGGTTCAGGGCTAGGTTTGGGTTTTGGTGTACAGGGGTATTTTAAGGGTTCAGATATAGTTTTGGGGTATAGGGGTATTTTCAGGGTTCAGGGGTAGGTTTGGGTTTTGGGGTACAGGGGTATTTTAAGGGTTCAGATATAGTTTTGGGGTATAGGGGTATTTTTAGGGTTCAGGGGTAGGTTTGGGTTTTGGGGTGCAGGGGTATTTTAAGGGTTATGTGGTAGGTTTGGGTTTTGGGGTACAGGGGTATTTTAAGGGTTCAGGGCTAGGTTTGGGTTTTGGGGTACAGGGGTATTTTTACGGTTCAGGGCTAGGTTTGGGGTACAGAGGTATTTTAGGGTTCAGGGGTAGGTTTGGGTTTTGGGGTACAGGGGTATTTATAGGGTTCAGGGCTGGTTTTGGGGTATAGGGGTATTTTTAGGGTTTAGGGCTAGGTTTGGGTTTTAGGGTACAGGGGTATTTTTAGGGTTCAGGGGTAAGTTTGGGTTTTGGGGTACAGGGTATTTTTAGGGTTCAGGGCTAGGTTTGGGTTTTGGGGTACAGGGGTATTTTTAGGGTTCAGGGCTAGGTTTGGGTTTTGGGGTACAGGGGTATTTTTAGGGTTCAGGGCTAGGTTTGAGTTTTGGGGTACAGGGGTATTTTTAGGGTTCAGGGGTAGGTTTGGGTTTTGGGGTACAGGGGTATTTTTAGGGTTCAGGGCTAGGTTTGAGTTTTGGGGTACAGAGGTAGTTTAGGGTTCAGGGCTAGGTTTGAGTTTTGGGGTACAGAGGTATTTTAGGGTTCAGGGCTAGGTTTGGGTTTTGGGGTACAGGGGTATTTTTACGGTTCAGGGCTAGGTTTGGGGTACAGAGGTATTTTAGGGTTCAGGGGTAGGTTTGGGTTTTGGGGTACAGGGGTATTTATAGGGTTCAGGGCTGGTTTTGGGGTATATGGGTATGTTTAGGGTTTAGGGCTAGGTTTGGGTTTTAGGGTACAGGGGTATTTTTAGGGTTCAGGGGTAAGTTTGGGTTTTGGGGTACAGGGTATTTTTAGGGTTCAGGGCTAGGTTTGGGTTTTGGGGTACAGGGGTATTTTTAGGGTTCAGGGCTAGGTTTGGGTTTTGGGGTACAGAGGTATTTTTAGGGTTCAGGGCTAGGTTTGAGTTTTGGGGTACAGGGGTATTTTTAGGGTTCAGGGGTAGGTTTGGGTTTTGGGGTACAGGGGTATTTTTAGGGTTCAGGGCTAGGTTTGAGTTTTGGGGTACAGAGGTATTTTAGGGTTCAGGGCTAGGTTTGAGTTTTGGGGTACAGAGGTATTTTAGGGTTCAGGGCTAGGTTTGAGTTTTGGGGTACAGAGGTATTTTAGGGTTCAGGGGTAGGTTTGGGTTTTGGGGTACAGGGGCATTTTAGGGTTCAGGGCTAGGTTTGGGTTTTGGGGTACAGGGGCATTTTTAGGGTTCAGGGCTAGGTTTGGGTTTTGGGGTACAGGGGTATTTTTAGGCTTCAGGGCTAGGTTGGGTTTTGGGGTACAGGGGTATTTTAAGGGTTCAGGGGTAGGTTTGGGGGTACAGGGGTATTTTAAGGGTTCAGGGCTAGGTTTGTGTTTTGGGGTACAGGGGTATTTTAGGGTTCAGGGGTAGGTTTCGGTTTTGGGGTACAGTAGTATTTTTAGGGTTCAGGGCTAGGTTTGGGTTTTGGGGTACAGGGGTATTTTTAGGGTTCAGGGGTAGGTTTTGGTTTTGAGGTACAAGGGTATATATAGGGTTCAGGGCTAGATTTGGGTTTTGGGGTATAGGGGTATTTCTAGGGTTTAGGGATAGGTTTGGGTTTTGGGGTACAGTGTGTATTTATAGGGTTAAGATGGGTTAGTGTTTAAGGGTGTTGGGGTATTTTAAGAGTAAGGGTGGGTTATGATCATGGGGTGCAGGGGTATTTAAAGGGAGCAGGGTGGGATTAGCACACAATATGAGGCATGGCCACACGCCCCCAGTGTTTGTCATGCCCCCAGCACACGCCTCCAGCACACGCCCACAGCACAACGCAGACACGCCCACAAGGGACTACTTTGCTGGCACGGTTCTTTCACCTTTTAAATGTATATGGTGGGCGTCTGTATAGCCTATGTCCTTCTGCAGCATCTGCCCTTTCCAACGCTGTATTGGGTGTTGTGATTGGTGCTGTGGTTCCCGAGTTTACCTTGCCTAAAGTTGCAAGTTCTCTCTTTATAATAATAGTATAGATTGCGCGACCTCTGATGTCTGTAAATCTTATCCAATTATCCTGAAGTTTTGTCCTGAATTTTGACCTTCTGTCCTGAATTTGTGTCCTGAATTTTGACCCTTTGTCCTGAATTTTTACACTCACCGTCCTGAATTTGAACCAATGCCAGTTGGTCACCCTAGTTATGGCAAGTGCTGTATTCATTTCAAGGCTCCTGGTACAGTGACATTTTGAAAAACTGGATACGATTTTGAAGTTTCTCTTTATGTTTATTAATTTGTAAAGTTCATTTTGAAAACCTTAATGCCTTCTTGGCGCTAGACGGGCACATTACAGCGATGGCGGTGGATGTGCCAACCATTGTATCCCTCCCTGGCAGGTTTTTCAATGAACGGAACTTCCAGATTGAAGCTACCATGACAACAAGTGAGACAACGCGTAGGTTCATACCGCTTTGAAGTGACCGCTTCCCAGAGTGGAAACTGGTTTCAAATAGATTGGTCTTGAAGTTGTTTCTGAAGAGCATGAGAGGGCGGATATGACGTACGTCTGTAATAATGGGTATATTGCTTTAAGGTATTAATTCCTTGGCTAGAATTCCGAGTATGTAATAGAATGTTGTGTATGTAATGGAATGTATTGTTTTCTACTGGTTTATAGAATGTTATTATTCTTTCTGCCAGCTGTTCCCCACTAAGCTGCATGCATTTATGTACTCTGCCACCTACATTAAATTCTTTAATTTATTTTCTTATTACGTGTGATTACTACACTTATTTATTTCAACTGCGGGACCACTACAACATCTTTGGGTGGGGCCGTCCAAAGGTATGACAGCTGCTGACCAAGGCCTTTGCTATCTGTTGACTCTGACTAGCAGATAGTTCCCACCGGAGTGGAGCTGCTGGGAGCGGCGCTGGGATCTGATCTTTTTGGCGGGTTTTTGGTGAAGCTCTTTTAACGTAAGTTAAAAGGCATTGAAGGAGGATTAGTGCGCCGACTGCCAATGAGCAGCATTCGTTGCACGGCGGGGTTTTGCTTAAGCACTGGAAGGCGGTGCCTTCAGTACTGCCGGCCTTTCAACGAATGACTGACTCGTGCATGTTGGAGCGGTCCTAGCAGGGCACTAGTCCTAAAAAAAGAAGTGGTGGGACGCTGTCACAAGAAGTGACGTCACAACAGGAAGTGACGTCACGAACGGTGGCTCCGATCTCGTTCCAGAGAGGTCAAAAAGTTGAAGTCCAGCTGTTTGGCAGGGGGTGACGGCGTCCACCCTGTAAAATAAGTGGGGGGACGCCGTCCACCCGCGTGGTACCCCGACACGAGCCCTGGGTCCTAGGATGCTTCTTTGGGCTCAACTGGCACTGTATTGTAGCAGAGATGGATATGGGTGAAGGCTCATTATTTGAGGCAGAGGAGTGGACCGAAGGCGTGCCAAAGGCAAGCCAGTGGCTCCCGTCAGCGCCTGGATCGTGCCAAGCGCTAGCCCTCCTGCCAGTTCCAGGGCCCATGTTAGGCCAAAATTCTGCTATTCCAGAGAACATCTGTCCCTCATTACTAGGGGTAGGAAAAAAGATTGCACTGACTGTCAATGCCAGTCGATAAGGATACATCCTATTCTGAGGTGTCAAGGCTGCGGGCTCAGCGGGCCGCATGAGTCAGAGGGATGCTGGAGCAAATATACCAATTGGCGCTGCAGCCCAGGCTCTCACTAGAGCCAAAACGACAGAAAGTGAAATCACCTGTGCCCTTTTAAATGCCAGGTAGAGCTCTGTATTGAATGTTCTGTCTTTATGAAGGGCACAAACCTTCCTTTGTATTTGTGCCAGAAACATGGTCAGATCCTGCATCCAATTCCGAGCCATTCCAGAGGGATACGCTATATTTAGACATGATAGACTTAACACACGAGGGAGGGGTATTGCTATCATTTACAAAGTAGAATTTTCAGCGAACTGCCCTCCATCCATCTCCACTCAGTGAGGCAGTGGCTTTTAGTCCCAAAGTCCCCAAAACACAGTCCTTTAAAGGTATGTTATCATATGGTCCACCAGGCCCTAGACAGGCCTTTGCTCAGGAAATAGGAAGTCTCCTCAAATCCAATATTTTAGCTAATTTCACAGTCCCTGGATATTTTAACTTTCATTTAGAGGCACCAGAAGACAATGACCCATTGGTACTTCAATAGGCTATGTCAGGTCTGAGCCTCACACAGATGGTCAAGGGTGTCTCTCACCAAGCAGGACACTCATTAGATTGTATTTTCAGTAACAACACTGCCTTAGGCAGTATTAGTGTTCATCCTCTGACTTGGACACACCATAGTACTATTTTATTTGGTCTAGACTGCCAATCATCAGATCTCGAAGCAGCAGTGACTCATCGAATGACAACCACCTGGGTTTTGCATGAAATTCAACAAGAGCCCTTCTCTTCTATCCTGCAGGAGTCAGTACCAAAACATTCTCAGGATGTAGAATACAGCAGTAGCCAATTATACAGGTTGGTTAGAAGGAGCTGTTAATCTACTAGCCCCAGTCAGAGCAGAAATCTAGGAGGATCAATCCTTTGCCCTCCTGGTTCTCAGAGGATCCTAAAAACTCACAAATATGTAGGAGACAAGAAAAAAGATGGCGGACATATTACAATGAGGTTGGAAAAAAGTAAGTACAAAAAATGTCTGCTGGACTAGAAGGTCATGATTAAGAAGGAAAAAACATCCTAGTTTATGTGAATGATAAAAACTGCAAAGCCTTCTGCTAAAGAAGTATTCCATACTGTAAACAAATTGACAACAGAAACATCTAATAAAAAGGTTAACACAAGTCAAGTGTTCTGTAACACTTTAGAGAAGCGTGGCCCAATGGGTAGAGCGGTAGACCCTGATGCAGAGGTCTGGCCTGGGACCAGGGTTCAATTCCTGCCTCGGCGGCTCTTGGACTCAATCTCCCCGGATCTGATAATTCTCGCCTCGGTGCCTATTCTAATCATGGGTCCCACTCTGTGACTCTGGGCAATAGCTTGCTTAATCTCCACAATGGCCCCAGCAGCGCTTGGATGCCTGGCTTCACCTTGGGGGTGCCCAGGAGTGGACATCTCACAGGGAAAGCCAGGAAGGGTTCCACAGCGGTATGAATACAGCATTACGAGGCCTCTGGGTAGAAGGCGCTATATAAATACAAACACATTTACATTTAGCTGACTTCTTCCCTCATACAGTAGAAGAGGTGTATAACAGATTCTCAAAATCTGTTCCCTCTTCCCCTACCAATTTTACCTCTTCCTCAAATGAGTTGTTCTACTTTCCAAGTTACAAACAGTGCAAGTCACTTTGAAAGAGGTCACCCCTCCCACATTGGAAGAAGTAAGTGACCTTGACCAAGGCTGCTAAATCCAGCTCTCCTTACAACCCTTGTCCCCCTAAGGTGACTAAACTGGCCCGGAATTTATGGCCTCCAAATTAATTGAAATCTTCCAATTGATGGTTAGGACAGGGATCTTTCCTACCACCTGTAAGAGAGCATCACTTCTTCATTAATTAAAAAGCTGTCACTTAACACTTTGGACCCTAATAGTTACCATCCTGCATCGCGGCTATCGATTCTCTACCAGTCAAAAGGGTAGAACAAATCAGGAACAAATAACTGTCTAACCACATTTTACATAATAACTCACTAGGTTCTACTCAATTTCGATTCTGCAGTGGCCACAGTACAGTGTCAGCACTGATCAAGGCCATGGAGGCGATTAGATGGTACCTTGATCAAGGAGGCAGAGCAGCTTTCATCCTCTTAGATCTATCAGAAGCCTTAGAGACTGCTAATCATGGGCTGCTGGTAGAGCAGCTAGCTGCGATTGGTGTTACCATAGGAGCCCGGGACTTTATAAGATCGGTTCTTCAGGATAGAGAATGGTCAGTGGCCTTAGGTCAGTTTGTTTCCCAATCCTTCTCACCACCCTGTGGGGTCCCCCAGGGGGCCTCACTTTGCCCTACTCTGTTAAATGTCTATGTAACCCCCTCAGCAAAAGTAATTAGATCACATTGCTTCTCTCTTATATCTTCTGCTGACAAATCGTCATCTCTCAGGCGAAGGATGAAAATGACACAGGATCCAGATTTCAGGATTGTATGGTGGCTGTGAGCACATGGTTGAGAAGGAACTGTTTGTAACTAAACTCTGGAAAAACTGAGTTTTTGCTATTTGGCTCTCCTTCATCCTTTAGGACCCATAACCGGTGGCCAGATGATTTAGGTGTACTGCCGTCACCGGTTACTAAGGCCCAACATGTAAGGGTAGTATTGATAATAAACTCACTTTTACTGATCAAGTCAATGCAGTGACATCTTTGTCATTTTCTATTTAAGTACCATTAAAAAGATCCTACTTTTTGTTCCTTTAGATCTCCAAAAGACAGTAGTCAGCTTGCACTTCAATTGACTACTGTAATGGATTGTATCTAAGTCTGCATCAGTACCTACTGAACAGGCTGCAAATTCTCCAAAACGTCGCAGCACGACTATTGCTGAATATCCTAAAATATCAGTCAGTGTCTAAAGCGATCAGGAAGTTACACTGGCTGCGAGTAAGGCAGAGAATTACTCTCATGGCTCTGTGTACCGCCTATAAACCATTACTCAACCAAGGTCCAGTTTTTCTTAAAAACGGCTTCAGCTGGAACATCCCGCGTAGAACTTTATGGTCCGCAACAGCCAAATGTGTGGTAGCCCCCAGGTTTAAAAGATCTTCCTGGGGTGGAAGAAGTTTTGTAATTGGAGAAGCAAAGGCTTGGAACTCTCTTCCTCTGTAAATTAGAGTGATACCCAATCTACTGATGTTTAGGAAGGTTTTGAAAACCTGGCTGGTCAACGCAAAATAGTTTTGTTCCCCCCTCCCCTTTCTTCTTGATAGTGTCACAACTAGCGCCAAGGTCCCTAAGGGCACTCAAGCACTCATACATTCTAATATAACATAGCATATACTATCACGCCTATGGGCATTTCGGCGCTCTTATAAATTCTACTAACATAACATTTACTATCGTTTCTGATATCGTAACTAGAGGTCGTGACGATTATCCACAAAATTCATTAAATTAAAATGTGTGTCATTGGACACCAAATGGTTCAGTCTAAGGGGTCATCCGTGAGCTTGTCTCGCCCACACAGGTGGAGAGAGAGAGAGAGAGAAATGAACAGAGAGAGAGAGATACATGGACAGAGAGGGAGAGAGAGAGAGAGAGAGTTATGCAGCAAGATGAGAGAGTGAGTGAGTGAAAGTGAGAGTAAAAGAGAGAGAGAGAGTAAACCATCTTCATAATGAGAAGGGAATACAGAAAATTAAGAAATATTCCCTGGAAGACTGACATTCGGATCTCTGGTCAAGATAGCAATTAATGTCATCTTAGTAGGGTCAATTGCATTAGTCTGAAAAACGAGGACCTCCTTGCAGTCTGCTTGGGGCCTCTGCTTAAAGTATAAAGTCTAAAGGTCCGGATGAATAAACGTGCTTTGTGTCTTAGACTAAAACCGAAAGCAGGCTATATTAGTCTCAAAACTGTCTTACTCTGGGAAACAAAAGCTGAGTTATAAGAGTCTTCCTGGCTTAAGAAATTCTTTGACCACTCTTAAGATGGAAAGGTTATAAAGACTGTCTTCAACAAGAAAGGATGAATTAAGTCACTGCATGGTTAATTTGAACAATAGTGAACCTGGCAGGACATCTCTACTCTTGGACTATCCATTGCCCCAAGGGAGCCTGATCATTACTGCTGGTTGGATGCTGGGCGTTGCATGGGAATCTGGTGCTTTATTTGTAATTGACTCCATAGATGGGACATGAGATATTTGCTTCAAGATGGGGTACATGATGACTAGTTCTTCACCTGTCCTCGCATGTTGAAACGTATGATAATTCTTCAGTTCCAAAATAGTTTCTTTGGATGCCTAGATGGAGTGAACTGCAGTGTGCCAGATTAGACAGTCAACTGTCTAAACATGCGATCTAATTACAAATATTGAAGGAAAGATGGCCTACTTCAGTTGCATGGATTTAGGAGCTTGGGCTTACCTATGGCTGTGGTGTGCATGGTAACACCAAAGCCTTATCTTTATTCTCTCATTGATCTTTTATGGACTCTGTTGGACTTTGCCCTTTTGGTAGGTTCACCCCAAAACTTTTTGCGTTCTCCTAGCCTGTTTCTGTACCCTGGTGTTAGTGATTTTAGGCCTCTGCGCACTTTAGCACTGTGGTCCAGTGCAAAGTATGTGCGCCCTCTGTGAATGTGTGGTGAGATGGGCCTACCCTCCCATAGGAATGCATGGGGATATGAGTGTCCATGGTAATTCCTGATATGAGGGGAGTGCAGGGTTGAGTTTAGTATGTGCAAACTCGTGAGAATAAATGCTGCACAATAGTGTGCGCAGATTTTTTGTGATTAGTTTAGAAATGCCACTTTAAGAAGTTGGAATTTCTGTGTGCTGTGAGATGTGAATTGCATGTCTGGCTTGTCAGTGACAGGTGCTGGCTGGTGTGGTTGGCTCCAGGAGCCAGGATGAGTCTGCCCAGTGGTGAATAGGGAGATCTGCATGTAGATGAAAGGGAATGAGTTGCACCTGGGACCTGAATAGGGCTGTGCCTTCCCTTCACAATGCGGACTTCACCCCCTGTGGTGCGTTTGATGTCCCTGGCCTGTCTTGTGAAAGGGAGAGAGGAGCTTGGCAAAACAAAGTGCTCCTGAACCAGTTGTATCTGGTTCTTCCCTTGCCTGCACCTTTGAGACAAATGATTTGGTGGTGTAAATATAGGGGCTGTGACCCCATGTAAATGTTCTTGTTGGGGCCCAGGGGAAGGCTTGCCTCCCTGAGCTCTGCCCTGCCCCTGGATGCTGGAGGACTTTCCTTTGCTTGGCGCTGGTTGCTCCATTTCTTTGCCCAAAGACTTCTTGTGCTCCCTAGCACACTGTGAGCGCTTTGCTTTATTTTGGAAAGGACCTGACTTTCAGCATTACTGCACCCTGGGAGTGCTTTGCTTGGATTCCCCTGCAGAGCACTTTTTATTTCGCACAGAGGCGCCTTGTTTTGTTCAGGGGAGAAGAGCTTCTGTTTTGAACTTGCAGCACTGAGCTACAATCGCTTGCAGGGGGTTCCCGCGTAGTGATTCCCCCGCTGTGGCTGACTTCCTTGTGGGTGCCCACCATGCTTATTTTTATTTTAAATCAGCAGGTGCCCACTTGCATCTTCGTTTTTATGTTATTCTCTATGCGGGTGCCCAATCCCGTTAATTGGAGCCCAAGCGGATGCCCACCCCCTTCTACATTTATTTTCTAATTTTGAGGGGGCCTACCCCTCATCTGTCCTGAGGAGAAATTCCAGCTGCGCTCCGAGCCGTGGTGAAAACGGAAGTCCAGCGTACCCCCGGCAGCCTGGAAAAGTCTTCTGAAGTCGCCAACGTGTTTAGATGAAAGGCGGAGGGGGCTCGAGGTACATTGCGGGTGCCTGCTGTCGCAAGAGGAGTGTTGCCGGTCCCAGAGCACCCGAGTAGAAAGGAGCGGAGCCCCCAGAGAGCAGCCCAGTAAGTTAAGAAGGGCTGGGGGCTCCGTAGGTGCTTTGTTCATGCCGACCGCAGCACTGTAATTCCCCAGGAACATTTCCGTTCCGCCCACGGAATGGGCGGAAATTTGCACTTTCCGCCTTCCGCAAAGAAGGCGGAAAAATGGGGCAAATTTCCGCCCATTCACCTCCCGCCTCCCACCCGCCTTATTACATTAAATTAAAAGGCTAAATATAACTTAAAATCAAACTTACCTTATTGCGCTGCAATCTTCCTTATCGCGGCTTCATCTTTAGAAACTGCGCAGGCTCCAGCGCATGTGCAAGCTCCCGCACATCAGCAGTTTCCAAAGATGAAGCTACGATTGGGAAGATTGCGGCGTAGTAAGGTAAGTTTGCTTTTAAGTTATATTTAGCCTTTCAATTTAATGTAATAAGGTGGGTGGGAGGTGGGTGGGTGGCCTAGCGTAACGGAAATATTGCGGAGAGGCAAGAAGATTGCTTCAATCTCCGTGCCTCTCCGCGATAGTCCCTTCTGCAACTTCCCCCCACCCCTATAGTGGGCATAATCATTCTTTTAGTGGGCCCAGAGGGGCCCAGGCTGTTCCCCGTGGTGTGGCGCAGATGCTGAGCAGTCCCGGCAGGAGAGCGGGCCGCTCCAACGTTGCTGACAGTATTGTGGATCAGAGTGCTCCTTCATTATTGGCCTCATTATTCCAGATCCTCCGTGGCTCCAACAGGGGCATATTTGGTTTCAGAGCCTAGATGGTTCCGACATGCGTATTATTTCTAGAGCATGAGTTGCTCCAACGCTTTGCCCATTATTTTAAGAGCCCCGTGTGGCTCCAACATTCGGCGGGCACATGTGGTTTTGAGCGCCAGTGCGCCCCAAATATGTGCTATGTGTTCTTAGGAAGCCCCAGTAAGGTCCCGAGGGCACAGCCGTGCCAGGGCCCATTTTGCCTAATTGGTCAGAGGGCACAGGAGTACCAGGTCTTCAGGTGTGACCCACAGCTGGGCAGCACTTAGTGCCAGTTGCTCTGTTTAGGCCCTCATTTGACTTTATCAGCTGCCCAGCAAGTAGTGGGCAGCTGCAACGTTTAGGTCTGTGCCGATTGCGCACCCTTGACTTTCGCTGCATTTGCAGCGCGCCCTGACTTTTAAGATATTGGGCATTTGAGCCCCTGTTTGAGATGGCCAGTTGGCCAGAATGGCTGTTGGGATGGTAGGGCGCCAGGCCCTAATGTGATGTGGTGCTAGGAAATGTAATGTGCGTACTATGTTTTACGCACCCTGTTTTATACCTCTAAACTGTGGTTTATGATTATGAGGTTGTTTTGCATATCATGTGTTTATGCTAGTGAGATTATGTTTCATTGTGTGATTTATGCCCCTAATGTGAGTTGTGGTTAGGGTCTAATGTGTTTAGACTTGTAAGAGGATTGCATAACGTGTTTATGCTGGTGAGGTTGGCGCAGAATGTAATTTGCTACTGATGGGATACTGTGCATAATGTAGTTTATGTTACAGGCTGATGCGAAGTACAGTGATTACCAGTGGTTACTGGTTGTACATTTATGATCTGTTTTACTTTTACTAAGTTCACTTTGTGATGGTTCTGACAGTGGCCCATGTGGCCCTGTCATTTGTAGATAATCCCTTGTAAATATTTCCCAGTGCCAGTTGGCACAGTGTATATTGTGTGATTACTATTTTAATGTGTTTGGAGAATACAAAGGCTATTTTTTATAAAACCTTGTGTGGAGTTCCTTTTGTAATGTGCCTGGGATGTTGTCGCTGTGTGCGTGCGCAAATGCTTTACACATTGCCTCCGGGATAAGCATGACTGCTCATGCAAAGCTACCAAGGGGGTGAGCTAGGGTTATCTTTGGCGTGTAACTCCCAAGCCCTGACTAGAGTGGTGGTCTCTGCCTGGCTTTGGTGCAAGCCTTAGCCAATTCCAAATAATCGGAGTCTCAGGGGGAGAGATATAAGGATGCAGGCCGCCCCCCACTCAAATCATGATACACAAATACTGGCCTGTCTCCCACAACACTCTTACTTTAATTTAAATGTAGCATGGATCGTGTTAACAACGTTTTTAATTATCACCAGCCAAGTATACTTTGGCTTTTCCATCCATCTGAGTGTAAAGAATTTTCAATCCGGTACTCACACTGCAACCAACCAATCTGACGCCGTACCATCACCCACCAAATAATATTTGTGGGAGAAAAAATGTGGAAAAGAGAGTGAGCACCTCACGGAAGAACCGCCAATCGGGTCTATCTGACTAGTATTTGTCAGTGATCCCAATTATCATCATTGGTTACTCACTCTCATAATAGTGGGAAAAGGAAACAAAACATCAGAAAAAGACCAACAACATATAACAGTGCTTTTTCTCAACATCAGCCCCACAATCTGCTGATTGTTCTAACTATAACAGGTTAATATTTTACACTGCTATATTTGTGTGCACATTTAACACAGAAACACAACAACCCCCAGTGAGAAAGAAAACGTGAATCTCACACAATTAAAATGGAAGAGTTCACTGGCCACTCGAGTTTTATTCTGGGCTGTGAAACCTCCCAAGTAAAAATGACTCACACCATATGTAGTCTCAGGTGGGTCATAGGTGCCAACATGTTTAGTTGCTTTTATTTTGCGCAACTTCTTCAGGGCGAATGGGGGTTACCCACTGTAATTGCCACTTTCTTTCCACACACACCTATGATGGTATCAACAACAAGATTGTAAAAAATCATTAAAATGAGCCAAGGGTTACAAACCCACACGAAAATGCATGGCTGTGATTTCAAAGACCGAGCACATAGTTACCTGGGGTTAGCGACTCCTTCATATACCTGCTACCCCCTTTATTTGCCAGTCTACTTGTGTCCGGAAGGATCACGTGTCGAATCTCGAAGCCCGCTTCCGTCGGGTCTTCTGCACACAGAGACAAGGACAGAACCACAGATCGAAATGCGTTAGCGTAGCGCAAGCCCAAAAAGTGTTCTAAGTTCGCGCTTACTGTCAGCAGCTTCAGGGCTCTAATGGAATGCTCTAATGGAATGCAGAGCCCCTCGTTCTTGCAATACACCCTGTTGACAAGCGCTCCTCAATGCGCATCTGATTCCGCCTGGTTACCGCCCCCGTTTACCATTACCATCCTGCATTCGCCGACCAAGTGAAGGAGCTTACCACCACCCGGTCACCGGCACAGCTACTTCTCGACCGCGGCTCCTCCCGGCTCTGCAAGGCCGATATCAGCGGGCGCGTCTCGGCGCATAGGACGTCGCGTGTCACGTGACCGCGGGCATCCCGTCTGGCGGCCATCTTACAGTGGGTTCCATTTCCCATCTACTAGCTGATAATACAGTATTGAACGTGCTGCACAAACATCTACCCTACACCATAAGTATAGATAGACAATCACAGAATTGATGTAATACAGGTTTTAGATGGCAAAAAACATGTCGAGAACATTTTGGCGAGAAAAGAAGCCCGATGGATATATCAGGAACAAGTAGACCGTGATGGATTAAATGATTTGATCGAGTGGAATAAAATCACCAAATGTTGAACAATATGAAATACCCATACAGATTCAATTGTTTTTTGCCATCTAAAACCTGTATTACATCAATTCTGTGATTGTCTATCTATACTTATGGTGTAGGGTAGATGTTTGTGCAGCACGTTTTATACTTTGGGACCCACTCGATATATTCAGTGTAAACCCCCTTTTTTCATGTAATTTTCTAAACACATTGTGTAGACTCTTACACCCCCAGTCGAGTCCAGTGTATGACATCCAGCAAGTAAGAACCAATGCAAACGAGCATGACAAACTGGCTTTATATTGCAGGTCTTCTTGTAATTTCTTAAAAATTTCTTTTGAATAAGTTCTCTGAATTCCTGGTATGCCCTATATGAAATGGTGGCTAATAGTGCTGACAATTATTGATTTAAGATGATCGTCGATACTGTATTATCAGCTAGTAGATGGGAAATGGAACCCACTGTAAGATGGCCGACAGACGGGATGCCCGCGGTCACGTGACATGCGACGTCCTATGCGCCGAGACGCGCCCGCTGATATCAGCCTTGCAGAGCCGGGAGGAGCCGCGGTCGAGAAGTAGCTGTGCCGGTGACCGGGTGGTGGTAAGCTCCTTGACTTGGTCGGCGAATGCAGGATGGTTTTGGTAAACGGGGGCGGTAACCAGGCGGAATCAGATGCGCATTGAGGAGCGCTTGTCAACAGGGTGTATTGCGAGAACGAGGGGCTCTGCATTCCATTAGAGCCCTGAAGCTGCTGACAGTAAGCGCGAACTTAGAACACTTGTTGGGCTTGCGCTACGCTAACGCATTTCGATCTGTGGTTCTGTCCTAGTCTCTGTGTGCAGAAGACCCGACGGAAGCGGGCTTCGAGATTCGACACGTGATCCTTCCGGACACGAGTAGACTGGCAAATAAAGGGGCTAGCAGGTATATGAAAGAGTCGCTAACCCCAGGTAACTATGTGCTCGGTCTTTGAAATCACAGCCATGCATTTTCGTGTGAGTTTGTAACCCTTGGCTCATTTTAATGATTTTCTACGATCTTGTTGTTGATACCATCATAGGTGTGTGTGGAAAGAAAGTGGCAATTACAGTGGGTAACCCCCATTCGCCCTGAAGAAGTTGCGCAAAATAAAAGCAACTAAACATGTTGGCACCTATGACCCACCTGAGACTACATATGGTGTGAGTCATTTTTACTTGGGAGGTTTCACAGCCCAGAATAAAACTCGAGTGGCCAGTGAACTCTTCCATTTTAATTGTGTGAGATTCACGTTTTCTTTCTCACTGGGGGTTGTTGTGTTTCTGTGTTAAATGTGCACACAAATATAGCAGTGTAAAATATTAACCTGTTATAGTTAGAACAATCAGCAGATTGTGGGGCTGATGTTGAGAAAAAGCACTGTTATATGTTGTTGGTCTTTTTCTGATGTTTTGTTTCCTTTTCCCACTGTTATGAGAGTGAGTAACCAATGATGATAATTGGGATCACTGACAAATACTAGTCAGATAGACCCGATTGGCGGTTATTCCGTGAGGTGCTCACTCTCTTTTCCACATTTTTTCTCCCACGAATATTATTTGGTGGGTGATGGTACGGCGTCAGATTGGTTGGTTGCAGTGTGAGTACCGGATTGAAAATTCTTTACACTCAGATGGATGGAAAAGCCAAAGTATACTTGGCTGGTGATAATTAAAAACTTTGTTAACACGATCCACGCTACATTTAAATTAAAGTAAGAGTGTTGTGGGAGACAGGCCAGTATTTGTGTAGCAAGCCTTAGCCAACCAGAGATCCCATTTCTAACATTGACTCTCAGAGTTCGACTGGACAAAGACCAGTTGACTGCCTACGGCTGTATCAATGCAGCCTTCACTGATCTTATTAGTTTACAACCCTGTATTGATTAATCATACAAACAGGGGCTTCAGGCAACCCAAAGAATTGCCTTTCTTACTGTTAGTTTGTTTAGGGAAACCGCCCCTTCCAGTACAAATGAATAACTTAAGTTAACCCAGATGAGACGAGATCCACCTAATCCCCCAAAGTGCCCATACCATGTTTGACAATATAGAGTATATGTTTGAGTGCATAAACGAGGGCAGTGAAGGCACCAAGCAGCCTTTTCTCACCTGGGAATACCTGACAGGTGTTGTATGCTTGTTTTTTTTTGTAGTACAAAATTGATTGTAGAAATCAAAGCCCTCTTCATTACATTGAGTCCCACTCTTGTTTGTTGTGGACCTGTCATGACTGAGTAGTAGGTAGAAGGACAAGATGGCAATGCACGGATTACTTAGCAGTCATCTCATTTACACTGAGTCCTACTCCGGTCGTCATAGGCCTGGCATTATGCCAAAAGGAATATGTATGAGGAAGAGGATGGCCATGTATCAATTAACATAATAATCAGTGAGTGCGATTAGTGCTCTTCATTGAAGCGGCGCCTCATTGTAAGCACTTCGTCCCAGCAAGCAGGACCCATTGGTATTGCATGGATTACTTCCTGTCATCTGTTTAGCACTGACTCCTCTTTTGTTTTCACAGGCCTCGTGCCATATTGTAAGGATTGTGCATGAGGAAGAAGTACAAGATGACAATATTTGGATTACCATAATCACCTTTTACACTGATCTCTGGCACCTTATTCTAAGTACTTGGTTCAAGTAAGCGGACCAAAATGGCACTTTGTATAAGCAAGCAGGATAAAATGGCACCTGGTACAATCTAGTGGGAGAAAATGGCACTTGGTACCAGCAAGTGGGAGAAAATGGCACTTGGCACAAGCTAGTGGGACACTATGTCATTAAGTACAATAAAGCAAGACAAAATAGCACTTGGTATAAGAAAGCGGACCAAAAATGGCCCTTAGTACTAAGCATGGGCGGAAAATCCGTTTCGCTCGCGGATTTTGCGGATTTTCGGTAAATTCGCAATCCGCGAGATCCGCGAATCTCCCGCAAAATCCGCAAATCCGCGAGCAGCGGATTTTATGGCTTGCTCGCACTGTTCGCGTGAGTTCGTGGCTTGCCAGTACAACTTCGCACCCCGCGAGTAAGTGCTAAATTGCAGAAATACGATCTTAGCAAAACTGAAACTACTTACCAGGTTCAAAAGTTCAGGCTCATCATTAGTAGCCATTTCCTGTAGTGCTTCCTGAGGGGCCCCTCCAGAGTTCAGTTGCCAGTTGCAACTATTATGTGACCCTGCTCTGAACCTCAGAATAGTTACACATATGCCACAAAGGTCCTGAATTACAGCTAAGGGAGACAAGCAGGAGCCAGGCTGGAAGTTAAAATCCATTAATCAGCCCCTAATTCATTATTGTCAGTTGGGGCAGGGCAGGTGTTGTAACTAATTTTGAAACAATGAAAGCACTTAGCAAGTGCAAAAGATCACTAATCAGGAAGCACTAAGGAAGCAGGTGCCAGCTAAAAAAATATTCTGTGACACATTAATCAGCCCCAAATTAATTCAGGTCACTTGAGGCAGGGAAGGTGTGCTTTGCTTTGCCGAAAATAATGTACACTGGACAACCAGAGGGTGTGGTGATGAAACAGAGGGTGGCATGGGTGGGCCAGAGGGTGGCATGAGTAGTCAGAGAGTGGCAGTGGTGACAGAGAGTGGCAGTGATGAAGAAGAGTGTCCCAAACAGGCTGGACACATAGAAACAACAAGTTCGCAAAACTTGCGACCCGACAGGTAAGTTCGCAAATTGCGAAATTGTAAAAACCCTCGCGAACTGGCAGAAACACGCGCGAACACAAAAAAAAAAAATCCGCAAATTTGCGGGAATTCACGGATTTTGCGGATTGCGAGTTCGCAAATCCGCAAAATTCGCGAACGCGAGATTCGCAAAATTCGCCCATGCTTACTTAGTACAAGCAAGCAGGACTAAATGGCACTTGATATAAGCAAGCAGGACAAAATTGTACGTGGTTCAAGGTAGTGGAACAAAATGGCAGTTGATACAAGCCAGTAGGACAAAATGGCACATGGCACAAGCAAGCGGGACAATATGGCACTTGGTACAAGCAAGCAGGACAAAATGGCACTTGGTACAAGTCAAGTCAAGTCAAGTCAAAAACCACTTTATTCGATTTAGTTAAAAATCATAAAAGCATACTACATTCATATCGAGGTGATAATATTACAACTTGAGAAAATACAAATTCATTGAGTCAATACTATTTACAAATTCGCACTATTAAAAAGTTAAAAAGCATAATTAAATACATATGAATCATACTTAAAAATACAGCTAAGAATAGGAGTACGTATTACGCTTTTAGCAAGTTACAAATACACAATACATTATCCAATTTTGTCTTCCATGCAAAAACCCCGGTATTTAATTCTTAAGTCTTTTCCTCCTGATCCTAACTGCAGCAACAAGGTAATTTGCCACGCTAAACATAGCTAAAGCAGAATCTAAAAGTTGAAGATACAGGAGGGCTGGTTTTGCCTGTTGGAAGGTTTTATCCTTTAATAATGGAACCAGGTATTTCTGCCTGGGCACAGTAAAGAAATGACAAAACAACATAAAGTGCATATTATCTTGTACTGAAAAGTTATCACAGTTACAGACAGGGGCGTCCTCCTCCCTATACCAGCATTGACTATCACAGAGCACCATGTAAATCTGATTAAACCGGAGTTTAACCAGAAGCCACCTGTGAAAGGGGATGTTAACAGTTGTACGATATGGTTGTATAGAGAGGGAAGTGATGGTCAGATAATGAGCTCTGACCGTTGTTTTGGTCAGTTGTTGTTCCTCCCTCTCCATATTTTTGATTTTAATAAAGTTGAGCTTAACCCAATCCAAATCAGATTTCCTTAGGTCTTGGGGGGCCGAAAAAATATCGGGACGTCCAAGAACCAAAGAACACTTCTGAATATAAGAAAGCCAAACTATTTTATTAGAATTATCCAATTTTAGAGTGTCCACCAAAATTTTATGGTTCAGGCCTAGATTGGTGTTAGTCCAGGTCCTTATCCATAACAAAATTGGGGCCATAAGAAGGGTGTCAGAAATGTACCCGAGACCAAGTTCCTGGTGGACTGAAAACGTGGCTGTGGACTGAGGTAACCCTAATATTGAACGAAGAAACTTATTTTCTTCCCTCTGGATCGACTCACCGTTCACATACCCCCACAAACCTGAACCATACCTGGCTATTGCCACAGATTTCGCCCTGTAGATATTTAATAAAGCACCAGTTGGTTTCCCGCCCAGTCTCCTGGAGAAGCTTAAAATGGCGTTAGCCGAACTCCTAACTGCTTTAGTTTTAGCTGTAATCTGGGGAACCCAGCTTCCTCTGGAGTCAAAAATCACACCCAAATAAGTAAAAGTTTTGACATTAGTGATTACGTCGCCATTGCAATAGAACTGGCACTTGGTACAAGCAAGTGGGGCAAAACGGCACTTCGTACAGGAAAGCAGGACAAAATTGCACTTGGTACAGGAAAGTGACAAGTGGATTACTTGCGGTCATCTGGTTTGCATGGGGTCCTATTCTTGCCTATCACAGACCAGACACTGGATTGTATTGGGTTGTACACAGAAGAGGGACACAAAAGCAATGCAGTGATTACCACAGTCATCTGCTGTACACCGAATCCTATTCTTGCTCATCAGAGTTTTGTAATTTTTTCATATAATAAAGAGCAACAAAATGGCAATGCATCACCTGTTTAGCAATGAGCCTTATTCTCACTTGTCACAGGCAAGTCGTATTGCTTGGATTGTGCGCACAGAAGAGGGACAAGATGCTAATGTATTGCTCCAGCCCTATCCCCAGCAGAGCAAGCTGACACAAGGCTGATCTGGTCTGTTTCACTGACGTTGGAATGTCTGCACCTCAATGACCCAGTACACCATAATAGGTAATTTTAATTATTATAGAGAGATATTATCTGATCCAGACATAAATCAGTTGATCACCAATATGAGCACCCTAGGATTAACTCAAATGGTGATAGGCGCCACCCATGTTGGGGGCCACACGCGTAATCTATTTTTCACTAACACCACAAACATCATAGTAGAACCTCCATCTCCTCTACTATGGTCAGATCATGAACTATTGAAGTTCAAAATTCCAACTCTGACCACTGGAAATGAGATAAGGAGTGAAACTATATGGAGAAGATCATGGCGGAAAGTCACTTCCACCTCCTTTCTCAGCTCATTTCAAGCTCCCTCCACAGTGTCAAGAGGAGAACATTGATCAGGCAGCCTGCCTCTTTGAGGGAGCAATGATAACCATGCTGAATCAGATCGCTCCTCTCACCAGGATCAAAATAAAAAATAGAACTGCCCCTTGGTTTACAGAGCAACTAAAAACACTAAAGACCTCTTCTAGGACTGCAGAACCTAAATGGAGGAAAAGTAAAGCCCAAATAGGCCATGAGAGCTATGAAAATGTCCATCGTAGTTATATGGAAAATATCAGACAAAGTAAAAAAAAAATCCTCGTAAACCGAATCGAAAAAGCGGCAAATTCCAATAAAGAACTCTATTACATCCTAAAGGAATTTACGATGCCCCCTGCTCAGTTAGGTGTCCCTGCTTCACAGGACTGGACGGACTCTCTTTCCAAATTCTTCAAAGAAAAAATTATCACAATCCATAGTTCCTTTCCTCCACATGAGTATTTAAACACCCAGGAAAAATGTTCCCAATACAACCCTGAGGAAGTGGCCAAGGCCATGGAAAAAATGTAATCGGGCTCACCAGTCGATCCTGTGTCACCATGCTTTTTGTCTAAAATTGTTCCAGTGCTTCTTGACAGTCTCACAAATCTATTTAATAGGTCACTGCCAAAATCAGTGGTCCCAAAGATATGGAAAGCAGCCAGAGTCAGGCCAATTCTAAAAAACATACTACAGATCCAAAAATTTTAACTAACTATCGCCCAATCTCGCTGCTCTCTTACTTCGGGAAGGTACTCGAGTCACTAGTGAACCGGCAGCTTGTAGACCATTTTGAGAGTCATGGATTACTCGATCCTTCACAGTCTAGTTTCAGGGCCACCCATAGCACTGAAATGGTGCTGGTAGAAGTCACCGACAACATCAGACTAGCATTGGATAGAGGGCAGTCATCTATTCTCATCCTGCTGGATCTATCAGCAGTTTTTGATACCATATCCCATAGCATTCTTGAACAACGGCTCAGGGATATTGGTGTCAGGGGAATGGCCCTAAAGTGGCTTAAAAGTTATCTAACTGATCAAGTCACTGCAGTACAGATAGGCGATCTAGTTTCATGCAGCAGGCCTGTTAAGATGGGAGTGCCCTACACTGTTTAATCTTTATATGACCCCTCTGGCCATGGTGATCAGATCATACAGCTTTGACGTAGTGTCATAAGCCGATGACACTCAGATTCTGATCACCCTTTGTCCTGACCCTATGGATACAAAATCAAGTTTTAAGAATTGTTTGGTTCACATAAATAGATGGATAAACATCAACCACATACAATTTAACGGAAGCAAAACCGAGATAGTATTCTTTGGTAAGGCTCATGAGCACTGGTCTGATGACCGGTGGCCCCAAAATCTCGGTACCTGCCCACCCCCAAAGCAGACAGTGAGGAATCTAGGAATTCAAATTGATAATCAGTTATCAATGAAAAACAGGTCAACCACATAATTGGCTCCTGTTTTGGCATTAAGCGCAATCTGCGTAAAGTGTTTAAGTGGATCCCGCTAGAAGCCAGGAAATCATTAGTACAGGGACTGATTATCAGCCGTATGGATTACAACAACGCTCTGCTGATGGAAATAAATGTAGACCTCCTTTCCAGGCTTCAGGTCCTGCAAAATACAGCAGCTAGGCTGGTGCTGAATCTTACATCTGGATCCCCTTCAGCGTCCAGCCTTAGACATCTTCACTGGTTGCCAGAGAAGAAGAGAACCTGTTTTAAGATCTTATGCCCAACACATAAAAACATGTATGGTAGAGGTCCAAGCTACTGGACCAAAAACTAATTTGGTACCAGCCAAACAGGAACTTAAGGTCCTGTAACAAATTCCTCCTTACTCCACTCAGAGTACGCACTGTCAAAAACGGGGGCCTGGCTTTTTCCTTTCTTGCCCCTACCCTCTGGAACAAACTGCCTTTACACCTACGCATCACCTCTGACCATAACTAATTTCGCCAGAATTTTAAAACATGGCTGTTTGACCATTAACTTTGTCCCTTTTATGCTGACAACTCTGAGCCGTCCGCCAGCGGCATGAGACTTTCGGTGATTTGTGCGCTAAATAAATGTTCCCAATTTGATTTTACAGTGCATTAGAATGGAAAGTAAGATATTGTGTAAGCCCAGGCAACATTTTCATTACGTGGGGGTATCTTATGAAATTTTGGTAGTTTTGCATTCCGTTTGTTGTTGATTACCACAGTCATCTGCTCTACACTGAAAACTATCTTGCTAGTCACAAGGTCTGAGTATGCGCAGGAGCGATGCAATTGTAGTGCATGCGTTACTTACAGCTAACATGGTTTATATTGAGTCCTATTCTTGCTCAACACAGTCATGATTTCACAGTTTAGGTGCTGGGTACAAGGACTTGGAACAAGGTGGCAAAGGCTTTGATTACCAGTATGCATCAGTTTGTCAAATGTTATCTTCTCTCCTCATCGTCCTTACAACATTAAGCCAGGATTGTGCCAACTCAAGTGGGGGGAGGTGAGAATGCTTCTGGATCTTCCACGCTGCAAAGATTTCAAGTAGAGTCTGTGGAGTTTTGGAGTTAAAACCAGAACCCTAAAGAAGCTGCCCTTATTGTCTATGAAAGCTAATTTGGCTCACTCATTTTATGGCAAGTGTGGTTCGAGCTGCCCTTTGTTACAGGTACAGCATATAGCTTGCAACAGTCTCCCCTTTATTGGGCTGACCACTTCTTAGTGTCTATCTTGGTTTCACATTGGCCTCTCTCACTCACTCTTTCCATGTCTGCCACTCTTTGTAATACTACATATGCTCATTCACTCTCTCTGCGCCTAGTTTACAAAAGTTCGAAAATTGAATGATAAATATGGGCTCTCTTTATACATATTTTAACAGTAATGTATATTTATTTATATTTTCAACTATTTTAAATAATTTAAGGAAATTTAACATTATTTCCTACGGCGTCTACTTTAAGGCTTTACCGCCATTATCTTCTACGGGAGGGTGTTGTAGTAGCAGTGGTTGGCCGTATGTAGTGCTGACTGTACTACAATAGTGTAAATTACTACAAAAGTGTAAGTTACTATAAAAGTACAGTTTGTGAATTTTGAAAAGTACAGCACTTACTCAGAAGTGTAAACTGACTTGAAAGTGCAGCTTGTGAATCAGACCTTTGTCTTCATTTCTTTATCATCTTTCTATGTCTCTTTTCTCATCCTTGATCTATTTACTCCCTCTATCTCTCATGCACTTTCTTGCTCACTCACTCATTCACGCACTCACTCAATCACTCAAACACTCACTCACCCTTTTACTATTTCTTATTGTCCCTTGCTCTCTCTTGCTCTGCTGCACTCTTTGTCTGATCTGTCTTTCAAATGATAACGTCTCCCTTTCTCTGTCAGTCACTTTTTGCATCTTTTCCTCCGCTCTTCACACTCGCTCTTGTTGCCTTATTTTCTCTCTCGCCTTTCAGGTTTTCGCCTCACAGTCTTTCTTGAGCTCACTTTCTAATGTTGACTCTCTTGAGCTCTGTGCTACTCATTCGCTCACTCTCTTGCTGTTTATTCCTGCCCCTTGGTCTCTCTTGCTCCTCTTCAGTCTGTCTCTGATTAGTTCTCCAATTTATCTCGCTCACTCTTTCTCTTTATTCTTTGCCAGTCCTTCTTTCCTCTCTCCATCCTATTTTATCTCCCACACTTTTCTTTCTCTCCATTCTGAGTTGCAATTGATCTCTCTTCTTCCATTTCACTCTCGTCCCACTCCCCCTCTCTTGCTGTTTCTTCCTTTTGCTTGCTGTACTTCACTATTTCTCTGGTCTGTCTCTCACTCACTCTCTCTCTCTCTCTCTCTCCAACGAAGCTAAAACACCACTATTCAGTCACACTGACTGCTTCTGTAGCACCTCACACAGCACTCAGGATGCAGTCTCCTATTATCCATAGCAAGCGTCTGAACTCGACAGCCTGCTGTCTAAATATAGATGCACATCCTATGTCACACAGGCAAGAATTTTGCAAAATATGCGCAAAAGCTTTTACGAAAAATAAGTGCTAACTCCTTCCCGGATCTGCTCTTTCCCCGCACCCTGAAGGCTGCCATTTGCAGCAATTTACCTCCTTTTTTTCTAGAGGAAATAAATAGTTGTGCATCTGGATGCAGCCAGAGCAAAGCCTCTCTTAAACAGATCATTTGATTTCCATAATTGGGTGCTGCCGGGGCCTAAAGAATTCCTGCAAATCAGTGTAACTTATTCATAATAGGAGCATGCAGTTGTTTAATTAGGAGTCATTATAGAGCTCAGGTCTGCATACATTTGCTCCAACTTCTGCCGAAGGATGAGCGAGGCATCTGCTGCTGAGCCGGTGCAGCCTCACTGTCACTGTGAGGGAAGATTGGGAGGCAAACCCTCTATTAGGAGACATTTGCACAGGAGTTTTTTCAAGCAACTCCATTACTCATTCTATGCATAGCATTTGGTCTGAAATGCAGTTTGATATTAGGGCCAGATGTACGACCCTTTTTTGCATCCGCAAACGGCAGATCCTCCCATTTGCGGCCGCAAAACAGGGTAATAGCATGTATATTTTGCGAGTCACTGACTGGCAAAATAGCATTTGTGACTCTCGCTATTAGTAAGGGGCTTCTCTTCTTACTAGAGAGTCAACATGCTATGTACCAATGTTTTGCGACCGCATTTGCGGCAGCAGAAAACTCATAGTTTACCACCTACCTCCAGTAGGTGGTAAACCACTAACAAAGGGGAAGGGGCCCCCAGGGGACTCGTTTCCCTTTGTGAGTATGTGGGAAACATTTTTTTAGGAGCAGGCAGTGGTCCTAGAGACCATTGCCTTCCCTTAAAAAAATGAAACTGAAAAGTTTCATTTTTCTTTTTTAAATGCATCCCATTTTCCTTTAGGGAAAATGGGCTGCATTAAAAAAAACTGCTTTATTAAAAAAGCAGTCACAGACATGGTGGTCTGCTGACCACAGCAGGCCACCATCCTTGTGAGTGCTAGCCATTCCTAATGGGGTTGAAAATTGCACCTACCTCATTAATATTAATGAGGCATGCAATTTGCGACCCCATTATGATTAGCAAACAGTGTCTGAGACACTGTTGTGCATTCCAATTAGAGTCGCAAATTGCGAGTTGCAAATACAATGCAATTTGTGGCTCGCTAATTGGCGGTTCGTACATCTGACCCTAGGTGTTTTCTTTTTTAAATTTCCAAAATTCTAATAAATGACACAAAATCAAATATAATTACTTGAAATAAAACAACTGCAATTGGTGTTTTTTTTCTCCATAAAATGCATCTGAACTCCCATTTTGAACATAAGGATGTATTATTCCTGGAAACACAGAGCAAAAAGCAGAAGTGCTGTAACGAGCCATTCTCTGGTACTCACGCTAAATTTTCTTTTGGCGCAAACGGTACATGTTTAAAGAGATAGGGCAGGCTAGCATAATATTGAGACTTTTGTGTAACATGTGTAAGGCAAAAATGTATGAGATTACCCCTTGAAAATATTGCCTGGGCCTACTCAGTCTCTTGCGCTGGAATGTATGACGTTACAACGCATACATTTACAATGCATGCCTTTACAACGCAGTTTTTACATTGCAACATCCTTTAAAACGCATACATTTACATCATATACCACTACAACTATTTTTTTTAAACTACACTTACAGCACATTCCATTACATCGCATTATACCTTTACAATGCATACCATTACAACACATACCATTACATTGCATTTAAGGTAAGTGCTGGATAGTGTAGGGGTAAAAACCACTATTCTAATTCCAGGTGGTGCAACAGTAGGGTAAGTGTTGGATAGTGTAGGGGTAAAAATTACTATTCTAACTCCAAGGGGTGCAACAGTAGGAGTAGGGTAAGTGCTGGATAGTATAGGGGTACTATGCGTTGTAATGGTATGCCTTGTAATGACACGTGATGTAATGCCTTTGTTGGTGTGACATGCAATGAAGTGGCATGCATTGTAGTGGCATGTGTTGTAATGGATGCAATGTAGTGACATGCGTTGTAAAGGATGTTGCGATGTAATGCCTGCGTTGTAAATGTAGTGCGATGTAATGGTTGGTTGTAAAGGTTGTTAAAGTGTATGGTTTACTGGCTCACTCATTGTGATACAGACATTTCAACATCTGATAAGCAGACCAGATTCTTGTCCCATCACGTTTTGTAGGGGATCGGACGGGGCTAGAGTAAGGCCTTTCCATAGGCATAGGATGTGACATTCCTAAAGAGGGCTAGGGTAGAATAGGGGAGCAGTTTAGTGGGAGAGTTCAGGGTTTTTCATGTTTTTCTGTGGTGTCGGTCCCATGCCGGGCTTGTTGCCTTGACTTACAGCATCAATTAGAGTGGGCATATCCCCTGATGTTGCATCTCAATTGTAAGTAAGGGTCTGAAGTGGCATGAATCTCGTTCATTGTGTTAATTTTTCTAAGGACATAATAATGCCCCATTTAGATTATACATAAAGAGTCATTGACAAAAGAACTCAATTTGATGGGGGATACCAACCTATTGTGGGCGCACTACCATAACTTTAGGGTACAAAATTATAATTATTAACAAAATCAGAAGGTGCTTCTAGAGGAATGATGCGTATCCTACATCAATGGCTTCATGTGAAGCGGCAAAATATACAATGACCTCTGAGCACACCAAAGTCCACTCTTACAATTCAAACACATATATGGCAAGCAACTCCAATCCACAGGAGTCGGATCAATGAATATAGTATCCAAGGTCAATGCACAAAAAAGTCCACTTTCTGTATATGAGGTCCTTGTATTTTATTTTCAATGTTGATTACACCTGCCAACACGTGTTTCGTCGTGCATTATATAATACTTCGACTTCTTCAGGGCGGTAATCAAGCAAAACATTTCCCATGATCAGTATAAATATTCATCATATAACTAGATATAGATGTGGGATAGTACCAACCACCATCCAGCAAGATAAAAGCCTGCAGAGTGAAGAGTTTGAAGTGAGAAAGTAAATAGTCGAAAACCATTCCAGTCCTAATATCCACCCCGTGTGTAATGAAAAGAAGAAGAACCCTACCACCAAGATATATAAACAAGGTAGGGGTAAATTATCACCTCTGTATCTTTCAGTGTTCTCTCATTTAAATTTGGTCCTCACAACGTAAACAACTAATCAATCTGAAAAGACAGAGGCATAACAGAATAATGTACACCTTAAGTACTGTCACTAATATCAAATAGATACTGCATATTCCACAGTGGAATCCTAACAGAAATTATTTGCCAGTTGAAAATTTAGCTTTCACCCCCTAAGTCATTAATAAATTGGGTTTACCTTCGTATTCTCAACACAATTCATCCAGCAATTTGCCAACAATGTTATCTCTCCATCCACCTGTGATTACCATTGGAATCAAAATTAATATATTACAATCCGAGTTAACTGCTGGTTAGAATTGATACAAAACATGTATCCTATAACACTCACCCAGTAAATATCATCTGGTGTGTTCTAGTAAACAATCTCCTTAACTTCACTTGTCCTCTGTATTCTAAACAACAAAATTAGCACATGTCACTCCCCAATTTACGGTCTATGTACCATAACTAATATCGTCAAACATCAAGTGAGTATAAGCGTCTGACTCAATACATGCTCCTAGTCAAAATCGAAAGTACGAACGAAAATATCTCACATAATTATATAAGTAAAGTTCCCCAAATCTTCTATACTGTTATTATAAAATTCACCTCTATTGTAAGTGGAAGATAACCTCATGTTTGTAAATAAGCTAAAGTAGGAAGGCTAATCATATACGCACTCCCGAAGTTAATCCTGTAAGACTACATATACTCACCAACGGTAAGTATTCAAATATATTGTACACAGGGTCGTTGTCTTTTCTTCGTTCAGTATACGGTTATCTGTGTCAAAATAATGGCTTCAATGAAATAGCCCATATAAATATTGTTGCTACTTCCAGTACATATCGTATTCCAACACTCACCAATTATCGATATCCTCAAGTATCACGACCACCTAAAAATTATATACATAAGGAAACGGCATTAATATCTTGTACCGTTCCACTAGTCAAAGTCTCACTAAGACCCAAGTCAACGTTGCTACAAGTTTACCTGTGTTCAGCTTAATCGCTGCATATCCTCTATCAACCGACGTTTCCAAGCTTTGGCGTCTAGCATGGGCGCCATCTTGGAGTGTCCTTAAGTACCCTTGTAAACGCGCGCCATCTTGTAGTGTGTTCGTACTATTTCTAGAATTATCCTCACGCTGTTACCCCTATGTGCGGGCAGAACAAGTACCCGTAACCCGATATTACGCATTTATATGCGAGTAACGCATATAATATTGCAGCACGTTAACTATACTAAAATTCAATAAAGTTACTTATTATATCAACTCAGTCACCCGATTTTAATCGGGTTTTCAAAATCATTCCTAGTTCCGCATCTGACCCTGCGCACCACCATAAATCCTGGGATAATGCACCAATCTGTTCATGTAAACTCATATCCACAAATCACATAATAAAGCCAATGTGTGTATGTTTCTTATGCCATAGGAATGGGTGAGTAGAGTTCATGAGGGGTAAATGTTAGTCAGGTAGCCAGAAGAGAGGCAACCGAGAGTGCAAACTTATCTTCACTGTTCAGTATCATATCAACATCAAACATATGATAATTAGATGGGAAGCGAAATCAAATTCTAGGGAACATGTGTCCCTGTACAGTCTAGTACCAGAAAGCCGCTAGATATCAACAACAGGCATATGATGTATATACAGTCCAAATTTCATACAATAAACATAATATTGGTCAAAGATCAGCACATTATTACTCATTGCCCAAGAAGTACTGGTACTCATTATCAATGTTAAGTCCCTGTTGGACCGATTTCAATTTCATAATCCACAGTACTTCCCTACGTCTGAGTTTCAGAGTCCTGTTACCTCCCCTGGGATCCTGAGGTACATGTTCTATTGCATGATAATAGAATTGGTGATCTCCTTGATTATCAATGTTCTGTACAAAATGAGCAGCAATTGGGTATCTGGTATCCCCATTTTTCCATGCCCTTATGTGCTCCATCATCCTGTCCCTAAGTCTTCTTATCGTGCTGCCCACATAAATCTGTCCACATGTGCATGCTATGATATATACAACAAAGGAGGTTTCACAGTTCATGAAGGTATCTATTTCATACATTGCTGAGTTATTGTAGCTGAAACTCACAATCTTTTTACAAGCCCATCTGCAACAATTACATCGCCCACATTTGTGGAATCCTTTAGTTAAGTTCCTGGGCCAAATTTCTCTATTTCTGATAGGATAACTTGGGCTCAAGTCACTCGCCAAGGTTCTCCCTTTCCTAAAGGTCACAGCCGGTCTCTGTCCAATATATGCAGATAGATCCTTATCAACCGACAACAGGTGCCAGTGTCGATTCAAAATAGAATACAATTTATTAGACTCTGTGTTATAGTTGGTCACTAGGCGAACCTGTCGTTCTTTCTTCTCTGTAGCCTCCTTATCTTTCAATGTGTGTGATCGTTCTAGTTTGTATACACGTTTTTTCGCCTTCTCAACAACTGCTCGTTGGTAACCCCTAGCTAGAAATCTGGAAGACATATCCTGTACTGTATTCTCAAATTCATCATTTTCCGAACAGTTTCTCCTAGCCCGGACCATCTCTCCATATGGGATGGATTTTATCTGAAAGTTAGGGTGACAACTCTTAGCATGTAATAGTGAGTTACAACTAGTCTCCTTTCTGTACATCTTGGAACACAACTTATTTCCCTTAATATACAGTTCAACATCGAGAAAAACAATTTTCTCCTTATCATATTGCGTTGTGAACCTCAGGTTAACATCGTTGCTATTCAGGTATTCAAAAAAACACAGAAGGTCCTCAAGGCTGCCAGTCCAGATCATGAGACAGTCGTCTATGAAACGACCCCAATATTGAATATATTCAATCCACTTGACTCCACGACGGCCCCAGATCCACTCCGCCTCGAACCATCCCATAAACAGGTTGGCAAAAGACGGAGCAAATCTGGAGCCCATCGCGGTCCCAAGGCGCTGTCTATACCAATTGCGATTGAACACAAATACGTTGTTATTCAGTACTATTTGTGTCATGTCAAGAATCATCTTCGTGTGCTCAAAATATTCAGCCGGTCTCCTGTTGAAAAAGGTCTCTGCTGCATAAATTCCCAATGTGTGGTCAATATTCGAATACAATGAGACCACATCTAGTGTTACAAGATACATGTCACTCTGCCAGGTCACATCTGACATCATGTTTAAGACATGTTTCGTGTCGCGAATATAGGAGGGCAAGTTTTCAACAAATGGTCTCATAAATATGTCAATGTACTCGGATATCTTTTCAGTTGGACCACCAATACCCGAGATAATTGGCCGTCCAGGTGGGTTCTCTCAATTCTTATGTACCTTAGGTAAGGTGTATAGACAGGGAGCTTTAGGTGCTGAAATTGTCATATAATTATACTCATCCAAGTCCAATAGTGACAGGTCATACCAATTTTTGAGTTTCTCATTGATCAGTGTAGTTAGGGATGGCAGTGGATTGCTAGGTAAGGACTCATAGTATTTACGATCCTCTAACTGTGACATAATTTCTGCATTATATTTAGTGGTATCCATAACAACCACGTTACCACCCTTGTCAGCCATTCGAATTGTGATGTCATCATTGGATTTGAGGAGTTTAAGTGCTTTCCTTTCTCCCTGTGTGAGATTGTCAGGTTCTCTATAGAAGCCACCTTTTGACCGTTTATCAATGAGTTTATCGATTTCAAATTCCACAGACTTGTGGAAAGCATCAATAGTATTGCCTGTGCCCAATTGTGGTGTCCACTTAGATTTTAATTTTAGACCGCTGCTTTGACTGAGATACCTATTCATCTCTAAGTCCTCCAGAACTCTAGACAGTGTAATGGGGTCCTCCTCATTCTCTGTCAAAGAAAGTAATAATTTTGTAGCATTAGCCCCTTCTATAGTCACGTCACTTAATTGATTGTGTAAAGTGACACCTTTGTCTTTCATTGGTGCATGAACAAAATTTTTTTTAATTTTCAAAAGTCTCACAAATTTATATACATCAATCTTGGTCATGTACCAGTCCGAAATAACATTAGGACAAAATCCTAATCCCTTTTTCAACAGTTTAATCATATCATTAGTCAATACAAGTTCAGAAATATTGATAATCTCAATCTCATTCCCAGTAGCGCTCTCTGTATTATTCAATCCTTCCATGACCTCAGCCTCATTCCCCTTCTTGCTCCTTGTTGGCCCCCTGCCCCTAGATCCTCTCCTTGTCTTGTATTTCCGCCACCTCTGCCCCTGATCGTGGAGTCCCGATTCCCAATTCTGTGACGCTTCACCTCTTCTAAAAAAGCATTCTCTCGTGTACCTGGCTCGGCCACCGCCCCTCCATTCACCTCCTCATTCTCACTACTGACAATAAATGAGGCATCAGTCTCACTAGCTGCAACGCTAGGTGTGGCAGTTGTCTTCTGTTTGGAACCACGGGGTTGTCTAACCAAATAATCAAATCGCTTAGCAAAGGTGAAAACGCGACCTGCTTTGTAATCATTCTCGTCTCTTTGGAGCTTCCTTGCCTTCCTACGCTTTATATCCGCCTGGAGGTCTGTTAGAAAATTATCTAAAATAGTATAGTTTCTAATAGTCACTTCTGGTTGGTTAAGTTCTTTAATCTCCTCTTCTAGTTTATGTATGTCTTCAAGCAATTTCTTAATCTTCCTCTCTGCATTCTCAATAAGAATGTTAATAAGATTCCTAGAGGAATTAGTGAGCTCCTGTTCCCAATTTGCTAACAGATCAGGTTCCAGGTCTTCGTATGTGGGCATGATCTGAGATCTCAAGCCCCTAGGTATTCTATTAAGAGAGAGATACTGCTTCAATGTAGCTGCGTCCCACCACTTGTTAAGCTCTTGTCTTTTCAAATTCTCTAATCTTTTGAATTTCTCCTTCAAACCCTCCGTCTTAGCAGGTATAGGTGCATTGACTGTCTTGCCTTGTTTATTCCCTGTCTTAAGATTATTAAATAACTCTTGTGCTTCCTGATCTCTATTCATCATGAAGGCAGGTCTAACGTACCCTCCCGGTGGCGGCTCCAAGTTGCAAAAACTCAATTTGATGGGGGATACCAACCTATTGTGGGCGCACTACCATAACTTTAGGGTACAAAATTATAATTATTAACAAAATCAGAAGGTGCTTCTAGAGGAATGATGCGTATCCTACATCAATGGCTTCATGTGAAGCGGCAAAATATACAATGACCTCTGAGCACACCAAAGTCCACTCTTACAATTCAAACACATATATGGCAAGCAACTCCAATCCACAGGAGTCGGATCAATGAATATAGTATCCAAGGTCAATGCACAAAAAAGTCCACTTTCTGTATATGAGGTCCTTGTATTTTATTTTCAATGTTGATTACACCTGCCAACACGTGTTTCGTCGTGCATTATATAATACTTCGACTTCTTCAGGGCTGTAATCAAGCAAAACATTTCCCATGATCAGTATAAATATTCATCATATAACTAGATATAGATGTGGGATAGTACCAACCACCATCCAGCAAGATAAAAGCCTGCAGAGTGAAGAGTTTGAAGTGAGAAAGTAAATAGTCGAAAACCATTCCAGTCCTAATATCCACCCCGTGTGTAATGAAAAGAAGAAGAACCCTACCACCAAGATATATAAACAAGGTAGGGGTAAATTATCATCTCTGTATCTCGTGAGTATATGTAGTCTTACAGGATTAACTTCGGGAGTGCGTATATGATTAGCCTTCCTACTTTAGCTTATTTACAAACATGAGGTTATCTTCCACTTACAATAGAGGTGAATTTTATAATAACAGTATAGAAGATTTGGGGAACTTTACTTATATAATTATGTGAGATATTTTCGTTCGTACTTTCGATTTTGACTAGGAGCATGTATTGAGTCAGACGCTTATACTCACTTGATGTTTGACGATATTAGTTATGGTACATAGACCGTAAATTGGGGAGTGACATGTGCTAATTTTGTTGTTTAGAATACAGAGGACAAGTGAAGTTAAGGAGATTGTTTACTAGAACACACCAGATGATATTTACTGGGTGAGTGTTATAGGATACATGTTTTGTATCAATTCTAACCAGCAGTTAACTCGGATTGTAATATATTAATTTTGATTCCAATGGTAATCACAGGTGGATGGAGAGATAACATTGTTGGCAAATTGCTGGATGAATTGTGTTGAGAATACGAAGGTAAACCCAATTTATTAATGACTTAGGGGGTGAAAGCTAAATTTTCAACTGGCAAATAATTTCTGTTAGGATTCCACTGTGGAATATGCAGTATCTTTTTGATATTAGTGACAGTACTTAAGGTGTACATTATTCTGTTATGCCTCTGTCTTTTCAGATTGATTAGTTGTTTACGTTGTGAGGACCAAATTAGAATGAGAGAACACTGAAAGATACAGAGGTGATAATTTACCCCTACCTTGTTTATATATCTTGGTGGTAGGGTTCTTCTTCTTTTCATTACACACGGGGTGGATATTAGGACTGGAATGGTTTTCGACTATTTACTTTCTCACTTCAAACTCTTCACTCTGCAGGCTTTTATCTTGCTGGATGGTGGTTGGTACTATCCCACATCTATATCTAGTTATATGATGAATATTTATACTGATCATGGGAAATGTTTTGCTTGATTACAGCCCTGAAGAAGTCGAAGTATTATATAATGCACGACGAAACACGTGTTGGCAGGTGTAATCAACATTGAAAATAAAATACAAGGACCTCATATACAGAAAGTGGACTTTTTTGTGCATTGACCTTGGATACTATATTCATTGATCCGACTCCTGTGGATTGGAGTTGCTTGCCATATATGTGTTTGAATTGTAAGAGTGGACTTTGGTGTGCTCAGAGGTCATTGTATATTCATTGACAAAAGAAGGTTATTTTGCAATGCATTTGCTCCCTTAGTTTTTGACATGTTTATCACCCAGTGGCTTTCAATTTTGTCCTTGATTCTTTTTTTTTTTCATCTGCAGCTAGACTCCATTTGGATTTTTATCCAGACGAATGCTGGTCTCTTCCTCATCTTTTTTTTAAACTGTGTTTTTATTGCTGATTTAGAAAAACATACAGTTGTTTATTCCGATGTTCCCGCCACTCCCGGATGCCACCCACAAATCGTCAAGCAATCCCCACACAGCCGGTGAGCCCACATCCCGGAGGCCGAGTGGCGTCAGTTAGAGAGTGCTCAAACCTGGTAAAAGCATAAGGGAGCAATGACCTTCGCTCGGCCAGAAGATCTAGTATCTGCTTTTTAACTCTATTGCCCCATCCCCTAATTCCGTCGGACAATCTGTCCCTAAGCTCAGACAGGAAATTCTAACATGTGCCACTATTATTGCCTGAGTTCCCTCACTAACCATCTTATCCCCTGTAATAATCGCCCTTTGGGAACACAAATCACTTTCTCTCATCCTATCTGTGGAAGGATCAAGCACACTACTCAAACATCAACTCTGCAGTCCTCATATGTCAGAGTCCCTTTACAACAATAATGGGACTCCCCACCCTCCCATTGAACCTCAACTGGTGTGGGCCTAGTTCATAAGTAATAACTTGCAAAAGGAAGAGACCTGTAGGAACCTTATGTGTTGTTCTGTATATTCCATGGAACTTCCTTCCACAGCCCTTCCTATTTAGTCCACTTCCTTCTCTAAACTGTTTTTGAACGTTGGTGCTAGGTCTTCCCATGCTCTCGCCATCTCTAGACTCCTTTCATTAGCCGTGCGGGCTGCCTGCCTAAGTCTAATCGTGCCTTCACTACAGGCCCATTTACACATTTTATTCGCCCATCTTCTACTCGAGGGGCCCTCCTTCGACTTCCAGTGCCGGGTTATCTCCCTCTAGGCTAGCATAAGGCCTAAGTCAATAAATTTACAAGTGATCTTAGTTCTTTTCGTATGAGGAAACCAAAGCAACAGACAAGTTGCCATGTCGTATTTTACCTGCCTGTCCGTAACCTTGTTCAGTAGCTCCCCCACCTCGGACCAATAGAGCCCCAGCTTGGGACAGTTCCACAACATGTGCTCCAGTTCTACATCAGGCACAAGACACCTAGGGCATGCTGCATCTTGCACCTGGAAATATTTCTTAATTTTCCCTGGAGTGAGGTAGGCTCTTTGCAGCACAAAAACGTACACTTGCTGGAAGCGAGCATTCCTGCTCCCTTTCCACGTCCTCTTCAAAATATGACCCCATGTCACATCCGGGATGGGCCTCCCCACACTCTCCTCCCACTTCTGCTTAAAGCGCTGTAAGTGGTTCCAATCCTTCATGTAACATTCGAGACTGTGACCGCCTTAAAAGTGCCCGCCGCCATCACCACGTACTGGCAGGCCATCGTGGTCTTTGGTTCCGTTTGCCCTGACTTCCAATGCTTCTTTATCGCCGTCATGACAGTCATATGCAATAGGAAACTCCCATCAGGAAGGCCGAATTGGTCCGGCACTGCTCGGAAGGGCAACAATTCACCATCAGCATAAAGGTCTCCTATTACTTGGAGCCCCAGTTCTTCCCATTCCAGCAACTGTGACCAATCACCCCCGTGTGACAAGGTCGTCAGCATGCCCAGAGGGATTTCAGGCGCATACGGGTGAGTTACACCAGCCTTCCGCTGGCTTTTATTCTAGCACAATCTCAGGGTTTTTTCCTCTAATGTTAAATCTCGTAGCTCTAGTTTTTGTTGCATAACGATGTAAGAAAGTACATGCCTCTAGATTCCCGCCCCGAGGGTCTGCTCCGGGCCTCTGAATTCTTTCGCAACATTCTGTGTAAGAACCTGTAGCTGTGCTGCTAAATAGTAAAGTTCAAAGTTAGGAACAGCCAACCTTCCGTCCAATTTCGGTCTTAGCAACGTATCCAGCGCTACTCGTCTCCTCCTGTGTCCCCATATGAAATCAATAGTGAGCGAACGCAATTCGCGAAAGAACCTTGGGGGTATCCACAACGGAAGCGTACAGAAGTAGTAGAGTAAGCGAGGCAGGGCCACCATTTTCAATAGTGCCACTCTCCCCACCACTGATAGGGGAAGGGTAGCCCAAAATGCTATACAGCCTCTCAGAGCCCTTATGCAATGCCCCACATTCCCCTCCAGCATGTTTTCCGCCCCATGGTATATCCGAACTCCCAGGTAAGTGAAGCATGATCGCTCCCATAGCAGACCAGATGGCAACAATGGTTGCTGCATGTCCGCCTTCAGAGGGAAAACACATGTCTTATTCCAGTTAACCCTGAGGCCTGAAAGTGCCCCAAAATCCGTGAGTATGGTCACCGCCCCCTGTAATGCCACTGTCGCATCTTTCAAAAACAGGAGCAAATCATCCGCATACAAGGAAATGTGGTGCGGGATCCCTCCACATAGAAGGCCATTATATGCCTTCCCCATCCTAGCCTGGGTCGCCAGAGGTTCAATTTCCAGTGCAAACTGTAGGGGTGAGAGCGAACAACCATGCCTTGTACCTCTCTGTACCGGATACTGCGAGGATATGACAGTTCCCAGTCTCACCCTGGCTGTTGCCAGGGAGTACAAGATCTTCGTCCATCTCCTAAATCGTTCCCCTAGACCGAACCTCTCCAGCACCCTATCCAAGTATTCCCATTCCAGGCTATCAAACGCCTTCTCTATGTCCACCGACAATACAGCCGGCTGCATGTCTACATCCAGGTCACTCTCCAACACACGTATGAGGCGGCGGTTATTAACCGAGGTATTCCTAGTTGGAATAAACCCCGCTTGGTCTGTATGAATTAGAGCAGTCATGTGGGGAAGCAGTCTTGTGGCTAATCTTTTGCTCAAAATTTTATAGTCTACCGTCAACATTGACAACGGCCTGTAAGAAGTCACATTGCTACTGTCCCTTCCGGATTTCAACAGGGGGATTACCAGCGCTTCCCTCATAGACTGTGGTAGGTGGCCCTGTTCTGCCGCCTCATTATACACCTCCACTAATCGGGGCGCTAAGACATCCACACATTTTACATGGAATTCTATTGGGAGCCCATCCACTCCTGGAGTCTTATTCTTAGCCATCTGCTTGATCGCTCCCCTGACCTCTGCCAACTGAATCTCCTGTCCCAAGCTCTTAGCATCCTCTTCATCTAACTGCGGAAGCTGTGTCCCCACCAGGTATTCCTCTATGTCCGGCTCCTCAGCCTCTAGGTGACTACGATACAGTATTGTGTAATAGCTCAAGAAGCACGAGAGGATTTCAGTCTGGGAGTCTACCATGTCTCCCGATTCCGTTCGCATGTTCAAAATCGGGCACCCCCCCTGACACCGGTGTTGCTAGTTTTGCCAGAACCGTTCCCACCTTGTCCTCCTCCGTGTGGACCTTTACCATATATTGTCTGTAGTCAAAGCTCCACAATCTTTCCGTCTCTGTCACCACAAGGTCTTTAGTCTCTAACAGCCGTTTCTGTAGTCCCTTCTGTTCTGGCCTTTGCTTCTCTACCTCCCGCAGTGCCATCTCTGCTTTCGCCACATCAGCCAATACCACCTTTCTCTCACCGAATGATTGCTAATGCATAACCCTCTCACCATTACTTTAAAAGCGTCCCATTCTATTCCCCTGATAGATGCTGTTCCCTCATTCACTTTGAAGTAGTCTTCAATACCCTGCTGAATTTTTGAGCTAAAGATCAGATCTTCCAGGGTGTCCGGTCGCAATCGCCATGTGGGTACTGCGGTTATCGCCTGCTGCCATTGGAAGGCCACCACTTGAGGATTGTGAACTGATATAGTCCTGGTCAAGTACTCAGAACGTGTCGCCAGGGGTGCCAACGCATGGCTACAGAGGATCGTATCAATTCTGACATGCAGCTTGTGGAGCGCGGAAAAGAAAAAATAATCACTATCTCCGGGATGGTGTCCCCTCCATATATCGGTAAGCCCCCACTTGTCCTGCCAATTCGTTCTCTGCTTCGCTATTCTACGGACCAGGGAGTCAACCAGTGGTGAGTGTGACCTGTCTAAGAGTACATCAGTAATCAAGTTAAAATCTCCTCCCATTATCACAGTACCAGCTAGAGAATGTGCCAAAGACCCAGATAATGTATCCAAAAACCAGGGTTGATCTGTGTTCGGGGCATATACACTGCAAAGCACCACTTCCCTTCCATACAATCTCCCTTCCACCGCCACATATCTATCCTCCGGGTCTACGACAGTATTCGTAACCTGAAAAGGAGTCCCAGCCCTCACCCATATCATGACCCCTCTGGCAAATGCTGAGTAGGTTGTGTCAAACACCTGGCCCCGCCATCGCCTCTGCAATGCTGTACATTCCTGCTTAGTGAGATGGGTCTCTTTGAGTAACGCTATTTGAATTCCCCGTCTCACCAGATACGCATGCCCCTTGTGGCGCCTGGACATAGTATGCAATCCACGTACGTTCCATGTTATACATTTCAGTTCAGGTAACGTCCCCATTGTAAAAGCATCCTGGACTCTCCTTCCCCCAACAACGCCAGCCAACACCAAGACCCTCGAACCTTAAACCCACAGCTCTTGAAACAGTTTCCAGTTCCCTCCCCCCAGAACAGGACCCAATAACACATTATCAGTCCCCATCCAAACTTCCACAACAAATCTCACACTCCTATCCTGCAGTCAGCACTACAGGCCGCCTTAAGGGCTATGGGAAGGTGGTGTGGGCCGGACAGGTGACGGCTCTCGCCCCAGCACCCGGCCCTTCAATCCCCACCGTAATAAGATGCAGCCATAGTGTTCGCGATTGTCATCAACTGTCCCAGCAGTCCCCGATCCAGACCTCAATCCTCCACACTCACGGGACTTGGTGAAAGTCACAGATCGTCGGCTGTCCTGGGCGTTACCTCCGGGCCCCTCGTGCTATCTGTGTCCGAGAATTCGGGGCCTGAGTGCCATTTGTCTTCTTCAGAGTCCGTACCCCTAGCTGAGTTCTCTGTTTGTGATCCAGCGATTGCTGCCGTAGCCATCAGAGCACCTTGTTTGTCCGCCGCTAATTGTGTGAGCTGTGAGGCATTCCTGGCTTTGTCTTTCTTGCGGAGACGTTGCGATTGACGCATTCGCAGGGGCTTGGGTTGTTCGCAATGTCCTTTGCCTCTTTGATCCGTGCCTGCTCTATAGGATTCGAGCCATGTCCAGGCATCGTCAGGCGTTAGGAAAAACTGTGTGGCACTATTCACGATCACCCTCAACTTTGCAGGAAATAGTAACGAGTACTGGATCCCCTCGGCTCTAAGCTCTTTTTTGACCGCCAAGTACGAGGCCCTTCGTCTTTGTATGTCTTGGGTATAGTCCAGGAAGATTGTGACAGTGTTGTTCTCCACCTTAAAAGGCCCATTGGAGCGCGCATTCTGGATCAGCAAATCCCTATGCTTATAATGAAGAACCCTGGCCACCACAGGTCGAGGAGGGTGTCCCAGCAGGGGTGGTTTGGCCGAGACTCTGTGTGCCCTTTCCAGGGTGAAGAAAGAAGACAAGCCCTCTGGGGCAACCCACGTCTTGAACCAGTCCTCCAGATACGTTATCATGTCTTTTCCTTCCATTTTCTCAGGCAGGCCCACTACCCGTACATTGTTGCGCCGATTGCGACTTTCGGAATCCTCCGCCCTCCTCTCCAGAGTCGCTAGGAACTGCAGCACGTCCTCAAGTTTACGCTCCACGGGTACCACCGACGGTTTCAAGTCTTGCAGGACCGCTTCGGTTTCCTTGACCCTGTCCACCAGTTTCTAGTGGTCTATCCTCAGGAGCCCCAGTCCCGTAGCCACTTGTGTTATGTCCTGGTGCAAGGAATCCTTCGTTGCCCCAATAGCCTCCAGGATTTTATCAAGGCGCTCAGTTAGCCTCTTCTCTGATGGCCTGCTCTCTGTGTCTTCACCACCGCCTCTGGTGCCATCTTGTTCCGCGGCCACCTCTTGTTTGCCTTTGGGCTTCATCTCGACTGAGTAGGTGTAACACTACCCTGCCAACAGGGAACCACTCGTTTAGCTACACTGCTGCCGGTGATAACGTGGGACACCGTGGGAACAAGGGGTGTTTACCGGGCCTGCGCCTCTCCTCTTCGTCATTTCGGAGCTCTCCGATCATTTTGTCTTCCGGGCGCCATGTTGGAAGCCCCGGGTGAGGCAGCGGATCTCTGTCTCCGGGTCCGATTATCGCCCCAGTAGATATAGGCGGTACCCTCATAACCTAAGGCGCCAATCACGCGTCGTTCACTTTCTTCAGCTATGTCGCGGATGTGTAAGCACCCGAGGCCGCCAGGGCGCCGCGTCTCAGCTTCATCTGCCGGTCACCGCCGCCATTTTGCCGTCCCTCCCCTGGGACTATTGGCCGATTTGTTCGGCATCGAGGCACTTCGGGGTCCTTAACGGGCATCGCAGCTGGCCAGTATGTTCCCTGGATGTTCCGACACCCGTGTCCGTGGAATCAGCTGCACCACAGGTCGATTTACAGGATAATTGGTGGGATCAGGCCCGGAGCTAGCCGCTCACGCTGCCTCCACCATCGGCGCCCTAGCCACGCCCCCTCTTCCTCATCTTCATTTCATTACTTACCATCTTCTATCATTAACTATGGAGATTGTCAAGGTTTTTTCTGTCCATTTGTTTTTTTACTTCTAATTGGTTCCCTCTTAGGAGACACAACACCCTTCACATTTTTGTTTAGTGCAGGGTTGAAGAGTAAACCTGCCATTTATTTGCAAAATTAAAAGGGAACTTGAAAGACCTTTACAGCACCCAGTCCTTAACACTTGTTGGTATGTCAGTCATTCAAAAGAAAGTTTATTTAAACCGCGGTCATTAAACCGTCATAAAAACCTACACACATTCTTAAAATTACACTTCAAAACCCTACAAAACAAAGGTCTCTCATAAACTTTCTTTTGCATGTACCCTCAGTTGAATTTAAGAACAGCACACAATTAAAAATTCTTTAAAAAATCATTTAGTGCTACCAAAAGTCTTTCTATTGTACATGCTACAACCAAATACTACATATCAACTAAAATCTCCAATGCTTGTTTATGTTCTGTAATACCATATTTATTAAAACATTGAATAAAATTTAAGAATAGTATCAAAAGATAATAACAATCCAGGAGTATATGTAAACAATCACACTTTATGTTTAGCATGCAGGTACAATTGCTATTCATATTTACCTTTGCTTTTCTCACTGATCCATTTTTAAAATAAGACAGCTGACCAATTCTACGTTTTAGCAGCTCATATTGAATTGAGGGATTTGGTAAGGCATCTGTATAAGGGAACCATTCCTTATTTTGCCAAGTAGATGAGATAGCATAACACCTATTGACAATTTTTCACTTAAACACCTCAGATCATGCTCTTTCGTAAGTTTTTGTTACAGATTGTACAGAGTTCTGCCTTTGAAGTGGATATTTGTAAGCACTGGATTTTTATATTTAATTCCAATCTCCCACATATAATTTCCAAATTTTTCTTCAACGCCTTTTCCCGCTTCAACTCACTTAGTACAATTTCCTTTTTGTAGAGAGTGGAGATCATCGGCCATTCTCCATTTTCCAAATGTAAGTAGAATCTTACCACCTCTGAAAATGCAAAGTTACTCCAAGATATTCCATAGGTTTCCATTCCGATCGTCGGGACCATCAAAAACGTAGGTAATGACAGCAGCCATTTTAAACACTTCCCCACTTTCTTCTCCCAATCATATTTGCCACTAAAACTGAACAGTTCCACTCCATATTGAAATCATGGACAAATCATGGCACCATAAAGCAGTCAGGGCTGGTCTCAAAGTCAACCCCCCATAATCTTTGATACATGTTTTAAGACCATCCACTGCAGAAAGAGCTCTAGGTTGTAGTGATTCTTTATGTTGCCTCCACTGTAAGTTCTCCTCGAACCATACCGAAGATATTTTTATTTATTCACTCTCTCTTTTCTGCTGGTTCCCAAATACCAGTTATATCCTACTGAATTTCCTGTTCTTTTCCAAAATGCTAACACTTTGGTCTTATCCATTTTCACAACCAATGTTTTCTTAACACAATATTCTTTTAAAATTTTTAGCTTCCTCTGAAGACCTATCTCAGTCAAATCCAGGATGACAAGATCATCCACGTATAAGAGGCATTCAGTATACCTACCATCTATTACAGAGCTCAATCTTGGCCATATCTAAAACAGCAGGTAGGTCTGCTAAAAACTGGGACAATAATAAGGGGGGGCAGTGCACAGCCCTGTGGTAAGCCATTATTAATTGGTATTTTCCAGCTCAGACTTCCGTCTTTGACAATAATTACCTGCACCCAATTCTGACAGTGCATTTCCTTGAACATTACGAGGAGACTAGATGAGACCTCTAGATTTATTAAACATTCACATAATATTTCCCGATCTAACAAATCAAAACCCATTAAGAAATCCATGAAGCATCAGAACAGGTTGCCCCTTATATCTGCGAATTTTTGAGCCAATGACCATAGGGTGAAACAGTGATCTATTGTGGAATGTCCTTCATTAACTGTCCCCCTCCCATCCGATTTATGGGTATTCTATTATTTATTCTACCCATTCTTTTAGTTTACCCAGAATTCATCCTATTTAAAGATAGATCTCATTTTTGTGCCCTCAAGTTAACTGGGAACTGACCGGATATTAACATTGTTTGAAATACTAGATGATAAAATTTCGCTAACAGTCAATATTTGTTTTTTAATAATAATAGCGGGTAAATTTACTGGACCTGATGCTCCAGTTACATTTAAAGATAGGATAGTTTCCATAATATGCTTCCAGGAGATCAACATAAAAAAATCGTTCTTTAACAAAATTCTTTTCAAATCCAGCTCTTTCTCTTTTCCTGTACCATTTATTTCTTCAAAATGTCTCACCCATACTTCTTCTTACACAATACACCTCACCTTCCTAGCCTCCCTCCCCGAGCCCTGATAAACCATTTGCCAGAACCTTTTTACATTATTTGCTTAAATTGTGTCCAACAGCAATTGCTTCCAACAATTGTTTCCAACAACTCTTCCTATGAACCTATTCTTATCCTCTAGCACTCTTTTATACCTTCTTTTAATACTAAGAAGCTTGGAGATTCAGATCCAGATTCAATACCACTTTATTTCGATTAATTGAAATCATAAAAAGTACAGTATACAAATCGATTTGGGGTAAGTAGAATACATTAAAACACATTAAAAAGAGCACAATTTTGAAACACATTTTAAAAAAAAATCATTACATTACAGGTTAAAAACATTATATTGTCAATATGAAATCATTTATTTACACCAGCAGTTTTGTTAAGACCCATCATTATACATTTCCTGCGGCAAATGAAAGCTACAAAGAAATTTGCCACTCTAAACATTGTAAACGGGGGCTCCATTAGTTTTAGGAATAGCAACGCAGGTTTAGCTTGCACAAACCCCTTACCCTTTAGTAAAGGAATGATAAAATTTTTCCTGGGCAAACTGTAATAGGAGCAGAAAAAAGGTAAGTGCATTGTGTCCTGCAGGGAATAGCCGTCACAGTTACATGGGGACGCGTCCGCCGGCCTACACCAGACTTTCGAGTCGGTTAGCAGCAAATGGATTTGATTGAATCTGAATTTGGTCAAAACCCAACGATGGAACGGGACCGTCACAGCAGTGAGGTACGGTTGGATAAAAAGGGATGAAATTAATAAGTAGTGTTCCCTTACCGATGGCTTCCTTAGTTGAATCGCCTCCCGCTCCAATTCTCTGTTCTTAATAAAGTTGGTTTTGACCCAAGCCAGATGCTTTTACCAGTCCCTCTGGGCTAGTGAAGATTTCCGGTCGCCCCAGTTCCCTAGAGGTATTTTTAATATAGGACATCCACTGGATACTTTTCATATTCTGCAAATTCATACAGTCCTTTAAAATCGCATGATTAAGAGAGAGGTGGGGATTTAGCCAAGTTTTTATCCACAGTAGGATAGGGGCCATATTTATAATGTCTCTGATGTAGCCCATCCCAAGCTCCTGATGGGTGGCAAAAGTAGCTGCCGATTGGGGTAAGCCTAAGAGTGCACATAGGAATTTGTTCTCCTCTCTTTGAATAGATTCAGGGTGTTTATATCCCCATATGGTGGCCCCATATCTTGCAATTGAGACTGTTTTGGCTCTATATATGGATAAGATGGCTTCAGTTGGTTTCCCCCCTAGACGTTTAGCAAAGACTAATATAGCTGCTGAAGATCTTTTCATAGCATTAGCCTTTGCCAAAAGTTTGGGGGCCCAAGTACCTCTATCATCAAATACCAGCCCTAAGTAGGTGAAGACCTTAACTCTCGAAATTACTGACTCATTACAGTAAAAGGTGTTGACATTATTTTTCCTTCCACCCACTACCATAACATGCGACTTTCCAGTATTTATCAAAAGATCAAGTGAAGACATAAAAGCACCAAAAGAGGTCAATAGTCTTTGTAGCCCTAAGGGAGTTCGTGCCAGTAAAATGGCATCGCCCGCGTAGAGGAGAACTGGTGTCTTGGAGAGTATCTCATAATTATACTTTATCCTAAGGGTTTGTTCCCATTTCCTTATTTGTCTTTTCAATACTCTACAATTATTGTTGAACCATATTGTTTCGGGTTGACTCTGCAAGAGCAACTGCAAGTGTATGAGTCTCACTTGTGAGACCCTTTTGTACTCAAAAAGGGCTTGGTGTCTGTTGCTTACCATTTATTAGCACTCTTCCTAACAGCCTGCACTGCAGGCCAAGCATCATTACCATGCCTTTCTGAGAAGCAAAGACCAAGCATTGATTGCTTCAACAAAATCAGCGCCTGTTCACTGCTCCCGATGTGATTGAGGTGCTATTTTATTCTTTTTAACTTCTAGTGCCCTGCACACAGAAGGCAACAGACTTGAGAGTGTGAACTCATGTATAAAGCAGATCTGTGCTTAACCCAGACTTCAGAAAAAGTGAACTTGCTTTTAGCTGCATGCCATCATTGTTGGCAAGCCTGGGAGCTGAATAAGCTCTTTCAAGGTCGGTCCACAAATTATTTTTAAAGATCAGTGTGACTGGCAAAAACGTGCCCGGCAGGACAAAGAAAATTGCAAAGTTTTATTTTCTGTGTTTACTTTCTTCTATTTTGCCAAGTCTTCTTTTCTCACTTTGCAGACTTGCCTTTTGTTTTGTTTTTGCTCATGGCTACTGTTCTAAAAAAATTACCACTATCCTGTTCGAAATATAGCAAAGCAACATTGTTTCTTTCTTCTGAGTAATTTACGAAATGATGCCTTTAACACACAGTGTGCAATCTTCCCCATTCCAATCCACCCAGCTTACCCCAAACAATCCGGCCACTCCAATCCACACAACTCTAATTATCCACACCAATCAATCCAGTCCAATCCAATCCAATCCAATCTACCCCACTTCACGCCACACCAATCAATATTCAAGCTTATAGAGCGCTCAGTAACGCCATCACGGCGTGTCCCCGCGCTAAGCTACCAATGAACCTGCCTAGAGCACCCAACACCTATGCAGTATATAAGTGAGTTTTGAGCAGAGCCCTGAAACGTAGTTCATTGCCCTCCAGTCGCAGCACAAGAGGTAATTTATTCCAATTTTGCGCTGCTAGTAGCGAGAAGGAACGGCCACCTATTCTCGCCTTCCTGATCCTGGGAACTGTCAGCAGACCGGTACCCTCTGAACGGAGGGTCCTGGTAGGCTCGTATCTGCTGACTAGCTCCTTCAGATATGTTGGTGACTTGTCCCAGACAATACGGTGGCAAAAAAGAAGGCACTTAAATAGTACGCGCTTCTTCACCGGCAGCCAATGGAGCGCATCCAGTGCCAATTTCGAGCTAGCTCTCCTGGGTCTTCTTAACACCAGTCTGGCGGAGGAATTCTGGATGACTTGTAGGCGACCTATGCTGCCCTCGGTTGCCCCCAAGAACAGAATGTTACCATAATCTAACCGCGAGGTCACCAACGCCTGCGTTAGAGTTCTTCTGGCTGATAAAGGCAGGAGGTCTAAGGTTTTATTTAGGGTCTTTAGGACTCCAAAACATTTGCCCACAAGGCGCCTGATATGGCCTTCATATGAGAGCGAAGGATTCATCCAGATTCCCAAATTCTTAGCCTCCTGACAAGGTATGGGGGTAGGGCCCAGGCAAGACGGCCACCACTCATCCGACCATTTCTCGCTTTTTCCCCCTACCACCAACACCTCTGTTTTGGAGCCATTAAGTTTTAGACAATGGGCATCCATCCACTCTGCTAGTGCCTGCATACAGGATTTGAAATTTTTTGGGGTGTTGGAAGTACACTGCGATAGGGAGATTAACAGCTGAGTGTCGTCAGCGTACGACACTAATTCCACCCCGAACGAGTGTACAACTCTCGCCAGGGAGGCCATGTATAAATTAAAAAGAGTGGGGCTCAGGGCAGAGCCCTGAGGCACTCCCTGGTCTAGTGACATCTCCCTTGAGCGACAAGTCCCCTGCTGAACCTGGAAACATCTGTCTGTAAGGAAAGATTGTAGCCAGCCCAGCGCAGGACCAGCGACCCCAGCTTCATTCAGACACCGTAGCAGGATGGAATGCGCTACGGTGTCAAAAGCCGAATGCGCTACGGTGTCAAAATCAACCCTAATTAATACATTTTACACCACTCTAATCCAATCCTATCCACCCCACTCCAGTCCACCCATATCGAATCCACTCACTCCAATCTAATCCACCCTACTACAATCCACCGGACTCCGATCAATCCCACTTCAATGAACCCTATGCCAATCCACCCCATGCCATTCCACCCCACACCAATTCACCCACTCCAATCCATTCTACTCCAATTGAATCCACCCACTCCAATCTACCCACTGCCCAGTCCACCCCACTCAAATCAAACTCTCTCCAATCAACCCCACCCCACTCAATTCAATCCATCCCACTCCAATCAAGTACACTCCAATTCACCCCACACCAATCCACCCAATCTAATCTGCTCCAGTCCAACACACCCCCTCATTTTGACCCCCCTGCATTTGAACCCACTCCAATCCACCCCACCTCTCCCACACCAATCCAATCTGCCCCACTCCCATACAATTCACCCCAATCCAATTCAATCTACCCCACACCAATCCAATTCACCACACAATAATCCACCCCACTCCAATTCACCCATTCCTCAATCAATACACTCAAATACAATCCACCCCATCCCATGCAAATCAAAACCACCACAATCCACTCCACTTCAATCTAATCCACCCCACACAAATCCACTCCAATCCAATTCACCCACTCTAACCCACCTCACTCCAATCCACCATAGTGGAATTCACCCCTTTCCGATCCACCACATTCCTATCCAATCCAGCCATTCAACTCCATCCCACTCCAATCCACCCCACCCCAAATCATCCCACTCCAAGCCAATCCCTCCTGTTCAGTCAATTCCACCCCAATCCAATCCACTCTCTTCAATCCACCCCTCTCCAATCCAGTCCACCACAATCCAAATCACCCCACTCCATTCAAATTCACCCACTACGATCCACCCACCTCCAATTCAATCCAGCTCACTCCAATTCACCACAATCTGCCCCTCTCCAATCATCTACCTCACTGCACTCCAGCACACTCCAATCCAATCCACCCCTCCAAAGCAACCCACTCCAATCTAACCCACTCCACTCCAATCCAACTCCCTGCAGTCCAATCCACCCCACTTCAACCAAATCCAATTCACCACAATCCACACCACTCTAATCCAAACCACTCACTCCATTCCAATCCAATCCACGTCAATCCATCCAACCTGCCCACTCCAGTCCAGTCCAATCCACACCAATTCAACCCACACCACTCTAATCCAATTCACCCCAATCCAATACAACTCACCCCTATTCTAATCCCCCATCAAATCCCACTCCACTTCAATCCACCCCAATCTAAACTAATCAACTCCACTCCAATCCACCTAAACTCCACTCTGCTCTAATCCAATACAATCCATCCCACGTATCCATCCCACTCCAATCCAATCCACTACAGTCCATCCCTCTCCAATCCAATCCAACCCACCCCACACCTATCCAATTTGTCCAATCGAACCCAGCCCACTCCTTTCCACCCCATCCATCCCACTTCAATCCACCCAACCCCACTCCAATTGATACACCACAATTTACCCCACTGCAATCCACCCCACTCCAATCCAATACACTGCAACCCAATCTAGCTCACCTCACTCCAATTCACCTCAGCTAAATCCAATCCACCCCATTCCAATTCAATCCATCCCACTTAAATTTCAATTCAATCCATCCCACTTAAATTTACAACACCCAATCTACCCAACCCCAATATAATCTGCCTCACTGCAATTCAATCCACACCACCACACTCCACTTTTCCCCACTCTACCCCAAGCCAATTCTTCCCACTCTACCTCAATCTAATCCACCCACTCCATTCAAGTCCACCCCTTCACCATCCACTGACTCCAATCCAATCCAATCAAATCAAATCCAATCTGCACTGCCCACTTCAAATAAATCCACCCTAATCCACCCCAAACCGATCCTATAAAACCCATCCCAATGCAATCCACCCCAATCCAATTCACCCCAATCCATCCCACTCCACTCCACTCCAATCCACCCCAATCCACCTCACTCCACTCCTTTCCACCCCACTCAGTCTTCCTCACTTCACAAAATCCACCCATTCCAGTTCACTCCACTCCACCTCATCAAATCCTCACCACACCACTCCAATACAATCCACTCCACCCCACTCTAATCCACCCTACCTCAATTCACCCGAATGTACCTCACTTAAATCCACCCCATTCCATTCCAATCCACCCCAATGCACCCCAATCCAATTCTCCTCTTCCTACTCCAATTCGTCCAACCCCACCCCACCCCAATCCAATCCACCCACTCCAGTTCAATCTGCCCCTCTCCAATTCAATCCACTCCAATTCAATCCATCCCACTCCAATCCACTCCAACCCACTCACATCACTCCACCCCAATCCACCACCACCCCACTGTGCCCCAATCCAATCCATCTCACTCTAACTCAATCCAATCTAACCCACTCCATCTGATTCCACCCCACTTTATGCCACTCTACAACTCTCTACCCTAATTCACTCTACGACACTCTCTGCCACTGAACCATTGAACTCTACTCCCCTTATTCCAAAACTATACTCCTCTGAATACACTCCACTCTCCCTACTCCACTCTACAACACTCTACTACAACTCCACTCTACAACACTCTACTCCGCTCTACTATACTGTACTCCCCCTTTTCCACTCTACAAGACTTTACTTCCCCCACTCCATCTACTCCACTCTACGACACTCTACTCCATTTAATGACTTTTTTTTGTCCTCATTCTGCCAATTCGGTGTACAACTGTTACCACGCATTTTTTACCACGCACTACACTTACAACGCAGGCATTACCACGCATACCATTACAACGCATTGCGCTGGGGGGCGCTCTAGGATAGGGAATAAGTTTAATTTTATATCCAACACCTTCCCTAGTATCCACGGGAACTGGAGTTGGAATATAAAATTATACTTACGACTATCCAGGACCTCAAAGCGCTATGCGTTGTAACGGTATTCGTTGTAAATACCGCGTTGTAATGGTATGCGTGGTAACATCATACATCCTGCCAATTTACATGTTGGCTATAATCCCATCCTTCGCTGGTTAGCCAGGCGAGGTCGGAGTCATTCCACTCTAGACAGAAAAGCTGTTTCCACTTCCACCCTTCCCTGGAGTACCCGTAACACATAAGGGAACAGGACCGACGGCTAAACATTCACTGACATTCCACACCACTAACATTTAGCCATGCTGAACAGCAGCCACATTGATGAACAACATGGCTACAACATGTTGCCAAAGCCAACAGCACTGGATTAGGCAAGACCTATTGGCTTTGCCAATGCTTGTTCTTTCCTTGCTAACACTCGGACCAATTCAGATTGCTTCCCATTTGAATGCAGTTGACAACCCCTTTCATGATTTTATTATGCCAATCTATGAAATCTTCAGGTACTACGTCTCAAACAAAAACATCCTCCTTTTTTGTAAGTTAGCCAGCTCTAACAGATGATCTTCTGTAACTCTAATTGTGAACCATTCCACCTGTAATGGGAAGACCTTCTCCTAAACATAAAATCACATACATTTGATTCAAGGTACAGGGGGTAATGCTCACTTCTACTAATCTGTTTTACCATACACTTTCCACTTTATGAAAGTACCAGGCATGTATAAAAATAAAATCATTCATACACAATTGGAGCAAAATTTATTAAAGAGCTGCATCACACTTGTGCCACGTAAGTTACATTTATCAAGCCACACAAGGCCACCTTGCGTGATCTTGAGTGGCTGGATAGGCGTTCCCTGGGTGGAGCATAGGTAATGCCATGGGGTAACAGTCGGAACACTGGGGTGTTAACCACGAGTGTTCTGACCATGCAAGCTAAACCACGCTTGCCTTAACCAGGCAAATGCATGATCAAAACAGTGCGCGGTCTACCTGCTGGCTGCTGGGATTGGAGGCAGGAAGACCTTGCGAGGAAGAGAGCCATGGTGAGGTATGTGTAGTTTTATGGGATGCGGGTCAGGGTCATTTTCTGGGTTGGGGGTGGGTCAGGGGTAGTTTACTTGTTTGGGGGTGGGTTGGTGGTAGTTCTCTGGACTGGGGTTTGTGGCTAGTTTTCTGGGCTCTGTAGGGGGTCGGGGTAGTTTTCTGGGCTGGGGGTCAGGGTAGCATTCTGGGATGTGGTTAGGGTAGTTTTTCTGTGCTGGGGGTCGGGCTACTTTTCTGGGCTGGGTAGTGAATCAGTGGTCATTTTCTGGACTGGGGGGGTCTGGTAGTTTTCTGGGCTGGGGGGATCAGGGCTAATTTTCATTGCTGGGTAGGGGGTTAGGGTAGTTTTCTGGGCTGGGGGTTAGGGTAGTTTTATGGGCTGGGGGCTTGGGGTTATTTTTCTGGGCTAGGGAGATGGGGTAGTTTTCTGGGATGGGGGTTGGAGAATTTTTCTGGGGAGGGGGGTCAGGGGTAGTTTTCTGGGCTGGGGGTTCAGGACTAGTTTCGGTGAACGGTGCTGGAGTAACTTACGTATTGCATTACTTCTGCGTAGCGGATTACCGGACGATTGTACATCGCATTGCTTTATTTCTGCACAACGGACTGTCTGTTTTCTAGTATTTCCCATTGTATTAGTTTGCCTAACCAACTGCCTGATAGGTGTGTTACGCATTGCACTAGGTTTGCATAACGAACTGCCTGAAATATGTGTTACGCCTTGTCTGAATCCTACATCACGATCTGTCGGATTATCATATTACACATTGCATTAGTGTTGCATACCGAACTGCCAGATATATGTGTTCCACATTCCATTAGTTTCACATAACAAATTGCCTGATATCTGTATTACACATTGCATTACTTTTTCCCAACAGGGTACCTGAAAGGGGACCGTACGCAATGCATTACGTGGGCATACCAGTTTACCACGTTGCTGCTTTACGCATTGCATTACAGTGACAGTACCATTCGCCAGATAACCGTATTACAATCTGCATTATTCTTATGTTGTGAAGTACCTGTCTGTTGCATATTGAACTGCATATTACGACATTACGATTACGTAGGATTGTTTAGTTTAGCTCAATAATAATAGGCCTGGGGTAACATTACCCCGACGCATATGTTGGTTTAGTATTATGTGGTCACATTGTATATCTTTTTATAAACATATACTTGTTTTCTATGAAACTCGTGTGGAGTCTATTTGTGGTGTCATCATTAAATTGCTGTGAGTGTAGTTGCAAATACTTTACACATTAAGCCTTGAAGATAAGCTTTGCTGCTCGTGCCAAACTACAAAGGAAGTGGAGCGGGGGCTATCTCTGGAAGCGACCTGTCTTTTCTCTAACGTTGAGGCTTACGGGGCCCTGCTTGGCCTGCGGTACCTACCTCAGCCAACCAGGGACCTCGGGGATTCTAACATGCACCAAGTGTAGTGATTGAATAAAAGAGGTCTCAGTTCCCTTTGAGACAAGTTGTACTATCAACATTTATATTATGGTTTGTACACCCCTATACCCCTATGCCCTGGCCAGTGAGCCAGTGCTGCTTAAACAGGTGCCTCTCACAGGGACATGCTAAAAGCATGAATACTCACACGTGCTGCAAGTCTGCTAACCCTGTACAAGACACTGGTATGTTGGTATATTACATTAATAATATCCCTTTCAATAACATACCTGTGAAAGGAATGTCTCTCCATTCCTCTGGGGTGCCCGCGAACTTCCATCCACAACACCAGCCTGTTCCTCCCAAATCAAGAGGAATCATTTCTTTCATTAAATATGCTTTTTTGAGCACAGTCCTCTCCTCTCCCTATTTTGAAAATAAATTACATTGCAAGCAGATTCTCCCATAATTGTGACTGTGACAATTCTAGCTACCGCACTGCTGACTCACAGTATAAACATGACAACAGGAAAATGCTGCTACCAGAAATAATTCAGACGCTTGCACTTCTACCCTGCCTTATATTTCAAGCTAGAACACCCGTGATATAGTTCAGTGGCTTGGTACTCAACTAGCATAGATTTGAATACAACATGAGATTCCTTCGTTCTATGCCTTAATTTTGAAATCAATAAAATGAGCACCACAAGTTAGCTTTTAAAGTACTATGAAATCCCACAACGAAGGCCCTAAGTGTAGGAGAGTAGGGTCTGCTATCCTATGGTCACCCCAAATGTTTGCTTTTTGCTTCACTGGTTTATGACTTAATGTGGCTGTGTGCCTGCTAATCAGACCCACAGCCTGCTGTTCTCTCTCTAAATTACAGCCAATGCACCCTAGGTGCATTACGAATTGGAACTGGTTCACCTTATTGGCCCCTGTAACAGTGTACCCTAGGTACCCAGGGCATAGGTGCTTCCAAGGCCTACCAAGGGCTGCAGCATGTATTGTGCCACCCCTGGCCTGGCCTCCATATTTGACACAACTGGCTGATCACTCAGCTGGGGTAAGTTGGTGTAATCACCTCTTACTTAGATATAGTATCCCTATATCTAACCTTAAACTGGACACATATGTTCCTATCAGCCACTCCTATGGAAGGCCTCTTCAATCCTGGAGGCAGAGTGCTCGGAAATATGTGAGATGGTGCTCTAGCACGAGCTGAGCCTGTCTGCAGCTGTCGGGAACCACTCCCTTAGCTGTTCCGGGATATTGCCATACCATATACTCTTAAGTGCATTATAATCCTCGCGGGTATATGCTAACTTTGGTTTGGCTTTATCAAAACATAGGTGTCATACGATTTGGAATACTATCCACTCGACAGTTCTGTTGACGGGGATAGCATTCCACCCTTCTAGAGGGACACGACATGTGTGTAGCCTTAACCCCGGTTAAATTTAACCAGAGCCTCAGCATCACAAAATGGATGCTGCCACCACAGACACAAGTCTGACCTCCTGCTGCTGGGTGTCCTTCCAGCGAGGGAGGCTTGGACAAAGTGTTTCCTGCCTTGGGAGGTGCGAGCACCACCCCAGACAGGGTTTTGTGTATTGGGTAGGACAGGGCTGAATAGATTGAGACATGCCCGGGGCACACAAGGTGTCCATGTGCATAAGCCAGTCCAAACCGGTCCTGGGACTTTCCAGACCCGACTGGCGACTGGCGAGGAGCTGGACAAAGGAATGGGGGTGTAACCGCCCCCCTTCCTGGTCCCACCCAGAGGAGGGACCTAGTAGGTGATCCACCCCTCAGATTGGAAATAAGAGTGGGAGCAGTGCCATTGCACAGCAGATCATCCTGAAATCAACTTTAAACGAAGAAGACGACTGGACTTCGACATTCTGCTGCACAGAAGACTGAAGAGAATCTCCCTTGTGGCCTAGGAGTGGCCACCCTGTCAATATAGGTACCAACCAGCGAATCGACGTCTGCTTTGCCGCCGCCTCCCCCTGGAGCCCGAGCCCAGAGCCTGACAAGACCCAGACTCCCAGACTTCTCACAGCCCGATCCACAGTCCCTGCAAAGAAGGGACCCATGGAGGCCCCGAGAGACGTGGGACCGGACATCTTGGAAGACAACCGAAGAGCTGCCTGCGCAGCATCAGAGGCATCCTCGATGTTGTGCTTTGGGGACTAAGAACCCTCACCACAGAGCAGCCCTTGCACCGAAGATCAGCCCCCCAGCATCTCCACGATATGCGTGGGGCCCTTTTGCATTGTGCCACTTGACACTCCATCCCGGCCACTAGCCACGTGGTCAGTGGCCATCTTGGCAACGAAACCAAAGAACTACACTGCGGGTCTGGTTGGACCAGACTTGCCTTCGCTCCTGTAAAAAGGAGCACCCGCTCTGACCTTGCTGGTCCGAGTGATAAGCCTTTTTCAACTCCTGCGTGGCTTGCATTAGCCAAGGCCTGTTTGCTCCAATCAAGTTGCCGACACCGCCAACAGCGAGAAGCTTGCGTGGGACAGCTCCTGACCGACTCCTGGACGTCCTCGACCCCCGGTGTCTACGTGGCAGCAGAGAGAAGCTACACCTCAACGCCTGTTTGCACCCGACATCGCCTGGTTCAAATCTGGTTCCACGGTAGTCACTGGCTAGTGACTTTGAGCATTCTCCCCTCTGCTTTCAGGTCTTCACATCTTCAGATCCACCCTTGGATCCACCGGAACTCTTCACATCGAGCCGCCTGCAGCAGCTTCAGCTCCAAGCACCATCGACCAGCGTGACGAAACCCGACACTACTTCGACCCTATGCACCCGCTTCCTGTGGGTGAGGTAACTCAGCAACACCAGTGTTCCCACACTGGTACACACCTCTAGGGCCTGTGTCTCAAGTTTCAGCTTTCTAGGTCACTCGGAAGGTTCCGAAACAATCTAACTTTGTACTTTTTACGCACCATAGACTTAACATTGGTAAGTGCGTGCACTTTAAACACTGCACCCGAGTCCCGCAGGCCTTTCCCGACTTAGTCACTGCTAGTCCCGATCAGCTCCAGCGATTCCCAAGGCCCTAGGCCGGTTTCCTTTCCAATTGGTATCTCTTATACCACTTTCTTAGTATATGGTTTAGGTGGCCCCTAGGGCTCATCCATATTGTGCAACTTTTGTGTATTTTAAACTGTGTTTTGTTTAACGCTTGTACTTCTGTGCTCATAAAGAGTTCAGGGGATATTTGTAGTTAATAAATATATATATATTTTCAATATATATCTGTGTAGTGTCCTTTCATGTGGTATTCAAGGGGGTTGTGTGTGGTAATACAGCTGGCTTCACATGCCTTTCAGAGTTTAACCTAAGACTGCTTTCTCCACGTTACCACTAGGATAACTGGTCTATAAGGTTGACTTACAACCAATCATCATAAGGGTTTTTTGGACTGATACAAGGTGGTTTCAGAATTGGAAACATCATATATCAGGCCAACTTCTCACACTAAGTACTATAATAATAAAAATAGGTTATTCCTTACGTTTTGCAAAAACAGTTACTGCCCCAACATGCATCTTATCAGCATGGTTCAAAAGGTTAAAAAAAATAACACTTTATTCGGATAACATTGTATCCAGAAAAGCACAACACGACAACAAACAAATGTAAAAATATACAAAGATAGTCATAATACAAGCATTGGAAATGCAATAGGTCTCGGATTTATTTGAGTTAGAGCTAATGGCATTGTAAATGGCAATGTCTTTTAGCCATGTGTTATGGAGTGTATGCATGTGGTGTGTAATGGAATTATGTGGTATGGATTGGAATGGTTCACCCTGCACACTCACTACTCTGCACTCACTACTCACTACTCTGCACTCACTACTCACTACTCTGCACTCACTACTCACTACTCTGCACTCACTACTCACTACTCACTACTGTGCACTCACTACTCACTACTGTGCACTCACTACTGTGCACTCACTACTCACTACTGTGCACTCACTACTCACTACTGTGCACTCACTACTCTGCACTCACTACTCTGCACTCACTACTCACTACTCTGCACTCACTACTCTGCACTCACTACTCTGCACTCACTACTCTGCACTCACTACTCACTACTCTGCACTCACTACTCACTACTCTGCACTCACTACTCTGCACTCACTACTCACTACTCTGCACTCACTACTCTGCACTTACTACTCACTACTCTGCACTCACTACTCTGCACTCACTACTCTGCATTCACTACTCTGCACTCTGGAAACTCACTACTCACTACTCAGCACTCTGCACTCAGCTGGTGGTGTCTGTGTGTGCATGGTAGTGGTGGTGTGCGTGTGTGCATGGCAGTGGTGGTGTGCGTGTTTGCATGGCAGTGGTGGTGTGCGTGTGTGCATGGCAGTGGTGGTGTGCGTGTGTGCATGGCAGTGGTGGTGTGCGTGTGTGCATGGCAGTGGTGGTGTCTGTGTGTGCATGGCAGTGGTGGTGTCCGTGTGTGCATGGCAGTGTTGGTGTCCGTGTGTGCATGGCAGTGGTGGTGTCTGTGTGTGCATGGCAGTGGTGGTGTCCGTGTGTGCATGGTAGTGGTGGTGTCTGTGTGCATGGCAGTGGTGGTGTACGTGTGCATGGCAGTGGTGGTGTGTGTGTGTGCATGGCAGTGGTGGTGTCTGTGTGTGCATGACAGTGGTGGTGTACGTGTGCATGGCAGTGGTGGTGTGCGTGTGTGCATGGCAGTGGTGGTGTCCGTGTGTGCATGGCAGTGGTGGTGACTGTGTGTGCATGGTAGTGGTGGTGTCTGTGTGTGCAAGGCAGTGGTGGTGACTGTGTGTGCATGGCAGTGGTGGTGTGTGTGTGTGCATGGCAGTGGTGGTGTCTTTGTGTGCATGGCAGTGGTGGTGTGCATGTGTGCATGGCAGTGGTGGTGTCTGTGTGTGCATGGCAGTGGTGGTGTCTGTGTGCATGGTAGTGATGGTGTCTGTGTGCATGGCAGTGGTGGTGTCTGTGTGTGCATGGCAGTGGTGGTGTGCGTGTGTGCATGGCAGTGGTGGTGTCCGTGTGTGCATGGCAGTGGTGGTGACTGTGTGTGCATGGCAGTGGTGGTGTGCGTGTGTGCATGGCAGTGGTAGTGTCTGTGTGTGCATGGCAGTGGTGGTGTGCATGTGTGCATGGCAGTGGTGGTGTGCATGTGTGCATGGCAGTGGTGGTGTACGTTTGCATGGAACCTACTTGCAATCAGACGCGTTGGTTGTCATCAGAATGCCTCGTTACTGCTGCCGGTAATGCTGCCGGATGCTAGGACGTGAAGAGCACACCACTCACTTGAGTCGGGTCCAGCAACTTTTTGAATATCCGACCTCACTTCCTTCCAGAGGAGGACGCGAGGTCACAGCCACGACACACATAACCACTGCCCGGGTCTCCATACTATTGGGCAGTGAGTCAGTGCTCATCTTTCTTTTCCCGCTCGCCATCAGTTAAGTCACCCGTGTTTCAGCTCAGTTTGATTCTGGTGGTTGAGTGACACCGCGGGAGCATTTCTTCATCGCTCCAGCTGTGGTAAATATATTTTACCTATTCATTTTTACCGTATAATTATCAATACAAGACAGCTCATTAAAATGAGAGGCAGAGTCCGTGGTATCTGAGTCATACGGGCTTTAATATTATGCTTCGAAGCAAAGGATATCGGGTTCCATCACCACGCAGGTTCAGGAAGGGACATTCAACGTTTTATTAACATTACACATTATATATAGTAAATCGTTACACTTGAATCCAATACAGTAGGCGTAACAGGTGAAAAGAGAGAGATAAGAACACATGTGCGTAAGAGGAGGCGTGAAAAGAGGCGTACACATGGGCGTGCACTGTACATGTCAGAGAAACGTCACAAGATACGTCACATGTGGGTGGATGTAAAATGAGAAGTTGCAGAATCAGCAGAAACCCTTCGCCTATATGCGCGCGCAACTAGTATGACATGAAACTGGGGCTTTGACTTTAGCACTAGTGGAGGAGACTGATGTCTGGAGTGTCGGGGCAACCTGTACCTATAGCATATCTAGTATCTGTTGTTTGGAGGATGTAGTATCTGGAGTAAAAGGTATCTCGGGCAGGGACCGTTTAATACTAAAAGCTAGTGCATGCATACGTGTCTTGATGCAATGCGCGGAGCCATGGGCCTACCATGGTAACGGGTTCAGTAAATCACTTGCAAGGAGGACAGGAAGGCCGGGCCCTTTGCTCTGCAGCCGGGATTATGTTTACCCATTTCACTAGACTGGAATGTGTTTTCGAGGAGGCTGAGCAGATACCTGTAGGCAAAACATGAATTTGGCAGGCAGTCCAGGCCGAGCCGGGCATCGCTGCGCTGGCAGGAAGTAAGGCAGGGGTCAGGGATGCGTGCAGCTTTCGGAGACAGGAGGGATGAGGCAGAGAGGCCTCGTTTTAGGGGCCTAGCTCGACTGGGCCAGGAAACATGGAGAAAACGTGTGCGAATTTCAGAAGTGCATCACATAAAGACGGTGGCACCGTATGCTTAGGAACACAATTAACGGGACATCTTGGTATGGTTGAATAGCTCACATGTTAAGGATGGACGCAAATGTGTTTGCGTCTCTTTAGCATGAACAGAACAGAAGTTACACGACATACAAGGAACATGGGTGCATGTATAGGGTGTGAGTTGGGGGACACTGTGGCTACCTGAACATTTCTATTACCTCATTCCCTCCTTGGACCCTACTACACCCTTCAGGATATATCTATATTCATGAGACCATCTATCTGTTCATAGAGCATCATTTGTTCATCTTTCTTTATTCGGGAACGGGAACGTGTACTTGGACGGGGAATACAGGCTGTGGCGCCCAAGCCGCAAATCGCTGGCCCACATTGCAGACAGAGACAACAACTGAATACTATAGCCAATATTATTCCTAGGAACGACAACAATTTCCATCCCCAGGCGGATACCACACTCCAGAACCAACCAGACCAAGTCCAGGAGCCTGGATTCTGATGCATCTGATGGGCTATTTCATGAAGCCGAGTTATGGCCTTATACACGGATGGCGCATTATTTGGAATAAAAACACAACAACTGGATCCGATGACTCTACAAGCCCCGCCCCTATCTGCCAAGATGACGTCAAGGACAAGGCGATTTTGAAGAACAACAAGTCTCATAGCAGACTGTTCCTTGGTCAGGTTACCTAAAGCAGAGGCAGTCTCGTTCACTACTGCCTCAAGTATTCTTGTTAATTTGCGTATTTCCTTACTATTCTGGACAGGACCTACAAAGAAAAAGAATCCTTTGTTGAAATCTGTATATTGTTCCCATGTTGTTTCGGTCTGGTCGACAATCGGGGTCTTGATCTCCCTTCTATATCTTACATGAACGAGATGTGAATTTCGGTGATAATCAGGCGGGGCTAAGAAAACAGGTGGCAATAGGAACGCAATATAGCACGTCCCATCCCAATCAGGAGGCAGATGAACATAAGCTGTATGTCCACAAATGAAATAAGAATGGCGAGAGGCTTTGAAAGTAGACTTTCCTTTGTCACTGAATTCGACCACAGTATTACATTCACTGTGTCCTAAATGTACTGAGCCATTCTTTCTGACACATAATTCACCCCTCACTGGCAAAACTGTAATGAACGGCAAGTTCGAATTAGTCTCGGACTGGACGTTCAGGATCATGAGGTTGAGGGAGAAGTTACCTAATGCATACACTTCATTTTCTAGATCGGTCCCAGTCCTTTGTGGGAGACCGTCTGCATCTGGGAAACATGCTTTATTCATGACTGTATTCAGGTTCCCCCATATCCAATTGCCTTGGGAAACTTTGGACTTACTATCTAGGGAGGACATTAAAGAAAACCATGCACCACACGAACCATTATGTGTGAACGGGTAAGGAAAGAGAGGCAGAGCTCCCTTATACTTCTGATAGGGAGGGAGGAAGTCGGCCACATACCCAGCAATTGGTGGCATTGCTGGTCTGGTGAGTGTGGTGTAACATACGAATGAATGTATTATTGCGCATTGCTAATCGATAGGATAACTCGTGGGGAGGCAGATCGCTGAACGTGTGCTCCATAGTGTTATTAGAGGAAACATGTACATGTGAATCAAGAGGGAAAAAAATGTGTAACATTAAACTTATACAGATAATCGTAAGACTCAGAAGAAACATTGAGATCAAGGCAATAATGCATCCGCTGTGCAAAACTTTAAAGTGCTTTTTCCATTTTTCGTTTCGCCTATCTCTCTGACTACTGGGGTCTATTCTATACATGTCAGAAACCTGTCTAACCGCTTCACCCGAGGGGGACTTAAACAATTAAACGCTGTCTGACTTACTAGACCTCAGCTTCATTCGATACTCCTCTTGGGGAGTTTTCTCTAGCAGGGGGAGTTTAGTATCAGTCTCTGAAAAGGGGCAGTCCTTAATTGGCAAGTCTGGACACAGTCCGTGAACTTTTTTCACATGGCTCGAATGGAGCCATCCCTTTCTCCCCTCAATTTTAACTGCAGTTCTTGTAGATAATAAAACCAATTTTGGCTGCTTCCATCTGGGTTCCAGCGGGCTCTTCCGATCAAAGTTCCTGATAAGCACTAAATCTCCCGGGCGGACTTCATGCGGTTTCACTTGGGTGTTGTCCAGAAAGGCAGCTGCGACCTGTGAACGACAAGATTGTAGTGCAGACATCAAGGAAGCTAGGTAATCTGTCAGCATACAACTGTCAACATCAGTAATTCTACGGGGCATAGGCGTCCCCCACATATTTGGAGGCCTACCAAAGACCACCTCATACGTGGAGAGCCCTGTCCTGGAATGAGCTACCATTCGCATGTAAAAGAGTGCAACTGGCAAGGCAACTATCCAATCTACTCCTTTCTCGGCACAGATTTTTGCAAGACGGGTTTTCAGGGTTTGATTATGTCTCTCTACGAGACCTGCGGCTTCAGGATGTCGGACACAGTGGAACTTCCATTGGTAACCTAACAGAAGTGAAACCTGTTTCATGAGCTCGGACGAGAATGGCTGTCCATTATCAGAGTACACGACACGGGGCAAACCGTATTGTGGGAAAAATTCATGAACCAGCTGCTTAGCAGTGGTCGGGGCAGTGTAATCTGGGACTGGATATGCTTCTGTCCATCGGGAAAGGGCACATACAACTACGAGGACATACTTGAATCCTCAACATCGGTCTATCTGGATATAATCCATCTGGAGGACTTCAAAAGGATGGTCAGGAGGATGAAATCCACCCTGTTCCACGGGGACACCTTTTCCTGGATTTAACTGACAACAGATCATGCAAGTACGCACTTTCTGTTTTGCTGCTGCTCGTAAATGTTTGTTGTACAAGAGATTCTGTAAGCTGTCTAACATGGCTTTCTCTCCTAAGTGTGCTGGACTATGTGCTGTGTTAATGATGATTTGAACCATAGAGTCGGGGAGGAACCATGTGGCTCTTCCCTTCGACATCCATCCCTGATCGGTATGGATCCCTCCTTGTTCAGTCCATTTCTTGATTTCGTCTGGTGTTGCATGTTTCTGTATGTCGAGTACATCTAGAATGGGATCCTTAACCGGCAGGCAATGTGTCAGTGTAGTCGGATCAGTCTTTGTCATGTCAGTCGGGATAACTGTCTGAGCTGTGAGTTTGGCTGTACGATCTGCCAGGTCGTTACCCTGAGAAATTCTGTCAGTGACTTTGGTATGTGCTTTGCATTTCATAATGGCTATGGCTGTAGGCAAGTGTATTGCTTCTAATAGGGCTTGGATGAGGGGACCATGCTGGATCTTGGTACCGTGAGAAGTCAGGAAACCTCTCTCTTCCCAAAGGACTCCGAAGTCGTGAACGACTCCGAATGCATATTGTGAATCAGTGTATATATTTACTTTCTTGTTCCTGGCTAGTATACAGGCTTGGGTCAGAGCTATAAGTTCTGCAGCTTGAGCAGATAGTGTGTCAATACGATGCGTATCTAAAACTTCAGTTTCAGTGGTCACTGCATAGGCGGCCACTAACTCTCCTGTGTTTGGTCTCATACATGAACCATCCACATAAAGTGTCAAGTCTGGATCGGGTAATGCAATGTCTGTCAAGTCCTGTCGGGGCTTTGTTACTGTATTAATGACTTCTACACAGTCATGTGGTGATGGATCTGTTGTATTCGAGGGTAACAATGTGGCAGGATTAAGTATGTTGCAGCGTCTGATTTCTATGTGTGGCTGGAACAGTGTCAGTTCATAACCTGTCAGTCGTGCTATGGTCAAGTGCTGAGTCTGGGTTCGGTTCAGAAGTACCTCCACGGAATGTGGAACCTGTACTGTCAGGGGATGTCCTAACACTATTGAATCGCTTTGTCTGATAGCTAGAGCTGTTGCTGCAACTGATTTTAAGCACGCAGGCAGGACCTGGGCAACTGGATCCAATGTACTGGAAAAATAAGCACAAGGCTTATGGTGTCCTGCTTGATCTTGTGTGAGAACGGACAACGCTGTGCCATCACGTTCTGTGACGAAAAGTGTAAAAGGTTTGCTGTAACATGGTGTCGCTAAAACTGGTGCTTGACATAAAGCTTTCTTCAAGTCATTAAAAGCTTGTGTATGTTCCTGAGTCCAAGGGAGGACAGTCGAAGTCGCTGCCTCCTGTGTAGTCAACTGTATAAGTGGTTTGGCTAGAAATGCATATTGGGGAATCCATTGTCTGCAGTATGAAGTGAGGCCAATAAAGGCCCGTACTTCCTTTTGAGTCTTGGGTTGTGGCAGATGTGCTATTAACTGGATACGATCTGGTGTCAACTGTCTACCCCTCTTGGACAGCAAGTGCCCAAGGTATACCACTTGCTGGGCACAGAATTGGAGCTTCGAGGGGGACACCGTGTGCCCCTTTTCGGCAAGGAAAAACAAGACTGTCAGTGACACGCTCTCGCAGTCACGTTCGGTCCGTGCTGTGATCAGTAGATCATCAACATACTGTAGTAGAGCAGTGTTAGTAGGCATGTGAATACTGTCTAGTTGTCGTTTAAGGGCTTGGCTGTAAATACTGGGACTTTCCGTGAACCCTTGAGGTGCACGTGCAAATTTAAAACTTCGGCCATTTAGTGAGAATCCGAACAAATATTGGCTTTCCGGATGGATGGGAACACTAAAGAAAGCGTTCTTAAGGTCGATTACAGTAAAGAACACTGCTTCCGAATCAATGGCAGTCAGTAATGACGAAATATCTGGGACCACTGGGTACTGTGGTACTATGCATTTGTTGAGCTCTCGGAGATCGATCACCAGCAGATACACTGGAGGTGCATTTGGGTCAGTTCGTTTAAGAATCGGAATGATTGGAGAAATACATACATTGGAGTCAGTTTCTACGACTACTCCCTGGGCAATGAGTTCGTCAATAATTTTCAATAAGGCTACTACAGCCTCGGGGGGCAATTTGTATTGTCGGATACGGGGCAGTACAACACCTTGCTTGAGTGTGACACGATAAGGAGTAATGTGCATACAACCTACATCAATTGGACCTTGCGCCCATAAATGCTGTGGAACATTTTGCAATCTGACATCAAAATCTCTCAAAACATAGTGACCCTTAAAGTCACGAAGGAACAGTCTCACTCCTTCCGGAGAACAACATATAACAGCTCCTAGAGCTTTCAGTGTTTTAATACCAAGCAAGTTTTCAGGACATGATTTTGTAAGCAATAAATCTGTAGTACGGGACAACGGACCAACTGCAAGGGGAACTGGTTGTGATACTTCGTTAACAATAGGTTTTCCTGAAAATCCAAGGGAAACATTCTGTGAGCCTGAGAGGGGTGCCCCTGGAACCTCGTCATGACTAATGGTAGTTCTGCTCGCCCCCGTGTCAATCAAAAATTTTCTGTCTTTCCCTAATACCTGACTATGTACATAGGGACCATCTTGATCTACAGGAATCTCGATAAGGGGCAAGCCAACCTCCCTCTCTAGGCTGTTTCATGTGTACTGCTGATAATCGGGGTAATCTGACTGTGCATACTGGTACATTTGTGACGTGACATGTTGAGTGGCAGCAATAGGCTGGGGTTGGGGTACAGCTACTGTCTGTTGCTGTACATGCTGTGGAGGTTGCGGATTCTGTGGAATATTCTGTTGAACGTGTTCTGGTCTAGGCGGACGTGGTCTTTCTTTAGTTTTGCCTGTAGCAATATTGTGTCTGAGAACGGCACAATCACTTATAAAGTGACCTGGCTGCTTGCAATAATTGCAATTTCCTTTAACAGGACCTGTAGAATGACTAGTCTGTGTGTTCTGCGTGTTACCACCCTTCTGACCATTTGCTGGTACAGACTGGGCAACTAGTACTTTCATTTTCGTGTCTTTCATGCGTCTCTGTTCATGATCGTGTTCCTCTCTAATCCTGTTCTGGTGGTACTGTAACATCTGTAACATTTGGGAAGGCGTATTAGCTTGCCATGTACTTTCGACTTTCAATACTCTGTTTTTAACCTGGGGCAAGGAATTCTCGACTAATTTGGTCACAAAAAGATGTGGGAATGACTCGCTACTTGTTTTCAGGCCACTATTGATAATGAAACATTTCTCGAATCTTGAATAAAAATCACTAGTGTCTTCGTCTTGCTTTTGTTTGCAGGCTGAGATCGCATCCCAGTCTTCCTTTTTAACTGTCAATAATCTAGGCAAAACCTGTACCAATAATCCTGGTAATGCTTTAGCTTTCACCCCAAGGCCTACACCTGGGGTTCGTCCATTTTCCTTGTTTTCTAATTCAGTCCAAATAATCTTTTTATCTCCCACCTCCCATTCTTTTTCTTTCAGTTTTTCGTAAATCCCTGCTGGCAACAATACCTTTAATCAATCAATCAATCAGAGACATTTATAGAGCGCACTACTTACCCGTAGGGTCTCAAGGCGCTTGGGGGGGGGGGGGGGTGCCGTTACTGCTCGAACAGCCAGGTCTTCAGCTTCTTCCTGAAGGAGAGGTGGTCTTGGGTCAGGCGCAGGTCGGTCGGGAGGGAGTTCCAGGTCTTGGCGGCCAGGTAGGAGAAGGACCTTCCTCCTGTTGTCGCTCTTCGGATGCGGGGGACGGCGGCAAAGGCCGTGGCTGGCTGATCGGAGGTGGCGTTTTGGAGCGTAGAAGTTGATTCGGTTGTTGAGGTAGCTCGGGCCTTGATCGTGTAGGGCTTTGTGTGCGTGGGTGAGGAGACGGAAGGTGATTCTTTTGTTGACGGGGAGCCAGTGCAGGTCTCTCAGATGTCCGGAGATGTGGCTGTTGCGTGGGATGTCGAGGATGAGTCTGGCTGAGGCGTTCTGGATCCGCTGGAGTCTCTCCTGGAGCTTGGCGGTGGTACCGGCGTAGAGGGCGTTGCCGTAGTCCAGTCAGCTGGTGACGAGGGCCTGGATGACTGTCTTCCTGGTCTCGGTGGGGATCCACCAGAAGATCTTCCGTAGCATGCGCAGGATGTTGAAGCACGACGAGGAGACGGCGTTGACTTGTCTGGTCATGAAGAGGGAGGAGTCCAGGATGAAGCCCAGGTTGCGTGCGTGGTCTGTCAGTTTGGGTGCGGTGCCCAGGGCGGGGGGCCACCAGGAGTCGTCCCAGGCAGAGGGCGAGGAGCCCAGGATGAGGACCTCCGTCTTGTCTGAGTTCAGTGTCAGGCGGCTGGTCGTCATCCACTCGGCTACATCTTTCATCCCTTCGTGCAGATTGGCTCTGGCGGCGGCGGGGTCGTTGGTCAGGGACAGGATCAGCTGGGTGTCGTCGGCGTAGGAGATTATGTTGAGGTTGTGTTGGCGTGCGATGACCGCGAGGGGGCTCATGTAGACCTTGAAGAGGGTGGGGCTCAGAGAGGATCCTTGGGGGACGCCGCAGATGACTTTGGTGGCCTCTGACTTGTACGGTGGTAGGCGGACTCTCTGAGTTCTTCCGTCGAGGAAGGAGATGATCCAATCCAGTGCCTTCTCCTGGATTCCGACGTTGCTGAGGCGATGCACTAGGATGCGGTGGCAGACCGTGTCGAATGCCGCGGAGAGGTCTAGGAGGATGAGGGCCGCTGTGTCTCCGTTGTCCATCAGGGCTCGGATGTCGTCGGTGGCAGCGATGAGGGCGGTCTCGGTGCTGTGGTTGGCTCGGAAGCCAGACTGTGAGGAGTCGAGGGATCCATTCGTCTCGAGGAAGGCGGCCAGCTGTTTGTTGACGGTCTTCTCGATGACTTTGGCTGGAAACGGGAGGAGCGAGATGGGGCGGTAGTTCTTGAGTTCGGTGGGGTCCGCTGTGGGTTTCTTGAGTAGAGCGCTGAGTTCGGCGTGCTTCCAGCTCTCAGGGAAGGTGGCGGTGTCGAAGGAGGTGTTGATAATTTCCCGTAGGTGGGGAGCGATGATAGCGTCGGCTTTGTTGAAGACGTGGTGAGGGCAGGGGTCGGTCGGAGATCCGGAGTGGACGGAGTTCATCATGCGGATCGTGTCTTCGGTGCTGATCGGGGTCCAGGCGCGGAGGGTGGTGGTGGGTGGCGTTGCTGCGGTCGTGGCGTGCATCGGTTGACTGCTGAAGCTGTTGTGTATGTCCGCGATCTTGTTGTGGAAGTAGGAGGCGAGGGAGTTGCAGAGGTCTTGCGATGGGGTGATGTCGTTGTTTCCTGCGCTGGGGTTGGAGAGTTCTTTCACGATGTTAAAGAGTTCCTTGCAGTTGTGTGCGTTGTTGTCCAGCCGGTCCTTGAATGCAGTTTTCTTGGCGGTGCGGATCAGTTGGTGGTGCTTCCGGGTGGCGAGCTTGAGGGTGGTTATGTTGTTCGGAGTAGGTTCCCTTCTCCAGGCTTTCTCGAGGGCTCGGCAGTTCTTCTTGGAGCTCTTGAGTTCTTCGGTGAACCATGGTGCTTTCTTGCTGCCGGGTCTGCTGGGCGGGGTCCTCAGAGGGGCGAGTTCGTCCGCACAGTTGCTGATCCACTTCGTGAGGTTGTCGGCGGCCTGGCTGGGGTTCGCTGAGTTGGCAGGAGGGTGCTGGCTCAGGGAGGCGGCGAGTTGGTCGGCTGTGATATTGTTCCAGCTTCTACGGGCAACCAGTTGCTGGTGGTGGTGGATCGTCGTTCTTTTGAAGGTGAAGTGGACGCAGCTGTGGTCCGTCCAGTGGAGTCCTGTGGCGTGGCTGAAGGCGATGTCTGTGCTGGATGAGAAGACGGCGTCGAGTGTGTGTCCGGCGAGGTGGGTGGGGGTGGTCACCAGCTGCTTGAGTCCGAGGTTGGCGAGGTTGTCGAGCAGGGTGCTGGTGTTGCGGTCGTTGTTGTTCTCCAGGTGGAAGTTGAGGTCCCCCAGGAGGATGTAGTCAGCTGAGCGGAGGGCGTGCGGGCTGATGAAGTCGGCGATGTCCTCGCTGAATTGAGTGCGTGGTCCAGGGGGTCGGTAGATCAGGGTGCCTCTGAGGGTGGTCTTCGGGTCGGTGTGGATCTGGAAATGCAGGTGTTCGGCGGTGGTTAGGGTGTCGTCGGTGCTAGTCGTGATGCGGACGGTGTTCTTGTGGATGATGGCGATGCCTCCTCCCATCTGGTTGACGGTGCGGTCCCTCCGGGTGATCTTGTAGCCCTCTGGGATGGCGATGGCGATGTCGGGCGCTGAAGAGGTGTTCATCCATGTCTCCGTGAGGAAGGCAACGTGCGGGGCTGCGGTGTCTAGGAGGTTCCAGAGTTCGATGGCGTGTCTGTGGACGGAGCGGGTGTTGAGCAGGATGCACTTGAGGTGGTTGCTGCTGGTGTTCGGCTTGGCCGGTGCAGGTGCCGGGCAGGTCCGGATGCAGGTGAACTTGCAGGCGTGGCAGCTGAAGGGTCCGTGGGTGCGTCGTGGGGTGGCTCGGTAGCATCCAGGGATTCGGCCGGCGTTGAGAGCGATGAGGGTGGCGGCGGTGTACGTCAGGCGGGTAGGCCGGGGTCTTCGAGGGCCAGGGGTCCTGGCACTGGGCGCGGTCCAGGCGCGGACGGGCGTAGACGGGCTTACCTTTGGCGCGCCTTCGGTGCACAATCAGCGCGCCCGCTGCGCGTGATCGCTGCGCGTTCGCACGGTCGCCATATATGGCGAAGTGCGTGGGTGGGCGGAGCAGCTGGGAGGCGGGAGCGGGGAGGGTACACAAAGAAAAAGGGGCGGGGCTAGCGGTGATGGCGGGAAGCGGGGAGGGGGTGCGAAGGGCGGCAAGGCAACAGGGCAAACAGGAAGGAAACACGCAAATACAATCACAGAACCTAAATACAGGCACTAAGGAAAGACAAAAAACATAAGCAAAAACAAAGCAAATCCAACAGTCGGGCACGGACCACGCCGCTCGAAGGAGGGGGCGTGGTCACGCGGCGGCAGCGAGGCAGGCAAGGCAAGGGGGCACACGCAGCAGCTGGTGGCCGTGCGGCGCGGGGGTGTCCTACAACTAGCATTTTAAGAATGTCGGGATACGTGTAATCTCCCATAAGTAACATGTCTTTTAATTCACTGTGGAAGCCGGCAGGATCTTTATCATGACAAGGTACAATTTTCTTCATTTCCAATAATTCCATTTTAGTCAAAGGAGTGTATACGAATACACGTTCAAAAGTATTATCTGGCTTCCGTAATGGATGTACTTCACGTAAGGGGTTCTGTCTATCTAGGTGATATGGCTGTCTTACTGGGGGTGGAACGGAAACAAGATGTGGAGTCAGGAAAGTTCTATATTTATGACGTTGTTCTAGAATGATATCAATTAAATCAGTACCAAGGCCTCTCCATCTTCTCAGCAGTAAGTCTTGCAATAAATTATACAATGGACCTGGATCGGATTGCTGATTTTCATATAGAGTAATGAGATGTTGGGTCATGTATATACCAGCTAGTCGCTGTTCCTCTGGAGTAAGGCTTAAAAATGTTTGCACTACTAAATCATCATTATATATACTGTCATCCCCGGCCCATTGGACTGCTGACCGGGCTAGTCCCTGATCACGTAAGGTATTAAGTTCATGATAACCTATCCTTTCTTTCAGTATTTTATCAGTAACTTGAAAAACATGTTCAAGACAACATTGCTCTGATATCGGGGAAAGGAAACGTTTTTTGTTTTCTGAACGAATGGATCTGTCAAAAGTTCTATCAGAAGAATACTGTTTAGGGAGTTTCACTCTACCTACGTACGCTATTGTACCCTGCCCTGATTCTCTACTGGATGATCTATTTCTTCCTCCTCCTCCGAGGATTCATTCTTGTCTGACCCGGCCTCAGCCTTCTGTCTGGTATGTATCGCTACTATTTCTTTACGAATCTTTCTGGTCATGGCATCTATACACGTTTGTTTATCATCCTTACAGTCTGCAATATTTTGACTCCATTTTGTCAGTACATCCATCTCTTCCTGAACAACACCTATCTGATCTTGCTCCCTTATCAAACAATTAATCAAGAATCGTAATATAAAACCTTGTGTCTCAACTTTCTGATATGCCATGGCTTCACGAATACATTCTGGTCTTTCACCTGTCCTAATAAAATGATATATATTGTCTAGATGTTCTGGCATTTCTGGTAATAACATCAGATAATCTGTAACACGTCGTAGACGTAGCGAAGCTAACATCATGTCTTTTGTCTTGCCGGGTACTGGATCGTATCTACAATCCGTAAGATAATGTTTAAGTTTTTCTTGAGGCATCGCTTTCGGGGTACGCTGTGATGCTAATTCTCTCATTGTCACTCGATGTAATTGTGGCGGGGTGTGAAGTTGGCCTCCCATGGCACCTCCTGAAGCAGAACCATGAGCATGACTTGACGTCATGGTGTGTGGGAGTGGTACAAGTACAGGGGACTGACTCTGGGTCGCATCTGTCGAAAAAGGATTGTGAGGACCAATAGTAGGGGGACCAATAGCAGGGGAAGTGACAGTAGGTGCAGGAAGTGAATCTTGGCGTGGAGGGGTCGTGGCTAGAGCAGCCGGAAAATGCTGTGGTACATTATTAGCTGGTTGTACGGGTGCATTGGTATACGCTGGAGCTACATCATCTAAATAGGAAGAAAGGAAGATGTCTGCTGCGGTCTTTTTGTGGCAGAGTGGGGTCGGGACCAATGGTGGTGGCAGGTTACGGGGTACTTCCGGGGTCGCCTTGGGCAGGCCCTCGGTTAAAACTGGATACATGCCTGTAATGAGTGCATTTCTTTGGCGGTCTAATTGTTCTGATCTGACCTGTTCTCCTTCCTCTATTAGCTCTTTTTCTCTGGCTTTTTCGGATTCTTCTCTACTTCTCTCGGCTTTCCTAAATTCTTTTTCTGTTCGTCTGTGTGATTCTTTACGCCACAATTCTATGGCATCTTTCTGGGATTGTCTGGCTTTCTTTTTCCATAATGCTTCTTCTAATCTCATGATGCACTCGGCATCCCATGTCTCTGAGGCAGGCCATCTAAACTTCTCTTCCAGATACCTTGGTGTACTCCACCCAGAAGTCTAAATACAGCACAGCATCTAAGCCGTGTTTGTGGTACATAAAATATCCTGGAGTGTCCCGAGGTGGGACGGGAACTGCTTCTTCGAGTATCCCTTTCCTAGTACCTATCTGACGTAATTTCGAAAACAGCGGCATGGTCGAATTACCTTAAACGTGGACACAGTAAAACACAGTAATGAATAGCAAAACAGTCACTCATACCACAACATTAAAACACATTAAAACATGTTACCTGATACACAAAAACATATAAGAGCTCAAGTTGCAACACTAGAATACTGAATCACTGAATTGCTTAGACTAGATGTACTGCTAAAACAGTACAGACCGGTCCCATAAAGAGACACGTCGGACCGTATCCACCTAAGTGAACACGTACGGACCAGGCCTGTGTACCCAGACCTGTCTTGACCGGGAACCAATTAAGGAACCCGTCTAGATGCGTTCCCAACAACGGTACTCACCGGGAAGCAAGAAAACTGAAGGCCTCGGAACGGAAACTGGACTGGACTGGACTGCGTCGGGTGACGATTCTCCTACGCATGCGCTTCGGAACAGGTGGGCCTCCGAACACCTCGGACCTTGCTCTCTCGACTAGGGCTCTGGTCGGGATCCTCCGCATTCCTCACCGCCTCGTCTGGACGCCGGACCGCAGTCTCCGTCTCCCTCGTGGACCCGAGGGAAGATAGCGGGAAAACCCGCAAACGTGCACGGTTTCCGTCGGGGTTGTAGAAGGGGAAAAAGGCCGCGTGACTTCACCGGCGTGTGGGGAAGGGGGGGGGTCCCTGTTCGGGCGCCAAATTATGTGGTAAATATATTTTACCTATTCATTTTTACCGTATAATTATCAATACAAGACAGCTCATTAAAATGAGAGGCAGAGTCCGTGGTATCTGAGTCATACGGGCTTTAATATTATGCTTTGAAGCAAAGGATATCGGGTTCCATCACCACGCAGGTTCAGGAAGGGACATTCAACGTTTTATTAACATTACACATTATATATAGTAAATCGTTACACTTGAATCCAATACAGTAGGCGTAACAGGTGAAAAGAGAGAGATAAGAACACATGTGCGTAAGAGGAGGCGTGAAAAGAGGCGTACACATGGGCGTGCACTGTACATGTCAGAGAAACGTCACAAGATACGTCACATGTGGGTGGATGTAAAATGAGAAGTTGCAGAATCAGCAGAATCAGCAGAAACCCTTCGCCTATATGCGCGCGCAACTAGTATGACGTGAAACTGGGGCTTTGACTTTAGCACTAGTGGAGGAGACTGATGTCTGGAGTGTCAGGGTAACCTGTACCTATAGCATATCTAGTATCTGTTGTTTGGAGGATGTAGTATCTGAAGTAAAAGGTCTCTCGGGCAGGGGCCGTTTAATACTAAAAGCCAGTGAATGCATACGTGTCTTGATGCAATGCGCGGAGCCATGGGCCTACCATGGTAACGGGTTCAGTAAATCACTTGCAAGGAGGACAGGAAGGCCGGGCCCTTTGCTCTGCAGCCGGGATTATGTTTACCCATTTCACTAGACTGGAATGTGTTTTCGAGGAGGCTGAGCAGATACCTGTAGGCAAAACATGAATTTGGCAGGCAGTCCAGGCCGAGCCGGGCATCGCTGCGCTGGCAGGAAGTAAGGCAGGGGTCAGGGATGCGTGCAGCTTTCGGAGACAGGAGGGATGAGGCAGAGAGGCCTCGTTTTAGGGGCCTAGCTCGACTGGGCCAGGAAACATGGAGAAAACGTGTGCAAATTTCAGAAGTGCATCACATAAAGACGGTGGCACCGTATGCTTAGGAACACAATTAACGGGACATCTTGGTATGGTTGAATAGCTCACATGTTAAGGATGGACGCAAATGTATTTGCGTCTCTTTAGCATGAACAGAACGGAAGTTACACGACATACAAGGAACATGGGTGCATGTATAGGGTGTGAGTTGGGGGACACTGTGGCTACCTGAAAATTTCTATTACCTCACAGCGGTACTTTGTAATCGTCTTGGGCGGCATCAATGCTGTAGCGGCTGGGAGCCGACAGAGGGCGCACTAACAGCGCGTGTGCCCCTCGTCTCGTTGCAATGCGAGGGAAGCGCTATTGTCTGTTTTCCAATACTGCCAAACGTGCGTCTGTACAGGGGTCTGTACTACTATTTAAACAGCCTGACGCCCGCTGTTATGCTGGTCAGTAACCTTTGTTTAAAGTTCCCCTTGCATCATCAAGTAGAGCGACACTCCCGTTGTGACCTAGAGCCCCTTCTCCCGCCCATAGCTTTATTGGCTGTTTTGTCGGGCCATGCCCAGGCTAGTGACACCCAGTACAACCAGGGTGAGTCAGCCCCAGAGCATCAGCCCGAATATAGCACTCAGTGCTTTAAATCCTAGACTGTTCCAGTCAACAAACCAAAGAGTCTTAGTCTTAGGCATGATAAAGGTATTAATAGTTGTATATATTTCAACCCTGAGGCTTGTTATACCTTGTTGTGCCCCCCCCAGCCCCCTGATCCCACCCGAACCGCATTCCTGAGCCTTATGCCAAGGACATGATATCCACGCCACGAGGGTGCGGTACTTCAATTAATGCAGCCAGCAGGGGTAAAAAGAGTAAATATTGTAGCATTAAGCCGCAGCGCCACGGGAGCAGCATAGCCGGCGCTCAGGCGTCACTCTTCTTCACCAGGAGTCGGGAGACATCCAGAACAACAGTCAGTGAGGTAATAAATAGCATGTGAATAAATGTGACATGCAGTAGACATGTAGACCCGGCCCTGATAGGTAAGTGCCGGTGCTAAGCACCAAAAAGCACCGGCACAATTAGCAAAGCAACCCGCTTCTCCCTACGTACCGGCGACCTTAAGCCTGCTGCCTCAGCTGCGGGGGGCGCACGCAGCCAGGAACGGCGGCTGCGCGCGAGCACTGGCACGCAATCTGAGAGGCAGGGACGGCACGCGACTGGGGCAAGCCGGTGTGTCCTGTTGAAAGAGGGTGCCCCTCCTTAGGCGCTCGGTGACTTGTCGGGGGCCTGTAGACGACTGTGCACCTGCCCGTCCTTGTGCAAGACAGTCTGCCCAGTGCTCACCCTCATTTGGCGAACGTCACCATGGAGCGCAAAGACACGCCGAGACGAGGTAGGAAGGGGGGGGTCTCTGTGTGTGCTTGCGCATGCGCTGCGGCGACGGGGGGAATGTTCTGTATGTGTGCGTGTGAGTGTGTGTATGTGCGGCGAGGGGGGTCTGTATGTGTGTGCGTGCGTGTGATTCTGCTTCCAAGGAGCCATGGGAGACAGGAAGCGCGCGCGACCTGATCCCAGTTCCAAGGTTGCGTGTGCACCTCACTTGTCTCCTGTCTCCCTTGACTCCTTGAAAGCAAGAATGATTGCAATAGAGTCTCGGAATGACAGATTGCTTTGCAATCTGTTCGCAGTTCCGAAACCTAAAAAACCATTAGCAGCATACAATGTACAATAGTCTTTGAGTTCATAGAAATTCATAAATGAATAAAGGCTCAGAAATTAGACATCATTCGACGTGCACAAACTATATTTCTCAAAAAAGTGTTTGTGCGGAAGACCAGTTCTTCATCATCCAGTGAAAGTAGCTTCAAATGGGCGTTTTCAAAACTGATGGGCGTATGCTTTTTAAAATACAGGGTTAAAAGCCACTTAATATACTTTAAATAGTAATAACAGACAAACAAGAAATGTAAAATAGATTTGCCACTCTGGCCATCACACGGACGGGTTATACGATCAAGGTCAGAGTGGTGGCCAAGAGGAAAACATAATACAAATTTAATAGTGCCAGCCCTTAGAGGAAACTAAAGGCTCCTTTCCCAATGGCTCAAAGGCAGTGTAATGAAGTTAGCCAGCGGGTGTACAGAATTTTTAATAGCCATGCAGCTATGGACAAGATTCCTTTTCAATCCTTTCTGCTCTATATGGCAAACAGAGCGCCCTCCTAAGCTCATTTTTGTTTGTGGTCATTGCTGTGCTAGGATATAAAAATATTCTTCCCTTGTTAACGCTACATTGGCTCTGGTGCACACCTGACAGCCATGGTATGTCCTTTCCTTTCTCACATCCCATGCAATCGTTGATAATTTCTCTCATTACTGGGAGGCGGCCAGGTTTCTCAAAACGGATAACCAAAAAAGGGAAGAGCAAGCCCTGACAAAATCTTCAATAAAATTTAGATTGAGTTCCCTGTGGCAAGTATATTGTGGTGTTGAGATTTGGTCTCCTAATAACTTCCTGCAAAATCGATTTTCTTCCTGTTGGATGCGGGTACTCTTGGCAAAGCCCCAAACGTCAGCTCCATATGTGGCTGTTGGCACACATTGTGACTTAAAAATGTTTTAAATGGCTAAAATGGCACCTGTTCTCTTTGGGATAAGTATCAAGTTGGTGCCCTTTGAGAACTTGCTCCTGGAGTGAGCCATATGCTCAGTCCAGGAGCCGTTCGCAGCAAAGACCACCCCAAGGTAGGGAAAGATGCTGGTGCTCATCAGTGTCTGTTTACCCACCGATATTAATCTGAGTTGATGTTTCTTTGGACCACACAACATTATAAATGACCTTTTAAAATGAGTGAGTAGGTCCAGGCTATCCATATAGTTAACAAAACCCTGCACTAGGGTGCGCAAGGAATTCGGAGTGCAGCCCATAAGGACCACATTGTCTGCATTTAGTAATACGGGAGTGATTTTCCGTTGATTTTTGGGACATCTTGGGTTTGTGTTTTCAGTGTATTATTCAGTCCATTAATATGAATAATCAAGAGGAGGGGGACAATAACACAACCCTGTCTGACCCCCCTTCCTACCTCTATAGCTTAGGTGACCTCACCCCCGCATCCAATCCTCACCCGGGCTTTAAGAACTTTATGAAGGTGTGCTAAAAAATACACCAGGGGCTCATCCAGTTCATAGGTCAGAAGGGTAGACCAAAGCTTTGACCTGTTAACGAGGTCAAAAGCAGAGGTCAAATCCATAAAGGCCAAATAGATTGGAGATGCCCACGCAATGGTGTATTTGCCCACAATTAGATTGAGATTCAGGCATTATTCATTAGTGCTAGCATGACATCTGCCTGACTGCAGCAAGGACCGGGCTGACCCATATTAGCAGACTCTACGCATTCCTGAGATTGCCTTTAAGTTTGAATTTACATTTGGCCTGCTGCGCAACACGCTGCTTGCGTCTTCTGTCTTCAGTGGCCGATTAGTGCTTAGGCTGCGCAGTATGCTGGGGCGGGCCACAGGTGAAAACAGTGATCATTATTCCAAGTCGGGACCCACACTTGATGATTTGTCAAGGAGGGGCGGGACCGGACTAATAACATATTTTCCAAGTGTCAATGGTAACACTACTGTGATTGATTGTAGTGACCGGTAAGCTGAGGCAGGGACCCAGGGGCCAGTTTCAGGCAGTGTGATTTAAGCACAGTCCTGTGCGATATCAGCTCTTTGCCGCGACCGGGGAGACCCATGTGAACTCAGTGACCAGGCAGTATCTAATACTGCGTGTAGACCCGGCTATGACAAATAAGTGCCAGTGCTAAGCACCCGAGAGCACCGGCACAAATTGAGGACTGTGTTCTCTAGGCCTGCATGGTTGGTTAAGAGGTTCTTACTTACTGTACTCTCATTTACAATTCCCAATTTACGTACTAACGTAATGCCTTCTTTCAAAGACCCAATTCTCTGCCTTCTCGCATGCCTCTTTAACTTGCTCTGAGAAGAATAGTACCTTTGCTATTTGTTTCCCTGTATTAATGCTGGTGAAGTATAATTGCTGTATATCTTTTGAGGTTATTGTTTTCAGACTTGGGCATTTTGGGAGGGAGTGCTATATTTGAGATCTATTCAATAGGACTTGTTTTCTGGCTCTTTTACCCTTTTTTCTCGATTGTACCAGCTCAAGAAATATCTATAATGTATCATAATTTCCACCACTCTCTCACAATCCCTATCCTGAGCCTGAACATCTACCCTTAGCCCCCCATTCCCCCCCCCGTGCCTCTAATTTGTTCCTTACTTTTCAGCATCTGTACCCTTGACCCTCTTATTTTCTTTATTAGATCTGATATCTGTTTGGGCTTCATATTTTTACTCTTTTTGCTCTCTTTGCCTCTTGTTGGATTTTGATTTCTCCCACAGCTCTATTAGATGTTTTAGAGCAAGGCACATATCTTTTATATCTAGTGGAATCCTCACTATGTTTGATCCGCACCAAAAATCTAGAGATCTATATTCTGGGGAGCTTTTGTTGGATTTGCCCTCCATACCTTGCACCTCCTCTTCTTGTAACTTAGTTTCCCTAATTTCCTCCACAGGTCTTACTAGGAAGAACATCTGTTCATTTTTTTGTCTTAATTCACCTACAATGTCTTGAAACAAAGACTTCTGTGAGTTTAAGATATCGTTATCAAATACAGCCACTTCTAAGATACCTTGCAATCTTTTTTGCAAAATTGACATCATATCCAGCATAGATAATGAGAGCGAGGCTGATAGTTCCATTACTGAAGAGGAATGGTGGTTAACATCACCTGAACTATTCTTAGCCATCTCAGTACTTAACCCCAATGAATCTCTTCTCTGAGCTCCGGCCTCCAGATTTATCTCATCAATGCTTCCATTTCCATAGTATTCCCCAGGCTTCTTATTGCAAAATTGTGTTAATCACTGGTAAAAAAATGCCAAGGTGAGGAAGAAAGTCACGGTTCCAGCAAGTACTCATTACAAACCATCATATCTAAATTATTTATACTTAAATTGTAGTAGCATTGGACTATGTATGCAATGCTGAAATTGCACTTTTTTAACCATTTATATCATCTCAAGATGATGTTTCTTCTACTTGCATTTGCTTCTTCCTAAAGTGTTTTCCCACAAAGTCCTTTATGGATTTAGTTACTGACATTCTATGTGATCCACTAGAGGTGTGGTTTGCGGGAATACTAACAACTGTCTTCCTCCTTTGCCCTAGAGTTTCTGATAGTCCTAACCCTCAGTGATCCACTCACACTCCAGATAGATTCTCATTCTGGTTCTCTACCACCTTTCCCCTTCCTTTTTGTTGTTCAGGTGCTGTTATCTTTGCCGCTCTTGCTTTGGCTTTTGTTGGAGCCATTCTAAAGACCTCCCGAAAGCCTTACATACCAAGTTCAGTCACAAATTGCCAATGGTTGTCAATAATTAGCAATCCAAAGGGCACCAACAAACAGGGTTCAAAAAAATCCATGAAGAAAGTTGTCTAATTAACAACCACTGGCATCTAGCAGCAGCAAAAAATGCTAAAAACTTCACACTTACCTCCTCTCTCCTGTTAAACCGCTTTGCTAATAAACACCACCAGCCTTTGACGTATCCTTCTGCTCCTTTCAATTGTCCTGCTCCATTGAGTTATTTCGGTTATTTCATTCCTCTTTGGATTACCACTGGACTGCTGGAGGGTCAGAGGAGGAGGCACTCCTACTCTGTAAATATGGCATACAGCACATACCTACCCCCACTCAGCTCCCCAAGTTAGGAAGGAACAAACACCTATGGGGGCACTCAGCCCCTTACCAATCCCCTTTAATACCTGCTTGAAGACAAAAGGATCAAGTGAGGAGGGGCACAGCTAAATACCAATCGATTAAAATATGTGGCAGCTGGGGCACACCGACTTACTTCCAAATGCCGTCTCCCCCCCCATGCCTACAACTTTACCACAAAGTTTCACCATCATTCCTCTCTGCCTGGCCTCCAAACCAAAGGTCAAAGAATGAGAGCTCCACACATGTAAAACATTAGAAAGCTGTGATGAGCTGCACTAAGCTGCTCAAGGGAGAGAGCCAAGACCTCCACTTTAGATGCCAACACCTGGGGGTGAGGGGGGCATGAGCAGTGCTTCCATCAGAGGAGGAAGGAGGCCCACAAGAACCTCTGTCAATGCAGTGCAGATAGGCAACTGAATAGGCATACTTGTTGATATGGAATGTCCCATGGAAGGTGAACTAGCATGTACACCTGACCTGAGTGTCCAGCATCATGTCAATCTGGCATCGTAACTTTTCCTTTGGGTCTAACATCATGATAATCTAGCATCTGTGCAGAGGCTTATTGCTTTACCTGTCAACGTTAGGTCTGGAATCCGTCCTGTGACTACATTCCTGGGGTTGTGCACACAAATCAGTGGTGACAGCAGGCCATGTTTTGTGACTCTTTGGTGTGGCCAGACTTTTTTTTATCTATGTCAGTGACATTGAGGTCACATTGAGGATTTTCTGTGCCTTCTCATGTAAAGTTCCTCTTCTATTTAAAACTCAGCACCCTGTCTGACATCCCGTGTCTATGTTGAGTTCATATGTTTGTGAAGTTTGTGCGTAATAAGTTTAGTAGTAGGGCTCTAGGTGTGCATAACTCTGAATACTCAAGCCACTGGGATTCATTCTGCTTTCCCCTAAAGCGTGACGCAAAATAGACAATAAGGACAGCTTTCCCAGACAATGGAAGTGTTTTGCCTGCATTCCTATGGATGGAGGATGGTGATCCAGACACTAAAGTGAAGAGGATGGAGACAGGGCTATCTTTAGACATTCCATGAGGACTTTCTAAGCAAGGGGCTGATGACTAGTTATTCCTGTGCACTGCCATTTGCTCAATGATTGGCGTGAAGTGTGGTACTTCAGCTTCTGTTGTTCTAGGTAGGAAAGTTTGTAGGTCAAACCGGTCTCTTTGTCTGCCACTATGGGGAACGTTATTTGCTTCCAAGCTTAATTCATACCACTGTCATAGACTGCTAGAGAATTATAACCAATAGAGTAACCCAGGCTCGAATAGTGAATTGGCTAGAGGAAGAGTGTAGTGCCCGGGCTGTGGGAGGAATTGTGATCAAGAGCAACACCCTGTATTTGTGAACTGTATTGTGTTGTAAATAGTTCTGCAGGCTGATTAAAAGTGCTTTCTGTTAGAAAAAGACAAACACCGGAATGGCCATTGAGTGCCTGTTGGTTGAATATTGAGTTCTGGGGGGCATATTTTTTTTTAGTGTTGAGTCACTCTTACAGCAACCACACTCCTTGTTAAAATGAAGTCACTCGCAAACCCCAAATTAATCTGTGCTCAACCCTCTGGCAACTTGGCAGACAGCAGTTAGGCTTAACTTAGAGGCAATGTGTAATGTATTTGTGCAACACTTCAAATAGAAATATGTGAAAACACAACACAAGAATCCAAATTAGAAAAAATTAAGTACATTTTAATAAATAAAATAAGATCACAATGGCAAAAAAAATAAAGTAAAACTGGAGATATGAAAGTTTGAGATTTTTTGTGCTCTTTTCACTAAAATATTTAAAGTGTGAACTATGGTTATCTGGTTGCGCAGGCCCGGGACAAAGTCACAAGTTCAAGCCAACATCAGTGGAGCACGGGCCATCTACATGGGCCCGGTTAGGTCCACTGAACTCAGTACTTTAATCCAGGTCAGGGCCGACTGGCCGTAACAGGCATCAGGTGTTTTCCTGGGAGTCTGGGAGTTGTGGAGAAGTGTGGCTCACTGGTTAGAGGAGGCAGACCTGGCAGCAGAGGTCACCCCAGGACCAGGGTTCAATTCCCGGCTCGGCGGGGTCTTGAGTCCTAAAATGTCCATGGACTCGACAATTCTCGCTCCGGTGCCTACTTGATTCACGGGTTCACACTCTGCGACTCTGGGCAATAGCTTGCTTAATCTCCACAACGGCCCCTCGCGGCGGGATGCCTGGCTTTCACCTTGCGGATACCCTGCTGGGGTTATCTCACAGGGGAATACCAGGAGGGGTTCCCTAAGCAAGCGCTTAGAAACCGCTCGGTGATTTGCGCTATATAAATTCCTGTACATTTACATTTACATCTAGAAGGGTGGTGCTGATTTTGCCACAGTGGAGTCTGGTTTTGTTACTGGGGGCCAGTTTTGCAGCAGTGCTACAATATCGGCCCCCAGCAACAAAAGCAGCAGTGCTTCACACTTACACAGCCCACCCTAGGGCTCGTCAGACAAAATTGCCAGGGCAGTTTTGGGTTCCCAGTCCAGTCCTCATCCTGCTTGTGAAGAGAGTCGGAGTCCCATGTTGACGATGTGTCGCACAGCAGAGGTGATGTGAGGTCCGGTGAGGAGATGTGTCTCAGAGCGTCAGTTCCTGGAAGCTGCAAAATGCAATGTGATGTCCTTGCATTGAGATATGTCCCACAGCCGGTGGTACATTGGGTGAGGCGATGTCATTGCATCCTGCCCTCTAGGCTGTCCGGGACCTACACTAGGGGTAACTTTTATGTATTGAGAAGGAAGGTTTGAGCCTGGGTAAAGGTTTATTTTGCCAGGTCGAAATGGCAGTCTAAAGCTGCACATGCAGGTTGCAATGGCAAGCCTGAGACAGGCTTACATGGCTACTTAAGTGGAAGGCACAATGAGTGCTGCAGGTTCACTAGTAGCATTTAATTTACATGCCCTAGTTACATGTAGTTCCACTTTACTGGAGACTTACAAGTAAATTAAATGTGCCACTTTTGGGTGTAAGTCGCTTCTACTACATTTAAAGGAGAAAGCACAGGCACTTTAGTGCTGGTAAACAGTGGTAAAGTGTGCAGAGTCCCAAAAGTCAACAAAAATGGATTCTGAAAACGAATTGGTGAAACAAAAAGTTTGTGAATGACCCTGCAGAAAAACCCATGTCCAACATGCCTATTTCCAGGGAAAGATGGATTCATATTTTAATTAAAATGAAAGATTACCAGACTCTCTCACTGCAGGAACCAGTGTATCTATCATCAGTCAGGGCCAAGCACAATCACAGAATCAGACACCTGAGAGGAAACTAACATTTCTCCCCAGTCTATTTTACATATATCCCAAGGCTGTGCATTCACTAGTAGTTAACATACCGTCATGTCCTCACGTACATACAAGTACATAGAAGTATATGTTTGATTTTTTAGGCCCACTTGTATTACCAAGTAGCTTGGGTAGGAGATGTGTTGTGATGTAAGACCTTTGTTATTTACATTGAAAGGGCAAGATCTAGCTTCTGATGCTACCTAAAGCCTTTTTCCCTTTATTCACATCCCTCTACGATCCTTAGGAGTCAAGAGGCATTCCAGTCGAATTCCAGGAACAAAGGTTTAATTCTCATTATTCTCTATTTTTTTAACTGGAATTGTCCTCCTAATATTTGCTCAGTTCTTTCTTTTATATTTCATATTCCTTTTACTTTTCTTTACTATGTGTTTATTGTTTATTCTTCAAATGCCCCAAAGTCCTAGGACCAAACTGTGTTACATGTTTAGGTAAAGCTTCTGGGAAAATCTGCAGTCTCACTGGGAAGGAAAAAAATGCATACTGAAAAATGTTGAATTCGGGGCAACTCAAGTAACGTCCCTGTATCTAAAACCTTAAGGATCATATTCATCAAAGGGTTGCAACGCTGGGGTGCATAAGTGATGCAACCATTAAGGTGCAATTTATCAAGCCATGTAAGGGGGCCTTGCGTGGCCCTGAGTGGCTTGAACAATCCAGAGTAACGCATTGCTGCACAAATCACTGCATTGCATTACTCTGTGCCAGGGAGGTGTTCCATGGGTGGTGCATGGGTGTTTTCTGCAAATTCCATAGATTTTGATGCATTCCCAGATTTACCATAAGAGGTATACCTGGGAATGCGCCAAAACTGCTACGCATCCCCAGGTGAGGCGTAACAAGGAAAATAGCTTTTTTTTTTTCATTGTTTTTTCCTCTTTCTATATGTTCTGCATTCTGCATCACACATACAATGAGGAAAATGCCTCAGGGGAATGTTTTTGTTCAGGAAGGTGTCACTTCCTGCACAAAAACAATACTGCCTGCAACGCAGGTAACCTTGCAGCATGCTGCATTAGCCCTAGGCAGCACATTGTGTGCCTCTGCTGGGAAAAGACAGGAACGTGCTGTATTATGGTAAAATGAACACATTCCTGCCCTTCCCATGTCACGCAGTGCAGCAAGGGGACTTGCTTTGCTCAGCTCATGAGTTCTTCATAAATATGCCCCTAATTTGTGTACTGCAATAACATTCTCTAACACCGTTATGCATCAGAGCAGGGAGCATCGTGCCATTTGCATCATTATACCATCTTGACACCCATTGGCATGGCTTTTGTATGGTGCTTTTCTGGCTGGACATGGAGGCAAGCAACGAAGAGGGAGTGATGGGGAGTGGACAGGGCAAGCAACAACAGGCACAAGACTGACTGGACAACCAACAATGCAGGAGGGTTGAGGATGGTAGGGGGTGCAAGTATAAATAAAAAATACCTTGTGGCAAGCGGTGGAAGGCACAGGGCTATGGGAGCAGTACTTGGGACAGGCTCCAGTGTAGGATCACAAATTTGAAGAGGAAGCGAAGCTGGCACTTGCTGACCAAAGAGAAGTGAGAAAATGAGAGTGATGATGAAGCCAGCGAATGGTAAGCAACATGCAGGCTCTAAGCCCCCTAAGTATATAACATTTTCTGCAAACATAAAATAAGCTGTCTCAGGTGAGACCTAAAGTACAGGGTGTGGGCAGAAAAATGGGGAGAGAGCGTTCACACTGTCCATCAAACATATTAAAGGGTATAAAACAACCAACAGTGCCCACAAAACATTTGTGTCTTCCCTGAGAGGAAACAGCCTTCACTTGGCAGACTATACTACGCAGCACCTTTACCATACAGTCTTTACCACATAGGGAAGTACAACGCAGGTAAGTAATTGTACCTTTATCACACAGTACTTGATCATTCAGGTATTTCATTTTAAATAAGATACTTTTAATGTTATTTTTTAAAAACAAGTGATTTTAAGGTTTGTTGATTGGTAGGGGTAAAGGGAGGGAAAGGTGACTTTTAGGGTTGAGGAGTGGGTGTGCGTAGTTGGAGGTGAAGGTGATTTGAGGGTTTCAGGGGTGGGTAGAGTTAAAGGGAAGTGAGGGTGACTTGAAGGTTCAGAATGGGTAGAGCTAAAGGGAGATAAGGGTGACTGGAGGGTTCAGTAGTGGGTAGAGTTAAGGAGAAGTGATTGTAACTTGACTTTTCAGAATGGGTAGAGGTAAAAGGAGGTGAGGCTGACTTGAAGGTGGAGAGTAGGTAGACTTGAACTTAAACTTAAAGGGAGTTGAAGGTGCCTTGAGGGCTTGGGTGTGTAGGAATAAAGATAGGTAAAGATGAATTGAGGTTTTTGGGGTGAGTGGAGGTAGAAGTAGGTGAGGGTGACTTGGGGCCCTACAGGTAAATTGAGGGCAACATAACGGCTCTAGGGTGGTAAGGGGGATTGAGTGCGACTAGAGGGCTCAGGGGATGGTAGGGTAGGGATAAAAGAGAGTGAGAGTTTAAGGGTGAGTAGAAGTCAAGGAAGGTGTGGGAGACTTGAGGTTTCAGAGGTGAGCAGAAGTAAAGGCAGGAGATGGTGACTCGAGCGTTCAGAGGTGACAGAGGTAAATGAAGATGACTTGAAGGCTGAGGGGTGGATAGAGGTAAAGGGCGGTGAGGGTGACTTGAAGGCTCAGTGTTGGAAGCAAGAGACCCTGTCCCGCACCACTGTCACAAAGTGCCAGACCCAGGAATCCCCACTCAACGTGAGGCCAAGTAAGGACACAGTTTGAGATATGCCTGCTTACCCCCTTACTAGGTTGGCACGAGCAGCCAGGCCTACCTCCAAGGCACGAGTGTACAGTATGTACAACCACGCCCACAGTAACCCGCTGGTGACACCACAAATGGACTATACATGAGTTTATTTAAATGAGTATAAACTTTATATATATCTAGATATACGATCAGACCACACAATACAAAAGTGAACATATAATAAAGGGTAATATTTGTTCTGTCTGGTTGGTAGGTTCAAATCCCAAAAAACGCTTTCCAAACGCTATGCTGGTCACAATGCTAGAATTACACATGTTGCAATGGACAAACAGTAATGCACTGGGTAATGATTAGATTAAATTTGTTTATTGTACAGTTAATAAAAACTCACAATTTTAAAACGTACAATTTTATAAAAGGAAGTCAGTAGAAAAAGATAAAGCTTAAAAGGAGCGGGTAGACATACATTTTTAAAATCTTAAAAGACACAATATGTGTAAAATGCAGTCCATAAGGGTTAGGGGGACAGGGTGCATGCAGTTATTTGGTTTGGCTAGTGCTTCCGGTAAGCCCTGTGGCTCTTTCTTTTAGTCTGCTGGCTACTATGTTAAAAAATGATGTTGTTCTGCAGTTTAGCTGGGTTTCTACGGGGTTAAAACAAAGCATCACGTCCGGTCTGCAACTTCTTATACCCTTCTGTTTCCATAGGACCCGAAGGAGAGAACTCCTTATGTCCAGAAGGTTTGTGCAGATGCAAATGATGTGTATGAGGTCCTCTTTCCAAGAGAAGCAGAGTCGGCAATGATTTGCTGTGTTTTCCCTTTTCCAGGGTGCTAGGTGAGACATTATTGGTATGTTCCCAAGGCGCATGTTTAGAAACTTGTTTTTTGTTGTCTGTGTGAGACCCGTTATTAAGTACTGTTGTGGTTTGAGAGCTGTGTAGCTTTTCAACATCACCATCCGTACGCTCTCTTTGCTAGGGTGGCTTTGTCCTCAATTAATAAGACCATTTTGGTGACTTTCGATACCACTTTTTTAAAAGTGCCAAGGTCGGTTGATGACTCCCATAGGTTTGTTAATCGTATGGTCTCCAGTGATTCCTTTAGGTATTTCCTTGCTGGTGAATTATCTCTAATGGACAGTTCAGTCCAGAGGTGGGCATTTAAGGATCCAGGGTCCGCATCTCTGATTTTCCGACAGGTGTTTATGTATACGCCTCTTCTCTCCACCGTTTGTATCTGCATTCCAAATTCAAGACAAATTCGAACGTGCGATGACTAGGTGGGAAGATGGAATATTGCCCTGTATGCTCGACTAATGATGTTATCTAATGTCGTTGCATCTTTGCCTCGCATGGATTCGCTACCGTAAGTGAGCATAGGCTGTAAGCGAGCTCTTATTACCTGTAAGAGAGGGCCCAGTGTCCGGTCAGGAAGAGCTTTTTGCTGTGGCTTTATCGATAGGTGGAATGTCGTGCCCTTCCGGTGGATGGCCTCTAGTTGTTGTTTAAATGAGCCGTTGCTATCTATTATGACGCCTAAGTATTTGTAAGAGGCTACCTGCTCTAGCCTCTGACCGTCCAGAAGCCATTTGAATTTCCGTTTTTTGTGGTAGTTCATTGTCATGATTTTTTATTTGTTTAAATTGATTGTTAATGAGTTCGTTATGGAAAATGCGTTGGTTTTGTCCAGAAGATGTTGGAGGCCGATAGGGGATCGGCTGATGAGGACTAGGTCGTCTGCATAAAGAAGGTTTGACAGTGTGATGTTGCCCAGCAGCGGTGCGTGAGATTTTGCGAAATGATACAATCCTGTGCTGGGCAAAGGAGAAATAATACAATGCATAACAATACACCCCAGGACTATGCAATAGGAGAAATAATGTAATGTGTACCACTACAATCATATACTGCGCAATGAAGAAATAATGCAATGCGTCACACCCCAATCACGTACTTAGCAATGAAGAAATAATGCAATGCGCACCTCTACAATCATGTACTTTGCAATTAAGGAATAATGCAATGCATAGCTACAATCATGTACTTTGCAATGAAAAAATAATGCAATGTGGGCCGCTGCAATCCTGTACTTTGCAATGGAGAAATAATGCAATGTGTAGCGCTACAATCGTGTACGTCATTATGCATAAATAATGTTAGGTGTCATAAGACAGTCCCACAGTTCGTTAGCAGCAATATTGGCAATATGTAATATGACAATCAGCCTCTTCGATAACAGTTGCCCCCACACCTATCCACGATGATATAAAGTGCAGCTTCTCACTCTGGCCCAAGTTCTGCTACTCCGTTGGCCATTACGGGCCCCACTCTGAGTGGAAGGAAAGGCTCCCGTTGCCAGAAGGACTGAGAGGCCGAGAGAGTGTCCCTCGGAGCCCCCACCCCACCCAGGTAGTGATCTACATTACCTGGGGACGCGACCCCACTCTCCTCTCCTCCTTCAGCAAACTGGGCCTTTTGTGCAGAACTTTCTCAATGGGCCTCAGCGGCTCAGCCTGGCAGCTCAGCTGCTCCGGGGCTGCCGGTCAGGACTGCGACTGTTAGGAAGGTCTCAGGCAGCCGCAGGGCACACGTACCCCACACCCCTGAGATTATGTTTTCTCTGGTTGCACGTTCACCACAGCACCCTCCGGTTCTATTCTGGCACGAAGCCACACACACAACGCTGATGAGACTTCATGTCGCCTCCGCGTGCACGTTCACCAGGCACTCCATTTTGCGGTCTCAGTTTGCACCAACACACGCACACTGCGCTGCAGAGACTCATTTTCTTCCAGTGCACACGATCAGCCGATCACCTCCACAGTCCCAGGTTGCACTGTTGTGTTCTATCTAGGACCCCGATCAATATTGTGACCTTATGCCCCTATACGGCTATAATCAATACATATCCCTATAATGGCATAAACGATCAGAGCCATATTTCAGTAACTCGTCTCTGCAGCTCATTACAGTACATGACACAGCAGAAGCCACTTCCTTAGATTCCTAAATAACACACCGAGTTCTTTCGACAGCTCAAACCCCCAGCAACCTGGGAAAGCCCCGCTTGCTTTGTTTTGATTAGTAATAGAACTCTTGCGAGCACTGTAAGAACAACCAGTTCTTAGTGACATCTTTATTGACGTCTTATGTCCAAAAACTTACGTCAAACTCGGCACCTTTCAGGTATAAATAATACCGACGTTGCCTTAAGCAAACACGACGGTGGTGGTGAATACTGGAGCAGAACAGCTGTCCCTTGCAGAGCCCAGCAGATGCGGGAAGCCCACGGACGCTGCCCCTCCTCCTCCTTGACGCGCTGAGAAAGACGCTGTCTTTTCTCCTGCCGAGAAAATCCAGCTCCGGCGTTTCCAGCCTACCCTTGCGGGTAACTGGAATATCGAGTCCTGAGAGGAGATACCAGACCTCCAACATTCTATTCCAGAGGTACGGTGCTGACTAGACCCTTAGAGAGAATTCTTGAAGCAAACCCATGGCAAAACCAACTTAACTTAAACTGCTACTTACTTACTCCCTCCCATGTATTAGGCTTAGGTCAGGTACACCGGAGTAGGTGTAGTTAGAAGCACCAGTTGAGGACGTTAGCCAAATGTATATATGAATGTATATATTTTATTCATTTTAACTATCGTATGGCTAAGAAACCATATCAATGCTTTTACAGTATTATTTCGTAATACTCCTTTTACTGTACGCACTTTTTATAATAACAAGAAGGAAGACTGCTCAATAAATAATATCTTTTATTGAAAACGCCCGTCTCTCTATTCTCTGCATACTGGTGAAAGTAATTCTGCACAACTGACTGAGTGAAATAGCTGTCTATTGTTTCACACGACTCTAGAGATTGACTCTTATTCTGAGGAGCAAAGTTGTCCTGTTAATGCGGTTGTCGGAAGCTGAATCCCTTCTTGTCTGAGCCAGGGAAGCTGATCACTTCCTATTCAGTCAAGAAAGTTTCCAGTGACCTCTGAGCTAGCTGGCGCAAACCTAAATTAAGTCGAACATAGTCAGTAGAGACCTAGAAGACCGCACTTCTACGTCTACACTGCTGTTTATGTTATTCCAATGCGCAGGGCCTATAGGGAAAATAGGAACTATACTACATGGCGCCCAACGTTTGGTAAGGCGATAAAACTAACGCAAGACGTTAGAGTAACTCAGTCGTGCTTTTTCACACAGACCCTTTCTCCCGTAAATTCTCCAATAGACGTCTGGAGTGGGTGAAAGGTTAAAAGCCGCCTGAACTTAGTAGGAAGAGATTCCTATCTAGAGCTTCTGGTTTATTCAACGTTGAAGGATACAGTGTTCCAAAATATTGTGCACCTAATCTTTGTTTCCTTGGAAACCTGCTCTGCAAACCTTCATTAATACAATGTCAAATAATGGCAATAACAACGGAACCGCTGATGCCAAAGTAAATGCGACTCAGCAGGGTCCCGATGATACAGGAATGAATGAACGGGATGCGATTATCATCCCGGTCAACATAAAAAAAACTATAACGTTAAAACTTATAGAAAACGGACTGACCTCACGAGGTGGTACCGTCGTTTTCGTGATAGAGGCACACGAATATCGGCAGACAGAGGTTTCCTACTCTTGGATAAAATTTCCAGCGGCAAACGCTACAACACACGAGTTCCACTATTACAAAATAGAGGATCCACCGAAAGAGTACGCTCCTTTCGAGGAGATTGAAATCCCATTAAAATACCAAGAGCACCTGCTCTGGTTTAAAGGCGCCCTAAAACACAATGATCACATCACCAGGCTCGGTCCACTAGGTAGACCAGGAGCAACGTGGCCGGTTCTAGCCAGCTACACACCACATCCGGACATTGAAAAAACGTCTCGCGAAGAACTGTTAGCACAGCTAAAAACATTAATTAAAATACATAGACAGTTAGTCCAATATGTAATGCGGACTGCAACAATCCAAACAGCTGTTAATGTTCCACAGCTGACCCCTCATCAGGGGAACACAAATAAGATTACACCACAAAACATACAATCATGTCTTGGTAAAACACCCATAAAACGGGAACAAATTCCTTTCTGGTTAGCGCAGAAAATTACTCAAATAGAGGCAGTATTTCCGAATACTACCCCTATTGAGAAACACAGAATTCTGACTATCTGCCTTCCAATGGGGGTCGCACCACATGTGGAGGAATGTGACGCTTGGGGTACAGTCTTTGCTTCCATTTACACAAAAACACATGGTGTTCCGTCCATGGCGGTAATACCAGATGTGTTAAAACAAATTCAGAATGAATACGGTCCAGAACCTGCTTTAACTCTTGGTATGAAATTACGGAAAGGACTTCAAGCAGGTCTCGGCTATATTACTAGCCAACATAAAAGGAGAAGCAGCATCTGTGGCGATCCGCCAGAAATTGAAAGAAACAGATATAACAGATCAACCAATTGAGCTTGCCAGAATTATAGAAAAATGCTATGAAGAATTAGGTAGAGATAGTTTGGGTGGGAAACCTGTAAAATCCCAACTACTCGAAAATCCCGAAAAATGATTTATTAAAAATAATCTAAACACTCCTAAAAAGAGCTGGGATGGAAATAAACCATCCACTCCCAAAGAAAAAGTTTTCCAGTCCAGAGGAAGGTCTCCTCGACGGAGGGAAAGAACTCCGACTCGAGAACACCAGCCTCCCCAGAGGGAGCACTCTGAGAAAAGATATAACCTTAGAAATAGGGATAACTTGAAAAAGCCTGATAGATATCAAAGTATTGATACACGTCCCTCTCGATCTTTTTCGCAGAAATCGGAAAGAAGAGGACTGTCAGACCCAGGAGAGCACACCAAGTCCAAAGACAAGGAACCTGCTCAAAGTAAAAAATTACAATTTCCAAGAAAGAAGGTAGCCAGTATTAGAGTAATCGAACATGACGAGAATACTGAGGACACAGCTGAAAAACGGGGAGTGGGCACAGACAATGCTAGACAGTGCAGCAGAAATCACCATAGCTCGCAAGATCCTGATGAGTCATCTGGAGACAGTGGACACGAATGAATACATTCAGGTAGAAACTGCAGACACCAGAGTTAGCGAACCTCATAAGATATACGAAATAACACTGCGTATAGAGGGAGATAAGACTAGGAAAATAAGGGGTCTATTTTGGGATAACCTCTCAAAAGGCTATGACATCCTGTTAGCTGAGAAAGATTGGCCCCCAGAGTTTGTCAGGGAGTGCCCTCATGGCGAAGAAATGATTATGCCTGCCTTCTCAAATCACATTCCAATTCACACTAAATATATATGCAAGGAAATGGGCAGTAGCCCAGGCACCGGCATTATATAAGAATCATGTAGGATGGGATGAGGACTCTCCTCCTCACAAAATCCAGTTAAAAAGTCAACCGACTGCACAAAGGCAGTACCCAATTAAGCAAGAAGCTAAAAAACAGGTCAGGGAGATTTTAGATCAACTTGAATACCAGGGGGTGATTGAAACATGCACCTCTCAAATGAACAATCCTTTGTTTCCTGGCTCCAAACCGGATGATTCGTATCGTCTAGTCTTGGACTACAGACACCTTAAACTCATGTTGCAAAACATTTGCAGTACAAAATTCGCATAGTGCTGCACTAATGAATAACATAGTTCGCAAAAAATACAAAACGACATTAGACATATCTAATGGGTTCTTTTGTCAAAATATTGCACCAGAAAGCAGGTACTTGACCGCTTTCTCAATATGGGGTCACAGAAAAATTTCTGTAGGCTCCCACAGGGATTCAAGAACAGCCCAGGACTATTCTCAGCCAGAGTAACAGAGTTACTACAAATATATGATGATGAGGCATTATCTTATGTCGATGACATCTATCTCACAGACGACGACTTGGATACTCACTTGAAAAGGGTGAACACCATAATAGTTGGGTTCGCAGCAGAGGGTTACAAATTCAACTTTAAAAAGTCAAGGATTGCCGATCTGACAGTCTTATTTTTAGGATACGAATTATCAAGTGAAGGAAAAAGCCCAGCGGACAACTTCTTAAAGAAGTGCGCTGTACTCCAAGCACCGAAAACGCTGAAGAACTTACAATCGATTCTAGGCTTCCTGAATTTCGGAAGAACTTACATTCTAAACTACGCAGAGAGGATTAAACCTCTCTACGAATTAATTAAACCTGATTTTAAACCAATCAACTGGACTCAAAAACACACGGAAATTTTGAGATCACTGCAAACAGACATGTTAGCAAAAACAAAATTAGAAACACGTGACAATACACGCAACCTTGTAATCCGAGTCATCCCAGGAAGATGCGGATTCACGTACCTGACCTCTAATGAGGGAGAAACGGTACCAATAGCTTACAAATCTCACTTATACACACAAGCAGAAAAAACATTCAGTCTCACAGAAAATACTGTGAAAGCAGTGCAGACTGCTATAGCGAAAGAACGAGAACTAGCACAAGGCAAAAGGATCACTGTTCTCACAGCAGAATCCGCCTTCGAGGCACTATTCAGCCCAGTAAACCTGCCTACAGTGTCACTGGATCCGAAATGGATACAGTGGGAAAATTCTCTTGCTGCAGAAGACGTGAAATACTATTTCGCCCCGCACATGAAAAAACGGAATGATTTAACTTATGAAAAAGAATATCCTCTGCCAATCGAAATTCTTCATCTACAACAGTACTCCTGTATAATCTATACAGACAGATTTGTACAGCATTACAATGTAGAAAATAAATCCTACGATGCAGCCTTCGCGATTGTTAAAGGTCGCTGGCTCTGCGGTAAATTCAGACCGAAAATAACAAAAACTGAATCACTGAGAAAATGTTCGGCTCAGCGAGCTGAAATCAGATCTTTAAAGATGGCGCTTGAAAATGCCGAACGTGAATTCCCGACACTAATCGTGTGCGATTCGCATTTTTGCGTCAACTCTTACAATAATGAGTTGCAGAACTGGATTCAAAATGATTACAAAGATGACACAGGTGCCACAATCAAGCATAAAATGCTTTGGAAACAGGTAGTTCTTTTACAGAAAGAACTACAAAAGACTCACGTGATACACACTCAGAGTCATCAACGTGATGGCGTTCACGTTGCAGCGAATTCATTGGCTAATACAGCCATAGTGGAAGCAACTAAACCGGCTTCCGTAGCCAAAAAAAAGCGTTCAGAAAAATACATAGATGGGGAAACCATGCTGGCAGTAAAAACGTCTTCAAAAGGCAACTGTGCAGCACTACCCGTGAACTATCCACTCAATTATACATATGTAATTGATGCAAACTCCGTTCCTTTTGCTTGAATCCCTGGAGTGGGGGATAGGGTAATTCCAAACACGAACCGGAAGAATATTTTTAATAGCAGACGCACACATGGGATTGGGTCCAAGGCACAGACAGATGAAGGAATCTCTGACTGAATTACAAGCAGTATACTGGTGGCCGGGGATGAGCGTGCAACATCAAATATTTGCAAAAAACTGCCAAGACTGCAGCAGAGATTGCAGTTGTGAACCGGTCCAGCCTGTAGCCCAGATACCCTTTATGGACAGGGTAATGCTGTCTATATGCAATCCAGCGTCCTATTAATTGTTTAAGACTACATTCACTTTAAAAATGTGGCCCCAGCGCTCGGCTGACGCCAAAACTGTTAAGAAAGATCTTTATCGGCACATACGCAAGTGCCATGCTTTATTCTGACCAGGGTCCTGCTTTTAGCTCTCGAGCTTATAAGGAGGCCATGGCCAGTATGGGCATTGGGTTGCGATTCTCTTGTCCATTTCACCCTGAGGGAAACAGTGTAGTGGAAAGAAAAAACCGAGACATAAAGCAATCTATAACAGCGAAGGTATTAGGTTCGGGTGATGGGTGGGTCAAACATTTAACAAGTGTCCAACGTAGTCTTAATAATTTGCCAAGAAATTCTCTAAAAGGTTTCAGTCCGTACGAACTATTGTTCGGAACTAGAATGCATGTTCAGGACCTTGATAGTCAGGCTTCAGTGGTAAAAGATTAGAATAAAGACTTTGACATCAAAGATCGTTTGGCTGTTTTACAGGACTTGAATGAAACAAGAAAATCCTTAAGCAACATAAAAATAAAGCAACAGCCAACTACCACTGAAGACACACCACCTGTCCCAGCAAGACCTGTCTGGATTCCAGAAATTGGGGATCTGGTCAGAGAGAAAATAGCAGTGAAGAAGGAATTTGGGCCTTCCTACAGAAAAACAGTACCTGTCTTAGCAATCAACGGAACAAGATCAGTAGTACTACCGCCCCTTGCTGGTAAAAAGGACAACCGAGTTGTATCAATCGACCTGGTAAAACCACAATCATGTGGCCTATAATCAACAGTAGGCCAAGTGGACTCCCAAGAAATAACAGAATACCCAAATTTGCAACAATCCAAGAGGTTCAAACTGAGAGACTAATCACATTTGATAAATCTGCAGTGCACAGAGAAGGACTATGCAATAATGCCATGGAACTTGTGCCTCTTGAAACACAGATTGAAACAGTTCGTCATGAAACTCCAGTCTACAATGATGTGGCATCAGAATGTGCTAATGAAAGACAAATTGAGAAAACAATTCCAACAATTGACTGAATGGCCTCTGGCTACTTCATCAATTTCGATAACTTTTCTGAAGATCAAAGCGACCCTGAAGTGACGCCAGAAACAAAGACTTTTAAAGAAAAGGCAACAGAACTCTTTCATCAACTCAAGGAAACTTATCTTATTTCTCCATGGTTAGAGTTTTGGTTTGGGCTAGGTGTATTTTTCCTCCTGCTTTGGCTCATCATGATACTTTGTTTGGGAAAATTCATTGAGGGAAAATACAGTTCAATGGACACAGCAAGTCAGAACATCAACTTAGTTCTGAAACCTCACAAATCATCTCACGTCAAGAAAAGAGAACTATCATCAGTAAATATCACAGCCATTCCAATACCCGGCGGGGTAGTGTGGGAGAAGACTGCCTATGAAATATATGGCCCGGCCGAGATCTTGAAATATCCTCACCAGTTCAAGGTTTCATTAAGTGACTTTATAAAACCAAGTACATTCTCTGATGATTGAGATTTTGAAAGTATAAATAATATGATGTCGGGTTTAGTGTTGTCAGCAAAATTTACAGAACATGATTATTTACAAGGTTCATCTAATTATGAACAGATGTACTGTTTTTCACATTACGCAGACCATTACTTACATAAATCTGCTCAACCTAGAAATGTTTTTAAATATAACCAATGGGAACATTGTGCTACTCCACCTAAAAGTAGTTCAAAAACGTTTTTGGAGAAATTCCAATACTTCTCAGGGTTTAACACAAGTGATGCAGAAACATTTTATTATAAACTGTTGGATAAAACAGGGACGAAAACCATGCTGACAAATTCTAAATTGATATATTCAGAAGCATTTTATGAAAAAATGATTACATTTGGTTTTGATTTCTGGAAAAACAACATTGAAACAAAATCCATCTGGGGTACAAAAGATTGGCAGGTACAAGGCCTAGAAGCATTATTTCGAGCCTGCATGATCCCAGAACAAATAATGTTCTTAAATGACACAATTCACCAAACAACCTGTCTTGGCCTAGCTAAGATTAAAGACCTTAACAAACCGTCTATTCCAAAGCCAATACCTGATAATGCAACCACAGATATTGAAATAGACATATCCAAAATTTTAAACAGAACACATCCTGACTGGAAAAAGTGGTTAATCTGGCAAGAAGACACTAATAAATGTCAAGATAGATTCCTGAACAAAACACAGGGGTTAAAAATGACCAGACCAGACCCTAGATACTCCCAGCGACAACATCCATGGATAGTAACAACATACAGTGTAGGGAAACTGTGCCTTGAATGGCTAGAATCATCGACTCTGGCAGAAATTAAGCAACACTTATCTTTACTTAAAGATGGTGTTGATTTGCGCGATTTCATTATGGGACCACGCAAACAGCGTCAAAAACGTTTCATAGCGGCAAGTGTATATGCGGCATACAACGAGGCATGGAAAGTAATGCAAATTGAAACAGCAGAAAAAATACGAGAAATTGATAGTATTAATTTGGAAAAATCACTTTCTGTTGTGGACAATGGGTTAATGACTCTGTCCTCCAGAATATATTCACTGGACAGTATTGTATCATCTGCCATTGATATAATAGATAAAGACTTGCTAATGTTACAACATGGCCAGTCCCAATTACGTTCTATTGTACAGCTAGGCTGGACGCTGCAAAATCTTCGTTCAGGCTATGTGCCATGGCGTCTAATCAACACAACGTCATTGTTTTCCATCTTTAACCTTACTGATAAACAAATCAGTTTGGCACAGAAAGGAGCAGACTATACAATCCTGAGCATCGAAAAACTTGAGAGATTACCATTGACAATGTCAGAAAGACCTGTCATTGAATGGATAATACACGGGATTATCACATTTCCGATAACAACTTTCCGATTTAAAAATTGCCTTGAGTATATACCGACAGGCCAGTATGAACGATTGGGTAAAGGGTACATTAAGTCATCATGGAAATTACCATATACACACACATGCTATAGTGACAACGACAAAAATGTATTTCTTAGTGGTGAAAATTGCAAACATTCACTAAGCGGTTTACTTTTGTGCCAGGGTATTAATTTACATGGGGCCTGTGAAGGGACTTCAAACAACCTTTCATGTCACCAGCACGTCACACCTGCAACGCAGATAGAGCCTTTCTTTAGGCAACTTTCTAACGGGAGTTACATTCTAATAACAGATCACAGCTGTTGTGGCTTGGTGCCAGGGAAAGCATATCTCGTAAGCGTGACTTCCATGGTCACTTGCTGTATGCAAGCATTGTTTCCAAACGGTCCTGGAGATTCCGAGACACCGATTTGGCCTCCTTTAAATATCTCTTCTATACGAATTGATACTTTAAGCAGAATGAAGTCTGTGCTTTTGCAGACAACAGTGCCCATCACGTCATCAAAAGAAACGTATGATCTCCAAGTTGCAAGGACAACATCGGAGATACATGAACTTTTATCAAAAAATTGCCCCGTGCATTTCACAGAAATGCTCAGCCAAATCCTAAATATGTCAGATGCTATTGGTATCTCAAACGTATTTAAGACGATTTTTTCGGGACTGTTAACACCATTCAAAGCAGTTCTGGGAATTATTCCCAATTTTGTCCATTCAGTCTTTGGCGGCCTACCACTACTTTTGGGACTTGTAGCAGGCATTTTATTTTTGACCCTCCTGCTCCGATATGGCAAGCCAAAACGCAGACATGACTCCGGCAAGGATGGAAGAAACGATCCTAGCAATACGCTACCGGGACCGCATAACTAGAGTCCTTGGATTGGCCCGGCTGAGAGATCTGAACATGACCTGGTTTCTTTCATTCAGACCTATATGGCAGAACTGCATCTTACCTGTGCTTCGATGTATGCTATGCGGAGAAGAATGCGTGTTAGACACCTGTCTTGCACTACCATCAGCAGTACCAATGGATATCGATACTTTGCTAAGTCCTGTAACGGCTCATGCATCGTGTTGTCCCCAGCGGCTACCAATCCTGATGACGGCATTCGTTGAGACTCCTGTGCTACGACTAGGTGGCGGCAGTGAAGCGATAAATGAAAGCAGCATCACCCAGGTACGGCCTTCTGTGAGCATTGCTGATCCAGACATCGATGATAGCAATCATTCTCACAACTGCCAGGTTACTGCACTATCGAACCTGGTCGAACTGTCACCTGAATATGTAGACCTATTCTTTGAGAGCCTGTCTGATATGATGTTCTCCCCTGAACAGAAACAATAACTTTTTGGAATAACATTCCGGCACACAGCGTTCCCATGAACTCTGAATTCGACCTTCAGTTTTGATAAACAAAAACTACTGAAAAGCGTTTGGAACTCTATTTCCCCGTTCACCATGAAATATTTTTGAATCAGACATTTTTCAAAATATTTACTTTTTTTGGGCACAAATACTTTTGCTTAAAGTAGAACTATTCATAAAGAACAGAACTTCTATTTTTAGTAGATCTAGAGACAAAAACTTTACCTCGGCCTCTAGCACAATTCACAGCAATTGTATTTATATGTGATGAAATAGTCTTGCCCTTCTTTTCTGTATTAAGAGACATTTCATGTGTAATTTTTCGCAAAAACGTTCAACTGATTACATATGCAATAATTTTTGAATGATTACTATGCTTAAAAACGTACAGTACCTATATTTTCATGTATTTCTATTTCATATACGCCATTTCAAATGCAATATGTATTTTGGGGTGGGTAGGAATACACGCGCATCTTATTGCTTTAGTTTTTAGTAATTTGATGGACATAAATTTGTTGAGTGGGTGTTGTGTTCTATCTAGGACCCCGATCAATATTGTGACCTTATGCCCCTATACGGCTATGATCAATACATATCCCTATAATGGCATAAACGATCAGAGCCATATTTCAGTAACTCGTCTCTGCAGCTCATTACAGTACATGACACAGCAGAAGCCACTTCCTTAGATTCCTAGATAACACACCAAGTTCTTTCGACAGCTCAAACCCCCAGCAACCTGGGAAAGCCCCGCTTGCTTTGTTTTGATTAGTAATAGAACTCTTGCGAGCACTGTAAGAACGACCAGTTCTTAGTGACATCTTTATTGACGTCTTATGTCCAAAAACTTACGTCAAACTCGGCACCTTTCAGGTATAAATAATACCGACGTTGCCTTAAGCAAACACGACGGTGGTGGTGAATACTGGAGCAGAACAGCTGTCCCTTGCAGAGCCCAGCAGATGCGAGAAGCCCACGGACGCTGCCCCTCCTCCTCCTTGACGCGCTGAGAAAGACGCTGTCTTTTCTCCTGCCGAGAAAATCCAGCTCCGGCGTTTCCAGCCTACCCTTGCGGGTAACTGGAAAATTGAGTCCTGAGAGGAGATACCAGACCTCCAACATTCTATTCCAGAGGTACGGTGCTGACTAGACCCTTAGAGAGAATTCTTGAAGCAAACCCTTGGCAAAACCAACTGAACTTAAACTGCTACTTACTTACTCCCTCCCATGTATTAGGCTTAGGTCAGGTACACCGGGGTAGGCGTAGTTAGACGCACCAGTTGAGGACGTTAGCCAAATGTATATATGAATGTATATATTTTATTCATTTTAACTATCGTATGGCTAAGAAACCATATCAATGCTTTTACAGTATTATTTCGTAATACTCCTTTTACTGTACGCCCTTTTTATAATAACAAGTCTTGCAATTGTGGCAATTCATTTCTCTTGCATGAGAAGGAAGACTGCTCAATAAATAATATCTTTTATTGAAACGCCCGTCTCTCTATTCTCTGCATACTGGTGAAAGTAATTCTGCACAACTGACTGAGTGAAATAGCTGTCTATTGTTTCACACGACTCTAGAGATTGACTCTTATTCTGAGGAGCAAAGTTGTCATGTTAATGCGGTTCTCGGAAGCTGAATCCCTTCTTGTCTGAGCCAGGGAAGCTGATCACTTCCTATTCACTCAAGAAAGTTTCCAGTGACCTCTGAGCTAGCTGGCGCAAACCTAAATTAAGTCTAACATAGTCAGTAGAGACCTAGAAGACCGCACTCCTATGTCTACACTGCTGTTTATGTTATTCCAATGCGCAGGGCCTATAGGGAAAATAGGAACTACACTACAGCACAATAGCATGCACACTGCTTCTCTGAGACTTACTCCCACTCTGGTGCCCCGATATCCAGGCGCTTTTCACCAACACCTTCGGCCGCACCCTGACACACTCACCATGTCTGAGCCTCACTTGTCGGGTGCACTCGATGACCAGGTGCTCTTTACCAGCACCTCTGGCGCACCCAGACAGGCATCCTGCACATCAGAGACTCACTCCACTTCCGATGAACACGTTGACCAGGCGCTCCTCACCAATGCCTCCTGTGCACCACGACATGCACCTTGCGCGTCCGAGGCTCCCTTCACCTCCAATGCACACGTCGACCAGACCCTCCTCACCAGCACCTGCTGTGTACCATGACACGCACCCAGTGCGTCAGAGTCTCACTTCACCTCCAATGCACACGCTGACCAGGCGGTTTCCACCTAGGGTGCACCACGACACGCTCGCAGGGCATTCAAGACTCACTCCACCTTCAATGCACACAGAGACCAGGCGCTCTTCACCCATGTCTCCTGTGCACCATGTCACGCTCCCAGTGCTTCCGAGTCTCCTCCCTGTGTCCAAGATCACAGGGCACACCTTCCAAGGGTCTCAAGCTGCCACAACACGCGCCCACTGCGTTGCTTGAAACTTCTCCAGAAACGTTTATGTTCCTGTGTTTTCAAACCCGGAGCCAGCTCACCTTGGGCCTTTGGGGTTACAAAACACAGCACAAAGCACAGTCTTCGTCAAGCAGGTGGACCCAGTGCCCAAAGCACAGTCCCAACAGCCTCTTCCTTGGTTAAAACAGCAAACTGGAGGCCATTCCCAGATCACGATGCAATGATTGGTCCTTCCTAGCAGTCTCTTCAGTTGTTCTTTCCTTAGCAGAGGTTCCTCTTGATCACGAAATGGGTCTAAGCCTTTTTGGTCTCAATCCATTTCTATTCTATTCCAATGTTCATGGGCCTCCGCTCTCATAGTTATACCCCTAAATGTCTTTGAAGGTTGTTGTGCTCAGGGATCCCCGACCCCTTCCTAAATCAGTTCTGGATGTCTCCCTCCCAGTGTCACTTTTCTCCCTTTGATACTGGGGGTCTGGATCTCTAATCACTCAGCAGGAGATGGGTCAATTGGTTTATAACACCAGCCCAGTCCTTTTTACCTCCCGAGCTTCTCCTCCCCCTACTCTCCAGATGCAGGGAAGCCTGGTGCCATCTCAACCCCTCCCTGGGTCAAGACCTCCCCCAGCTCCTCTCATCTCTCAGATCCAGACAGTCAATCCACATTCAGCAGAGACACACAGAAATGCTAAAGTCCAAAACTCAGCCATTTTCTAAAAGAGTGGTTTCTGAACACACAGTGGCAAAACCACTTTCATAGAAAGATGTGTTATGACACTGTGAGTTCATACATACTAAACTTCACTTCATTTTAAACTTATAGGGGGGCGTGGCCAAGATGGCAGTGTGAGCGGACGTGCTTTGCCGAGCTCCCGCCGCCGGCCGCCGTTTTATAGCACTAATATAGCATACATCCCGGCCCGAGTGGTTCCCTGGGGTGCCCGGAATCGACTCTACTACGGCAGTGGCGCTGACTGTCGGCGCTGAAGACCGGCGGTGCCCAATTCCCGCCGAGTCTACCCTGTATCGAGACGGCCCATTGGGGCCTAGAGAGAGCGGAGCAGCGGGAGCGAGGCCGTTGTGGGCGGAGCCCGGAGGCCGCATCGGAAGCATTCCAAGCGGGTGGCTGTGGTGACGGCAGGTCCGACCCGCGCAGCGGTGCGCGAGGCCTCCCGCAGTTCCGTGGCGGGGGCTTCTGCGGACCTGCTACCCCTCCCCAGCAACGGAGCTACCCCAGCCCTGAGTGCTGCCGACGCTGCCGGTGAATACCCGCGGAACGAGTGGCGGTGCCTGGAGGGACCGACTCACGGTCGGAGGTGAGGAGCGAGGGGTGGACGAACGGCCTCCCAGCGGCCAGCGGGACGGAGTCTGCAGAGCGGGGATGGCGGGGAGAACTGTGGCAGCGCCGGACCCCCCCACACGCTGCAGGGCGCCTGCATTCACCCTCGGCCCCAGCGGTGATAGGATGCTGCAGGAGGTCGCCATTTTGTAGTGCACAGCGCCCCGACCCAGAACACACATTGCCCGGGCCTGGCTCCTCGCTCCCCGCCACTTGGTCCCCTTCTGCGGCCCTACTCCTATTGCACAGCGACCACCAGTGACAGGTGCGGAGCCATACACCGGCCCAGGCTGTGGGACGGACGACGGGCGGGGGAGGCCCCAATTGCTCAATGGACAATAGCAGGTTGATAGAGACAGAATAGGGATCCCACGTGGGTTCTGTGATCGTGGGGCCCCCTGCGCCTAGAGCTCCTTCTACCCAGGCAGTGGCTCGCTGCCTCGTGGCCTCTCGGGCTCCTCGGCGGTGGGCCGCCATTTTGTGACTGGGCCCGGTCCTGTTCCTGGCCCTCCCATACGGCTCACTAGGCCTTGAGCCGCCTGCTTGTCTGGTCCTGAGGGTCCTTAGCGCACTCGAGGTTTGGGGACTCACGGCGCGCCGACATTGGTAGCGGCTGATCCGTACGCTGGGGGGGGGTTGGAGAGGACATGTCCACCGGGAGGCCCCGGAAAGATCGCACCATAAAAGAGCTCTTCACCCCTAACACGATGGGGAAACGGACAGACGCCACAGCGGCCAGTCATCGGGTTGGCACCGAGAAGAAGGCCACAGAATCTCCGTCCTTGGGAAAGACGGATCCCGAGGGCCCTGTCACGCGGTCCTTTTTAGAGTCCCTCTTTACCGGGCTACGAGAGGACATCCACGCCTTAAAGAAAGAGCTCCAGGAGGAACTAAAGGAGGTACGCCGAGATACCGACGCCATTGGAGAGAGGGTGGCAGATTTAGAGACCAAAAGTGACGTGCGGGATGCGGAGATAGAGGCGCTAAGACAGGAGTTAGTTCGCATACATGACCAACAGGTGGACCTCCAAACTCATGCAGAGGACTTGGAGAACCGCTCTCGGCGGCACAACATCAGGATCAGGGGAGTAAAGCAGACCCCCGACACGGAAGATCTCTTTCAATTTACGCAGGGGCTGTTCAATCACATTCTGGGCCGTACGGCGGACTCCCCCCTGAGGCGGGACAGGGCCCACCGGACGGGCCCGCCTAGAACGAATGCGGCCCACACCGCGGACATTCTGGTCTGTGTGCAGGACTTTAGAACAAAAGAAGAGATCCTTAACAAAGCGCGCCAAATGACACCGGTCACCTATGGTACACACTCCCCGACTCTGTATCAAGACCTAGCTGCCCTTACCTTGGAGAAGCGACGTACCTTTCGGCCAGTCACGGCGGAACTGCGAAAGCGCAATATCTCCTACAGCTGGGGTCACCCCTTCCGCCTGGTGTTTAGGCTAGGCAACAATCTTCACCAACTGCGCTCCCTCAGGGAGGCCTGCAGCCTGCTGGGCATTGAGGAACCGGCGGCGGACGAGGGACCCACGGGAGAGGGTGCTGCCAGTGAGGAGACCCCCGGGCGATGGAAGCAACAACGGCGTCGTCGCAGACCGAGGCGCCCCGCAGCGACGGAGATTGAGGAAGGTCAACGAGCTGCAGTGGAAACCGTGGCACAGGGCTTGGTGAAGCCCGACAGCGGCTGACCTCCAGACTGATGGAGCTATGACCCAGATGAGTACGATGGGGCCGGGACCGCTTGAGCCGGCGGCGGGGGCGGAGGTTTCGGACTCCACACACTTCCCCGACTGAGACCCTAATACTTCTTCCACGACTGTGGAGGGGGGACGGGCCTGTTCAAACACACCGTTGCCATTGCCTACACACCAAGGACATACCTTACCACGGGTCCAGTGGACCTGGGACTATGTTTGCCCGAGATCTTTTCATGGTTGGGACTAAGGGATGGGGGGCGGGCTGGGAGGGGGGTGTTGCGAAAGTTTGGGTTGGGGGGGAGTTGAGAGGGGAGAGGGAGGGGGGGGCTCTCCTTGTCCAGGAGATTTTGTCCTTGCAAATGGGGTTGGCAGACAGACCTGCGTAGAGCGAGATGTTGTCCTACAACTCGCGCCCGCAGCCCAGGTGCTGGACTTAGCTTCCTCTGCACTGCGCCCGCCATGACACGCCATTTGACTATACTTTCACTTAATGTGCGGGGCCTCAACAACCCAGTCAAGCGCAAGGCGATATTGTCCTTCCTGGAACACCCAAAAGCTGACATTTGCCTCCTACAAGAGACACACCTTGTATCTAAGGATCACCACAGACTTAAGTCGCGCTCCTTCCCTTGGCAGTTTTTCTCATCCACTCAGAAGAAGGTAGCGGGGGTAGCAATACTAGTAGCCAAATCCTTTGAGGGGAGGGTCATACAGAAAGAGGCTGAGATCAAGGGGCGGCTCCTCGTCCACAGTTTTCAGTTGGCGGGCCAAACATTACTGGTGGACACTGTTTACACGCCGAACAAAGGTCAGGAAAGGTTCTTACACACAGAATTAGAAACGGCCACAGCCACCGCGCACCCGCACTTACTATTGGGTGGAGATCTCAACCTAGTGTTCCACAACACAGCAGACCTCTCAGGCCAGAGGTTCGGACAGGTTGGGGCACTCTCGATGTCAGGACATACACATATTTCAGATCTAGGCCTCACTGACCTATGGAGACACTCCCATCCACATACGACAGCTTACACATACTATTCAGCGGCCCACAAGACCTATGCGAGGTTGGACTATCTTTTGTGCTCTTCCCAGCTGACGGCACAAGCTAAGGACGTAGAGATACTTCCGGCCTCGTTGTCTGACCATTCACCAGTGGTGGCGACCTTCCAAGTGGCGCCCACGCCGACACCTCAGCGACACTGGCGGCTGCGAGACGGGCTTCTGCAGGTCCCAGACACACAAGAAAGACTCAAAGCCGCAATCGCTCAATTCTTGACGCACAATGCGAATGGAGACACGACTAAAACCACACAATGGGCGGCACTCAAAGCGGTCCTACGCGGTGAGATCATATCAATCACCGCCGCTAACAACAGGGAAAGAGCGCTGAAGAGAGCCGAACTCACTCAACGGGTGGCTGAACTGGAGCAGATGCACCAACGCACCGGGGCCGCGCGGGCGTGGCGCCAGTTGTGCACCGAAAGGAAGATGCTGGCTGCCCTAGATCAAGATGGAGCTGAATACGCTGCCATGCGCCTCAAGCATGCATACTACACCGGAGGTGACCGCTGTGGGAAGCTCTTAGCGAGCAGGCTACGGGCACAGACTCAGAGACAGCAGGTACGCTCCCTCCAATCCGCTCGAGGCACCCAGGTCACGGAAGACGCGGCCATAGCGGCGGCCTTCGGTAAATTTTACGCCGCCCTCTATGATGCAGATTGCCTGGATCCGAAGGCCGGCCTGGACTATCTGCGAGACGCGGCGCTTCCCTCCCTAAATCAGGCGCAAGCGGACTTCCTGGATCGGCCCATTGGCCTAGAGGAGGTCATTTCGGCGATATCCCGCCTTAAAGTGGGGAAATCCCCAGGACCGGATGGCTATACGGCGGCCTTCTATAAGACATTTTGCCCACAGGTTGCCCCTATCCTGCGTGACCTGTTCAACACGTTTGATCAGCCCGGTGCCATCTCTCCTGACTTGCTTGAAGCGGCCATCTCGGTGATCCCCAAGCCTGGACGCGACCCAACCGACTGCGGCTCCTACCGGCCTATCTCTTTGCTGAACGTAGATCTGAAGCTTTACACCGGCATCCTCGCGAGTCGCCTAGCGCCTTACATGCAGCAATTGGTAGAGCCTGACCAGTCGGGCTTCATCCCACAAAGGCAGACCAGCGACAATACCCGGTGGGTCCTCCACCTCATCGAGGCCGGTTCGCGTACGAGGCCGGGTTGTATGCTCCTCACTATCGATGCAGAAAAGGCATTCGATAGGGTGCACTGGCCTTACCTTGACCAAGTACTGCGACACTTCGGGTTCGGGGAAACCCTCAGACACCGTATATTCAATTGCTACCGCCGACCCAATGCAGCAGTGCGAGTTAATGGCCATACTTCCCCGAGATTTGACATTGGCAGAGGCACCCGGCAGGGCTGCCCACTCTCCCCCCTCCTGTTCGCACTCTACATGGAGCCGATGGCGCAGAGAGTGCGACACAATGAACTCATCTCCGGCATTCCCTTTGGCGGAGACACGCACAAAATTAGTTTGTACGCGGACGATATCCTGTTGTCTCTCATCAATCCGATGCAGTCACTGCGGGCGCTCTTTGCGGAACCCCACGCCTTCGCGATGGCGTCGGGCTTCAAGATAAATGAGGCGAAATCGGAGGCCCTGAATGTCTCGTTGCTACCGGAGACCCTGGAAGAGGTCAAAGCGGAGTTTAAAGTGCAGTGGTCGGACACCTCCATCTCCTATCTGGGGGTCCTCCTGACCCCGACGGTGCAGGGCACCGCGGAGGCCAACTACGTGACACTCACTAAGAAAATCCGAGACCAGTTACGGCGTTGGAAACCTCTCACGCTGTCCTGGCTTGGCCGGACCGCGGCTGTTAAAATGACATTGCTGCCCCAGATTCTATACTTGTTCCAGACGCTTCCCTTGCGGCCGCCGACCGGGTGGCTTCAGAAAACCCAATCGGAGTTAGCGCGGTTTATCTGGAACGGCCGACGCCCGTGGTTTAGGCAAACTATTGCTACTCTGCCCCCCGATCACGGTGGAGTAGGCATACCCGACCTCACGTTATACTTCCAAGTGGCACAACTACGCACGCTAGTGGAGTGGCATCAACTAGAGTCGGGTAAACACTGGCTCTTTCAGGACCAGGCAGTGGCCGGCCACCCACTACAGGGTATCCCATTCCTCCCACGGTGTCATAGACCCCCCAACCTATATGCCTCACAGATCACAAGCACAGTCCTCGGGGTGTGGGACAGGGTGGCCGTGGCTAAAGGACTGACCTCCTTTCCCTCGCCGATGACTCCGATATTCGATAACCCGGACTTCACACCGGGCCTGGACACCAGGGCATACGCGGCATGGAGAGCGACCTCCTGCAGGGATGTGGGACACATGTTTGACCTCCAAGGGTATCCTTCCATTCCACAAGGTGAAAGAGGACTATGGCATTGCCAAGACCGATCGCTTACAATATCTGCAGGTGCGACACTGGGCTCTTCACCCCTCGATCCAGCCAGGAGCCCAACGACACCTCACACCCTATGAGAGGTGGCTGCTGACCCGCACATCAGACAAAATATTAATCTCAGATCTCTACCAACAGCTACTCATCACCAACATTCACACATACAACGCAGGAAGGGCTAGATGGGAGAGAGACCTGGGGCGCCAACTCACGTTGAAGGAATGGGAGGGGGTTTATTACAGAGCCAGACATTCAGCACACCATACGGGTCTCACTGAGACAATGACCAAAGTCGCCACATACTGGTATCATACACCCGAGAGGTTGCATCGGTGGGATCCCCAGGTTAGCGACCGCTGCTGGAGGGGTTGCGGGGAACTGGGGACACTAGAACATTTGTTGTGGGGCTGTGACAGACTCCGCCCGTACTGGACTCCTATTCTGGATCTAATAGACTCTCACCTAGACACACAACTACCTCGATTCCCAGCCTACATTATACTGGGTCTCCCCAACGCGCTCATGTACCCCCTGAAATCCTGGAGGGGGAAACTGATCGCACTGGGACTGGGGGCGGCAGTTCAGAATATAGTAGCCCACTGGAGGGCTGTCCAGGCCCCGCAGCAACTGGGTTGGCTGCATCGTCTTTGGGCGATTCTGGGAATGGAGAAGCTGTCGCTAGCCTCGGCGGGGAGGGGGGCGGACTTTGCAGCACTGTGGCAACCCTTCCTCACCCTGCTGACCGGGGAGTTCAGTGAAGTGAGCTGCCCCCGATATCTGCGGCTGCTGCGACTTGCAGATACCCCACTCCCGGAGCCCGAGACACGCACACACACAAGCGCAGAGGCCCAGCACGTGCGGCGCCGACTGGCTCGTAGAGAATCGGTGATGACCTGTTGCCCCATGCTGGACTAATGGACAAGGAGAGGGGAGGGAGCGGGAGGGGGGAGGGACCCCAGGGGTTGTTTTGTCCTGAGTTGGGGATTCCTGTGAGTTCTCGCATTATTATTGGCTCCGCTTGCACCTCTATGGCACCTCTTTTGACGCGGCCGGCCCGGATGGGTTGTAGGCGACTTGCTGTGTTAACTGTGTAGGCCCCTGTGTCGGCACGTTGGGAATAAGCAGTGACTCTGTCCTAGGCCGCCTCCTCCCGAGGCCAGCGCTGATGATTTTGAGAGGTGCATTGCGCTTATTTTCTGCTCAATAAAAAGATTTAATACTAAACTTATAGGAAACTAGGCTAAAAAACAACACCCAGCCTCCCTCACTCTGTCCTATGGGCAGGATGGCCTTTCAGCAGTGAAAAACGAAATGGAGTGTTTTTCACTGTAAGGACATAACACATACCTTAGTATATGTCCTGCCTTTTACTTATACTGCACCCTGCCCAGGGGTTACCCGGGACGTACCACAGGGGTGACCACGGTGTACGCAAAAGGGAAAATAAGGCCTGACAAGTGGTTAAACTTGTCAGGACAACATGCTAATTTAACAAAATGGGTACAGGCCCTACACTGCAGGCCTGAGTTCGGTTCTCCTCACACCTTTGCATTACTAGCCCTGGCACACACAGTGCACACCACTAGTGGAGAAGTGTGGCTCACTGGTTAGAGGAGGCAGACCTGGAAGCAGAGGTCAGCCCGGGACCAGGGTTCAATTCCCGGCTCGGCAGGGTCTTGAGTCCTAAAATGTCCATGGACTCGACAATTCTCGCTCCTGTGCCTACTTGATTCACGGGTTCACACTCTGCGACTCTGGGCAATAGCTTGCTTAATCTCCACAACGGTCCCTCGCGGCGGGATGCCTGGCTTTCACCTTGAAGATACCCTGCTGGGGTTATCTCACAGGGGAATACCAGGACGGGTTCCCTAAGCAAGCGCTTAGAGACCGGTTGGTGATTTGCGCTATATAAATTCCTGTACATTTACATTCACATTTACATTTACATTTAGGGACTTTACTAGTAAGGCAAGCATACCAATCATGACCAACCAATTACCATTACACTTTACAAAGGGAAAACTTGTACTTTGATACTGATCAACAGTGGCAAAGTACCCAAAGCATCTAAACTGGCAACTCTATGATATGAAAACTGTCTAGGGGGAAAGCAAAAAGTTTAGGGAACTTTAGCCACAAAGGCCAAGTCCTACACTCAGGGGTGGATAGAGGTAAAGGGAGATCACATTGTCTTGACTGCTATGGGATTGGTATGGGCAAAAGAAGATGAGGGTAACCTGAGGGGACAGTGGTGGGCAGTGGTTAAGGGAGGTGAGGGTGGTGACATGACGGCTCAGGGGTGGGTAGATGGAAAAAGGAGGTGAGTGTGTCCTGAGGGCTCTGGGGTGGGTAGAGGTAAATGTAGGTGAAGGTGATGACATTTTGGGATGAGTAAAGGCAAAGGGAAGTAAGGATGAATAGAGGGAAGGTTTGAGGTGGGTAGAGGTAAAGGCAGATGGTGACTTGAAGGCTCAGGGGTGGATAGAGGTAAAGGAATGTGAGGGTGTCTTGACTGCTATAGGGTGGGTATAGGTAAAGATGGGTGAGCATAACTTGAGGGCACAGGGGTGGGTAGTGGTAAAAGGAGGCGATGGTGACTTGAAGGTTCAGGGGTACGTGGACATAAAAGGAGGTGAGGGTGCCTTGAGGGCTCAGTGGGTAGAGGTAAAGGTAGGTGAAGGGGGTGAGATTTTGGGGTGAGTAGAGGTAAAGGGAAGTGAGGGTGCCTTGAGGTTCTGAAGTGGATAGAGGTAAAGGCAGGTGAGGGTGACTTGAGGGTTTGGTGGTGGGTAAAGGTTAAGGGAGCTGAGGGCCACTTGGGAGATCACGGTGGCCAGTGGTAAAGGGAGAAGAAGGTGGGTTGTGGGTTTGAGGTTGGTAGGGGTAAGAAGATGCTAGGGTGACTTGAGGGTCTGGGTGGACAGAGCTAAAGGGAGGTGAGGGTGACCTGAGGGTTCAGGGGTGGGTAGAGGGTTCAGGGGTGGGTAGAGGTGAAGTAGACTTGAGGGTTCGTTTTGGGTAGAGGCAAAGAGAGGTGAGAGTGCTTGAGGGTTTGGGGTGGGTAGAGGTGAAGAGAGGTGAGGGTGACTTTGGGGCTCGGTTGGATAAAGGTAACGGGAGGTGAGGGTGCCGTGAGGGCTCGAGGTGAGTAGAGGTAAAGGGAGGTGAGGGCGATTTGGAGGCTCTGAGGAAGGCAGTGGTAAAGGGAGGTGAGGGCGACTTAAAGGTTTAGGAGTGTGTAGAGGTTAAGTTAGGTGAGAGTGAGTTGAGGGCTCAGGGTTAGGTAGAGGTAAAGGGGGTGAGGGTCACTAAAGGGCTCAGGGCAGGGTGGAGATAAAGGGGAGGGTGACTTGTAGGTTCAAGGGAGTGTGGAGGTAAAGGGAGGTGAGGAAGACTTGAGGGTTCAGGGGTGTGTAGAAGTAAAGGGAGGAGAGGACGATTTGAGTGTTCTGGGGTTGTGTGGAGGTAAAGGGAGGAAAGGGTGAGTTGAAGTCTCTGGGGTGGGGAGAGGTAAAGGGAGGTGAGGGTGTCTTGACTTCTTAGGCGAGGGTATAGGTAAAGGGAAGTGAGGGCAACTTTAGGGCACAGGGGTGGGTAGAGGCAAAGGGAGGTGAAGTTCACTTGTGGGTTCATGGGTTTGTAGAGGTAAATGAAGGTGAAAGTGGCTTGATTGGATAGTATGATATGGTGTGGCCTGTCATTGCACAGTATGGCATGGTATGTTATGGTATGGTATGCAATGGTATCAACTACTATTGTATAGTATGGTATAAAACAGGCGTGCAACACCCATTGGGCTCACGTGGCTTTCAACCCCCCCCCCCCGTCTTGTGTGTCCTCCCGGGCTGACACGTCTTCGGGGGATGGCGAGCATCTAATTGCAGCCGCAGCCTAGTACTTAACAGGTCTTTAAAAGACCATCAATTGTAAATGAGGCTTTTGTTGTGTGTTCACCCATTCTTATAGCCACTCTGTCTGAGGTTGGAAGAATTAGCCCCCCCCAAAATATTTTTCAGCCCCCCCCCCGAAATTTGGCTCTAGTTGCCCGCCTGGTATAAAATGGTATGATATTATATGGATTGTCATTGTATTGTGTGGTATGATATGGCCTGTATTGTATGGTATGGTTTGTTAATGCATAATATGATATATAATGGGCTGTTATTGTATAGTCTGGTGTGGTGTGGTATGACACGGCCTGTTGTTGTACATATTGTATATTATGAGTATGGTAAGGAGTGTTATTGAGGCATACAACCTATGAACTACTAACAGCATGCACACACATGCATTTAGGCAAATGACAATATCACCATTCAGTACAATTTAAAAACATGTAAATTAGTCTGCTTTCCTAGCTCAGGTAGAAAGGGGGCATTTTTTGGCCCCAACAAAACGAGCTTGAGTTGTAAACAAATGCACCATTAGTGAATGCTGCAACATGTAACTATATTAAAATTCAATACATTTTTTGTTATGCAGCTCGGAAAAAAACTGTCCAGGGAAAAGCAGCTTTATGGAAAGTGCAATTTTGAAAAAATCTGGAAATAATGAGTGAGGGAGCGGTCACCCAAGATGAATAAGCAAAAATGAATGGGCAAAAAATGAACTAAAAAATAAGATAGAGCAGCATAGGAACGCGTAAAAAGAATGTTGAAACAATACACACAAATAAATGCACCACAATCCAAGTGCAAGCAGCTCGGAAGAATAGTAATTAAGAAATAAATAAGTACTTGGTCCATGCTCCATTCACTGGTAAGTTATGTCAGGTTTAAAATACACTTTTAGAGGGTTTTTTCTTTTGGAAACAATAAATCGTCAGAAGCTAAAGCACAATGCGCTGTCTCAGGGTAGTCCTAAAAAAGGAGCTAAGTGAAAATCCAGTCTTCAGTCTGAGGGAGGGAATGGTTTTGCAAATAAAAAGTGTAGAGGGGACAAAAGGTTTGGAGGGTTCACAAATGGGCAGAAGTCATACTTGCAAAAACACACACCATCTTCATCTGATTTTTTTTTATATCTCCTAAGAAAGTACCTGCATCCTTTGTTCGATTTCTCCCCTACTTAGATTGTTTTGCCATTGGAATAGGCTTTTTCTCTTTTCTTCTTTTTATCATTGTCAATTTGATATTAGATCATCAAGCCTTGATTAAAGTGCATCACATCTTCAGCGCTATCTGGCCATCTCCACCTAGTTTTCACGTTGTTTTTGTTACCTTTTCAGTTAGTTCGTCCCTTTTCACTTGTTCCCACTCTATAATATTTTTGATGCCCCAAAAAAGCCTTGAGTGGCAATATTTATTTGCGGTATCGAAGGAGCAGAAGAGGCAGACTGGGGTAGCAAAATCCCTTGCAAAATGGTCAAAACAGCCCCACTCCCTTCGTCTCCTCGCTCCATCTCTCTCTTTAAAGCCATTCATTCTCTAGCCTTCTCTCCGCTCTATCTTCTCCCTCTCTTGTCGCTTCGCGCAAGAAATCACTGTCCACCACTTCTTTTAAGAGCAAGAAAGGCCACTTTATTTAAGACAGGTGTGTAAATCAATATCTGTTGAACACATTAATTTATTTAATAAATTCCAATCTTTACAGCATGACTAAACATCCCTACCTAACTAAAACCAGAACAACTAACTCTTGAAGAATACCCCCTGGATTTCCCAATAAACTACCCTTTCAGGATGGCCAACCCGCTCCAGGCGGCCCACCCCCACTATAAAAACCGCCTCCTAAAAGAACCAAGACACCTGTCCTAAAAGTGGCAAGGCCCAAAGGCCGGAGCAGCGCCTAGAGCACCGCAAAGTAAAAACCTAGCTAGAAAAAAGGGGAAGGGTGGGTGGGGCAAAATGAACCTCCCTTCCTTGCCTCCCCCTACGCACTTCCTTTTCGCCTGCCTCCAGCCCCTTTTATTACCTCCCCTCCAATCAGCACACCTGCCCTGTCCAGTTCGTGCCTCGCACAAACACACCCAGGGAGAGACCGGCTCGCGCCTGGCTCTCCCTGAGTCCCCCCTCGCGCAAGAAATCACTGTCCACCACTTCTTTTAAGAGCAAGAAAGGCCACTTTATTTAAGACGGGTGTGTAAATCAATATCTGTTGAACACATTAATTTATTTAATAAATTCCAATCTTTACAGCATGACTAAACATCCCTACCTAACTAAAACCAGAACAACTAACTCTTGAAGAATACCCCCTGGATTTCCCAATAAACTACCCTTTCAGGATGGCCAACCCGCTCCAGGCTGCCCACCCCCACTATAAAAACCGCCACCCAGGAAAACCTTTAGCGTTTTCCTGCCCCACTCAAAGACAAGGAGGAAGGGAAGGATCACACCACAACTGCACTTCAAGTACCTTAGCTATCAAGTCCCGTAATTCTAAAATATAAAATGAAAGGCCCAATTGGGACAGGTGAACACCATCCTCACAAAATAAATGTGTCTCAGAAACTTGCAAATGATGGTGAGCCAAACTGTAGATGCATAAAGGTTTACAAAACAGTCTCATAGCACGATTCACTTTTCTTCGTGCTTTCTCCATGGCTGAATAATTCCTCGCCCCAGTCCATTGTAATCGTGGCACGAACTCAGTCCAGATCACCATGGTGCTCACCCAGGCGGTCTTGATGACGTCGAGATCCATTTTCATCAACTTGAGCAAAGTCAAACCGGATAAAGAGACCAGATCGTTTTCTCCAAGGTGCAGCACCAGTAAATCAGGTGGGCCCCCCCAACCCCCGAAACCAGAGCAGACAAGGCGGGAAAGAGGCCGCCCCAACGCATGCCCCCTGTGCCATGCCATGAAACCTCATGGGTCAGACTGCTTAAACCAAGAGATCTACCACAAAGCTGACGTGCAGCGGCCACAACAGCCCTTTTAACAAAAGAGTGGCCAAGAATCCACACCCTCCTTTTTGCTCCAGCCACCGAATGCCAAGGACCTAGGAGAAAAACAAATGTTAGGGTAAAAACAAAGGCGATCTATTTTCTTACATACTTCTCACAACATCTCGATCGCCAACGCCCAATGCGGCGAATTTGGGACCAATCCCACCCCAACCTGGCGGCCTCAGTCGCCGCCCCAATCCGGAATGAATGGGTACCAAATTGAGAAGGATCCCGCCCCAGACCCAACAAAGCCTTTCGAAGAACAGCCAACAACTGAGAAACAACAATGGGACTGCCATCAGCATGACAAAAAATAGCTCCCGGGGCAAAATGAGGGGATGTCAGAAAAACCTCCCATTCTCCTACAGGGCAGCAAGAAACTACACCGCTCCGCCCCAAAAAGACCCACTTACCCCTCCCCATCTGATCAGTCTTGGACATGCGCAACCACAGGCGGACCCTGTCATGCTCTACCACCACCTCACTGCTAGTCATACCCACCCTATCCCGCAAACCCAGCAACTCAGAGGCCCGAAACGCCCCAAAGAATAACCACACAAAACACAAACGAAATTTCTGACACTCAAATGCATCATAACAGCACACATCCAATTGTGATAAAAGCAGCTGAAGCAAATCAAAAGTCACCGGCTGCCGTAACTTCTGGGCACCAGCCTGAAACCTACCCAAACCTTTTAAAACTTTCCGAACCAACACCCCCCCAACAGGATCCCTCCCCCACCAAAGCTGACCGTAAAAAGATACCCCAGCCAGCTTGCCCGAAATGGTCGTGTGGGAGAGGCCTTTGTCCGCCAAATGCAAAACAAACTGCAACAAGAATTGCTCATCAGACAAAACAGCCCGTGCCGGACCTACCAACTCCTCACCAAACTGCAAAAATTCCTGCCAAGCCTTCAAGTAACTCCGACGGGTGGAGGCAGCCACTGAATTCTCAACCAACTGTTGGACCCTCAATCCCCCAAGGCCCATACGTACTGTGGGATCGCAGTCGGTTCTAGATCCGCCCCAGGAGCCAGTCTGCGGAATTCCGACCACTGAAATCGAGATAAAGCATCAGCGATACAATTAGTGGCTCCTGGAACATGTCTAGCTTTAAAGACAATATTCAGTTGTAAACACCGCAACATGAAAGCACGCAACAGCTTCAACACACGCAAATCCCAGGCCCTCTGCTTGTTAACGAGGTCAACCACTGCCATATTGTCCACGTGGAACAACACTGAACGATTCTGGAACTCATCCCCCCAGATGTACAGAGCGGCCAACAACGGGAACAGCTCCAAAAATGCTATGCTGCGACCCTGCCCCCGCCAATGCACTGGCCAGCCAGCCGCGCACCAACGCCCTTCCCAAAAGATGCCGAAGCCGTTAGCTCCAGATGCATCCGTGAAAAGCTGCACCTGCCAGACGATGTCCTCGTCCGCAAAAAACAAGGACACGCCGTTAAAATCCTGCAGGAAACGCAACCAGATACCCAAATCGGCTCGGACAACTGTGGTAATGCGCACCCGATGATGAGGAAGGCTGGCGCCAGACATAGAGAGGCCCAGACGTCGACAAAACGTCCTACCCGCCCGAACAACTCGACACGCAAAATTCGAGTACCCCAAAAGCTTCTGAACCTTCCGAAGTTCCAATTTGCATTCGCCCAACACCAACCTGATGAAATCAGACATCTCCCGCACCTTGTCAGCAGGCAAGCGCGCCATCATAGCCAGGGTATCGATCTCAATCCCCAAAAAGGTCAAAGATGTACACGGACCCTCAGTCTTATCCGGCGCCAAAGGGACACCCAGCTCCGTGGACATAGCTTGGAAAATCTCTAATGCCAACTGACACTGCCCAGACTGACCCTCACCAATGAAAAGGAAGTCATCCAGATAATGACAAACCAGGGCGTGGCCACTGATGAAAGTGAAGCGCCACTGCAGAAACGTACTGAAGGTTTCGAATAGGGCACAGGACACCGAGCAGCCCATTGGCAAAACCTTATCCACATAGAAACATCCCCCAAAATGCATGCCCAAGAGACCAAAATCCCAGGGATGAATGGGCAGAAGCCGAAAATCCGATTGAATGTCACTCTTCGCCAGCAAGGCACCAGTACCCGCTGTGCGAACCAGCCGCAAGGCGTCATCCACAGAAGCATATGTTACACTAGAATCAGCCGGGTCAATGAAGTCGTTGATAGAGGAACCCTCAGGCCAAGAGAGATGGTGGATGAGGTGAAATTCCCCAGCCGCCTTTTTGGGGACAACTCCCAGCGGAGAGACTATCAAATCAGGGATAGGGCAGCTAAGAAAAGGACCAGCAATCCTGCCCGCCGCAAGCTCAGCATCCAACTTCTTCTGCACGACCTGGGGGCAATCTTTTGCGGACTTTAGGTTATCAGACCACCTACCCAACCGAGGACCTTGGTACCCAATCCTGAAACCGACTCTGAAACCCCAGGATAAAGTCTTAGCAGCCTCGAAATCAGGATAGTCTACCAACCACGAGTCAAGTACTTCGAGCTTAATAGGAGTAGGAGCCCTTAGATACAAAGTGTGAAGATTGTCCCCTGCCCCCTGTACCCCTCCCTTGGTCCCCAAAACGCTGTCCCGGGAAACACTGGGTGAGGGCATGTCGCCCCCCGCACACTCATGCTTGTATCTGCATGCCGGCCTGTTACACGAACCCCTGTTAAAGTGCCAGCACGCCCCAGAAGTGGAGGACTGCCCTCTGCCCCAAACCCCCGCCCCAGAATGAGCGGGGCGAAATTGAAAGGGCCGATACTGCACCGGCAGGCCACTAGCCGTGTGGGTCGTAGCAGGCGGGAGAGCAGACACCATCCACTGGAGCCACAACTCCGCATCCACCTCACCCCAGGAACGCTCAGGGAAAGCACTCATCCGAGTCCGGAACTCCTCGTCGTAAGACAGCCAGGCAAAACCTCCAAAATAACTATATGCCTTACGTATGACATCAGCATATTTGAACATTTCAACCGCCTTACTCGGATGACGCTGGCAATAAACACTAGCATAAATCAAGAAGGCCGACGTCCAGTTCTCAATAGACTTCGGGACTCGAGGCCGCCGAGCCAACTCCAATTCCTCCTCCTTAGACCCTTCCTTAGCTTGCACATCTCGATGGAGGAGCCTAAACACATTTTTTTTTTTTTTTTTTTTTTTTTTTTTTTGGGTAAGACATTTATTGCACATTGTCACAATAATAATACAATCAATATCGCCTACAACCTGAAAAGGCCGGCTATGCTTAGCACGCATGATCGAATCAGAGACTTAGTCATACACAGCCCATCAGCCGACAACCATGGGTCCGGCGGCGCTCTCACGGTATCAGTGTAGTCTCGGTCTTTATGAACAATGCATCCGCATAGTATATACGCCAGGTCAGTCTTACATTTTCAGTATTTTCAACCAAACCCCCCAAAAACTAGAGAGGATGATGCTAACAACAAAGTAAGAACCCCTTACAAAAACTCAAAGCACTGTGTCACAACATTCTCCCTCCCTCATCGCCCCGCCAATAGTATCCCAGAGTGGCAAACATCTTGTGTCAGTTGAGCGCTCAGCACGCGTCATTGACAGTGGCCACTGACACCAGGTACTGTTGTAATGGTTCCCAGAAGTCTCTGGGGCGGGATCCCATAGGCAACTCTTCCTCGTACGTGACTAAAGTGTCTCTACAATAGGCCAAGTCCTCCAACCAATTTTTTACTGTAGGTTTCCGCTTACTGTTCCAATGTAAGGATATTCTCCTCTTCGCCATCAGTAGTGCAATCACACAAAGTTTACGCCGTCTCGCCCTCAATTGTGGCACTAACCCCAGGAGACAGACCTTAGCTGTACACGGCAATTGTGCCCCCAGTATAGTGTTGAGCGTCTGCACCACCTGATCCCAGTATTGTGCCACCGCATCGCAGTGCCACGCCAAGTGAATAAAATCTGCATGTTCCTGCCCGCACCTAGTGCAGTTAGAGTTGTCCCTCAGACCATACTTGTGTAGCCTTGCAGGCGTGTGGTACATGTGGTGCAAGTATTTGTAGTGAATCAGTCTAAGATTCCCGTTTAGTGTCAGCATCCCCGTTAGAATGCAGGTGGCCTCCCATTCCTCTTCCGTAATGTCATCTCCCAGTGCTGCATGCCATTTCTCCCTGGCTCTGGTAGTGTTGCCCCCGTTACTAGCTTGCGCACTGCGATATAGTCGGGACACCAAGTGTGACGCTGAGGGGGTGTTGAGCACAAGTGTCAGTGGTGCGAGTGCCTGTGGTTCTGCTGGGTAAGTCACATAATGCTCCCTCACCGCCCTCTGTAAACGGTAATAGTTGAAACTAAATAACAGAGTTGGATTCTGAATGTATGTCAGTCGGTCCAGTGGCACAAACAGCCCATCTTTATATAGATCCCCTAGGGTGTCTATGCCAGCACGTTTCAGGAGGTCCATCCCCACCTGTTCTTGTGTGACAGATAGTGCCGGATGGTGTGCCAACGGGAGTGCCGGTGCGTAGATTGGTGTGCAGCGCGCCATCTTACTCAGTGTCTGCCATGCCTCTATTGTGGTGTTTACTGGGTTGATGTCATGGTCGTGTAACCTGGGACGCTTGTGTGTTAATATACTAGTTAGTGGGATGGGATCAGCGTCTCCATGTTCTACTGCTACGTGCGTTAAAAAAGGAATCTCATGGAACCAATAGTGCGCAAATTGCGCCTGAGCGCACTGGTAGTATAGGTAAATATCTGGCACCTTGAAGCCCCCTTTAGCGTACGGGAGAGTCAGAGTTTGCAGGTCCAATCTAGCCTGTTTCCCCGCCCATATTAAGGAGAGCATGAGGGATTTGATGTTGCGGAACACCTCGGCCGGCGGCTTAATAGGTATATTATTGAAGAGATATAAGAATTTGGGCAGGAGCACCATTCTCACAATGGCAAGTCTGTCTGCCAGTGAGAGCGGTAGCCCAATCCATCTTTTGACCTTATCTTCTAGCGTGGAGACAGTCCTCCCGTAGTTGGTGCGAATGACCAGCTCTGGGTCTCTGTGGAACCAGACGCCTAAATATTTCGTCGGTTCCTCCTGCCATTCCAGGGGGTAGTCCAGCGCAATGGGCCGGGTACCATCCGTCAGCGGGAGTATGAGGGATTTGCCCCAATTGATGTGAAGTCCCGAGTATTGGCCGAATTTAATATATTCCCTGAGAAGTGGATTGAGATTCGTCTCAGGGTTTTTTACGTACAGGACCATGTCATCTGCATATAAGGCTATGTGTATGGGTCGCGTAGGCAACTGAATGGCTGAATAGTGGTGGTGTTGTCTTATTTTACAAGCCAAGGGTTCCAGTATAAGGGCGAACAGCATTGGCGATAAAGGACACCCTTGTCTGGTGCCTCGCTCGATGGGTATAGGGGACGACAGATGCTTGTTAACCCGTATGCGGGCCGACAGGCCCGAGTATAGCATTGTAATCCATCCGGTGAATAGCGGGGGGAATCCCATCCGGATCAGGACTGCGTGAAGGAACGGCCAGTCAATTGTATCGAATGCCTTAGCCGCATCCAACATGACAGCGACAGCTTTGATATCCGGGGCCAAGTAGTGTGCCAGTGCGAAAAGGGTGCGAGTGTTGTGCGTGGTCGATCGGTCCGGAATGAAACCAGCTTGGTCAGGTCTTATTAACAACGGCATTAGTGGCTTCAGTCGGTCTGCTAGGATGCTGGCCAATATCTTGGTGTCTATGTTTATCAAGGAGAGGGGGCGGTAAGAGTCGCAGTGTTCTTCGTCTTTGCCCGGTTTCAGTAGGGCGATGATCAACGCCTCCCTCATGGACGGTGGCAGTGTTTGGGCCTCGTGCGCGGCCTCGTACAGATTCATCAGATGGGGCGCCAGCGTGTCTGCATATGTTTTATAGAATTCTATGACGAAGCCGTCTGGGCCCGGCGCTTTGCCATTGGGGAGTCGTTTGATAGTGTCTATGATTTCTTGTGTCGTGAGAGGCCTAGCCAAATAATCCCTGTGCCCGTCAGCCAGCCAGGCGATTTCAACGTCGGCCATGTATTCCAAAATTTCCTCCCGAGATATTTGAGCTCTAGCCTCATACAGTGCCCCGTAGGTGTCTCTGAATTCACCCAGAATGGTCGGCATGTCATGTGCGCGAGTGCCTTGTTTGGTATGTATAGTCGCTATATGCTGTGGCGCCCTCCCCGAACAAATCTTTTCTGCTAGGGCCCTGCCCGGTCTGCCTCCTTCCCCATATCTCCTAGCCGTCGTTCTCTTAAAGATATATTTAAGTTCGTCGTCAGCAAATGTGTTGTATTCTAATAGTAGTGTCTGAATGTCACTGAGCAGTGCTGTGTCTCCAGTGTTTGTGTATCTCTGCTCCAGGTCTTGAAGCATCTCCTCCCTTCTTTTCAGTTGGTGACGAATATCTTTTAATATGCCAGCGGATGTGGTAATGCACACGCCCCGTATTGTGGCTTTAAACGCTTCCCATAGGAGGCACGGGTCCTCCGTGGTGGGGGCATTCAATTCAAAGTAGTCGGTGATCGCTTTTTGGACCGTGTCGACATACAGCGGATCACGCAGGGCCTGTGCGTTAAAGCGCCAGGCGAAGGGTGGCGGGGCATAGTGTGGGATCCGCAACCTCAAAAGTACAGGGCCGTGATCCGATAGTGTTCTCGGGAGGTGTGTTATCTGCTCCACCCATGCAAGGACGTCCTGTGTAGCCAGCCAATAGTCCAATCTGGACCAGCTCCTATTTGCAGCATTTATGTGTGTGGCAACCTGTTCCCCCTGGTGTAGTAGCCGCCACATATCGCTCACATGTAAATTGGACATTGCGTCCAGCAGCATTTCCCTCGCCTTGGTATGTTGCTCGGGTGTGTGCGACGCTCTGTCGAGCCCGTCCCTGAGTGTCACGTTAAAGTCCCCTCCCCAGATGACATTGTCCGCTTGTATATCCGCTATAGTGTGCCACAACCGTTCAAAAAAAGCCGCATCATCCACATTCGGACCATACACATTCACAAGGGCTAGTTTCTGGTGTCTCGTCTCGCCTGCCACTATAACATATCTCCCTCCCGTGTCAGTGTACGTGTCTCTGATTTTGAAGTGTGTACCTTTCTTGATCAAGATACTGACGCCGCGGGAGTACGTCGAGTAATATGCGCCTGTGGTTGATTCCGCCCATTTTGAGCCCAGCCTGGATGTGGAATTGGGTGCCATGTGTGTTTCTTGCAGAAATGCCACATCTACCTGAAGTCTGTCAAAAGTACGCAAACATCTGCCGTTTCTTTTTTGGATTCCCCAGCCCCCTGACATTCCATGCGATGAAATTGAGTGTGTCAGAGCGTGCCATTAGTGCGTAGTCAGGTGAAATTGTGCGTCGCGTGATCTGTGTGGCCACCTGTGGAACAGCTCATTTACAGCACACATAATACAGGCAATAAAGGAGGTCGCAATGCTTCTCAGACACAGTGCAAACATATTAACTCTACCCAGCTTCCCCAACCCCCCGCCTCCCACTTTAGCGCCCAAACTTTGCCAAAGCCATTCCCCCCCGAACTTCAGAACTGTGATTAAACTTGTTGTGGGGAACACCCTCCTGGGGGTGCCGCCCGAAGCACACATCTCCACCCACATCGTGGATGTGGACGGGTGCGATCTCTAGATGATGATAGCGTCAATAAACTCCCCCTAGTCCCCTCATCCCGCCTCCAAACCCCCGCAAACATGACATGATCAGTGTCAGTCCCTTCATATCCCTCCGAGGTTTCAATACCCATGCAAGCAGTGTCACAGACCCTCGTAGTTAGTGTCTCAGGGTAGCGCGGCGATAGAGCAGTTAGTACAGCCAGCCGGCCGCATGTCTCTAATCGGGTGGGACCCAGAACACGTGTCCGGGTTCTGCATCAACACTCCCCAAGTGTACTCACTGCGATTTTTCCGGTGGCGTCTCCCTTCCATAGTTCATCAGCAGCGCCAACATCAGTCCTGTGTATCTCGACGTGCGGGTGCACTGTGTCAGAAGTGTCCGTCGCCCGCTGCCAGTTTCGAGAAAGTACTCCAATGTCGCACACATAGCAGTTATTTTGTCATCAGTCGTTGTCGCTCATTCTGGCCGCAGTCTCCTGATTCTTCCGACGTTTGGTGAGGTTCTTGATATAATCCTGCGCGGCCTGGACCGTCGTGAGAACCACCGGCTTGCCATCCGTTAGGATTTTAAGTTTTGCTGGGTACAGCATCGCGTATCCGATGTCTAGCTCCCGAAGTTTCTTCTTCACTGGAGCAAATTCCTTCCGTGCCTGCTGCACCGCCATGGTGTGGTCTGGGTAGAACTCCAGCGAGTTGCCCTGGTGGGTGATGGCGCCTTTTTCCCTCGCCATTCGAAGTACGGCGTCCCTGTCCCTGTAGTTGAGCACTCGAGCGATGATTATCCGAGGCGTAGCCCCCGGTTTTGGAGTGGGGGCCAGGGAACGATGAGCCCGTTCGACCAGGAAGACGTCAGAGAAGCTGTCAGCCCCGAAGATTTCCTTCAGCATGTTCTCCACGTACGTCTCCATCCTGCCTGTGTTGGTGGATTCCGGCAGGCCCGAGATGCGTACGTTGTTGCGGCGGGACCTCGCTTCCTGGTCCTCCACCTTCGCCTTCAGGGTTTCCAGGGTCTTTTCAATGGCGCTGTGTGTTTTCGCCATGTCCCTGGAGTGGTCCTCTACCGAGGAGATCCTCTGCTCCGCCTCCACCAGCCGCTCGCCGTGATTTTCCAGTTTGTTAGACAGCGAGTCCACCCTTGCCACAACGCTGTCCATTTTGTTATTCATGTTGTGCAAGCTCTGCTGGATAGCCCTTAGTACTGCCTCCATGCCGGCGCCGTCTCCCAGAGCCTGGTCTCCGTCAGTGTCCATAGCAGCTCCCGTTTTCGCCGTTTGCTTTTTCGCCTCGAAAGGCAGTTTCGTTTGCTGTCTATCGGGCTTCCCCATGGTGCCCGCGGGTGCGGCTGGGCTAGCGACAGTCGGGCTCGTTGGGGCTGCTGGTTTGGTCGTTGTCCGTGTGCGTCGCAATTGCGCTCTAGCCACCCCCTGCGTTGGGGATCTATTCATTGGAATGGCCGCTTAGCCACATACTGGCCCAGGGCAGCGTCTGGTGTCACGCAGGCGTGTCTCGTGATGGTGGATATGCTCAGGGGACTGCAGCGCGCTACACGTAACAGCCTGTCCGTGTGAGGTGGCACCGGTAGTGTTGGCGGTTCTGGTTCGCGCCTTCTGGTGCGGCGCGTTATAGTGTTGGGAAGCCTCGCACCGCCATACCTCCGCCGGCGAGCTCCCAGCCGCCTATCTCCTCTGCTCGCCCCCTTGGCCGCGCTGTTTTGCTGTCCCGTACCTGTTCACTTGCTGGCGCCGTGGAATGGGGGGCCGGCAGCGCTTGGGGCAGAGTCACCTATCCTGCGTGTCACCGCCGCCGCCATTTTGGTCGCCGTGGAACGCACAGCGCATTCTCAAAGATCTGTCCAGTGTATGCGCACATCGTAGCTGATTTACACCAGTTCCCGTTTCTTACCGGCTGAGCGCCGGGATGCGGAGAGTCCTGCGGTCCTCCGAGGGTGACAGCGCTCGGTTTTAGTTGCGGTCGCCGCGACCGCGCGCCGCCATCTTGACCAGCCTGCCAGCGCCGGGAGGATTTTCGCTGATTTCTTCGTCGTGCTGCATAGTCGCTGGCCGGCGTCAATACATTGCGGAGCCGGATCGTTTAGCTGTCCATTCCGCTGTTTTTTACGGAGAACAGGATGAAGTTGGGGCCAAGGGGTCCGTGAAAACGCACCCGTCCGGCGGAGCTGACTTAGCAGTCAGCCATCCCGCAGTGCGCCCTCTAGCGCCCCCCAGAGGAGCCTAAACACATCCACAAATTTGCCACTCCAAATTCAAGATTTAGTTTTTTCAGACAGATGAGACCCCAAAGGCATTCCCACCCCAGAATAAGGCAATCGCTTGGGAAGGATACTATCCTCCGCAACAGGTTTTGTAGGAGTCGCCGAGGCCACACTGGCAGAAACTTTCCCTGCATGTTGCACATTCAAACCTGCCGGCCGTTCAAGCCGCGGTGCCAGAGCGACTCGCTCATCAATAACCCCATCACCCGTACCAATTGATCTGGTACGCTTAGCCGGGAGACTCTCCCCTGGTCTCCAAACAGACCACCAACCATCCTTACCTCTTGGCAACTGGGCCAACTTCTGATGAAAAGCAACACGGTCCCCTTGAGGTGGTCGACTCCCCGCTGCCTGACGTACCGCTGCGTGGTCCGCACATGACTCCTGCAAGATACGAGAAACAGGGAATTGCCCCACCCCACCCTGTTGGGCCCGTGCTGCCAAAAGCCCAACATCCTTTTCCCGTAATTCCCCTTCTTCCAAATCATCCTCTTGTACATCCAAGTGTAACACATCACCAGAAAATGAATCTTGTGCACTGCCACTTGGCAGAGCCCCATCTCCAATTCCCCCATCATAAAACTGCAGGTCAATTTCAGTAGAGCACCCTGTGCGCAAAGCTGCAGAAGAGAGATCCGCTCTAGATAACTCTCCCGTGACCCCACCACAGGAAACAGCCGTATGGACAGTTCCCAAGCCCTTCGAACCAGCCAACAGCCGCCCAGCTTGAGCTGCAACATGAAAACTGTAGCCGCTCAAGCCAGACTGAGAGGAACCAGCGAGAATGCCCCCCCCAGCGGAGCCAAGGGGAACACCCACAGAAGACCCAGAACCAGGCGCAAACCCTGGGCCACCACCCAACCCGCCCGACAAACCACCCTGCAAAGCACCGGGCACCCCACGAGGGGCTGGGAAAAGCACCTGACTGGAGGCCGAGTGCACCCCCCAATGCCGAAACCCAACACACCAGTGTGGTAAATCAGAAGGGGGCCCAACATAAACAGGAACCGAGGCCCTGGGGGCCGGGGAGGGGGGGGGTGGAGGACATGTCTCCTGTGAGAAACACCTCATTGGCCGAGGGGGCCCCCGGCAACGGAAACCCAGACAACGCAGAAAAGGGAGCCTCAATATCTGGACAGCCCTGTACCATAACACTGGGCAAAGGAGGGGGGGCTTGTCCCAACACAGGGGTGGCTGGTGACAAAAGGTAACACTGCCCATTGACCAGTAAATAAGGCGAAACACCATCAGGCAATGCACTAAAAGGGGGGGGGAGCCCCCTGCAAAGGGGCAGCAAAGGGGGCCTGGGGGAGGCTCTGTGAATTGAGGCTCCTCCCCCGTTTGGCCCTGGCACACACCGAAGGCTTCTTCGCCTTGTCAGGAGGGGGCCCGCCCAACCGCTGCACCGGCCGCCCCACAGAACGCCCCCGCCTCCCACCGGGCGCCCCACGCAAGCCAGCAGCCCCAGTGGGGGCCAAACATACCTGCTGCTGGGCGCCCGGTACAACCAGCGGGGGCGCCGAGGCCGCGGGAACCGGAGCCGGCACCTTCAACACCGCCGGCATTGCCGCATCGCCGTCTTCCTCCTCCTCCGGGCCTGGAGACAGGCAGGCAGTCACCGCCCTCGACACGCCCTCGGCAGCCTTGCGAGGGGGGCGGGCCAACTCCACCCACGCCTCCGCCAGCACACCGGGACGCAGAAGGTCCTCGTGTCCCGCAGCGCACAAGGTCTGCACAGCCCTACGGACCTCTGCCGCCTCCTCCATAACCCCGCAGCACAGGTCAGAGAATCAGGCAAAACGAACCTCCCTTTCTTGCCTCCCCCTACGCACTTCCCTTTCGCCTGCCTCCAGCCCCTTTTATTACCTCCCCTCCAATCAGCACACCTGCCCTGTCCAGTTCGTGCCTCGCGCGAACGCACCCAGGGAGAGACCGGCTCGCTCCCTGGGTCCCCCCTTCCTCTAGCCCTCTCAGTTGAAGTCACCTGCTGAAATGAACTCTGTGTGGGGGGGGGGGGGGGGGGGGGGGGGGGTTGCAGAGGTACCAGGAGCAGCCCTGGGTTTTCAAACCCTGTCTCCAAGGGCCCCAGCCCACCAGGAAAATGACGAGTGGAATAAAAGGCATATCCGGCCGTGGTAACCTATGTCCCTCTTGAATAGAAGAGCTTGTTCTCTTAGTTCCCCAGATCCTTTGTCTCGTGGTTATTACGCTGCCATTAGGACAGCGAATGCATTAAACTTGCACGAGATGGATTCTCTCAGTGTGCTCCCGCTCCTCCGTCGCCCCCTGCCTGCCTCTTCCCGCTCAGCTCTGATGGCTGATTTGGGCCAGCTGCAAAAAACACTTCCAACCGCTCCGAATCACCTGCAGCTCGATGGCCGCGCAAACCCTACGCACGCTACTTTCTCCTGTGAGCTCCCACCAAACTGCAGGTGTATAAATGGAAAAAATAATGGTATATTTGGGAGGTTTGATTACTGTTTGCTAGGATCTAAAACCCACGGTGAGCAGCTGTTCAGCGCCAACGGCAAGATGAGGGACAGAGACAGGAGTAAGCGAGGGAACGAGTAAAGTGCCGGCTTGCCTTGCAGTGCCTGGTCGGGTCTGCCTGGCCACAAAAAGCAATTAGAAGTCCAGTCACTCCGTCGTAATTAGCCTCTCCGTCTCAGACTGAAGTGAACGCTTACTGCTCCCTCGCTGCAGTCCCCTATTAGTCAAGATGAGCATCTCTGATCAAAGGAAGGGGGGAGGGGCACAAAACCCACGTTCTGCCGTCAGAGGCTCTAACTGGCTTGTCATCTCATCAAAGTTCACGCGAGACATCGCTTACAATTACTGTCTGCGCGCTGCCACCTGAGAGGCAAGATGAGCGAAACCAGTGCATCTTAGTCTCGGCGTCTTAGTCTCGGTGAGGCGTGCGCGTGCGTCTGCGCGCGGGGCTCTCAACGCCAGCAAATGGAGCACGTGCGCTGAGCAGTTCGTTGGTCGACGGGGCAAACAAGGGAATGCAGTCCTCAGTGCTTAGTTTGCAAACAAATAAGTACCAGGGGTCTATCGAGAGGCCTCTGCAGCGTGCACCACCCATTGCTAGTGCCAGCTTTGCAGATGACCATACCTACACAACTACTAACCAGCACACTGCTACAAGTGTGACAGTTCAGACTATTCCTGGCCCTCAACACGATAAAAAATAGCTTGGGCGTCAGGTATTATTTGTTTTTAATGCATACTGAATTAATAAATAATTGCTCTAAATAATACAGACACCGCCACCATGTGGCAGCTGTCATAAGAACCGATGCCGACAAGTGCTCGTGCAGAGCACTCCGGCTCAAATTAAGCACTGGCAGTCATTGACCAATCTGATAGCCCGCTGTGAAAGGAGTTCATGAACCTGGAAATTAATCTAAGGTGCTTCCAACTTTGAGACTTCGCCTTGAAAAGTGTTTTTCCAAAAGGAAATTAAGGGGAGACAAAGTACATGGCAGCTTTGGGAAAGAGATATGGTTGTTCACGCGAGACATCGCTTACTATCTGCATGCTGCCACCTGAGAGGCAAGATGAGCGAAACCAGTGCATCTCAGTCTCAGTCTCGGCATCTTAGTCTCGGCGACGAGTGCGCCAGCGTCTGTGCGCGGCGGGCAGGGTACTGAGCAGTTCGTTGGTTGACGGGGCAAACGAGGGAATGCAGTCCTAAGTGCTTAGTTTGCAAAAACAATAAGTACCAGGGCTCTATCAAAAGGCCTCTGCAGCGTGTACCACCCATTGCTACTGCCTGCTTTGCAGATGACCGTACCTACAAAACTTCTAACCAGCACACTGCTACAAGTGTCACAGTTCAGACTATTCCTGGCCCCCAACACGATACAAAATAGCTTGGGCGTCAGGTATTATTTGTTTTTAATGCATACTGAATTATTAAATAATTGCTCTAAATTATACAGACACCGCCACCATGTGGCAGCTTAAGTACCGACGCCGACGATTAAGTGCTGGTGCAGAGCACCCTGGCTCAAAGTAAGCACTGGATTGACCAATCTAAAAGCCCGCTGTGAAAGGAGTTCATGTACCTGGAAATTAATTTAAGGTGCTTCCAACTTTGAGACTTTGCCTTAAATAGTGTTTTTCCAAAAGGAAATTAAGGGGAGACAAAGTACATGGCGGCTTTGGGAAAGAGATATGGTTGCTCATCTTCTATTCCTTGCACATACACAAGTCATTACAAACTCCAGGATACAAGGTGAGCTATTATCTCTCCACCCAATCCATGCGAACAATGCTCGTAACTATCTGAGTACAATTTTGACTTAAAAAAACCTGCCAAGATGAGACAAAATGAGAAGGTTTAGCAGAGAGCAAAGTGTCTTTAAAGTTTGTTTTGATTCATACGCTCTATGATTCACTCAGGCTATTTTTAAAGCGATGTTTGTTAGTGTTAAAATACACATTTTTGACATACACAGCCACTCACACACATATTCAGAAAGGCAAAAACATGCACTCACAACTTTATTTGCTGTTTACACTGAATCAAGGGTAAAGTATAAGATGCGGGAGCCCAATTGTCTCTGTTTAATGCCAACTTTTCCTTCTAGCGTTATGGAAAAATATAGCCCCCAAAAGCTCCAGAGTTTGCCTACTACTGTCATAACCGTCTAAAACACCCCATGAAACTTTGGACTAGAATACAGTGTACAGAAGACCACAATTCTGGAGGCAAGCACACCTCAGCTTCATTTTGTAATGTTATGAGCACAGCCTGCTGTCCTCAGAGCTTTTATGAGCACAATGTGATATTTTACATCTGCAAGAGAGGGCAGCCAATACATATGATGATATTGAAAAGATTTCATATAAATCTATGGTTTGGCCATCTGAGCTGGGAGACATGACAGTACTGACTGCTCCAGAAATCCTTTAGTCTCTTCTTTACTAAAACCCCAAAAATTTCCTTGGAAATTTCAGCTAGAACGTACCATTTTTATAATATATAACCATATTCTGCTCATATTTTTCTCCCCCTCATGCACCATGAAAATAGTCACACACTTATAAATCTAGCACAGATACAACTGGATTAATAGGAATGTGTGTGTGTATGTTGCGTTAGTATGTCATCTTTCGCAGTAGGTGACGCAGAGAAGTCAAAGTAATGGGCATATTCAGAAGATTCGCTAAAAATCTGATTTTTTGCAACAAAAGTTTATTTTAAAGTGTGGTACTAGAAAACAAATACTACTTTTACTTTCTTACCAAAACATGTATTTGTCTAGGAGAATTTACAACTACTTTGTTGCTGCTCTTTATATAATATTAAGTTACTATGTCATCTCTTTCATTATTTAGTAATTACTTCATATTTTAGTTACTAGTTGAACAAGGTTTATAATTACATTTTAGTAATATTGATCTTCGAAAAATAATGCATCGTAAATTATTAGACCGAATTACACTTAATTAAACAGGAGTATGAATTGAGATAATCTGGAACTAATAGAGTTTACAACATCCTAAAAACAGATTTTCTCTTATCTACTTTATAGTGTCATCCAGAGAGCTCATGTGATTCCTTCTTTCTCTGTCTTCTTCAGATCATAATGATAACTTCAGAAATCATGTCAACAATTAGGTATTTTGTAGCACCTGACTCAAATTTCCCAAATTGTCACTGGGGACTTTTTCTACACCATTCATCCAAATATATTTATTGTGGACATGAATATCTAATGAACAAAATTGATAACTACTTGACTTCATTTCTAAATGTACCTGTGCTTGCATACTTTGTTCCAGTTTTCTTCTTTGCTGCTCTTATTAAGGAGAGTACATTGGGTATGATTGTATCTTGCCCAGGTGTAATGAAAATCTTACATCTGTTCTCTCTGGACAAATCAGATCGTGTTGCTATCTGCTCCTTGATCACAGAAGCCAATGCTAGCAAGTGTGTAGTAAAAAAATAATTGAAAAAGCCCGGAGATCCAGCCACTAGACTACATTTCTATATCTGTTCGGAGCCCAGAGCAAATTACACTGAACTCTTAGAAGCAAGCTTAATGCACAATACTTTCAAAATCAAATTACCACCAAATTCCATCAGCAGTCGACCTAAGAGCTCTTTCCTCATCCACCAAGCACTGCTTCAATTTCCATGAACTCATTCAAGCCCCCAGTCACCAAAGAATGTCAATAGCATACTTAAATAATTTGTGAAAGAAGTAGTTAAACTTAGTGCAAGTGCTAATCAATCAATCAGGATTAGCAGAGCATGGCTGCTTCACCCTTGAGAGTTTCTTGAGGCGCTGTGGAGTCATTCTGCGGGATGATGGTGCCTGTTCCTATTAGCTGGACATCTACGTCTTGAGGTACTTCCTGAACGGCTGGAGCGATGAAGAGGCTCTGAGATGCAGGGTATTGCAGGTTTTATCTGCCAGGTGGGAGAAGGAGTGGCCTCCGCTGTTTGCTTGGAGGATGGTTGGGTAGCTGCTAGGGAGAGGGATTCAGAACGGAGTTCCTTGGTAGGTTGGTGGATATTCTCTGATTTGTTGAGGTACGCTGAGCCTTTGTTTAGTAGTTCCTTGTAAGCATGGGTGAGCAGCTTGAACTCGTATCTCTTTTCGTCTGGTAGACAATGACGTTTCCTGAGGTGAGGGGTGATGTGCATCTGTCTGGGGAGGTCGAGGATGAGTCTTGCAGCTGTGTTCTGTATGTCCCGGACTTTCCTCATGATTTGGGCTATGATTTCTAGATAGAGGGGGTTGCCGTATTTGAGTCTGCTCGTGACAAGAGCTTCTGTGACATTCCACCTAGTATTGGGTGGGAGCCATCTGAAGTCCTTCCTGAGCATTCAGAAGGTGAGGAATCAAGCTGAGGAAATGGCGCAGACCTGCATCTTCATGGATAGCTAGCTGTCAGGGATGATGCCAATGCTGTGGCTGTGTTCGGTGGGTTTAGGGGTTGGGCCCAGCCTGGATGGCCACCATTCATTGTTCCAGAGGGTGTACTTGCCTTTCCAGAAGATGTGTACTTCTGACTTGTCTGTGTTGAGTTCCGGATCTGCTGAAAGTGCCCTTGCCCGTGACTCCTTGGCGGCGTTTGCTCCGGGAGAAAGCTGTGCCTTGCTGTGCCTTCAGGAGAAAGCTGTACCTTGCCGCACCCGCTCCGCGGGTGCCGCTGCGTCGTGAGGGCCTGTGGAGAGCATCCTTGGGGCACAGCCTGAGGGAAGGGCTGTGTGTGTGCCGACCAGAACGCCGCCGGGACTCCAACTCCCAGGAGCCCCAGCGGGACACTGCACACCTGGTTCGCGTTCTGGCCTGAGCCCCGCCCCTGACCACCGCACTGTAGAAAACTGTGGGAAGTCCAGGGAAATATTGGGACACATACCGGATCTGCTGAAAGTGCCCTTGCCTGTGACTCCTTGGCGGCGTTTGCTCCGGGAGAAAGCTGTGCCTTGCTGTGCCTTCAGGAGAAAGCTGTACCTTGGGGCACAGCCTGAGGGAAGGGCTGTGTGTGTGCCGACCAGAACGCCGCCGGGACTCCAACTCCCAGGAGCCCCAGCGGGATACTGCACACCTGGTCCGCGTTCTGGCCTGAGCCCCGCCCCTGACCACCGTGGCATTGCTCATAACGGATTACCATACCCGCCTAGCGGGAGCAGGCGGGAGCAGGCCGGGAGAAGCCCGGGAAAAGGGCGGGACCATCTGGGGCCAGAAGAGGCCGGGCCAGGCCCCATCTCTGAGACCTACGTTTTGGTGACTATTGCTCAAAATATACCTTAATTGCTGACGATTCACATATTGACACTATTGTTTATCAGCCACTTTGTCAATAATGTCCACACGTTCGGGTAAATCGCTCAGAGGGGGGGGGGGACCCCGTGTTAGGGACAAGGACCGGTTTATAATCAGAGCTTGTTCGGTGGTCGAAAAGGAGATAGCCCTTGTAGAACGGAGGCTGTCTCGTGAATCCTTTGGCCAGAAACGCTCCTCACTGGGTCCTCTTGCTTTAGCCCCTTCGCCAAAAACCATTGAACCCCCTATCCTGCTTGCGAACGATTCCACTAATACTCAACAAGCCAGGATTAACGAACTAAGGTCAAGCCTTGATAACCTTTCCAACAGGGTGAAGGCGGAAAATGGAGGTACTAGCTCTATCCCAGTCCCCATTGAGATAAATGCACTGCACAGAGTCTCTGTTCCTGAGTTACCCCTTATAACCATTCATGAGGAAAATTCTGATACTCCCGTTGTTGTCCCTGCAATAACAGAGGATAATCCAACTGTACCACTACCCCTAGTGGCCACTAAAAGGAAGCGAGCTATTTCACCTCATAGTGATCCTCGCTCGAAAACTCATAAAAGGCTAAAGAAAAATTTCACCAAAGTGGGTAGGCCTAGTAATGGAAGGGGGACTGTACAAAGTGGAGTAACGGCTCAGTTGGGAGGTAGGCCATTACACAGTGATATCGAAATAGAACCTGAGAATGTGACAAGGCATCCCCACACGTCTTCCATGACCTTGGGCCTGATACCGGAATCTCCTCTCATTGCACAAATAAAGCAGATGGTATCCGCCATCTTGTCCCCAGTGGTTGAAAGACTAGATGGGCTAGTTCTAAGGTTAGATAAATTTGAGCAGGTTTCCTTAGATAATTTTTGTGCAATAAAAAAGCTGGTGAAATTACACTCAAAACTTAGAGAGGATGGATCACCAGCAGAACTGGGAACTGGGCTACCAAGTAATAAAGACATAATATTATGTTCTAGAAAGGGAGGATCAGAAGATACATCTGGCATATCTGCCGCAAAAAGCAGGCCAAATGGACAATCTGAATGCCCCAAAAAAGCCAGGGAGTTGGTCCCCACTGCGAGTACAAGTATTATACCAAATAGAGAGGTGCATGATAGACGGGGGGGTGGAAGGGATCCTGCATTATCAGAGGTATCAACACCCACTAAAGATAAGTCCAGGAATAACGCACAAACACTTAGCGAACCTGTAAACGTGATACCTGCCCCTATAAACGCTGCTGTAAGAGATTACAAGCCCAAATCAACACCAGCTGCGGATCTCCCACCCGGGTGTCAACCATATTTGGTTGTTCTAACCGGGGTCCCGCCACTAAAAGATGATCGCAGCGAATCATATAATGAGCTCAAAAATAAAACCTTATATTGGCTAAGAGAAAACAGACTGTCAAGTGATTCATGTCAGGAGGGTGAGCTGGGTGGGAACTAGACCCAAGGATATAAATGGTGATTGTATTTTGGTCAATTTTAAACACCCTTCAGTAGCTGAGCTAGTATATAGACAGGAACCACAGGGGACGAAGTCAGTAATTGGTACCCGAGATCTAAGCTACTTCTATCCAAAGGAAAAAATTACAGGGTACAGAGATTTGCCTCACCAAGCTGCAAGATCTAAGGGGTTAATCTCTTCTTTTCCTACTTTCTTTGATTTCCCGCCACTTGCCCCACAGAGCTCCAACTGGGACTTGAATGCCAATGGCCAATGGTGGGGCTACTGACATGGCGTTCCTCTTTTTTCTTGGGCCAGTATTAGTTCTTGGTACCAGACCCCTGTATGTTCTGTCCGAGACCAATTGCCTGAGGTTCCTCTTTCCTACCCTTTAATGGATAACAAAAAGATACATAAAGTTAACAACATACAACCTAACAGCCCTGAACTCACTATAACTACCACCCCCAAAGCTGGAACTTGTATATCGCTGCCCATTAATAATGTTGAAAAAGAGAATTTACTGATTAACGAGTTGCCCGTTAGTGGATCGGGGAAAGAGCCACCACCACCAGTCTTAAGAGCCATAAAACTCATCTCATGGAATATTGCAGGGGTGTGTAAGAACTTACAGGACGATGTCTGGTGCAGTCATATGGAGGAGTACGACATCATCCTGTTACAAGAGACTTGGGCTTTAGAAACCATCCACAGGTTAGGCTATAAAACCTTCCACTGTGGAGCACTCCCCTCTAAAAGAGGTAGACCCTCTGGGGGATTAATTATTTGGGTACGTACCAGCTTGAAAGTAGAGGTATCTCCTCTTGCTCTTCCTTCACAAGACCTTTTAGTATTAAAATGACATCACAGAGACTGGGGGAGCTCTTTATCATCAACGTGTACAGTAGACCCAAACCCCTAAACCAGGAATCCCAGGCCCTGGAACAACTGGGCCTTTACCTCAAACATTGGAGACAGATTCTGGGATCCTCACAGGTGGAGATTTCAACTGCCGCTTTGAACCCTTAATGGGCCTGGAAAACCTCTTTGAAGACCAGGATACAGCAAACGATATTCCAGTATTAGATAGTTTTGGTCCAGTGATGAGCTCAGTGGCAGCTATTCAAATTTTACAGCTGTCCATGACACATGATCTGAGGGCATGTAATGGTCGCTTCAAGTCAGATCAACCTCCGTCTCATACTTTTAATAGGGGTGACTCAAAATCCTTGATAGATTTCATAATGGTTTCTATTAATTTATGGCACTTGCTCTTGGACTTTAATATAGAATGTAGAACCGAGAGCGACCATTACCCATTATGCTTATCGCTAGACCCTGGAAGTTTTTTAGAAGCAACTGGACCAACTGATCTAGCAATGGATGAGGGAGAAATCCAAATCTCAAATAATAGGCGGGCAATTAAGTGGCCTTACATTTTGGCTAAAGATGAATTGATGGAAAGCATTTATAATGCTTTTTCCAATACTATTAGCCAATATAGTCACTCCAGCCCAGGGTCCCAGGAAGTTCTTGACATGCACTATCGGCTGGTAAATTCTTTGTCACCCCTCCTGTGTAAGTTCTATAGGAAAGACAAAGCAAACAAAAACAAACACAGCGAGTCAGGGAACCCCTGATATAACAGTGAATGCCGGCTAGCAAAAACAAACTTAGTCCATGCTGTTAGGTCTAAAGATCCACAAGGTATAAGAAATGCTAGAGAGAAGTAAAAACTCTTATGACCTCGGCCAAACAAGAATGGTATGATTCTATTTGGGAGGATCTCCTCAAAGCATCTAGGGAGAGGGATCATTGCACTTTCTGGAGCTTGTTCTCCAAGCGTAAAAAATCTGAGAAATTCCTAAATGATCACTACCTAGATGAGAACACCTGGTGCGACCATTTTGCAAACCTTTACCAATCTAAAGAAATGATTATACCCAAAGGCCCAGAGGAGCTAGATGCAGCATTAGAGCTAGGGACGCTTCGGTTCAGCCAGGAAGAGACATTGGTGGCAATCCAGGCAGTTAAGGCTGGAAAAGCTCCAGGGCCAGATAAAATCCCAGGGGATCTTTTTAAACACGACACGGAGGTATGGTGCCCGTACATAAATTTTCTTTGCAATTCTATAGTGGCAGGAACACCAATCCCTGATACCTGGAAGGGGGCTGAAATTGTTACTATTTTTAAAAAGGGGAACAGTTAAAATCCCGCCAATTACAGGCCAATCAGTTTAATTGATATTTTACAAAAAAAAAATTTTGCCAGACACATTTTAAACCGACTAATAGAATGGATGGAGGAGGGTAAAATTCTGTCCGAGTATCAGGCTGGGTTCAGAAATAAGACAAGCACAGTAGACCAAGTGTTTAGATTCATGTGTATATGTTGGAAATACCTAAATATAAGGAAGGGCACACTGTATGTAGCATTTATGGATCTACGGGCAGCTTTTGATCTGGTCCCTCGTGATCTAATGTGGTACACTCTGGGGGCAATGGGAGTCCCTTCGGAACTCTTAAGAGAACTTATCAGGTTACATGTAGATAATTATGCTAAAGTCCGTTGGGGAAGTAATGGGGAGGTAACAAAAGCCATTCCAGTTTGTAGGGGGGTACGGCAAGGATGCGTGCTGGCCCCCACACTCTTTTCCCTCTATGTAAATGATATCCCCTCATATCTATCGAGCTGTAACCATGATTCCCCTAAACTAGGAAAGGAGGTGGTCACTGCTTTATTGTTTGCTGACGACACAATACTTATCTCTCAAACCCCAAAGGGCTTGCAAAATTTGGTTAACCAATTTAATAAATATTGTGATGAAAAGGGGCTAGAAATTAATTCTTCTAAAACCAAATACATGGCCCCGAACCCACAAAAGTCCTTCAAAAAGAATCTAACACTACACAATGAAAAATTGGAGTATGTGGATAGTTTCAGTTATCTAGGCATAACAATAGACAGTAAAATGACTTGGAAGGGCCAGTTGGAAAAGAGCAGACTGTCTCTTAAACAAAACTCACTTCCTATCCTGAAAATCCATGGGGGGAGTCTCTCAAAGGCAATATCACCAGCCCTAGATGTATTTAAGTCAAAAGCACAATCTGCGGCGCTTTACGGTGCAGAAATCTGGGGACCTTATTCCAGTAAGAATTTTGAGAGAGAAGAAAATAACTTTGTACGTCGTTTACTTAGAATTCCTAACAGAACTCCACTTCTCCCAATATTTTTAGATATTGACCTCAAGCGTACAGATGCATATGCAACTTTAAGACCGCTCATGTACTGGGTTAGACTGTGGACTACGCCTGAGTTGTCCAGTTATAAAAATGGGTTAGTGGAAATTATGAGTATGAATTCCTTTAATAAAATTAAATGGTTAAACCACATTTGTTCTTGGTGCACTAAATTGGGGCTAGCCCACTTCTGGAATAATCCCTCAGCTATGACTCCAAATTGTAAACAGCAGCTTAAAAATGTATACTGGGCTTTTGTGAATAACAAAAGATCGCTTGACCCAAACACCGGTATTCTTACACAAAAATGTATGTTAACTAAAGACACTCCCTGCTTCGAACAATTTATGGATGAAATACAGCCTCCACTGATAAAAACTTTGTTTTTGAAATTTAGATACGGAATATTACAAATTAATTCAATAACTAGCAGATGGAGGAACAAACCGGACTGTAATCTTTGTACTTTGTGTAACCAGGAGGCAATTGAAACTACTAGCCATGTGTTTTTCTTTTGTACTGCATATAAGTCTGCCAGGTCCAAATGGATTAAACCACTATGTAAAAACTTGGGGATAAGACAACTTATCGTAGCGGAACGTATATTCGCCTCAAACACCTCGAGGCTGGTGGTATTTACTTTGAGCAGGTATTTATTTAACGTTTATTTGATTAGGAAGAAACATGGCCTATGTATATAAACTCTCCAATCCGTTTATTTTACATTGTGATAATATTCGTGCTGTTTTGGCACTTTTAATTCTGGCTTTTTATCTATTTATATTTGTAGTGCTATTTTTATTATGGTATTGTAATTGTGTGGTGATGCAATAGGGGTTTCTTCTTTAGCAATTTCCTTCTTTCCAGATGTATTGATTTGCCAGTAAAATGTAAAGAAATGATTTTGTGATAATAGAAATTTTATTGAAATGTGAGCTTTTATGTACTTTTATGGCTTTTAGCCGAAATAAAGTTTTTGAATTGAATTGAATTGAGTTTGAGACAGTAGTTGTTTCATCCAGGCTGCCACGTCTTTCATGCATCTTTGGAACTTGTCTTTGATGGTCATTGGGTCATTAGTCATGGAGAGGTTGAGTTGGGTGTCATCTGCGAAGGAGATGATGTTTAGTCCATGGCTCCTGATGATGCTGGCCAAAGTAGTCATTTATATTTTGAAGAGGGTTGGGCTGAGGGATGAGCCTTGAGGTACACCACAGGTGGAGTTCTTAGGGAGCGAGGAGAAGGGAGGGAGGATGATATGAATTCTTCCTCTGAGGTAGGATGCGATCCACTGGAGGACTGCTCCTTGAATTCCAAACTGGTGGAGTCTGTTGATCAGTGTGTGGTGGGATACGGTGTAGAAGGATTCTGTGAGGTTGGGAGGATGAAGGTTGCTGTTTCTCTGTAGTTTAGCAGCATTCTGTTGTCCTTAGCTGCGACTAGAGCGGTCTCATTGCTGTGGTTTGCTCTTAAGCTGGATTTGAGGGGTTCAGGATGTTGTTGTATTCCAGATGTCTAGGTAGCTGGATGTTGACAGCTTTCTTGATGACCTTGGCTAGGAAGGGAGTAGGGAGATGGGTCAGTAGTTCGTAGGGTCTCCTGGGTCCACTGAAGGTTTCTTATGCAATGGTTTCATGTCAGCATGTTTCCATTTCTAGGGGAAATGGGTCATAGTGATCGAGGAGTCGAGGACCTTGGGGAGTCCTTTGCTGATGAGTTGATTGCCTTGGTTGAAGGTGTGGTAGGGGAGGGGTTTGCTGGTGCTCCAGAGTGGATGGACCTCATGATGGACACTGTTTCTTTCTCTGTGAGTGTGTTCCATGAGTTGAGCTGGTGTGAGTGGGCATCAGTCAGCCTGAGGAGGTTGATGACATTCTTGGTGCCGACTTGGGGTGCACAGTCTTGGTAAATGGAGTTGATTTTGTCAAGGAAAAAGTCCACAAGATGTTACAGAGAGCTTGTGAGGGTGTGATGATGTTTTAAGATGCCGAGATGTTAGTGAGTTCCTTGATGCTGCTGAACAGTTCCTTGCTTTTGGTGAAGCTGTCATTGATGTGGGTTGCTAGGTTAGTCTACTTGGTGATTTTCACCAGTTTGTGACATCAGTTGAGGGCCTGTTTGAATCCTTTTTGATCCTAGAGGGTCTTACATGCATGCCATCTTCTTTCCTTCTGTCTGCAGTCGCATTTCTGGTTTTTCAGCTTCGCTGTAAACCAGTTGGAGTGTCGTGTTAGTTTCTTGGGGATAGTGGATTTCTTTGGTGCGACTTTGTCAGCGCTTGCCGTAAGTAATCCAGTTCTCGAAGTTTTCCACCGCTTGTTCTGTGTCTTCGTTGGTGGTGGGTAAGCAGGAGTTGAGGGCATTGGTCCATTGTTGTTCTGATACCTCTGACCAGCTGCACCTTGTCTCCTTGGTAGTGGGGGGGGATGTTGGGTGGTTCAGAGATGACAAAATGGACGCAGTGCTGATTGGTCCAGGTGAGCTCCTCTCTGTGGGTGTATTTTACTCTGTTGCTAGCAGAGAGATAATATTGAGCGTGTGTCCTGCGATGTGGGTGTGGTCAGTGACTAGCTGCTTGAAGCTGAGGTTAGCCATGCTCGCTAGAAGGTCGGCTGTGTTGGCGTCACAAGTGAAACTTGAGGTGTCCTAGGAAAATGTACAGATGCATGTTGATGGCGATGGGGTGGATAAAGTCGGACATTGCATTGCAGAAGGCAAGGCAGGGTCCTTGAGGTCTTTAGGTGAGGGTGCCTCTGTTGGTGGTCTTTCTGTTTGTTTGGAGTCAGAAGTGGAGGTGTTCCATGAACGGAGTGGAGTCGTCTGTGGTGATTGGGCCTTCAAGGTACTCTTTGTAGATTATGGAGATGCCTCCGACGTTTCTGTTGGATCGTTCCCAATGCACAACCTCGTATCTGTCAGGGTCGGCGGCGACAATGTCCATAGCGGATGCTGGGTTCAGCCAAGTTTCTGTGATGAAGATGGCATCAGGGGCATGGGTCGTTATGACGTCCTAGATTTCCATGGCGTGTTTTCCAAGTGAGCATGTGTTGATCAGCTAGCAGTTGATCATTTGGGGGGTGTTGGCTTTGATCTTGGTGGGTGTGTGTGACACAGTGTGGCTGATTGGGGAGGCCTGGGTGGTATCCTCAGTGAGACAGTTAAAGCTGCAGTTCCAGCAGGAGAAAGGTCCTGAGGGAGGTGCAGCTGTTGTTGACCTGGCGTCTGGTGTTCAGGGCTCGAAGATCATCCGAGGTGAAGCGTGGCAGTCCATGGGGGTTGGGGGTCCTGGCGCTGGGTGTGATCCTGGCACTGGGTGTGGTCCAGGTGTATACTCCGCAGGCCCTCTGCGCACATTTGTTGCATGGTCATTATGCGGGACCCATGCTGTGGGAAAATGGATGCTGAAGGGAGAGAGTGGACTTGGCCTCTGCAGGGGGACGTACCAGACACAGCGGGGGAGGAGCAGGAGGCATGCACAGGGGACCACTTGTCCATAGGATGGCAATGCAGGAGGGCCACCTGCGGTGCTGTGGGCCAGAGTCAGGACTGGAGGCAGACGCAGGCTGGCCCTGCCCTGGGAATGGGTAGTCAGGACGACATTGAAGGGCACTGAAAAGGCTCACATAGCAGGACAAGGCTGGCAGGGGTGGGGGGAGCGCTGCAGGGAGGATATTTGCTGAGGAGAAACAGGCGCCGGAGAGATGCCAGTGTGAGATTTATTTAAACGTGCCCTCTGAAAACCTACCAACCCTGTGGTCTCTGACTAGCTGTAGGCAGCCATTCACCACCGGACATGTTTCTGGACCCCTGGGTAGAGAGCCCCTGCTATCTGGGACCAGAAACAATGAATGCATATCCTGGGCAAAGATGTCAAACCTCCTCCCCCAGGATGGACCAGAGCTCCAAGAAGAAGCTTTAAAGGCATGTTGCCTTTGTAATGCAGCCCCAACCTCTGGTGCTAGCAGCAGATGGCAGCCCCTGGATTACACCCCCACTTTGGTGCGGGAAAACCAGCGGGAAAACTTAGAAGAATAGGAGGTGTCACCCTCTGCCAACTCCACCCCTAAGGTGGGGGAGGCAAGGTGAAGCACATCTTTCAGTCTTCTCCATCTTGAACATGAGGGGACCCCTCCAATTAGGGCTAGGTCTATGCCTCCTCCCATAGAAGGGTTGTATAATAGTGGGTTTAGTTTCCCCAGAGAAGGTGCCCATTGGCCCTACCTCGTACTCTACTAAAATGCCCTTCAATCTAGTATTTAGGTGGCTCCCCAGACCTAGAAACTATATCTGCAATGACCTAAGAAAGAAGAAGACCATGCAGAGAAGACTGAAGACCACTACCGGCCTGTCTTCAGCTTTTGCAGGCCTGCAACCTGTCTTGCAGTGAGCGACCTCTGATATCCCTGGGAGGACTGCTGTCTTCGAAAAAGAGTGCAATCTCCAGTGGACAGTGGACCTGTCTTGAAGAAACCTACTTTAAAGACTCTGTATCCAGACAGATATTCGTCTCTTGCCCACTCTACACCCGACACCCACAGCCCAAGTCTGAGTGGCTCACCTGTGCAGTGTAGTTTCCCCAGCAATTCTGACTTCATCTCCAGCGTTGGTTGACCTCTACTTCCCTCCATGATGGCGCCTGCTGTGTGAACCCAGAGGCTTCCCTGACGACGAATGGCTCAGGTAAGAAGCCTCCGACATCGAAAGGCACCCCATGCACCCGAAGCCCCGGGCCTTGGTCAGCTGAACCGATGCTGCCCCTATGACCCCCTAAATCCCAACTTACCTCTGCTGTTGCTGGTTTTCCTCCTGCAACCTCAGGTGCCACGCCTGCAGCCTCTTTGCAAAAAGAAGAATTTCTAATAAAAAAGCATTGGATGCCTGACCTCGAATTTACACATTGCACCCGGCCGCTCCTGTGCCCCTGGTGGTGAATGCTTAGTGCTGCTCTGTGTCCCCCCGTGCTTAACCTAACCCCCAAAGCTTGGCCCCTGCAACCGATCTACTTACATGCAAGCAGTGTGGCTCCAGACACCCCCTGTCTCAATTGGAAAGCATTGGGGCACTCCGATTTTGACCACAGCACCCGGCTGGTGGCGAAATGTTGGTACTTACCTGACCCCTTGCTGACTTTTTTGCTTGAAAGACTAGGATTGTAATTTGAATACTTACTTGTTTAACTGCAATATTGTTTTCCCCATAAGATAACATTGGGCTGTGTTGAAAAGTTTCTAATTGTCGATTTTTCAAAGTGAAAAGTATTTTTTAATTAAAAACGTACTTACCTGATTACAAAGACCTTGGTCTTAAAATTAAATATAAACAAAGTATATTTTTCTAAAATTGGTCTGGATCTCCTTTTTGAGGTCTGTGTCCCTATTTGATCACTGTGGTGCAATAAATGTCTTTTACTCCTCTGTGTTAGGTAAGTCTGCTCGCCCACCCCACTACTAATAGAGCACTTTGGATTTTACATTGAGCCCAGTACACTTTTGGGTAACCCCTGGACTCTGTGCACTTTATTACCACCTAGTAGCAATATCACATACAGAGCCAGCTTCTTACAACTGGCAATCGCATGGGGTATAATTCCAACCCATCGTTCTTTTGTCTACCATGCTACTTCATATTAGATCCAGCCATATGCAAATCAGCATTGATCCTGCTCCAATAGGAATAGTCTTGCCGAAACTACCTAGCCAAGTTCTCTCCGAACCAGAACACAAGCAAGTCAAGACTGGTTTCACCCTGATTGCGCCTCTTCAGTTTGGTGTAGCTTGGTTCCAGCTACACAGTGACCAAGGAATCCATGACTGGACATACCTGTGGCAACTTAGGGCAATCAAAAGGTGATGAGAGGTATGCTTGCAATTTGTCTAACCACTGTCAATCACTCAGGGTAGCTTTCAAACCCATCAATTGTTTGCTCACCATGCCACATCGGATTAGGACCAGTCATATGCAAATCAGCCTTGACCCTGCACCAATAACAACAGTCATTGCTTCATCATCTGATTGTTTGAAGTAATGCCTCAGGGTTAACCTAGTCGTGAGCCCCTTGTTCACTGTGCAACTGGAACCAAGCTACATTGGACTGATGACACCGTTTGTGTTTTTTGAATAAAAAAAACATGTATTGGCAATACCAATATGTCTGGTCAATAACTGAATGAGCAATGCAATACTTCTCTCTATTGTGGGCTGTGACTGCTGTCAGGGGGTTGAAAATCCTGCCAGGCCCTCTTGCCATCATTCTCCTCATGCAGTTTTCTTTTCTGAAGGCCGTGACTACCACCTGAGGATTGCAATATATGTCAGACCTAGATGGCCTAATGGTAAGGAGACAACCCAATCCTGGTGGGTTTTTTTTCTGCCCTGGGTTGTGATTTCTGCCTGTGGGCACAGAGATCAGCCTGGGCTGCCTGCTGTCATTCTCACCAAGTGGTTTTCTCTGTTATGGATAATAATGTAATGTATGCAATGTAAGGTGGATTTGTAGAGTGCTGCTTGTCACCTGTGATGGTTTCCAGGCGCTGATTACACCTACTGCCTGAACGAGGGAGACCTATGAGGCCTAGTTGCAGGTATTTGTAACGGGTGTTTTCTCTGTAGTAGGCTGCAGCTACGGTCTGAGGATAGGAGGGTCTGCCATGCTGCCTTGCTGTCATTCTCAGTAGGAAACTTTCTCTGTTGTGGGCTACAACTGGTGTGAACTAAAAGTTCTGTCATGCTTCCTACTTGTCACTTTCAATAGGCAATGCTCTCTGTTGTGAGCTGCTCCTATTTCCTATGAGTGGCAAGAGCTGCCAGGCCTTCTTGCCTACATTCTCATCAAGCAGTTTCATCTGTTGTGCAGTGTCACTACTCATTGCGGGTAAGGAGACCAGCCAGGCCTACTTACCATCATTTTCGGTAAGTGGGATTTTCTGTTAATGGCAATGAATACTGTCTGAAGTTAGGGAGACCTACCAGGCCAGACTGTCATCATTCTCATCAAGTCATTTTTATAGTCTGGTTCGACAGTGCAGCTGTCACCAGACAATTATGTGCGCATCGCTAGAGAGGGGCGTTGGCCCCGCCCACCTATTGGGACCCAGGAGTACATGTTTATTTTAGGCAAAAGTTGCGTACCTCCACAAAAAATTGCTTGCCCTCCAACAGCTGTGATCATTTTGTATATTTATCCAGCTGCCTGAGCTTGAATTTTCAGTGGCACACACATGACATAGTAAAGCTATTAAAATGTTTTAAATAACTAGAAAATGTATGGTGTTTTTCTCTGGCAGCAGCACAGCTGGGAGGAGGGCAGTCATTAACCTACATAGATGTTTAAGTCTTTGAATCTTTATGTCTGGCTTGACAATGCAACAGTCACCTGACCATTTAATCTACACTCATATTATTCTACAGTTCTCCGCTTCCACACAAATACATATCCATTGCCATGTTATCTTTTTGTCATGTTTCACATTACCATACAACATGCATTGAAAGCCAGACCTATGGGCATTGCCATTGCTTGTTTGTTCTGTACTACCACATCCTGAGGGTAAGTATTTCTGCCAGGCCTCCCTACTGACAATGTCAACACTTTTTTCCCTGTTGTGGTTTGAAACCAGTGCCAGTAGGTAGGGAGCCACACGAGGCCTGCTTGCAGTAATTCTCAGCAAGCATTTATCTCTGTTGCGGGCTGCGATCACTGCTTGAGGGTATGCAGGCTTGCCAAGAATTACCAATGAAATGACTTAATTGGCAGGCAAAGTAGAATAACACAACCACTATCCATAAAAATCCTAAAGTAGGCAAAAAAGATCAACAGAGTCAAAGCATCTCTTTGTATACTGATTTCGAAAACAATTTTGAGATTGCGTAAGCTCTGGCAAGCTACCGAAGCTGCCTCTAGACAGAGCTAAAATGTAAACGATAAAAACACCACGCAGCGCAGCTTCAGGCTTGTGCCAACCATGGCCCATTGCAGAGGATGGAGGCGTTGTCAGTCTGCGGCTTGGTACAGAGGTTTTACATGCAGGTCAGGTTCAGTTTAAACATATTGTCAAGGGTTTCCTTTTGTGTGATCATCAGCACTATCCTGTGTTAGCATTCCAAGGAACATATTTATGAAACACATCAAATGTGACCCTTCTTCCAATTCACTATAATAAAAGTTATGTTTTCTCCCATTTGATTCAGCAGAGATGGTGGAAGATGTCCCATTGATCATTGAGGCAAATACAATAATTCATTGTTCTCTGTGTGATTCAAGCAGATTCTGAAATTTGTATGTAAATGTATGTAAATGTATAGGCATTTATATAGCGCACTACTTACCCGTAGGGTCCCAAGGCGCTTCGACCGCTGCGAAACCCTTCCTGGCTTCCCTGAGAGATGGTCCCTTATTGGGTATCTCCAGGGTGAGACCAGGCATCCCCGGCGGTCTGGTGGGGCCGTTAGTGAAGATGAGGCAAGCTAATGCCCAGAGTTGCCGAGTGTGATCGCTGATCAGAGTGGGCACCGAGGTGAGAGAATTATCGAGTCCGCTGACCCTGGTCCAGAAACCTGCCGCGCCGGGAATCGAACCCTGGTCCCGGGCCGTCCTCTGCTCTCGGGTCTGCCGCCTCTAACCAGTGAGCCACACTACTTCACACCTTCAGAGCACCTGCATGCAGTAAACCTTGTGCTATGTGCAGATGTGATATCATTTACTGTGGAGTTTCCTGGAACGTTGAGGATTATCAGAAGAATATGTGACTGTGAATGTTGGTGCTTTTCATTTGGCGATGTTTATTGCTTTGGGCAGTCATGGCAGAGGGAGCTAAGCTGTTGTTTCCAGTGCACCTACAAGAATACACATTATTTAAACTGCTTTGTTTCAATGGAGATGGTTAAAGGTTTGTGTTAGTCATGGCAAGTTTACCCCTCTCTGAAAACTATGGGCCCGATTCACAGAACTAACTTAAGACAAAATCCTAAACTTACTACTTTTGGTGTTTACAGAAGTTAGGATTTTGTCTTAAGTTTGTCTTAAGACAGACTTAAGACAGACTTAAGACAAAATCCTAACTTAAGTCTGTCTTAAGTCTGTCTTAAAACAAACTTAAGAAAAAATCCTAACTTCTGTGAATACCAAAAGTAGTAAGTTTAGGATTTTGTCTTAAGTTAGTTCTGTAAATTGGGCCCAATGCTCAGGGTGTGTCCAGTTCTTGAAACTTAACCATCTCAGGCGTTCGAATATATTGAACTGCCCATAGATGTAATTTTTTGTTAACACATGGCAAGGATCACACACAAGGATTATCAGTTGTATGAATGGAGTTATCATATTTATGATGATGCAAAATACTTATTATAATAGAATGGGAATTGGCCATGGTGTGACTTTAAGGAATGAACAAACATATTGAATCATATATTGATATTGGAAAATGTCCATGCATTAAGGATGGAAGATTGGAAACCCATTTTAAGGGTATGGTTATTGCTAATTCATTTTGAACCAAGGGAAAAGGAGACTAAAAGAACTGGGCGTTGATCTGTTGATTTAGGGTAATGGTTATGGCTATCCTGGTCTTTCTGGCTCAACAACTAAAACATAAAAATCAGTTTAGATCTTTTTTTGCACAAGTTTCCCGGTAAGTGTGAGGCTGATAGGGAGTCAGTGCAGAAGGAAGTACACCGTGAGTTATCTCAGGGTGTGAGGAATATTTGTTTCGCTCTTGCCTACTTTGACGCAGGTTGGATACATGATTCAGGAAGTCCTGCTAGTGTGTCAGGGAACAACATTCCTGCTGATTTCAAAAGGTGTAAATAAATAATTATGGCATTGACTTCCAGGACATTGATGAGACTGATTATCCATTAACAGGGAATAATTACAAGCCAGATCAGACTTTGGTGTGCCTTAATAACCACAAACAATGATGAAGCACACCTCTGCTGTCGATCACACGATGAGGCAATGCCAGCCCTCTATAATTGGAGCATAACATAGTATATCGAAATTGAAGACAAGTTAATATCTAGGAAACGCATGTCAAGTCAAGTCAAGTCAAGTCAGAAATGTATATAGCGCGCTACATACCCATAGGGTCTCAAGGCGCTTGAGGAAGGGGGGAGATTACTTGTCGAATATCCAAGTTTTAAGTTGCTTTCTGAATGCTAGGTGGTTCTGAGTAAGGCGAAGGTGAGTGGGAAGAGAGTTCCAGGTTTTGGCTGCCAGGTAGGAGAAGGATCTACCTCCCATGGTGGCTTTGTTGATGCGAGGAACAGTGGCAAGGGCTTGGTTGGAGGATCGTAGCTGACGGGAGGGGGTGTAGAAGGACAGTCGTGTGTTGAGGCATTCGGGTCCAAGTTCGTAAAGTGCTTTGTGTGCGTGGGTTAAGAGGCGGAAGGTAATCCTCTTATTTACGGGGAGTCAGTGGAGGTTTTTCAGGTGACCAGAGATGTGTTCTTTATGCGGGATAGCTAGTATGAGCCTGGCTGAGGCGTTCTGGATGCGTTGGAGTTTTTTCTGGAGTTTTGCGGTGGAACCGGCGTATAGGGTGTTTCCGTAGTCCAGGCGACTCGTGACCAGTGCGTGAGTGACCGTTTTTCTAGTTTCGGTGGGGATCCAGCAAAATGTTTTTTTGAGCATGCGAAGAATGTTGAAGCAAGATGATGAGACAGCGTTGACTTGTCTGGTCATTGAGAGTGAGGAGTCCAGGATGACGCCCAGGTTCCGTGCGTGGTCCGTCGGGATGGGTGCTTTTCCAAGGGCCTCTGGCCACCAAGAGTCGTCCCAGGGAAGCCCTTTCCTGGTAAAAGCTAGCTTTGTACACAGCTCCTTCTGCAAAGGTTAGTTCCAATAGAACTTCAACAACTGTGGATTACTCTGCTGCTTAAACTACCCAACATTCACCTCAACATCATGAGCTTTTGACCCATTACGGCAAAGATCATAATACACTGCTTCAATACCATGATTTGGAAACATCTGGATTGTTGGAATCTTTAGGTCCCATGGAGGGAACTGAGATGGCCTATCAGATGTGGGAGAACAGATGTTATAATGATTAATACATATTTGACGTACTTATCGTAATTACGTATGGTTAAGCCTTTATCTTTAAAGTGGATCATGGGATGTTACAGACACTGGTGCAAGAGCGCAGATAAAGGTGATATAATCAGCTTGGGCTCACCCTTATATAGTTCCTCAATATGTAACTGATATCACTTGATACATAGCATACACGTCCAGGAGAGGACAAGACGGGCTGCAAAGGCATCTGAACAAGAGAGGTGGCACTGGAAGGAGGCTGGGTGATTGAATTGAAATGGACTGGGTAAGAGGGTGGTCAGCAAATTTGAATTAGGGGTGGGGAAGAGGACTTCACTGAAGTCAGACAGGAAAGTGGGCGGTGGACAAGGATTAGACAGGTGAAAGTGAAGGGTACATGGGCCTGAAGCACAGACTTAGTCGAACACAGGGATGTCCCTCTAAGAGTGACATCAGCTGTGGTATTCCCCACACATAGGAGTGACAACTGGTCAGCAATCTTCCACAAGCTACCTTATTAGAATTGATCCTCATGATCTCAATACAAATGGGAAGTGAACCATAAAACCTGCTTTTGGTTAGATTCTTACATCCTCATATTTCCGAAATATTTTGAAGGATGTAGAGTCCCTCAGGAACCCGCATTGTCCTTTTTTTGTTTCATATAATTTTGTGCATACACCAAAGAAACTCCGACCTGAATTTCAGGGGATCTTAGTAGGATGCTGCTCAATGAACTTCCAATTCTGGGCGATCAAGTAGTAATTGGAACAGATTGTCACTTCATACTGAGAGAACTCATGTCAGATAGTCAACAGCCACATCTCACTGGCCCTCAAGAATCTCAAATGGCTCCCCATTGAAGATAGATATATCTACAAGACTGCTTGCATCACCCACAAAGCCCTTCATATACATAACACCCCCTACCTAGATACCAAACTTTCAAAGCAGGAAGAGCCAGGACACTGAAAAGCTCCAATTTACTTCTACGCATACCTCCCAAACTGAAAAAGAAATCCTCCAAGACACGCTCATTCTCTGGAAATGCACCTAGGATCTGGAACTCACTCCCTAGGCTCTCAGCTGCAACCCCTCCTTTTCTTGCTTCAACTTGGATCTCAAATACCTACTGCTCAACAAATACTTCAACAAACACACAGACCGAGCTATGTTCCCCAAGCTCACTCCCAACCCAACTAGACCCATTGTGGCAGTCGATTGATTGCTTCCTCTGTCTCTTATGTCATTTACTCCATTAACTTAGCTGTTTTGATGTTCGCATGTTGTAACTACCTTGACTGCCTAATGATTTTCTTTGCATATATGTGTGTACTTCAATTAAACGATCTTGCATTATATGTAAAGCTCTCTGATATCTTTGGGGCCAGCTAGCATTACATAAAACCTATAAATAAATATATAAAACCAGTCCAAAAAAGCTGAAAAACATTAACTGCACAGCTCCCTATCGGGGAAAGCCTTAATTTGGCCTACATTAGACTCCGTGCTAAAAGTGACAACATTTTTAGATGAGAAGGACTAACCATTGATTCTTAGGACAATTATTAATTCCTTTGTATATATTAATTAATCAATCAATCAAGGATTTATAAAGCACATCAAATCACCTGTGACGGTCTTAAGGTGCTAGGGTTGCTTACTGCTCTGTGGTCATCTGCTCATTCCAGCAGCCAGTTCCTTCCTGAATTGACGTAGCAATGAGGTGGTTCTGAGGTGCAGGGGGAGGTCGTTCCAAGCTTTGGCCGCCAGGTGTAAGGAGGAGCATCTGCCACTGTTGCTTCAGCAGATTTGGGGGGTATCTGCAAGGTAAGTGGATCGGAGGTGACTGGTCAGTTGGCAGAAAGTCATAGGTTTGTTGGTGTATGCTGGTCCTTCGGTGTACAGGGCATGGTATGTCTGAGTCAACATCTTTAATTGGCACCTCTTCTGGTTCAGAAGCCAGTGTAGTAGCTCCTTGAGGTGGGGTGTTATCTTGGCTGGCCTGGGGAGTTTGAGCATGAGTCTTGTGCTGAGTTTTTTACTGTCTGTAGTCTCTTCAGGAGATGTGCAGTGGTGTCTCTCGGAGGAAAATGGTGGCCGCAGTTTGATCGGTCGCGGGCTTGCTCCCTCGGACTTCCCATGGCGGCTGAAGAACCAAGGCTCAGATGTGCACCCGGTTAACTGTCTCTTGACCTGTGATTCCTGCGCTTGATTTTTATTATCGTTCCTGTTCTGCCCCGGTGTTGGTGTTCTTGTTGTTCCCCAAGGATGCAAGAGGATCTGCGGGGATTATGGCAAGCCGACTCCCCCAGGCTTCCTGGGTGTGGGCGGAGCAGACGCCTGGAAGCCGCTCTGGAGGTGGGAGGCGGCAGCGTGTGCATGAAGACACAGCGGGCTTCACTCTCTGCTGCTGCGGTGTGTTGGGAGAGGAGCGGTCCATCCGGAGTGTGGTTCCCTGGGCTTGGAGCAGGTAGCGGGGGCCCCGGTCTTGGCATGAAGCTCAGACCTCGGTCTCCAAGGGTGTGTGTAACTTAGCTGAAAGTCGACTGACTGGTGGATTGGCACGTTGGTTCAGGACAGATAAGGAGAGTACCCGACGCCTGAGTGATAATACGGGGAGCAGTGCAGAGGTGGGGCCTGGGTGTCTCACTGACTGCATGGAGAAGAGCGCAAACATTCAAGAGGGCTTATCCCCCCTAAATTGAATAGATACACATCAGCCAATAAAGTTATAACACACTCTGTTTTCCCCCAATGAGTATCCCCGCCAGTAGCAGCAGCAGAAGTTTGAGCTGAAGCTAGAGCTGTATCAGGCCAACAAAACAGGGGCTAGGGGCGCCTGGGTCCCCTTGATGTATGACCCCAGTCAAAGCTAAGTCACAACAAGGCAAGACGAAAACATGGGACAGGAAAAAAAAATTGCAATAAAAACCAAAATGTCTCCATCCTTGAACACCTTTTATCAGGTTATGTCTGCAGCCAAATCACCTCAATTAGCGAATAAAAGTGTGCCTTATTCTACCTCGGGGGGTACCTCAGTCCATTCACCAGTCTCCAAGCCAAACATGCCATCTTTGGCCTCCACCCCAACCCCCCCCGTCTAAAGAGAAGATGGTGGTGGAGAAGAGCTGCAAGCTTGCACAACCAAATCGAGATCAAATCTCCCAGCATTCAAAACCTGTTGAGGCTACTATTGTAAAACGGGATGTCCAGCCAGAGATTAGTCTTACCAACAGATACTCAGTGCTGGGGGAGCAGGAAGATTTAACACAAGAATTCGATCGAGACCGGGGCCAAGTGCAGGGAAAGTGCGGTGTGGAGCAACATCTTTTGCAGAAGGATGGGACGGGGCATGAGGGGGAGCAGGTCTCTGCGCATGTGGTGCAAACGGAAGATCGGGGCAGTATGGCCAGTCAATCTGGAAAGCATAAGAATCAGGCTCTCCCTGCTTCTGCAGATCCAAGTCCTTCCACGTCAACTTCAAATGCACACTCTCTAGCAGATCTACTCTTGGCCATGAAGGAAGAGATGGCATGCAGATTTACAGTTTCTTAAACTAAACAGGCAGAATTGGCCATAGGTTCCTGTTTCAGAGGCAAATCAGGCTGCAATTCTATCATCTTGCGTGATCCTTGCTAAAAAGCTGGAGGAGATCACAGCAAGGACTGAGGCTATTGAGGAAGAAATTCCAAAATTGAAAGAATCAATAGTGACCACCACCTCCTGGTTAGAGACACTCTCCTCCCAGAACAAAGAACTGAAGGACGACCTTGAATGTTTAGAGAACCACTCAAGGAGAAATTTTCTGAAACTCATAAATGTCCCTGGAGCAGTGGAGGGGGAGGATATAAGGGGGTTCCTGATCACTTTACTGAAGGGCACAGTTCCTAAAAGTCACCCGAATATCGATCTTAATTACGAAAACCAAAGAGTTCACAGGGGCCCCTTTAAAAGAAAACAGGGAAGGCAGAAACCTCGCAAGATCTTTTAAAATTTTGTCTCATATTCTGTGAAGGAGCTTATCTTGTCAGCTGCTCTAAAGGAAGGGGTCATCTCCTTTTCACTATCTGACCGATCCCCCTTTTCTTTTTCCAGCAGATCCGACATCTCGCATATAACGGCCACAAGACAATGGGATTTGGAGAAAAGATTAGAGGAGCTTAATAGTCTTGGGGCAAAAGCACAATTGAGGTTCCCTGCTACTCTGCGGGTGATGTGGAACAACCACATGCACATGATCCGATCCACAGAATAAGTTGACACTCTCATTGCCAAAATTCATCTTGAAAAACAGGGAGGGAAGTAAGGGAGGAACATGGAGGTCTTTTCTGGGAGCTTGTTTTTTTTGGCCCATTCTAAAATAGTTACTAAGTTAGCTTCATCAGGAAGCACTAATAGATAAAATAAAGCAGGTGCTCAAGCACCTGCATTTTATCTATTAGTGCTTTCTGTTGAAGCTAACTTAGTAACTATTTTAGAATGGTGCTGGCAGCTTGCCGGCGCCGTTCTAAAATAGTTACAAGCTTGAAGCTTGAACTTTTGCCCTACGGATCCGTTCTGCTCGCGGATTCACGGATTTTTGGCAAATACGCGGGAATTCGCGGATCGCGAATTTGCCGAAAATCCACAAAATCCGCGAGCGGAACGGATTTTGTGCCCATGCTTATTCTTCACAACAATCAATAAGCAGTCGTGGGGTAGCAATAGTGGGAAAGAAGGGGGTTCCCTGTAGATCTAGATCCTCCCTAGGACCTGATATCCTCTTGGTTAAAGTACAACTTACAGCTCTCACTGAAACCTCCAGGGATGCGCTTGATGCTCCTATACCAATAGAGGAGATAAGGAACCAAATAAAGAGATCAAAAAATAAAAAAGCTGCTGGTCTTGATGCCCTCCACAATGAAATATATAAACTGTTACAAGATGATCTTTTACCTGTACTTCATATGCTATTTAATTCAGTTTATTGCTCTAATGGGGTGATGCCTAAATCCTGGAGGGAGGTCACAATAGTCCTAATATTAAAGACAGGAAAGGACCCTTTGTTGACCGACTCTTACCGTCCGATCTCCCTGCTGAACGCCGATTATAAGATCTTTACGGGCGTTCTAGCAGGGAGATTGGCGAAACTGGCACCCAATTTAATTAATTCCGATCAGAAGGGTTTTATGGTGGGGAGAGCAATCCAGGAACAAACCCAACTGTTGATTGGAAATCTTGACCTAGCGGAGATAAGGGCGGATCCCCGGCAGTAGTGGCTATTGACGCTGCTAAGGCCTTCGATCAGGTGTGTTGGAGGTATCTATGGGGGGTCCTAGAGGTCATGGGTATGGGGCCGGTATTTGTGCAGACTGTAAAGCATTGTTACCTGGGCGCATCTTTGAAAATTCTTTTGAATGGTTCCTTGAGACCCCAAGCTTTCTTATCCAGTAAGGGATAAGGCAGGGGTGTCCCCTGCCCCCCCTCTTGTTTAATATTTATATTGAGCCTTTAGCTCAAACTATCATATTGGATAATATCATCATTCCGTTTAAATCATCAAGCTATGAGTGCTAGTTGGCATTGTATGCTGATGATGTGATAGTGTACACTAGTGATCCAGAGCTTGCCATCCCACAACTTGAACACAGGCTAAAGGAATTTGGTATGATTTCAGGGTACCTTGCTAATTCGGCTAAGACCGAAGTGGTGTGCTGGAAAACCTTATACTGAGGCGGCCCCACTAGCAATGAATTTAGATACCTAGGTATTAAAATCGTCAATGACTTAAACAAAATCCCCCTGATGAATTTGGGGAAAATTGAAAAGGAGATTGAGTATCTTTTTACCAAATGGAAAAACCTCCCTTTGACCATCTATGGGAGGGTAAATCTTGTGAAAATGTCTGTGCTTCCAAAACTGACATACATTTTCAATGCAATTCCTTTAACTTTTCCCCCAAAAAATATAAATAGGATTCAGGAGAAGATATGTAGTTTAATATGGGGCAAGAAAAGTGCTAGGATGTCATGGAAAAAGCTTAGAAGGAAGCTGCTTTAAGGCGGGTTGGCCCTCCCTGACATTAATTGGCATTTGATAGCTTTTCAATTGAAGGGCATTAGGATGCTGCTGACTAGTCCAGCGGAAATTGCGTGGGGTAGACTGCTCGGGGAAATGGTGCTGGCTGAGAGAGTTAGTGGACAAGGAGGGTTTTCTATATAAATTTGCGGTCCAAAGGTGTTTTAAATGGGTCTACCTACAGGTTTTAAAAACAGGCCTGACTACCTGGTATAAAATCAGGCGCACTAGGGGTATAGGTTATTTTTCCCACTTTGCCCCTATTTAAGATTCCCCAGTGACCCCACTTTGTCTTTGCCATAGCTTGGCTACCCGATTAAAAGTTCCAGTTTAGTGAGGTGGTCGGATCTGGTGTATTCAGACGGGATCCTCCCTTGGGAAGTTTTACAAGCTAAGATAGGCCCTCTTTTTTCCAGGTTCAAGTTTCTCCAATTAAGATCATGGTACGAGGCAGAAGTAGGCGAAATCACCAGGAGGTGGGAGCTTGAGCACTTATTACAAGACCCCTGGCCTAAAAAGAAAGAAATATCTCTTTGGTATGCAAAATTTCTAGAAGCAGAGGAAACTAAGGTCCCCTCCCAAATATCAGTTTGGAATCAAACACCACTTGCCCATGGTAATGAAGGATTCTTTGAACCATCACTGAAGACACTATAAATATATAAAACCTGCCGGTCTGAAGAAAAATCTTTCTTTTGTGATTAACAGGCTTTATTATATTCCGGCCAAGATCCTCAAATTCGCCCCGGACCCGCCGCCAAGTTGTCCTTGATGCAAACTCGGCAATACCAATGATATCCACATTTTTTTTGAATGCCTGGAGTTAAGTACTTTTTGGAAAAATGTGGGAGATACTTTAACATCCATTTTTGAAATCAACATAGAAATAGATCTTCACTTGGTGATTTTTGGTAAGAATGATTCCACTAGTGGGGCGCTCCCACAGGACCAAATGGGCTTGATGTTATATCTGGGGCTTTTGGCGAGGAGGGAGATCTGCATTAGATGGAAGGCTACAATTCCTCCATGGAGGGAAGACTGGCTTAAAGCCGCCCTCAACATGGCACCCTTAGAACAAGTCGGTAGAGAGGGAAGCCCACTTAGTATCTGGCTTCCATTGTTAACCCCTTCGATGCTGATGACAGAACGGTTCAGTCATCAGCATCGGTTGAGCTGTGCTGATGACGGAACCGTTCCGTCATGACTCCGCCCGCGCAAGGCGTAGTCAGCATGGGCGCGGAATTCGCGCCGCACGGATGCGTTTAAGTTGGGGTCGGTGACTGCGGCTGATCAACCTTTAATTGATTAATATAGGTCCTGCCCTTAAGTCCAATGATTACACCAGTCCTCAAATACGTGAGAAAGGCCTGGTAGGCCTAAATGGACGCAGTGAGCCTAAGGGCGCCCAGCAGCAAATGAAAAATCGGCTTGTCAAATATGTTAATGTTTTTGTTGAGATGAGTAAAGAAAAAAAAAGTGTGTTACCGTAGTCCAGTCTGTTGGTGATGAGGGCGTGCATAACTGTCCTCTGGTGTTGACTGGCAGCCACCTGAATGTCTTGTGGAGCATGCATAGGGCGTGGAAGCAGGCGAATGAGACTGCCTTTACCTGTTTCATCACAGATAGCTTCCTGTCCAAGATAATGCTGAGGTTGTGGGGGTGGTCTGTTAGGAAGGGTGATGGGCCAAGTTCAGCAGGTCTCCATAGCGAGCTGCTGTGCCCAAAGATGAGGACTTATGCCTTGTCAAAGTTGAGCTTCATCCAGTGGATGACTTACATTTACACAAATGTATCTTGCCAGTCTGAAAATGATTGGGTTAAGTACATAAGATCCGAGATCCAACATCAACAGCAGTAGAAGGCGTTCCTCCATGTCCTTCAACCATCAGAACACTTCCTGGAATACCGATCACTTTGATAGGGAAATCTAAAGACACTATTAGAAGAGCAGTCATGCAGTAAGAGTGAAGATATAATCATGGGTATGTTATTGCAATGAGATCTTCAATGTGTGGGCAGATATTTCTGGAGAGATCCATGCATACAGATGTTTCTCAGAAGTGCTGATGGTTTGCAGACGTTGCCGGTATTTGAGAAGTGTGTGCTTGCTTTTCAGTGCTATGAACATGTTTTCCTTTAAGTTGGATAACGTAACTGCTCTTTGACTGACAGCGTTGAGGAGTTTTGAGATCGCAGACTCTCCATGGAAACAAATGCAGTAAAACGTGATAATACACAATTTATATTCATTAAAGTCACCTGTGTCCACTTCTCCAACAGCATGTCAGGCCAGGTGCACAAAGGAGTGCTAAAGGACATTTGCTGCAGCACTTTACTATAAAGGGAGGGTAAACTGCGAGCTAACTGTTATTGTTTATGCTCCCTTTGGACAACAGTGGAGAATGAAATGTAGTAGAATGGAAAATCAGAGTGAATCAGAAAAATATTGCAAGTGTGGATCCAGCAAAGGGGAGTGGGAGTAAAAAAAGAATATGCACAAAGGGTACGGAGCATATCTGTATGAAGGAAAATTCATGTTCATGCTATTGTGGTGCTACTGTGGGGGGTTCTTAGCACATGTGCAACCAGGATAACATCACAACTGAGCTGGCCACTATGCCACTCTGGCATTTTCCCTGCTGGCTGAAAACCAGGTGGCTACTTTCAGAGTTGGATGGGCCGCCGTATTCCATTCATGAAACCATTATACCTTATTTTAGTCGTAGCCTCCTCTCCTGCAGTGTGCGGCTGGTTTTTAATGTTTGGGCAGGGCTGATTTTGGTTTGCACCACCATCAGACTGGATACACAGGGGGGCAAAGAGGAAAAACAAGGCACCAAGACATCTGCCTCTAGGCACCCAGGATCTGAAATGTCACCCCAAACCTGCTTCAAATTAGGAAACAGCTGAATACCCTCCTCACAATATCTGGAAGCAGTAACTGTGGTCTGGCTCTCTCAGATCCCCGTAACTCCTTCAGTCACTCGTTTCTGATACATTTGCGCCTGTACAGCACTCCTCTTCCTTTAGGCTAGGTTTGCTCTGTAGAACAAAATACCACCTACATACTTGTCAATGTACTCTCCTCACCCAGTCTACACTCTTGGTTCTTGACACCCTGATGCTTGACTCACCCTCCTCTCACCTCAATTCTAGTGTTGCAAATGCAATGGACTGAGATCACAGAAAGGCAATCAGCTTTCCTAACAGTCAGTGAACTGCTCAATATCCATATATGAGCAAAAGAATGATGGATTTAACCCATATCTCTTGACTGTGGGTGAATGTTTTGATTTGTTCTGCATTCCGTCCATCAATTGTGTGTCTTTTGCTTTCTCGCCCTAAGCCTGGGTATGCCCAGACGTGGGTCCCTGGCTCACTGTGCCACTGGATTCAAGCTATCCTGGCTGATGAGGGGTGAAACCCTGAAACCGGTCCTAATGCTTGTTTCCGGTCTAGGGAGGATCTGGCTTGGCAGTTCGGGCTGAACTGTTCTCATGAGGCACAGAGTCAAGACTGATTTGCATATGGCCACGTGTAAACTGGGGTGACATGGTGAGCAGAAGATTGATGGATTTAACCAATATCTCTTGACTGGGGGGTGAATGTTTTGCTTTGTTCTGCATTCCGTCCACCAATTTTGTGTCTTTTGCTTTCTCGCCCTAAGTGCACCATGTATGCCCAGACGTTGTTCCCGGACACACTCTGCCACTGGATATAAGCTATCCTGGCTGATGAGTGGTAAAATCCCGAAACCAGTCCTAGGATGCTTGTTACAGGTCCAGGGAGGAACTGGCTTGGCAGTTCATGCTAGATTGTTCCCAGGAGGCACATGATCAAGACTGATTTCCATATGGGCAGGTCAAAACTGGGGTGGCATGATGAGCAAAAGAATGATGGATTTAACCCAGATCTCTTGACTGGGGGTGAATGTTTTTATTTGTTCTGCATTCGGTCCAACAATTGTTTGTGAATATCCAAATGATAACATGGGACTTAGGCATCTAACACTAACAAACAAAAAATATAATTGAATTAGCTTTAACCACCTAAACTCCTGGGCCAGATAAACACAAAGGTAAACTTGCACTTCTCTGTAAGTTTACGATTGTTTGGTATTCAGAAATATACTACTCTCAAATCCCTTTGTGAATAGCAAATAATCCTAAACTTACACAAAAGTGTAACTTTACCTTTGTGAATCGGCTCCTTGGTTGGCCCCAAAATTTTCTTTTACCTACAGAAATGCCATTATGTTAACCTGGTGTTAGACCTAGCATCCTTGGTGTGGTTTTCCCCAAACATTGTGCCTTCAGACCTCCTGTTTTTACTGACTTCGGTTTTGCTGGCCTTAAACTCTGCACATTTTACCACTACTAACCAGTGGTAAAATGCATAGGTTATATCCCTAAAACATGGTAACAGTTGCTTATACTATATTGGCATATTTAATTTACTTGTAAGACCCTAGTATAGGGGCACTACATGTGCCCAGGGGCTTTAAAGTAAATACTACTGATGGAGCAAGTATTCTCACGTTCAGCGACTTGCTTGAATCAAGAACCTCAAAATAATGTTAATTGACTAATTCAACATGTTTGTCTTACTAATATTGCACATTTCACACTACACGGGGTGTCCCAGCGAAGCTGGCCTATGTGTTTATTAATACTAAAACGCTTGCCTCTAAAATGGCCGCTGCTTTGTGAGAATTTAGTCTGCGCATGCGTCGGTCATACCCATGTGATGTGACGAACTCGCAGTTCAGGAGGGAAAACTGTTGCTCATGCACAGTGCACTTAAGATGGGCGCTTTATTTCTCACATGCTACGTGCTTGCAGTGCCGCTTTCGCAAAGCTGTTTGTTCTGCCTAACTCCTAATGCTATAGTTATTATAAAGTAAGGGGTGTAGTATAGCCAATCTCGGTATACAGTGTATTCATTTTTTCTGAATTTCTAAATTGTTTTCGCTTACTTTTCATGTAACATATTCATTTGGGCCGGAGAGACAGTTACGGCTCCGTGTTTGAAGTCCCTATGGTCCCAGTCACGTGATGGGGGAAATGAACCTGGCTGCAGTGGAAATCAGCCATCTGGCAGCCAAAGCTAAGATGCTCCTGGGAACCTGAACTCCTACCCAGCAAGCCGAAGCTGAACTGTACCTGCATTTGCTACATTTGTATAAAACCTACTGTGTACCCTATTGTATTCTAAAATTCTTATGCCATGAGAACTGGAATGTAAGGGGTGGGGTCGAAAATGAATATTAAGTCTGAGAAAGTCAAAATTTTAGGTTAAACGATGATCTAACCTCCTCCTTTGTCCAATCAGAATTTAGGGAACCTTTCACTTGCAACATTGGTGGGTGGTACACTGACCCGAAAAACAGTATAACTAGCCTAGGTTTAGCTAGAGAAATTGTCTGACTTGTCCGAATAGCTGACCTGTCACTGACCCAAAAAACTCCATAGGTGATTTATACAGAGAGCTGCGGAGCACTCTGTCCGTAATTTCCACAGACTCAGTCGGGGTTTGGGAAACCTTAAGTGCTGGCGAAGCACTTTGCTGGGAGATTTGAAAACCCAATCGGGGTTATTGGCAGATTCCTTGCAGAGAGGGGGTAGCGCAGGCGTTGCATCCAAAGCTGCAGGTGTTGGTCGTACCCTTGGTGAGCCCGGTCCTGATCCAAATCCTGGGGTTATCCTGTCCTGACTGTTCATGAGCCGTACCTGCTCGCCTACTGGCAGCCTAAGTCCTTGAGGGTCCTTTCCCACCTTTTCCAACTGACCCGTGGCCAGGGTTGGTCTGCAACCTATCCTAGGTAAATATATTGAGTGTGGGTGTTTGTCTATCTAAGTCTCTCTCTCTCTCCCTAATAAAGAAAATTGCCTATGTCCTTGAGCCTGGTTCTATAAATAAGGTGTTCTGTGCAAACTTGTCTCTTAGTATGCTCCTCTCTCTCCCTACCCTTAGTCGAATACTGAACTGTATGCATATATAGGGGCATATTACCAAGCAATAGCGATAATTATCGCTATTGCTTGGTTAGAGACAAAAATTTACCGCTGCGCTGCAGCGATTTTTACCGCAAATAAACCTTGGTATTACCAAGGTTTATCGCAAATGCGATAAAAATCGCCGCAATGCATGAATATCGCTGAAAAGTCAGCGATATTCATGCATTACCGAGCTAATGCTCTTAGCCATGTTATCCACCTCCCATTGGATAATATGGCTAAGAACTGCTCAGGGCAGGTGTTAGCTTTTGGAGATATTCGCGCTTAGCGCGAATATCTCCAAAAGTTAGTAATAGGAGATAGCGATGTTAGCGACTGTTTTCAGTCTCTAACATCTTGGCACGCCCACTTTGCATGTCATTAGTGATAAATATCACTGACATGCAAAGTGGGGCCCAAGATGGTCGCTATCTCCTATTAGCTGTCGCTAAGTGGTGTTAGCGACAGCTAGGTAATAGGGAGATAATTTTATCTCCGCTTTCATGGCTTTTAAAGCCAAAAAAGAGGAGATAAACCCCCTTGATAATATGCCCCATAGTTTGTTCCATTCTTACCTTCCCTTTAGAGAACAAGCACATCTTGAAAAATAAAATTGCATGAGTTTCATTTCTCTGAACCGTTAGTGAATTTCGAAAGTTTGCTTTGATTAGAATGTTCCCTTTTTTTACCCGCCTTTAGAGAAGTTGGGCAAGACTGCGAATCAAAATAGCGTGTTCCTTATTTTTCCCCTTCCATTTAATTCTGATTCCTAAATGTTTCTTACTCTCATTCATAGTTACACTATTTTCTTAATTTTAGTAGTAGACAGTCTGATGTGTGTAAATGTGTGGCTCATGGCATTAGAAGAGGATGAAATTTAGAGGTGTACAACTGTTACCACGCATTTTTTACAACGCAATACCATTACAACGGATCTTTTACAACGCAAATACTGTTACAACGCATACTTTTATAACTCATACTATTACAACGCAAGTACTTTTACAACGCAGGTACTTTTACAACGGATTTTTGATATATTTTTAGATATAATTTTTATGTTTAAAAAAGGGTATTATAGTATTATTTTAATTTATTGTAATGTATATTTTATTAATTAATAATCTAAAAATTTAATTTAGTAGTATTCTTTTTTTAATAAATAGAGTATTAATTTGGGTATTATTGATTTAATTATTAAAATAAAATTAAGAAAAACTGTATAACAGTCATAGTATTAATTTTTTAGTACTAAATATGATTATATTAATTTATTTATTTATTAATTGAGTATTAATTTGGGTATTATTGATTTAATTATAAAAATAAAATTATGAAAAACTGTATAATAGTCATAGTATTAATTTTCTAGTACTAAATATGATTATATTTATTTATTTATTTATTTGAGTATTAATTTGGTTATTATTGATTTAATTATTAAAATAAAATTATGATAAACTGAATAAATGCATAGGATTATTTTTTATATATGAAAAACTGAATAAAAGGCATAGTATTATTTATTTAGTACTAAATATGACTATATTAATTAATTTATTTATTAATTAGAGTATTATTTAAAAAAATAATTAAAATGCATATAACAAGATTATTATTAATTTAATTTTTTAAGGGTCTTTATTTTTTAAATTAATTTAATAAATTATCATTTGTTTAATATTATTTTTTAAAAATTTATTAAAGTAAATAAACATAGGATACTATAGTCATTTTATTTATTTTATTAATTTTCTATTTTTAAATCTGATTTTAAAATTTTATAACATTATTTTTATTAGTATTTTTGGGTAATAATAAATTCAAGTCTATATATTTATTTAAAGTAAATACCAATTAAAATATATATTTGTTAAAATAAAAATCAATGGATATTTTGATATAAATGTGATGTAATATATTGATTTGTTTTGATTGAATTGTTTTTAAAAAAAATTGCAATTTTACAACTATTTCTTATTTAAAAAAGATTAAGTTTATATTTCTTGAACTTTTAGAAAATATTTCATTTACAGTTTATTTGTTTTTCATTTGTTAAAATTATGGTTCCCACGGTTTTACATTGTTTTCAATGGATACATTTGTCCTTCATTTATGTTCATGATTTCAGGATATGTGTATAGCGGTCCGGAATAATAGAAAAGGAAAGCACAGGAAAGAGTCGGAAAAAAAAGGAAAATATAGAAGACAACAGGTAAGCAATGTAAGAAGTTAATTTTAAGTAAAGTAGTTTTTAAATTAAGCAAAGTAATAAGAACATAAAACTATAAATCAGTTTGAAAATCAATTTATTTTTTATTTCTGCATAGACAAATAATTGTGGAAAAAAACATCCACATTTTATTCATTTAATGCAATTTTTTGTATATTTTTATACATAATTGCTAAATTAATATAAAAAATAACTTTATTAATAAATATGTATTGTATTTCAATGTACATTAGTCCTTTCTTTATTGTTGCAGCTCTTTTTGACGTCATGGCGTTTACGTGAGCGTCATCGGCCATTTTGGGGAGTATCGGAGCAGGAAGCAGCTGGAAGCTGATCTACGTCCAGGTAGGAAACAACTTTAACCTTAAATAATAAATATATAGATTAAAAGATTGACATTTATTGTAAGGAAAGGATAAGTTGAGGTTGCTCGAATTGTAAAAAAATAATAACACATGTCGATACCCGTATTTCTAGAATATGCCTATGTTGGGTCGAAGGGTGGGGGAAGATCGGAAACTGTTACTTAAGAATAATTAGTTGTATTTAATGTAGACTAAGTGATTTACACTGTATGTATAACAAAAATGTTATTTTATTGATATGCAATTTATTTAAATGCATTTTCGTTTATCGAAACGGTTTTGTGAAATGATGTTGGAGTAGGTTAGTTTCACGTAATTGTTGATAAAACATTATTCGTTAGTAAACAGTGATATATCCCATGGTGTTTTCGTGATTTTTGAAAAAGGATAATTTAGGTATGTTTGATAATGTTGTATAATTTGGAAAAAAATTTATGATGAAAGGTCGAATTGTATAACAATTTTATTAGCACCAAAAACGGAAGGATAACTTTTGTGATTAAATTTGTGTTACTATTTCGGGTGGAAAAAAATACATTCGTTTGATTATTTTGCTCTGTCGATTTTTATGCATTGATACATTTTATAAAAAACAATGGAAATATGAATGGTTGAATTTTTTTTCAGACAATTCTCAAAAATTAGGTGGAGTATAAAATTAATTTAGATATGTAAGGAAAATTATGATGTGTTGGTTACAAACATTGATGTTTGTTGTATAATAATTTTACGGAAAAATGGATCAATAAATTTGGCTACATCGGTATTACATAGGAATATCACGTTACTGTTTAAAAAAATAGTTTTATCAACATTTGTACATTGTAGATTGGAAAGATGAAGAGTATAAGCTTTGTAAAAATGCATTTATAATATTTGCAAAGTAATGTTGAAAAGATTAGCTATAATGTAAAACAATTTGTTTGGTATTTTTTGTTTTTGCTTTGAATGGGTAAAAAAATATTATTGGTTATAAGGGGATGATTTTGAAAATTGTTTAAAAAAAAAATTACATTTTGAAAAAGTAAAATTAATAAAAAGGATGGTGACCCAACATTTAATTTAGCAAAAATAATTTAGAAAAAAATATTAATAGCCAAATAAAATTAGATAGGGTGAAAATTTAGAGCAAAGCAGGAAAGTAATGTCAATATGTGTTTAAAAAGAAAGGATGTTAGCAAGATTCTCAAGGTAATCTAGAGCCACACACAACGAAAACTGTTGTATAAGTCCCAATAGTCGTTCAGACATTTCCTTTGTTCTTTGAGTAATCCGTGAGTTTAGACTACCTGTGAGAGTTTGTGATAATCTCATTTCTTGAAAACTTTGCTCCTTCTTCAAAGTTTCAAGAAATGAATAGAAATTTGGGTGGGGTCTTCCAAATATATGATTGGAGGAGTTATGCCATCCCTCAATGGCATTATTTGTTTTAGCCTCTCCCTGTAGGCAACTCGAATAACAGTTCCATCACTCCACATGAAAACGTGGCTTCCTCCTGCGACCCGATCTGCCTAAGTGTCCAATCCATGTGTCTTCCATATAATTTAGAATTGGTGCCAATTTATCTTCGTTACTTAAATAATATTCAGATTCTGTAATGGCAGTGTAGTACTCAACTACACTTTCGGGAGGGACAAAACAAAGAGCTGTCAGTTTTTTTAATTCGACTTGAAGTTTGCTGTCCGTTAAGTATTCTGTAACTAAGGGTGTTTTCTGTAATTTACGCCAGAATGCCTGGGAAAAATGGAAAAAACACCCCTGAATTTGGGTATCCGTGTACATTTTGGTGATCACATTGATCATACTCAATTCAAAATCCATTATTATTTTCCTACGGCTTTGGGTAGTTTTAGATTTAATCACAGTTAAAAATTCTGTGTAAGTTGCAGAAGTCTTATCAGGCAGCAAACTATACACTAGGGGTATTACATTATTTTTAATTTTAGCGTGTATAGTATAAATTTGGGTGAATGGATGGGGCGTGCTTTTAAACGTTCCATCCATCATCCAAATTTCACTACTTTCAAGCTTTAAAAGGTTGCGGGGAGTACTAAAAATTAGGATACGCTTCTGAGGGTTTTCATTGTCATGCAGAAGAAAAGGTTCATTAGCAAAAGAAATAGTAAGTTCGTGTGGAATATTGATATCAGAAAAGGTATGTGGAGTCCTAATTTGAGTATTACTTGCCTGCTTTTGACGTTGTATAATTCTTCGCAAATTATGAATTGTAGGCATATTACTAGCAACATGGGTAGGGACATGCTGAGCAACCTCTCTCAAAATGGATCCTGTGGAATCATTGGAGGTGCTTGCAATAACTTTCATCTCATTTACTGTTTGTCTTACATCAACTTCCATTGCAGAGGCAGAGTGGTTATGGTCGGTTGTTCTTACAATAATATCATCGACCGTAACCGATCTGCCGCTGCAACGGGTTGTAAAGTATTGCACGCATCTCCAATGATTCCGTGGAAAACTTATCCTTTCCTTACAATAAATGTAACCTGCATGGTTAAGAAGTCAATTTTCTTTCCTGGACATGACATAGTTCGCTGTAGGATGTGTAGACATTGCCTGAAAAGAAAAAAAATATGGTATTAAAATTATTGTAAATCAAATCAAAATTGTAAATTATGTTGTATTTTCTAATTTTGTTATGTATAACATATTCCATTTGAATAACATTTCTGTTTAATATATTCATACATTTGCTGTTATCTTTAGTATTGAACTTTCCAGCACTTTTCTTAATGTAGTACTAACTTGGAGTTGGAATAGTATTTTATACCTCTACATGTTCCTCCTTTTTTCAACTGCAGCACTTACCCAGAATAGGAATAGTAGTTTACACCTTTAGACTATCCAACACTTTCCCTACTGCGGCCTTTCTCCGGAGTTGAAATAGTTATTTACACCTCTACACTATCCAGCACTTTCCCTACAGCAGCACTTACCTGGAGTTGGAATAGTTATTTACACCTCTTGACTATCCTGCACTTTCCCTACTGCTGCACTTATCTGGAGTTGAAATAGTAATTTACACCTTTAGACTATACAGCACTTTCCCTACTCTTGCACTTATCTGGAGTTGAAACAGTAATTTACACCTCTAGACTATCCAGCACTTTCCCTACTGCAGCACTTACCCGGAGTTGGAATAGTAATTTACACCTCTAGATTATCCAGCACTTTCCCTACTGCAGCACTTACCCGGAGTTGGAATAGAAATTTACACCTCTTGACTATCCAGCACTTTCTCTACTGCTGCACTTACTAGGAGTTGTAATAGTAATTTATACCTCTAGATTATCCAGCACTTTCCCTAGTGCAACACTTACCAGGAGTAGGAATAGTAATTTATACCTCTTGACTATCCTGCACTTTCCCTACTGCTGCACTTATCTGGAGTTGAAATAGTAATTTACACCTTTAGACTATCCAGCACTTTCCCTACTCTTGCACTTATCTGGAGTTGAAATAGTAATTTACACCTCTAGACTATCCAGCACTTTCCCTAGTGCAACACTTACCAGGAGTAGGAATAGTAAATATACCTCTTGACTATCCTGCACTTTCCCTACTGCTGCACTTACCCGGAGTTGGAATAGAAATTTACACCTCTTGACTATCCAGCACTTTCTCTACTGCTGCACTTACCCGGAGTTGTAATAGTAATTTACACCTCTAGATTATCCAGCACTTTCCCTAGTGCAACACTTACCAGGAGTAGGAATAGTAATTTACACCTCTTGACTATCCTGCACTTTCCCTACTGCTGCACTTATCTGGAGTTGAAATAGTAATTTACACCTTTAGACTATCCAGCACTTCCCTACTCTTGCACTTATCTGGAGTTGAAATAGTAATTTACACCTCTAGACTATCCAGCACTTTCCCTACTGCAGCACTTACCCGGAGTTGGAATAGTAATTTATACCTCTAGACTATCCAACACTTTCCCTACTGCTGCACTTACCCGGAGTTGGAATAGTAATTTACACCCCTAGATTATCCAACACTTTCCCTACTACAGCACTTACCTGGAGTTGGAATAGTAATTTATACCTCTAGACTATCCAACACTTTCTCTACTGCTGCACTTACCCGGAGTTGGAATAGTAATTTACACCCCTAGATTATCCAACACTTTCCCTACTACTGCACTTACCTGGAGTTGGAATATTAATTTATACCTCTAGACTATCCAACTCTTTCCCCACTGAAGAACTTCCTCACAGTTGGAATAGTAATTTACACTTCCAGACTATCCTGCACTTTCCCTACTGCAGCACTTACCCGGAGTTGGAATTGTTATTAGTACCTCTACACTATCCAGCACTTATTTTCATTCATGCTTTATTCTTATGTGTATAATGTAAATGGATTTTCACTTACTTTTCTAATTAGATCTTTTCTTCGCTGAGATGGGTTTCTGATCTTGTTTTTGGTTTCAGTTGATCTTTTTGAAGATCTTGCTGGGTTGTGTTCTTAAAACAAAAATGTTTGGTAATAAATGTGTGACTTATAACTTGTGAAGAAAGTGACTTTTTACTACTTTAAAGTTAACATGTTTTTATGTACAATAAACATTTAAATAATGCACAATTTTAGAATTATATAATTTTAAAAAGATGTTTGATCTGCACTTTTCCTACTGCAGCACTTACCAGGACTAGGAATAGTAATTTACATGTCTCTAGATTATCTAGTACTTTCCCTACTGTTACACTTACCTGGAGTTTAAATAGTAATTTACACCTCTACACTATCCAGCACTTTCCCTACAGTAGCACTTACAAGGAGTTAAAATAGTAATTTACACCTCTACACCATCCTGCACTTTCCCTACTGCAACACTTACCCGGAGTAGGAATTGTAATTTACACCTCTAGATTATCCAGCACTTTCCCTACTGCTGCACTTACCCGGAGTTGGAATAGTACTTTACACCTCTAGACTATCCTGCACTTTCCCTAATGCAGCACTTACCTGGAGTTGGAATAGTAATTTATACCTCTAGACTATCCAACACTTTCCCTACTGCTGCACGTACCCGGAGTTGGAATAGTAATTTACACCTCTAGACTATCCTGCACTTTCCCTACTGCTGCACTTACCTGGAGTTGGAATATTAATTTATACCTCTAGACTATCCAACTCTTTCCCCACTGAAGAACTTCCTCACAGTTGGAATAGTAATTTACACTTCTAGACTATCCTGCATTTTCCCTACTGCAGCACTTACGCGGAGTTGGAATTGTTATTAGTACCTCTACACTATCCAGCACTTATATTCATTCATGCTTTACTCTTATGTGTATAATGTAAATGGATTTTCACTTACTTTTCTAATTAGATCTTTTCTTCGCTGAGATGGGTTTCTGATCTTGTTTTTGGTTTCAGTTGATCTTTTTGAAGATCTTGATGGGTTGTGTTCTTAAAACAAAAATGTATGGTAATAAATGTGTGACTTATAATTTGTGAAGAAAGTGACTTTTTACTACTTTAAAGTTAACATGTTTTTATATACAATAAACATTTAAATAATGCGCAATTTTAGAATTATATAATTTTAAAAAGACGTTTGATCTGCACTTTCCCTACTGCAGCACTTACCAGGACTTGGAATAGTAATTTATATGTCTCTAGATTATCTAGTACTTTCCCTACTGTTACACTTACCTGGAGTTAAAATAGTAATTTACACCTCTACACTATCCAGCACTTTCCCTACAGTAGCACTTACAAGGAGTTAAAATAGTAATTTACACCTCTACACCATCCTGCACTTTCCCTACTGCAACACTTACCCGGAGTAGGAATTGTAATTTACACCTCTAGATTATCCAGCACTTTCCCTACTGCTGCACATACCCGGAGTTGGAATAGTACTTTACACCTCTAGACTATCCTGCACTTTCCCTACTGCAGCACTTACCTGGAGTTGGAATAGTAATTTATACCTCTAGACTATCCAACACTTTCCCTACTGCTGCACTTACCTGGAGTTGGAATATTAATTTATACCTCTAGACTATCCAACTCTTTCCCCACTGAAGAATTTCCTCACAGTTGGAATAGTAATTTACACTTCTAGACTATCCTGCACTTTCCCTACTGCTGCACTTACCCGGAGTTGGAATAGAAATTTACACCTCTTGACTATCCAGCACTTTCTCTACTGCTGCACTTACCCGGAGTTGTAATAGTAATTTACACCTCTTGACTATCCAGCACTTTCTCTACTGCTGCACTTACCCGGAGTTGTAATAGTAATTTACACCTCTTGACTATCCAGCACTTTCTCTACTGCTGCACTTACCCGGAGTTGTAATAGTAATTTACACCTCTAGATTATCCAGCACTTTTCCTAGTGCAACACTTACCAGCAGTAGGAATAGTAATTTACACCTCTTGACTATCCTGCACTTTCCCTACTGCTGCACTTATCTGGAGTTGAAATAGTAATTTACACCTTTAGACTATCCAGCACTTTCCCTACTCTTGCACTTATCTGGAGTTGAAATAGTAATTTACACCTCTAGACTATCCAGCACTTTCCCTACTGCAGCACTTACCCGGAGTTGGAATAGTAATTTATACCTCTAGCCTATCCAACACTTTCCCTACTGCTGCACTTACCCGGAGTTGGAATAGTAATTTACACCCCTAGATTATCCAACACTTTCCCTACTACAGCACTTACCTGGAGTTGGAATAGTAATTTATACCTCTAGACTATCCAACACTTTCTCTACTGCTGCACTTACCCGGAGTTGGAATAGTAATTTACACCCCTAGATTATCCAACACTTTCCCTACTACTGCACTTACCTGGAGTTGGAATATTAATTTATACCTCTAGACTATCCAACTCTTTCCCCACTGAAGAACTTCCTCACAGTTGGAATAGTAATTTACACTTCCAGACTATCCTGCACTTTCCCTACTGCAGCACTTACCCGGAGTTGGAATTGTTATTAGTACCTCTACACTATCCAGCACTTATTTTCATTCATGCTTTATTCTTATGTGTATAATGTAAATGGATTTTCACTTACTTTTCTAATTAGATCTTTTCTTCGCTGAGATGGGTTTCTGATCTTGTTTTTGGTTTCAGTTGATCTTTTTGAAGATCTTGATGGGTTGTGTTCTTAAAACAAAAATGTATGGTAATAAATGTGTGACTTATAACTTGTGAAGAAAGTGACTTTTTACTACTTTAAAGTTAACATGTTTTTATATACAATCAACATTTAAATAATGCGCAATTTTAGAATTATATATTTTTAAAAAGACGTTTGATCTGCACTTTCCTTACTGCAGCACTTACCAGGACTAGGAATAGTAATTTACATGTCTCTAGATTATCTAGTACTTTCCCTACTGTTACACTTACCTGGAGTTGAAATAGTAATTTACACCTCTACACTATCCAGCACTTTCCCTACAGTAGCACTTACAAGGAGTTAAAATAGTAATTTACACCTCTACACCATCCAGCACTTTCCCTACTGCAACACTTACCCGGAGTAGGAATAGTAATTTATACCTCTAGATTATCCAGCACTTTCCCTACTGCTGCACTTACCCGGAGTTGGAATAGTACTTTACACCTCTAGACTATCCTGCACTTTCCCTACTGCAGCACTTACCCGGAGTTGGAATAGTACTTTACACCTCTAGACTATCCTGCACTTTCCCTACTGCAGCACTTACCTGGTGTTGGAATAGTAATTTACACCTCTAGACTATCCTGCACTTTCCCTACTGCTGCACTTACCCGGAGTTGGAATAGTAATTTACACCTTTTGACTATCCAGCACTTTCCCTACTGCTGCAATTACAAGGAGTTGGAATAGTAATTTACACCTCTAGATTATCCAACACTTTCCCTACTGCTGCACTTACCCGGAGTTGGAATAGTAATTTACACCTCTAGATTATCCAGCACTTTCCCTACTGCAGCACTTATCTGGAGTTGGAATAGTAATTTATACCTCTAGACTATCCAACATTTTCTCCACTGAAGAACTTCCTCAGAGTTGGAATAGTAATTTACACTTCTAGACTATCCAGCACTTTTCCTACTACAGCACTTACCCGGAGTTGGAATAGTTATTAGTACTTTTACACTATCCAGCACTTATTTTCATTCATGCTTTATTCTTATGTGTATAATGAAAATGGATTTTCACTTACTTTTCTAATTAGATCTTTATTTCGCTGAGATGCGTTTCTGATCTTGTTTTTGGTTTCAGTTGATCTTTTTGAAGATCTTGATGGGTTGTGTTCTTAAAACAAAAATGTATGGTAATAAATGTGTGACTTATAACTTGTGAAGAAAGTGACTTTTTACTACTTTAAAGTTAATATGTTTTTTTATACAATACACATTTAAATAATGCCCAATTTTAGAATTATATATTTTTAAAAAGACGTTTAATCTGCACTTTCCCTACTGCAGCACTTACCAGGAATAGGAATAGTAATTTACATGTCTCTAGATTATCCAGTACTTTCCCTACTGTTACACTTACCTGGAGTTGAAATAGTAATTTACACCTCTACACTATCCAGCACTTTCCCTACAGTAGCACTTACAAGGAGTTAAAATAGTAATTTACACCTCTACACCATCCTGCACTTTCCCTACTGCAACACTTACCCGGAGTAGGAATAGTAATTTACACCTCTACACTATCCAGCACTTTCCCTACTGCAGTACTTACCCGGAGTAGGAATAGTAATTTATACCTCTAGATTATCCAGCACTTTCCTTACTGCTGCACTTACCCGGAGTTGGAATAGTAATTTATACTTCTAGATTATCCAGCACTTTCCCTACTGCTGCACTTACCTGGAGTTGGAATAGTAATTTACACCTCTACACTATCCTGCACTTTCCCTACTGCAGCACTTACCTGGAGTTGGAATATTAATTTACACCTATACACTATCCAGCACTTTTACTACTGCAGCACTTACACGGAGTAGGAATAGTATTTTACACCTCTACACTATCCAGCACTTTCCCTTTGCAGCACGTACCTGGAGTTGAAATAGTAATTTATATCTCTAGACTATCTAGTACAATTTTATCCTCTGCAGCATTTATCATATGATTCCGTTGTATTCATACTTTTGGACTTTCCCAACATAATACTTGATTGAGCAAATGTTGATAAATGTTACAGACTCACCATATTTTGTATATATAACATATATTTATTTTTAAAATTTCGGATTTACCTTTTAATATGAAGGTTTTGTTATTTGATTTTTCACAGATTGATGTTTTTTTCTAATCTCTTTTCAAGACTTGGTTTTTCTATCTGAAACATAAAAAAATAATATAAATGTATCCGTTTCTAGTGCATTTCTTTTTGAATAAAAATGCTGTATTTACTTTGTCATGAAAATATTTTTATTACCTTTTTTTAAAGATGTCGACACACTTTTTTGGGCAGTTATGAACCGGAATTTAGTTTTGAAGTGATTTTTCTGTCAAAATAATTCACAATATTTATTTATAATGCGACCTTTTTCTAGTACTGCATGATAAAGTTGTTTCATAAATAATGATTATGTACCTTCTTCTAACTTTGAATAACGGTTCGTTCTCTTCAAATTAATGTTATTTTTCTGGTCTCAAGTATTCTGCGGCTTGGAAGTAATTTCTATGAGTAATATAATAAATACATTTTAATTATATGTTATCGCATTTAAACTATATGGCGTTTTATTTTTCTACTCATTTAAAATAATTCTATGTTACAATATATATTTATCGTAATTTATTCAAATGTATTTCTTTCAGGTTTTTGTTTAATAATTCACAGTAATATGTTCGTAATATCTAATTAAAGTTGAAATAATAATGATATTTATTAATATTTAGTTCGACATTCACTTACAATAAAATGTTTTTATTTCGTTAACGTTTTCTGTAAAAGTTACTTACTTGTAAATCGTTTTATTCAGTAGCTCTGTCAGTCTAACAGGTCTCAAAGGGTGAAAAGGTCAGAGGTTCAGATTTCACGTCTGCTCTCTCGGGTAGTTGAGGATCAACTAGTTTCAAAATGGTGTCTGGCTACTATTTATAAGTTTGGATTACTAACTCAATTTAATTTGTAAAAATATGCGTTAGAATTGGTTTTTAATTTTACATTTATTTCTGTGTAAACGTATAATTTAAAAATTAATTATATGTAATTTAGATAGCGTTTTTGCTGCCGTTTTGGCATCCATTTTGGATAATGTGTTGTGGTATTTATTCATTGAAATAATAGTAGGACTAATTATTTTAATACCTTCTCAAAATGGCGTGCATGAATCCTACTATTTCTGGTTTTAATAACCGCAAAATTAAATATCGTGTTTATAATTAATGTATCATTTTTTAAATTTTAGAAATGTAATTTGTTAAAATGATATAATTTTTAGCAGTCGGAGTATTAATTTAAGTACTCGAGTATTAATTTTAATACTCGAGTATTAATTTATAAAATAATTAATAAGGTTTCGTAATATTATGGTAGTTTTTCTCACCGATTTTTAATACACTTCCCCACCCAAAACCCCTATTTTCCCTGCATCCCGTGCCAGGTTTTATTTTACAAAAAAAATATATTTTTTTTTTTCTGTGTTGTAATGGTATACATTGTTATATGTTGCGTTGTAATGGTATTTTTGCTAATTAAGTACTATTTTGCGTTGTTATAGTACTCGTTGTAAAAACATGCGTTGTAACAGTATTCGCGTTGTAAAAAATGCGTTGTAACGGTATGCGTTGTTATAGTATGCGTTGTAACATCATATATCCAAATTTAGATAAAGGTGTTGAAAACTTCTTGTGTGTGTGTTTATTTACAAAAGTATATACATTATTCAAAGTACATGGTTTTTGTGTGGTCTACCTACTCCCACAACTAGCTACTGATCCATTGTGATCTTAGGTACCTGTTTCAAGGATTTGGTAAGTCAGGTACACGGAAATCAACAGAATTGAAACTGAATTACTGATAGCAGTGTGTAGGCTACCTGATTAAGGTATATATAAAAGATTAGTAATTATTTTTATGGGCCCAAGTGTGCGTTATCCGGCACCGGAAATTGGTCAGGTGACTTGCACGCTCCATCACTACCAGTGGGCCTTTAGCACTAGTTGTGCCACCAACTTAAGAAGCACTTTAAACATGTCTCAGGACTGCCATTGCAGCCTGTGTATGGATTTTTTTAAACTGCCATTTCAACCTGGCAAAGTAAACCTTTTGCCAGCCCAAATCTTCCTTTTTAATACATATGTCACCCCAAGGGTATGCCCCAGATGCCCAGAGGGCAGGGTTCAATGTATTTAAAAACCAGAGCATGTACATTTAAGCGTTACATGTCTTGGTGGTAAAACTCTTAAATTTGATTTTCACTACTGCAAAGCCAATTCACCTATAGGATAACATTGGTGTTATTACATTTTATAAGGATAATTTCCAAATGGGAATTGGTAATTAGTTCATGTTTGGTATCTCTGGAATCACAAATCCTAACTTATGGTGAAGTCAAATTTTAAAATGCAATTCTGAAAATCCACTTTTACTTTTGAAAGTTGGCATTTTGTTCCTTTAGACTTTTAGTGATTTCAACCTATTCCATGCCTCGGTGTAGATGACAATTGGGGGTTGTGTATTCCTCCTAGACAGCTACAGACAGTGGGGAGCTTAGGTGTGACTGGATGGGCCATCACTTGTAGGATGGGAGGGAGGAGTTGTGCACAGCCATACTTACACTTGAATAGCTGTGCCCTACCTCCAAACAAAGAGCTGCATACCTTTGTAGTTCATGTGGAGCCCGATCCAGGAAGGCAAGGTATCTGTATACTTCAAAAGCCCCCCACTAGAAGCTTCTCCCCACTTCAAAGGCACAACTGTGCATAAATACTGGACCTCTGACACCACCACTTCAGTACACTTCTGGACCTGCGGATATTCTTGCAGGAAGAAGGTCTGATGGCTGTTCTGTTGAGTGGACCTCCACTCTGCTGGACTGCGGCTCTGATGGAACTGCTGCCCTGCTCTGCTGTCATGCTTCCTGATTCCCTTTTGCCTGTGGAGTGAGAACTGGACATGCAACTCCATCTTCAACCCTGGACACCAGAATGACTTTAAGCACTAGTCTGCTGGTTTCTAATAGGGATCTCGGGATATAAAAGGCTCCCCAACATCCTGCACCAGCCTCTGGACCTTGCTGCAGCGAGTTCCTGACCCTTAAGTGGGTCTTCTCAGGTCCCGGACTCTTGGTGTGGGTCACGGTTACTGAACTCAAGCTTTTGGTCTCTAAGCAACCACGAACAGGCCCATTCGCACCAATACTTCGCTGCTTGCTCCGCAAATCAGCATTTAGCTTTGCCAGCGAGTCTCTTCAGATTGCAGCATCCACTGTTCGCATGGACTGCCACCACGAAGCTCTACCCACCCGCCGATGATGCAGGCTGGATCCTCGGGTTTTGCTGATAGCTTCCTGCAATGCTCTCCTTGCAGCCTTCTGCAATACGAATGGGACCATTGGCACAAACTTAAGAAGGCAAAACTTCAGCAGGACTAGCCTGTGACTGTGTCAACTTTTGACTTTGACCTGGTCCAGTGCAACCAGATTCCTGCAATTGGAGCTTTGTGCTTTGAGGGGCTATTTTTCACTAAATTTATTAAAGTTCAGATCTCTAATTCTACTGATTATTTTTTTGTCATTTTGGTCTTGTTTTATTTTTTACATTCAGCTCTATTTGTCTAGCCTAGTGTGGTATTCTTTTTGTGAGGTGTATTCACTGTGTTACTGTTTGCTGGGTTGCACAAATACTTTACACTTTGCCTCTGAGTTGAGGGTGACTGCTCTGTGCCAAGGAACCAGGGGGTTGAGCACAAGCTAATTTGGGGTTTGCTTGTGCCTTACCCTGACATGGATTGTGGTTGCTGCTTGACCAGGGCTCATATCCCAGTCCACCAATAACCCAGTTTCTCACACCTGCCCATGGATATTAGCCAGCTCAAGGACGGTCAGCACTTGGGGACAGATTTACAGTAACTTTTGCATCCCTGCAAATCAACAGGGATGCACCAGTTATTTATCGTAATGTTAGGAACCCCTTGCCCCACCATGGATGCGCCGCATTTACAATGCGACGCACCATGGCGCAAGGAGACAGATTCATGACGCATCTGTCGGTGTATAGGTGACTCAGAGCTGGAGTTGTATCGCAAGCACAACACAGCTCCAGCACTGCTCAGGGGCAGCCCATACCCATAGTGCTGCGTCACTCCTTACACCTGCTACAAGCAGACATAAGGTTTTGACGCAGCGGGGACGTAAAAGTGGTTCAGTGAAATCTTGTAGATTTCACTGAGTCACTTTTAAGGGGCTTCCTTGGGATGGAACTCCCACCCTGCATACATAATACCTGACGCAGGTATGATGTAGCGCATGTCTTTACAACGTGATGCATCTCACTAGATGCGTCACATTGTAAATCTGTCGCCTGGAGGCGCATTGTTTATGATACTGCTGCGTCACAGAAGTAAAGCAACAGTGTCGTAAAAACGTTGCAAGCGGCTTATAAATCTGCCCCATAGTATTTTCATTACCCTGGAATAATGCATGCTGCACTCCGTATGCCACATTAGTAGTTTTCCATATGCTAATCAATTACTTCTGGTTCTGCTTGGGAAAATCACCTGAGAAATGAAAATCACCTCTAGGGCCAACAAAACAGAGGAGGTATCATTTGAGCCTTCAACGCATAACCACGTGGAGGTTCCTCAGTGTTGTGGTTGCAAATGGTTTTTCCCCCTTAATGCACAAGGAAATCCTTCTAGAGCTTCCATGAAAAAGAGTTTACTTACAAAAAAAGAAATGTCAGAATGCAAAGGTAAATAGATATCCTCACATCCTGATGTTCTTTTGTTTTTTTGCATATCTAAGCCCCCCCCTGAGCACTGATCTAAACAGAGGGGCAGATTTACAAGCCCTTTGTGCCACTTTTGCGTCACTTTTCCATGTTTAAAAGTGAAGCAAAAGTGGCGCAAGTAGCTTGTAAATCTGCCTCAGTGAACATAGCTCTAAACAGGGCCGACACAAAGAATAACTTTGCCCACGTACCGATCACTTTTTGTTTTCCTTTTGCCTACTCACCAGTGTTTTTAACCTTCTCTACCTCGAGAATAATTTCCCCTTACCACCTGACATGCTCAAGGATGCAGGTGTGGGGCGATGTGGTAAACAGCCTAATCCTGTCAGTGAATCTATCAACGATTTGATCTCTGTTGTGCGTTCCCCTGCCACCTTTATTCACATGTGCACACTGCATTTGCTATAAGTTGGGATCTGAGATAGTCTTCTGAACTTAGGGATGCTCTACATTTTTATTAAGAGAATGTAGGGGCATATTACCAAGGCGGTGCTATAAAATTATCGCCGCTTTTGCGGCTGTTTTCGATGGAAAAGCAGCGATTATTTTATCGCCTTATCAGCAGAGACACGGTATTGCGTGTTTTGCTGATTTAGCGCCCCTTACAACAGCGCCCAGCTTTGCATGAGATACAAAGTGGGTGTTCCGTGTCAAAATAACTGGAGAAATGTCGCTAAGCGACATTTCTCCAATTATCAAGTTGCACACAAGCTAGCAGCGCGATAAGAAAAGTAGTGCTAACCACAGTTAACGCTACTTTCCTTACATCTGCTTGTATTCTGACTTAGCCATGTAAACCAAAGGGAAATGGATTACATGGCTAAGATCACCCAGCCCTATCAGCAAGGTTTCGCTGGTTGCAGTGTGTTTATAGCTGGGTTTCCAGCGATAATCACACCGTTTTCCAGCTAACGCATCGATTCCTATCGCTTGAGAGATAAGCGTTGCTGATAGCACGCTATCTCTGCGATAGAATCCAGCGTTAGCCTGCGATAATTATCCTCGCGCTAAAAGTGCTGACCGATAATTATCGCAGGACCTTGCTAATATGCCCCGTAGTCTCCCATGGACGTTGATTATTGGCCACGCCCCAGCACACATAGCTTGTGTTTTCTTATTTTTATGTCAATTGCGTAATTTTCGATCGCAGTTCTTATTTTGGAGCAGAAGTGACGTGTGCCAACTATGAAAATTAATGCGTGACAGTGCCACATATTTTTCTCTTGCAGAAGTCTATTTACATAGCGTACAAGCATTCTCTATGAGTGCAAACCGTGCAGACCTTTTTAGCTGCCACTCATTAAATAGTGTAGACCTCATGTGCCACACTTGTTTGTACTTTTTGTAACAATTATGGGTGAAACATGGGGAATACACAACTTTGCACACACCCATGTATAAGTTATATTGAATGGATATGTATGGAAGCTGCTATATAGCCATCATCATAATTTTATAAAAAAACAATGGGGCAGATTTCCAAGTCAAGTGTTATTTTTGCGCCACCGTTGCGTCACTTTTTGTGACGTAGCGTTGGCGAACAAATGCGGCTCATTTACAACGTGATGCATCTAGGGAGATGTCTCACGTTGTAAAGCCCTGCATCACATTATACCTGAGTCAGGTATGATGGGACAGATATACAAGCTCCATGTGCCACATTTACGCCGCAGTTGAGTCACTTCTGTGATGCAGCAGTGGCGTAAACCATGTGCCAAGTTGCGCCTTATTTACAACATGACGCATCTAGGGCCATGCGTCATGTTATAAAACCCTGTGCCACATGAAACCTGCGTTAGGTTTCATGTGGGCATTCTGGCGCAGTGTGGGTGTTTCGTCACAGGAACGCCTTGTAAAAATGACGCTGGGAAATCTACAAGATTTCACTGAGTCACTTTTACGTCCATGCAACGTCAAAACCCTGCGCCTGCTTGAAGCAGGCGTAAGGATTGACGTAGCATATTAGGCATCGGGTGCCCCTGAGCATTGCTGGAGCCCCGTCACACTTGCGACGCTACTCCAGCAATGTGCTGCCCTTACGCCAAAGGATGCCACATACATCGCACTATCCTTGCACCACAGTGCACCGCATTGTACATGCGACGCATTTGGGGTGGCGCAGGGAGGGAATTGCATGTTGCATCTCTTCTGGCGCACCCCTGCTGATTTGCAGAGATGCACCAGAACTCGTAAATCTGCCGCAATGTATAAAATGTGGGCATTCCCACGCAAAGGAGCGTCATAGAAGTGACGCAGTGAAATCTACAAGATTTCACTGCGCCACTTCTAGGACGCCACTGCATCAAAATTTTACGCCTGATTGGAGCAGGTGTAAGGAGTGATGCAGCACTATGAGGATAGGCATCCCCATGCATTGCTGGAGTAGCGTCGTGCTTGCGACATGACTCCATCGATGCGTCAGAATTTGGGACGCATCTGTCAATCCTTGCACCTTGGTGCGCCGTATTGTAAATACGGTGCATCCATGGTGTCGCAAGGGTTTCTCTGGGTGACGCAGGGAAAGTGACGCATCTCTACAGATGTGTCACTTTCTTGTAAATCTGCCCCATAATTCTATTCATCACTCTCATTGTGAGTTGCATGTCTCTAATCCGACTCTAAATCAGTCACTGTAAGTAAATAAGATAAAAAAGATTGGCACCTGTTTCAAAAAAGGTTTTGCTTTATTTGCAGCCTTTGGCTTCTGTCAAGGAGAAGTGTTAGAAAATGGCGGCGCACATTAGCTTTCAGAGCCACACTGGTCCATCTTTGGAAGTAATCGCCGTTATGATTAAGGAGGCGTACTTAAACACACCGAGTGTTGAATATTTTTGCAAAACAGTTGTTTTCCCATTTTGAAATCATGGCAATCAGAGGTGTTATTAAGGAGGTGGGGAGGCAAGGAAGGCTGATTTGCAAGTAAATGAATTGCAAGTGGGCGGTGGCCAAATTATTCTTCACAGAGGACGGTTTTCTCAAGTTCACCAGCACAGCTGAGTCACTGAGAGGTGCCAGGAAGCAGGTAATTGGATGTGTGAGCGAGAGGCTGGCAGAACCGCACAGGCAGTTGATGTGCTTTTGGGGTGTTCGACTGCCGCATTTTACGAAAACCTTTCTCGTCTGATAGTCTGCAGTGCCGTAATGTCATGCACACCACCTTAAATATTTGCTGAGAATGCAGAGAAGCCGAAAATATATCCTAGAAGAGTAGAGGTTTACCTTTCCAGACAGTGCTTAATTTCAGCCAGTGGTTGCATGTGAGGCCCACCGCCCATCAGCACTCATTTTTGGGGCTCCTCACTTATTTTTTCTCAAAAATGTTGATGGGGAGAAGAGAGAGAAAAACAGAAAAGAGGTGAAGAAAGAGGAAGTGAAAGACTGAAAAACATTGAAGGCAGTGACTGACAAGAAACTACAGGAGTGAGATAAAAAGGCAGGGAGTGTTTAGTGGCTCAAGAGGTGTGATGGGGAAGCAAGACAAGACAGCAGTAGTGGCCACTTGTATTGCAAAGTGGTGAGGCAAGGGGTAAGGGAAAAAAATGAAAAAACACAATCATAAAGAAAGAAAATTACGCTTACCTGCTCCGACGGCTGCCGCCTTTCTCAGGATCCCTGCGTCCCATCCAGGAAGTGCTGCACACAGCGCAGGCTCCCAATACCAATCCCAGCATGTGAGCCGCATTGGGATTGGTTTGAACGCCTCGGCGCTCAGAAGTCGACTGGGAGCCTGTGTTCATTTCTCCACCCAGCTATATAACGCAGCCCAGGAGGAGAAATTCTAAGTGCGCATGATGCTTTGGCTGACCCCAGTAAGCCGGCCAAGCCGTCATGCACACTAGGCAGTTAGGCAGTGTCCCCCACTCTCCCCTCCTCCCTGGTGCTGCAGCTACACCGTCAGTATGGGTGGCCCTGCCCCCTCTCTCGGCTCGCAGTCGCAGCCTGCAGGACGAAAAATGTTTTATTATAATTTTACTTTTGTCCTTTGCCGCTGCTGGTTTTCAGCTGGGGCGGGGTGGGGGACACTCCTTCGCCGTAATGGAGGAGTCGCTCCCGCAACACAGCCTTGGTATTCGGCACCCCGACCGTCAGTAGCACCAGCCCTGGGCTTCAGACTCAAACTTTGGACCCGGCACTTATTCTTTTACAAATTAAGTGCTGGTTCTTGGCCCCACCCTTTGCAATGCCCTTCCAATTAGAAGTCTTGCCCCAGAATTAGACTCTCAATAAAACTATCCTGTATTACACAATGGTTTACAAACGGCTTCTGTTCTGGGTTTCTAATCTGATTGGCTGTCTCGCACCTATCTGCATTTTGCAGTTGAGGCACTGTACACATGTCAATCATACACTCAATCAATCATATAATAATTCATGTGTCTCTCTTTTTGGCAACAGGATGGCAAAGATGACACTGGTGCAGCTTTGATGCCAGTCATTTCGATTCATGCCTGCTAGAAAAAGGGGGTGGGGTGAATGGTGAGCTAATTAAATAGGGGTAGGTTCATGGATTTACCAATTCTCGGTGTTTAAAGTACACAAGTACAGAATTCACCCTTAGCACTATTGCATACCTGTTTAATAGCAATACAACAATACCATTATTTTTTGGGCGCTCATCTTCTTACAATTCTTTCGCAATATCATCTAACTTCACAATTATGACACCGACTTGTGGTGAAACATATACAGATAGGAAGCAGAGCCAGCTGCAAGATGCAGGGGCTACTTTCCACTATGAGAAACCGTGCCATGACTGCAATATATTGCAGAAATCTGCATATTTCTTTAAAAGTAGAATGCAGCTGTTCAAACACTGCAATGTTTTTATTTGCTAATGGTCTATTGAAAGATTAAAAGGGAGAATACCCATTGTTATGTAATGTTGCTTTTTTAATTAAACGGTTTGCACAACATTTGCAGTAATCTGCACCACACATTCCTATATTGGGTGTAATTTTCACGCTAAAGTTGACCATAGCTAATGTAGGCCTCGATTTAAAATGGATCATGCTATTTTACAGTGCTTTTCTGTTTGCCTTGTGTGTTTCCTTTCTCTTATTTCAGGAGGCAAGCTGCACCAGTTCACATTAATGAAAATGTATGGTGTTGTTTTGGTTTCTGCGTGAATGTTTATTTGTGTAAATTCCTTGGAGAACTGAATATTGTGAGAAGGAATACCCTGACCAAGTTGTATCCTCCCACGACAAGTTATCCATTAAAGGTCATTCATCAGAGACTGCATAGCTGGAAAGAAGTCAGAAACTTACATATGGCTGAGATACCCGCCACCCCCTCTCAACACAAAATCCCCAAGGATGGGAAGACGGAAACGGTTCTGAACTTTTGGAAGGCGGGAGGGAGTTACCCTTCCCGGCCGTATTTATTAAAATATGAAACAAAATTAAAACATTAAAATAACAGTTTCATATCATGTACAATTTCATTTATACAGTACGATGTTCTTGGCTGACCTTAACACATCTCTAATACAAAGGTTCTCCTAGCCGATACTAAACATCCTGCAAATGCATTTCTGAACATTGAAATTGTACATCCTAACGTTACGGGCCAACGGCAAGGTCGTAACCGGTGTCAGATCCCCAATACCAATTCCCCCCTCACTTGTGAGGGGCGGGCGCACAGAGGACTGTACCTCTGTGCCAACTTCCAATTTCCCTTGCCTTAGCGGGGGCCCCCTGTTAACTCGACGCCATCTTAGTGGTCGTCCGAGGACTCGTGTGAGGTGTCTAGAAGGTAGCGTAGACGCCCCTCCCACCCCACACAACTTACCACACCTGCCGTCGCAGATGTCCGGGCCCCAGGAAATTCCGAGGAGGGGTCCGTAGCCCCTCCTCCCCAGTGAAGGGGCCTATGGCCGCCTTCCCTTTCGGCGTCCCATCCTTAGATGGGACCGCCTCCCGTTTGAGGGGCCAATGGCCGCCTCCCCCCGGGCGCTCCCATCCGTAATGGGTGACGCCCAAACCTCTAGGGATCTTCCAATTACTGCTCACCGATCATGACCTTACCGCCCGACCAGAAATAAATACGACATTTTGAACTAAGCTAACGAAAAGGAAATTATTACATTCAAACGATTTCACGTAGCACTCTACTGAGCATCACCATTAAATTTATTCGCAAAACATTTCTGCTAAGAAAACATGTTAAAAACGAAAATCATCCTTTATTACACAACACATTATCAACTTTATTCCGAGACAACCTGTAAGAGAAACCAATTCACGTCACTCAATTTTATTCCAACAAATCGCTGTCAACAGGGGCTGGTGGGTGGGTCAAAATTGGCTCTTCGTTCCGTCTCGAGCTCACGTGCCACGAGGAGGTGCAGCTTCAGAGCACAGGAACGAGAGGATGCTTCCTTGGCTTGTCGCTCCTTTTATCCTTTTTCGGGCGGGCGTAGACCCTCCTCCAATCCGCCCCCTGGGCGTGGCTGGCTGTGTCGGTGTCTAGGACAACCCCTTCTTGGGCGGGAAAAGGCGCGCCCCAGCTACGCCGCTTCGGGCATACCAGCCGGGACACGCCTCCCGCCCAAAATGGTTTCCCGGGGAGATTGGGGTACTCCACCATACGTTCGGGGGGACCGAGTGGTCGCCCCTTTCCATATGGCTGAGATACCCGCCACCCCCTCTCAACACAAAATCCCCAAGGATGGGAAGACGGAAACGGTTCTGAACTTTTGGAAGGCGGGAGGGAGTTACCCTTCCCGGCCGTATTTATTAAAATATGAAACAAAATTAAAACATTAAAATAACAGTTTCATATCATGTACAATTTCATTTGTACAGTACGATGTTCTTGGCTGACCTTAACACATCTCTAATACAAAGGTTCTCCTAGCCGATACTAAACATCCTGCAAATGCATTTCTGAACATTGAAATTGTACATCCTAACGTTACGGGCCAACGGCAAGGTCGTAACCGGTGTCAGATCCCCAATACCAATTCCCCCCTCACTTGTGAGGGGCGGGCGCACAGAGGACTGTACCTCTGTGCCAACTTCCAATTTCCCTTGCCTTAGCGGGGGCCCCCTGTTAACTCGACGCCATCTTAGTGGTCGTCCGAGGACTCGTGTGAGGTGTCTAGAAGGTAGCGTAGACCCCCCTCCCACCCCACACAACTTACCACACCTGCCGTCGCAGATGTCCGGGCCCCGGGAAATTCCGAGGAGGGGTCCGTAGCCCCTCCTCCCCAGTGAAGGGGCCTATGGCCGCCTTCCCTTTCGGCGTCCCATCCTTAGATGGGACCGCCTCCCGTTTGAGGGGCCAATGGCCGCCTCCCGCCGGGCGCTCCCATCCGTAATGGGTGACGCCCAAACCTCTAGGGATCTTCCAATTACTGCTCACCGATCATGACCTTACCGCCACAGGCCCAGATAGTTGACCGGCTATCCGGACCCCCCACAAAACTCCTACTTAAAGGTCATGGCTACAAATTCTTCAACCAAGCTATGAAGTCTCCTATGAGTAAATCATTCCCCACCCGGGACAAATGAACCCCGTCCTCTAGATACATCTGATCCCCCCTGATACACCCATGCGGAATAGAATGCAATGTATTTGTACGAAACAATCTACCAAGTTTGTTATTTACTTTCCTCACAGAATGATTTAAAGCAGACACAGAATTAGCCCCCCGCCACACCTTCCGTGGGATCATGTGGGACCATGCAATTGTGCACCCAGGGACCCTTTTTGCCAACCAACTTACAGTGGATAATATCACCTCGAGAAGCACTCGCCGACCAATGGTCACCAAATCATTGCCCCCAAGATGCACTATGAGTATATATGGCGGTGACCTCGTCCGCCCTAACAAACCCTCCATAAAAACCTGAAACTGGTCAATACAGAGCCCGCCCCTTCCGTAGAAGATCACCCTGTACCCGTATTCCCCAGCCATGTGAATCATGTCACCTGCTTTGAATACGTCTGCGGCACGCCTCACGTATGAGTGTCCCACGACCCACACCACTCTGTCCACAGCCGGTGTCCTTTGACCGCTGGTCCCCTGGTGTCGGGTCGACTGCACAGTCTGCTCCGCCTCGTAAGCTTGCGAAACTGTAAAACCAAACAAAAACAAGAAGCGTGAGTTCATGATATTAGCTTCACAACATGTGCAACCGCACGTACCGTTTATAACAGTTCGAGGACAAACGCCCCAACTGTTTTACTTTATCAACACTCAGACCCCTGGCTGTGGCCTCAGTAGCAGCTCCTATCCTGAAGGAATGGGTCCCAAACTCGCACGGGTTCAAGCCTGCGGCTGTAATTGCCATCGCAAGCACCCGTTGGAACTGAAACCTCGTCAGTGGGGTGGCGTCGACGTGCCTCAGTAAGCTTCCCCCCCATGCTGCCGTCCTCTGCGCCAAATATTTCTCAACGCAAGCTACCGGGCACATGGGCGATCCGGGAATCCGGTGGACTACTACACAATCCCCGTTCGCTCCCTGATCGGTCTTGGACCTGGCAAACGAGACTACCATTGTTTCCCCTTTAATTCGGATGTGCTCTCGGCACAGTCCCCCCCCCCGTATCCTGCTTGTTCCTTGCTACCAGCTCGCTTACCCTCATAGCCCCATGGAATGCTAATGAAAAAGCGGCTCTAAATAGTACTGTCTCAGATTGAGATGAACATGTTGCAGGGAGTACTGACATCAACAGGGCCAATCTTTCCAGACCTATCGGGTGCCTGTCGTCCGCTCTGCGACCCTCAAGGCGTTGCCACCCTCGCAGCGCCTTCTGAACCACAAAAGACACTGTGGGGTCCTGGATACCATGGGCCCGTGCCATGAAAGAAATAGCGGCCCGGTGCCTCTGTGCCGTGGCTACTGATTTGCCTGCCTGATGTAAGGATAACAGAAACTTCAGGACATACTCTTCTTGGCCCCAAAGCTCCCCTCCAGCAGAACCCAAAAAGGACCAATAGGAACGGAACGCCCCTTCGTATGCCTTCCTTGTCCTGGGAGCTAGACTCTCCCCCACGAGGTCTTGTAGTCCTGGGCACCGAGAGACCAGAAAGCTTCGGGAAAAGGTGCCGCCACCGGGTCCGCTGAGGGTAGGAAACCCCAGAAGGCCTGCATACGGGAACGAGAAAGCGCATCAGCTGCCTGATTTAACACCCCTGGCACATGTCTTGCCCTAAAGTGGACGTTTAATCTCATACACAGCAGGACAATTTCCTTCAGCAATCTCAAGATCCATCTGCAGCGGGCAGCCTGACTATTGATACACTCAACAACGGTCATATTGTCAGACCAGAACACCACAGTGCGGTCACGAAACCCCTCAGGCCATGTGTTCAAGGCCACCAGAATAGGGAACAGCTCAAGAAATCCTATGTTACCTGTGAGCCCATTCTCGTGCCACCATGCCGGCCAGGTTTGTGCTGACCAATGATTACCAAAAATGGCGCCAAATCCAATACTCCCAGCCGAGTCCGTCCACAACCCCAACTCCTCCGAGGAGACCACGGGTTTGCTCCACACGACCCGACCGTTGAAATCCGCTAGGAATGCCAACCATATGAGCATGTCCTGCCGAACCTCTGCCGAGAGCCTTGTGCGGTGGTGGCCTTCCTTAAGGCCAACCATGGCCTGCGCAATAGAGCGGGAAAATGGGCGCGCCATTGGGATCACTCTCAGGGCAAAATTTAGTTGACCCACAACCTGCTGCAACTGCTGTAATCTCACTTTCGTCGCGCTAATACATGCTTTAAGTGATGCCTCAAATTTCGCCACCTTTTCCTTGGGCAAGCGGAAGCACCCCTCTTCGGAATCGAGCTCTATTCCAAGAAACTCGAGCGAAGTAGACGGCCCCACTGTCTTACCGGGTGCCAATGGCACGCCAAAGCGCCTCATGAGATCACAAAATTTATTCAAAGCTCGTGCACACTCTATGTCCCCTGCTGCCCCCAGGAACAGAAAATCATCAAGATAATGCATCAAATGAGTAAACCCTGTTAATCTTGTGAAGGCCCATTGCAAAAAACAACTGAATCTTTCAAAATAAGCACAAGAGATGGAGCAGCCCATTGGCATACATTTATCCATGTAATAGCGACCCTGAAACATGAAACCAAGGAGACGCTGATCCTCTGGGTGTACCAGGAGCAACCGGAACGCTGACTCGATATCAGATTTAGCCATCAGCGCTCCGGGCCCCAGGCGATTCAAAATGGCGACGGCCTCATCGAAAGATGCGTACCGCACCGAACAAACCCCCGGGTCAATCGCATAGTTCACAGAAAGACCCCTTGGAGCTGACAAATTATGTATCAACCTGAATTCCCCTGGATCTTTTTTGGGGACTACACCCAGGGGTGAACAAACAAAATTAGCAACTGGCGGGTTGTCATATGGTCCAGCAACCCGACCTCGGGCCACCTCTCTACCAATCTTTGCTTGTACCACCGCCGCATTCTGCTGCACCGATAGTTGATTCTTACATTGTGCTTCACCCTGAAAATCCCCCGCCGGGATGCGGAAACCATATGAGAAACCATCTCGCAACACCCCAGCGGAGATATGATCTGGGTATTCGTTTAGCCAAGGGATCATTGCCATGACATCAACCGGGGTCGGTAGAGGCGCCCCCTGGACCATTTCAGACCTGTTTGGCGCTACCTCTACTCCCCGTATCACCAGCTTTGGTTCTACACATATTCTCCGGATGGGAGGACTGCCCACACCCCGAACATTCGTGCCTAAACTTACAAGAACCCTGTGGCCTAGTACATTTCCCTCTGTTAAAGCTCCAGCAGACCCCTTTTTTCCCTGTGCTGCCGCTATTCCTTGAGTTCCGGTCATTACTGGAACCCGCCCGAAAGGGCGTCCCTGACGAATGGCGGGAAAACTCAGCCACCTCACCCCCCAATGCTGGTGACCTCCCCACGCCTGGCTTCTCCATATTTTGCCATGAAATGGAGTCAAAACAATCCCATGTCAGGGATGAATCATGTTCCTTGGATTTACGAAATATATTATCATAAGCAAACCATTGATTTCCTCCATAAGTTTCATAAAATCCCATGATACGTGTCTGATACACAGCCAACTCCCCCAACGAATTGGGCCTACGTTCCCCCATAATTGCAGTGAACATTCCGAACGCTCTGCCCAAATTGCCTATCGATTCATCGACTCTAAAACCGGCCATCCTGGCTCGCCATACACTTGGATGTAGAAACTCTTTTTGGTTTTTTACATGCTCGATTTCGTAGTGATCGGTCAACAAGGAAAATATGTTTACATATTTGTCCGCCCATATCCTCTCTTTCACCTCCATCGGGATATGCTGCACAATTCTTTCCCTCCTTGAAGGTACCGATCCCTCCCCAACCATCGGCAATGGCTTACCTGAACCTGCCGCTGTAATTGTCGCTCCCGCCGTACCAACGCCTGATCCTGGTTGACCCACGGGCGCCTGCGGGGAAACAAAAGGACAAGGTGCTTTTGCGGCCTCTCGGGATTGCCGCAACTGCCTCATTAATTGCTTGGCCTCCTTGGCCGTGTCCCCTGGAGCAACGGAACCCCCACTGTTACCGCCCAACCATGCCGCCAGCTGGGCGGCCAACTCCGGGGGCATGTCCCCCTCGTTCACAGGGGTAACCACAACAGGTATCGGCTGCCCGCGTCGGGAACCGGCACAGGAGCCTCCACCGGTCTGGGAGGGCTCGCCGGGGGAGCCTCCGGGACTGGGACCTCGTCCTCATTTGCCCCGTTCCTGGCTCTCTTTCTTCTCCCGGCAGGGGCCGCCCCTGGGATGATTCTTTTCGGCCGTCCTGTACCGTCCCTGGCCGCCATTTTCCTCTTCATCTCCGCCATGTCTTTCATCAGCATGCGGAGCATTTGGTCGGTGCTAACCTTCTTTGCGACCCTTTTGCCCGGCATTTTCACGTGGATGAAAGGTCCTGGACAAGACTTGTAGCGCTAGAAGAGAAAAAGGAGAAATTAAAAATTTCAAAATTGGCTCTTCGTTCCGTCTCGAGCTCACGTGCCACGAGGAGGTGCAGCTTCAGAGCACAGGAACAAGAGGATGCTTCCTTGGCTTGTCGCTCCTTTTATCCTTCTTCGGGCGGGCGTAGCCCCTCCTCCAATCCGCCCCCCGGGCGTGGCTGGCGGTGTCGGTGTCTAGGACAACCCCTTCTTGGGCGGGAAAAGGCGCGCCCCAGCTACGCCGCTTCGGGCATACCAGCCGGGACACGCCTCCCGCCCAAAATGGTTTCCCGGGGAGATCGGGGTACTCCACCATACGTTCGGGGGGACCGAGTGGTCGCCCCTTTCCATTATAACTGTTCAATTCCAATTGGTTCTTTTCATGGGAATCATAGGGAGTGTAATGTTTTGTGAAAACACAATTTAAACTATGCATTGCTTAGGCAGTGAGATCAGATGCCCTTCCCACTCTCGTCTCCGGAGAAACTTTCTTTCGCTCCTGCCCGAAAGACTTTTATTACCAAGGGGCCGCGGTAATCATCGCGCTTAGCGCAATTTGCCTTATCGCCGTCTATTGCCAGTTCACATCGCCGTGTTAGCGGTGTATTTGCAACACTTTGCTGACAGGCGATATGAAACCCAACTATAGATGGCGATACACATCAATAGCGGCAGAATACAGCAAAATAAGAACAGCGCTAATGAGAATGGTGTAAATAAAGAGATGTGTACTTAACCATGCAATCCACCTCCCATTTAACTTATAGCTAAATTGGGATTTTTGCAGACGTAGGATTCCGGCGAAAACCGCGCTTAGCATGGCTTTAATTATCGCTTCGCGTGTTTGGGGCCAGGTTGTAAATTCTGCAGTGTTTCCTTAGCGACTTTATTCATGTTGGTTTTCGAGAGAATGCCTAGATTGGATCTGATTAGCAATGTATATCGCTAAGATGGTAGGCGTCTCGTAAACAGCAGCTAACATGCGCTAATGCATGTTAGCGCCGTCTTGATGATTGTGCGATGTGTAAATCGCTGCTTTTCCGGTGCTGTGTGCCGGGAGAGCGGCGATATGGCCCTTGTTAATGTGCTGGCTAAATACATTCACACTTACCCAAGTGAACCTTTATTTGATTCTACTTTTGGAGGCTTTACTTGCTGACGCATTTTGTGTGACTTCTCCCCAAACATTCTGACTTCTTTAGCCTAGCAAATTAGAGCGCTTATTTTTATGGGAAACTGAGGGGCATATTACCAAGCAATAGCGATAATTATTTCCTAAGTCTATAAGAGGAGGAAATCGTGAAAAGAAACTTCGTCAATTAGAAAGTCAATATATTGTGCGCCTTAATACTAAAATGCCGAATGGGCTCAATACTGGGGAAGATTTAGTCAACTTTCTCTAAACTACTTATTATAGTCTGTAAGGTTTATAATCAATTTGGAGATGTTTCTATCTATTTTCTATTTTTTACTTATATGATGAAATATCTTTGTGATTTTGCTGCTTATTGAATGGATTTTTAATATTAATCAAATTTGGAGTTCTATTTATATTTGAATACTTGTGTGTATATATATCATTGTTGAGTTTTAGACACTACAAATGTAATATTTATTGTATTTATTGGCTATATGTATTTTACTCAAGTTTTAAGAGTTTTTATTAGTTTAACTGGGTTCTTAGTTCTACTAATAATTCTCTGGCAGGGGTATAATGAATTGGCCACATATAGAAATGTTTATTGTGATCTATATTCTCTCTATATATGATAGCTATATTACAGATGTTTAACGACGATAGATATAACTCTAAAATCTGTATCACTGTAATTTCCCAATACTTTTTTGATTGGCCTATGACATCATGTGTTGCTGTATTTTGATATGTTTTTTCGCATCTGCTCATCTGATTTTAATTGAATTTTCTTGGGCTAATATTGTGATAATTTTTACATTTAGTCCTTTCACTTTGAGTGTACCTTATTGTTGGCTCTTTGTTTTCTTCCTTGGTATATTAATTTCATTATGAAATAGTTATTTGCGGATATTCATAATTGATTAGGGCACTTGCCCTGGATTTTCTATTTCTATTTACAATTGCTTTTTATGACATTGTGTGTTATTTATTTAGCACTTTAAAATTACAGTCTGCTCTCTATTTCTCTACCATATTGGGAGTGTTTTCATTGTAGCCACGAGGTATTTAAGGGCGTGGGCTTTTCAAGCATGTCATGTGATCAAGACTAGGGTGACCTAGATGAAACGCGTCATGTTGATGGAAAATAAAACAGCACTTTAAAAGAACTACCTTTCGTTGTGGTCCGTTCCTGATAAGAAGCGTTGGGTGGAGACTTTGCCCTGGTATGCTGCTTCTCAAGGACTTGTTTGTCATATATATATATATATATATATATATATATATATATATATATATATATATATATATATATATATATATATATATATATATATATATCTATGCAGGGCTCGAAACACCAGCCGGTTGCACACGTGAGCGGGTGCACGCCAAACGGGGGTGTACCCGTTGTATTTATCACAGCTTCAAACATCCACGAACCGTTTGTTCGTAAGGAAAGCAGCACACGCAGGGGGTAGTTCCACAAAGATTTTATTTGGGCACTTTACAGCATGCGACGCGTTTCGCCAGAGGGCTTTGTCAAGATATGCACAGAGCGAAGGCGCCCAACTCATTTAAAACAAATCTTACTTCCGCAATTAACAATAGAAAGCAAAAGGGGACTATGTACAAGGTGGATAATGGATCGGCCATCTTTGGATGGTGGAATACAGATGTATCGCATACATAAATTAAGCATATACAAGGTGTATGTACCCACATAGCTATACGCAAGCCCCACTGCATGAGTTATCACGCCCGTGATGGGCACCAATAGTCCAATAGTCCTTCTTTTACATAGATGCCCTGGATGGGCATATCCTCAAACAAGTGAACAGTACTGTATTAAGAGTGCAAACAAGATAAATCAAACACTGAGCAATGTGAAAAACCAATGTGTGAGCATATAGATACATGATCATGGTATGCAGAAACCCGGGTAAAGATACTCCTAATACAAAGGCTTGCAGTGTCACATCTCCTAATATAGTGTATGAAAGCACCCGTAATGTGGCTGAACATAGCAACCTCAAATAATGCCCTGGATGGGCTTACAGTACTGCACCTGTACAGAGGAATAAATTAACAAGGGATGTAAGGGCTAACAATCGACACAAAAATATAATAGAATATCCTGAAACCAGATGTGCTAAATGCATGTACGGACAAGAAAAGATGCTCATCAAGAATACAGTACTAATGCCATCATGGGTGTCCATCATAAACGGCAGTGCAAGAGAATCAACCCAAATGAACTGAAAGTTCTTCGTGCATGTTGAGGCCATTCGGGTGTTTGCTCTGCAAATCGATTATGTATCTGGACTCAAGCCTTCTGAGCTTGAGAAGGCGGTCACCACCCCTGATGTTAGCTGCTACACTATCGAGACAGATATATGATAACAGATCCCTGTTACTATTATGTTTCTTTTCGAAGTGCCTCGCTACGGGGTAGGTGACATTTTTTTGGGCAATGGCACGCATGTGCTCTAATATTCTCAATTTTACCGCATTGGGGGTACTGCCGATATAATTCAAGCCACAGGGGCAGGTAAGACAATAGATGACATATGCTGTAGAGCACCTCAGGAATTTAGTGATCTTTTTCGGTGTAGGAAGACCTGAAACTTTATAAGCAAGCGTCCGCTTGCTGTGTTTACAGGCCTTACACCGGCCACAAGGATAAAAACCATTCAACGCAGGAAGTTTGGGTTTACTGTCAGGAGCAGTATAGTGACTAGATACTAACTGGTCTCTGAGTGATCTGGCCTTCCTGAAAGTTACAAGAGGATTGCTCGGCAAGTCAGCTTTGATGATGTTATCGGACATAAGAATATTCCAATTCTTTTTGAGTATCTTTTTAACTTGCCCAGCATTACGTGAGTAAGTGGTAATTAGGCGGAATGCCCCATTGTTAGATTTGACAGTTTTCTTAGGTTCTAACAAAGCTTTTCTCTGCATCTTGTTAGCTCTGTCAAAAGCGCGAGCTAACACCTTCTCACTGTAGCCTCTTATTCGGAATCTCTGAAGACTAGCCTCCGCTGCCTTCTTAAAGTCATCAGGGCTGGAATTATTGCGCCTGAGCCTCAAAAGTTCGCCATAAGGGATACTTTCAACCAATGGGCGTGGATGGCTACTAGTGGCAAAGAGGGTGGAGTTGCCTGCCGTCTCTTTCCTGAATAATTTGGTTTGCACCATTCCTTTGTCATCTATATATACCGTGAGATCAAGGTAGTTGACTGAAGTCCTACTTATGTGACCTGAGAATTTTAAATTCCTGTCATTGTTATTGAGTACGTCTATGAACACACTAGCAGTTTCTATGGGGCTGTCAAGGATGATGAACAAATCGTCAATATAACGATGCCATCCTATAATGCTGTGGTTCCACTCTGGATTAGTTATTTTCCAGGGAGCCTGCTCCTCCCACCAACCTACAAAGAGGTTGGCAAAACTTGGAGCGGAGCAAGCTCCCATGGCAACTCCAGAGATCTGCCTGTATAACTGTTTGCTGAAAAGAAAGATGCTATTTTTCAAACCGAAATTCATGAAGTCAAGCAACATCTTATTGTGTTCATAATAACGTATAGGACGTTTATCCAGAAAACTAGCCATCGATCTCAAACCATCGTCATGTGCTATACATGTGTATAGACTGGCGATGTCAAGTACCATCATGCAGTAAGTGTCTTTCCAAACAATATTGTCCATAAGAGTCAAAAATGCTTAGTGTCTCTAAGATAAGAGGGCAATGACATGACCAACGGAGAGAGGAACGAGTCCACATAAATGGAAAGATTTTCAGCAGTGAGGAGCACAATATTCCCCCCTTTATCTGAAGGTTTGCAGACCAAGCCTGAGTCTGAGCACAGAGTCTGTAGAGCCATTTGCTGTTGCTTGGTGAAGTTGTCGTTAGACGAGGTATATTGTTTCACCTTGCGTAGTCTGGTAAGGTCTCTCAGGACAGCGTCCGAGAAGATGTCGATAGCGTCAGTACTCATGATGGGCATGAATGTGGATGCCGGTTTAAATCCACTGCAACCTCCCTTTTGTTGGATGTTGGAAGTGGCCAGTATCTGAGTGTTAGTGACTTCTCCTGCCTGGCCCAGGTTGATTTCTTGATCGAGGCTCTCCATAGCTCGAAGACCCCCAAGATCACGGCATCTAAGGCTCTCAGTGGCACTTTCGCTCCCAGACACAGCGCTCTCAATGTGCGGTTTTAATTTGAAAAATTTGTGTAATTTCAATTTTCTCGTGAACTTAAAAACATCAATCCGAGTCTGCGCAAATTCAAAGTTCCTTTGTGGGCAGAAGGATAAGCCCAATTGAAGGATGGAATTTTCTTCAGTGGTAAGTACTTTGTCAGTTAAATTTATGATGGTCAGATTATCAGATTTTATGGTGTGTTCCTGGTTCAAACTTAGTTCTTTTTCTTTGGATAGTTCTTCATGCTGCGTGTTATTGGTGGCAAACCTAGTGGATTTCTTCCCGCAGCCCCCCTGCCTCATCTTCCTCTTACTCCTTGATTGTCCGGGGGTTTGCCTCTGCTTCCTTCTAGTTGGTTGTTGCGCATGACCTTGTATTCCACCTGAAAAGAAGAAGCCTCTTCACTCCCATCTTCACTAATCACTTCATCCGCGTTAGTGTCGGATTCAGAGGTTGCTGGTTCCACAGTGTTTGGACCGCTTGCCTTTTTCTTCAGTTGTTTCCTGGTATGATCATATTTCTTGGCAAAGGTTAACACTCTTCCCATTTTATAATCATTTTCATCTCTATCAAATTTTTCTTCTTTGCGTTGTTTAATTTTGTGTTCATATTTTTTCCGACGTTTTTTGATTAGTTCACGTTTTTCTTCCAAGCCAGTCTGGTCTTCTTCCTTAAGTAACTCATCCTCAATCTCCTTGATCTGTGTCAGAGCTTTATCTCTATCACTCCAGGCAAAGCGAACTAGTATTTCCAGACTGCCTTTACAGGATGCCGCTGTGTGTTCTGCCCAGGCATCCAATAATTTAGGGTCCGGGTTCTCGTATGCTGGGATGGTATATATTCTTAGTCCACGGGGGACACGGTCAACATCGATGTAGTTTTGCAATGATATTGCCTCCCACCACTTTCTGATCTCTCTTTCGTAGAGCCGTTCTAAAGTGGCCAATTTAGAGTTCAAAGTGGTGCTACCTCCTCCAGCTTGACTGGTGCCTGCCTTTTGTGTCCCATCTGATTTTTTCTTATTTTTAAACATCCCAAGTTCCGCCTCTCTCCTCTCTGCCTCGCTGAACATGGTGAAAGGTAGTGCAGCCGCAACTACCAATATAGAACAGGCTGTTTCCCCCTTCGCTCGGAGTTAAATGCCAGCGCCCAACAGTGATGGAAGAGTCAGTTTAGCGCTCACCGCGCCTTACCCGAATGATACAAAAGCGCCTGGATGATGCGAGTACAGTCTTCTCTCGCAGCGGTATCTTCGGGATCCGGGCAATGCGGTGCAAATAATAGACAAACTCGGTGCAGCCGGTAATCCAAATGCAGGGCTCGAAACACCAGCCGGTTGCACACGTGAGCGGGTGCACGCCAAACGGGGGTGTACCCGTTGTATTTATCACAGCTTCAAACATCCACGAACCGTTTGTTCGTAAGGAAAGCAGCACACGCAGGGGGTAGTTCCACAAAGATTTTATTTGGGAACTTTACAGCATGCGACGCGTTTCGCCAGAGGGCTTTGTCAAGATATGCACAGAGCGAAGGCGCTCAACTCATTTAAAACAAATCTTACTTCCGCAATTAACAATAGAAAGCAAAAGGGGACTATGTACAAGGTGGATAATGGATCGGCCATCTTTGGATGGTGGAATACAGATGTATCGCATACATAAATTAAGCATATACAAGGTGTATGTACCCACATAGCTATACGCAAGCCCCACAATAATTGGCTTGGGGACTGCATGAGTTATTACGCCCGTGATGGGCACCAATAGTCCAATAGTCCTTCTTTTACATAGACGCCCTGGATGGGCATATCCTCAAACAAGTGAACAGTACTGTATTAAGAGTGCAAACAAGATAAATCAAACACTGAGCAATGTGAAAAACCAATGTGTGAGCATATAGATACATGATCATGGTATGCAGAAACCTGGGTAAAGATCCTCCTAATACAAAGGCTTGCAGTGTCACATCTCCTAATATAGTGTATGAAAGCACCCGTAATGTGGCTGAACATAGCAACCTAATATATATATATATATATATATATATATATATATATATATATATATATATATATAAATAAATACCAAAGTCCGCTCTCAAGACGCTGACTGCGGCCCCTCGGGAGGTGGCACCAATGCCGGCCGAGCAAGCCGGTAAATCCAATTATAAAGTTCCAAACTTAGACAGTGCTCTCAGTCCGCAAAACAACACGACACCGCTGTAGTCTCCAAGGGTGTTTATTTCACTAACGTTGTTAGTGAAATAAACACACTTTATATATATATATATATATATATATATATATATATATATATATATATATATATATATATATATATATATATATATATTCTCCACTAATGCCGGTAGACGAGTTCGGCTGTCTGTGGGCGGTCCCGCTTAGCCACCGGCAGGCTAACGTATTATATCCAAGAGTTCTCCTCAATTATGAAGAAATGTAGGACACCCAAAGCTTCTGTAACGGTATTTTATTCAGGCAGATGAAAAAAGTCTCACGACGCGTTTCGCCACTTAAGGCTTGATCACGCTCGTCACATTTGTGTTGACAGCCATATTTAAACCCACAACACCCTTGTGCATAGTGAATAATGCGTGAAGCGGTGGACATATTGTAACGGACAAAAACATGCTAAAAATTATCTAAAACACAGTTATTAGCTCAGTATGAAAGTTAAATACATTTCATAACAGTTACTTTCGTGATATTCTGTGCAAAAAACATTATCATAATGACTTGGTAAAAACCATACATAATTCATACATATAGTGCTATAATGTTATTCGAAGCATGATTGTCGTAGTACTATCTATATTTTGCATATTGGTATCCATTACACCCCAGTAAAAATTAATACAATGTCACTCGCGTGGCAAATATTATCTTAATTCCGATTGGCCGCATTATAGAAAACGCTGCTGTGATTGGTTATGCAGTCGCTTTGGAGAAAATAAACATAAACACTGTGGGTTACGTGTCTTCCATTCCCCATATGTTGATACAACACTCCAAGGAATTGCATAATTGGCGATATTAAAGACGAATTTATGTTAACATACTATTTGCCACGGGAGTGACATTGTATTAATGTAGTGTTAGCGATTAATGTTGTGAAACGAGAGAGGGCTATATTATCAAGCCTGGGCGACAAAATTATCGCCACTTTATCGTCAGGAAAGTGGCGAGAATGGGTTTGATAATATGCTCTATAGAATTCCAATCAAAGCTCATGTTAGATGTAAAGGACATCAGACATGACCTTTCGATTGGAATTCCATAGAGCATATTATCAAATGCATAATCGCCACTTTAGCGACACTTTCCTGCCGATAAAGTGGTGAAAAATGTTATCGCGCAGGCTTGATATCATGGCCCAGAGAGCGTACTGTACAGTAGCTTCTCTTTAAATTCTATAATTACCTCCGAGCAGTGACAACAGATAGGTTACAACAGTCTGACAAACAGATCGACAACCTTATTACGCCACTTTTGAGTCACTGTTAGCATGGTTAAAGTGATGCAAGGAAAAAATCTCAACTCCAGACTCTGCGACACAGTTTTAATGTTGTTTTCTCTCTCTTTCTCTCTCTCACTCTCTGTGACATCATTTCTCTTTCTCTCTTAAACTTATACACTGCTGTCTTCGACGTGAAGAAGAATTGTTCAGAATAAGTTGTGACACCAACTGCCTAAAATGTTTACCCGCAAGGTTTATACAACGGTAAGCACAAAGGCCTACATCTACAAAGCCTTCACAGGAATGCATTAGAAATAAGTCGCCATAACGGGCGTCAGTAACGTACTAGGCACTTCCATATAGATTCCACTTGAATGCAGCACTATAACAGAACTGGAATGTACGAGTCAAACTGCACACGTAAAATCGTAGAGTTGCTATGGGAATCCACAACAGCATATTATCAAGCCCATTATAAACTCTAAACTCTAATTTTCTTTTTTCTTTTGCAGATTAACAATCGGACACCTTTTGGAATCCATTTCACAATTTGTTTATAACATTGTTTAAGTTATTTTTCCAGTTCTAATATAGTTATAATTGAGTTTTGTTTATATTTATTGTTTAATAAAAGTTAATAAAAAATAACTACATACTTCTTTTATTTTGTAGGGGAAGGGTATGACGGCCCACAATAAAAATAATATTAACATACTATAGTAAGATAGTCAAGACTAGGATTGAAAACTACTGAGTTCTACTGAAATGGCGGTGGACGAAGTATGTAATCAACGTTTGGCTCCTCGGCACTTTCTTTCAAATAAATATATAAAAAATATGACTATTAAAACTGTACAAAAGTACAGCAGCGGATGACACGAACCGGGAAAAGAAAGCGACAGATTTACTAACTGATATATAGAAAAGTTTGCTTGTTAAACTTAAAGAAAAAGAAAACGTGGGCTTCGAAACGATGCTGAGCATGTAAAGACAGTACAACTGCTACACCAAAAAAAAAAGGAAAGTTTTTCATACTATCATAGAAATTAAGGAGCATATTATCAACAAAAGGCAATACATTATCGCCGCTTTTATCAACAGGAAACTGCCGATAAAGGGGCGATAATGTGCTTGATAATAGGCCCTTGTAACTTCCCATAGCTGCCCAGGTACTGGTGGTAACCTCTGCTCCTATGGTTATTCACAAGGGCATATTATCAAGCCCATTATCGCTGCTTTATCGGCAGTTTCCTGCCGATAAAAGCGATGATAATGTATCTCCTTTTGTTGATAATATGGCTCATTGCTCTTCTTTTGACCAGTAAACTTAGGTGCATATTATCAAAGACTGGTGTTAAAATTATCGCTGTTTTATTGGCAGGAAATTGCCGATAAAACGGCAATAATGAGCTTCATAATACGGCCTTGTTTTTTCCCATAGAATATGACTATTAATACTGTACAAAAGTACAGCAGCGGATGACACACAGGAACCGGAAAAAGAAAGCGACAGATTTACTAACTGATATAAAGAAAGGTTTGCTTGTTGAACTTGAAGAAAAAGAAAACGTGGACTTTGAAAAGACGCTGAGCATGCAAAGAGAGTAAAACTGCTACAACAACAAAAAAGGAAACCTTTACATACCATCATAGAAATGAACGAGCATATCATCAACAAAAGGCAATACATTATCGCCGCTTTTATCGACATGAAACTGCCGATAAAGCGGTGATTATGGGCTTGATAATAGACCCTTGTAACTTCCCATAGCACCCCAGGTTCTGGTGTTAACCTGGGCTCCTATGGTTATTCAAAAGGGCATATTCTCAAGCCCATTATCGCCGCTTTATCGGCAGTTTCCTGCCAAAAAAAGCAACAATAATGTATCGCCTTTTGTTGATAATATTGCTCATTGCTCTTTTTTTGACCAGTAAACTTAGGTGCATATTGTCAAGGACCGACCGGTGTTACAATTATCGCCGGTTTATTGGCAAGAAACTGCTGATAAAACAGCGATAATGACCATGATAATACGGCCTTGTTATTTCCATAGAAGCCCATGTTAACACCAGAACATAGGCGTCTATGGCAATTAACAAGAACGTATTATCAAGCCCACCCTCCCAACATTAATAAAAAACCATAGGCCCTTGTAAATTCCCATAGCAGCCCAAGTTCTGATGTAAACCTGGGCTGCTATGGTTATTCACAAGGGCATATTATCAAGCCCATTATCGCCGCTTTATCAGCAGTTTCCTGCCAATAAAAGCGACGATAATGTATCGCCTTTTGTTGATAATATGGCCCATTGCTCATTTTTTTGACCACTAAACTTAGGTGCATATTATCAAGGACCGGTGTTAAAATTATCGCCGTTTTATTGGCAGGAAACTGCTGATAAAACGGCGATAATGACCTTCATAATACGGCCTTGTTATTTCCCTTAGAAGCCCATGTTAACACCAGAACATAGGCTTCTATGGGAATTAACAAGGACGTATTATGAAGCCCACCCTCCCAACATTAATAAAAAACTCCAGACAATGCAGGTACCCGGAGCTGGAAGGTCATTTTACATATCACTGTCCCAGAAATGTGGCGTTCCCAGCGACGTGTACGGGGAGAGAGAGAGAGAGACCTCAAAACATTTTTTTTTTAAAAGACCTGAGGGGTGCCGCTCACCGAGACTGCGGGGAGTTCGACCGTAACCCCCCGCATACTTCAAAATAAAACCAGAGGAGTTCCGTTCCCCAGTGCTCGGGGCACCTTACAAGCCCCCATTATGCAGAAAATGTGCCCCCGTAATTTCCCCCCCGGGACCTAATAAATAAAACAAACTTCTACTTTTTTTTCAACTTTTCCACCGCGTACAACTACTGCACAAGTACCCCGCCATTTTTTATTTAAAAAAAAAAAAATTGAGCCTAAAGATCCATGTCCCACCCCCTGACCAAAACTATAGGCTCAGCAGAATGTTTCTACCCTGCCCCGTTTCCTTAATTCCCAAGTTTGTTTTACTGTTTTCTTCTGACTCTGCTCTCCCGACAAACAACATGGCTGCCAACACTTCCTGGCTTGGAGTATTAACAGCCAATCAGCATGCAGCTCCTGCTCGCAATTGTACGTATTTCCATACGCGTACGCCGCGATTTTTCTTTAAAATAAAATAGAGCCTAAACATCCGTGTACGACCCCCTGAGCAAGCCTAGAGGGTCAGAATGTCTCTACCCTACCCCCTTCCCTTATTTCCCAATGTTGTTTTACTGTTTTCTTGTGACTTGGTTCTAGCGAGGTACAAGATGGCCGCCAACACTTCCTGGTTTCGAGTGTTGACAGACAGTTCACAGCCAATCAGCATGCAGCTCACGCTCGTAATTGAACAGATATCGCTATGATTTTACTTGCAATTTTCACAGGAACAAGTGAACAGATTCACACCATTTAAGAAAAAGCACAATCTGCGAACAGAACTCTACCTCTCTGCCAAATTTCGTGTAATTCCGTTCAGCCGTTCGGGCTGTAGCCCTGGCTAAAGGTCCCTATGAAAAATTGCATGGGGAAAACACGTTTTGGGACCCCTCTTTTTTCTCGGCCCCCGCTTGATGAATCACCCCAAAACTTTCAGGGAAGGAGCAGAACCAAGCAGGCCATTTTCTTGGAGAAATTCACGAAGATTCGTCCACCAGCGCCAAAGTTATTCCAAACAGAATATCTTGATGACTCCACTGACAGAAATGGAGGACGGAACACATTTGAGTGCACAGAATCTATTTTATTGTTCCCAAATTCTGTCGGCCATTACGTGTTTCGGTTCCTGGGAGCCTTGATCACATGACACATAAGTCAGTCACCTGACTGGTTTTATACATTTTATTCCCATTTTTTTCACAAACAGTGTTAAAGTGACAGTGCATTTTTGTGAACAGTTCCCACTTGAAAAGTAGTACATGACCTCATTCTGGTTATGCTTTTCTGGTTACATGCTATATGTAATATTTCTAATCACCGGACAGTCATCTTTAGTCTAAATCATTGTTTGAATACCTCGATGATTTGTCAGTAATCATGGTGTAAATACCAGGAATTCATTTGACCATCTTGACTCTTGATCAAGTATTTTGTCCAAAACATATGCAATGCCTATGGAAAATAGGTCCTAACTATAACTACCTACTGGCGCACAGTTTCTATTCTAATTCATCCCGGTAGATTTTATGGTATTTTAAGGTCTATTTATTTATTTAGTTGTATATACCAACATTGCACTAATAGAATCTACCGGGATGAATTAGAATAGAAACTGTGCGCCAGTAGGTAGTTATAGTTAGGACCTATTTTCCATAGGAAATCTGCAACATTCTATTTGGAATAACTTTGGCGCCGGTTGACAAATCTTTGCGAAATTTTCAAAACTGGTGGGGCGCTCTGGTGCACTCCTATCCTAAAAGTCTTGGGGTGATTCATGAAGCGGGGGCCGAGAAAAAAGGGGGTCCGAAAACATGTTTTCCCCATGCAATTTTCCATAGGAACCGTTCATCGCGGCTTCAGCCCGAACTGCTGAACGGAATTATACCAAATTTGGCAAAGAGGTAGTCCTTGGTCCAGACTTGTGCCTTTTGCTTAAATGGTGGGCATCCGTTCTGTAGTTCCTGAGAAAATTACAATTAAAAGTACATATATACCTATGGCCTCGGTGGATCCGCGCATCTTACACGTACTCTAAGCGCACCGTCCCGATCACGCGCTGAATGCTAATTGGCTCTCAAGTGGTTGTCAACATTCAAAACCAGGAAGTGTTGGCTGACATTTTGTGCCTTGGTAGAAGAGAGGATCTAGAAATTAGTGAAAGAAGTGTTCAAAGGGTATAGAGGGGGCGGGTAAGAAATATTTTGACCCTCCAGACCTGCTTAGGGGGGTCTGAGACATGTGCGCTGGGTGTGTGGATCCGCCATAAAAAAACGAAGTGCGGGCTCCTGTGCTTGTTAAAAAAATAAGCTACCTGGGAGGGCCAAATCTCGGGGTTTAAAATAATAAATTTGATGGGGGTTCAGAGGGGCATTGTAGCCCGGGGACCGCCATTCCTCGGTGCAACAAAATAAATGGGTGAGGGAGCTCAAAGATCCGTCTAAGCCCCGGGGATTACCACCCTCCTGGGCTTTTTATATTTTGGGAGAGGGCCGCGTGGTCTCCATTCTGGAGCAGTCGAAAACCTTGGGGAACACCACCCCTCAGGAGCGGCTCCTGCTGTGCCTTGGGGTGTCTACCCCGGAACACTGCTGCTTGCTATGGCATGGCGGGAGTCGAGGTTCCTGCTCTGTCATAGCAAACTTGAGGGCATATTAACAAGTGCCATTTCGCCGCAATTTAAACAAAAAAGCCAAAAATGCGGTGAAAATTATATTGCCCTATTTACTAGGCGACACTAAGATGCATTACCGCATGTTAGCAGCCGGTTTGCTAACGGTTCGCCTCGTATCTCCAATGAGTTGCAATGCAGGCATTCCTAGTGGCAAGGTAGGTATTCCTATGACAATATAACATGGAAGAGGAAGGAATGACAATAGCGTTGTATTTACAAGGCGGTCCTGGATTTGAGGATCGATAGCAAAACCCTTGGTAATCGCAGTTTATGTCTGATCCTAACATCTGTTCTGAAGCAGACTTAAGAATGTTTAATATGTGAGGTGGATTTATATGTTTAGTCCACAGTCTTATATTAACAAGCTTTTCACTTGCGAACATGAATTATCGCTATACTTCTCGCAATATTGTGGGGATATTTTCAAGGACAGCGTTAAAATTATAGTCACTTCAGCGTAAGGAAAGTGCAGTTAAAGCGGCAACAATGGCCTTAATGATAGGCTTTTGAGAATTTGCGAGAATTCCAATAGAAGCACAGGTTTACATCAGAACATGTTAACTCTGTCCTTGTAAATAGGCCCATTACAGACTCCTAATTTTACCATAAAAAAAATATCACCTACTACTAATTTTTATTCTTCCTTGGGATCCCATCCCATGGGTGTATATTCAACGTTGGGGACTTTGGGTGGAGGCCCGATGTCCCTACGGTGCCAGTCAAATACCTGCATCCTTTGGAAGCCACCATTACTTTTCCACACGGGGACCTGCTAATATGCAGCTCCTCCTGGGGAAAAGCATTCTGCTTTGCATTTTAGAAGAGAGAGTATGTTTTCTTGTTCTCTCTTTCAAAATGCAAACCAAATTTGCTATGGCAGGGCAGGAGCTTCAGCTCTCCCCCTGCCATTATAAACAGCAGTGTTGAAAAAATCTTCCGGTAAGACAACAAAGGATTTTGAAGTCCATTATCGCCATTTTAGCTGTAGTTTGCTGCCGTTAAAGCGGCGATAATTTTAATGCCGTCCTTGTAAATATGCCCCTAAGTTTTGTAATGTCGACAATCCCATCTCCCATTTAAATAGGCACAAAGTATTTGGTGAAGTGCACACTGTGAATCATGAACCAACCTTGTCTAATAGTGATCGATAAAGAATTGCCCATTGTTGAGTACAGAGTAGGTAAACTGTACATGGGGTTTTGTGGCTATTTCTCGAGCCCTCTCTTGAGGTTAATTCGAAGAGTTGTATACTTCTTTTTCTCGTAATGTACATGGGGGCAGATTTACAAGTCCCTTGCGCCACTATTAACATGGGAATAGTGACACGAAAGTGGTGCATGGGGCTTGCAAATCTGCCCCACAGTGTTCCTTTGTCTCAGTTTGCTTTCCCCTCTGTCATGTAGAGGATCCTCAGTAAATATAATGGCTTCTGTACAGCCAGTACCTTTCAAACCTACCACCAAACTGCTTACTGCCTGTTACCATAGTAACAGTACATGGAACACTTAACTGAGCACACAGGTCATAAGTTCACCACACAATGTTGCTAATCCAAACAATAAGTGTGCTGGACTTTTTAACATTTTCCTTAGGAACCGTTAATTGCAGCTACAGACTCTGGTAAAGAGCTGCTAAAGAGTTAGCCTCAGTATTATACTTCTAGTTATAAACATCATTTCTATTTTAATTGTTAAATCTTCTCTAAGCAATGATTATCAGACCAAAGAATAGTGAAATGGTGTCAGAAAAAAAGACGTATACATTTTTTTTGTTGTAAATTAACTTTTATTAAAACAAAAATAAATAAATAGAAATGTAACTTTAACATAACAGTATAATGAACAAAATGTGAGATGGACTCCAATGGTAGGAGGGTAGGTAACCTGCAAAACAAAAATGAAATTAAGTCTTTAAAATTAGATCGATGTGACTGAATGAGGGCAAAGATCACAAATTAACATAACACTAGGCAATATTGCTTATTCACACGTGTGCCTGATACATCCTACCCCTCTTATAGGCCTGCATTGAAGAGGTGTCTGTAGGGAAGTGCCTGCTGTGTCAGATATATAGTATGGCCCAGCAGGTCTTTAAAATGATTCAGAGGTGAGAGAGAATTAGGTGAGAGATCACTTCATTATGTAGGACAATATCGTTTATTTGCAAAGCGTTTAATTGGAGGCATTGTGTATCTAGGCTGCTCTGCTTACCTTTTGTAAACACTGTTTTCAACAGAGCTCACAACTTGAGTTCTGCTTTGGTTCTATACTGCAGACTATACTAAATTCAGCCTTGATTTATTTATCTGCAGAGTGGACAGCAGAGTCCATAACTTGAAAAGAGAAAGAGAAACAATGTGAGAGAGAGGGAGAGAGAGAAAGAGAGAAAAAATGACATTGAAAGTGTGAGAGAGAGAAAGTAATAGATGGAGCAGGAGAGGTAATGTTGATACTGGAGAAAATCTTTGTATCTCACCTTTTTGCCTCCAGTGTGTGTCCAAGCACGTGCCGGTTCATAGTGCACCCTCAAGTTTAGTGATCTGAAAGATAGTATAGAGTTAGTAATAGCAGAGTACATAGAACTGCACAAGTATATTTCTGCGTTATGCCTTTGGGCACTCAAGATACTGTATTACATCAAATTCTACTTCTAGGAGGTGTCTGTGTGCTCTTTTTCTCCCAGAATACTATACCCCATGCACTTCCATTTCATAGCGGTGAGTTCTCATTACTGCATACCCAGACTGTTGCACCCCATTGAGTCCCAGTGTCTGGAAGTGAGTGCCCTTTTGTGCGCACCCACACTGTTCCAATCTATCCACTCCCACTGGCCAGAGGTAATTGTACATTCATATGTAGTCAAGCTGCTGCAGGCTATCCACTCTCTCCGCCCACAGGGGACTTCTCATTGCTTTGGAAACAAGCTCCTTTGCTCCCCTTGTGCTATTGGCGTGATTCAAAGAGGGTCCACCACGTGTCGAAGCAGCCTTCTTATGCGTTGTTACGATGGCCATGCATCATCGCAGAATCCTCAAACGTTGAGCTTTGGAGGTATTGGGGGGGGAACGCCAATTTGTGAAACACAACCTGTTAGATAAAAAGGAAGATAAGATTGTGCACCATTTGGTTATCAAAGGAGAGAGGAAGTGAGAGAGTGACTAAAAATAACATTCGCAGCTCACCTTTCTGTCACTGGTGTGTCTTCCACCATGTGCCGGGACAAAGTGCACCCTGAAGCTCTACATTTAAAAGATAGTAAAAGTTATGATTGGTAATTGACACTATCTTAATGTGGAGTAGAATGACATTGCCCTTTCACACACCTTCCCCCCTGCATTAAAAATACAACTATTTGTACAGTTCCAACCTGTTTAATGGGCTTCGATTTATGAAGAATTATTACAGTAGTAATATTTTCCATCCGATTATAGAAAACAAGTGGTGCGCAGTGATACATGTGGTTTCAATCATCACGAGCGACGGACTTTTGACCGACTATAAACAGTTTCCTGCTATAGGAAAAAAAATGCAAATGCAATAAGATACGGTATTTATGACTGCATATGCCTAAATCGCTGTGTTGCTTTTTTGTATCCAGTCTGCTGCACCCTATCTACTCTGTCCGCTGCCCACCCAGACCTCACTGCTCACCTTTTCGCGGACAGGTACGATCTACATCATGCAGTCCTGCTCTGTCACCAAGAAGTCTCACATTTGGTGCTGAGAGTTGATATCACTATGGGAAAGGACATACTTGTGCACCCATCATCATTGCAGGCTCCTCACCCGCTCAGTCCTTGCTGTACCACTAACTCAGAGACCAAAGAGGCCTCGTACGTGGTGGTGGACCCCCTGTTCATTAGTTCAGGCCTACATGCGGCGTCCGAACCACCAAGACGGGCCATCACAGCGCTTGCGATGGGAGCAACTCTGAAATGGCGTAGAGCACATGCACCCCGTCTTTTTTATTGGTAGGGTCATGTGTGTTGTGTCGTTATAGTTTTTTAGTGACTCATTAATCAGTGTGTAGTAATCCATTCACTACATTCAAATAATAATCATCAGATGTACAATAAGTGGTACATCCCCAGAGATATGCCAGTTAATGTGCACTGTGACATCACCACCGGATTACGATGTGACCAAACACTGTTTGGTCGGATTCCCATTCTTTCCTATGTAAGCTCGTATTACGCCCGACAACTGCCTGTAACACAAGCTCCAATGGGGAAATGGGTTGTGTGTGTGGAAAACCCTGCACCCTGTCCCTAGCACCAATGAAACCTGCTACACAGTGCAGGGTTTTATAGAGGGTACCCCCTCGGCCATCACGTGTAGGCCGCGGTGGCTACTGGGCTCTGCCACATTCTGACAGCCTTTCCGTGTCTAACAGGCCAACGCAGAAAGGCTGTTGGAAATCAACATCGTAATCCCTAGAGCAGAAACGCTTTCCAAAGGGTTTCTGACTGACACGAATTCTCCGTGAGTCGTCGGACCTGATTCCGAATGACTGTGCTGTTTACGTTCTGACCGTGAACATTGTAATCGGGCGGTCAGAATAAAAAACAAATCAGTCAAGGAGATTCCGATTGTAGTAGGAGGCTTTCTGCCCAACATTATAATCGGCCTCGGCGTTAGAAATCAGGGGCTTTTATTGCCAGTTGGGAAGTGTAAAGGGTACACGTTTCATGAAATAAAACATCCTTTTATGGTATAGGGCATATTTTTGTTTTATATATGTAGTTTAACTTGATCTCGCCCCTTATCACCTAAACAGGATCAGCCCCATATATGTTAGGTATCTTTGGATTGGGACCATGTAGAAAAATAACTCTTGGTCTCTTTTGAATTGTAATTTAAAATCCTCTTAAATAGTAAAGTTGGAATTTATGCTCAATGTAAAACTGCTACTTTTAGAAAGTTGCCATTTTCTTTGCAGAAATCCACTGTGCCTTTCTACCAGTAGCCTAGGTCACATGGCTCTGCTGTTGTGGGTTGTGTATTGCTGCCAGACATTGAGACAAAGAGGAATATATGTGAACAGGATGGGCATTCCAGCCAGGCTGGCTGGGCGGAGCTCTGCCAGGTCCTACTCACACTTCAAAGGGCTCTGCCTCCAGCACACACAAAAGAACCTGGCACCAGGCCTACCCATGCTTTTGTCAGCCTAGACATTTTGGAGCCAGGTGTAGGAATGGGGAAGAGGAGTCAAAGGGGGCACTGTGGGCAACTGGTGACACTCTCAGATCCCAATTCAGATAACTTCTGGACCTGTGAAAGACTCAGAAGAATGCTGCTTTTCTGTCCTACTGCTGGAAGGACTCCCCTGCTGCCAGTTGCCTCAAGAAGAATGAATGAGCCTGCCAGCTGCCTCTGGAAGAATGAATGAGCCTGCTGCTTGAACCCAGGACCAGCAGAGTATCTCTGAGGGCTAGCTAGCTGGCCTCCTTTGTGAGCTTTAGAGACATAACAAGCTCCAGAGACCCTGCATCTTGACTACCTGATCTGAGTTCCTGCTGGATTGGGTTCTAGCACGCAAGTGCAGCCCACTCTCAGATCCTGGACCTTTGGTGTGGTGCTATAGAGCCCTCCACCTACCAAACTCCAAAAATGGGACCAAGATTCACAAGCAAGCTGATCTGAAGAAGGTGCATCGTCGGTGGGATATACTTTGCCACAGCTCCTGCTTTGCTTTTCTCTGCAGCAGCAACCTCCTCTCATCTGAACCTCTCAACAATGTCATCTGGCCTCACGGAACGCTCTTTCCAAATACCCCAGTTGAACTGTCTGCAGCCTAGTTCAACTGGGGTATTTTAAACTCCAGAAAAACTTCTAAGTCCGTAGGTAGAAATCTTCACCAGGCTCTGTGACGATCAGCACCCCATCGATTAAAATTACCTCCTCAGCCTGAAAGTCTTGTTTTTCCGGCTCAGAGCTTTTCATACCATTGTCAATGGCTTCACCAAGACATTGTTCAGTGGCTCCCTGTCGTCATCCACTCATCCTCAGACATAGCCTGATGACTCTACTTTCTCAAGGATTTTTCTTGAATTTCCCAAAATAAACTAAGACTGGGCCTAATCCATGCATTGTATACGACCTACGCTTCAACACGGTTGTCCTTTGCTATCGAACTTGACCCGGTCTCATGCATGCAGATACCCGTGTTTGGTCCTTTATGTTTTTTTGGTGGTAGATTTCACTAAAAACTAAAAATTCATAACTCTGGTTTTACTAATTGGATTTTGTTAATATGCGTTCCATTTATTTAGTGAAACTCACTCTATTTTATCAGAATTTGTATGAGATTTTTCTTGTTTTATGTATGCACAAATACTTTACACATTGCCTCTATGTTAAGCCTGACTGCTTTTGTGCCAAGCAGAAACACAGGTTAATTTAGTGACTTTATGTGGTTCACCATGTTTAGTATTTGAGTGGTGCCTCCACACCTCTCAACTAATAATCCAATGTGTTACCGATGTTTATTCCACCTCCGAAGGGGCTTAGTGACAAACTGGGTTTTTCCACTTAAGTTAGCACAATTCTCCTATTACAAATAAATCAAATTTTGAAAATTAATAAAATTAAGATATATCTTTGAAGCATTTTTCTAGCCTATACTTAATCAAAGATAGACAATTAAGATATTAACCCCATCAAGGCATTGTCAGGGAAAAGTCTAGCAAAGCCTACATAGTGAAATATCTTTTTGCGTTTTATTTCACTTTGAAAGCACACTATCCCCGATATGTAGTTTGCCCATTGTTTTTTACACATTATAGCCCTGTTTTGTGGACCAACAAAATGCACTTAAAGTATGAGATGAATATATAAAACTATGCTTTCGCTACATTGGAAATGCACTTTTCTCTGCCATGTGGCATTGCAATGCATTTAAACTGCAGCATAGACAGAGCACAGTCGTGCTCTTGGCAGACATATTTTTGCCCTATATAACACGAGGTAATCCCATCAAGTGCATTCAAAGAATGTTATAAGCTAACTCAGAATTCTGTGCTTGGTGACTCACGGTGCATGACAAAGAATTCCCCGAGTGATGCTTAGCATGCATTATTCTACACAAAATGAGAACATTATATGCATATATGCACCTGAATTGTACGTACATATACATCTTATAAACGAAGGCTGGAGTGAATATCAAACCATGCTCTTGGGAGGAAAAAACGGTACGAAATCATTCTGTGAAGCAGTCCTATTGGAGGCAAAATAAAATAGGGATTTTTTTTTCAAGAAAAAGTCAGATGAAGCATTCTAAAGCTATTCCTCGGTTAGTGCCTAGTACCTGCTGCTCGGTGTTAGTAATCCTGGGACGGCTGCGCCTGTCTTTGTGCTTGCAAATACTGAGCACCCTAGCTGTGCTGATATCCCCTCACCTCTTGCTTCCCCCACACATTCTCAGTAGGAGCTTGCTTGGTGCATTTCAGTCCCTGCCTCTCTTCCCCTTCAAGTGAGAAACACACCACACAGAAGGGGCTCCCAATTAGACTTTGTCTTTCCAGCACACAACCACATTTGCGCTTCCGCACAGAGACGCAAAAATTCAGACATACAGCCTGATTCATCATTGTTAAATCCGGTCGCAAAGGGCCAGATTCTAAGAATCTGGCCCTTTGCGAGCGGTATTTTTGCTTTTGGGATTCATCATCCCAAATGCAAAAATCGCTATTTAAGAATTCGCATATTTGCGAGGAATAGCATTTAAGGAATCTCTATTAGAGATTCCTTAAATGCTATTCTTGAAACATTTTTAAATTGCGAATTCGCAAAAATTTCCCGCTATTTACCGCGAGGTCAAACCTCGTGGTAAATAGCGGAAACTTAGAAAAATGCATTTAAATGCATTTTTCTAAGCTTCATGTTACACACACACATGTCCTTGGGACATGTGTGTGCGCAACACCAATGTAGCATACATTTCAGGGGTGCTACAGGGTGTCCTTTGGACACCCCTGCACCCTTGAAATCGCAATTTCAATATGCGAATCGCTAATTGCGATTCGCACATTGAAATGTCTTCCCATTCATTCCTATGGGCCTTTGTGCCCATAGGAATGAATGGGGAAATATTCCTTAATTGCGATTAGCAATTTACTAATCGCAATTAAGGAATAATTAGAAATCGCAATTTATTTAGCGATTTCTTGGTGAATAGCATTTTGCTATTCCTTAATAGCGATTCCTTAATAATCTCTATTAAGGAATAGCAAATACTCACCTTGATGAATCAGGCTGTTAGGTCCCAATTCACAAAAGTAATCTGAGACAAAATCCTAACTTTACAACTTTCAGTATTCACAAAGAGCATTTAGGAGTAGTAAAGTTAGGATTTTGTCACAGTTAAACTTAAGTTTTCTAACTTAAGAACAAAATGTAAGTTTAACTGAGACAAAATCCTAGCTTTACTACTCCAAATTGCCCTTTGTGAATACCGAAAGTCGTAAAGTTAGGATTTTGTCTCAGATTACTTTTGTGACTGGGGCCCTTATACACACATGAGCAAATCTCTTTTTCTTCTATTGCAATTGAAACGTATCACTTTCCAATGAAGTAGTATTTGAGCTTAAGTATATCAAATTATGATAATTTTAAAATACACAGCAAGTTAACTTGATTAATGGGTCGAAACTCATGCACTTTTCACTTTTACTAAGTAAATAAAACTTGTTGCTATTATTATCTTTTAAATAAAGTAAAGGCATGGCGCAAACGACATTACCTTTTTTAAATATAAACAGAAGCAGTGCATATTATTTGCTCAGTAACAGCATGCAGCCAGTGTCAGGAATTGCCTGCTGATCACGCTGCCATCAAAGCCATCCAAGTAGGATGAAATGATGTCCTTTGATGAAAGGAGCTCTTCACCCATTATCTCCTGTCAACCGGAACTTTTTGCTCCAGATTTCAGGGCCAACTCTGCTGCTGAAGCAACCATCCTCCAAAAGTTTCCCAGCTATAGTGCTGCTCTGACCCTGCTGCGTCTTTCAGGCGCCCTGCTATCAAAGGAATCCTGGAGGCAGTAGGGCTGGGGCATGGTGCCAAGGAATCCAGTAATTCCTTTGATCCATATTTGTCCAGGCGAAGCAAAGGATAGGTTCCTGCTACACAAGGAACAATACCTTGGAGTAAATTCCTGCTGGTGCACATTCTTCTCGGTAACTATGACAGGTGACCACCAATAATTCACAATAGATTTTGAGCCCAAATTTCTAGTTAAATGGCCCAGGCGCTATGTACGCAGTTAAGGAGGGAGCCACCAACAAGGAAAGATTTGTGAAAGCCAAGATTGGCCCAGACGGCTGACATGACTGCCGCCTCACCGTCAATATTGCCGAGAAAGGCACAACAAAGGCACCAATTTAGGGGCACTTCAGTGGTGACCAAGCATAGAAAAAGCTTTGGCTAAGCTTAGGTTATATACTTGGGTCAATGCTAGCTATTTCTTCACTGCGGGAAGAGCTGAGAAAGGTGTTTCCAGCTTGAGTATCCTGCCTGGGTAGTGTATACACTTTCAGAAAGTCCAAGGAGAAGTGTGGTGCTAAAATCATTTTGTTACATATTTTTTTTTCCCAGAGTGGACACCCCATCTGTTACATGTTTAGGATGTGAAGTGGTCACTTGTTCAGCTCATGGTTCATCGCTTGGTAGAAGCCAAGCCTCTGGTTCAGCTTTGGCTTTCAATGGAACAACATTGACTTCTTTGCACAATTTTGCTACATAACAAATACTGATTAGGTAGGCAAGCTTTAGCACCAAGTCTTTGTGAAGGAAGCTAAAGAACATGGATGCCAAAGGTCACAGCTTCCCCCTTGTGACCCCTGGTATTGTATCTTTCACCCCTAGCCTCAGTGGAGGCAAAATCAGTGCCAATAACCCAGGGGTGTTGGAGTTCCCCTGTTTGTTTTTATTAAACCAATAGTGAATAATACTCTATTAGTAACTATAAGTGTAATAAAAAAGTGAGCAAAATGGAAGCTGGAATGGGACCTTTGCTGGCAGCTGAGATAAATAAAAAACTTATTAAAATTGTATGTTTTGTGCGAGTTTGCCTGTAAGAGTATGCTCTTCACGAGAAAGCTTATGTTTATGTGATCATGTGTGTCTGCTTATCTGTGTAAGCATGTGTGTGAGACTGAAAGTGAGTGAGAGTCAGTGACAGGTTGTGAATGAGAATTAGTGAGGTTGACTGCCAGTACGTGAGTATGAGTAGGACAGTATGAATGTGAATTAGTCATTTATAGTAAGAGTGACTGAAAGTGAGAGCATAAAAGAGTAGGTGTGAGGGAGTGTTTGAGTGAGAATAAGTGAATGACAGTGAGTGAGCATAAATGAGTAAGAATGAGTGAGAGAAATATTTAGGAAAGTAATCATGACTGTCAGTAACCATGAATGAGGAATAGAAAGAGTAAATGCAAGTTTGAATGATTGAGTCAGTGAAAGAGAATAAGGGCCTAGTTAAGGGAAAGGCAGTCCACAGGGCTGTCGTTCTTATAGTGGCGGCCCAACCACCGCCACACTGCAGTGCTGCCACAGTATTCAGAGTGTGGCAGCCGGACCCCCACAAGACAGGCCGCTCCATCTGGATCAAAGATCCCACTGGGCCGGTGGACAGCTACTGGCATGAATTTGTTGCCACTGCCGGCACCAGCAAGCAAATTCTAAGTTGCTTTTTCATTGTCCATTTAATGGCAGTGAGCACGCTATGAAAAGGGTGGGGCAGAGGCAACCCTCCGTTTAAGCTCGGGCTTGGGCTGCATGCAGGGGGGACACTAATTGCACCCTCCTTCATGCACGGTATGGCATGCGTGCTAAACATTGAAGGAACGTGTTGCAGGCGCTGTCACTGTGGGAACTGCATGTTAGGCTCTCCTATGAGCCTAAAAGCTCACCATCATTACACCACAGCAGCACCGCCCGCCCGACAATGATTACAATCATAATTTGGCGTGTGGGCTCCCAATGGCTTTGGCGGTCCTCCAGCGGATGGCATGGTGGCAGTGCCACTGGAGGACCGCCAAAGCCGTAATTATGCCCCAAGTGAGCCTGAATGAGAGTGAGGAAGCGAGTTTTAGAGTGAATGTGAGTGAGTGAGAAAATATGAGTGAGTCAAAGTAAGAATGATTGTGAGTGAGTGCAATGAGGGAGAATGAATAAGATTGGGTGCAAAAGAGTGCAAGTGTGTGTATGTGAGAATGAGTATGAGTGAATGTAAGCACCTTCAGGCCCACTTCCAAGGGTCCAGGACAGGGGTGACAGAACTTGGCAGGGTATGTCTCTCAATTGCAGAATGCAGGTGCTGGTCACAAGAGGCTAGCCCTTGAAGTCACTCTGGTGGTCCTGGGTACAGGTTACAGATCCAGTCCTCACCCAGGGAAGAGGTCAGCAGGCAGCAGCTCAGCACAGCAAGGAGCAGACCTTTAACCCCTTTGCTGCGGCGGCTATTCCGCCGCAGCGCTAAAGGGGCGGGGCAGCCGCGCGGCGGCCGCATGCTGGTGACTGAGCCGCTCCATCACCAGCCGCGGTTGAGCTATGCTGGTGACGGAGCGGTTCCGTCATGACCCGCCCCGCTCATTAGAACGCCCGTGCAGGCGCGAAATCAGCGCCGCGCAGGCGCGGCAGCTGGGCCATGACGGAACCGCTCCGTCATCAGCACAGCTCTACTGTAGCTGATGACGGAGCGGTTCCGTCATCAGCAGGGGAGGGGTTAAAGAAGCAGTCCAACGAGTGGCAGCCCTAAGCTGAACAGCTGTACTTCTCCCTGGCAGAGACTTCCATAGGGAGTGTTGGGAGTCTGAGGTCCAATATTTATACCTGGTGCGCACTTAGGTGTTTGTAGTTTCCTGCCACCCTGCCCTGGCCCAAGATTGTCTGGGATCACAATAGACTGGTTTTAAACCCCTTTGTGAGGGATGTACGTCATTACCACGCACACTTTTACAACGCGTTCCATTACAACGCGGTTGTAACAACGCAAGTCATTACAACGACTTGCGTTGGTGGGGGCGCAAATTAAAAAAATTTAATTTACTATTCCAACACCAGTCCCCGTGGATAGTAGGGAAGGTTTTGGGATAGTAAATTAAATGATTTACTATCCTTGAGCGCCACCCAGCGCAATTTGTTGTAACAACTTTTGTTGTTATGACCGCGTGGTAATGGTATGGCTTTGTAACGCTTGCGTTGTAAACGTCGCATATCCTTTGTGAGTGTACTCAGTCAGAGGTGAAAGCTCCTCCTCTCCGTTAACTCTGAGTGGACCATCCTGCCAACACCTGTCTTCCCTGTGTCTCACTGTCTGGGAGCAATACGCAAAAACCAACTGCCAGCTACACTTAGTCATGTGATCCAGGAACAGGCTGCAGGCACCAACTGATTGGGAAAGAAATAGGCCAACTTTCTAAAAGTGGCATTTCCAGAATTGAAACTAAAAATCAACCTTTAGCATTAAATTGGGCTTTTAATTACAGTTCTTTATGACACCAAGCCCGAATTGTTGGCATGCTCCCAATTAAAAGTCTTATTGTAGGAATTCAAGTGTATCCCTACTCACATGGAACAAGGGCATATAATACTTTGAAAAAACAATGTTTTTTTAGGACAACGTAAGGATAAATAGTACAAAACTGCATGTATCAAATTCAAACCAGAAATTAGGATATCAGAAGGAGAAAAGGTTATAAACAGGACAATAAGGAGTCTAATTCTTATTTTCTACAATTGATATATGTATTGAAAATGTGAAAGTTCTCGATATGCCATGTGGAAAAAACACAATACAGTATATCTAGGGTTTGTTAAATATACATCAACATAAGTCGGCGACGTACCAACCCCGTAAAGGACTGGGATCTCATTAGGAACTTAAAATGACAGACATCTAAGATAAAAACAAAGAAACAGATATTCAAGTGAGAAAGAGAAGGACTAAAATAATGCCAAATGATAAAAAATTAGAAGAATAATGGGCATACCTGGAGAGTCAATGGTTAAATTACCCTAAAAAAAGAGGTGTACACCACACAAAGTGAAAAAATAAATACTGAGCAAGTGTTACTCATGTAGGGCCCAGCCGGGTGCTTATGGGAAAATAGAGGATAAAAGAAAAACAAAAATGAATAACTGGACTGGTGAAAAATGGAGGTAGCTAGCCAGCAGCAAATCAATAGGGACTTTCCTTAGTGAGTTTGGGGAGGGGAAATACCAGGTTGGTGGAAGGTTATATCACAAGATGTAGAATTCCAAACTGGTACGCACCCCAGAGGCGACTGTTACAAGGAGTATTGTCCAGCTGTTATGAAGAGCCACAAGAAGGCAGAAACTCTCCTTTTGAAACCACAGAGATTCCACACAAAAAAAACATACACACGCTCCTTCTCAGGGATGGCTCCCAGGATCGGAATGCCCTCCCTCCAGAAACAAGACTCATCTCATCTACTGCAGCCTTCAAAAAGGAAGTAAAATCGATTCTCTTGGCTAAATTCACTTGAACATATACTGTGGAAATACTGTTGACTGTTTATCTCTCTCGTGTACTTTATTATCTGAATCGACCACTCCCTCACATTTTGTTACCTTTGCACTGATCGCTATTTGCATAGTTTGCCTTGTTAAGTTTTTTTTTTTTCCTCATTTCATATGTATGTAAAGTGCTCTGATATCTGTAAGGATCTTGTTCGCACTATATCAAACTTTGAAAATAAAATAAAAATAAAAATAAATAAATGGCGTTCTAAGCTAAATTTGGCTCCACATAGATACTGGGTTACTTACATCGGAGCGTGCAATAAGTCCCTGAATGCAACTTATTGCAAACTTGGGTTATTTTGCATGCAGCTCATTCATGCTGACGAGGCTTCAGTTTGCAATAATTTACATCACACTTGAGCTCCTGCCTCGAACCCTGATCAGAGGAGGGCATGTCCAAGCAGGCACAGCAACCGTCCATAATTAGCCAACGCTGTCCCTGAAGACCAGATTTTGATTGGACAGCTCCCCAATGACTCTCACGAGTGACAACAGAAGTACATCTGCAAATTGGCTGCTGAGTATTCATAGCGTATAATTAGAGTGAGTTCTGAATTTGTTAAAGGTTTGCAGGCATCGCGCAGGTCTAATTAGGTAGTCTGCTTGTAACTGTAAGCCACAAAACCAGGCATCGCGGGTTTATGGTAACTTTTTTTTCTGCTGTAGATAGTCATTCTACGTGACCTCCAGGGCTCTCGGGTCATGAACACACGCCTTTCCGCCAGTCATAGGTCAGACAAAACAATCATGCTGGTAGGAGCCTGGAAGTACAAACAACAAGTTTCTGGTGCTCTCTTAAACCTTTTTGAGAACCAGACCTAATCACTGGCAACGTCAAAATTCCCGAAAACTGAGGGGGATATTTATAACAAAATGTCAGAAATGGGTGTTGGTAGCGACGCGCTCCAGTATTTGTTAACAGGAATGTGCATATTTACAAAAATGCAGCGCAATACTGCATTTCCCCTTTCACTAAAAAATCAGCTTAGCACCAGCGCAGGTACTCTTGCGCCAGGTACTCTTGCAAGGGTCCCTGTGCTGCAGGGGGGATGGTTTATGTGCAGGAAGAGTCACCTTTCTGCACATAAACAATCTTGAAAGCGATTTGCTGTTTTTATTTGAACTGCAAAATGCAGCACACATAAAAAGAGTAAAATATCAGGAGAAATTAATAATTAACCCTTGAATCGCCATCCAAGGACCAGGTTTTACCTGTTGTTAATTTTGTGTACACAACTGTCAAATATTGACTGAGCAAAAGTAAAAGAAAACGCAGTGCTTGCAGGTGAGTCGGTGTGTTTGTGTGGGGAGACGAACTGAAGGAGAAGTAAGGATCAGTGCTTAATTTGAGACGGTGGTTGCCTGTCGGGGGCACCGGCATTTATTTTTGGGGACCAGTTCATATTTGTCTGTATCAAAGATTTACTGGGTGTGAGAGAGGGAAAACACACAGATCAGAAAGATGGATGAAAAAAAGACAGCAAAACCATTACTAACAGAAAGCAGGAAGCTGCAAGAGTGAGAAAAGGGGGTAGGGAGTGTCTTGTAAAGGATTAAAGACCACCAGCCTTGGTATTCGGCGCGTCAACTTTCAATTGCACCGGTTGCTGGCTTGTGAGCAGGGCTTCTGGCACCTGCACTCTTATGTTCCCAAGTTAAGCACTGAGAAGTATATACAGAAGAGAGTGAAAAGAGGGTGCTGAGGAGGAAATAGATGTGTGAGATATGCAGATAAGGATTTCAGAGAGAGGTAAGGAGAAAACGGACGTCTAACATAAAAAGACTGCAGAGGAGAGTGTGTGAAAGACCAGGAGTGATTGAGACACTGCAAAGACCTCCTTGACACATTTTCAATTCTAATTATTCACAGTAAAATTATTTCTTCTCTAGCTAACAATCCTTGACAAAGCCAATAGTTCTGACTTGCTTTAGACATAGGTCTTTAATGTGTTACATATCTGGATGTAATAAAAGAAAGCTCACAGTGAGGCACTAAAATACTGGTCAGGGGGCACAGGAGTTTAGATAACATGTGTTAACCATGCCCTGAGATAGGGCACACCTCTCGGAAATGATTCCTCGGTATGCTTTTTAAATGAAAGACCCCCTTTTTTTCCATTCCTCTTAAATCCCTCGTTATTCCCTATCCCAGGTAGAATACCTTGGAATAGCTGAATGTTGGTATGGGAATACTGGTGGGAAATTTTATTTGCAGTCACATAGTAGCCGCACACCTATGTCTACCTTACTCATAATTGGGGCCCAAGTCTTGCTCCCACATGCATACTATCATGCACAGCTGCATACATGAAATTGAGGTGAGCAACATAGTGCACAAAATGAAAATAGAAACTTGAATCAGCCACGGTACTTGACTACTATTGGGAAAGGGCGCCATTGGGTGGCTTGCATTGTGGTTACTCTGTAACTGCTGGATACGTGGTGAGGTGGCCAACTTAGTGGTGTCTTGGGGATTTATGGTCATAGTAGGAGCATAGTATGGACCTGCTTCTACTAGAATGCCCAGGTATCCAAATGGCCGTTGCCAGGAGCTAATCCTTTTCCTGCACAACCACTTCTTTCAAGAACCAGCTTCAGGTAGACTTAAGAACTAGGGTGCATATTACCAACAACTAGCGATATTTATCGCTAAATGGGCTAAGCAAGTATTTTTTTGACGCCAAGCATCGCCGGATATTATCGCAGAGATAATGTGCTATTAGCAACGTTTATCTCTAAAGCGATAAAATATCCGGCGATGCTTGGCGTTAAAAAAATACTCGCTAAACTCCCATTGGATATAATGGCTAAGAACTGGTCTGAGCAGGCGTTAGTTTTTGGAGATATTTGCGCTTAGCGCAAATACAATATTTCCATTGCTACGCCTGCCTTGCTAATAGGCGATAGCAACGTTAGCGACTGCTTTCAGTCGCTAACAGGTTAGGTACGCCCACTTTGCATGTCATTAGTGATAAATATCGCTGACATGCAAAGCGGGCCCCAAACCGCTCGCTATCGCCTACAAGCTGTCCCTAACTGTTGTTAGCGACAGCTTGCTAATAGGGCGTTAGAATTATCACCGCTTAGTGGCCAAAAATGGCCGCTAAAGCGGCGATAATTTACTATCGCCCCCCTTGATAATATGCCCCTAGAACCTCAGTGGTAGCCCCCCCAGACACACTTAAAGACTCATCTCTTGAGTCTATCTCTTAACGAGGCTCATTGATTGACTTCTCTGTTGTATATCTGTTCACACAAAGTGTCGGTGCATCACAGGACTTCTGATTCCAGTACCACTTTTATTTTGTCTTCCTCTTTAAATGTTGCTGTATCTAGTTGTTTGGAAAGTTAAGTGCCCACACACTAATTCAGTGCAACAGCGCTCTATAAAAGCAGTTACTAAGTAAACAGTTGTGGACAACAGAAGGTTTTAGTGGCAATATTAGGTGAGCGTATGCATGTCCCAGTGCCGGCTTTAGCGCTAGTGGCACCTGGTGCATCAATATTTTTCTTCCACCAAATGAAGTCCTCCTCAGGTTCTCTCACTACCACCCGCCAAAAGTGCCCCTCATTTCTCCATAGTTCATCTCTCACATGCATTTCACTTGTTTTAAAGCAATGTTAAAGGCCAACTTTACTAATCCACTCAGCTAGCCACATATCTGTTCTTTGTAGCAGGCATATTAATTCTACCATGCCCATGACGAGCTCAGGTCATCATGAGCCATGGTGCTCCGGTGCTCATGACGAGCTGAGCTCGTCATGGCCCATGGAACACTCGCACGCTGGGCTAATTCCCCTGCTGTGCTGAGCGTTCCATTAAACGGGCGTGGTCGTGACGAGCTCAGCTCGTCATGAGGACTGGAGCACCGTGGCTCATGACGGGCTCAGCTCGTCACGAGCAAGGGGGCGCTGTGCATTCACCCCACCCCCAAGCACAGCAGGGGAATAGCCCCAGCAGCCAAGGGCTTAACCCTCTGGGCTACTTTATGGCCAGTCAAAGCTGCCACGAGAGAAAACTCTCATCTCTCCCTAGCAGGAACATTAATCTCAAAAGTCATCTTGACATTTTTATTGCTACCTGAAAGCTGGACCCACATGAAACTGCAGCAGGGGCTTTTAAATTCTAAATTATTGCTAAACACAGTGCCCCCCTGAGGACCGTGCCCCCCCCTCATACCCCCACTCCAGGTCAGCGCACAGTGCGGCCACACTGGTCGCACTGCCCTAAAGCCAGTCCTGGAATGACCATACTATGATATTTGATAAGGCTCCACTCGTTCGATTCTGCATGTTGCCTTCAACAGACCTACTTTCACTTAAGTTTTTATAACCCAACATTTTCTTGCTGTGATCTTCACACCAAATAATTTAGTCAGGAAATGCGGTGACAAGCTGCTTCTCACCCATGTTGAAATTCAAACTACTCCATCAAGATGTGAGTCTCACCCTACCAACCATATTGATGGTGCTGTTCTCCTGCAAAAGCCATTACTCTGGAAAAGTCCAAGAACGCATGCTAGGTAGTAGAGTTTGCAGCCCTAAACCTAGTCAAGGAGCATCAGCAGTAAGTACTGCCACCTGTTATGTTTCAAGTTCTAGGTGGGTGCACTTAAGCAATAGAGCTGTTCAACTTTTGGTGTCAACATTGGCTCTCAGAGTAGGACTCACCCATTCTATACCCATTACTGCAGTTAAAAGAAAAAACACAACCTACCTTCACTTAGAAAGATGGCAACAAAATCACTTTCACAACATTTTGCATTTATTTGTATATTTGTTTGTAACATGCAACATTCATCAGATGCACTGTTGCACTTGGGCATTAACTGGCTAATACCAAGGAGGACTAAGGCAAAACCAGAAGGGCTAGTTAGCAGGCAATATTGGTTAAACAATGTTTTTTTGAGGAGGGAATCATCACTCATCAATCTAAGTCTAAGGTGGTGTGGGAGAGAGTTCAATAATTTAGGACCCACCATTCTATATAAGCCCCTTCCACAATAGGGCCAATTTAAAACGCCGAATAAACAAGCACAAACATACAAAGTCATGGATCACCAAGAGCATATGGATTCATGGATCAGCAAGTGAATTGAGGTCGTCATGGACCAACAAGAACGTATGGAGCCATGAACCAGCAAAAACATATGGAGTCATGGTGTCACGGTGTCAGAGAAATACTTTTGACCAGTACGATGTACTGCTCTCTGGGTGAGGTAAAGTCCCCTAACAACCATCAGCGTCACAACCAACGCCGAAGACACAATCTCCGCCACCGAACACCTACACTTCCAGATCCACACCAAGACCACACTCAGAGGAACCCTCATCTACAGACCCCCGGGCCCGCGCACATACAATTCAGAGAAACTGTTGCCGACTTCATCAGCCCGCATGCCCTAGCATCACCCGAATACATCCTCCTAGGGGACCGGAACGTCCACCTGGAGAACAACAACGACAGCAACACCACCACCCTGCTCGACAACCTCGCCAACTTCGGACTCATGCAACTGGTGAACACCCCCACCCACTACGCCGGCCACACGCTCAACCCCATCTTCTCCACAAGCAACCACGTCTCCTTCAGCCACACCACCGGACTACACTGGACAGACCACAGCTGCATCCACTTCACTTTCAAGAAGACTACATCCCACCACCATACGCAACAGATCCCCTGCAGATGCTGGAGCAAAGTCACCACAGACCAGCTAACCACATCGCTGAGCCAGAACCCACCATTCGACACCCCTGATACCAACAACGCAGCCCAGAACCTCATACAATGGATCACCAACTGCGCCGACGACCTCGCTCCTCTCAAGAACCCCCCAGGCAAGACCAGCAACAGGAAAACCACGTGGTTCACCGACTCCCTCAAAGCCGCAAAGAAATCCTGCCGAACCCTCAAAAAAACCTGGCGCCACGAACGGACAACAGAAAACATGACAGCCCTCAAGAACGCCACTAGTGAACACCACCAGCTGATCCGCACCACCAAAAGGACATCGTTCAAAGACCGGCTGGACAACAACACCCACAACAACAAGGATCTCTTCAACATCGTAAAAGAACTCTCCAACCCCAGGGCCAGCAACAACAACATTGCACCGTCGCAAGACCTCTGCAACTCCCTCGCCACGTTCTTCTACTGCAAGATCGCAGACATACACGACAGCTTCAGCACCCAAACCCCGCCTCCAGCCACCGAACCAACAATCACAGCCACCACCCTTAGCGCCTGGACCCCCGTCAGCACTGAAGACACCACCCATGTCATGAACACCATCCATTCCGGCTCTCCCTCTGACCCATGCCCTCACCACGTCTTCAACAAAGCCGACACATCATCGCACCCCACCTCCGGAACATCATAAACAACTCCTTCGCGTCAGCCACCTTCCCAGAAAGCTGGAAGCATGCAGAGATCAACTCCCTACTGAAGAAAACCACAGCCGACCCAAAAGACCTCAAGAACTTTCGCCCCATCTCTCTCCTTCCCTTCCCGGTCATCGAGACGACCGTCAAGAAACAACTGACTGCATTTATCGAAGAAAACAACTTGCTCGACCCATCCCAGTCCGCATTCCGAGAGAACCACGATCAGCGCATCCGAAAAACATCCCCTGCAGAGGGTGCGTTCAGGCTCCTCACCCACACACACACAAAGCGCTCCACGACATGGGCCCCGAATACCTCAACAACCGTCTCTCATTCTACACTCCCACCCGCCAGCTCCGCTCCGCCAGCCTCGCCCTCGCCATCGTCCCAAAAGCGAGACCTATTGGCTATGCCAATTCTTGGTATTATAATGCACAGGGCCACTGTTTTTAGCACCCTATCAGCCACCTACTTTGCCCTTCCATCCATCTCCAACCCCCTGCTGACAGACATCAACATTCTTCCCCTCCAAACAACTTGGAACTAGCCGGAAGAAGCTAAGGTTATTCTAGTGAGCATGGTAGGTGCGGAGATGTGTGTTCAGTAGCAAGTCCCTGCTTTGCTGTAGCCTGCTGGAGACTTCATGTGAAATTGGCCTGCTATCTGCACTGGACATTATTGTTGTATGATATAGGAGGATGCACCAGTGGGACTAAGGAAACTGAGTCTATGAGAACCACGATCAGCGCATTCGAAAAACACCCACCGCAGAGGGTACACGCGCAGTTCACCAGCTCCACAGTCTGCGACATGGTGCAGTGAAACAGCAGCAACTGTTGTTGAGGTCTTTTAGTATAGGTTGAACTGAGGTACTACCCATAGGATTATGTATATGCGACATTTCACACCTTGCGATTTCCTCCATTTCTGAGTACCTGTTCTCTGCCGAGCATACACGCTCCAAGGGCATTACTGACGAAGAGTCCCATCATGAGCGATATCGGGCGTCTTGACAAAATTATTCCACAACCAGTGTCACGCAGAGGATGCCATGATTTGAATTGGGTGTGATATTGTATTGTACTGTAATTGCACTGATATAGAGCATAGAACATGGCGTTAAAACAATTTACAGATGATATACAAAGTCTTTTTTTTGTGCATAGTTACCATGCCGATACCATGCCAAGTGTGACACCTTAGGCCAGCCCTGGATTTTTATCCAACAGAACAAGCATGATTGGAATTTTAACTACATACTTATAACAGTAAATACAAAAAATCGAGAGCAAACATTTATTGCGCAAGCTGTTCCTCTTGACTTACACAAATTTTAATTTATAATTGTATCTTAGTTACCAATAGGATAGAAAAGTGAAGGGTGTGCTACAAGGGTTAGATAAACACACACCTGTATCATTTTAACAAAAAATACTTTTGGATTTAAAAGGGATGCCTCCAACGCCCCCTATAAAAACAATCCAGGCGGCGAAATGGAAGCGACGGACAACAGCCCTACCCTGCGGGCGTTCTTATAAAATTCCCATCTGCTGGTCTCCTGGATCTGTTAACTGCACCAAGTGAATATTTCATGCAGAGTAAAAGCGCAGCAAAGTCCACATCCACCAACCACTGGAATGTGCAGAGGAAAAGGCAAATTCCACAGTGAAAAAAAATACATAAGAAGAATACCCCCTAGAACGTTATCTATGGGATTATGGGTTTTTAATTGAGACAAAATATTAGAATATCAGTTGCAAATGTAGTTTTCTTCACAAAGCAGAGATAAATGGCAAACAGCGCTCACGAAACTGAGTTACTGCAAACGTTCTGCCCAGAACAGGTAGCCAGTTATGCAACTCAGATACTTTAACTATTTCGGTTAAGAAAGAAAAAGAAGTAACTCACGTTTCAAATAGTTTCCGCAGCTCAGGATGCTGGTGACAGTAGAAAAAAACTAGACACGAATGTTGTGATCCAGAAGGCATCGCAGGGTCTCGCTGGAACACACAGCCTAAGCAGTACTCGTCTTCGAGTGCACACACGCAACTATAGTGTAATTCTGCAAGCATGGCCTGCTTACAAATGCAACCCATGACCAGCGGCAAATCAAATAAGCTTTTTTTCGTATCAAAAATAAAAATAAACAATGTGCGCGAATATCTTTCTCTTTACCTGCGGGTTGACACGCCGAGTTCTCCTTTTCGAATCAACGTAAACCAAGCGGCGCGGCTAACTTTGTCATCTGCCTTGGGAAGCCAATTGTGAAAATATAAATAAATAAAGTGAGTGCGGTGTCCCTAGCGGGCGCCACACTCATTGTAGTGATAAAAAACGTCACAGGGGTGGGAACAGGAAACTAACGTGATGAAGCTTCGGATAAGAAGCTTGGTTGCGATGACAATACTATTGCCACACAATGGCGTCAAACTGTCCACAGTCCTCATGCGCATGCTGTCTGCTATGGACAAATGGCAAGAGCAGCCATGTTTGTCCATGCAGACGTGTGCATGCAAGCCCTGGCAGAATCGATTCCAAAAGGTACTCGCAATAGCGAGGGCAGCGCATGCGCTGCTTTCGCTAGGCAAGACCTAAAAATGCCTGGTATTAAATAAATGTATCTGGTTATCAATTGTGTTTAAGTGTATCACACCTGTTCAATAAAGTGTGAAACGAACAATTACAATGCTGAAAGACCAATAGCTGCTAATATGTGATATATTAAGTGAGACACTATATAGGGTCTCCTCAAAGAGGTAGGTGTGTGTCTGAATATATTCTGAAGAAATATCTTTGAGCCGGATATATGTGTTGGCGGAGAGAGAACTCCACCGCAATGGTGACGCTGCTCGTTCTCCGCTAACATAATGGTCCATCCACCTGATTTAAATTTTGGCGGACCACAGTTTGATGATGACAGAGACTACTCCCTTTCTGCTGGGGGCAAATTCCACCGACAGCCCGACGGAGTAAAAGCCGTCGAAGGTTTGGCTATATATCTGCCAACCTAATTTAGATGGGCCGACATGTAGCCATTTTTCAGTGCACATCAATGCAAGAAAACCTGGTGGTAAGTGTAATGTCCGCAGTCTAGTGTTACCACCACACGCACCCCTATATCCGCAGGCCAGGCGTGGCCTGTGGGGAATAAATAAAAGGTGGACGGCCGCTCGGGGTCCGTCACTTCTGACAGTGTATTTGCTGTCGGCTCCGTTACTGCCAGCGATGCGCACGCCTGCCCCTGGGCAAGATTATCAGCTCGGCCTACCGTGGCCCAGGCAGCCCAGACACCACACTAGCGACGAGCGGAGGGGGCCCAACCCCCACCCGTGTACCGCTAAGCCCTAGTGTGCACCCACCTTCTATGCGCGGATGCACCGCGATTGAATCCCGGCTGTCTTCTCCCGACTGGCAATCTTATGCGGCCCCTGCGGCGCTGCTGCTACAGTGTCTGGACGGGCTGGCAGCTGCCTCTAGAGGGCGTGTGGAGCTCCAGTAACATCGCGGCTCATGTGCGCGGCGCCCAGAAGGCCTGCAGATCGGCCGTGTTTTCTCCCCTACCTCCCGCGTGAAGGGGGAAGGGAGGGCTGTCTCACCCGGAGTGCCAGAGCCCCAGTATTGCACAGCCTGGCTGCCCTCTGTTTGCTGCCACACGGAGAGTCATCGTCCCAGGTGTCACTCCCTCAGCACCTCCCTAGAACGGTAGATTGACTGTGCACCGACCTCCCTGAGCTGCCTGGAAAGGAAAGAAAACAAAAAAACAAGCACTGGCAAAAGGAAGGGAATAACGAGAAATGTGGCCCTAGGAAAGGCCCGTGAGAAGCATGACGCTAAGGAAGAGGCTCATCAAGCACACACATTAAGGAGTGGGGAAGGGAGGAGAAGACCCACTCGCGACGAGGTGGCCCAAGGGCAAGGAAAAGCGCCGCCACAATGCCTCATAGCACAAGGCACGTCCTCAAAGACTGTCCCGCCAGTCTTGACGCGCCCCAGCCAGACAACATGGGAGATGACGACGCCGCAGCCGCGCCCATTCGCATCCCACTCCAGCACACGGCGTCAGGGGTCTTACCCCCATTCAGCGAATTGGAAGACCCAGCGACTGCCTCCCCCAGATGGAAGGTATGGATAGAACGCCTAGACAACTACTTTGTCACCACCTGGGAAACGGACAAGGCAGTTAAACGGTCCTGCTACTCCACTATGCCGGAGACGAGATATTCAAATTGTTCAAGCATCTACCTAACAACGGGGTGGCAGATGACTACGACGCAGCCGTGACGGCGCTCAACGGCCTTTTTTGGCCCGCAGCTGAACCCGGATTTCGAGGTCTTCAAGCTAGGACAAGCACGCCAGAGGGAAGGAGAGTCCATGGACTTGTTCTATGCCCGCGTCAGAGAGGTAGCCAGCACCTGCACGGACGAAGATTAACCAAAAGCAATCCGGAAGCAACTCATTCAAGGATGCCACGACAAGACGCTGCGTGGCCTCATATTGGAAGATATCCTGATACTAGCCTGGTCGCATGACCTGTCCACAGCGAGAGCAACGGCGATGGATCAGGCACTGACCAAGCCCCAAGAGAATGTGGAAGCCATCAAAACAGAGCGGGTAGATGCAGTACGAACGAAACCAAGAGGAGACCAACCCAGAGGACCCCGAGGAGATGCACCCAGAATGAGATGTGGGTACTGTGGACATGAACCCCATGCCGCCAAAGACTGTCCGGCTCAAGGGAAGACCTGCACCAACTGTGGCATCCCCAATCATTTAGCATCCGTCTGCAGATGGCGCAGCAATACCCAGAACTCCTGAGGGCAGAGACCTCCAACGAGAGCGGTCCGACAGCTGCCGGTAACAGACACCGCACCACCTGACCACATCCAGAAAAAGGCTGCGAGACATCTACCAACCGTGGAAGACTCGTCAGCCGAAGATGACGAAGAAGCGTACATAGTGTCATTCACAAAAGAACTAAAACAGCATCGCAGACCCCAACCCACTTGCGTAGTCCAAGTGGCAGGAACAGATGTCAAAGCGGTTATCGACACCGGAGCCACAGTCAACGTCATGGGCGTACAGCAATAACGCAAGTTGCATCCTCGCCCTCCCGTAGTTCCATCCAAGACCCGGATATACGTGTATGGATCTGACACACCCCTGCCGTTGAAAGGGAAAAGGGTGGTGCCTATTAAAGCGGATGACCTTGAGGTAACGGCTACAATCCATGTTATCGATAGAGAAGCAGACACCCTCCTAAGCAGCCACTCCGCCGAAGATCTGAAGTTGATCGCATTCGCCAGGAAGATCCGGATACACCAGGTAAAAGAACTCCTGGCGCAGTTCCGTGAGCTGTTCGAAGGCCTCGGATGCATCAAGTGCGAACCCATCAAATTGCACATCGATAGGTCAGTAGCCCCAGTCGCCCTGCGGCATCGACGGATCCCCTTCCACCTGCGACCACTTGTAGAGCAGGATTTAGAAAAGCTGGAAGAGCAAGGGGTCATCGAGAAGGTATCCGGACCAACCCCGTGGGTGTCCCCGATGTTCATCGCGGAAAAACCCAGGCAGCCGGGAGCCATCCGTCTATGCATCGACATGCGCTTGCCTAACAAAGCAATAAGAAGGGAACGCCACATAACACCCACGATGGATGATATCATCGCGGACGTCAATGGGTCGAAGTGGTTCTCGAAGATCGACCTGAACGCAGGGTATCACCAACTACCCCTGGCGGAGGAGAGTCGGTTCATCACAACCTTCAGCACTCACTTAGGGCTCAGGAGGTATAAACGACTAAACTTCAGAATATCATCGGCGGCTGAAGTGTTCCAGAACACCATAAGAGAACTACTGTCGGGGTTGCCAGGAGTGACGACATCCTCATTCACTCAACAACAGCCGCGGATCACCACAAACACCTGCGTGAAACCCAGAAACGCCTTAGCGCTCATGGAGCAACCCTCCATCGAGAGAAATGCCAGTTCTTCCAACCCTCACTTGAGTTCTTTGGCTACGTGTTCAACCAAGACGGCATTCAAGTAGACCCGATAAAATCACAAGCCTTCAAGAACACCCCTGTCCCTACCACACCGAAGGAAGTGAGGAGCTTCCTGGGTATGGCCACCTACTGTGGGCGTTTCATACCAGGCCTTGTCACCAGAAACAAACCTCCACGAGCCCTCACAAAGGCGGATGCAGCCTTGCACTGGGGTTTGAAAGAAGAAGAGGCATTCCAGGGGATCAAGGACGCTCCCCTAGGCGAGGCCATGCTGGCGTACTTCGACCATACTAAACCGACAGAAGTATTGGTGGACGCGAGCCCGTCGGGCCTGGAGCTGTACTAGCTCAGGAATGCGGACCAGGTCAGTGGGCCGCCCTAGCGTTTGCCAGCAAGGCCCTCACCCCAACGGAAGCCAGGTATGCACAGATCGAGCGTGAAGCGGTCGTCATCAAGTGGGCCTGCAACCACTTCCACCTCTACCTTCGAGGGCAACCGTTCACCATGGTGACCGACCATCAACCGCTGGTCCCCCTTTTCAAAGGAACTGCGCCCCACCCGCCACCATGAATTGAACGGTGGGCCGTCCAACTCCAACCCTACGAGATGGAGGTCGTATACCGCTCGGGATCCAAAAACCCAGCTGATTTCCTCTTGAGACACCTAGCTCACTTGGACCAGCCCGAAGAGGATGATGACAGCAAAGAATTCGCTCACTGGGTGGCCCTCACGTTGTGCCCCCGGGGCATGTCATTGGACGAGGCGAAAGAAGCAGCAGTCACCAATGCAGTGTACACCAAGATGCTGGGAGCGGTACAAGAGGGTTCCTGGACCGACTATCTGCGTCAAGCTACCTTGTGGACCCCAGAAGACCGGGAACTTCTCACGAAGGTGTGGCGAGTCCGCCTAACTAAGTGCCAACGGAGATGGCATCCTAATGCGAGGGCCCTGGCTAGTCATTCCTCAGCGCCTCAAGCATCGGGCTGTCCAGCTGGCCCAAGGAGGGCACGAAGGCATCACCAAAATGAAGTTGCGGATGAGAGAAAAAGTATGGTTCTCGGAGCTCGAAGATATGGTGGAGGAGTACGTCAGGCGATGCGCGTCATGTCAGCTGACGTGTGACCCGGAGAAGCCCCTCCCGGTTATCACCAAAGACACCTGCACAGTACTGTGGTCCAAGATAAGCCTGGATTTCGGATGTTTCCCAGGAGGACGACACACACTGATCATCGTAGATGCTTACTCGAAGTACCCCGTGGTCGAGCCGGTTGCATCAACAGTGTTCAGTCACGTAGGACCTGTCCTGGAAAAGGTCTTCGTGATGTTCGGCTTCCCGCAGGAGGTTCGCAGAGACAATGGTCCCCATTCCAAGGGGCTGAGTTTGCCACTTTCCTTCAACAACACGGGATCCCCCATCGTCGTATTACCCCACAGTGGCCACAAGTAAATGGAGACGTAGAACGCTTCATGCGCATGCTGAATAAAGTGTTTTGCATATCCGTGGTAGAACAGGCAGACCCGGAACACCGGCTCCACGAGTTCCTGAGAGAATTTCGGAGCACCCCGCACTGTACGACCCAGCAGAGCCCGTGGGCCCTCATGCTTCAAGGACCCCGGCGAGACCTCCTACCAACTTCCCCAGGATGGTCGTCACCTCTCCTGGATGTGGAAGAGACGCAAGAGAGAAGAAGGCGACAAAACCAGGAAGCCAGTTTTCGTCGCCGAGACACCCCCAGGAGGCTCCGACAAGGGGCAACAGTCATCCTGCGAAACCGACGTCAAGGAGGAAAATTCCAGACGCGCTATGAACCAGGCACCTGGATGGTCACAGCAAATCATGGCACGATGGTAATGGCCCGCAAAGGAACGGAAGAAGTGTCCCGGAATGCTTCGTGGTTCAAAGAGGTCCCACCGGAACAACACAGAGAGGCCTCGAGTGACCAGCCAAGCCTCCGGGCCACCGCTGTTGCAGGAGATGATGCCGGGGAACTAGCCAGTAGCCAGCCCAGCGAGGCCCCTGAAGTCTTGTCCTCCCCTCCCCAGGAGGTAGACTCCAGAAGCCCCAGTCCAAACAGCAGAGGAGGGCGCCCTGGTTCCCAACGGTACAGCCTGCGGCCAAATCCACCCCCGAGCCAGAGGCTGAGAGACTATGCCTGTCCGTGAGATCTAAGGTACATTTTGTAATTTTGGGGGCGTTGGAACGAGTAAGAACAAAACAAAGGACAAAGTTCGATAGGGATGTAATGTCCGCAGTCTAGTGTTTCCACCACACGTACTCCTACATCCGCAGGCCAGGCGTGGCCTGTGGGGAATAAATAAAAGGAGGGCGGCCGCTCGGGGTCCGTCACTTCCGACAGTGTATCTTGCGTCGTCTCCGTTACTGCCAGCGCTGCGCACGCCTGCCCCTGCGCAAGATCATCAGCTCGGCCTACCGAGGCCCAGGCAGCCCAGACACCACAGTAAGGGGCACTGAAAAGTGCTCAATGCCCTCCTCAATGGGAGGAGATTTCCATGGTATGGGGGATTTGCTTTTTCTATTTTTAGAAACAAAATCCTACTTTGGGATTTTCTTTTTGAAAATATTTTTTTTTATTAGATTGACAAACAGCTTCATCATGTCATTGACATACAGCTCCATCATGTCCATCATGTCTCCATCAGCGTCCGTCATCTTACAATGCATTGGCAGGGCCGTGGGCCAGCGGACGTTTAAAAATTTGGTGGGTGGCACCTCAGTCATGGCAATGAAAATTTACTCCAACACCCTGGTGAAGAAATGGGCTATACATCAAAATATAAATTGGGCACTCGGTGAATAATTTCTATTAATAACTCCAATAGGGCGGTATTTTTGTAGACGATATTTGAGACACAATATATTTCTGGTACCACATCCATCAAAGAATTTTGTCCTGAGTGGGCAATCCCAAGAGCAATGAATATCCAAAATAAGCAGTGCATCTCAAGAAGAACATTAAACTGGTCATATTCCAGAAGTATTGCATTGGTAATCCCTTGCATTATTGTCCATTCATAAATGTTCTTATTTTCGAATCTACTTTTTTGTATGACCTCTAACCATGTGACATCCGCCATTTTGTCTGCTCAGGTCATTATTCCAAGAGCTCAGGAGCTTTTTTTATGTGGCATGCAGCTCTAAAAAACACAAATATGAGAAATCATCATGAAGTCATCGGAGCAATGAAGCTTAATCGTCTCAGTTCAAATTTCCGGCTGGTCGTGAGGTCTACATGTGGATCTATGTAGTATTTGCTTCCCTATGCATTTGTTTCACTTCTGAATTATTCACTTTTTTACATAGCTGCATAATACAAAACTAATTAAAAAAACAATTAGAAATGACCATGAGAGGGGCCTAGAATACTTCCCATGATCGTGATGCAGCCAGCAGCAATAAAGGAAACTAGTGCGTCGCCGCACTCAGGTTGAGGGTGCAAGCAGAAATAAAGGATGTTGCTGACACTTACTGCAGGGCAGGTTGGGCAAGAGCCTTCTCTGCAGTTTCAGGTTTTTGCTTAGTGAGCTAAGCTGCATATTATAATCTTTGAACCCAAGAGCTCCAGGTCACAGGGACCTTTCTGATTTAATAAAAGTTTAATTTACTGGCTGTTGTGGTTCGGTGGATGTCAGGAAGCACAGAGGCAGGTCACTTCCCCCGCACATAGACAGAATTGGAATGCATCTCCCAAACGGCAGAGGCAGTTTACTGCTTTATTAAATGTACACAAAGGTGACCAGGTGGCCCTTTGTGCCTGTGAATAGAGTGGCTGATCCCATACCATGTGCAGGTCGCTTACAAGGAATGAACTGTCTTTTTTTTTTAAAGATTATGACAGGAGTTGCTGAAAGAGACAACCAGATCATATGTTACGCTGTCTGTATAGTGTTTGATCCACCAACCACATAATTTTGCACCTGGCACCATATAATATTTAAAGCACACACGTTCCTATTTGCACAACTGCCCAACTTTAACGAGGTGCACCAGGTGCAATCAAGGATAGTGCACCCTATTACAGATAATGCCCTACCTTTAGAGCAGCCACAGAGTTGTAGTTGCTTTGTAAAGAGTGCATTAGTGAATGGTCGAGCAGTTGTTTGAAGCCACTCTGTTTTTCACAGTGCAGAAGGCCCCAGTCCTGTATTTCAAAGGGGGCCTGAAATCCTGCTGCAGGCTGGTGCAGTGAGCGACTGCACCTGCTTGTAAAGGGATGTCCGGGCAGCCCATGGGCTCCCTTTCCCCACCTTTCTGGGGGGATCTTTGAGGGGTGCATTGAATATGCGCCACCTCTTTGTGGTGCAGTCAGAGCTGTTTCTGGTGATCTCTTTGCCTATACGCCGGCTTCCATAATACAGAACAGGGTACAGAAGCAAAGTGTGTCCTACATTAGCATGGGTGCACAATCCACTTGTTAATGAGGGAACTACTACTTAAGGTTGTGCTGACACTTTAGGTCCACCGGTGCTATCTATATTCCAGACGAAGACACACGAGTTCAGCGGCTTATGAAATACTACAGTGCACCAGGGAAACAGGAATGGATGCTCATGCCTTTTTGTACCACTGCACATTGAATATAATATAGAACCTGGTGCTCTTTAGTGTTTTAGGCACTTTATGTAGAGCTCAATATCACCTTACAGTTTATTTGCTGCCTCAGACTGTTTGGAAGGAAAAGTGGGTATTGGTTTGCTGTGTATTCCTGGTTGCAACTTCTGTGGACTGCTTTACAAACCATGTTAACCTGTTTCAAGAAGGTCTGATATAAAAAAAATGCAATGGATTTTATTTTGTTCTATATATGTGACAATGCACCATATCACACAGGCTGCAATCCAGGCCTCTAGTCAGAGTTTAAGTTGTCTCCCTTGGAAGGCACAATAAATGTTGCAGTCCATGGGAGACCCCTGGTGTACCCATGTCCTTGGTACCATAGTTACAATATACTAGTGACTTATAAGGTTACACCAGTAGCCAATTGAGGATGTACCAAAGTACTTACCAGAGCCAAGTAAGGGAAGAGATCACAGTTACTGGGGTCTGTTTAGCAAGATCTCATCAGACTACAGTCAAACTCACTGACACCAGTCAAAAAGTGGGGTAACTATTAAAGCAGATCCTATTTTCCTCATCAACACCCTCCCTCTCCCAGGGAAGGACATGAGACTAACCATTGCCCAGTTGAGTCTACATTTTCTAAGTGGAAATATCTGGAAAGTCTATCTGCATTGACATGGTTACTCCCAGGTCTATGTTCCACTGGAAAGTCCATTCCCTGTAGGAAAATGGAGCACCTCAAAAGTTTTGGGTTATCACCCCACATCTGTTTAAGCCATAAGAGGGGCTTATGGTCTGTCTGAACAATGAAGGTAGTGCCAACAGGTATGGCCTGAACTTCTTCAAGGTCTAGACCACAGCGAAAAAATCCCCCTTAAGAGCTGACCAACACTTCTCCCTGGGAGGTCAACCTCCTGCTCAGAAAAGCTAATGGTTGATCCTGGCCCCCTGCATTAAGCTGTGACAATACTGCACCTACCCCTATCTCAAAAGCATCTGTCTGGACAATGAATGGTTTGGAGTAGACAGGACTTTTCAGTATTGGAGCAGAGCACATGGCTTGCTTCAGGTCATCAAATGCCTTCTGACAGCTAAATGTCCACTAAACTTCCTTAGGCATTCTTCTGGAGGTGAGATTATTAAGGGGTGTCACTATGGATGCATGGGTCATTTGTATCAAGCAATTTTGAGGTCGCAAACACTGCGAATCGCAACAAAACAGTGTTTGCAATTACGAAATTGCCTTCTCCAATGTATGTCAGTGAGTCGCATCGCAAAATAGGGATTCCCAAAAATAGCGAACACCAATTTTGCGAGGCCACCGTTTAGTGAAAAGGCAATTGCGAATTCGCAATTTCCAAGCCACTAACTGCAAATTTGCTAAATAGAATGTCGCAAATTGTGAGTTCACTAACGAATGTATCAAAAAATCCCTACTTGTAAATATATAGAATTCACAATTTTGCACCTGGAAATTACCACCAACTCAAGCCAGGTGGAAACCAGGTGCAACCTATTTAAACAGGCCCAGAATGCCCCAGGGACTTCCTCAATAACAGCGCAGTATGACATGGCCAGGAGAATGTGGATTCAAGCAGCAGCACAGAGAAGGAGGAGATAGAAACAGGTCTTCAGAGCGGCATCACTCTGTTCCAGCTCACAGAGGAAGAGATACATGAGAAGTATAGGCTGGACTCAGCTACCATACTAGACTTGATTACTGAGCTAAAACCTATGCTTGAACACCCAACACGCAGGAAACAAACAATTCCACCACATGTGCAGGTCCTCTTTTCACTGCACTTACTGGCATCAGGGAGCTTCCAGGGGGTGATAGCTATAGCAGGAGGGGTGTCCCAGAGTTGCTTGTCACACTTCGTCCATGCATTCTTGGATGCAATGGTCCATTGGTTACACCATCACATCATATTCCCCAACACACAACAGGCATTGCAGCAGACCAAACTGGGCTTCTACCAGATTGCCCAGTTCCCCATTTCATTGATTGCATAGATGGGACACATGTAGCCCTCTCACCCCCCTCAGACAATGAGTATGTATTTAGAAACCGAAATCATTTCATTTACTAAACATACAGGTCATTTGCAATGCTAAACACATAATGACTGATATAGTTACAAAATACAGTGAACAACACAATATCGTCTCGGGTCTTGTAAATGCAGCTTAAGCCTATAGGCTATATAGAGCCGATTTTCAAGCCTCTCTCAACAAAGATCAAACAGATACTTGTGATTAAAGAAAATAAACAATAAGGGAAATTTATCCCTTAAGGACTAGAACCCTCACTCACCCGTAGGTGACATGCTTCATCATATGGGTTCCTCCTTACCAGTAGGAAAACCTAGTCCCACTGGGAGCTACGACTTCTTTACTGTGATGAAGGAGCTCAGCGATGTTTTTTTGCAGTTATTCCGAGGGATGGTTACTAAATCCCATATGTGAGTCTTAAGGGGTAGTAAGGGTGCAGCGCAAAAAAGGAAAGTGTGAGAAGGAAGTTAAAACTGCCTAGGTAAGATGCAGAACCTCAAATTTATTCACGTGCTCTACCTGACAGAATTAAAACGCAATGCAAATCAGTAGTATAGATTTAAAACTACTATTAGGACAAGGTCGACATGTTTCAGCCGTATGATCAGTTTCTTGTATCTGTGGCTTTCTTCAGGACCAACTATGAGGACTACATTTTATTTGCTGCTGCTAATATATAATGTGGATAAAGAAAAAATTATATAATACAAAACCGGCATTCCTGCGTCCTTTTGTCAAGTAATACATGGAGTATGTGAAAGGTCAAAAACAAGACAAGAAGAAAAATAACGATTCATCTGGGTGCTTACTACTGAAATGATAATTTCTTATTGTCAATAGCCTTAATTATCAATAGTGGATAGTAGTTCACTTACCCTCTATAGTAGGATATTCAAATCTCACCTCAACCTGGCAGGCAGCTCAGTGAAGGAGGCCCCGCTCTGTGGGAAATAAATTGTATAAAAAATTGTATAAAAAATGAGTCACCACTGAACCTCAGAAACTGAAAACAGTTTTGTGTGGGTGACTCTGATGCTCCTGTGTACTCCAAAGTGCCAAATTACCACATTGTAGAATATGTTAAAATATCTCTTTTCAAGAGATTATAAACTAGCTTTTAAACATAAAAACCTTTTAGTAAGAATACTTCTTCAAAAAGCTTTTCCTGTAGTGTATATATATATATATATCTCACTGGCTTCACACATTGTATTTATATCCTCTCAAAACAGAGCCTAAAAAATGTGTAAAACATGCAGACTCCCAGAGAAAAGGAAAAATAAAGAATATGGTGTTGGCTAAGACTATACCCAGTTGTCTATGGGTAATGCTGATTTTATTCCAGGTTTAAAGAAGTTCACAACAAAGAAAAACCAGGAGGACCAGAGCTTATCCTAGTGTTGATTGCATATCGCAGTATAACTATTACTGAGATCCAGTTTTAAAAACGGTAATAAGGGATATTCTCTACACCCTTACTCCCAACCATCCACACAAAAAAGAAACATTCAGCAATGTATTGTCTACAACAGCAACCTTAAATAGACTAGCTGCCACCATAGTATAAATATTTTCTATGTAGTTGAAGCCCACTCACTTACCTGTCCGTCGGTACCTCTAAGCAGTAAGAGCTTGCCCCGGGAGGTACCGACCTGACAGTAACAAGCGATTTTATAGGGCTCTATGTTCTAATGGCACGAAACAGACCGGCAAGTTCTTAAAATAGCCAGAAAGAATGCCTGTGACTTCGGACCCCATTGCGCATGTGCAATGGTGGGTCACGTATAATGGCCAGCACGCCCTGTGGCAATATGCTACCTTGTTATAGAACACATGCGCAAATGTAAGAAATAACGCGCATGTGTTTCGAGACGAAAAAGCATCTTTAGCCCCGAATGTATAAGGAGTGTGCTTATTAGAAGTCTTTATTTGCCACCCTCATGATTTAATAACTATTGTGGAGGACATTAATAGTATATAATTCTCTTATCCCCCACGGGTTCCCAGACATTCTTATGGTATAGTTGGGCATGTGTGGGAGAGTCGTGTCGCCACCAATGACCCGCGCATGCTCAGTGTATTGAGAAGTGCATACGCTGTACCTTGTGTAGATAAGCTGTTATTTCTGCTGAAGTTCCCTACGTACACTGTTTGAGGTTATGTTAGGTTATTGGGAAAAAGATGTTAATCATAATTTGAGATTCCCATATAGTTTGCAGTCTTTGAACAAACCCAAATACCACTTGGGCGATAGCAACAACAATTAGATGCAATGTCTTATTAAATGTAATGGGCACACCTGGCGGTCCCTAATGAATCTTTTGGTATTGTTTGACACCTAGTATCCTATATGAGGGATCATTTGTGTCTAGCACTTTGTCAACATATGGATCTTTACTAGATTTGATTGCATGAAAAAAGTCATTTATAAAGAATCATTAATGCCCAAGAATATGAACATGTGAAATCAATCATGATGTTCGATTTACTGTTTGATCTATATCTTGGACACCAAGAAGTAGAGCCTATTGTTCTTATTATGGCACTCATTGTGAAATGATATTTCTATAAAAGAATAGTATAATAGTGTAACCTTAGTAAGAGGGAAACAACCTTTACAACAAAACTTTTACAACGCACTACCATTACAACGATACTTTTACACCGCAACATCCATTACAACGCATGCATTTACAACGCAACTGCGGGGAATGAGATTTTGATACCTTTTTCTGATCACCTAGATACCTATCTCATTCATCCAATTTTGGATCGATTATTGACTGTCATTGAGTAAAAGGCAAACCCACATAAGTTAAATCAACCCCATAGACTGACACAACTCTAAGAAACCACTTACGACTGGTAAAGTTTAAAAGTTTAATATAAAATCATAGATAATTGCAAATACAATCCTCTCAAGATAAGATTCAACAAGTATACAGGAACTAAAAGAAACATAAATTCCCTAAAGAATCTTAGTCTACAAAAGAATACAATCAAAACTAATTCCAATACTAACAAATTGAATAGCATAGACACAAAGTGAATCTGATGCGTCATTTACAGAAAAAGAATAAACAAGTTAAATCTGTCCCTACTCTATGCTAGATGACATCCCTACTAGCAAGTCCTTTACCTAAAAGGTGTCAGCAGTTTGACTTCCAAAGAAGTTCAAACTCTCTTAGTCTCTGATGGAAACCTATGTCGAGAAGCAGTACCCTTTCTGCCTACCCATCCGTTCTCTAAGGGTCCTCGGCCTACTGCTCTCGCTCCCTTGATCTCAGGCCATCTGCGCTGATCTCTTCTCGGGGTGCTGTCCCTAAATACAAAATCACAGTATGGGTGGAACGCCCCTTTGAGACGCCCACCATGTGCTCATTTCACGTGATCCCGCTTCTGGGTTTTTCCTTAGCTTCGTCTCTTCGCGTCGCCTGTTAAGTTGACCTTGCTTCTTAGGCGCCAACTTCATCTTCGTGCTGGTAACCTCATGACATTCCAGTTGACACTTTCAGTCCAAAGTCTATCACCTCAACAGAACTCTATTCATTACAGTTGTGATTGTAACCTCTTTTGGTCCTGTGAACAGTCACTTCTAAACAAGACCCCAAATTCCAAGCGTCTCTTATCTCATTGGGCCATAAACTTCGTCCAGCATTGTCACTTTAAATTTAACAAGACCTTTGACTCTTGGCTCGCACGTTCAGATCAAAGCTATTCCTATTCCTGTGAGCCCACTAAATTACATGCAGTGAACTACACTCTTGCGAACCCTTGGTCAGTTAGGTTAAAACCACATATGAACACATCATGCTAAAATTCCTACAACTCTTCTACACGGTATGACTTTTAACACACATATATATAATCGAATTAGCAAATCATTTGATTATAAGCGAATTTACATTACATAAAATACAACATTATACTCTTGTTCTTACCCTGTGCTATATATATACTGCACATTTCTTCACTTTACATTTCGTCTTCTTTCTCCGCTTTATAATTACATACGTACATTCTCTGTTTAACACGTTCTACTGTTCTTAAACATTTTCACATTTCTCTACTTTAGCCCATCCTATATACGGGTTTCCTAATTCTAATGCATTTTCTAGAGTGAATACAGATACATTTCCTATTATTCAAGTTACATATGCTAACTTTACACTATAGGTTCTAACTTTACATTACAAGCCTATAAATATGATACGGACATACTTTTCATTCAAATTGCGCTCTCTCAGTTCCCCCCTTTGATGACCTCTAGGGGTCATCACTAACACCTCAATTTGAATGTTACTTTACACAGAACTAGTTACAAGGCTCCCTCTTTTTATCGTCTCGAGAGCTCTCAAACTTTTATACTGCTGATCTTGTAAAGCAGCTAATCTCCTTTCTTGCTCTCTCATGGACCTTTGCAACCGGTTCGTCCTATACCATTTGTACAGTTTCACTAAACCCCACAATATGATTATGCAAATCAATATTATTAAGACAGGTTTCAAGATGTACCAAACAACACTTTTACCAAGATTGGCAAACCAATCTCCAACTTTTCCCATTCCATGACCTACTTTTTCCCAAACATTTATTTTTGTTAAATCTTCGATTTCTTGATGTATCTCTGTAATGTTATGTATGACTTTCTCAAGTGGTTTTGAATTGTCTGGAATATAAGTACAACATTCCTGGACCTTCAGAGCCTTACAGACTCCGCCCTCTTTTGCTAGCAGAACATCTAACGCAAGACGGTTCTGAAGAACCATTGCTCTAATCGACTGCATCTCTCCTTCCACTAGCATCAATGACCTTGCAGTACTAGAAGACAATCTATCCACAACTGTAGCTAGTCTCCTGATCTTAACATCGTTAAGTACCAAACCTAAAATAGGAAACATTGCTCCAAATATGTCTCCAACTACCTCAGCATCTCCTACTTTCCTTTTTGTTCTTGTCGAAGCCTTTCCTTCTATGATCTCTAAATCCTTCGCATGATATATTTTGGGGAAGACAATTGCCAAATAACACGAACCATACCAATTGTCAGGCAATTTTACATAGGCATTTCTTCCACATACAAAATATACATTAGGAATCGCTTGCATCTCTTTCATGAAATCTTTCGTATAGTACTCTAACCTAAAAGCATGTTCGCAATTAACTTCACCTACAAATACACTCTCATAATATGTCTTGCTTCGAGTTAAACATAACTTTCCTTTCTGCGTTCTATCCAAAGCTATTGGACCGTTGCTACCTTTCCTTTTATGTGCCTTTTCCTCTTCGGTCCAATCTGTTTTCCACTGTCCTGACATCTTTAGAATCTTCTGCCTCCTGTACCTGTCATCTACTTGTCCAATGAATTTCTTCTCTACCCCTGACACCTTGCAAGTCAGATTATTTCAGCGTGCATATGAAGTATCTAATGTATCCCAAGGAAGAAAGAATTTTGCCAATCTATCTTCCTTTTTATAATAGTCCCACTTATTCATTTGTTTATAATTCGGGACTTCAGGCAGTACCGAATCATAATTTGCAAAGTAGTACTCAAACCCTTCTCTACCATAAAATATACTAAGCAATAAACTACATGTTATCCCATATGTCAGTGGGAGATGATGATATCTGATACCTTCATCTACAGAAGCCGGCAATTGCATACAAACATAACAATCTTTGGCCTCCATGGCATCGATATACTCGTACAATAGCTTGGCATATGCATTTGATTTAAAATTTCCCTGCGACTCGTCTACATGTAATCTACGAGCTTCATCTGCCAGTAACGCCTTTTCACGGATTACATTGCTCTCCTCCTTCTTCCCAACAAGAGCAGGTTTCAAAGTCGTTACAGGCTTTACATCTGTTGTCTCCTTCACGCTTGTATGTCCTACTATGTATGATGTGGTAACTACTGTGATGATAAGAAAAATTACTACTGCTATTAGTGTACCTATTATGCATTTGGTCTTTCGGTCTGGGTTGCCATTCTCCATGTTATCAAACAATGTAGCTTTTTCTTTCTCGTGGAAAAGTTTTCCTTTTCAAGTCTTTATCTGCTTTATTTGATTTCTCAGTCTGTGAAACGCTCCTAATCAACAAAAAGTCTCTTTTTCACAACAATGTCTTTTTATCTTTAGCAACAGACAACCCTAACCCTTCTCCGTCCTCTAAATGCAATCCCTAATTTTATTCTTCTTTCCACTCGGCGCTAGGTTATCTTCTTCTTTATAGCTTAAACACAAAAGTCTTTATGCATCTACAATGATTCTCGTACCTGCAGCTCTAATAACATATTCCAATAGTTCTAAACGAATGACTTTTTCTTCTTGTGCTGGTATTGGATGACCAAAAGTCGGAAACTCTAATCGATTCAGCACCAGGTCTTTGATCCGACTTAGGTAAAGGGGAATGGGAAGTGTGAAGGTCAGTAACCCCTCAGTCTCGATTCCAGGCGTCAACATCCATATCTCCACCGTCACAATTGGATCGAGATTGGTCACCTGCACTTCTCTCACTCTCCCAGATCTCTGTCCCCAAGACATCTGCTAGATAAGTCCACTCTGGGGTGGCGTATCTTCTGCAGGGCACACGTACCCTCCTGGATCTTCTCGGACTCTCAGAGCCTGAGTCCGTAGCTTCTTCGTCTAGATCTGAATCTTCAGAGATCGGGACAAGGGTGCTCTCTGGATTTGCTCTCAAGGTTGACCTTCTCCTTCTTTCCGGCCAACTAGCTTCTCCATTCCTTGTCCTCCTGCTCCTTGTTCTTGGACTCGTCTCTTGATCACTTATAGTTTGTTCGGTGTCTGACTCGAATTCCCAACTACTTTCCTCTTCTGAGGCAGCTTCGGTCTCACTGGTGTCTTGACCGTCATCAGCCTGTTCCGACACAGGCTCAGCCTCTTCAATCACCTCTACAGCTTGACTTTCCCTCTCTGTGGCTTCTCCGCTTTCTGCTGGATTTTCATCCGAGAGAGGAGCTGTTTCTTCCAGAGGTGCTGGAACTCTTCGGGTGTGTGAGGCGTGTATCCAGTTGGGCAAGCCTCCACACTTTACTGCAGTGTTCGTAACTAGTATGACTTGGAATGGTCCACGCCAGCGCACGTCTAGACAGTTCTTCCTGACATGCTTCTTCACCAGGACCCAGTCCCCTGGACACAGGTCATGGCACAGGTCTTGAGCTGATGGAACCTCTGCAGCCTGGACCTGGAGGGACACAGAATGAATGGCATCAGATAGTCCCTTGCAGTAGTCCAAGATCAAATCGTCTGTGATGTTCAACAATGCTGCAGTCGGAACCGATGGCAGTCTCATAGCTCTCCCCATTAGCACCTCGTGTGGAGAGAGACCTGTTCTTCTATCTGGTGTGCTACGTATGCTCATAAGGACCAATGGAAGTGCATCAGGCCAACTCAGGGATGTCAATGAACAAACTTTGGCGAGTCTGGATTTTATTGTGCTGTTGATTTGTTCTACAATCCCCGAAGCTTCTGGTCGATAACTACAATGGAGCTTCTGGTCTATACTCAAGGCTGAACATAGCATCTTCACTATTTCGCTGTTGAAATGAGTTCCTCTGTCCGATTCCAAAGAGGCTGGCACCCCAAACCTCGGTATCAACTCTCTAAGCAACAATTTTGCTACTGTAAGTGTATCGCACCTACGTGTAGGGTAAGCCTCAACCCATCTGGAAAATATACAGACAATCACTAAGACGTATCTGAGTCGATTGCACTTGGGCATTTCAATAAAATCCAGCTGCATCCTATTGAAAGGCCCCCCAGACCTCCCTATGTGACTTAATGTGACTGGTGTTCTTTTCCCTACGTTTAGTTGCTGACAGATCGCACAACGCTGACATACTGATCTGCCGCTACTCTAAACTTCGGATTATACCACGTTTGTCTGAATACTCTCACCATAGCATCTCTACCTATGTGTGCTGGTCCATGCAATCTCCTTGCCATTGGACTAACAAGTTTGTTTGGTAAAACTGCTCTCCCATCTGCAGAAATCCAAAAATTCATCTCACTTTTGGTACAACCAGCTGTTTCCCATGCCTTTTTCTCGACATCAGGCGCATTCTCCTGGACACACTTCAGTTCATCCCACGTGTCCACAGTGTCTAACAACATAGTCAAATCAGTTCTTTCCTGTATTCCCCCCACTTCTACCTTGGTGTGAGAATACCCCTGTTCCGCACAGTAACGTGCGACCTCATCTGCGTATCGGTTACCTTGCGACACAAAATCTGTATTTTTCGTGTGCGCAGCACATTTGACAACCGCTATAGCTGCTGGACCTTGTAATGCTTCTAACAATAATCTCACGAATTCTCCATTCCTAATAGGAGAACCCGAGGAGGTCATGTAACCTCTTTGAGACCACAACTGCCCATAGTCATGAACTACCCCGAAACCATACTGGCTATCGGTGTATATGGTGACTCGAATTTTGTTGCCTGCCAAACAGGCACGGGTCAAAGCAATGATTTCAGCTACCTGAGCGGAATGTACTCCTTCCAGGCAGGCGGCTTCCACTACTCCGGTAATTGTACAAACTGCATATGCTGCTCTCAGCTGACCGATATCGTCTCTTACGCATGAACCATCAACAAAGAATATTTCATCGGGGTCAGTCAATGGCTCATCTACGATATCTGGTCTCGGTTTGGTGCATAGTTCAGTCACATCAAGGCAGTCATGATCTGTACAAATTTCATCATCAATATCATTTGGAAGTGGCATCAAAGTAGCAGGATTCAAGACAGAGCATCTCTTTAGGGTCACATTCTCAGCAGCCAATATGACTTGCTCATAGCGTGTGAGCCTACTATTCGTCAGATGTTGAGTCTTGGTCCTGGTCATTAACAATTCCACAGAATGCGGTACGTACACCACTAACTGGTGTCCCATAACCACATTTTCACACCTTTCGATGCTGACACCCGTTGCAGCAACGGATTTGAGACATCCGGGCAACGCTGCGGCTACTGGATCTAAGGTAGCCGAAAAATATCCAACTGGTCTACGGGCATTTCCGTGTATCTGGGCCAAAACTGCTAAGGCACAACCTTCCCTTTCACAGCAATAAAGCAAGAATGGTTTCTCGTAATCAGGCATTCCCAAAGCCGGGGCACGACACAAGTCCTCCCTCAGCTGCAAAAACGCCATCAAACAATCTTTGTCCCATGGTACCGGATCACTCACCCCCTTGTGCGTCAGTTTTTGTAAAGGTTTTGCCTTCAGTGAAAAGTTGGCTATCCACTGCCGACAATCACCGACCATGCCTAGGAACATCCTGACTTCTCTTTGTGTTTTAGGCGCATTCATTTTCATGATCGCCTCTATTCTGTCTGGAGACACCTTCCGTTTTCCCTTTTCAATCCTGTGGCCCAAGTATTGCACTTCGGTCAGACAATACTGCAATTTACTTGGAGACACCTTGTGTCCGTTCTCGGCCAAGTGATTTAGTAAGGTGATGGTGTCTGTTTTGCAAGCTTCCTCAGTTTCTGACGCCACAAGTAGGTCGTCTATGTACTGGACCAGAACCGAGTTCATAGGCAGTACTAGACTTTCAAGATTTTTCTTCAGCAGCTGGTTAAAAATCGATGGGCTTTCTGTATATCCCTGGGGAATACGACACCATGTTAAAACGCGATTTTCCAGCTTAAAAGCGAACAGATACTGGCTCTCCTCATCTAAAGGGATTGAAAAGAAAGCCTGGCACAAGTCTATCACTGTGAACCATTCAGCTTGGAACGGTATCTGAAACAATATCACTGATGGATTCGGTACCACTGGACAACATGAAACAACGATATTATTAATCTTTCGAAGGTCCTGCACTATTCTGTATTTCCCACTAGGCTTCTGTAAACCCATAATCGGGGAGTTACATGGACTTCCCACGATCTCCTTCAGTATTCCCTGTTTAATCATGGATTCGATCACAGGCTTTATTCCTGCAATCGTCTCCGGTGTCAACTTATATTGTGGTGTTCTTGGGTACTCGGCATTGGGCTTTACCATGATCTTTACCTGTTCTACTCCTTTGATCAGTCCTATTTCTTCTCCAGTAAAGTCCCACACCTCAGCTGACACCGTCTCCTTCAAATCCTGTGGAAGCTCCTCCACCGTTAAGGTAGGGTATAGTTCCACACATCCCTGCGAGTTTACAACCTTAAAGTCGGCATCATCATCGTTAGTCTGCACTTCTACTCCTTCAGGTGTGCAATATATGGTGCAGTTTAGTTTGCACAACAGATCTCTTCCTAGCAGACACACAGGCCTGAAACACAAATCACAAACTGGTGTTCATCACTATATTTCCCTATCGTCACTGATACTGGTTCTGTCAGAGGATTTGTCATTCTCTATTTGCAACTCCTACCACCTGGATCGTTTCTCCCGACATTGGCAGACCTGGGACTACCGCCGATCTCAAAGTGGATCGAGTGGCCCCCGTATCCACCAAAAAGGTCGTAGGACATCCAGCTACTTCAGCTTCCACGTATGGTCCTCTCTGGTCTACCTCCAGGGCTGCTCCTAGAGTACAGTCTTCATCCCTATTCACTCGTTGTCCCGTAAGGGGATCAACGTAGTAGCATTCTTCTCCACCTACGAACAGTGGCAGTTGTCTATAGGTTTTCCCTCCATTAGCAATGCGAGGCGGTTGAGGGAACTGAGCTCGAGGAGTCTGAGTCCCCCCTTTGACAAACTTTCCCTTCGGGAGCGCTGTTCCCTTTACCAGGCTGTTCTGAACCTCATCCTCCTCCTGTTCTAATTCCCCCATCTCGACATTATAGGGACACTCGCGTCTCCAATGTCCCACCTCGTTACACTGATGGCACCTCGTTGTCTTTTTCAGGGTCGCGATATCTACCCTAGGTCTCGGTTTTTCCTCCTCATCTCTGCTTTGATTATTCTGTTTCTTCCCTAGGGTTCCTGTTCCCTGTTGCCGCTGTCCACCCTTTCCAGCTGATTGCATCTGCACTAACATCAGCTTCTCCTTAAGTTTCTTTGCTTTCGAATCTATTTCATCGCTGCAATACCTCGCATACCTCAGGATCTCATCTAAAGGTTTGTTTTGCCAACAGATCAAATGCTGTTGAATCATCAAGCTTATGTCTGATCTCAATCCCAGGACGAACTTCGACACGAACTGTCCTATGTCCTTAGGATCCATCATGTCCAATCCACTGTACTGTTTGAACGCTTTCAGCAATCTCTCATAATACTCGTGAACGGTCTCTTTAGGTTCCTGAGTGGTTCGATCTATTTTAACCCAGTCTATGTCCTGCAACGGCACCTTCTCTTTTAACCATGCCATTACCCTCTCGTACTTTTCCATTACTCTCTCTGATGGTCCATTCGTCCGGGGATCCCTCTCGGGTTCACAAATGGGCCATTCGACATTAAGCTTACATGCCGTCCACAAATCTCCGGGTACTACAATGTCAAACAGGGTGTTCAAGTCGACCCACAGCACCTTAGAGATCTTCACGAACCTCTCTACCTGTTTGTACCATTCAACGGGATTCTCCCTTAGCTTTGGGAAGGAATTTGTAAATGCCGCTAGATCCCCCCTTCTCCAGGGCACGTGCACGTAGTTTCCGTTCGCGATTTCTCGCAAAGGGAAAGCTTCCATTCGCATTAGCCCTCCCTCCGGGGACCCCGCAAGTATACTCCTTCTGACAGTTCCCCTCTTGGACCATCTTTCCTCCCATTTATCCAGATCCCTCCACATTCTGATACTCAAGATCAGTTCCTTTATGTGTATTTTCAGCCCAATCGTCCTACGCTCATCTAGATCCTGATCCGTGCAATTTAGCCTATGGTTACCCTGTAAAGCTTTAGTTCGTGATAAGTCTATCATATACCTGTTTGCCAACTCAGATAATTTTTCATGAACTGACCTCGCTTTCCGAGTAACATCCTTAGCCATAAACAGTATTTCATCCTGTTCATACAGATCGATCCTTTCCATTGGCAATGTGCCGTCTATTATTTCCTCCAAATCTGATTTTAAACTGATTACATCGAGCCGTTTTGCTTTTGTCTCAGCTCTCAGTACCTCACTCCTAGGTGGTTCTTTTACATCTCTCTCACCCCCACTACGAGTCCTACGTCTAGGTACAGGTGAGTTATGAGGAGTCCTTCTTGCTTCTCTTTGTTCCCACCTCTCTAGGTCCCAAGCTTTCCCATCTTCCCTAGGGGTGTGGTGGAACAATGTTCTATTCCCCATTACTGCATTCTGTCTTTTCGGCTCGGTCTCTCTAGCTGCGAGATAGGATCCTCCGTTCTGTTCTAAATCACTGCAATTCCCTTGCTGTCTGGTGTCACTCAATAAACGATAAGATCCTTCACGGTCCTCCATGTTCCCGCGATCCTGTCCGTGATCACCGGATGCATGGCGAGACCCTTCGCGACTCCCTATACTCTCGTGATTCCAATGTCGCACATTTTCGTCCGGGGCATGGTGAGTGCACCTGAAACTATCTCGGTATTCCTGTGTTTTTCGTTCTCCCTCACTAAGGATGGGGCGAGGCACTCCCCCACATCCTGTGCTCCTGTCTTCACACAATTGTCTATTGCCACTGATGGTATGGCAAGTATCTCCTTTGCTTCCTTGACTCCCTCCCTCCCACTCCGGACTGCTTTCGCCAGCTCCGCAGTGAGAGAGGATCCTGTTATCCTGATCTCTCCATTCTGTTTCTGTTTCTATTCTTTTATTCTGAGTTTCTACTGCAGCATCCCATTCTTTCAAGTACTCCCTTAATTCCTTAAAGGATTTCGGTTTCGGTCCCCTCAAATCCATATGTCCTCTCTGACCCCCCTGTTCTATCCAGGGATCCGTTACTGGACCCAATGGGGTACTCCGACTCCTTGGTCCTAGCAACTGCCTTTGGGAATTGATCGTATTGTTCCTACTTTCCATCTCTGCCCTTTCCCTGTCCCACCGTGCCTGTTCCTCCTGCTGGGCTCCCTCCGGGTTATAAACTGACACTATAGGACCTATGGTAACAGGTACTTGTAGAGCATCGGGCAGTTGATACGACCTTGCATGCTCCGTTTCTGGCACCTTCTGGACCACAAACCTTCCTACTACTCTCTGTACGGGACTAGATTGAGATATTTCTTCGCCTTTCTTGGGTTCCCACTCTGATGTGGGGAGCGGTTTATATTCCCCCTGCCTAGCCCCGTCCCCCTGCTGTAATTCGGGACTTTCGGCTTCTCTGTTGTACGGAGGTGGTCTGTCCATTAATAGCCTCTCTATCAGACCATCATCCGACTCGCTGTCCTCATCTTCTTCTAGAGGCTTCTTTTCTCCCGTAGCCTCTAGCATTGGGTAAAATTTGTCTGCTTCTATCTTTTGCACCCTCCACTTTTTAGCTTCATCGTCCCATTTAGCATCCTGCACTGCTCTTACCGATCGTCTCACTCTTTCTTGGCGTCTATTCAAGCTCCTATCATGTGCCGCCCTGAACCATGCATTGAGGGCTTCGAACTGTATTGGCCTCGGTAGAGGTCTCGTTGCGAGCATTACCGCTTTCAGTTGGTTCAATGCTTCTAACCTAAACGTCCCGTATCTCGGGAACGTCAGTTCCTCATTTCCTTCTGTTAGCTTACTCCACTCGGAGATCCATAGTATTGAGTGTAACCCTACATTCACAGCCATATAATAAGCTGGTGTGCCTTCCGGTGGGGCTTCTTCCCCTGCATACGAGTTTCCTCTATCTCTCTTAAAGATCGCCTTTAAATGTTTAAAACACTTCATTTTCAAGAATCTACGATTTTCCTTAATTCTCTTCCTTATTTACTTCCCGATGACAAACCACCAATCCCTGCGCGGCTCTCGTTAACCAGCCTATCCCAGCGCGGTTCTACCCCAACCGGCCAATCCCAGCGCGGCTCTATGCTGACGTCACTCGTCCCCTCTGCAGCAGTTCCCCTCCTTTCTCAGCTCGTCTCGCGGTCTTACATGCGTCTCATTCATACACCGAAAAATGACTACTTCCGACCAAGCGATCACTTTTCTTGACTGTACGTCCACAGTCTAACTGTAATTGTCACCTCAACTGGCGAGACGTCTTCCTCTCACTTCAGACGCTCGCCTTAACTGATAGGTTACTTACACACAGTAAACGTCCGACCAGCGTCCGTTACTCATACACTCACTCTGACACTCCCCCTATCAACGGTCCTGCGGGCGATCAATGGTACCTCATGACCCCCTTTACAATGGTAGACAATTACTCTGGGTGTTCGATACACCCGAACCACTTAAGCCCTTCTCCGGACTTAAGATTTTATCCGGTTGCGCGCGCTCACAACCTTCCCTCAATCACACTACGGGCATTCAACTCCGCTTGACATTACAACACAGGTACAACATAAAACACCGCAATCTGGCAACGCATGACCCTTATACTCACTCTCGACCGACTCTGCTGCTTTTCTCTCGCACCGTCAGCACCTTCTTCGGCAGGGATTCTTCTTCTGGTCGTCGATGACTAGGGACCTTGGGGTAATCTAGACCTGACCTAGGTTGCCTTCCTCAAGAAGAAAACCATCCTCTGCTACCAACTGCGGGGAATGAGATTTTGATACCTTTTTCTGATCACCTAGATACCTATCTCATTCATCCAATTTTGGGTCGATTATTGACTGTCATTGAGTAAAAGGCAAACCCACATAAGTTAAATCAACCCCATAGACTGACACAACTCTGAAGAACCACTTACGACTGGTAAAGTTTAAAAGTTTAATATAAAATCATAGATAATTGCAAATACAATCCTCTCAAGATAAGATTCAACAAGTATACAGGAAATAAAAGAAACATAAATTCCCTAAAGAATCTTAGTCTACAAAAGAATACAATCAAAACTAATTCCAATACTAACAAATTGAATAGCATAGACACAAAGTGAATCTGATGCGTCATTTACAGAAAAAGAATAAACAAGTTAAATCTGTCCCTACTCTATGCTAGATGACATCCCTACTAGCAAGTCCTTTACCTAAAAGGTGTCAGCAGTTTGACTTCCAAAGAAGTTCAAACTCTCTTAGTCTCTGATGGAAACCTATGTCGAGAAGCAGTACCCTTTCTGCCTACCCATCCGTTCTCTAAGGGTCCTCGGCCTACTGCTCTCGCTCCCTTGATCTCAGGCCATCTGCGCTGATCTCTTCTCGGGGTGCTGTCCCTAAATACAAAATCACAGTATGGGTGGAACGCCCCTTTGAGACGCCCACCATGTGCTCATTTCACGTGATCCCGCTTCTGGGTTTTTCCTTAGCTTTGTCTCTTCGCGTCGCCTGTTAAGGTGACCTTGCTTCTTAGGCGCCAACTTCATCTTCGTGCTGGTAACCTCATGACATTCCAGTTGACAATTTCAGTCCAAAGTCTATCACCTCAACAGAACTCTATTCATTACAGTTGTGATTGTAACCTCTTTTGGTCCTGTGAACAGTCACTTCTAAACAAGACCCCAAATTCCAAGCGTCTCTTATCTCATTGGGCCATAAACTTCGTCCAGCATTGTCACTTTAAATTTAACAAGACCTTTGACTCTTGGCTCGCACGTTCAGATCAAAGCTATTCCTATTCCTGTGAGCCCACTAAATTACATGCAGTGAACTACACTCTTGCGAACCCTTGGTCAGTTAGGTTAAAACCACATATGAACACATCATGCTAAATTGCGCTCTCTCACAACCATTACAACGCATGACACTACAACACACACCACTACAACGCATGCCATTACAACGCAGTCATTACAACGCCTACCATTACAACGCATAGCATTACAACACATAGTACCCTTACACTATCCAACACTTACCCTACTGTTGCACCCCCTGGAGTTAAAATAGTAATTTTTACCCCTACACTATCCAACACTTACCCTACTGTTGCACCCCCTGGAGTTAGAATAGTAATTTTAACCCCTACACTATCCAACACTTACCCTACTGTTGCACCCCCTGGAGTTAGAATAGTAATTTTTACCCCTACACTATCCAATACTTACCTTACATGCAATGTAATGTTATGTGTTGTAATGGTATGCATTGTAAATGTAGTATGCGTTGTAGTGGAATGCGTTGGAAAGGTAGTTTAAAAGAATTCGTTGTAATGGCATGCGTTGTAATGGCATGCGTTGTAATGGATGTTGCGGTGTAAAAAATGCGTTGTAAAGGTAGGAGTTGTAAAAGTATGCATTGTAACGTCATACATCCTTAGTAAGAGGTAGGTATTCTCTGAATATGGGGACCTACAATGCTAACCAAGGTATTTCATCATTTAGAGGGTGGCAGTTGTGAACCAGAGGGTGCTGTGATGAACCAGAGAGTGGCAGTGGTGAACCAGAGGGTGGTAGTGGTGAACCAGAGGGTGACAGTGGTGAACCAGAGAGTGGCAGTGGTAAACCAGAGGGTGCTGTGACGAACCAGAGGGTGGCAGTGGTGAAACAGAGGATGATAGTGATGAACCAGAGGGTGGCATTGGTGAACCAGAGGGTGGCAGTGATGAACCGGAGGGTGGCCGCGATGAACCACAGGGTCGCAAACAGGATGGACCGTAGATACAACATGGTCGCTACCGTTGCGACCACACAAGTAAGTTTGCGTTCCTGAACTTGTAAAAAACCCTCGTGAACTGGCAAAAACCCTTGCGAACGAGCAAAAAAAGCAAATTCGCACGAATTCGCGGATTTTGCGAATTGCGAGTTCGCTTTCGCACGAATTCACGGAACGCAAATTTGCAAATTTCGCCAATACTTAGTTTTGCTTACCGAGTTGGCCAATCCCATATTGTCCATACTAGAGCATTCATTTATGATGGGGTGCCTCAATATGGTCCTTGGCCAGCATGGTACTTGGCCAGCATGTTAGTAAACAGGCCCCTATGGTCCACGATTATCTGCACATGGATGAAGGGGTCTGTTTCCTATTCTAGTAGATATGGGATGTTGCAGCAGGGGGGAAACAGTTTCACATGTGTGCAGTCCATTATACCCGGTAAATGTGGGAACCGAGCAATGGCATAAAACCCTTAGTTTGCCTCCAGCTACAGGGTGTTGGGGAGGAGGACGTGGTGGTGTCAGATGGATGATGGCATCCTGGACGGAGGAAAGGAATGAGGAGAAAGAAGGCTAGAAGATTCAAGCCACTCTGGCCGCTGTTATCTGGAAGGACTCCGATGCCAGTATGAGTTGTGACGCCATAAGTTTCACCTCTGGAGGGATGTTGGTAGAGCTGTCAGATATTCGCTGGAACCTTGGCACAACCATGTGTAGCAGTGTTACATCCTGCTTTCCCTCTTTTCCTGTCCTACTTTAGTGTTTGTTATATCTTGCTCAGCATGCATCTATGATGCCACATAGGGTTCTGATTGTGTATGCTTGGATTGAGAGTCAGTTACATCTAAGGCTGAGCAGGAGTCCATCTGCTCCTGGTGGGGTTGGAATTGGATTACAACTGAACCTACATATTTCTGTGTTATCAACTAATCTTCAATAAATCAGATCTATTTCTATCAACTGGATTCAAAGATCATCTTTTAATTGCTACAAGCAGCTCTACAAAGGACTTCCTCTTCAGACAGTAATAGGTGATTACCTCATCCTCCCCGATTCCACTGTTGAAAAATAAGCTCCCTTCTCCTGCGTAGCCTTTGTGATGGTAATGAAGGGGTGAAGCATGAGTTTGGGGTGGGAGAGGATGGTGGTGGTCGTCTCCTTTTGACTCCCATCTGCAAAATGGGCACCTCCACGGTTTAGTTGTGGTTGCAACACTATCCTCTCTAGCTTCTCTTTATGTGGCAATTTTAACGCATCATTTTCTACAAGTGGGTTTCTCAGGCGCAGGATTTTTTACATTGTCAGACCTCTGCACCACTCAAACCACCACAACATCACTTCGGTAAAATCTCATAAATATCCAAGCATCATTCTTACTGTATAAATTATTACAGAACGCCTACCTTGCATATTTTAAAACATACATAGCGCAGAAGGTTCTGACGCAGTTTCCTTTTGACGCATGACTCCTAAAAGTTACGCATCTTCCAAGAAAGATCACCTTCTAAATATGGAGTACTGACAGCACCGCTAATACGTCAAAATTTAAATTTTGGCACATTGGCAGCATAAGCTTCTTGTGAATGAGTCTTAATTATTATTCTTTCTGAGTACTACCCATGAACTATTGCTTACCTTTTTTTTCTTAAATGTGTTTGTTGCTTAGGCAACATGATTGGTGTCAAATGCCTTCTATGTTTTTAAATCCACTTTCTTGACTTTGAATGCAGGAGTAAACAAATATAGGCTGAGTATTTAGCTTACTTTCACTGATTGAAGCAGGTTTACGGAATCAAGGTTATTACTCATTAAACTGACTGAGCGCAATGTTAGGATTTAAAACCTGCAAAATTTGTATCTTAAACTAGTTAAAAAAAAGTGTAAAAAATAAATGGTTAAGCTTCTTTTAATTGCTATAATTGTGAGAGAGCGCAATTTGAATAAAACGTATATCCGAGTCATATTTAGAAGTATATCGTATAAACGTAGGAATGAAATGTATATCGAACGTGAAGTTGACTCTTATAGCATAAAGTTAACAGATGTGACTAAAATAATATAGGAAATGTATTCTGTATTCATTTTAGAATGTATTAGATTTAGAAGGCCCGTGTACGTAGTGGGCTAATGTGTAGAAATGCTCACGAACAGAAGAACGTGCAAAAGTGAAATTCATGTACGTGTGTAACTTTAAAGGCAGAAACGGCGAGAAATGTAACATGGAGAAAATGTGAAGAGATCATATATAACAATGTAACAAAAGAGAACATAAAATTATATTCTATGTAAAATGTATTCGCACATAAGCAAAGAATTTGCTAAATGCGATCATATATAAATGTGTGTTAAAAGTTATACTGTGTAGAAGAAGTTTGTAGGAATGTTAGAAGAGTTTTAGGTCATTTGTGATTATAACCTGACTGACCAAGGGTTCGCAGGAGCGTAGTCCGCTGTTGGTAATTTAGTGGGCTCACAGGAGTCGTGAATAGCCTTCACTTGAATGTGAGAGCCAAAGAGTCTAGTTCTTGTTAGATTTAAGGTGACAAATGTCAGACGAAGTTTATTGCCTAAACATGAGAGGAGACGATTGGAATTTGAGTCTTGTTTTGAAATGACCATTCACAGGACCAAATGAGGTTAAAAGTACAGCCGTAAAGAATAAAAGTTCTGATAAGATGATAGATTTTGCTCCGAAAGTGTCAAAGGTAAAGTTGAATGAAGTCACCAACAAAAAGACGAAGATGGCGTCTAAGGAGAAAGGTCAACTTAACGGACGGCGAAGAGACGAAGCCATGGAAAAAGCTAGAAGATGACCTCACGGGGAAAGTCCGTGGTGGGCGTCAAAGGGGCGTTCCACCCACACTGTGATTATGTATTTTAGGGACAGCACCCCGGGGAGAAGATAGCGATTAGCGGGAACAGCGAAGAGCTCAGGGCAAGCAAGAGAGCAGATGACTTGAGCAGATGCGCTGAGAAAGATCAGAGCGCAAGGGAGCAGTAGGCCGAGGACCCTTAGAGAGCGGATGGGTAGGCAGAGAGGGTACTGCTTCTTAAACTTAAGTTACCTTCAGAGGCTAAGAGAGTTTGAACTTCTTAGGGAGTCAAACTGCTGACACCTTTTTAGGGTTCTAGAAACTTGCGAAGTAGGGATGTCACCTAGTATAGAGTAGGGACAGATTTAACCTGATTATTTTTCTCTTTCTGTAGATGACGCAGAAGAACCACTTCATATCGATGCTTTTAAATTTGCTGATTTTGGAACTGACTTTAATTGTATTTGTTTGTAGACTGAGGTTCTTTAGGGAATATATGTTCCTATTGGTTCCTGTATATTTGATGAATTTGATCCTGAGAGGATTGTATATGCAACTTTTCTTAATTTTATATTAAACCTTTTAATCTTTATCAGTTGTAAGTGGTTCTTCAGAGTGGCGTCAGTTAATGGGGTTCATCTAACCTATGCAGGGGTTGTCTTTTACTCAATGACAGATAAAAATCGATCCAAAATTGACGAATGAGATAAGTTATCAAATTGATCATAAAAGATATTAAAATCTCATTCCCCGCAGTTGGTAGCAGAGAAAGATGGTTTTCTTCTTGAGGAAGACAACCTAGGTCAGGTTTAGTTTACCCCAAGGTCCCTAGTCATCGATGACCAGAAGAAGAATCCCTGCCGAAGAAAGTGCTGACGGTGCGTCGAGAGAAAAGCAGCAGAGTCGGTCGAGAGTGAGTATAAGGGTCATGCGTTGTAAGATTGCGGTGTTTTATGTTGTTCCTGTGTTGTAATGTCAAGCGGAGTTGAATGCCTGTAGTGTGATTGAGGGAAGGTTGTGAGCGCGCGCAACCGGATAAAATCTTATGTCCAGAGAGGACTTAAGTGGTTCGGGTGTATCGAACACCCAGAGTAATTTGTCTACCATTTAAAGGGGGTCATGAGGTACCATTGATCGCCCGCAGACCGATGATAGGGGGAGCGTTTGAGTGAGTGTATGAGTAAACGCATGCTGGTCGTACGTTTACTGTGTGTAAGTAACCTATCAGTTGAGGTGATCGTCTGACCGTAAGAGGAAGACGTTTCGCCAGTTGAGGTGACAATTACAGTTAGACTGTGGCCGTACAGTCAGAGAAAAGTGATCGCTTGGACGGAAGTAGTCATTTTTCGGCGTATGAATGAAACGCATGTAAGACCGCGAGACGAGTTGAGAAACGAAGGAAACTGCTGCAGAGGGAACAAGTGACGTCAGCGTAGAGCCGCGTTGAGATTGGTTGGTTAGCGTAGAACTGTGTTGGGATAGGCTGATTAGCGAGAGTCGCACAGGGATTGGTGGTTGTCATCGGGACATAAATAAGGAAGAGAATTAATAAGAGAAAATCGTAGGTTATTAAAAATGAAGTGCTTTAAGGGTTTAAGAAAAATCTTTAGGAGGAATAGAAGAAACTTATATGCCGGAGAAGAAGCTCCACCAGAAGGCACACCAGCTTATCATATGGCAGTAAATGTCGGCTTACACTCGATATTATGGATTTCCGAGTGGAATAGGCTAACGGAAGGGGAAAAGGAACTGACGTTTCCGAGATTCGGAACATTTAAGCTAGACGTGTTGAACCAACTGAAAGCAGTAATGCTTGCAACAAGACCTCTACCGAGGCCAACACAATTCGAAGCCCTTAGTGCATGGTTTAGAGCAGCACACGAAAAGAGCGTAAAGAGGCGCCAAGAAAGAGTGAGACGATCAGTAAAGGCAGTGCAGGATGCCAAATGGGATGAGGAAGCTAAGAAGTGGAGAGTGCAAAAGATAGAAGCAGACAAACTGTTCACCATGATAGAAGCTACGGGAGAAAAGAAACCTCTAGAGGAGGAAGATGAGGAAAGCGAGACGGAGGAGGATCTGATAGAGAGGCTATTAACAGATAGACCACCTCCGTACAACAGTGAAACCGCAAGTCCCATATTACAGCAAGGGGACGGAGCTAGGTGGGGAGAATATAAATCGATCCCAGTAACAGAGTGGGACTCCAACAAGAGTGAGGAAATACCCCAAGCTAGTTCCGAACAGAGAGTAGTGGGAAGATTCGTGGTCCAGAAGGCGCCAGAGACGCAATGGGCAAGGTCGTACCAAATGCCAGACGCTTTACAAGTACCTGTTACCATAGGCCCTATAGTGTCAATCTATAACCCAGAGGGGGTCCAGCAGGAAGAACAGGCACGATGGGACAGGGAAAGGGCAGAGATGGAGAATAGGAAAGACACGATGAATCCTCAGAGGCAGAGATTGGCACCAGTGAGTCGGAGTACCCCATTAGATTCCGCAACGGGTCCCTGGATAGAACAAGGGGGTCAAAGAGGATCAATGGATTTGAGGGGACCAAAACCAAAATCCTATAAGGAATTAAGGGAATACCTGAAAGAATGGGATCGTGCCGAAGAGGCTAGGAATAAAAGTTTAGAAACAGGAGCAGAGTGGAGAGACCAGGATAACAAGATCCTCTCTCATTGTGGAGCTGGCGAAAGCAGCCCAGAGTGGGAGAGAGGGAGTCAAGGAAGCAGGGGAGATACTTGCCCTACTACTAGTGGCAATAGGCAAACGTGTAACGACAGGAGTGCAGGGTGTGGGGAAGTGCCTTGCGTCACCTTTAGTGAGGGAGAACGAAGGACGCAGGAGTACCGAAACACTTTCAGATGCACACACCATACTCCGGATGAAAATGTGCAACATTGGAATTACGGGAACATGGAGAGTCGTGAAACGTCTCGACATGCCTCCGGTGATTACGGACGGAATCACGGGAACATGGAGAGCCGCGAAGGGTCTCGCCATGCGTCCGGTGATCAAGAACGAAGTCATGAGAATATAGGGAGTCGCGAAACGTCTCGCCATACATCCGGTGATCACGAACGAGATCGCGGGAGCATGGAGAGCCATGAAGGTCCTTATCGTTTGTTGAGTGACACCAGACAGCAAGCGAGTTATAGGGGTTTAGAACAGCATGGAGGATCTTATCTTGTATCTGGAGAAACCGAGTCGAAAAGACGGCATGTAGGGTTGAGGGATGGAGCATTGTTCCACCACACCCCAAGGGAAGATGGAAAGGCTTGGGATCTAGAGAGGTGGGAACAAAGAGATGGAAGAAAAATTCCTCATAACTCACCTGTGCTTAGGCGTAGGGCGCATAGTGGAGGTGAGAAGGATGTAAGAGAACAACCAAGGACTGACGTACTGAGAGCTGAAATAAAAGCAAGACGCATAGATGTAATGAGTTTAAAATCAGACTTGGACGAAATAATTGACGGCACAGTGGCATTCGAGAGGTTAGAGCTGTACGCACCAGATGAGATACTGTTTTTATCTAAAGACGTTACTCGGAAAGCGAGAGCAGCTCATGAAAAGTTATCTGAATTGGCAGAAAAGTACATGATAGACATATCACGAACTAAGGCTTTACAGGCCAACCATAGGCTGAACTGCACGGATCAAGATCTAGATGAGCGCAGAACGATTGGGCTAAGAGTACACATAAGGGAATTGGTCATGTGTATTAGAATATGGAGAGATCTGGATAGATGGGAGGAAAGATGGTCCAAGAAGGGATCTGTCAGACGGAGTACACTTGTGAAGTCTCAGGATACAGACTTAATGCGAATGGAAGCTTTCCCTTTGCGAGAAATCGCGAACGGAAACTAGGTTCATGTACCATGGAGTAGGGGGGATTTAGCGGCATTCACTAATTCCTTCCCGAAGCTTAGAGAAAATCCCGTAGAGTGGTACAAGCAGGTAGAGAGATTCGTGAAGATCTCTAAGGTGCTGTGGATTGATTTGAACACACTGTTCGATATCGTAGTACCTGGAGATTTGTGGACGGCATGCAAGCTTAGCATTGAATGGCCTACTTGTGAGCCTCCGAGAGATACCCAGACGAATGGTCCATCAGTTAGAGTCATGGAAAAATACGAGAGAGTAATAACATGGCTAAAAGAGAAAGTGCCGGTGCAAGACATAGATTGGGTTAAGATAGATCGAACAACCCAGGAGCCTAAAGAGACCGTTCACGAGTTCTATGAGAGATTACTGAAAGCATTTAAACAGTACAGTGGGTTGGACGTAATGGATCCTAAGGACATAGGACAGTTTGTGTCAAAGTTTGTTCTCGGATTGAGACCAGACATAAGCCTAATGATTCAACAACATTTGATCTGTTGGCAGAACAAACCTTTAGATGAGATTCTGAGGTATGCAAGATACTGTAGCGATGAGATAGATTCGAAGGCAAAGAAGCTCAAGGAAAAGCTGATGTTAGTACAGATGCAATCAGCTGGAAAGGGTGGACAGCGACAACAGGGAATAGGAACGCAAGCAAAGAAACTGAATAATCAGAACAGAGATGAGGAAGAAAGACAGAGACCGAGAATGGATATTGCGACACTGAAAAAGACAACGAGGTGCCATCAGTGTAATGAGGTGGGACATTGGAGACGCGAGTGTCCGTACAATGTCGAGGCAGGCGAACTAGAACAGGAGGAGGAAGAGGTACATAACAACGTGGTTAAGGGAGCAACAGTCCCGAAGGGAAAGTTTATCAAAGGGGGGACTCAGACTCCTCGAGCCCCGTTTCCTCAACCGCCTCGCATTACAAATGGAGGGAAAACATATAGACAAATGCCACTATTCGTAGGAGGAGAAGAATGCTACTACGTTGATCCTCTTACAGGGCAACGAGTGAATAGGGACGAAGACTGTACTTTAGGAGCAGCCCTGGAAGTAGATCATAGGGGACCATACGTAGAGGCTGAAGTAGCTGGATGTCCTACGACCTTTTTGGTGGATACGGGAGCCACTAGATCCACGTTGAGATCAGCGGTAGTCCCAGGTCTGCCGATATCAGGAGAGATGATTCAGGTGGTAGGAGTCGCAAACAAGAGGATGACGAATCCTCTGACGGAACCAGTGTCAGTGAAGATAGGGAATTACAGTGACGAACATCAGTTTGTGATCTGTGATTCTAGCCCGGTGTGTTTACTAGGAAGAGATCTGTTGTGTAAACTGAATTGCACAATACATTGCACACCTGAAGGAGTAGAAGTGCAGACCAATGATGAAGATGCTGATTTTAAAGTTGTAAACTCGCAGGAATGCGTGGAACTATATCCTACCTTAACAGTGGAGGAGCTTCCACAGGATTTGAGGGAGAAAGTGTCAGCTGAGGTGTGGGATTTTACTGGAGAAGAGATAGGATTGATTAAAGGGGTAGAACCAGTAAAGATCATGGTAAGACCCAATGCCGAGTATCCAAGAACACCACAATATAAGTTGACACCAGAGACGATTGCAGGAATAAAGCCTGTGATCGAATCCATGATTAAACAGGGAATACTGAAGGAGATCGTGGGTAGTCCATGTAACTCCCCGATTATGGGTTTGCAGAAGCCTAGTGGAAAATACAGAATAGTGCAGGATCTTCGAAAGATTAATAATATCGTTGTCTCATGTTGTCCAGTGGTACCGAATCCATCAGTGATATTATTTCAGATACCGTTCCAAGCTGAATGGTTCACCGTGATAGATTTGTGCCAGGCTTTCTTTTCGATTCCTTTAGATGAAGAGAGCCAGTATCTTTTCGCTTTTAAGCTGGAAGATCGCGTTTTAACATGGTGTCGTATCCCTCAGGGGTATACAGAAAGCCCATCGATTTTTAACCAGCTATTAAAGAGAAATCTTGAAAGTCTAGTGCTGCCCAAGAACTCAGTTCTGGTCCAGTACATAGACGACCTCCTAGTTGCGTCAGAAACAGAGGAAGCTTGCAGAGTAGACACCATCACCTTGTTAAATCACTTGGCCGAGAACGGGCACAAGGTGTCTCCAAGTAAATTGCAATATTGTCTTACCGAAGTGCAATACTTGGGCCACAGGATTGAAAAGGGGAAACGGAAGGTGTCTCCAGACAGAATAGAGGCGATTATGAAAATGAACGCGCCTACAACACAAAGAGAGGTCAGGATGTTTCTAGGCATGGTCGGTTATTGTCGGCAGTGGATAGCTAACTTCTCACTGAAGGCAAAGCCGTTATTACAACTGACGCACAAAGGAGTGAGTGATCCGGTACCATGGGACAAAGATTGTTTGATGGCGTTTTTACAGCTGAGGGAGGACTTATGTCGCGCCCCGGCTTTAGGAATGCCTGATTACACAAAACCATTTTTGCTTTACTGCTGCGAGAGAGAGGGATGCGCTTTAGCAGTTTTGGCCCAGATTCATGGAGATGCGCGCAGGCCAGTAGCGTATTTTTCGGCTACATTAGATCCAGTAGCCGCAGCGTTGCCCGGATGTCTCAAATCCGTAGCTGCAACGGGTGTCAGCATTGAAAGGTCTGAAAGCGTGGTAATGGGACATCAGTTAGTGGTGTACGTACCGCATTCTGTGGAATTGTTAATGACCAGGACTAAGACTCAGCATCTGACGAATAGCAGGCTCACACGCTACGAGCAAGTCATACTGGCTGCCGAGAATGTGACCCTAAAAAGATGCTCCGTCTTGAATCCTGCAACTTTGATGCCACTTCCAAATGAGGTGGATGATGAAATTTGTACAGATCATGACTGCCTTGATGTGACTGAACTATGCACCAAACCGAGACCAGATATCGTAGATGAGCCATTGACTGACCCCGATGAAATTTTCTTTGTTGATGGTTCATGTGTAGGAGACGATATTGGTCAGCTGAGAGCAGCTTATGCAGTTTGTACAATTACCAGAGTTGTAGAAGCCGCTTGCCTGGAAGGAGTACACTCCGCTCAGGTAGCTGAAATTATTGCTTTGACGCGTGCCTGTTTAGCAGGTAACAAAATTCGAGTCACCATATACACCGATAGCCAGTATGGTTTCGGGGTAGTTCACGATTACGGGCAGTTATGGTCTCAAAGAGGTTATATGACCTCCTCGGGTTCTCCCATTAGGAATGGAGAATTCGTGAGATTATTGTTAGAGGCATTACAAGGCCCGACAGCTATTGCAGTAGTTAAATGTGCTGCACATACAAAAGGTATAGATTTTGTGTCACAAGGTAACCGCTATGCGGATGAAGTAGCGCGTTACTGCGCAGAACAAGGATATTCTCACACTGATGTGAAGGTGGGGGGAATCCAAGAAAGAACTGAATTGACAATGTTGTTAGACACTGTAGATACGTGGGATGAGCTAAGGAGTGTTCAGGAGAATGCACCAGATGATGAGAAAAAGGGCTGGGAAACAGCTGGGTGTATAAAGAGCGAAATGAATTTTTGGATCTCCGCCGATGGGAGAGCAGTTTTACCAAATGAACTTGTTAGTCCAATGGCAAGGAAATTGCATGGATCAGCACACATAGGTAGAGATGCCATGGTGAGAGTATTCAGACAAACGTGGTTTAATCCTAAGTTTAGAGTAGCGGCAGAAGCAGTGTGTCAGCGATGTGCGATCTGTCAGCAACTAAACGTAGGAAAGAGAACACCAGTCACAGTGAGTCACATTGGGAGGTCTGGGGGGCCTTTCAATAGGATGCAGCTTGATTTTATAGAAATGCCTAAATGCAACAGACTTAGATACGTTTTAGTGATTGTCTGTATATTTTCTAGATGGGTTGAAGCTTACCCTACACGTAGATGCGATACACTTACAGTAGCAAAACTGTTACTTAGAGAGTTAATACCGAGGTTTGGGGTGCCATCCTCTTTGGAATCGGACAGAGGAACTCATTTCAACAGCGAAATAGTGAAGATGCTATGCTCAGCTTTGAGTATCGATCAGAAGCTCCATTGTAGTTATCGACCAGAAGCTTCAGGGATTGTAGAGCAAATCAACAGCACAATTAAGTCCAGACTTGCCAAAGTTTGTTCATCAACATCCCTGAGTTGGCCAGACGCACTTCCAGTGGTTCTTATGAGCATACGTAGTACACCAGATAGAAAAACAGGTCTCTCTCCACATGAAGTGTTAATGGGGAGAGCTATGAGATTGCCATCGGTTCCGACTGCAGCGTTATTGAACATCACAGACGACTTGATCTTGGACTACTGCAAGGGACTATCTGATGCCATTAATTCTGTGTCCCTCCAGGTCCAGGCTGCAGAGGTCCCATCAGCACAAGACTTGTGCCATGACCTGAGTCCGGGGGACTGGGTCTTGGTGAAAAAGCATGTCAGGAAGAACTGCTTAGACGTGCGTTGGCGAGGACCATTTCAAGTCATACTTGTCACGAACACTGCAGTGAAGTGTGGAGGCCTGCCAAATTGGATACATGCTTCACACACTCGAAGAGTGCCAACACCTCTAGAAGAAACAGCTCCTCCCTCGGATGAGAATCCAGCGGAAAGCGGAGAAGCCATAGAGGGGGAAAGCCAAGCTGTAGAGGTGATCGAAGAGGCTGAGATTGTGTCGGAACAGGTTGACGAAGGTCAGGACACTAGTGAGACCGAAGTCGCCTCAGGAGAAGAAAGTAACTGGGAGATTGAATCAGATACTGAACAAGCTGAAAGTGACCAAGAGACAAGTCCCAGAACAAGGAGCAGGAGGACAAGGAGTGACGAAGCCAGTTGGCCAGAGAGAAGAAGGAGGCCAAGCTTGAAAGCACAGCAGGAGAAAACTCTTGTCCCAATCTCTGAAGAATCAGATCAAGAGGAAGAAACTACAGACTCAGGCACTGAGAGTCCAAGAAGATCGAGAAGGGTACGTGTGCCCTGCAGAAGGTACGCCACCCCAGAGTGGACTTATCTAGCAGATGTCTTGGGGACAGAAATCTGGGAGAGTGAAGAACGTGAAAGTAATCGATCTCGATCCATTTGTGGCAGTGGAAATATGGATGTTGACTCCTGGACTCGAGACTGAGGGGTTACTGACTTTCACACTTCCCATACCCCCATACTTGAGTCAGATTAAAGATTTAGTGCTAAACAGATTACAATTTCCAACATTTGGTCATCAAATACCAGAAGAAGAAGAAAAAGTCATTCGTTTTGAATTATTGGAACTTGTTGCGAGAGCTGCAGGTACGAGAATAATTGTTGATGTATAAAGACTTTTGTATATAAGCTATAAAGAGGAAGATAACCTAGCGCCGAGTGGAAAGAAGAATAAAATTAGGGATTACATTTAGAGGACGGAGAAGGGTTAGGGTTGTCTGTTGTTAAAAATAAAGAGACATTGTTGCGAAAAAGAGACTTTGTTGATAAAGAGCACTTTACAAACTGAGAAGAAAACAAAGCAAACAAAAGACTGGAAAGGAAAAGAAAACTTTTTCGCAAAAGGAAGAGTTACGCTGTTTTTGACAACATGGAGAACGGCAACCCAAACCGAAAAGCTAAATGTATAATAGGTACACTTATAGCAGTGGTAATTTTTCTCATAATTACAGTAGTGACCATATCATACATAGTAGGACATGAAGCTGATAAAGCAATAACAGATGTAAAGCCTGTAACGACTTTGAAACCTGCTCTTGATGGGAAGAAGGAGGAGAGCAATGTTATTCGTGAAAAAGCGTTACTGGCAGACGAAGCTCGTAGATTACATGTAGACGAGTCACAGGGAAACTTTAGGTCAAATGCATATGCCAAACTATTATACGAGTATATCGATGCCATGGAGGCCAAAGATTGCTATGTTTGTATGCAATTGCCGGCTTCTGTAGACGAAGGCATCCGATATCATCATCTCCCATTGACTTATGGGATAACATGTAGTTTACTGCTTAGTATATTTTATGGTAGAGAAGGATTTGAGTACTACTTTTCAAATTATGATTCGGTACTGCCTGAAGTTCCGAATTATAAACAAATGAATAAGTGGGACTATTACAAAAAGGAGGATAGACTAGCTAAATTCTTCCTTCCTTGGGATACGCTAGATACATCATACGCACGCAGAAATAATTTGACTTGCAAGGTGTCAGAGATTGAGAAAAGGTTTATAGGACAAGTAGATGACCGATACAGAAGACAGAAAATTCTAAAAATGTCAGGACAATGGAAAACTGATTGGACCGAAGAAGAGAAGACACATAAAAAGAAAGGGAGCAATGGTCCAATAGCTTTAGATAGAATGCAGAAGGGAAAGTTATGTTTAACTCGAAGCAAGACATATTATGAGAGTGTATTTGTAGGTGAATTTAATTGCGAACATGCTTTTCGATTAGAGTACTACACGAAGGATTTCATGAAGGAGATGCAAGTGATTCCTAATGTATATTTTGTATGCGGAAGAAATGCCTATGTAAAACTGCCTGACAATTGGTATGGTTCGTGTTACTTGGCAATTGTCTTCCCCAAAATATACCATGCAAAGGATTTAGCGATCATAGAAGGAAAGGCTTCGACAAGAACGAAAAGAGAAGTAGGAGATGCAGAAGTAGTAGGAGACATATTTGGAGCAATGTTTCCTATGTTAGGTTTAATACTTAACGATGTTAAGATCAGGAGACTAGCTACAGTCGTAGGTAGATTATCTGCAAGTACTGCAAGGTCATTAATGCTAATAGAGGGGGAGATGCAATCGATTAGAGCAATGGTTCTTCAGAATCGACTTGCTCTTGATGTGTTATTAGCAAAAGAAGGCGGAGTTTGCAAGGCTTTGAAGGTCCAGGAATGTTGTACTTATATTCCTGACAATTCAAAACCACTTGAGAAGGTCATAAGAAACGTTACACAGATTCATCAAGAAATCGAAGATTTGACAAAAATAAATGTTTGGGAAAAAGTAAGTCATGAAGTAGGAAAGGTTGGGAGTTGGTTTGCCAACCTTGGTAAAAGTATTGTATGGTATATATTAAAACCTGTATTAATAGTATTAATTTGTATAATCACATTGTTAGGATTTGTGAAACTATATAAATGGTATAGGACGAACCAGTTACACAGGTCTATGAGAGAACAAGAAAGGAGATTAGCTGCTTTACAAGATCAACAGTATAAACGTTTGAGAGCACTTGAAATGATGAAAAGAGGAAATGATGTAACTAGTTCTGTTTAAAGGTGCTATTCAAATTGCATTTAGTGATGACTCCTAAAAGTCATCAAAGGGGGGAACTGAGAGAGCGCAATTTGAATAAAACGTATATCCTAGTCATATTTAGAAGTATATCGTATAAACGTAGGAATGAAATGTATATCGAACGTGAAGTTGACTCTTATAGCATAAAGTTAACAGATGTGACTAAAATAATATAGGAAATGTATTCTGTATTCATTTTACAATGTATTAGATTTAGAAGGCCCGTATACGTAGTGGGCTAATGTGTAGAAATGCTCACGAACAGAAGAACGTGCAAAAGTGAAATTCATGTACGTGTGTAACTTTAAAGGCAGAAACGGCGAGAAATGTAACATGGAGAAAATGTGAAGAGATCATATATAACAATGTAACAAAAGAGAACATAAAATTATATTCTATGTAAAATGTATTCACACATAAGCAAAGAATTTGCTAAATGCGATCATATATAAATGTGTGTTAAAAGTTATACTGTGTAGAAGAAGTTTGTAGGAATGTTAGAAGAGTTTTAGGTCATTTGTGATTATAACCTGACTGACCAAGGGTTCGCAGGAGCGTAGTCCGCTGTTGGTAATTTAGTGGGCTCACAGGAGTCGTGAATAGCCTTCACTTGAATGTGAGAGCCAAAGAGTCTAGTTCTTGTTAGATTTAAGGTGACAAATGTCAGACGAAGTTTATTGCCTAAACATGAGAGGAGACGATTGGAATTTGAGTCTTGTTTTGAAATGACCATTCACAGGACCAAATGAGGTTAAAAGTACAGCCGTAAAGAATAAAAGTTCTGATAAGATGATAGATTTTGCTCCGAAAGTGTCAAAGGTAAAGTTGAATGAAGTCACCAACAAAAAGACGAAGATGGCGTCTAAGGAGAAAGGTCAACTTAACGGACGGCGAAGAGACGAAGCCATGGAAAAAGCTAGAAGATGACCTCACGGGGAAAGTCCGTGGTGGGCGTCAAAGGGGCGTTCCACCCACACTGTGATTATGTATTTTAGGGACAGCACCCCGGGGAGAAGATAGCGATTAGCGGGAACAGCGAAGAGCTCAGGGCAAGCAAGAGAGCAGATGACTTGAGCAGATGCGCTGAGAAAGATCAGAGCGCAAGGGAGCAGTAGGCCGAGGACCCTTAGAGAGCGGATGGGTAGGCAGAGAGGGTACTGCTTCTTAAACTTAAGTTACCTTCAGAGGCTAAGAGAGTTTGAACTTCTTAGGGAGTCAAACTGCTGACACCTTTTTAGGGTTCTAGAAACTTGCGAAGTAGGGATGTCACCTAGTATAGAGTAGGGACAGATTTAACCTGATTATTTTTCTCTTTCTGTAGATGACGCAGAAGAACCACTTCATATCGATGCTTTTAAATTTGCTGATTTTGGAACTGACTTTAATTGTATTTGTTTGTAGACTAAGGTTCTTTAGGGAATATATGTTCCTATTGGTTCCTGTATATTTGATGAATTTGATCCTGAGAGGATTGTATATGCAACTTTTCTTAATTTTATATTAAACCTTTTAATCTTTATCAGTTGTAAGTGGTTCTTCAGAGTGGCGTCAGTTAATGGGGTTCATCTAACCTATGCAGGGGTTGTCTTTTACTCAATGACAGATAAAAATCGATCCAAAATTGACGAATGAGATAAGTTATCAAATTGATCATAAAAGATATTAAAATCTCATTCCCCGCAATTGTACACAGGGTCCTCTTAAATCTGTATATACTTGCTTTTCAACAGAATTAAAAGAACCCTTGAAGTTGATACCCACTTACATTTAGCTGCCTGTTGGCTTAGAAAGCAGTTTGGGTTACTGTTGGAGGAGTGAGGAAGGACCTTTAGGGGCTGATTCACAGAAATAACTTAAGACAAAATCCTAAACGTCCTACTTTTGGTATTCACAGAAGTTAGGATTTGTCTTAAGACAGACTTAAGACAGACGTAAGACAGACTTAAGACAGAATCCTAACTTGTCTGTCTTAAGTCTGTCTTAAAACAAAATCCTAACTTCTGTGAATACCAAAAGTACTAATTTTAGGATTTTGTCCTAAGTTAGTTCTGTGAATCGGGCCCTGCGTCTTTGTCTTAGATGTTCATGAAGCAGGCCAGAGGATGGAACCTCGTGGTATCCGGAGCTTTCTTCAGAGAGGCTCTAGCTACGCAACTAATGTCCTTGTTTCTTTTGAGGCTGCACCTAAAATACTGGGAAAGCACTTCTGAATATGTAATGTATTCCCAGCACCATGAGAAGCCATGAGAAGCCCAAAATAAACCGCTAATAGGAAAGACGCCATACAGCACGTGCCACCGATCTCCAGGCGCGAGTGAGGAATCACAGCTATTTTAATATCTTTACAGCATTTACTGGATCCTGCCCTGTGGAATCCACGGAGTTTGCACACATGAAAGAGGCCTGTTTTGTGCTCATCTCAAAGAGCTTCGAACCTAATACTGTGCTGTGTGGGCGCTGCCTTGCGTCAATGACGATCCAGCCTTTCATTGAAAACTTGAGTGACTGCGCCTTTCATGTTATCCTTAGGGAAAGGTTAACCCCTTCCTCTCCTCACACCAGTCGACATGATCTGATTAAGAACATGTCCAACCTGAATCTGATAAAATATTCTCTGGCCTCCTTACAGGTAGCTGCTAGTAAGAAACACAAACTCCACTGGCAAAGCTTACCTTCGCACAGTGCTGGCTGGGGGTAGCATCTAAAATGATGAACAATCATGTATAAATTAATGCTGGCTATCAAAAGTTACTCCTTCTGCTCTGCGATCACTATTCACCTTCAGCAAACTTAATCCTAACTTCTTTCAAGTATCCCATCTCCTTCAGTAGGAGAATCGAGCTTTAGTCATGGCTGCCCACTCCGCGATAGCAGTGCTATGAAGTCACTTCAGCCATCAGCAAGCCCTTTACAAGCCAATGAAATAAAGAATACCGGGGGCCTCAAATATGAAAAGTGACACATCGCTGCGTGAAAACAGCGATGTGTCACTTTTCACTGCGCACTCCTTGCGACACCAATGATGCGTCATATTTAATGTATGACGCATCATGTCGCAAGGACTTACAGATACGTCAGTATTTCTGACGCATCTGTAAGCGAAAAAGTGACGCATTGGTGGAGTGTGTCACAAAAGTGACGCAACTCCAGCAATGCATCCTTTCACATGGGGAAAGCCCCATGTGAAAGGGCTTGCGTCAGTCTTACGCCTGCTGTGAGACAGGCGCAAGATTTTGACGCAACAGCATCCTAAAAGTGACGCAGTGAAATCTCATAGATTTCACTGCGTCACTATTACGAGGCTTTTTGCGGGGGAACGCCCCCTCTGCATACATTATACCTGACGCAGGTATAATGTGGCGCAGGGGTTTAAAAAGTGACGCATCTACCTAGATGCGTCACTTTTTAAATATGGCGCAACAAGGCGCATTTTGTACGCCGCTGGTGCGTCACAAAAAGTGACGCACCGGCGGCGTAAAACTGACGCAAGGCCTCATAAATAAGGGCCCTGGTCCCTTGAGTGTTTCTGATCTTGCATTTGCTGCACCTCAATTTGAACATGTTCCTTCACCAAATTCTAATATTAGCTTATATTAGCCCTTCCTACCGTGTTCTGCTGTCTAAAAATGGTAAATAACATCCTATTATTAGCCAGTTTAATGGTACTCAGTTAACTAATCTGGAAGAATAAAATGCACCAGATTGAAACACATGACCAACAGATCACCAATATATGTCATAAGTGAGTCTTTAGCTCATGGAACCATCTTGCCAACAGTTGTATGGTGGTCTCCTGTAGTTGATAGTATTGGCCAACAAAAGAATTGCATCCACTGCATCGTCTACATGGTCAAGGTGAGTATAACATTATTATTTTTAACCTCCATATCTGCTTACCCTGAAGAACATTGAAAAACAGTGATTAGAATCCACCAGTGGATGCAACATTTTTGTCCTGCAATAGCACACTGAGCTAAATGGAGAGACCCATTCAGTGATTATGCAGCCAGCCTGTAATGTAACATGATGCATCGTTTAGTAAAATGAAATTTGTATGTATTATGTTATGTTATATTGTGCAGATTTGTAGAGTGCATTACCACCATGGTGGGTATCCTGGTGCTGAGAAGGTGTGAGCCTAATGTCTAGTGGGACTACTCGAAAAGCAGGGAAATTCAAGAAGTGAGGAGATGCTTATTTGTCGCAGTAAGTCGTTCCATGCTTTAGGAGCAATGTAGGAGTAATGTGTGGGGTCATTGGGTGCACTAAGTTAACAACGGAGCATACTGCACCTATAGGATATATTAAATAAGAATGAGTGCCAGTGCCCGAGGCTCTGCTCAGAAACATTGGCCACCGAATACCAGGACTGCATAGTCTTGAATACACCTCTTGCATCTTTAATGCACTAACAGACACTCCCTGCCCATTTATCTAATTTTTGTAGGTTTCAGCTTTCTCCTCCATGACGCTTTTCTGTCTTTCTCTTCCTCCATCTTAAAATTGTTTGTTTTTTCTCTCTCTTCCTCTCAGTAAAACGAAAAATACATGCCTGTACCCAAAAGATGTGTGGCAGTTGCCCCTACCAGTAACCACTAGCTCAAATTAAGCATTGCATTCACTTATATGTGTTGATAAATCTTTTATAAGGTGCACTAAACAAGTGTAATCATCAATACAAATCCAGCAATGGTGAGGGTTGAAGTGAGAGTGGGCTTGGGCTTGGTAGGAGTGGTGATGCAAAGGCAAGGTTGCAAATTCAAGTCAAACTAGTTTGCAAGGCAAATTTCATTAAAGATCTGCAACGAGGAGGATATGAAAATATGAGCTGAAGAGGATGAGTGTCAAGGCGCATCCTTGAAATCCAGCATTTATGAGGCAATTTTTTATTATGACCTTCTTAGAGGGGTTATTGGCTGGCCCTTCAGGCTGGACTGTTTTTATTGACGCAGAACCATGACCAATTTGCATATGGCATCTCTCTGATGGATGTAGCACAGTGGACAAAAAGTGGATGATTGGGGTGTAGCCTTAAGGACTACCATTGGTTGAGACTATTTGGAAGCATTCCAACAATCACTTTTATGTTATCCTTGAGTGTAGGAAGGTGCTTCTTTTGACATGGTTAACCCCCACATTTTTCTTGATGCCTGATGGGATTTCGAACTCTAAGTGCACTGGCTCCCTGCTAACCAGGTTCCCAGTGCCAGATCTCCTTCCCATAACTGCACCACACTAGGCACAATTTCAGCCACCTCTGCACGTCTCTAGTAATTGGTACTTCTGGCACCTAGGGCATGTGTACTGAAGAGTGTGCACTGGGGCTGCAGCACAAATTGTGCCCCCCAGGGACCCCTTACCAAGACCATGCAGACTGCCTTGCAGGCTGTGTGTCTTGGTGCAGATAAAACCAAATAGTCATCATGACCCACAGCCCTCTGTGCCATGCCCTCATACAATGCATGAGATATAGCTAAGTCACCCCTACAGCAGGCCTTACATACCTAAGGCAGGGGGCCAGATGTACAACCAGTTTTAGCATGCGCAAGCGGGTTTGCGACCTGTTTGCGCATGCAAAAACCTACAGAGCCATGTACAAACACTATTTAGCGAGTCACAGTTTATTTGCACCTCGCTAAATAGTATTTTGCGACTAGCTATTAGGAAGGGGCGTTCCCTTTCTAATAGCGACCCCAAATACCATGTATGACTGTTTTGCAACCGCAATTGCGGTCGCAAAACAGTTGCCGTTTACCACCCTTCACAGAAGGGTGGTAACCCATTTGCAAACGGAAAGGGGTCCCCAGGGGACCCTTTCCCTTTGTGACTGGCTCTACAAATATTTATTAAGGGCAGGCAGTGGTTCCAGGGACGACTACCTGTCCTTAAAAAATTAAACAAAAATGTTTCATTTTTCTTTTTTTAAATGCATCCCGTTTTCCTTTAAGGAAAATGGGCTGCATTAAAAAACAACTGCTTTATTTAAAAGCAGTCCCAGACATGGAGGTCTGCTGAGCCCAGCGGGCCACCATACCAGAGAGGGCCAGCCATTCACAATGGGGTCGCAAATTGCAAGTGCCTCATGAATATGCATGAGGCATGCAATTTGCGACCTCATTGGGGTTCGCAATCAGTGTCGCAGACACCGATGTATATAGCAATTTGCGAGTCGCAAATTTCCAGTAGCTATTGAGAAGCGATTTTTGTGTCGCAAATTCCTTGGTCAGACATCTGGCCCAGGGTCCACTATATCTTATGTGTGGAGATATCTGCATGAGCAGACATGACCCTGCAATATCCGGGCTATTCTTGGAAAATGTAAGTGCATAGAGAAGTCATAGAGAGAACATGGGCTTCATACTAGTCATTACGAGTTTCCTAGCTCCATGATGGTTTCACTGTACCCTAAGATAGTGGGGAATGCCATACCCCCAGTCCTGATCCTAATTTGGCAGGAGGACAGGTGGGAAATTAGGGGCCAATTACGATGGCGGTGAATCTGCGACCGCCGGGCCTTACTGCCGGCCCGACGGTCGCGGATTCACCGCCATCGACCTTAAAATTCCCACTGCCATATTAGGATGGCGGTGGGAAGTAAAAAGGTACCGCGGTGGACAGAAAGACTGATCGCTGTGGTCCCGCAAGGCGGGCCTGTTCCGGCTGCCTTGCGTGACCAGGTACAGGGGGTTAATGGAGGCTGTGCCGTGCAGGCACCGCCGTGGGTATTAGAATGCCTGTCTTTTGCAGCGGAGTTGCCGCCGCAAAAAGACAGGTGGAAAATGCCTTTGGGGGCCCGTTGCGGGCCCAAGGGGGGATGGGGTGCTGCACGTGGGGGGTACCTATGGTACCCCCCTACATTTGCATGTACAAGGTGGCAGGCACTGCATGGTTCGTGCCACGTTGTACATTCAATGAATGTAAAACATGAGTTTTTACATTGTGGCGGGTGCTGCCACCCTCCACAATGTAAACATACAGGATGTGCCCGCCAGTGTAGTGGATGCATCCTAATTTGTCGTGCGGGACCACCGCACCTATGGCGGTCGGTCCTGCTTGCACCACGATGGCGGGCGGACTTTGTCCGCCCGCCATCGTAATCGGCCCCTTAGTAAGATGAGGGGGAGAGTCCACATTCAGCCAGCACCATCCCTAAGGTGTGGCAGGCGATGTGAACCCCTCTCCTGAAAATCCACCATCATGGGATGGTGGGAAAACATCCTATCAGGGCTGGGGTTGTAACCCTAAATGTAGGTAACCCATTGGCTACTACCTGTCTCCCCATTTAAAGCCCCTAAATGTTGTATTATGTACTGTGCTAGTGTATGTATTTTCTGTTTGCGTCGTTTTTGTTTGGAGTATTTCTCCCAGATTGCTTCCTCTTTGGTATGCAAAAATTGGTTCATCCTTGAAAATACAGTTGAATTTATGTTCTTGTGCCAATATTGTCCAATGTCGTTTAACTATGTTTTTGAATGTTTTACTTTTGGTAGAATATTTTGAAACCATTGCCATTCTGGTGTTTTCTTTTTTAGGCGTTTTTTCTAAGAGTTTGTTTCTGGTTTTTTGCGCACATCTTGATATGGCTTGATTAAGTACTTCTCGAGGGTACCCTCTTTGTTGAAATCTGGTTGCCATTTCATCAATCCGATTTTTCGCAATTTCAGGTGATGATACGATTCTTTTCAATGGAAGCATTTGAGAATATGGTAGATGTCTCTTTAGGCTATCCTGGTGGAAGCTATGGTAATGTAGGAGGTTGTTGCGATCTGTTTGTTTGCGATAAATGTCGGTGTTGAAACCTATGTTTGTTCTTGTAATCTTCACATCTAGAAAGGTAAACTTAGTTGGATATATTTCTGAAGTGAATTGAATTTGATCGTCTTTTTTATTGAGTTCCGCTACTGCTGCCGTTAGGATTATTTTTGATCCACTCCATATTATGAAAACATCAATTTATCTTACAATTAGTTTAGTGTGTGTTTTCCATGGTTCTTGTGAGAGGATGTGTTCTTCCTCATATCTTTCCATAAAAAGATTAGCATACGCTGGAAATGCCGAATTTCCCATGGAAGTACCTGATTGTTGCAAAAAATATTTTTCTTTCCATTTAAAGTAGCTGTGGTATAGGGTGAAACACAGAAGTTCCATCAGGAATACCTTCATTTCCATGTTTAGTTCAGTTTGTAGTAGTGCGTATTCTATTGATTCTATCCCTTCTTTGTGGGGAATTCAACTGTATTTTCAAGGATGAACCAATTTTTGCATACCAAAGAGGAAGCAATCTGAGAGAAATACTCAAAACAAAAACATTGCAAACAGAAAATACATACACTGGCACAGTACAGTGCCACAACTGCGGCAATTGTAATAACGTGATCAGAGGAACAACCATTACCCATCCAAGGAAAAGACACACAATCAAATTACAAGTTACAGCGACATGCCACACCATGAATGTGGTGTATTTTTTTAAATGTCCATGTGGGCAAGGCTACGTTGGAAAAACAGAATGCAAAATCAAAACTAGAATCAACAAACATAAATCCAACATTGGGAACAGAACGATTAAACCAACGGTAGCCAGCCACTTCATGGAAGCATCACATAACATCAGTCAACTAAGATTCGCGATACTGGAGATAGTACCAAAAATGGAAGGAAAGGAAAACAACAAAACATTGCTACAAAGTGAGAATTATTGGATGTATAGACTAGAAACACTGAACCTTTGGGAATGAATGACAGAGTGGAATATAGCTGTTATTTATAAGTTTACACTTACAATGGAAATATTTATTTAAGAAGCCTCTGGGCTACCTCCCTTAGAAAAAGTTTATGGCACATACACATGTTGTTAAATTCATACTACACTAATATATTGTTTATATTAGGACAAACTGGGCTAGTTTACAGATAAATAGAAATCGATATATCTCCCATACATTAATGTGTAATGTATTAATTAGAGATTAATAGAATAATGCATTTATTGTTAAACTACAGTGACATCATGGTCTAACAGGAATTCTAACATTGCACTCACAGTTGAACATAGTTCTTTTGCTATGTCTTTGACGTTGTAGGCAGCACGCCCCCACGTTTAGTCCTTTTTCGATTACAATAGTTATTAACACACACTCGCTTAGAAGCTTCAGAGCAACCACAATCAAACACGGAAAGAACTACCAAGTAAGTTTCATTGTGGCGCACCTAGAACTAACTTTAAGCATGATAGAAACGTTTAAGAGTGAGCGAGATTGGTAATAGTCAATTTCTTGGCAACGTTTATAACACCGTAACGTATGACTGATTATGTCCCCAAGGGGCATTACTTGCATCTACTAACACACAATACAGCACGTCTTTAACTTGGGACATCACACCATGCTCTAATGTTTCATAAAGTAAGGCCAGTAAGTGCTTGCACAATCATGGAGCGTCTTTTTAAACAACACCTGATCACGAAAGTACACACGCATACATAGGGTTAAACGCCGACTTTGAGTGGACTAAATCACACAACACAGACAATCAAGCGTTCACATCGCGGAGGATCACCCGGAAAATAATCTGTATATTCACGTTTCAATCACTTAACGGCCAGTTTCACTGAGAACCACTACCTATTCCTTTACAAGATCAACGATATTAATACACTGAAATGTCACAAAGGAGATAACGGTGTAGTGTAGTTCCTAGTTTCCCACTAGGCCCTGCGCATTGGAATAACATAAACAGTAGTATCGACGTGGAACTGCGGATATTCCAGGCCTCCACTGACTATGCTAAACTTAATTGGGTTGTGTTACCAACTAGCTCAGAGGTCACTGGAAACTTTCTTCTCTGCATAGGAAGTGATCAGCTTCCCTGGCACAGACAAGAAGGGATTCAGTTTTCCAACAACCGTGCAACATGACAACTTTGCTCCTCAGATCAAGAGTCAATCTCTAGGGTCGTGTGAAACAATAGACATGTATTTCACTCAGTCAGTCTAGTGCAGTTTACTTTCACGAGATGTAGAGAATAGAGAGACGGGCGTTTGTCAATAAAGGGTTAACATTTATTGCACAGTCTTTCTTCTCATACAAGAGAAATGTATTGCCACAATTGCAATAATTGTTATTATAAAAAGTACGTACAGTAAGATAAGTATTGCGAAATAGAACTGTAAAAGCATTGATATGGTTTCTTAGCCATACAATGGTTTAAAAGTAATAAAACATATATACAGTCATATATACATTAGGCTAACATACTCAACTGGTGCTTCTAACTACGCCTACCCCAGTGTGCCTGACCTAAGCCTAACACGTGAAAAGGGGAGTAAGTAAGTAGCTTAAGTTAAGTTGGTTTTGCCAAGGTTTGTTTCAAGAATTCTCGTCTAAGGGTTTAGTCAACACCATACCTCTGAATAGAATGATGGAGGATTGGTATCTCCTTCAGGGGTCTCTCTCGATATCCCAGTCACCCGCGAGGGTAAACCGGAAGCGACGGGACTGGATTTCTCTGCACGAGAAAGGCAGCGGCTTCTCTTCAGCGCGTCGAGGAAGGAGGGGGGACAGCGTCCGCGGGCAGCTGGAATCTGCTGGATGTCTTCGCAGAGGGACGGCTGTTCAGCTCCTTAAGCGTACTGCACCATAGTTCGCGCTGTAGCGGCGATAATGGTATCAGCAGCTTCACCACCACAGGATAGCAGGCTGCAGCGACAGAGTGCTAGATTTACCAACACAGGGTCGTGCAGGCAGCTCACAGCTTACAGCTCTCATTGCTTAAGGCAACGTTGGTAATATTTATACCTGACAGGTGCCGGGTTTGACGCAAGTTTGCTGGACATAAGACGTCAATTAAAGATGTCACTAGGAAGTGATAGTTATCAGTTGCTCATTAGAGTTCCATTACTAATCAAAACATAGCAAGCGGGGATTTCCAGGTTTGCTGAGTTTTTATCTTGTTGAAGAACTCGGAGTGTTATCTAGGAATATCAGATAGTGACTACTGCTCTGTCATTGCACTAATTGGTCGCAAAGGAAGTGGCAGAGAGAACTATGCTGGAATGTGGCTCTGTTCGTGTGAGGCCAGAGATGACTTTTCAGAAAATCGCACTTGAACGGTTATGCCAATATAGGGAATAAATAGATTTATAGCCGAATAGGGGCATAAGGTCACAGTATCGATCAGGAACCTAGATAAACACGCAACACCCACTCCACGGGTTAATGTCCATCAAAATTACTAAAACTAAAGCAATTAGATGCATGTGTAACATTGCCCACCCCAAAATACATAAATGCATTTGAAATAGGCGTACTTGTAATACATGAATTTTAGGTGCTGTACGTTATTTAAAGCAAAGAAATCATTCAAAAATTATTGCATATGAAATCAATGAACGATTATGCATAAAGAATTACACATGAACTATCTCTGACAGAAGAAATGCAAGATAAATCATCACATAAAAATGCATTGTAATAACATGTGTGCTAGAGGCTGGTGTAATGTTGTTATGTCTCTAGATGTGTTTAGAAATAGAAGTGTGAAGCTTCTGTTCTCTAAGAATAGTTTTTACGTTAAGCAAAGAATTGTTCGTGCCAAAAAAGGGTCAATGTTAGAAAAATTGTCCAATTCAAAAAATAGATTTCCAAAGCTCTTGGCAGTTTTTGTTGATTAAAACTGAAGGCCGAATTCAGAGTTCATGGGAACGCTGTGTGTCGGAAAGCTTCTTAAAAGTTATTGTTTCTGTACGGGTGAGAACATCGTATCAGACAGGCTCTCAAAGAATTGGTCTACAAATTCAGGTGATAGTTCAACCAAATTAGATAGCGCTGTAACTTGGCAGGTGTGAGAATGATTGCTGTCACCGAAGGCAGGACCAGCAATGCTCACAGAACGTTGTACCTGGATGATGTTGCTTTTGTCACTCGCTCCACTGTTACCACTTGGCTGTAGTACAGGAGTCTCCACAAATGCCGTCATTAGGATTGGTAGCCGCTGGGGACAACACAATGCGTGAGCCGTTATTGGACTGAGCAAAGTATCGACGTCCATTGGTACTGCTGATGGAAGTGAAAGACAGATGTCCAACACGCATTCATCGCCGCAAAGCATACACCGTAGCACAGGTAAAATGCAATTTTGCCATATCGGTCTGAATGAAAGGAACCAGGTCATGTTTAGATCTCTCAGCCTGGCCAATCCAAGGACGTTAGTTATCCTGTACCGGTAGCGCATTGCTAGGATTGTCTCTTCCATTCCCATGGGAGCTATGTCTGAGCCGAGGCTTGCCATAACGAAGCAGGAGGGTCAAAAATAGAATCCCTGCGACGAGTCCCAAAAATAATGGTATGCCGCCAAAAATGGAGTGCACAAAATTAGGAAAGATTCCCAAAATTGCCTGGAAGGGTGTTAGCAGTCCCGTAAAGACTGTCTTAAATATGCCTGGGATGCTTGTTGCACTAGACATGTTAAGGAGTTGGCTGAACATTTCTACGAAATGCACGGGGCAATTTGTTGATAAAAGGTCATGAACTTCAGTAGCTGTCCTTGCAACTAGAAGATCATACGTCTCTTTAGATGACGTTATAGGCACTGTTGTCTGTAAAAGTACAGATTTCATTTTGCTTAATGTATCAATTCGTATAGAATAGAGATTCAGACGAGGCCAGATGGTAGTCACTATGTCTGGAGGCCCACTCGGAAACAATGCTTGCATACAGCATTTGACCATGGATGTTACTTCTACTAGATAACTTTTCCCTGGCACGAGGCCACAACATCTGTGATCCGTTCTAAGAATGTAACTCCCGTTCGCGAGTTGCATAAAGAAGGGCTCTATCTGAGTTGCAGGTGTGACTAGCTGGTGGCATGAAAGGTTGTTAGAATTTCCATCACATGCTCAGTGTAAATTAATACCATGACACAAAAGTATACCGCTTAGTGAATGTTTACAGTTGTCACCAGTAAGAAATACATTTTTGTCGCTGTCACTATAGCAAGAATGAGTGTATGGTAATTTCCGTATAGATTTTACATATCCTTTACCCAATTGTTCATATTGGCCAGCAGGTATGTACTCAAGGCACTTTTTAAATCGGAAAGTTGTTATCGGAATTGTGATAATTCCGTGTATTATCCATTCAATGACAGGACTCTCTGACATTGTCAATGGTAATCTCTCGAGTTTTTCGATGCTCAGGATTGTATAGTCTGCTCCTTTCTGTGCCAAACTGATCTGTTTATCAGTAAGGTTAAAACTGGAAAATAATGACGTTGTGTTGATTAAACGCCAAGGCACATAGCCTGAACGAAGATTTTGCAGCGTCCAGCCTAATTCTATAATAGAGCGTAATTGAGACTGGCCATGTTGTAACATTAGCAAATCTCTGTCTATCACATCAAAGGCAGAGGATACAATATTGTCCAATGAATATATTCTGGAAGACAGAGTCGTTAACCCATTGTCTACTACAGAAAGTGATTTCTCCAAATTAATACGATCAATTTCTCGTATTTTTTCAGCAGTTTCAATTTGCTTTACTTTCCAAGCCTCGTTGTAAGCAGCATAGATACTGGTCGCTATGAAACGCTTTTGACGCTGTTTGCGTGGTCCAAAAATGAAATTGCGCAAATCAGCACCATCTTTTAATAAAGACAAGTGTTGCTTAATTTCAGCCAGTGTGGATGTGGTTAGCCATTCAAGGCAGAGCTTCCCTACACTGTATGTTGTAATAATCCCTGGATGTTGTCTCTGGGAATATCTTGAGTCTAATCTGGTCATTTTTAAACCCTGTGTTTTATTCAGGAATCTATCTTGACAGCTATTTGTGTCTGTAGGCCAGATTAACCACTTTTTCCAATCAGGATGTGTTCTGTTGAAATTTAAAATTTGTAACACGTCTAACTCAATATCTGCAGTTGCATTTTCAGGTATTGGCTTTGGTATAGACGGTGTTTTAAGGTCTTTGATCTTAGCTAGGCCAAGACAAGATGTTTGGTGTATTGTGTCATTTAAAAACAACATTTGTTCTGGTATCATGCAGGTTCTAAATAGTGCTTCAATGCCTTGCACCTGCCAATCTTTTGTACCCCAAATTGTTTTCGTTTAAATATTATTTTTCCAATAATCAAAACCAAATGTCATCATTTTGTCATAAAATGCTTCTGAATATATCAATTTAGAATTTGTCAGCATTGTTTTCATTCCTGTTTTATCTAACAGTTTGTAATAAAACGTTTCTGCATTACTGGTGTTAAACCCTGAGAAGTATTTGAATTTCTCAAAAAATGCTTTAGAACTGCTTTTAGGTGGTGTAGAACAATGTTCCCATTGATTATACATAAAAACATTTCTAGGCTGTGCAGATTTATGCAAGTAGTGATCCCCATAGTGGGTGTAACAGAATAATTGCTCATAACTAGATGAACCTTGTAAATAATCATGATCTGTGAATCTAGCTGACATTACTAAATCAGACATCATGTCATTAATACTGTTAAAGTCCCAATCATCAGAGAATGTACTAGGTGTCACAAAGTCACTTAAGGAAACCTTCAGTTGATGAGGATACTTCAGGATTTCGACCGGACCATAGATCTCATAGTCTGTTTTCTCCCATACTACCCCACCAGGTATTGGAATTGCTGTGACATTTACTGTTGACAGTTCTCTTTTCTTCACGTGGGATGATCTGTGTGGTTTCAGGACTAGGTTGATGTTCTGACTTGCTGTGTCCATTGTAATATATTTTCCTTCAATGAATTTTCCCAAACACAGTACCATGATGAGCCAAAGCAGGAGGAAAAATACACCTAGACCGAACCAGAACTCTAGCCAAGGGGAAATGAGGTAGATTTCCTTCAGTTGATGAAAGAGTTCCGTTGCTTTTTCTTTAAAAGTCTTTTTTGATTCTGGCATCACTTCGGGGTCGTTTAAATCTTCAGAGAAGTTGTCGAAGTTGATGAAATAACCAGAGGCAGTTCTGTCAATTGATGGGATTGTTCTTTCAATCTGTCTCTCGGTAGCACTTTCTGATGCCACATCAATGTAGACTGGTGTTGTTTCTTGACGAACTGTTTCAATCTGTGTTTCAAGAGGCACGAGTTCCATGGCATTATTGCATAGTCCTTCATTGTGCACTGCAGGCTGATCGAATGTGATTAGTCTTTCAGTTTGAACCTCTTGGATTGTTGCAAGTTTGGGTATTCTGTTGTTTCTTGGGAGTCCACTGGGCCTACTGTTGATTATAGGCCACATGCTTGTGGTTTTACCAGATCGATAGACACGACTCTGTTCTCCTTTTTACCAGCAAGGGGCGGTAGCACAACTGATCTTGTTCCGGTGACTGCCAAGACAGGTACTGCTTTTCTGTAAGAAGGCCCAAATTCCTTCTTAACCGCGATCTTTTCTCTGACTAGATCCCCAATCTTTGGAATCCAGACAGGCCTTGCTGGGGCTGTTGCGGGTGGTGCCTCGTCAGTGGTACTTGGCTGTTGCTTTAACTTTATGTTGCTTAATGATTTTCTTGTTTCATTCAGTTCCTGTAAAACAGCCAAACGATCCTTTACATCAAAGTGCGTTGTTTCTTCTTGTACCACTGACAGTTGACTATCGAGGTCCTGAACTCGCATTCTAATTCCGAACAATAGTTCGTATGGGCTGAAACCTTTCAGAGAATTTCTTGGCATGTTGTTAAGACTAGTCTGGACACTTATTAAATGTTTGACCCACCCAGCGTCTGAACCTAATACCTTCGCTGTTATAGATTGCTTTATGTCACGTTTTTTTCTTTCTACCACACTGTTCCCTTCCGGGGTATGACGGACAAGAATACCGCAACCCAATTCCCATGCTGGCCATGGCCTCCTTATAGGCTCGAGAGCTGAAAGCAGGACCCTGGTCAGAATGGAACGTGGTAATTGCGTATGTGCCGATAAAGACTCGCAAATCTTTTATAACCGTTCTAGCGTCAGCCGAGCGCTGGAGGGCTCATTATTTAAGTGCGTTTCGTCTTAATGGTGTACACTGGGACGCGCTTCTCTTCTTTGATTGCGCAGATAGATCGCCTTATGCTGTCTATCAGGGATCCTGAAACTACACTGGCCTGTTCCTTACTGCGATCTCTATTGCAGTTTTCACAATTTTGAGCAAAGCATTGAATATCTATGCTCATTCCTGGCCACCAGTACTCTGATTGTAATTCTTTCAGAGAGGCTTTGATTGTTTGGTGTCTCAGACCCAACCCCATGTGTGCTTCCAGTAAGAGGAAGCCCCTCCTGCTCCTGTTTGGAATTACTCTGTCCCCCACTCCAGGGATTCGAGCAAAAGGAACGGAGTTTGCATCGATTATGTATGCATAATTGAGTGGATAGTTCACGGGTAGTGCTGCACAGTCGCCTTTTACGGTCGTTTTTACTGCCAGCATGGTTTCCCCGTCTATGTACTTATCTGTACGCTTTTTTGTGGCTACGGAAGCCGGTTTAGTTGCTTCCGCGGTGGCTGCATTAGCCAATGAATTCCCTGCAACGTGAACGCCATCACGTTGAAGACTCTGTGCGTGAATCACGTGAGTCTTTTTTAGTTCTTTTTGTAAAAGAACTACCTGTTCCCAAAGCATTTTATGCTTTATTGTGCCACCTTTTGCATCTTTGAAACCATTTTCCACCCAATTCTGCAAGTATTCATTATAAGATTGTACGCAATAAAAAGAATCGCACACTATTAGTGTGGGGAATTCGCGATCGGAATTTTCTAGCGCCATCTTAAATGCTACTAATTCAGCTCGTTGAGCCGAGCAATCTCCTAGAGATTGTGTTTTGGTGACCAGTGGTCTAAATTTTCCTTTGTGCCAGCGACCTTTTACAATCGCGCATGCAGCACTGTAAGCTTGCTTACCCCCAACTGCGGGTTGTGCTGATCCGTCAGTATATATAATACTTCCGTATTCCTCGAGAGGCAGGATTTCAATTGGCAGCGGACATTCATATTCATATTGTAAAAATTCCTGTGTTTTTAAGTTAGGATCAAATTCGTAAACTACGTCTGTTGCAGCAAGAGAATTAACCCACTGAATCCATCTCGAATGCAAAGCTTTAGCATTAGGAATGCTTGCTTTAGTTACCGCTTCTAAAGCCGGTATGGGTGTTACGATTATTATTCGTTTACCTTGTGCTAGGGGCCTTTCTTTCGCTACAGCAGTCTGAACCGCAGTTAGAATTTTCTCCGTTGAACTGAATTTTATTTCAGCCTTTGTGTACAAATGTGATTTGTAAGCTATTGGTACCTTTTCTCCCTCATTAGAGGTTAGGTACGTGAATCCGCATCTTCCTGGGATGACTCGGATTACAAGATCACGTGTGTTGTCACGTGTGTCTAATTTTGTTTTTGCTAACATGTCTGTTTGCAGTGATCTCAAAATTTCTGTGTGTTTTTGAGTCCAATTGATTTGTTTAAAATCAGGTTTTATTAGTTCGTAGAGAGGTTTAACCCTCTCTGCGTAATTTAGGATGTAAGTTCTTCCGAAATTCAGAAAACCTAGAATGGATTGTAAATTCTTCAGCGTTTTTGGAGCTTGGAGTACAGCGCACTTCTCTAAGAAGTTGTCCGCTAGGCTTTTCCCTTCACTTGATAATTCGTACCCTAAAAACAGTACTGTCAGATGGGCAATTCGAGACTTTTTAAAGTTGAATTTGTAACCCTCTGCTGCGAACCCAAGTATAATGGTGTTCACTCTCTTCAAGTGAGTATCCAAGTCGTCATCTGTGAGATAGATATCATCTACGTAAGATAATGCTTCATCATCATAGATTTGTAGTAACTCTGTTACCCTAGCTGAGAATAGTCCTGGGCTGTTCTTGAACCCCTGTGGGAGTCGACAGAATTTTTTCTGCGACCCAAATGCGGAGAAAGCGGTCAAATATCTGCTTTCTGGTGCAATGTTTTGACAAAAGAAACCATTAGAAATGTCTAATGTCGTTTTATATTTTTTCCTAACTATGTTATTCATTAGGGCTGTACTATGCGAGTTTTGAACTGCAAAAGTTTTGCAACATGTATTAAGATGTCTGTAGTCCAAAACTAGACGATATGAATTGTCTGGCTTGGAGACAGGAAACAAAGGATTGTTCATTTGAGAGGTGCATGTTTCAATCACCCCCTGGTATTCAAGTTGATCTAAGATCTCCCTGACCTGTTTTTTAGCTTCTTGCTTTATGGGATACTGCCGTTGGGCAGTTGGTTCACTTTTTAGTTGGATTTTGTGAGGAGGTGAATCCTCATCCCATCCTACATGATTTTTATACAATGCAGGTGCCTGTGCTACTGCCCATTTCCGTGCATATGTATATTTTTTATGAATCGGAATGTGATTCGAGAAGGCAGGCATAATCACTTCTTCGCCACGAGGGCACTCCCTGACAAACTCTGGGGGCCAATTTTTTTCAGCTAACAGAATATCATAGCTTTTTGAGAGCTTATCCCAAAATAGACCCTTAATTTTCCTAGTCTTATCACCCTCCATACGCAATGTTATTTCGTATATTTTATGGGGCTCGCTAAGTCTGGTGTCGGCAGTTTCAACCTGAATGTATTCATTCGTGTCCACTGTCTCCAGATGACTCATCAAGTTCTTGCGCGCTATACTGATTTCTGCTGCACTGTCCATCATTGTCAATGCCCACTCCCCGTTTTCCAACTGTGTCCTCAGTATTCTCGGCATGGTTGATTACTCTAATACTGGCTACCTTCTTTTTAGGAAATTGAGATTTTTTTACTCTGAGCAGGTTCCTTGTCTTTGGACTTGGTGTGCTCTCCTGGGTCTGACCGTCCTCTTCTTTCCGAATTCTGTGGAGAAGATCGAGAGGGACGTGTATCAATACTTTGATATCTATCAGGTTTTTTCAGATTATCCCTATTTCTAAGGTTATATCTTTTCTCAGAGGGCTCCCGTTGGGGAGACTGGCGTTCTCGAGTCGGAGTTCTTTCCCTCCGTCGAGGAGACCTTCCTCTGGACTGGAAAACTTTTCCCTTGGGAGTGGATTGTTTATTTCCATCCCAGCTCTTTTTAGGAGTGTTTAAATTATTTTTAATAAATAATTTTTCAGGGCTTTCGAGCAGTTGGGGTTTTACTGGTTTCCCACCCAAGCTGTCTCTACCTAATTCTTCATAGCATTTTTCTATGATTTTTGCAAGCTCAACAGGATCTTTTATATCTGTTTCCTTCAACTTCTGGCGGATCGCCACAGATGCTGCTTCTCCTCTAATGTTGGCTAATAATATAGCCGAGACCTGCTTGAAGTCTTTCAGTAATTTCATACCTAGATTTAAAGCGGGCTCTGGACCGAATTCATTTTGAATCTGTTTTAGCACTTCTGGTATTACCGCCATAGACGGAACACCGTGTGTTTTTGTGTAAATGGAAGCAAAGACTGTACCCCAAGTGTCACAGTCCTCCACGTGTGGTGCGATTCCCATTGGAAGGCAGATGGTCAAGATTCTGTGTTTCTCTATAGGGGTAGTATCAGGAAATACTGCCTCTATTTGAGTGATTTTCTGTGCTAACCAGAAAGGAATTTGTTCCCGTTTTACGGGTGTTTTACCAAGACATGACTGTATGTTCTGTGGTGTGATTTTATTAGTGTTCCCCTGATGAGGGGTCAGCTGTGGTACATTAATAGCTGGCTGGACTGTTGCAGTCCGCATTACATATTGGACTAATTGCCTATGTATTTTTATTAATGTGTTTAGCTGTACTAACAGCTCTTCTCTTGATATTTTTACAATGTCAGGATGTGGTGTGTAGCTGGCTAGAACCGGCCACGTTGCTCCTGGTCTACCTAGTGGACCGAGCCTAGTTATGTGATCATTGTGTTTTAGGGCGCCATTAAAACAGAGCAGGTGCTCTTGAAATTTAAGTGGAATTTCAATCTCCTCGAAAGGAGCGTACTCTTCCGGAGGTTTCTCTATTTTGTAATAGTGAAACTCTTTTGTTCTAGCGTTTACCGCTGGAAAGTTTATCCATGAATAGAATACCTCTGTCTGCCGATACTCGTGAGCCTCTATCACGAAAATTACTGTACCACCTTGAGGTGTCAGTCCGTTTTCTATAAGTTTTAAAGTTATAGATCTTCTTAAGTGAACCGGGATGATAATAGCATCCGGGTCTGCTTGTTCGGGACCTTGCTGAGTCGCGTCTACTGCGGCCCCAGAGGTTCCGTTATTTTCTGGCATTGTAAAAATGCAAGGTTTGCAGAGTAGGTCTCCAAGGAGACAAAGATTAGGTGCACAATATTTTGGACCACTGTATCCTTCAACGTTGAATAAACCGGAGCTTTACATAGGAATCTCTTCCTACTAAGGTCGGGCGGATTTTAACCTTTCACCCACTCCAGACGTCTATTGGAGTATTTACGGGAGAAAGGAATCTGTGTGAAATATGCACGACTGAGTTACTCTACTGTCTTGCGTTAGTTTATCGCCTTACCAAACGTTGGGCGCCATGTAGTGTAGTTCCTAGTTTCCCACTAGGCCCTGCGCATTGGAATAACATAAACAGTAGTATCGACGTGGAACTGCGGATATTCCAGGCCTCCACTGACTATGCTAAACTTAATTGGGTTGTGTTACCAACTAGCTCAGAGGTCACTGGAAACTTTCTTCTCTGCATAGGAAGTGATCAGCTTCCCTGGCACAGACAAGAAGGGATTCAGTTTTCCAACAACCGTGCAACATGACAACTTTGCTCCTCAGATCAAGAGTCAATCTCTAGGGTCGTGTGAAACAATAGACATGTATTTCACTCAGTCAGTCTAGTGCAGTTTACTTTCACGAGATGTAGAGAATAGAGAGACGGGCGTTTGTCAATAAAGGGTTAACATTTATTGCACAGTCTTTCTTCTGATACAAGAGAAATGTATTGCCACAATTGCAATAATTGTTATTATAAAAAGTACGTACAGTAAGATAAGTATTGCGAAATAGAACTGTAAAAGCATTGATATGGTTTCTTAGCCATACAATGGTTTAAAAGTAATAAAACATATATACAGTCATATATACATTAGGCTAACATACTCAACTGGTGCTTCTAACTACGCCTACCCCAGTGTGCCTGACCTAAGCCTAACACGTGAAAAGGGGAGTAAGTAAGTAGCTTAAGTTAAGTTGGTTACGCCAAGGTTTGTTTCAAGAATTCTCGTCTAAGGGTTTAGTCAACACCATACCTCTGAATAGAATGATGGAGGATTGGTATCTCCTTCAGGGGTCTCTCTCGATATCCCAGTCACCCGCGAGGGTAAACCGGAAGCGCCGGGACTGGATTTCTCTGCACAAGAAAGGCAGCGGCTTCTCTTCAGCGCGTCGAGGAAGGAGGGGGGACAGCGTCCGCGGGCAGCTGGAATCTGCTGGATGTCTTCGCAGAGGGACGGCTGTTCAGCTCCTTAAGCGTACTGCACCATAGTTCGCGCTGTAGCGGCGATAATGGTATCAGCAGCTTCACCACCACAGGATAGCAGGCTGCAGCGACAGAGTGCTAGATTTACCAACACAGGGTCGTGCAGGCAGCTCACAGCTTACAGCTCTCATTGCTTAAGGCAACGTTGGTAATATTTATACCTGACTGGTGCCGGGTTTGACGCAAGTTTGCTGGACATAAGACGTCAATTAAAGATGTCACTAGGAAGTGATAGTTATCAGTTGATCATTAGAGTTCCATTACTAATCAAAACATAGCAAGCGGGGATTTCCAGGTTTGCTGAGTTTTTATCTTGTTGAAGAACTCGGAGTGTTATCTAGGAATATCAGATAGTGACTACTGCTCTGTCATTGCACTAATTGGTCGCAAAGGAAGTGGCAGAGAGAACTAAGCTGGAATGTGGCTCTGTTCGTGTGAGGCCAGAGATGACTTTTCAGAAAATCGCACTTGAACGGTTATGCCAATATAGGGAATAAATGGATTTATAGCCAAATAGGGGCATAAGGTCACAGTATCGATCAGGAACCTAGATAAACACGCAACAACGGGAACTTGATAAGATCACATTTCGTGCCGATACCAGCATTTAGCAATACATCACTGTTTCACCTTTTAATCATGGGAAAACTTCCATTACGATATTATATTGGTTTAATTTTTAAGCATCCTCGTGTATTAAATACAATCATTTAATTTTTAGACAAATGGTCCCTGATGAAGGCTCATCAGCCGAAAGGCATTGGATATAGTATTAATGTACATTGGATCATCATAAGTATTTGCAAAGAAGAGTGAATGAAAACTCTATTTGGAAAAACAATGTGAAATAACGAAATAATAAAAAGCACTTAATCATAAGAATGTCAACCTGTTTTTGTTGAAACAAGGATTGCAATAAAGTTTACAGCCCTGAGGGGAAATAGGCTGTGACCAGGGGACGTTCCCCAATTCTAGGGGCACGCATTTTCATAGTTAATTTGTGCACAACAGAGTGCACACCCAGGAGCACGCAACAAAATAAAATAACGGCTAACAACATTGGTGTGGAAGGGTATATACAAGCAATTTTTATTATGGCATGCTTGGAGGGGTTATTGGCTGGCCGTCCAGGCTGGATTGTTTTTATAGATGCAGGACCAAGACCAAATTGCATATCGCTTGTCTCTGATGGATGTAGCACGGCTACATCAATCGCTCGGCTCTTAACCCCCCTTTATCTGTGATGTATCTTAACACCCGGTCTCTGGTCAGCCACCAGTCTGATATTTTCTATCTACTAGGCTCGGAACAGCCTGACATCTTGTTTCTGACCGAGACCTGGCTCACAGACGATTCCTCCCCGGACATCCTGGCTGCTATCCCTCATGGATATTACATACTGCAAGCCAACCGCCCTTCTGGTAAAACTGGCGGAGGGGTTGCAGCCATCATCAGGCATTCCATCCGTTTTTCCCCAGTACCCATTCCCAGCATCCCTATGACTGACTGCCTCGCACTCAGATTGGAGCAACCTGGGTCTTCACTCGTTTGTGTCTTAACCTACCGCCCCCCCCCAATCAATGCCTAGTTTTTCTGTCCGGTTTGGCGACCTTATATCCCACCTTACCATCAATAACGCTAATGTCCTGGTCCTGGGTGACTTTAATTATTGGCCGTCAGACACCCATGAAACCCATGACTCACTGGCGTTCTCAGATCTTATGCTGGGTCTAAATTGTATTCAACACATTCATTTACCTACGCATGTCAAAGGCCATATTCTGGACCAGGTTTGGACCTCCTCCTTGGATATCTCTGCACCCCCCATTCTTCCCTGCTTCTGGTCAGATCACTTTTTAATTACTTTTACTTTAGCCAGACCCTCCCCTGTTACTACGGCCCGTGAATCCAATTTTCGGGCACGCAATTGGAACAAGGCTGAACAAATTCACTTCCCTTCTCAGTACATCTGCCTCACTCACTACGGAGTCCACCACTTCCATTGATTCCCAGTCAGAGAACCTTACTCACTGGCTTATCTCTGCCGCCGATTCGGTGGCTCCTTTAAAATTAGTTAAGACGAGGCGCAGACATGACGCCCAACGGTGGTTTACCGAGGATCTTAGATCACTGAAACTCAGTCTCCGCCAGGCAGAAAGGCGTTGGCGTCGGGGATATTCCTCCGAGGCTAAAGAGCTTTTCTCCTCTCAGATGAGAGAGTATAAGTCGGCAATAACTCTGGCCAAGTCTCGCTACTTCTCCAGCAAAATCTTGGACTCCTCAAATAAGACCAAGGACATATTTTCAATTATTGAGGAATTGTCAAACCCGGCGAGAGTCACCATTGCTCCCCTCCCTTCCCAGTCCTTCTGCGACTCCCTGAACCAATTTTTTGTGGATAAGATCCCCAAGATTAAAACCAGTATTTTTCCTTCAGCCTCACCGGTCCCCCCCTCGTTCAATGTCCCCCTCCACCTTAATACCCACACCTTGACCCAGATCCCCCCGTATCTCAAAGGTTAATTTTCTCACACTTCTGCACAAAGTTTCCTCTGGCTCCCCTAGCGATTGTTGCCCCCCCTCGGCCCTTCGGGAAGTTTTCATCTCCTGTCCTGAACCCCCCCTAGCCCTCTTAAACAACTCTCTGACTATCGGAGAGGTTCCTGGATCCTTCAAACGGGCCGAGGTGGTCGCAATTTTGAAAAAACCTTCGGCAGACCCCTCCATCATGAGCAACTACCGCCCAATTTCCCTCCTCCCTTTCCTCAGTAAAGTTCTGGAGTCACACACCACCCAAATCCTTAGTTCCTTTGTGGAAGACTCGTGTTTTTTAGACCCTCAGCAGGCTGGGTTTAGACCTGCGCATTCCACAGAAGCAGTCATCCTTTCTGTGATGGATGAACTGCGCAGGGGGGCCGACTCTAACACCTGTCAAGCCCTGGTCCTTTTGGATCTGTCGGCCGCCTTTGACACGGTCGACCATGACATCTTGGTCGACCGTGTCAGAGAGGCTGGCATCCAGGGCACCGCCCTGGACTGGGTTCGGTCTTTCTTGACTCAACGCCATCAAGCAGTCAGGCTGTCCCAGTTCTCCGCCACCCATGTCGAGCTGACCTGCGGCGTTCCACAGGGTTCTTCTTTATCCCCTCTCCTTTTTAATTTGTACATGGCCCCACTAATTCGTTCCCTTCGCAGCTTTAATGCCTCCGCGTTCAATTACGCGGATGACATTCAATTGATCTTCACCATTGACTCCACTGATGAATCTATTTCTACCTTCCAAAACACCCTCTGCTTTATCAGCAATTGGATGGGCTTAAACCACCTGAAGCTCAACCCCGACAAGACCGAGCTGGTTCTTGTCGGGGGACCTTCCAATCCCTGGCATCCCTCCTTCTGGCCTGCAAGCCTTGGCAGCCCCCCATGCCCTGCTAATTCAGCCAAAAGTCTGGGAGTTGTCATTAGCAGTGACCTGTCGATGACACCCCAGATTAGCGCCGTAGTATCACCCAGCCATTTCCAACTCAGGAAAATACGAAAAATCTCCCGCCTACTCACCACTGATGCCCTTATCTTGGCTCTGCTAGCGTTAGTCATGTCTAGGCTTGACTACGCAAATGCACTATATGTAGGCATTCCTGCCTATCAACTAAGGAGACTCCAGTTGATCCAAAATCAGGCTGCCCGCCTGATTCATTGCCAACCTAAAGATCAACATGTTCGCCCCCTTTTAAAAAGTCTCCATTGGCTCCCGATAGCGGCTCGATGCAAATTCAAACTTGGCTGCATTATTTCCAAATCTCTAGCAGGTCACAGCCCTCTCTTCATTTCTTCCCTGCTCCACCCCTATGCCCCTCCCCGCACCCTCCGATCATCCCAGATGGCTCTGTTATCAGTCCCCAGATTCAGGAGGAAGAAACACGGTGACCTTAGGTTCTCTTTTTTAGCCCCGTCTTTTTGGAATTCCCTACCCCTCTCTCTTAGGTTGTCTTCCCCCTACCCCAAGTTTAGATCCTCCCTTAAAACTTTTCTTTTCACTGAGTTCTATAATTAGTTGTTTTTCTTTCTGTATTCACCCCGGCTCCCTCAGCAAAGCGCCAAGAAACCTAATGGTGTTAGTCGCGCTCAAAAAGTTAATTTAGCATAACATAACATAACAGTGGGCAAAAAGTGATTAATTAGAGTGTGGCCTTGAGGACCGCCAGCAGTTGAGACTTTTTGGAAGCATTCAACCTATCACCTTTATGTTATCCTTGAGCACAAGCAAAGCTGAACTAAAGTTGAGCATACTAATAATAACTTGCTCAGTATACGGCAATTAAAACTGCACAGCAGTTTTATGTACTCTAAATTACACATGTTACTAAGTGTACTTAACTCAGATGAAAAGGTGGTTAAGTCTACCTTTCTCTGGTTTGAATTTGTGACTTTCAGATGTAAGAGTGTTACTTCTTTTTAGAAAAAGGCCACACGAGTCATCTATAAACATATCCCCCGAACACTTGAACTGATATGGTTCACAATCTTATTCTATTAATTTCTTTCTGTCTGTCTAGTCACCCTTTGACATGCAAAAAAAGGTTGATGGGATGTCTTCACATACTTGCCAGGGGTCATGCTTCATCATTGGTCAACCCCAATAGAATAAGATTATGAAACATCCTCATGAGCACCCAGGGGTGGGTGCTCATGTCTTGGAGCATAACATAAGGCATCCACAACTTGATGTTATCAACATTTGTTCATTAGTCATGCTGAGAAAATATTATTTTATGGGCTGTGGTGTGTGAGCCTGTGATTTGGGAGGGGTAAGGCGTGCAGTGTTCACAGGCAATAATTCAGTAAATGAGTACTTTTGTAGGTATGTGTTGCCATTTATGTAGTGTAAACCTAGCTGAAAAGCAATGGAGTGTAGAAAGGGAGACTGTACAAGATCATGTGGGGATGTATAATCTTTTGAATTACAGAATTACATTTCACATGCCTCCAGTTTTATTTCTTGTAACACGTTTACTTTTCATGCACAGAGAGATTAAAATATACTTCCTAAATCCTAGGATTTTCAGTCAGGTTTGGAAGCTATATTGGAACCCAGGTGCCAAGTTTCTAAAATTGGCTAGTTATATACAAAACAACAACTCCTCTCAAAGTACAGAAACCAACCCGTGGAACTGTGATGTAAGTGGTCTACCAGACATTGTCACACAAGCCTTAGTACTGAATGTGGGCACTGTGCACAAGCACACTTCCATCACTCACACATAGAGGAGCAAATTGCTGTAGGGGGTTGACCCATTGTCCCATGCATTACGCTGCTGTGTGCAAAAGCACAGTATGAATGAAAATTTAACAGAGCAATGGATGAACCAAAAGCTCCAATATTTAGGTACATTATTATAATTGTTTAACAGTAGTACTGGTGAAACAAAGGGAGGGATGAAAGGATAAATTAATCTTACTATGCCACTCTTTTTAAGTTTCAAAAGGTAAGTTTATTAAAAGTATGTCAAAGGAGAAAAGACAAGATATTCAAATAGCAAAGCACCATAAATGAGCATTACAGAGCATATTATTAAAGGTACATAGGCAAATAATTGCATTAGAGGAGAAGGACCATGATAAAAAACTAAAAAGGGTATAAGGAGAGGAAAAACGAATATTGAACATAATAAATATACAAATAGAACACAATTACAATATATCAATTAAAAGTTAGAAAAATAACTGAAATACATAAATTAAGGAGGCTGAGCAACTTCCTGAACATATGGTACTGGAGCAAAGGATCTTTTAGTGTTACCGTCTAAAAACGCTGTAACTGGAGACCATAGAAGTAGTCTTTTGTGTTTCAAAGACATAGGAAAAACAAAAGTTGTGTCAAGTCTGTGAATATGGCAGAAGGAATACCACCAAGTTAAATATGAGAGTTTAGAGGCATCCTTCCAGGTTTTTGTGATCTGCTGAAAAGCAGCAGCAACTAACAAATCAATTTGTGTTTGAACTTTTGATTTGTTCCAGCTAGGAGAGAGACTACCTAAAAAATATTAACAAATGTAAGGGGGACGCTTGTTTTAAAAATAGCATTGATTTGAGTCCAGACTAAATCCCAAAAATGCGTAACATGAGAACATGAAAAATGTAAGTGATTAAGGTCTGCCTGTGAAGAGGAGCAAGACCAACAAGTGTTTGAAATGTCCGTATGCATTTTATGTAGGAAAGCTGGTGTTAGCAGTAACCTATTACAGATTTTTTAAAAAGAGTTTGTGAGGTACTAGCTGCTCTGGACGACTTTCTAATCTTTAGCCAGATTTTATACCAAAGAGATATGGGCCAGTGTGTATCTAGATCAATCTCCCAGGAAGTTTTAATCCTTGTTTTAGTTCTTGGTAAGGAAGGGGATGATAGATAAGTGTAAAGGGTGGAAGCCTTAGGTGATCTGGACAGAATATTTGACCAAGCATGATCAATTGTTAGGGAGGGATGAAATAAGGATTTAAAATATAAGTAGAAATATAATATGGCAGAGCGCAGAGTTGAGAATTTAAGTAAAAATTATGCAAGTGAAAAAGAGAACGAGCTTTGGAAAAAGTCAAAAAGACATCATTATCAAATAATTGATGTACCCAAAAAATTCCTTTTTTCCTCCAAGTTTTCCAATAGATCAGTTTCTTCTTAATGCAAATAAAATTGTTATGCCAGATATTGGAATTGAGAAAAGTATTAAAATCATGTGGTTCAATATGAAAGGTTTTATTTAGATTATTACATGAGCATTTAACATTTGGAGTATGGAGACTTTGGGGCTTCCTCGTAAAATATAAATATTTTTTAAAAGAAAACGGGGAAAGGAAGGAGTTTTCTAAATCAATCCTTAAAGGTAAATCTGAAGAGGGGTTAGATAACCATTTGGACACATGTTTCAAAAGAAAAGCTTTATGATATTTGGGAAAATCAGGGAAACTAAAACCTCCTTCAGTTTTCGGGCGCAATAACTTTAGTAGGGACATTCTAGGTTTTTTTTTCAGCCAGAGAAAGGAGATAAGAATGGAGTTAATTTTGTAGAACCACTTCATACGTATAGAAATTGGAATGTTAGAAAGAAGTTAGAGGATGATAGGTGTCAACATCATTTTAATGTTTCAAGCCTTCCCCACCATGAGAGATATAACGGGTGCCATTTGGTCGTAAGGGAGCTAAGCTTCTCAATGCATTTATTGAAATTTAGAGAGACTGGTGAATTAATGGAGGGGGTGAACCAAATACGAAGATATTTTATGTAAAGAGGATTCAATGTGAAACTGGATAGGAAGAAGTCTTCTTTGAAAGTATATTTAGTTAATGGCAACATTTCACACTTGTCGTTATTTAACTTGTAACTGGAGACTGAGGAATACGATTTAACCTCTTTTGAAGAAGGCCAGCAAGGAATGTTGAGGTTGTGAAAGGAATAACAGAACATTGTCAGCTTAAGCAGCAAATTTAATTTATATAGAATTAGAGGTGTAACCTGTATTGGAGGTATTATGTCTTATTTTAGACCAGAAGGGTTCTAAGGCTAAATTAAAGAGGAAAGGAGATAAGGGACAACCTTTACTTACTCCCCTATGAAGAGAAAAGTAGGAAGAAGTAAGACCATTGGCAAAAATGGCGGCTTTAGGTCTCGAGTAAAGAAGAGAGATCAAAGAAATTATTTTTGGGCCAAAACCTAACCATCTTAGAGTCTGAAAAATAAAAGGCCAGTGTACTCTATCAAAAGCCTCCTCTGCATCTAGGGCAATGGCAGTAATGGCATCTGATAGTTTTGGTGATTTGGAAATTATATAAAAAAATAAATAGGTATTGTCATTAATAGATTGACCTTTGACGAAGCCTGAGTGTGCCCTATCTAAGAGATGGGGCAGAAAAGATTCTAAACCGAAAGCTTATGACTTTGAATTTTTGTTATAATCTATGTTGACTAGGGAAATGGGTCGATAATTTTTACAATTGTGAAGATCTTTTCCCTCCTTTGGAATAAGACAAATTAAAGCGCCCATAAAAGTTCCAGAGGAATTACCAGAAGAAAGAAAAGAGCATTGGTATTATAATTTGGGCGAAGTGCCAAAAAAATCTACAGTGAAACTGTCAGGTCCAGGGCCTTGTCTTTTTTAAGGGATTTAAGGGCATTAAGTAAGTCTGTCTGAGTCAAGACAGTTTTGAGGAGGTCAAAGTATATAGTTAAAGAAGAGGGTTTGTGAATTGAGGAGAGATAAAGGTAAATATCGTCCTCAGTAGGATAAGCCTCAGGGGTTTAGAGTTATTCAGAGAATTGAACAAATTCTTGAAGGATATCAGAGTATGTGTGCTTAGAAATATTAGTATCTGATAGTATGGATTCTATATGAAGTTTATTCTGTTTGGTTTTCAAATAATTGGCTAACAATTTTCCGGATTTATTCTGGCCACCATAGAATTTGGCACTAGTTTTTAAGAGAAACAAAGAGGCAGCAGTTGTGTCTTTATTATATTGAACCTTGGCATTAATGAGGTCCGTTAGGCTATTTTTCGACTTTGAGGTGTAGTAAGTATGTTCCAAAGTCTTAATTTTTTAAAGGAGTTCCTTATTTAAACTCTGGGTGGCCTTCCGTTTAGTAGAAGTATACAGAATGATAAAGCCTCGAGCAGACGTTTTAAAGGCGTCCCATATTATATAAAAGGGCAAATTATCTGTATAATTTAGAAGAAAGTATTAATTGAAAAAAGAAATAAAGGAAGTATTGAATTGAGGGTCTAGAAGCAGGGAATTGTTAAAGCACCTTCTCCTGGGAAGATCAGAGTAGGGTAGTAGGTCTAGCAACATGGAAACAGGGGCATGGTCAGAAATAAGTAAAGGGCCTATATCTGCAGAGATAAGAGACTGGGATATATTGTTTGATGTGAAAAAATAATCAATTCGAGATTGGGTCTGATGAGGTGAGGAGTAAAAAGTATGTTCTAGTGAGGACGGGTTACGTAATCTCCATGCATCAGATAAATGCAATTGTTTAATAGTTTGCGTGAACGTTTTATGTGCTTTAGAGGGGATAAAATGGGTTGTAGATTTCTTATCTAAAAAAGGATCAAAAACTTGGTTGTAGTCTCCAGCCAAAATCGCATTATTATCAAAATGCTGAGATATCAATTGATTTAAATGGGACCAAAAAGAAGCATCTCCAGAGGTAGGGGCATATACAGTAAAAAGAGAAAGCGAAACACCATCAATCTCCAACTTGGTATATAGCCATCTACCTTCTTCATCTCTCTCTTGCAAAATGAGGGAAGTTTTCAATGATTTGTGAATAAGAGTGATGACACCATTACGTTTGCCGTCTCTGGGTGAGTAGAAGAGTTCACCAACCTAGTTTTTCCTAGGTTTTAAAGATTCAGACTCAGTGAGGTGGGTTTCTTGTAGCAAAACAATTTTGGCATCCAATTTAGCTAAATAAGATACTACCCTTTGACTTTTAATAGGGGAATTTAAACCTTTAACATTCCATTTAAATACCTTTAAATCCATAAATCAAGGACATTGAATAAATAATACAATGAATCAACCTTAATGCAAGTACCATTTAGATGTAAATGAAATGCAAATAGATGCAAGTAAAATTTGAAACTTTAAAAAACTGAAAAAAGAGGAAAGAAGGAGGGAAGAGGAACCACCCATGCAAAGAAGATTAAGAAGAGAAAAGAAGAATGATCGTAAATGTAAGATAAAGCTAAGAAGAAAAGGAGTGAAGGAAACATGAGAGAGAGGAAAATAAATACTACTATGAAGATGACAAATATGACAGTAGAAATGACAATGCAAGGAGGAAGAGAAAGAAACGGAAGTAGAAAGATGAAAATAAAAAGGCAAAATACATGCCAGTGGGAAGAACAATAATGACATACATACGAATAATCCAGGACACATGTAAGGCGGGGAGAGATGAGGCCACATGGGAAGATGATGACAGCACCCAAGGAAGGGGGAAGAAATGAGAACCGACGGACGATACAACACGAGGGAAATTACAATGGAAGAACAAGGCCTGCAAGGCAAAACGAAGACTCAAAACAAAACAACCAGGCTCGAAGGGATCAGTATCAACAAACATGGAAACATAAAAAAAATCAACAGCATTATATGGGAAAAAATAAGAACTTATGCACGTTAAGAACAAATGCAATTATTTTTGATACAATGCGGAAGATGAGGAAGTATCCATAGATTCTAAGTGATAAGAGTTGAGAAAACTTTTCAACTTTTTGGGATCCTCATATGCAATAGTCTTATTATTGAGGGTCACCTTAAATAAACATGGGTGGAAAAGTCTATAACGTGCTCCAAGAGAGTGAAGTAGTGGTCTCATTTCCAAACAGTCTCTGCTTCTGTCAGCTATAGGTTTTGAGTAATCCTGAGAGAAGAATAAAGGATTGCCATTCCATGTAACTCGATTATTTGCTCTGGTGGCTTTAAGAACCTTGAGCAAGTCAGTATACTCTAGAAAATATAATATAACTCCTCTCGTCTTCTTCGTGGAGAATGAAATTGTAGCTGATGCAGGACCCAAACGATGAGCATGTTGGATGTTGAACTGAAGTTCTTGAGGCAAATTAAGGATCTTAGGAGGAAAGGATTTGAAGAGATTAATGGGGTCAGAACCCTCTGAGCCTTCTGATAGTCCATAAATGCGAAGATTATTTCGCCTGTTTCTGTTTTTCAAGTTTTCAACGTGCTTTTGGAGCGTCGACATTTGAGAGTGAAGGGCATCCATTTCACTACAGGTAGATGAGAAAGATTTGATGCTCTGTTCCACTGTCTTATTTTTTCTTCCAGATTAGACCATTTATCTGTTAGAATTTGAAGCTTAGAATTAGTCTCCTCAACAAATGGGAGGAAAGCTCCAATTTCTTCTAACAACAGATCCATAGAGACTGAAGATGATTGTTTGGGTGGGGAAGGAGGATCTTTTTTTAGTTGCTTACGTGGCGCTTTACTCATACCAGAGGAAGCTACATTGGTGGAGACAGCGGCAGCCTTAGGCGAGGAATTAGTTGAATCTTCCATTGAAGAGCAGTTTGAGCGAAGTTTAGAATGAAGTGGAAACTTGCAATTAAAAAATGATGTACTGAATAAAACTTTAAGAGATTTGCCCATACAAACAGATTAGAAGTAGAGTAAAACAAGATAACTGGGGAAAGGGCAGTCAAGAAGGCAACGTATCCGCAAAAAGAGTGCTTTGAGAGAGGGTCACAAAATTCAAAACAACACACTTCAATGTGTCAGTGTGAGAGGATATGAGGTGTCTCCACGTTTATCTCATGCAGAAAAAACTGTTTAAATGATGATTTCTTCAAAGTTGATCAAAATCTCAGAAGTGCGAGTCAAGATGGTGGCCGAATCCCAGATGAGGCAGCAATGTAGTGAGAAATTATAAAAGAACCGCTTCCAGTCGATGGTTCTGCTTCAAAGGGTTTTCATCCTGAGCGGGGAAACTTCCGACGCTCAGGCATACAAATTGCAGTCCGTGCAGGCGGTGTGAAGCGTGTCAGGTTCGGCTGCCTCTCCGCCGCCTCAGGAGGGTCAGCGATCAACCGCCATTCCTGTTGGATGCTAGCCACACCCCCCTTACTATGCCACTCTTGAGAAGGACAAGCAGTAAACAAAAATCAGACTTGGTCCTTCCCCTGCCCAAAATGGCAGACAGAACACGAGCAACCCCTTACTAGTTTTGGCTTTGCTGGGTCTCATCGGTCAGGTAGTGCTTGGGTATACAAGCCAGAGTTTGGTGCACGGAGACAGCCCAAATTGAGATTGTTTTATTATCCAGCATAATTTAAATAACTGTACCTTATGTGGATAAATATTGATCCAAAAGTGATTCATAGGGTGGTAACCTTTGTCTATTTTTAAGTCAGCTATATGAGGGGATGTTTCGACACAGAAAAGTAATAAGCCACACCCAGTATACCTAGCAGTTGGTGGGGTGGCCATCCTCTGGGGCATGAAAAATGTTGCAGGTAGCACAGGTGATGTTGGTGGTGAAGGCCGCACAGGTCATTCCAGCAGGGGTCAGCGTAGTTGTTGTTGCTGATGTGGGGCAGGGGGACAGTGGGTTCCTGGGACCTGTTGTGCCCTGGCATACCAGATGGGCCGGCTTCAATCTCCACATCCTCGAAATCCAGGGAGTCCTCATCAGAGAGTCCATGTTCCAGGGGTGGAGACTGGCTCTGTAGGTTGATGTTGTCGTCCTCTGCAATAATTTGTTGGTCACCTGTGGGGCAGAGGAGAAATGGTCATTGACATGCACCCCTGAAGCTTGGTGTTCGATGTATCTTATTTGCAGGTTATGCATCACACAGTTAACTATTTCTCACATTGTATGACTGTGCATCATGACATGATGTGGAGGTACATACATTACTTGTCCATGAGGTGACATGTCAACGGATACCATGCCCCACGTGAAGATTTTGTGATTACAATGAAAGGTTGTCACCTGACAACTGGCGGCAATACAACTTGATGTGAAGCATCTTCGCTGATTACTCTGCATGGCAGGCGTTACATCTGCGCATGAACTAGCCATTGTCATCTCATGCATACCTGTGCTTTGATTGAATTGATCGACAGACCATGCTTATTTTGTTTGCATATAGTCCTTCAAACTCATCCCCCATAGAAGTTACAGATAGCATTCAGTGCTGTGCATGTTTGTGTCCTGATTTGCTTCAACAAGGGATTTGGTGAGTGACACTTCTGTTTCTTTGACAGTTACATACGCTTAGCTGTCGGCACACTGTAAATTGATATTGTATTTGTGTAAATTTTGGTGGGATGTGAGGGCTTGTTTTGTCATATGGCTCCATGCTTTTTGAGAGGAATGGTGTGGTGCATGCATGCACTGTCTACTTACCTGCTCTGTTGTTACACTGGGGTGGACTTTCTGGCACATGCCTCTGGGTGTGTGTTTGAGTGCTCTATCGTGCTCAGGGTGGCGGACAAGGGGGCCTGTTGGGAGTTGTCGTGCTGCCTTGCCACTGCCAAACAGCCCTCCCTGGGAAGATGGCTACCTACCTGTTAGACAAAGGGGAACAATGCAATGGCTGACACATGCTTCTGGGTGGAAGAGAGTGCTCCATCCTGCTCAGGGGTGGGATAGGGGTGCCTGGTAGGAGTTGTAGTGCTGGCCTCCCACCTCCAAACAGCCCTCCCTGGGAAGATGGCTACCTACCTGTTAGGTGAAGGTGAACAATGCAATGGCTGACACATGCTTCTGGGTGATATGGGGAAGTGCTCCATCCTGCTCAGGGGTGGGACAGGGCTGCCTATTGTGAGTTGTAGTGAAGGCCTCCCACCCACAGACACCCCTCCCTGTGAAGATGGCTACCTACCTGTTAGATGAAGGTGAACAATGCAATGGCTGACACATGCTTCTGGGTGGAAGAGAGTGCTCCATCCTGCTCAGGGGTGGGATAGGGGTGCCTGGTAGGAGTTGTAGTGCTGGCCTCCCACCCCCCAAACAGCCCTCCCTGGGAAGATGGCTACCTACCTGTTAGGTGAAGGTGAACAATGCAATGGCTGACACATGCTTCTGGGTGATGGGGGAAAGTGCTCCATCCTGCTCAGGGGTGGGACAGGGCTGCCTATTGTGAGTTATAGTGAAGGCCTCCCACCCACAGACACCCCTCCCTGTGAAGATGGCTACCTACCTGTTAGATGAAGGTGAACAATGCAATGGCTGACACATGCTTCTGGGTTGGGGAGTGCTCCATCCTGCTCAGGGATGGGACTAGGGGGCCTGTTGGGAGTTGTAGTACTGCCTTGCCACCCCCAAACTCCCCTCCTTGTGAACAGGGTTACCTACCTATAAGGTGAAGGTGAACAATGCAATGGTTGGCACATGCTTCTGGGTTGGAGGGAGTGCTCCATCATGCTCAGGGGTGGGACAAGAGGGCCTGTTGGGAGTTGTAGTGCTACCTTGTCACCCCCAAACAGCCCTCCCTGGGAAGATGGCTACCTACCTGTTAGATGAAGGTGAACAATGCAATGGCTGGCACATGCTTCTGGGTGTGAGGGAGTGCTCCATCCTGCTCAGAGGTGGGACAGGGTTGCCTGGTGGGAGTTGTAGTGCAAGCCTCCCTTCCCCAAACAGCCCTCCCACCCACAGACACCCCTCCCTGTGAAGATGGCTACCTACCTGTTAGATGAAGGTGATCAATGCAATGGCTGACACATGCTTCTGGGTGGTGGTGTAGAGTGCTCCATCCTGTTCAGGGGTGAGACAAGGAGGCCTGTTGGGAGATGTAGGGGTGCCTTTCCACCCTCAAACTGCCCTCCCTGGGTAGATGGATACCTACCTGTTAAATGAACGTGAACAATGCAATGGCTGACAGATGCTTCTGGGTGGTGGGGGGAGTGCTCCTTCCTGCTCCGGGATGGGACAAGGATGCCTGGTGGGAGTTGTAGTGCATGCCTCCCACCCACAGACACCCAACCCTGGGAAGATGGCTACCTACCTGTTAGATGAAGGTGAACAATGCAATGGCTGACACATGCTTCTGGGTGGGGGTTGCTCCATCCTGCTCAGGGGTGGGACAGGGCTGCCTGGTGGGAGTTGTAGTGCTGGCTGCCAGGACACATGCAACTCTGGGAATGTTGCAGCCTACTTTTGGGTGGATGTTACATCTGTGAGACCTGTGTTGGGTATTGTGGTGCATATGAATGTAATTCGGCCCAGGAGGTGTAGCTTTGTAGTTGTGCAAGACAGTTCATGGCAGTGTAACGGTTTACCCTTGTTTGTCCTTACCAGCCTGCACTCCCCCGGCTATTCCTGTGAGAGTCTCTGGATGCAGTATGGTAAGCAACTTCTCTTCCCATGCCGTGAAAGTTTTAGGTGGGATGGGAGGGCCACCACCAGTCCTCTGAGCCAGCTCACGGTTCTTGTTCTTCTTTTGTTTCACAACCCTCTTCAGGTCATGCCACCGCTTCATGATTTCATGCTTGGAGCGTGGGGTGTTCTCTACTGCATTGACCTTGTCGACTATCCTTGCCCATATTTGTGCTCTTGTTGCTAATGGTGTCTGTTGGACCAGGGTACCAAACAATTGTGGTTCAACTCTGATTATTTCATCTACCATGACTGACAACTCACTCTCTGTGAATTTTGACATTTTCTGTGGTGCCATGGTGTGTGATGTGCTGATGTTTTGAGGTGCAGTTGTGAGGGTGGTGGGGGTGGTGTAGGTGGTGTGCTTGTGTGTGTGTTGTTGTTCTGGGAAGATGTGTGGTGTTTTGCCTACCCAAAGTGGTGCAGGGTTTGGTTCATTTAGTGCTGGAGTAGTGCAAAGAATTCTGGTCAGAGAAGGGGCTGGTTTTATACTCAGCTATGTGGTGTGTCAGAATGGAGTATTGCTGTCAGGTGTGTTGTGTGTGTTGTCCTGGGATTTGTATTTTTGAAGTTGCCATGGGGGTGTGTCATTGTGGTGTGTTAGTTTTTTTTGGGGGCAGGGCTAGTTTGCTGTGTGCACTTGATGGCCTTGCTGTGAGTTTTTTTTGTCGACCGCCATATTTGTCACGGAACATCCGCAGCGATGGCTATGCTACAGCCCTTCCAACGGCTCTCCCATTCATCACTGTTTGCAACCTCGGCAGTCGGAAACAGGGGAACATCCCGCTGTCACATCGGGGGAATCCTAATTTTCTGCGCAGTCGCTCTGCTGGCCTGGCGGTGGTTTAGTGTGTTTCTGCCGCAAATCTGACCGATGTGGACATATTTTCACCAGCTCCGCCTGCTACGGGTGGTCTTTTGTGGCCTCATTCTACCGCGGTCTGATTTTTTGGGCACTTGATCCTAATCAGACCGCCGGTTTTGCTGCGGTACCGGCGGACGGTTGATTTTTGCTACCATGGCAGTCAGGGTGGTTTTCCTACCGCCATCCTAAGGGCCCCATTGAGAGGGGAGGATGGTGATTCTTCAACTGTGATTGACAACTATACATCAATCAATCAATCAAGTCGAACAGCCAGGTATGGAGACGTCTCCTGAAGGTCAGCAGGTCCTGGGTCTGACGCAGGTGGGCAGGGAGGGTATTCCATGTCTTTGCGGCAAGGGGGGAGAATGATCTGCCGCCCGTGGTCGTTCGTCGAATGTGTGGGATGGTGGCGAGGGCAAGGTCGATGGAGCGAAGCTGGCAGTTCATGGTGTAGAAGGACAGTCATTTGTTGAGGTATGCTGGACCGGCGTTGTGGAGTGCTTTGTGAGCGTGGGTGAAGAGTTTGAAGGGGATCCTCTTGTTGATCGGGAGCCAGTGCAGACCAGTTAGGTGGGTGGTGATGTGGCTGTGGTGATGGAGTCCAAGGATGAGGTCTGCGGAGGCGTTCTGTATGCGTTGGAGTCTCTTATGGAGTGTGGTCCTGGTTCCTGTGTAGAGGGCATTGCCGTCGTCCGGCTTACTGCTAACGAGTGCTTGGGTGACCGTTGTCCTGGTTTCAGTGGGGATCCATCTGTAGATCTTGCGGAGCATTCGGAGGGTGTTGAAGCAGGAGGAGGAAACAGTGTTGACTTGCTGGGTCATAGAGAGCATTGAGTCCAGGATGAAACCCAGGTTGTGTGCATGGTTTGTGAATGTCGGGGCGCTCCCAGCTCGGTCGGCCACCAGGAGTCGTCCCATACGGAGGGGGTGGTGCCGAGTATGAGGACCTCTGTTTTGTCTGAGTTCAGTTTCAGTCGGCTGGTCTTTATCCAATCTGCGACGGCCTTCATTCCCTCGTGGAGGTTGGATTTGGCGATATCCGGGTCTTTGGTGAGGGAGAAGATCAGTTATATGTCATCGGCATACGAGACGATGTTGAGGTGGTGCACTCGGATGATGTTGGCGAGCGGTGCCATGTAGATGTTGTACAGGGTTGGACTGAGGGATGATCCTTGGGGCATGCTGCAGGTGATCGTGGTGGCTTCATATCGGAACGGGGGGAGGCGGACTCTCTGGGTTCTGCCGGTGAGGAAAGAGATGATCCAGTCCAAGGTTTTGCCTGCGATCCCTGTGTTGTGGAGGCGTGTGTGCAGGGTGTAATGGCAGAAGGCGGCCGAGAGGTCCAGGAGGATGGGGGCTGCGGTTTCGCCCTTATCCAGTATGGTTCTAATGTCATTGGTGGCAGCGATGAGGGCGGTCTCAGTGCTGTGGTTGCTGCGGAAGCCGGATTGGGAGGAGTCCAGGACGTTGCTCTCCTCCAGGAAGTGGGTTAGTTGTCTGTTGGCGGTCTTCTCAATTACTTTTGCTGGGAACGGGTGCAGGAAGATGGGTCGGAAGTTCTTGAGGTCATTTGGGTCCACCTTAGGTTTCTTGAGAAGAGCGATTCAGCACATTAGATACATGATTTCATTCAAGAAAAAACGTAGTTCTTGAGTGTCATAAGTTCCTTCAGCGCTCCCAAGTTCTGGAAGAATCGACTGACGACTTTGTTGCAGCTCTTAAAACACTTGCTGCAACTTGCAACTAAAGAGAATTCAAATATGAGATTATTCTGAACCAACTGATAGAAACAACTAGTAATAAGAAGGTTCAAGAAAAACTTCTATCAAATGAAGATACAGATTTAGAGACAGCCTTGGGGTTAGCTAGAACCCTTGAACATTCACAAATTTGCATGAAAGGAATTAATGAATGTGCTAAACCTTCTGAAGTGAAACATCTTAATGCCAAATTGAATTCTCAGCAACCTACAAAAGGAGCTAGTACTAGTATTCCCCGTAATTCTGAAGGTAATCATCCAAGTCAAAAAATGAGAGAGCTGAGAAAAGTGAGAGCTCATGTTTCTACTGTGGCAGGAGGTCTCTGTTGGGGAACGCTAGATTTTGTTCAGAAATGAATAAAGCAAACCGTTTTAAATGTGACAAGAAAAAAAGACACTTTGTGTGTGTGTGCAGAACAAATACTGGTAGTCACTCCGTTGCAGACTGTCAAGAGTACTGATGAAGATTTTATTGACTGATGAGGATAGCAATACTGTACTATTGTTATCCTCAGTGAACCAAGAGGAGAGTGGAATCGTGGATATATCATGTATGAAGGGGTCACAGAAAAGGAAGCCTCTCTGTTGTGTAATATCTGTGAATAATAGAGATGTGAAGTTCTTGGAGGATTCTGGTTCTCCTTTTACCTTGTTGAATATGAGGGGTTTTGGTGAAATTGGTGACTTTGCTGTGTATCAATCTTGCATAAGAATTTTGTATATATAAATGAATAAATAAAAGAGTGTAAGTTGTGGGTAAATTTGAATTCTATATTTGATGGAAAACATACTCTGGGACCAGTATACTTTGTGAAGGAAGTTGCTAATCTGATGGGTTGGGATGAACAAGGGGAACTGGGTATTATTTTAGACACCATTTATCCTGACATGGTGTTATCTAAACAAAAAGTGGGTAGGATGTTTTGTACACAACTATTTCTCAGTCCCCCAAGTTCTAAACAGGTCAATCATGTAAAAGCTGAGGAGTGGATCAAGATATCCCCTCAGGTATTTAATGAACAATGGGGCAAGCTTAAGGGCTCCCACCACCCCATAATTTTAAAGTATGATGCAAGGGCAGTTGCTCACAAGGTATGAAAAGTGGTTTTAGTTTGAGCGAAAAATTGAAGCTTGAGTTAGAAAAACTATATTCTGCAGGCTTAATTGAACCCATTGAGGGATCAGGTTGGTTGGCACCCATAGTACTGGCCTGAAAAGCAGGTAAATCTATGAGACTCCTTGTGGATCTTAGGGATCTAAATTCTAACAACTGGGTAGATTTCCAAATCTTGCCTAATATTAACTAAATGCTTGCAACTTTGGGTGGTGCTAAATTCTTCACTTGATGTATCCTCAGCTTATCATCAAACTGAATTGAGTAGAGATTCTAGACACTTAACATAATTTGTTAAACCTGAAGGGACATATCAGTACATCCATATGCCATTTGCCCTGGCACCAGCATCAGCTGTATTCCAACATTTGATGAACAACTTATTTAAAAGCACCAAATGTGTAGTGTTTTTCCAGTATGAAATGTTGATATTTTGTGAATCAGAAGTGGAACGGGACAGCAGAGTGAGAGGTGTGTTAGAAATCATTAAAGCCTGTGAATTGACCATAAAGAAATATAAATGCATTTTTTACAAAAAAAGGTATAAATTACTTGGGTCATCATGTATCAGGGAAAGTAGGTGAACAAAAAGTGAAAATTGTAGATGCCATTTAAAGTGCGCATAAACCCGGAGACAAAGACAAGCTTTGCTCATTTCTCGGGCTGGTAGAGTACTACTCCAAATTTGTAAACAGTTTTCAGATGAAGCCGCATGTTTGCGTAGGCTCCTGAAGAAAAATGTGAAATATGAATGGAATGCTAAATGTGAAGGGAATTTTTAATTAATTTTAAAAAAAATAGCAGGTGCCCGTTTCCTCAAAAAGTTTGACATCAATGAATTGTGCATCATCACCACTGATGCTAGTAATGTGGGGCCAGGTGCAGTGCTTTTGCAGAAAAAGAGTGATCGGAGGGAAGAAACCATTGATTTTGTTTCAAGAAAAATACAGGGAGTAGAATCTACATTTTCCACAATAGAGAAGGAGGCTTTGGCTATGTGGTGGGGGTACAACATTTCAAAAACTTCTTGTGGGGTAAGGAATTGGTTTTAGGAACAGACCACAAACTATTGGTGGATCTGTTCACCACAAAAGGTGGCGGTAGAGCCACCCCACGTATTGCCAAATGGCAATATAGATTGCAAGAATTCCTCTACAAGTTGAAATATGTCCCAGGGGCGAAGAATTATGTCGCTGACTGCCTTTCTAGATTGCCATTAGAAGGAAGGGAAGAACAGGAACAGATGAATGATCTTGAGATGGTATGTGTGATGAATTCATTGAGTGACACCATGAAGGGGGCTTTGTCTGCGCAGGAGTGGGTGGAAGCTGTATTGAATGAAAAGCAATTACAAGAAGTGACTAATTTTGTGGTGAAGGATTGGCGTATTATCAGGAATACCCCAGAGGCATTGATTCCTTACAAGAGAGTGGAGGAGGAGTTGTCTATTGCTGGGACCATTGTGCGCAGGAATAGGCAGTTAGTTGTTCCTGAATGCCTACAGAGAAGAGTATTGGATTTGGCCCATGAGAGACATCTTGGGATTTGAGCCATGAATCAGAGAATCAGGGAGGATTTTTGGCGGCCTGGGGTTGACAAAGCAATCGAACATTATATCAGAGACTACTGCATGTGTGTCCTTACTTATAAATTGCAGGTGACATGTTCTTCGTATTGTAGTTAAAGTATACCTTGATGTAAAGTGACATTTGATGTGGCAGGGCTTTTGGGGTTATGGGCAGTACACCTAAATATGCTTTAGTCATGATAGACTAAATGTCAAAATGGCCATAGGTGAAATTTGTGGACAATATAAATTGTGAAGGAAGAATTTTTAAGAAAGGGTTTACCAGAGGAATTCATGACCAACAATGGTACCCAACTGATATCCAGGGAAATTAAAGGCTTTCTCGAAAAATCAGGTATAAAACACATCTTAACCTCCCTCTAACATTCCCTCAGTAACGGTTTTGGGTCGAGGGTGAGCTATATTATCAAGGACCAGTTACAGCTTGCACTCATCATTAGATTGCATTGAAGAGAGGCAATAAATAATTTGTTGTGGGCAGCAAGAACTACCCCTCATATAAGTACAGGAATGTTCTGCTTTTCGTTGCTGAGAGGCAGGTTTGGGGGTTTAACGTAAATAAAGAGTGGATGTCTAGAAAAAGTGTTGATTCGTTAGGAATGGCAAATGGGATGGATGCTGTACAGGAGAAATATAGTTTTAGGAATGATCGTCACAGAACCTTGTCTGTTCAGGTCGGAGACTGGGTGAGTATTAGGAGATCTGGTTTTGTTCGCAAGGGTTTGTCATGCTTTCCTGCACGTATCTGGGTTAAGAAAGTGAACAATCGATCATGTTGTGGTGCTAGAAAACGGAAAAATGTGGAACAAGTGTTTTCTTTCAGTAGTGCCCGAATCTAAAACCGAGCATATTGACATGAAGATGGGAGTACACATTGATGTTACTCTGGACAAGGAAAATGCCAATAAGAGGGCTCCTGGGAGAACGAGATCTAGTCCTGAGAAGTTCAAGGATTATGAAATGTGGTAACCTATTTGCCTTGTCAATGCCGCACAACTTTTGACATTCACTTCCTTGTTCTCTTTGTTGTGTTTTCTATTGTTGGTCATTTGTAATGTTGTACTCCTCATGCATTCATTTATTTTTTTAAGAAGGAAGGGGGGTGTGTATTGGTGGAATGTTGGGGGGTGTAATGTTTGAAGACCGCTGGCATGCGGTCTAGTGTGTAGCCGTGCGCTAGTGCGACCGTGACGTATCACGGCCGCGCAGACTATAAATAAAGAAAGGCGTGGCCACGGAACTAGTCCGGACTACGCGGAGGCTAAGAGTGTGTCCTGGGGTCATTATTTATCGCGCTGCGACTGGGGCGCCGCGCGAGGCCTACGAGACCCCTACAGGGGGTTATGTTCTGCTTCCTTGGGTAGAACATGGGGTGGTTTCGATGTGGGGGTTCTGTTTTTGGCAGTTGCTGCCGGGACGTGGGGCTGAGAAAGGTACCTCGGTGGTTCACTGCCTGCAGACCTCCTTTCAGTTGAGTTCCATCAAGTTTGGGTTTTAGTGAAGTGATCCCTCCAAGGTTGGACTGTAGTGACGCGGTCCATCCAACACTCGGCTGCAGGAAAGTGGCCCATTAAGGTTGGCTTGTGGCGAAGTGGTGGTCCATCCAGTGTCGGGCTGTAGCCAACTTATGGACCAGTGTAAGGCCACTGAGTGAACACTGTGTGATCTCGATTTGATGACTTTTTAAGTGCACGCATTCCATTCACCTCTAAAACACGTACATTAAACTATTTTACAAGGAAGACACCAGAAGGCACGCGCCATTCACCCAGACAAGCTGTTACTAAGGGAACGTCTGCCTTACCTCTGAGAATCTCTCCTCCTCTCCGCGGATTGTGTTTCACTGGTGGGAACAATAACTCTGTGTTATCGTTTGGCTGCGCCGTCGCTGCCTGCCTGCTTCGGTGATTTGTTTTCAGTTAATGCCTTTCATAACTCATGCGTTTTCCCATAAAAAATTAATGCTGCGCATTGACATAAACAAATGAAATGTATATTATTAATGTTTTACATAGGTAAGGCTGTGTAACAGCAGATTCATCATAACAGACGTCCTTAATTAAAGACGCGCACGTCCTCCGAGGCAATTGCCGAGACGTCTCCTGAGACGCGCAGTTCCGCAGGAAGCAAGTCGGGGCAGAGGAGAGGATGAGGGCCACTTCATCTCCCGGAAGACTGGTGGGGGGGTCTCCAGGCATCTTCAGTTCGTGCATGATGCTGAGTTCATCACCAGTGCAACACAACAGGTGGAATCTGCCACAACGTAGCAGGTGGCGGCTTGTTAATCAGTAACGCCCCACACAGCCAATAAACACCACATAATGAGGGGCAATGTTAGTGGCACACTGCCCAATTATAGCTCAGCAGGAGGAGATTCCTTAGGGGAATGGGACTGCTGACGGCATAGCACTCTGGAGCTGCGCAGCAACATCCTTCTGCATATACTGCCCCCTTTTGCGTCAGAACCCTGGCGGTTCCTTTATGATAGAGGGAGTGAGGGTGACTTTGCATCTCAGTTTTCCGACCAATAGAAGCACTGCGGAGGAACAGTGTGTCTATGTAAATACTAGGATGCCTACTATTGGTTCAGGAAAAGGGCTCCGATATAACTTCAAAAAGTTCTGAGTGATGTATGACACCTTAATTCCGTCTTGATTTTTTGCCATCAGAAAATACTAGTTGTGGCAATAGTGGTAGCAAGAACTAGGGGGCGTATTTACAATAAACTAACGCAGCCCGGTGCAGGAAGTCATTTTACTGCGCTGTGCTAAGTTAGTTTTGAAGTACAGGGATGCAACATATTTACAACAATATGTCACATCTCTGTGCTTCTCCCTGCGCTGGGGCACAAACTGCTGCCATGCGCAGATGCCGAGATATGTGCCCAACCGGACCCTTCGGTCTGCCCATCTCTCTGCTATCGATATCTAAATTTAAACGCGCGCGTCAGGGGGGCCACCGTTTTGCGGTTTTGGCGCCTAAACTCTGGAACTCGTTCCCTCTGGAAATCCGGTCCTGGACCGACACTATTCAGTTCAGGAGGCTCCTTAAGACATGGTTGTTTCGGCTAGCTTATAACCTTGGATGATCATCAGTCGCAGTCTGCCTGGTCCGCTCTCAGTGTTTATCTGTTTTCTGGTCAGCGCCATGAAGCCACCCGGTGTAAGTGCGCTTCACAAATAACCATTAACATTAACATTAACATTAACATGCGCCGACGCAGACACCCTTGCACCATGGTGCAAGGATGCCTGCGTCACGAGGATGGCGTTTTCCTACTTTTATCAGTGCTGCAATAGCACACATAGAACTTGAAAAACATCATTGATATAAAGGATTGTTTATGTGCAGGAAGGGACACCTTCCTGTACATAAACAATCCTAAGAGGTCATTTCCTCATTCTATGTGTGCTGCAGAATGCAGCATGCATAGCAAGAGGAAAAAAAACAGGAAAAACCCAGGAGAAATGAATACATTTCTCCTCGTTGCAACTCCCTACGCCTCCCTCGGGGTAGCGTAACATTCTGACACATTTCCAGATTTACAATTTCTTGTAAATCTGGAAATGTGTCAGGTTCCATGGGTGTTGCGTGGGAACACGCACAGCAACACCCATGGAATGCCCCTTTATGCAAAGTGCTGCTTGTAAAGGGGCCATATTTACAAGGACAGGAAAAGCCATGCAGGGTGGGTTTACCTGTCCATGTAAATATGGGGCAGAAAAATGCACTGCCGGTGTGTCACAATAAGTGACACACTGGCAGCACGAGTGGCTTATAAATCTGCCTCAAGAGTGCCATCACAAACCAGGAGCAATTGCAGTCTCAAACCCAACTAACTTGTTTGCAGGAACGAGCAATCTGTGGGCATGTAATCGGCACCCGATTGCTAGTTTCAGAGCTCTGAATAGAGCATGTTTTTCCCATTCCGAGGCACTCAAACATTCTTTTCTATTATTTAGCCTCCAGATTTTCCACATGTTTTACCTGGTGGCTGGTGAAGTTGGTAGGTCAAACACTTGTGTATGGTACAGTTTTATTCAAACATGTAATCCTGTTTCTTGTTCAAACGGGAATGTGTGCCAAAACAGGTTTAACATCTTGATTGTAGTATTCACAGAACCAGTGGTAGCTATAGTGGTCCAACTGTCAGTGGTAGCTAATGTATAAGCATTAGGCTCAGTAAAAAAATAACAGTAGAAATATAATTACCAGTAGTAGAACTAGTGAGTGTGCTACTAGAGGTACAAGTAGGGTTTAGGGAGAGGACACCACTTACTTGTTTATGGGGAAAACATTGATAGGGTCATAGTGTGGTCTACTGGCTTGTGTGAGAGAATGTGTTCATTTTAAAAAAAAAGTTAAATGTGATTTTGGCAAAGGTTTAAAGACGGGGCAAGAATATCAACCTTTGCAGGATATTGCTTTTATCTCTCAATGTTACATGGGGACCACATTGACGCACACCTTTTCATTCCACAATTTGCAGCTGATCACATTGCAGACTATTTGTAGAGCGCCCAGCTACCCATATATGGGCTTCACATGCATTAACGCCTATGTGTGGGATTTTGATCCATAGCAACCCATGATGCTGCTGCACTTGCGATATGGCACTGAACATTATAGGTAGCCCTGAGTGGGAGCCATGTCCTAGCTGCCTGATGTCCTGCCCCAGCTGTATGGAAAAATAGGTTATCAGAGTGGATAAAGTCAGGAAACTTCACCTGCCTTCGCAAAAGGTAAAGTTTCTTGACTTCACTCGAAATCAATGGCCAAGTAAAAACTTTGCTCACCTCTAGGTGAAACCAAATACAATATAACAGTTATCACAGGTACAGTAGAAAAAGAATGCACTGTCAGAGTTGCTATTTTGAGCTCAAACACGTCATGGGTATTTCACAATAAATCTTTGCACCTTGCCACCTTGAGTGAGCATGTAGCTCTTTGAAAAACAAGATTTTGTTATGGTAATGCAGGGGTTCGAAGTCTGAGCATTGCGTTGCTATATATATTCACTGAAAAAACAAAGGTTGAAGGGTCTTTTATAGTTAATTAAAAATGTCTGTTTAAACAACTTCTTAATCTAACAAAACGACCCAAATTTACCAGTTATAGTTATCTCAAGTAACAATAACTACTGCCTTAAAGTAACTATAACTCGCACTCTCACCATGCGCAGTGTAGTTATCAATGATGTCATTTCAAATATCATCAGTAATGTTATGAATGATGTGATAAAACATCTCATGGGTGGTGTAATATGTGAGGTACTTACCAGTGCATGGTGAAGCCGGCCTCAAGGCCTGCAACTGCTGTGTCTGTCTCAGGGGGGACTGTGGAACCCACTCCATTTTTAGGTCGAGCATTCGGCATTCGAGACCTCTTGTATATACTTTAGTATATACTTATATGTAAATGTACTTTGTGGGCTCTGGAAATCAGACCTAGGACTTGTATGCTTTCACTTAGGGACTTTTTTTCTGTTCAACTGTCTCTATTTAACTGTCTTGATAGAAAATGACCACTAGACGTCAGTAAATTACCAGAATTGCTTTCTGCTTGTTCAACTGCCTCTATTTAACTGTCTTGATAGAAACGACCAGCAGAGGTCAGTAAAATACTAGAATCACTTTAGCATTCTCTAGATTCCAATTCATTTAAATTCTCTTCTACGAGCTCCCATAGACAATAATTTTTTTTTCAAATCTTGAACTTTCACTGATATGACCACCAAAGGCCCTGGTTTTATATTAAAAACAGAGCTTTGGACTACACCAATCCCGCAGAAAGACAATATTTCTTTTCATGTGTTCCCATACCTGGCATGTCACGCAGTGTGGTGCTTACTTTCCCTCCAAGTTACAGAATAGTAGATCTTTCAGTACCCAGGCTAATGTGCTGCATAGCTAAATACATATAAGGTCCCAAAGGTGAGACAGACTGCATTGCAAATGCTAGTTCGTTTTTCGCTAGCCCCTGCGCAATGTGATCCCTAGGGCCTTGTAAATGGCTTGTGGAGGAGGGATGCATGCCCCACTCTCCTTTAATAATATGATGCAGTCCCTGAGAAGGGGGGCCATGGGCCCTCACAATGGCTCAGTGAAGGGGGGAGAATGTCCCCCTCCCCTTTTGTAATATAATGTGGCCCCAGAGACGGGGTCCTTTGGACCTTGAATTGGTTCGGGAGAGAGGCCAAATGTCCCATCCCCTAAAATAATTAAAAGCAGCCCTTCTGGCCCACCTGGGATGGATTAAAATGGAAATTAACAGGAGCCCCCTCTTTTTTTTTTCCACAGTCACATGAAAAACAGTACATTTTTGGACCCAGAGACCCTCTCACCTGGCCTCGGGGGTCAGGGTATCCATATCCTGCACCGTAACTGTTTTATTTACCTTTTTGAGAAACACGGGACTGAGTCCCCAAGACCTAAAATGGCTGCCCGTGGCAGCCAATCAGGTCTTATCTTTTAATCTGTTGGGTCTGTGGATCCTCCGTTGCCTGATATATACATGTATTTTCAACCTTACTTACTCAAAAACTACTGAACAGATTTACAGCAATTCATAAAATGCACTTTCCAGACCAAGTTCAAACCTTCTGCCAAATTTGGTGTAATTCAGTTCTGCAGGTTTTTGCAGTACGATGGTTCACTTTCCTAAGGAAATGACATTGGAAACATATGTTTTGGGACCCCCTTTTTCTCAGCCCCTTCATGGATCACCCTGAAACTTCACCAAGACAAAGCTGATGTGGCTAAGACTGTATTTGGAAAGTTTTGTGAAGATTTATCAAACTACACCAAACTTATTAGCAAACCAAAAACTACATTTGCTATGGAAACGTGGTCCTAATTATGACTACCCAGTGGCAATCAAAATATATATAACTATGAACTCAACATTAACATTTTTAATAATCAACTGAATTAAAAAATAAGCTAAACTTTTAGTAAATATTAAAATAATGTAACTGGAATATATATATTGATTGAAAAAAACAAAGGCTAAAGGCACTTTATACTTAGGCTCAGATTTCACTCCTAAAAAAATGGAGAAATTCAGCAGTTAAACAGCCTGATTCATCATTGGGCCGTTTTGCGTGTCTGAAATAGCGATTCATAAGGAATCGCTATTCCAGACTCGCAAAACGGTATTCATGTAGGAATCGCAAAAAACTATGCGATTCCTACACATTCCTTATTTGCGATTAGCAAATTGCTAATCGCAAATAAGGAAAAACTGAATGGGGAGTATTCCTTATTTGCGATTAGCAATTTGCTAATCGCAAATAAGATAGCGATTTGAAGGGTGCCAGGGGTGTCCAAAGGGCACCCTGTAGCACCTCTTAAATGCACATTTGAACAGGTGTTGCGCACACATATGTCCAACGGACATGTGTGTGTGTAACATGCAAAAGAAAAATATGCACTAAAGTGCTTTTTACTCTTTTTTCGCAATTTACCCCCAAGTCAGACTTGGAGGTAGATTGCGACCAAATATTGCGATTTCGCAATTTCTAAATGGTTGCTGAATTGCATTTAAGGAATCTCTATTAGAGATTCCTTAAATGCAATTCCTCGCAAATATGCGATTTCGGTAATAGCGATTTTTGCATTTGGGATGATGAATCCCAAATGCAAAAATCGCACCCGCAAAGGGCCAGATTCTCAGAATCTGGCCCTTTGCGAGCGCAATTACCTTTGATGAATCAGGCTGATAGTTACCTGAGCTAGTTATAATTTACGCCCCCACAATCCACTACTTATGACCTCACATATTACATTGCTTATGACACGGTCAGTGGCATCACTGAGGACATCACTGATTACATCATCTCATGACTGTAGGTGTTTTGTAAACATTTCTGAGACTTAAAGGTATATACTAAGCCACAGCATAATTTAAATTACTATTCTTTCTGTGCCAGTAATTAGTCATACTATTTCATACATGTTAGACCTGGCATCCTTGGCATGGTTTACCCCTATCTTTTTGCCTCTACCTCCTGTATTTTTTTAATTTTATTTTTTATTTTTTATAAAAACAGTTTTTATTACAAAAGGTATAGCATACACAGCTGGTCATTGCCCATAACCCTGGGGCCGGCAGCGTATAATAATCACGTAAAAACAGAATAGTACACAGCCTGTGTGCCGACATCCCGGAGGCTCAGCGGCGATTGCAGATCAAGGCGTGATGCTAAGACCAGGAATACGATCGTAAGGCAGTGTAGTCGACTGTTTGGTATTTTTCTTTTGTAAAACCAACGACAACCACATAATTGGAACATGCAAAATAAGAAGAGCAGAGTCAAATAATAGTCACAATTGGTGCATCAAATAGGAAGAAATATCACAATAAGGACGCATCAGTAATTAACGCAGGAGCCTTCCCACCGGTCGAGCACGTGACATAGCTAATTCAGCAGTTGGAGAGTCACACAGTTCACCCCTGTATACATTCCAGTGACCCCACTTCCTGTCCCACACCTTAGGGCAACCCCGTACCTTGTATACCGTATTTTCTGCAATCATGCATCGATCCATTTCAGCCACCCATCACACCACCAAGGGTCTATCTCGGGAGCCCCATTTCTTTGCAATGGAGCGTTTAGCTAATAAAAAACCCAGAACTGCCCATTGTAGTTCCTGAACATGAAGGTCGTTGGCACCTCAGACATCAAGGACACATGGCCTCGGCAATGGTGGCAGTGGTTTTCCCAAAGAGTCACTCATTTTCGTGAGGACGCGGCCCAAAAACTCCTGCACCCTCGGACAATCCCACAGTACGTGAAAGAAGGTGCCAGGTAAGTTACAGCCACGCAGGCACAAGGGGTCAGGGCGCCGCCCAATTTTTGCCAAAGTAAGAGCGGACATGTAAGCCCTATGTAATACCTTCAACTGAATCAGGCGAAACCTATGGCAGATAGCCGATTGTCTAGGGGACATGAGGGCCGAACGCCAATCTTCCTCATCGAAGGGTCCTAGGTCCGCTTCCCATTTGGCCCGCAGTGACGGGAAATAGTTGGGGAGGTTATAACACAGTTTTCGGTAGGTGTAGGAGATAGCCATTTCAGGGAGCGGTTCAGATAACAATCTGTCCTCTAGGGGGGAAATAGGAGGAATTGAAGAGAGGTCTGGAATGGCGGACCAAATGGCATGTGAAATTTGCAGATAACGAAAGAATTCTGTGGATGCCAGGGAGTACTTAGTCTGAAGAGCACTAAAAGACAGGATGGAACCCTTGTGAACCAGATCTCCCACCTCAGAAATCCCTATCATGTCCCAATTGTCGAATCCCTGGGAGAAGCAGAGGGAGCCCAAGCATTGCAACAACCACAAGGGGGTAGCTATAGAGAGTTTGTCAGCCCATCCCAAACCCTTGTTGGCTCTCTGCCACAGTGTAACTGTGTGAGCCATGGGGCCGAGGTATCTATGTTTAGCGGGCTTGCTATAGAGGGCTCCTAGATAGCCCTCCCGACCAGTTTGAGTTCTATCAAGGAGGAAGGCCGGGTTAAGGGGTGAGCCGTGTACCCAATGGTTGACAGCCATCAACTGTGACGCCCAATAGTAGAGGCGGAGGTTGGGCAGGGCAATGCCTACGTCATACCAGCCTTGAAAAAGCTTAGAGAGGGCAATCCGAGCGGCACCACCGTCCCACAGTAGAAGACGAAGCTCCCCTTCAACCATGCGAAAATAGGAGTCAGGGATCAAGAAGGGGCAGTTTTGTAGGGCATATAGAAAGCGCGGGAGAGCTAGCATTTTGAACAGAGCCGCTCTGCCCGGAAGAGACAGCGGGAGGGATCGCCAATGTGCAACGTCACTGCGGAATCTGTGCAGGAGGCCTAATAAATTGCGATCATGAAATACCTTCGAGTCAGGCGTGATATAAATGCCAAGATACTGGAAGCCGTCAGTGGCCACCGTAATGGAGAACCCCCGGGGCAGTCGGGGAGTGGGGCCATGCAACATATATAGCGTGGATTTAGTCCAATTAATCAAATAGCCCGAATATTTGCCATGTTGGTGAGGACATGAAACAAGCTATTAATGCAAGACCGAGGAGAGGACACATAAATCAAGATGTCGTCGGCATAGAGGGAGATTTTGTCCGTCACGTCGTCATTCCACTGGAGACCTCTGATGGAGACGTCCGTGCGGACCCAGTGTGTGAGGGGCTCGAGGGTAAAGGCGAAAAGCAACGGAGATAGAGTACAGCCCTGCCTAGTGCCCCTGTGGAGGCTAAACTGGCGCAAAGTGTGGTCGTTGACCCTGACCTGGGCAAAGAGGTCCGTGTACAAGAGCTGTACCCAGCTAATAAATTGGGGTCCAAAGCCAAAGCGGGCCAGGACCTCGAAGAGGTACAATCAAGACCCTGTAGCTGCGTCAGCCACCTACTTGCACAACCTGAACGCAGCCTGCAACAAACTAGCCCCCACAAAAACCTCTAACAGGAACAGAAAGCATCCTTCCGCCCCTTGGTTCTCGGAATCCCTCAGATTGCAGCGCCAATATTGCAGAAACTTAGAAAGGCAATGGTGCCGACATTATAATAATGCGGACAAGATCAGCTATAAAAATGCCCTTTCCAACTACAAAAAACTGATCACATCCGAGAAAACCACTTACTATACTAACCAAATTAACCAGGCCAAAAACTCATCAGGAAAACTGTTCCAGGTAGTAATCCTCCTCCACCCCCCTCAGAGGGATCACAGGACCTCTCAGATGCACTGGCCAATTTTTTCGAAGATAAGGTCAGAGCCATTTTGTCCACTTTTGCACCTGACCCTTCCTTATCCCTTACCGAGCACCCTACGACAAATAACACTCCACATTTCTCAGCCTTCGAAAATATCACGAAAGACACGGTTCAACCCCCTATCGCCCGAACCAAATCCGGATCACCACTCGATCCATGCCCCCCTGCTGTTCTCAACCTTATCCCTGAAGCTGTTGCTCCGTTACTCACTACGATCTGCAACGCAATGTTCACATCCGGCACCTACCCTTCAGTATGGAAGGAAGCTATTATCAAGCCGCTACTCAAAAAACCCAGTCTAGACCCTTCTCTCCCATCCAGCTACAGGCCTATTGCATGCCTTCCTTTTCCGGCCAAAATCTTTGAAAAGATCATGAACCAGCAACTGTCAACATATATCCACATAAACAACTTATTGGATGACACCCAGTTCGGGTTCCGTCAGGGACACAGCACGGAGACAGCACTCCTGAAGGCGGCAGACGAGATTCGATCCACTATGGACAGTGGAGGAGCTGCAATCCTCATACTTTTAGACCTGTCCGCAGCCTTCGACACGGTCGACCACGCCACGCTGATCGACCGTGTCGCGGCCATAGGAGTAAGGGACAAGGCTAAGGAGCTTCTTGCCTCATTCTTGTCAAACCGCCCACAAACGGTGAAGCTGGGACAATACACTTCCCAGACCTTCTCCCTGCCTTGTGGTGTACCACAGGGATCCTCGCTAAGCCCGACACTGTTCAATATATATGTGTCTGACTTAGCGAGGGTCATCAAATCCCACGGGATTTCTCTCACCACATACGCAGACGACACACAACTGGTGTTGTCCGTATTTGATGATGGCCAAACAGTAGCGTCAAACTTCCAATCTGGTATGAAAGCAATAAGCTCCTGGATGTCATCAAACTGCCTCAAGCTAAATTCTGATAAAACAGAAGTGATGACATTCGGGAGACTACAACCAATCTGGTCTCCACAATGGTGGCCCCAACAAATGGGACAACCTCCAGAACCAGTAGTTAAGGTACGAAACCTGGGAGTCATCTTTGACAACAAACTGTCCTTCCAGCAGCACGCAAACTCAGTGGTCTCATCTGCCTTCCACACCTTAAAAAAAAATCAAAAAACTCATCCCGTACCTACCATCTTCCGCAGGCAAAACTTTAGTCAGCACGCTAGTCTTTTCCAAAACCGATTATTGTAATGCCTTGCTTCTAAATGCACAACAAAAGGTCCTCAATAAACTACAGACTGTACAGAATGCTGCAGCTAGGACCCTGCTACGCATTCCCAAATTTGCATCTGTCTCCCCCTACATCCAACAGCTGCATTGGCTGCCGGTAAGGAGCCGCATCAAATTTAAAGCCTTGTGCATAGCGTACAAAGCGATTCACAACCATGGCCCCCTATTTCTAAAACAAGCCTTTCGCCCACTCGAACAGCAAAGAACATTGCGTTCATCCTCTGCCCATCTACTAACAGTCCCCCGCACAAGAAGGGCTAACTGGGGAGACAAACGCTTCACCGTTGCCACAGCGAGACTGTGGAACACTCTCCCTCTCCACCTTAAGTGTGCACCAACTCTGCTCAAGTTCAGAAAAAATCTGAAAACATGGCTATTCCATGCCTAGTCCCCTTTTCCGACGGAGAGTTCTGTGACACAGCGCCGAGACACCCTTGGGTATTTGCGCGCTCTAAAAATCGCCAAAAATAAATAAATAAATAAATAAATTCGATCGAATAAAACGTCATCATAGCATCAAGGGATAAAATGGCCGCATTCTGTTGGATAATGGATTGACGACTTATGACATTGTTGGCTCTGCGCAGATTCAATGCCGTATTGCGGCGCGGAAGAAAACCGGACTGATCATCATGGATGAGAGAGGAGAGCACGAGAAGTAGTCGAGTAGCCAACAGCTTAGCCAGGACCTTCGCCTCCGCGCTAATTAAGGAGATCGGCCGATAAGAACCGCAACTATCAGGTGGTTTGTTCGGCTTGATGAGTACAACAATGGAGGCCAGTCGCTGAGCTAATGGGAGGACAACATCGTCTCTGCTTCGTAGAAACATATTTCGCAGATGGGGGAAAGTCTCTCCGGCCATGCCCTTGAGGAATTCGACAGGGACTCCATCCGGGCCCATAGCTTTGCCGGAGTTGACGGCGAATAGTGCCGAAGTAAGTTCTTCCACCGTAATATCAGCGTCCAGGGTCGCCCTATCCACATCAGATATGAGCGGAAGACACATCTCCGCCAGGAGTTGTCTAGATTCCTCAGGCGTGTAGGAAGGACCCGCTGTATAAACACTCTCCAAGTGGTCCGCAAAAGCCTCCGCAATATCTTGTGGGTCATTAACCGTGACTCCGTCCGGTCTAACGATGGAGGATACCCATCTAGAGCCCTGATCCCAGCGCTCAAGCCAAGCAAGCATTTTCCCAGCAGTATCTCCGAATTCGTAAACCCGATGGCACGAGTGGAGCAGGCGGGCTCGCGCCCTCTCCTAGGCCAGCGCTTGGTAGGCCAGTTGTTGTGTACGGAGGCGGGCAGCGGTGTCATCGGTGGGAGCGGTGTTGTGTGCCATTTCGAGATGTACGAGGTCAGATTCTGCCTGGAGGATCTGTTCATTATGTTTATGTAGGTAGCCCGTTTTCAGTGTCATCGCCTTGCCCTTTACGACCGCCAAGTACGCCTCCCAAAGTGACACTGCAGAGTCAATCGAGCCGACATTTTCAGAGAAGTAAAATTCGGTACGTTCAAGGAGAGCGTCTTTAATATCAGGTATTTGCATAAGCCAGGGGCTAATACCTATAGGGCCCCAAGTATAGGGGCGATGGTAGGTCAGGTCTACACTAAGGGGCGAGTGATCGGAGATGCCACGTGGAAGACCCTGCGGTCGGAGGAAGAAGCCGAGATCAGCTGTGGGGCAGAATAAATAATCAATGCGGGACATGCTTTTGTGTGCGTTTGAATAATGTGTTAAATATGATGAAGTCGGGTAACGGTGGCGCCATATGTCTACCAGCCCCATGGCTTGAGCAAGGTCGGAGAGGTCGGAGCGCGACCGATGAGAGCTGCGCTTAGGGCTGCGATCCAGGTCGTCGCACATCGTGTTATTAAAATCGCCGCCAATCAGTAGTGTACCAACAGGGAGGCCCAACATGCGAGTGCCTAGCTCCCTAAGGGAGTCTTGTACGAGTGTAGGCGGAATATAGACGGAGACCAAATTCAGCGGGCGGCCCTCCCAAGTAGCTTCGACAAGCGCAATGCAGCCCAGGGGGTCACCCCACGTCTTGGAATGAGTAAGTGCCAGGCTTTTTTTGATTAGAATCCCCGTACCGCGGGATCCAGAAGTGAAGCCCGCATGAACTAACAGTGTATATCCCCCCCGTTGGAGAGCCCTGCAAGTGTTACCCACTAGGTGTGTTTCCTGTAGCAGGACGATATCGGGGGAGTGGCGACAAAGGTATTGGAGGACCACACTCCTCTTAATCTTGTGACTCAGCCCATTAACATTCCAGGACAGGATCGTGAGGGTTCGAGAGTGGGGATGCATCTTCGTTATGGACTAAGGGGGCCATCGGAAAGGAGAAGTGGAAGTAGGGTTGGCGGGAGCCCAGTGCGGGAAGTCGGAGCAACAATGTGGAAGAAGAAGCTCACAAGGCCCTAGGGGACCAGGCAACCTTTGGGGTGAACAGCTAGTTAGCTTGAGACCTATAGTGGGTCGAGAGTCATGACCAATGTGATAAAAGAGGACTCTGCAGAAAAATTAAAAAAACAAGGAATACAATGACAATGCAATAACACCATAAGAAACCCAGAGCCCCCCCCCCCATCCATCCCCCCTCCCTGCACGCGGACTTGAAACTATTCACACCCCAACTAGGCAGAGTGCCTGTCGCCCTCCCAACCATGATAGGGATACTCGGTGAGCCGGTGACACCCCCCGCCTGACACTAGTAGTGAAGTGACCATCAAATACAGGAAGAGATAAAGCGTCATACAGTTTCCAGTGCCACAATCACATTTCAAAAAGAGTACCTGGTAATTAGTCAGTGCGGCCTCGACTAGGGCCGAAGAATACACCATCGGGAATCAGGAGCAAACAAGGTGCGGAGATCCGCCACGCCAAAGCGGTCCCAGCAAATAAGTCCCTTTGAGAGGAGCAGGTCCGCCGATCAGTACCCAAAGTCAGCGCATGACCGAGTCCCCAGGGCAAAGGGACATCAGTCCCCAACATCGTTGACACCGGTAAAGAGTTCCTGGCTGCCTGGCATCTGTCCAGCGCGTGCTTGATCATCTTGGTCGTCATGGGAGTCGCAGCGTCTCGGAGACACTCCAGCACGGCGCCAGCCTTCCAACCAGTCCCACACCTCCTCCGGCGACAAGAAGAACCACGCCTTGCTGTCATGTTACACCCGCAGTTTTGCTGGGAAAAGCATGGAATATTTAATTTGTTTATCACGTAGAGCTTTCTTGGCTTCCAGGAAGCTATGGCGCCTAGCCTGGACCTTCATGGTGTAGTCCGGGAACAGCGAAATACGGGCATTATCCATGAGAAGAGATGGGCTGCTTGGAGGATGGCGTCACGGTCGTGAAAATTGAAAACCCTAGCAATAATAGGTCGGGGGGAGCCCCCGGCTTGGGTCTGCCTCCTGGGACCCTGTGCGCCTGCTCAATGGAAAAGAAGCCTGAAAACCTCTTCGGGCGGAGGTGGGTCGTAATCAGGTTTTCCACAAAGAGGTCCACTGCTGGCTCCTCCATCCATTCCGGAATGCCCAAAATTTGAATATTGTTGCGTCGCGCCCATCCTTCATAATCATCCAGGAGCTCGCTCATTTGTTGCTGTTGCTTCTGGAGCTGCTCCACCTGCCGCTGGAGGGTAGAAGTATCATCAATCAGGGCCGCAGTTTTAACTTCCACGTCCTTGACCTTGGAGTCCATTTTCCGCAGCTCAGCCCTCAGCAGTGTCACCTCTATATTGACTGAGTCAATCCGCATCTAAAGGGAGGATCTGACACCAGCAATTGCCTGCATAATGTCCTCCAGGGTAAGGGTCTTCGCTCTGGCAAGGGGGACGCAAGGTTTTGGGGTCTCAGGGGAGGCCGCAGATTTATCGCCACCTTTAGTGCCCCAGGAGTTCTTGTTGAGCTGCCACTGGTTGGAGGGACTGTTCACCTTAGTCGACGCCATGAGGAACAGAGATGTCAGAGAAGCGGCGTGCAAAGTTCAAAGGGAGTCAGAGTGTAGCAGGAGAAATGGCCGATAGCGGAAGAGAGGGCGATACACACTCGGCTCGTTAGTCCAAATTCAGCGGGCAAATCAGTACCCAGAGAGTGGCAAGCACTAGAACTTCCAGCAGGCAGCGGCCACAAATAGGGCTCAGGAGTGGCACGGAGGCACAAAGGGGCACTTGTGGAATCCGGGCAAGCGTCAGGAAACACCGCTGGGCAATTATGGCCAGGGGCCACCACATCCGAAGTTGACACAACAGCAGAAGGGCAGATCCGGGCCAGTAATGACAGCGGGAGCTCCTCGGGGCACCCAGGAGGGTCAGGTTGCAAGCAGGGCCTCAAATAGAAGGCAGCCAAACAAGCCGCCTCACATGTAATAACCAGCGTGGTACTGTACCTGGGTCTGATTGTAGTGTCAGTGTTGCCTATTGGCACCGCGCCGTCTTAAAGTGCAGCACCTCTCCAAATGCGTGAATGGCCTCAGCCACGAGCGGCCACAGCAGAACGGCGTTACAAGGGCCGGGGTCAGGTATTGGCTTATGCGGAAAGGCAACACGTTGCACTCTCGGCTGCAAAGGCTGATCCCAGATGCCTGCAGCGGTAGGGGGTGAGAAGCAATCCTGGAGGTGACAGGTGTTGGTGCATAGAGGCACCGCAGCCAGGGTGATGCGTGGGAGACTAAGGGCAGCGCGGGCCCATAGCGGCCGGGAAGCGGGTGGGACTAAATGCCAGCAGGGCACAGCAGTGGGCAATCGGGCACAGCAGAAGGTCGAGTATGCCCCTAGTCTCAACAGGAGCCTTGCATCAGACGTACCTCATCCGGTGCAGGGGGTCGCTGGACTGCGGCGCCCGGGCCTCCACCGCCCTGGTGAGTGGGCAACAGCAGGACAAAGCCGAGACGAGCCGGAGGCCAAAGGAAGGCTCAGGAGATGAGCGCAGCCCAGCAGCGGTTCCGCTGTCCGCAATGGCAGGTATGGCACAGCGGGTCGGGGCTCAGGCGAGAGGCAGGTGGGAAAAGGCACCGAGCGCCTGCAGCCACAGGCCCAGAAGCCGGGGTGTTGCGTAGGCGGTCCCCAGTGGAGGAGGAGTCGTGTCGTGCTCACTCGGGGCAGTGCGGATCGGGCAGGGAGCCGGCCAAACAGTCGCCGTCAGCCCGGAAAAGCACTCGAAGGGCTTTGATGCGTTGCAGAAGGGTCAGCTCCTCAACTCTGCCGTCGGACGAGGCAACAATAGCGGCACAGCTAGTTACGGAGTCGGAGCTCCGATATGGGCGTCATCTTGTCCTCAGCCGGGCCTCCGCTCCTCAGACGTGCTCCGTTCTCGTTCCAGCAGGAACCAGGACAATTGTAATGCCAGGGCAGGCACTGGGGTCTGCTCTGGCCCCCCGTGTTTTAGGGGGGATCTCAGGTCAGGAAACGGATGATATGTGGCGGATAAGCAGGCAGGGGTCGGGAGCCACGTTAGAGAGTGACCATCCCCGCCGGCTGCTAGCCACGCCCCCTACCTCCTGCATTTTTGATGCTGTGCTGTATTTCGTTTTTGCTGGTTTAGATGCTTTGGGCACTTTGCCACCGCTGTTCAGTGTCAAAGTGCAAGTGCTCCCTGTGTAAATTGTTATTGTGATTGGTTATCCATGATTGGCATATTTGTGTCACCAAGAAGTCCCTAGTAAAGTGCACTGAGTGTGCCAGGGCTGGTGATGACAAATGCTACTAGCGGGCCTACAGCACTGATTGTGCCACCCACATGTGTAGCCCTAAAATGGAGTCTCAGGCCTGCCACCGCAGTGCCTGTGTGCAGTCTGTGAACTGCCATGTCCTCCTGGTCAGTGTCCCCACTGACCAGGCCTAACCCTTCCCTTTCTGTACACATTGGTCACCCCTATGTAAGGCCCAAGGTACCCCCTTGGGCAGGGTGCAGTGTATGTGAAAGGTAGAGCATGTACTAGTGCAGGTGACATGCTCTGGTAGTGAATTACAGCCATTTTCGTTTTTCACTATTGTAAGGCTATCTTGCCCCATAGATTATCATGGGGAATGCTGGCTACAGTGACTACCAGCATATCTTCCCATAGGAGCAAGATAGGACATAAAAGTCTGGTATCCCTGACCTCAGAATTTAATAACACATCTTTTAGGAAAGGTTGTTTTTAAATCCTGTGTTTGAAAACAGCACTTTTAGAAAGTTGCTGTTCTTTTGTCTGACCTCTCTCTGTGCCTTGGCCTGTTTGTAAATTGACTGTCTGGTTTGAGAGTGGCAGAGGCTGGATGCCCTCAGGAGGCTGGCTGAGTCAGCCCTAGGCTGAATGACAGCATCTGCATCTTGAGTGGTGGGAGGGGATAGCACCTGGGCCTGAATAGGGCTGTGCCTGCTTCCCACAATGCTGGCTCCACCTCCCGCTGGATGGCTGGCGACCCTGCCCCTCTTCCTGAAAGGAAAGGAGAGGCCAGGAAAACAAAGTGCTCAAGAAACACCCAGAACTGGTTCAGACCGGGCGCAGAGTCCTCCTGCGCAAAGGGATCAAAGACTTTCAGGGGTATAAGTACAGGGCCACGGACTACAGAAAATTAGATCATCTTGGAATCAAGAAGGAACCTCTGCCGAGGTGAAAGCTGAAAGGGAAGACTGTCCTGCTATTGCTCTGCTGGACTGACCTGCTGTTGCTTTGCTGCCAAGGAGAGGGGAAGGACTTTGCTTTGTGCTGTGACCCTTGCTTGAAGGAAACTCCAAGGGCCTGAGAAGAGCTGGCTCCCTGTTAAGAAGTCCAAGCAACAAAAGGACTTCACCCCCAGCTTCCCTGAACTCTGCTGAGAGAGTTCTGTCCTTCCTAGAGGGCTTGGGCCAGTTGTGGTGCCTCTGGAAGTTGTACCTGTGTTGGGAAGCTGGAAACCAAGATTTTAAAGACTTTCTGCAAATTTCATTGCATCGCTCGTTTGCGAAGCGCATCCCCGTCAGTGCGAGGAAATTTCCGCCGCTACAAAGGCCGAAATTGTCGCAGCTCCTGTTGCCGCTGCCAGAGTCATCGCATCTTTCATTTGCGGGACGCACCAGTCCGGTGCGGGAAGATTACCATCGCTGCGAGTATCGTCACAGAGCCTGTCGTCACTGGGTGAGATCGTCGCACCGCATGCTTGCGGACCGCATCACGTCACTGCGAACATTGTCGCCGAGCCATCACATCGAGGACCTGCAAGAGGAAGATCGCCACTGGACCGCGCATCGTCGCCCCGGAGATCGTTGCAGCCCCAAAGATCATCGCATCGTGCCTTTGTGAGCTTTTTCACTATGGAACCTCCGCACCGGGATCCATTCAAGGTATCGCCTCCCTCCCCATATAGACCGGAGCCACCACAATATGCCTGCTACATCCAGCGGGGTTGTCACATCGCCTCCCAAGGTCTCAGGAGTGACGCATCATCACTTGTTTTCCACTGCACCAGCTTCTGTTTTGGAACTTTGTTGCATTAAAAGGTACTGTTGGCTAAACGTGGCACAACTGTGCACTTTTCGCGCAACAGTGGATTATTTTATCGCAACTTTAAGAACTCTTTTGAAACCATTTTCTTGAACTGTGTATGTTGGATTTTTTTTCGTTTTGGTCTTGTGTAGTATAGTTTAAAATACCTTTATTTTACTAAACTGTTGTGGAGTCAGTTTGTGGTGTTTTCACTGTGTTACTGTGAGTGTTGGTACAAATTCTTTACACATTGCCTTCGATAAGCCTTGTCTGCTCATGCCAAGCTACCAAGGGGGTGAGCAGGGGTTATCTAAAGAGTGTATCCTCCTTACCCTGACTAGAAGCAAGGGTCTCTATTTGGACAGTGGTATCTACCCCGGCCAACTAGAGACCCCCAGTTCGAACAATACATATCTCATCTGAGTGGATGTCTGACTGTATCAATGTGTCTGTGGATGTCTGAGTGGCTGCTTGAGTGTATGGGTGAGTGGTTGTAAAGACGTGTTAGTGGGTGTGTGAGTAGCTGCATGAGTGAGTGAGTAGCTGAGTGTGTGGCAGTATTGGAGAGACAGTGGGTGTTTGAGTTGCTATATGGGTGAGATAGTGGTTGTGTGAGTGGCTGCCTAGGTTTGTGAGGGTGTGTGTGAGTGGCTGTATGGGTGACTTAGTGGCTGTGTGAGTGGCTATATGGGTGAGTAAGTGGCTGCTTGAGTGGATGTTTGGTTAACTTAGTGGATGTGTGAGTGGCTGTTTTGGAGAGTTAGTGTCTGTGTGAGTGGCTGTATGGGTGAGTGAGTGGTGGTCTGGGCACTTGTAGGGATGAGTGAATGGGTATGTAAGTGGTTGAGAGAGTGTTTTGAGTGGGTGTGTGAGTCGTTGCATGGGTGTGTCAATAGGTCTATTGAGATGCTGTTTGGTGAGTGACTGTCTATCTGAGTGATTGCATGATTGATTAAGTGGGTGTGTGAGTAGCTGTACAGGTGATTATATGGCTGTGTAAGTTGTATGGGTAAGTAAGTGGTTTTATGAGTAGCAGTATGAGTAAGTGAGTGGTCGTGTGAGTGGCTGTGTCGGTGCGTGAATGAGTGGATATGCGATTGTTTGCATGGATGAGTGAGTTGGTGTTTGGTAAGTTGTATGGATATGTGAATAGATATTAATTGTTCAGTGGGTATGTGAGTGAGCACTGGAAGGGGGTGTGAGTGGGTGTTAGAGTCGTTATGTGGATGATGTAATCAGTGATGTCATTTGAGATGTCATACGTGATGACATCAGTGATGTCACTGACCATGTCATGAGTGATGCAATATGTGAGGTCATAAGCAGTGCATAGCGGGAAGCTTAAGTTATAGTTAGCTCAGGTAATTTTAACTGCTGAATTTCTATGGTTTTGTAAGAGTGACATTTGAGCCTACCTATAACATCCCTGTAACCTTCATATTTTTCAGTAAATGACTCCGCTTTAAAAAAAAATCTATTTCCTAACTATAACATCCCTGTAACTTTTTTTCTGTGAATTTCTATGGTTTTTTAAAGTTAATTCCTAACTATAACATCCCTGTAACCTTTGGCTTTTTCATTGAATTGCTAAGGTTTTTTTAATTCTATTTCCTATCTAGTGGAGAAAGAGAGCGGGCCTCGACAAGCTCTTAGCAATCCCGCTGTGTGAGACTTGCTGGAGGTAACAGGAGGTGTTCTTGGCCCCCAAGGACCATCAGCATAAAGGAGACTTCATACCCCAACCAGTAGTGGACCAGAAGGTGCTTTTGCAGAATGGTGGCAAAAGGAGGTGGTGCCTCAGATTAGCTCTTAGCAATCCCATTGTGTGGGGCTTACTGGAGGGAACAGGAGGGGCTCTTGGCCCCCAAGAACCCTCAGCATCAAAGGAGACTTCATCCCCAAATCAGTAGTGCACCAGAAAACGCGTTTGCAGAGCGGTGGAGAAAATGCACTCTCAGTAATCCTGCTGTGTGGGACGTACTGGAGGCAACAGGAGGGTTAGTTGGCCCTCAAGGACCCTTAGTAGCCAAAGGGACTACATCTCCTAGCCAGTTGTGCACCAGTAGGCCCCTTTACAGATTGGGTTAGAAAGACGGCAGGGCCTCTGATGGCTTCCCCTGAGGCTGGCCTTTATTTAACTGTATTTTTATTAGGGGAGAGGAGCCACATGGCACCCCTCTCTGGCCCCATCCCCAGGGTATAGCCTTTTTCATAGAGGGTGGGGACGTACAGCCCCACTCCCAGTGCTCTTTTTGGTACACTGGGGACCCTGCCCCCGGAGCCTGGCCATTTGTTCTGGGTGCTCCAGGGCACTTAGTCTACAGGGAGCCTCAAGGCCCCCGTGGTCTTTGCTGGCTCCCTACCTCATGCTGTAGCCGTCATTGCTTTCGCACACAGGGAGCTGCTAAACATGCAGCCTCCTGTGTGTGAGAGCATTTTCTGTTTCTTTGCTCGCTTTTCAGCGGGCAGGGAAACAGACAAATGCTCCGCTTCCTGCAAGTGAGAGTATTTTCACTGCTCTTGTTTGATAAAAGCTGGCTTGGCGGGAGCAGTTAAAGCTCCCAACAAGCCACAGCAAACAGCTATGTCCTGGGGGAGGACACCCCGGGAGGTAACACGAGCCAGCCCTGGGTGGCGGTCATCAGGGCCATGCATGTCTCTAGGAGGAGGGCTGTATGGCCTTCCTCCTTTGATACAGTAAGGCTTTTCTCAGGGAGGTGGTGGTCCCCAGGGCAAAGAAAGGCCCCTGAGGAAGCCCGCGCTCCTCAATTCCCATTTTAGTAATACAATTTGACCCTGGGGATGTGGTGGTTCCCAGGGTCCAGGGGAGTCCGTGAGGCTTCCCATTACACCTAAAATAGACTTGTGAGGTGGTAGTCTCTGGGGGGTGGCAAGGCCCCCCAATTTATTTCACAATAGCACCAGAGGATCAAGCCTACCAAGAGGGCTAAACAATGCAGAATGATGGGAGCCTGCACTTTGTTTTTTATTTTTCATTGGAGCGTTGCTCAAGGGAAATCATTTCTCTTAAAAACTTTTTTTGCCCTGGCGGGGTCTCTCTAAAACCAGCCCCCTCCCCAAGAGGCCTTGGGGTCAAGGTATTCCTGCCCTTTCCCCTTCTTTTTTTAAACATGTTTTTTTGGGACACCGACAAAGTCAAGTCCCAAGATTAAGCATGGGCTGAAAATTCGTTCCGCTTGCGGAATTTGTGGATTTTCCGCGATTTTGCGATCCACGAATCTTGCGAAATCGCGGTAAAATCCACGAATCAGCGGTGACGAATTTTCAGCCAAGTACTTACAGGGTTACAGCAGCAGGTGCAAAAGTTGAAGCTAATTTTTTGTAACCTTTTCAAAAGGGTTACAAAGAAATTAACTTCAACTTGGGCACCTGCTGCTGTAAGCTTGTAAGTGCTTCCTGGCGCCTCGTTGCCTACTTGCAACTATTCTGTGACCCTTGAAGCAGGGTCAGAGAATAGTTACAAGTAGGCAATGAGGCGCCTGTCACGAAAATTAAACCTCAATAGGAAGCACTGACAGATATAAAAACAAGCATTTGCAATGCAATAGGTCTCGCATTAGGAAAGTTTGAGCTATTGGTCTTGTAAATTACAATTTTTTTAATTTATGTGTTGGTTTTGAAAATAGCTAAATTAATAGTTTTGTCATTTACAATGCCAATAGTTATAACTTTCGCAAATGTGACACCTATACCATTTGTAATGCAACATGTTTTGTATTTACGTGACTTAGATGTATTGATATTACAATTACAATGGCTTTTATTTTTTTTAAAATAATGAATACTTAAAAGTGATTTTAGTTTATAATGACAATAGCTTAAACTTTTGTAAATAACTTTTGTGAAGATTATGTTCAGTGTATTTTATTGTGACGAAAATCCAAGAACAGAAGTGAAATATTAACATCTTTTTGTGACATTTGTAATAAAGCTTGAAACATTGAGAGAACATATTTGAACCAGTTGTTGTTGAATGGTTGCACAGATTGATGCTGGGGTGGCGCTGAGTGGTGCTGTGGTGGTGCTGAGTGGTGCTGTGGTGATGCTGAGTGGTGCTGTGGTGGTGCTGAGAGATACTGGGATGGTCCTGAGTGATGCTGGGGTGGTTCTGAGTGGTGCTGTGGTTTTGCTGAGTGATGCTGTGGTGGTGCTGAGTGATGCTTTGGTGGTGCTGAGTGATGCTGTGGTGGTGCTGAGTGATAATGTGGTGGTGCTGAGTGATGCTGTGGTGGTGCTGAATGATGCTGTGGTGGTGCTGAGTGGTGCTCTGGTGGTGCTGAGTGATGCTGTGGTGGTGCTGAGTGATGCTGTGGTGGTGCTGAGTGATGCTCTGGTGGTGCTGAGTGATGCTGTGGTGGTGCTGAGTGATAATGTGGTGGCACTGAGTGATGCTGTGGTGGCGCTGAGTGATGCTGTGGTGGCGCTGAGTGGTGCTGTGGTGGTGCTGAGTGGTGCTGTGGTGGTGCTGAGTGATGCTGTGGTAATGCTTACTGGTGCTGTGGTGGTGCTGAGTGGTGCTGCGGTGCTGCTGAGTGATGCTGTGGTGGCACTGAGTGGTGCTGTGGTGGTGCTGAGTGATGCTGTGGTAGTGCTGAGTGGTGCTGTGGTGCTGTTAAGTGATAATGTGGTGGTGCTGAGTGATAATGTGGTGGTGCTGAGTGATAATGTGGTGGTGCTGAGTGATGCTGTGGTGGTGCTGAGTGGTGCTGTGGTGGTGCTGAGCGATAATGTGGTGGTGCTGAGTGATGCTGGGGTAGCGCTGAGTGATGATGTGGTGATGCAGAAAGGCACAAAAAGCAGTCTAACAAAGGGCAGAAGGGCAGAAAAACAAGGGAAAAACGAGTCTAACAGAGGACAGAAGGGCACAAAAAAACAGTCTAACAGAAGGGCAGAAAAACAAGGGAAAAACGAGTCTAACAGAGGGCAGAAGGGCACAAAAAATGAGTCTAACAGGGGGCAGAAAGGTACAAAAACGAGTCTAACAGAGGGCCGAAGGGCACAAAAAACACGTCTAACAGAGGGCAGAAAGGCACCAAAACAAGGGAATAACAGAGGGCAGAAGGGCACAAAAAACAAGTCTAACAGAGGGCAGAAGGGCAGAAAAACAAGGGAAAAATGAGTCTAACAGAGGGCAAAAGGGCACAAAAAACGAGTCTAACAGGGGGCAGAAAGGCACAAAATCAAGTCTAACAGAGGGCAGAAGGGCACAAAAAACACGTCTAACAGAGGGCAGAAGGGCACCAAAACAAGGGAATAACAGAGGGCAGAAGGGCACAAAAAACAAGTCTAACAGAGGGCAGAAGGGCAGAAAAACAAGGGAAAAATGAGCTTAACAGAGGGTAAAAGGGCACAAAAAACAAGTCTAACAGGGGGCAGAAGGGCAGAAAAACAAGTAAAAAACGAGTCTAACAGAGGGCAGAAGGGCAGAAAAACAAGGGAAAAACATGTCTAACAGAGGGCAGAAGGACACAAAAAACGAGTCTAACAGGTGGCAGAATGAATCCCGCCCTGCGTGTTTGTCCACGAAGATGCCACCTTTTTGTGCAATACCTCTAAACAACAGGAGTACTTTCTACTGTCTAATCAGTAACTGCTCCCTCGTTGGCTAACTGTATAGGGGCAGATTTACAATAACTGGTGCATCCCCAGGGATGCGTCAGTTATTGTGCGCCACAGCTCCACCACCCATGGTGCGCCGCATTTACATTGCGGCGCACCATGTGGCAAAAACAGCACAGATGCGTCACGCATCTGTTCAATAAAAGCAGCGCATTGCTGGAGCTGCGTCGCAAACGCGACACAGCTCCAGCAATGCTCTGGGGGGCCCTATTTCCCCAATGCTGCGCAGAATTGGCCTAAAAGTGACTGCAAGATTTCACTCAGCCACTTTTAGGAGGTGTTCCTGCGCAGGAACGCCCTCCCTTGTGCCGGAACGCCTCCTGATGGCGCAGGGCTTTACAACGTGACGCATCTCTCAGATGCGTCACGTTGTTAATACCCAGCACCATGGCGCATCTTTTGTGCTGCCGCTGCATCACAAAAGTGACGCAACTGCGGCGCAAAAGAGGCGCAAGCGGTTTGTAAATCTGCCCCATAGTGCTTTTACTACACTGTAGCTGCGTAAAGGGCCAGAAGATGTGTCTCCAGTGACCATGTGTGCCTGTGCCTGTGTTACAGGCACACATGGTCACTGGAGACACATCTTCTGGCCCTTTACGCAGCTGCTGCAGTAAAAGCACTATACATTTATCCAATGAGGGAGCACTTACTGGATTAGCCAGTAGAAAGTACTCCAGGGCAAATCGCAAAAAATCCGCGATTTCGCGGGAAAATTCGCGAATTTGCGGACTTTTTTTGCGATTTCACGGGGAAATCCACGAATTCGCAAATTTTATGGCTGGAAACACATCCTTATTGGAAGTGTTGTCAGACAATCAGATTTGAGCACTAGGACAGTTGAATCTTGGGAGGATCGCATCTCAATATATACAAAGTGTTTTTTCTCTTAATATCTCAAAACCTATTGAATGGATTTACATCTATTTACAAAAGGTCACCTACTGGACCAATATCTTTCTTTCTGCCAAATTTGGTGTCATTTAGTTCAGTAGTTTGGGCTGTAGTCATGTCTAAAATCTCAATGGGAATTAACATAAGGAAAATGCATTTTGTGACACCTCCCTTTTCTCTGCCCCTGCCTGACGGATCACCATAACACTTTCAAGACGGCAGCTGAAGTGAGTGTCACATTAGTTTTTAAACTTTCACGAGGATTCGTCAAACAACGACAAACTTATTGAAAAATGAAAAAACCCTCTTCCCATGTAAACTTGGTTCTAAGTATAACTACCTACTGGTGCTCACCAGTAGGTAATATACATGCATATTTCCTACTGGTAGGTGCCCCCAAGTAGTAATACTTGAGACCTAGTGCCCCTAGATGAAGCGTTTTTTGTTTTGCTGCGAACTATGGCTCTGTTTCATGAATCTTCACGAAGATTTCAAAAGTAGTTTGCCACTCATTTCAGCTGCTGCCTGGAATGTTTCGGGGTGATCCACGAATTGGGGGCAGTGAAAAAGGGGGGGGTCCTAAAATGTGTTCTGCTTCTGCAATTTCCCTTAGGGATTTTGAACACAACTACAGCCTGAATCTCCCAACTGACTTACACCAATTTTGGCAGGAAGCTAGCTCTTGGTCCAGAAGAGCCCTTTATGAGATTTGGTGTAAATCCAATCCTTAGATTTGTAGTTATTAAAGAAAAGATAAATGTGTATATCTAGGGATGTGAAGTCTCCGCAGATCCAATAGCTCTCATGCTGAGATCCTATCGACTGCCAACACTTCAACCAGGAAACTTTGGCAACCATCTGGGGGGGTCTCCAAAAAGGGTGTAGCCTATGTAGTTATAGGCATGGCCTAAACACATAAACTACATTTCTGTGCAGTGAACTGCTCACTTTGCATGGAGATGATCAAGCTACATACACACCAAGCATTGGAGCATTGACCCCCTTGGTTTGGGGATGCCTCTGATAGAGCGCCATGTTAGTCTGAAATTTGTAGGGGTGCATCATAATCATTGGTAGTCAGCACCCACATATTTAGAGGACTGTATTAAAGTGTTACCATTAGGAGTGTAGTACTAAAACCGCATATACGAATATGATCTGAGATGGAACCATGTCGTTTATGTAGACCAAAGTAGAGTTTAATCGAAGATGTATTTTAGATAATACAGAATGTATTAGTTTACGTATAAAGTGATGCATTAGGATTAAACGTGCACTATATTAAAGTTTGCACATGTAGATTTGCTTATTCGTGTAATGAAATGTAATGCTTTAGATTAAAATGAAATGTAATGCTTAAAATGTGATTTTAGAACTGTATGTTTAAATGTGTAAAGGCCTGATCGCATACACATTCAAGAGAAGGCCTATTTGTGATTTCTTATGTTAGCTGAATACTGTAGGCCCGAAACGTATTTTCCTTGGGAAGGCTCTTTTCCTAAGTCAAATGTAGATTGTAGAATTTGTGTTTGTGCAAGGTCGATTTTCTCACAAGCTTTCTGTTGCAGGTGCAAGGACGCATGTCTCGTTAGGCAGAATAACCATATTGTTTTAGGAGTTAGGATGGTAGGAGCAGGCACCATGGGAGTATACTGGAATGCAGATATGATACTTTAAGCGGAGAAGGTGCCTGGGACTCAAGGACAACCTAAAGGTTTGAGGATGAAGACAGAGTTTCGATCGAAAATTACAGAAGGAAGCCTTTCCTGAATGGGTGCGCAAAAGCGCGTGTTCTACTGTTTTGGGATTTTGTATTAGGGACAGTGCCCCGAGGGAGGAGAAGCAGAATAGGGTCAGAAGAATAAGAGATGAGGACTAGAGAGGAACAAGAAGGAGCATCTCAGAACGAGCTCTGTAGCTTAGGCTACTTACCAATCCAAAGTGAGTGTACTTCTGAGGAAGTCTTCACTGCTGACACCTTTTCTTTTTCCTGGGATGATACTAAGTAGGGATGCCACTTTATGTTCATGTAGGGATAGATTAATAATCTTTCTTTATTTTAGGTCAATGCAGTCCAAGATCCAAATTGGAACTGATATTGTTTTCCTGATGCTTTTAGAATTAACGCTCATTCTAATTCTGAGTCGGATAAGTCTTGCGTAGGATTATGTTTGTATTAGTGCCCATTTATTTTCTTAACCTCTTGCTGAGGTGCTTGTATGTTCAGTTATTTTTGGCTTTGTAAGAAATATCCAAAACTTACCCTTGGTAGTCAGTAGTTCCCTTGAATTAGATTGATTTGGTCATTGATAACATTGTGAATGAAAAGTGTTACTTCCCTTTACACTTCTTAGCAGACAAAAATATCAGAAGGATAGAGGATTCTCAGGATTGGTAAAATAAAGTAAAAAATTGCAATAAGAATCCGGACTCATCACCTCCATTTGGCTCACAGCATCCTCCTCTTGGAGTTATGAACCATTATCATCAGTTATTACACCATAGTAGTTGCTAATTTGTGCATTACCCCTTGAGTCTTTAACTAGGTCCCATTTTACTCATGATTCTCAGGCTCTGTTGTGTCTGATGATAATCTTGTTATCTCCTTTTGGACTGAAATGTCGACTGAAATCACAGACCCTTATCTGTATTGTTGATGAGCCAAGAATGGGGCATGCTGTTCTTGTTTTGGATACACACTTTTGATCACTATTGCCACACAGGTGTATCATCGATGAGAGAGCACCAAGTATGGTTTTTTTAGCGCACACCCTCTACACCTTTATATAATGCTTTTATAAATAAATATTTTCTAGACTATTGCTTGGAATACACAACCGTTTGGTTGGTAGCATTGTTGCATTCATATGTCTAGGAGCCATTGTTTTGTATTAGTTAAGAAGGGTTTGTCAATTTGAATAGATTTAGATAGGTAATAGTTAATAGCAAAAGTTAAAGCAGTTTTACTAAACCTATAGGCAGATGCCCTATTACTCTCAATGTTATTGCCAACAGTTGTAGGCCTGGTTGTGAATGTGCAGTGGCAATAGGTCTGGTTTTTGATAAATAATTACAGATGTTGAATCTGTTTAATAAGGTTTTACTTTGTGGGTTTATTGTGAACATAACAAATATTGCCCAAGGCAGAAGCCTTCATTAGTGATTTTTTTTTTTGTAGTTTTATACAGCTTGAACTTGACTTAAAGCTACTTGATGCGCTTTACATGAGCACCAGTTACATTATGCAAGGACACATTTATTTTATGTAGGCACAGGAAGATTACGTAATTTGCCCAGAACCACAGGATGTTGAGCCAATGCCATTGGTTAAAAATTTCGGATCGTGTGGCCTTCAAAACTTTGTGTATCCTCTTCAAGATTCGTCAAGGTTCTGCTCCTGTCTACTTGCATAATCTTGCGCAGCCATATCAGCCTGGCCGCCTTCTGAGGTAATCTAACAGTGGTAATCTTGTGATTCCTAGAATCCGACTGGCAAAAAATGGGAGGCCGTTCATTTGCATATCTAGGACCCAAGATGTGGAATGCTCTCCCGTCGGCGTAAAAACAGAAACGAGTCTTCTTGCTTTCTGCAAAAAACTGAAAACTCTTCTGTTCTAAATTTTCCGGTCTTGTGTCTCCCTCTCTGCAGTTGTTTGTTTTCTTCTCCAGTCTGTCCCTGGCGCCGGGAAACCCATTGCGGGTAGCTGTGCGCAATACAAGTTCAATAAAATAAATAAATAAATAAATAATAATGCCAAGACATAAACCTGCTTCCCCAGTTCCAAAGTCGGCATCTCTGGACGTTATGCCACATCCTCCGGATTGTAAGGTAGCCCAAAAATTTTTGGAGGGTGAACTTTTCATTGGTTATGTGCCAGACCCTTGTTAGGAGGAATTTTAAAGTACTGTTCCCATTGCCATTGTTTACTGTATTTAGCTTCTTGTACGTACTTTTCATTTTTTTAAAGTAGAAGCACCAATTGGACAATGATGTATTTAGTTACAGCTGTTTTGTGCTATATTGAGGTCTGAGTTTCCAACCAATCTGATCTCTCCGATGGGACACTGGACCACTCCACTGTCACTAACTCGAGTCAAGTGCTGAAAGGCTATCCTTGGTTTTCACTTTGGGGTGAAAATGGTAGGGTGGCCCTGGATGCCTGTGGTAAACACCCTCAATTAATACATTTAGGGCCCCAGGACCTCTAGAGGCCCTAGGCTGTCTGAACCAGTGTTAGAAATGGGGGTGACCAATTCTATGGGGGTAGCAAGGTGCCAAGCAGGCATGCCAAACTCCTGAGGACATGTGTGAAGCATCCACACAGTACACCCAGACGACACACAAGGCACACCACAAAAGACACCCACACCAATTTGGATGAAAAAGAATAACTTTAGTATTGTACTAAAGATGCAAAAGTAAAACACAGTAATCACAATGTGGCGCCAACAGGCGCCAGGACGATGTATACCAGGGGGATTATTTACAGGCGATAATGGGAAAAGCAAGGTGAGTCCATTATTTGCAATGCTGAAATAAAAACAACGTAAATAGATCATGGGTAACCCAATTGACCCTTGTTGGTATGGGCACTGAACAATTCAAAGTAGGGAAAAGCTACAAGGGATTTGGTTTGTTTACTGAGTTGAATTAATTTGATGGCATCAGTCAATAGAGTTAGTTCTAAAGAATCTAACTAGAATATACCCATAGGGTAACAATTTTTTTCAATATGGAAAACATTCAATGTCAAAAACAAAAAGATACAAGAAGCACACGGAAAAATAATTATATCTAAAAAGGTATTTATATTGAATTGATCAAAAGATTATTTCATGGGGAATCAAAAACAAATAAATGTGAGCAAAAGCAAGTTATGAACAGATGTACGCGTGGGTCAGCAAATCAGTACATAACAATTCATCAATTCAGTTATGCTTAGACAGCCATTGGTATGGGCAAACTGGGCCACCGCCCAGGGTGCCAACCTCAGAGGGGCGCAGATGAACCTGCAACACTTTCCCTCTGACCTGGAAGGAGGAGAAAAACGTGTTAAACACCTGCCCAGTGTCTACACTTTCTGTTTTCCTCTTACCCCTCACCCTCCCCTTACTCCTTCCATGTTTTTAACACACCGACAGAAGGTCCAAGGGGGGCCACATTTGGTTTCGCCCACAGTGGCATTTGTTCAAAGGTCACCTCTAATGTTAATGGGTAAATGGACACAGACTGCTAAAGCCATTTCGTGTTGCCTTGACACGACCTATTTTTCTTCAGGTTTGCATGGTTATTCCTGAGCTATCTCAAAAGCTCAGAAATAACATGTACTTATGTGAGGGAGCTAGTGTGTCATAGGCCTACTGCAGTGCCACTTTCAGACACCTCTCTGAGAAGGGTTAAGTTAGTTGGGTACAACAAAACATAGAAATTCAGCAAGCAAAGCAGCTCCTGGAAGGTGATTTAGCCAGAGGTCTAAGCAGAGCAGGAGCATCGTGAAGCGAGGAAGAGGGCGGGGCCACACTCCACTCCTAAAGATGAAAAAGAAAGCCTTGCAAGCCACTCAGCGGGGTCGACGTGTGGTGGCATGCAGAAGTTATGAATGATGCCCGTGTTGCATGGGTCGCTGGTTGCAGGGGGCAGGGGCCACCCCATGGCCAGAGCATATGATAAAGCACACAGTGGTCTAACGCAATTAGAGGTGAGACCGTGGGGCAGCCAAGAAGATTAAGCTGCGGGCACAGCGGGTCCAGCGTGGGGCTCTCCTGCCCTCTGATTGGACGTACTCAGGGGAACCTAAGATTCATCTTCACGGCTGCTGAACACGAATTTGATGCTCAGTGCAGTGACCCCTGTGAGTCTGTGGCATTATCTAAAGATGAACGCACCGGAGCAGCACGGATTTAGCAGGGATCAGAGCGCGAGGTTGACCTGCAGCCATCTTGCTCCGCGCGCTTCGCTTCCATTGTCCCGCCCTTTCCTAGTCCTGTGTGCCCACAACGCCACACGTCTGCTCTGCTATTTTCAATACGGGCACGTCTCTTCTCTTACCTTGAAGATCCCAGTGCCTATAATGACAGGGCTAGTCCTTCGTCCACTCTGCTCCTTGATCATGTCCTCCTTGGGGTGTGTAACTTACTTCTCACCTCATGTGGCCGGTCTCATCTCAGCACCCTTTGACCGCTGGCATTAATTGACCCTGTTCGCAGCTAATCTCTCTCTTTCCCTATTTATCAAACGGCGCCTGCATTAGTCATTGCCCCTTTCTTCTCCCACTCTGTTGCCTCACACTCTTCGGCAGACGCATCCTTCCTTGTCACTTTGTCCTTTAAAGCTCTGTGATCTGAGCTTTTGTGCCTGCGGTGGCCTGTGTTAGATTTAGGCTGACTGTAGTGGCCTTCAGACCTCAAAGCGCTGGTCCTGTTATTCACAGAACCCATTGATGCCACAAAGGTTTGCTATCTGCAGTGTAGATTTAGCTCCTGAGAGGGGGAGAATCATCGAACCAGGCCGGCGCCTCTGTCTCAGCCTACTTTGGCGCCTGTACACTCGTACAGAAGGGTTCACACACCAGTTTCCACATTAACTGCTCCCTCTGCAGTGCTTGCACTGACCTTTTATGGGTTCCGGCGTAGCGTGCTGCTTTCCAAAAAAGTGCTTCTTTACTCCAGTAGGGGTAACAAGCACTATACAAATGCAAACATGTTTCTCTCCACTATCCTTCTGAATCCAAATAACTGGCTAACGTATCCACCACTCAAATTACCTTCATATTTAACTATACTAAATTAACACTAATCCCTTATGGGTTCCGGAGTAGCGTGCTACTTGCAGAAGAAGCGCTTCTATGCTTTGTCAGAGGTAGTAAGCGCTATATAAATGCAATTACAATACAATACAATATCTCCACCGTGAGGTGGGGTAAAGGCTGCGCACTGTGCAGATCAGAAAAGTGGAACAGTGGTTCCCAGGCATTATTTCTGAGCTACACGGAACTGCGTGGGATAACTCACAGCTAGCATGTTACCTTATACACTGCAGATTTTTTTCAGCAGGCCTACTGAGTACCCCTCGGAACTGGTGCAAAATGAAGCCAAGAAAATTGCTAACGCCAGAGAAAGTGTGACTGGAAAGCTGCTTACTTGAGAAGTGCCTGAGGCATGTACAACTCACTTTAGCAATATCTTCCAGGCACCCTTACCTCCTTATTCCTGTAGGGGCTCTCCTGGGGCAGCCTGGAACTATATACCCCACCCCTAAAAAACATGTTTGTGCTACATGACATATCTCCGTAAGTTAGCATAAGGGCTGCAAACAACACATTGTGGAAACATGGTGTCCGTTCCATTTATTTGTTTATTTCTTTATTGTGATTTTTATGAGTAGTGCAAACTAGGCTAAAGGGCATCAGAACACTGAAAAAAATAGGAGCAGCGTGTTAGAGCAGGCATAAACATTAAACATAAACCATTAAACAGAATACAGGGTACCACCTTGGGAGGAATGTTCAAGACAAACAGGACTGGGAAGACCAACTTGATGACAGAAGTAGGGGAGACTAGAGAGAAACCAAAGTGGCATAGTAAGAAATTGGGTTATTACTTGTGAAGGATGGGAGTCCTTCTCAAGGAAAAAGTCCACAATGGTATCCTTAGTGGGAACCAAGTGCCCTACTGTAGCACTTGACTCTCCCAGAGTAGTAAGGCTGATCAGTCCAAGGCCTACCCAGCGGATACGTTGAGGTCTAGCAGACCCAATTCACTGGCTCGCACCAACAACAGTCAATACATTATTGTCCAGTCAGTGCTTTTTCTTTTGAAAAGGAAAAAGTGCTTTTATTACACACGCACAAAAACACACACACACACTCACTGAAACATAAATACTATGCATTAAATTATAAATATATACATTCAGGTAGATACAAATATCTTTGGGGACACCCTCATTATGTTACATCGCTTGTGGTTCCTGAACCCCTTAGTCACAATACTCCTCTACATAGCAGATCAAACACCACAAATGAAAGGGTGACAGTATATATCAGGAAGGCCTCCTGACTTTGTCAGGGGAGGTGTCAACAAAACCAATCATATGCTATACTTTATCCATGTACCATAAATGGAATTAATGAAAACAATGTTAATACTGAGAAGCACTCATTCTAAATGTCAACATGGCATTGAGTCACCATTACCCTCAGTAAGACTTATACATTCATAACAACCATCACCTGTGTATCAGTGACTTTGTTTACATTGAACAAACCATTGGCCCAACCGCAAGGATCTCCCTACATTTCAGCTCCCAAGAGCAGAAGCTCCAGCTTTGGGAGTGCTTAAATTGAAAGAAAACGTCTCCCTCGGTCATCATTTTTAGGCTCCAGGAGAATCAGGGCAACTTTTGAGAAACTCTAGGGAAAGGGTGGGGCTGCAGCAACTCTGCAGCTCCCCACAACACATTTTGAATACATTGGTGGCCCCTGCCCAATTTGGAGCTACCACAAGGAAGTAGAATATATTCAAAGCATCCCTTGTGGAACATTATGGAGAGCTCCTCGCCACAATTTATGAATACCCACTGATTTCTCTTCACAGCTGTTTCACACTGCATATATGTTTCAGTGTTTACTTCACTTTTCTGTGCCTTAGTCTCATCTGGGACACCTGCAGCCTCATTGATTCACTGGGGGTCGAGAGAGAGCCCCCAGGCCCCTGTGAACCCGCTGGATCCCCGTCTGCAGCTCCTGTGCTGCACAGGAGCAAACTTCTTCCTTCAGCTCCCATGGTGGTACTAGCTCTGTGGAGCTAAGAACTCCTGGCCATGGTTGTCCTCGGTCCCAGGAACCTGCAGTGCCCTTTTTGGGTTTCCTTATGATGGGGAGAGGGGACTCTTGGGGGCAGTACTAGCTATGGAGAGGGGACCCCATGCACACGTCTACCCGGAGGGATTAAATGAATAAAGATGTGCCTACCTCTGGACCCTGGCCCACAAAGGGTTTTTAAGAAATGGCACCGGACACCATGAGCTCGGGTTCAGGTTTCCAAGTCAAATCTTTAAAGATGCATATCTCTGGCCATGTTGGGCCGAATGTCTTCATCCTTGTACTGATGTTTCTCCTGGTTGCCATTCATACTGACCAGAAGCATTCTCTTTAGGTCTCTAAAGCAGCACATTTTTGGAGACCTGGATTTTTACTGCTCCCTGTTCCTTGTGTGTGCTCCTACGGCTCTCTTCTGCTTGGAAGGCATTTTCCACAGCACCTCCACAGTCAGCAAGCAGAACACCCACCCTGCTGTACTTCCTGGGCCCCATGGTCTCCTGGCCATTGTGCGGGGAAATTGTGTATAAGCAGTGGTGTCAAGAGCAGGCCCACAGAATCTTGAGTGGGGCCATCCTGGGTCCAACACAGGCTGTTTACTTAACTTGTTCCTCAGGGGGAACAAGGGGGCCGGTGCCTCTGGCCATGGAGAGACCCATGCTTGTCCTAGAAGGTCAGATGGAGTCGAATTCCCAAAATCCATCCTTTCAGGACATCAGGCAGCTTCTCCTTCCAGCTGAGCTTCCTTTCACCTTTGTTACAACCAAGTTCGGGGTCTTCTCAACTATCTCTCCCTTGTGTAAGGGTTTTTATAAGGGGGTGAAATGTTCGATGGGACAGGCCCTCCATGTCAATCCTAGGATGCCACATCATCAATCCAACCTTTTCCCAATCCTTTTGCACAGCATTCTGGAACAAACCAAAATGGTGACTTCAAGTTGTCTTTCGTAAGAGCTCCCGTTAGAACCCCTTGATAACACAACTGTCTGTCTTCCCTTCCAACCATATCTTGGAAGGCAAACCCCACCTGTGTTGGCTCCAAAGGTCTGGGCTTCTTCTTGCCCTAATGTGTGCCTTGGCTGTCTCCGATCTTTGTGGCAGGTTTTGCCTATAATTTGTACATATTGAAAACAGTACAGACCTCACTAATCACTACAGGCCTACACTATGGAGGCCCTTTCTGCTTATAAGGCCTACCCGTGGCAGTTCCAAATCCTGAAGAATCTTTTTTGATGGAGGTTACCTGTGCAAAGATACCAGGCTTTGCACAATGGTAGTCTCACACATGCAGCCCACACATGTCCACACACGCTTGTACTTATGTGTTCATGGGTAACCAGCCCAGTGCCTTTTACCATAGCTGCGCAGCAACAGCCTTATATGAAAAGGTAGACACTAGCAGTTAACAAGGTCAGTTCAATTACCATGTATTTACCATGAGTGAGACTGAGGTAGTGAGACTTGATCATGTTAAAAGTCCAAAAACAGGGTAGTCAAAACAAAATATCCTGGTGGACTAAATTGGCTAAACCCATTCACTACTGGTGTATACAGGTTTGATAAGGATACAAAACATTGATGGATGGAATGTTTGCACTAATTTCAGCCACTGGTCCTGGGTTGCTTGTGTTCCAGATCAGGGAGGACCTGACTGGGCAGTTTGGGCTGGACTGTTCCTTTTGGAGCAGGGTCAAGACTGATTTGCATAGAGCCGGGTCCAAACTGAGGTGGCATGGTGTGTAAAATATTAATGGATTGGGATGCAGCCTGAGTGATTACCAATGGCTGAGATTAATTGAAGCATTCCATCCATCACTGTTCTGTATACAGGTTTGAGCCTGTGCCAAGGGTAAGAGTAGTGCAGTGCACCAGATCGTATAGTTACCCTTTGATTATGGGTTAACATGTTTAGGTTTGGAGGTGATGACTTGAACCGTAGTCGCTAAGGTTGTTTTTTGAACGCCTGGTAGCAGATAGTCGGGTGGAGCTCCGAGGTTAAGCAATTGCCAGTTCCTGGGACAAACCCTGAGAAGGCTTTCTCATGCCTACGGGGCTTCCTATATTTTGAGGATTTTAGGCAGGCTCTTGTGAAATGGGCATGGACAGTTTCAGTGCCCCTCAGACCCGCTAAAGAATTACTGACCAGCTAGACAATTATCATATTAAAGGTTTGCCCATACAGGGTACACTTGATGTAGATTCTGCTGTGTACCTTATTTCTAAAAATGATGTGGTTTCTGCAATTTAAGCACTATTTCTCCAAGGTAGTGCATTTGCTGAAGACACCCCTCTAACAGTTTAATGGGATACTGAAGGCCCCTACCATCCCCCTTTTGTGGTCTGGGGTGTAAGGTGCCCTGACTCTCAGTACCACTGCAGGTAAATCATGGCATGTACTTGAAAGGTGGCTTCCTTAAACATAGGGGTATTATGAGTCATCAACCTCTTCTTGTTAGGGGCACCTTAAAGTACTGTTGGCCCCCTTGCCCACTTCCAGAGAGCATTTGATAGTGGGGTACACTAACTGCATGTCTGTTTCTTGTTAACTCACAGTAAGTGAGTCTCTACAGGGCTAATTTTCCTTTGTGCTTGTGCCTGTTTATGTGTACCTATTTTTATGTGATCCCTCTCCCATGCAAATGAAGGGACACCCAATTTACATTGTCAGGCTAATAGCCTTGCACCAACACAACTGGTATTACGAAAGGGGTTGCACCTGCTTCTGTACAATTAAAGTACATCCCGGGCACACAAATTGGTACTTTTCCCAACATGACCGTTGACTCCAATTATTCTGTTCTGATTTCTTATATGCATTTTTATGTTTATTTTTGCCTTTTGAGAATTATAATCAACCTCCTCTCCCCTCACCCTTGCACAGACATCACGCATCCCCTGCTGCTGCACCGGAGGACAATCCTTCCCCCACTTCGCTGCCAAATCCTGGAACGCCCTTTTCCTCCACCCTCGAACGAAAGACATCCATAACAACGCAGGCATAACACCGCCATGCCATTACGACGCTGCCATCACATCGCAAGTCGTTACAACGACTTGAGCTGGATGGCGCTAGATACTAAGGAAGAGTAGATTTACTATTCCAACACCTTCCCTACTGTTGCGTAGGCTGGAGTTGGAAAAGTAAATCATACTATTCCAAAATCCAGTGCCTACAGCGCAAGTCGTTGTAACGACTTGCGTTGTAATGGATGCGTCGTAATGGCAGCGCGGTGTAAAAAGTCTGCGTTGTCATGACGTACATCCCCCTCGAACATCACCATCTTTGACAGATTTCAGGATGGGGCTCATGACCTGGCTCTTTGACTGAAACTCGCCGCCCAGCGCCTGGATACCCTCCCAGGTGATAAGTCGCGCTATACAAGTACTGATGATTGAATGATGATCACTGTCTTGCCAATGTTTGCTTTGAAAAATACACATGTGGTGTGAGCGGCTCTGTTCCATCTTCTTTCCTTCCTGTGTTTCCATTCAGCAGTGATCATGTTCCTCATCATCCTTTCTTCTCTGGGATTACATTCCACAACAGCTTCTCGCTGACCTCCCTTCCCCAGAGGCCTCTCTTGCATCTTCAGTGTTATTCCTTTACAGTAAAACATCACTAGCTCCCTCTATTTTGCTTCCTCTTTCCAGCCCTCTCCTGAATGTCTGCCCTCTTCAACCCGGTGCTTTTATTCTATTCCTGGACTCGTGCCTGCCAGGAAGTGGGACAATCCCTGATTGTTAGTACTTTTAACTGCGTCCCACAGCAGTTTTTATAGATAAAGGAACTGAGGTCTGATGTCACACAAGGGCAAAGTGTGCAACCTGATGCACATGATTTCCAGGTGGACTGAAACAGTTAGGGATTATAATCAGGGCAGAGCATCTTGTGTGGCATGTAAATTTCTAAATTTATTATATATGTATCTATTTGATAATTGTGGTCCTGTTGACGCATATTTGGGGGGCATCGAATTCTTCCAACTGACTTTGGTTTATGGAATAACTCTTTTTATTAGCTTACATCAAAGCACATTATCGAGAGATACGAGATCTTGTTTCGAGACTGACTTTGTTTTAGGTGTGTACACTTGAAACTGTGTATGTGCAAAGTGGGTTCCCACTTGCAGAATTAGGAAAATTTCACGATTTTGCTGTTCATGATGGTTGAAAAGTTTTGAGGTTTCCCATTTACGACTCTGGTGATATTTTCTCTCGTAAATCCATATTGTCGAAAAATGCTTCAAAAAATGTCGAGTTCATTTTTTTATTTTATTTTAACTTTAGCCAAAAATTGAATATACTAAGAAAGGCCGATTAACGTATTTAGTCAAAAAAGAAATCAACTGAAATTTGTTGTTTTTCTGGTTACATCAATGTTGTGTTTTTTTACCCCACTACACTGAGGGGCATATTGCCAAAGAAGTGACGGGCGGCGGCGTTAGCCTTCTTGGCTTAATACTGCGCTCTGACACTTCTGAAACGCAGGACTGCACTGTGTTTACAACAGCACGATGCGGCCCTGCGTTTACCCCTGCGCTGGAGCTAATTACAGCTGCCTAGTGCCAACACAGGTACCCTGGCACCATAGTGTAAATGTGCCTTTGTTGTGGGGAATGATTGTTTATGTGCAGGACGTTCCTGCACATACACAGTCCTAAATGGTGATTTGTAACTCTCATGTGTGCTGCTTTGGGCAGCATACATCGAAGGTGCAACCCGCCATGTTTAAATGTATTGTTTATGTGCAGAAAAGGACACCTTCCTGCACATAAACAATCATGCATGGCGCTTTGCTGTTTTTATGTGTGCTGCACAATGCAGCGCACATAAAAACAGCACAAATGAGGAGAAATAAAGTATTTCTCCTCGTTTCGCTATGTTAAGACCATGTTTTCCCTGGTCTTAATTTTGGAGCTGCCCCATATTTACACCACTCTTGTAAATATGGGGCAGCTTCAAAATCAATGGGTGTTGCGGCAGAACACCCAACGCAACACCCATTGCCCACCCCTTTCACGCTAAGTCTAAGTGTAGCGTGAAAGTGTGCCTTGTATACAAGGCTGCGTTAAGCCATGTTGAAATAAGGTGAAGCCTGTATCCCCACCACAACGTCAAAAAAGTGACGTTCTGGTGGTGATAGGGGCTTGTAAATCAATGGGTGTTGCGGCAGAACACCCAATGCAACACCCATTGCCCACCCCTTTCAGGCTAAGTGTAGCATTAAAGGGTGCAATGCTTACAAGGCTGCGTGCAGCCATGTTGAAAAAAAGGTGAAGCCTGTATCACCACCACAACGTCAAAAAAAGTGAAGTCCTGGTGGCGATAGGGGCTTGTAAATATGCCCCTTACTTAAAAAAGTTTGCAGATGGGATTTCCCAAAACTTCCCTCAGCCCTACCGGTGACCACTGTTTGAAATGTAAACTATATCATCTAGGTCTGTTTATGCCATCACCTGTCCAGCTACGTTTGTCTCCATTGTGCTTTCGCATTCCATGCTTCTTGGTCCTCCCTTCATCTTTGACCTGTTACGCTATTAATATGTCTTACCTTTGTCTGTCACAGTTCCCTATACTTCTGCCTTCCTATGCCCTGTGTTTGTGCTGTGAGGTCTTCATCCCTTGTGCTCTAGCTGCTCAGTCTCACTGTCCAAGCAGCTCTCTCCTCTGCTTCTTTTTGGTCTTGCCTTTGACTCTTCTGCATCTCCTTGGCCCTGACTCTATTTGCCATGGGAATCTCTGCCTGTGATTGCACCTCTTTTTTAAAACGTTTTTTTGTTTCTCCTAGCTCCTGTCATCACAACGGGATTTCCATTTGTGCTACCTTTGCCTACCCTGACCGCTCTTCACTAGTCCTACTTCTCGCTCATCCCAGCTTCAAATAACTTGCCCCCCCCCCCGCTTCTTTTCCTGGCCCCACTTTCATCCTTGCTCCATTTTGTTGGTCCTGCCTGCACCTGTGTTGTGCATCTGTTGTTATCCTTCACCTTCAATATCCTGCTTGATCCCATGATTTCCCACTCATTTTCTTTACCAGTCCCAGTTGTCTATCCCTGTACTTATCTAATATGCTCCCTCTTTTGTCTGTACTTCTCAGAAGCTCTTCCATGCTATTTTAAGGAATGGCTTGATGCAGTGCTGTCTGTTAGACCTGTTGTTATAAATCATTTAAAATAATACACATTGAGTGGGCTTTGACTCCACCCAAAAGTGTATTACAAACTTATATCATGCTATTGGCAGTTTGCAGTATCAATCCTACATCTGGGAAGTGCCGCTCCTGGACTGCACGAGTGACTATATTGCATCTAAAACACAAATTCAATCCCCATATTGAGTGCCAGATTCAACTCTTTCTCTCCTTTCTCCTTCCTATACATAAAGCAATCCTTTTTGTTCCTTTTTTCAAGCAGTGCGGCGATGGATCTGGCTTAAATGTGCTAAACAGCAGTTGCGAATTCCCGTGTTTACATGTGTTAGTACTAGGTCTGGGTGAAATTTAAATTATGCCATTACGCTTATGCAAAATTCCCACAATTATACAATTATGCCACAGTGCGTAGTTATGCACCGTTTGCAGTAAACTTCAATCAGAACATGAGGGAACAAAGTGAATTGCATAGTAGGTGCACAACGTGCCACTCGCACCTCCTATAACATTCCCCCTTCGCTATGCGGCCAGGCTAAAGAAAGATTCAATGCATGTTATGGTTGTCCAAGGCGTAGCCTTTTATTTACATCACACAAGGTTATTAAAACCAAACTCAGACAAGAAAGAGAAGTATTCTTACACTTGCACATATTTTTACAAAACATGCAGTGGCATCAACAGGTAAAAAGGCTCTAAGGAAGATAAGCACATCATTAAAACTTAACCTTGACCTTCTAGGCATATCCGGACCCTCTTGTGTATCTTCCGCTGTGCACACTGTGCCAGAAGGCCCAGGGCTCAATAGCCCTCTCCCATGCAGAACCATCCTGCACCGTTCAATAAAGCTTTGCCAGGAAGATGATTGATATAGATATAGGGGCGAATTCAGGGAGGGCAAAAACCCCGCTAAAAATCAAAATTCAGCAAAATGACGGGCAAAGGAGTGTGCAGCGGCCAAACCAGACATTAGATCACCCGGAGGCCACATGGAGACAGTGTCCCTAACCCAACAAACAGCCATGTAAAGAACGCCTGTTCAAATCCACTCAGGGGTTTAGTTCGTGAGTTAACCATTATCTCATGGAACATTGCTGGGTTGAGCAACATCTTTAGGGACACAACTACACCTGAATACCTCGCACAGCGGGACATATTGTGTATTCAGGAAACCTGGGCAAGGGCAACGACCGCCATTGGTAGCTTTTACGAACATTTTAAACCAGCGACGAAAAGGACAATCTTTGGTCGCCCGTCTGGGGGCCTCTCCATCTATGTAAGTCATGCGTGCAAAATTAACACAACTGAATTAAATTTGGGGTCTCCTGACCTTCAAGCCATCCTAATCAATGGGCTGTTATCGGGTCAAAACTCCCGCCCTCTCGTACTAATTAATTGTTATTTCAACCCAATTAAGTATCAGTCCCCCCAGGCTATGGAATCACTTATTTCGATATTGGAAGACTTCAATCACGGAGGCCTGGGTCTAATCTTGGAGGCACCATCAAGCAAGAAGACAACTCTACTGACTGAATTTCTCGCTAATTTTAAGCTGCACTCCACCCACAGTATACAAAAAAAGACCCACCCTGAATGGATCACCAACCCGACCTTCAGAAATGTCTCTACTATAGATTACATCTTTATCAACGAATGGCTAGCCCACAATCTTTGCAAGTTTACAGTGGACGACAGAGAGGAAAGCGATCATAGGGCCCTCCGCGCCACATTCAATCTGGCGCGGGCACAAGCAGAATTACAAGTAGTTATTGGAACCACCACGAGGGAAGAACATCATAAAGTGCTTAAAAGAATAAAATGGTCAACCAATCTCAGTCATAGCCTGCTAGCTTATGTAGCCAGAAGGGAGGAAGAACCTAACCCAGTCCACACTAAGAACATCATCTACCTCTGGGAAACTCTGACCTCCGACTTATTGGAATGTCTGGGCAATAACCACCATTTAAGAAGTTGCCAATTCCATTCTGGGCCTCGTCACGCAAAATCGTGGTGCCTTTCTCAGAGCAAGCGTGCACTTAATAAGGCAATCAGGGCACAAAAGAAAGGCACTCAATTGTCAGGTAGACCCTCCATTGCTGCTTTGCGAACTGACTATAAAAAGAAAGTCTGGGCCCACAAAAAACTGCAGACCGAACAGAGTTGGTTGACCGTGTTCTCCTTAATTAAAGGAAATGACAACAGCAACCTTTGGCGCTTTATTAACAGTCTGACCCCCAGAGGAGCGCAAAAGGAAAACAGTGTCGCAGGGAAAGTGTGGGAACAGTATGCCAAGGGGCTGTACACCTGTGAGTCAAATTGGCCCACTGCAGGAAGCCTTGCGTGGTCCAAGGTGGCGGCGGAAATTATCGAACCCATAAGTTCCACGACAGAAGGCCTAAATTCGACCTGCCCCGGAACGTTCACAGAGGTGGAGGTACTAAAGTGCATCAAGGCCATTAGAACTGATGGCGCTCCAGGCCCAAATGGGATTCCGGCCCAAGTTCTGAAAACTGCCTCAGCCTTTTTTGCATCTAGACTTACCCCTTTATTCAACCATTCTTTTGCCACTGCAATTTTGCCATCCTCTTGGAAAGGTTCTATTTTATTCCCCATCCATAAAAAGGGGGACCACATGAACCCGGCCAATTACAGGCTTATAGCTCTCCTCGACGTAGAAGCAAAGTTATATGCCCGCCTTCTTCTCAGGGATCTGGAGGACTGGGTGGACAAGAACGGCATTCTTCCGCCCACACAGACCGGCTTTAGGGCTCATAGCTCCACCCTCGACAACATCTTAGCGCTTTCCTACCTTGCGAAGAAGGCCAATACAAGGAACAAGCCGCCCCTGTTCTGCTGTTTCATAGACTACTCCACAGCCTTTGACCGAGTGAACAGAGGCCGGCTCTGGGCAAAACTTGATTCCTGGCGGCTACCACAGGCTCTGCTAAAAGCCATAAAAGCGCTCTATGAGGGTACCTGGGTCAAGGTAAAGCTAAGTCCTACAATGACAACTGCTAGAATTGACACCAATTCTGGCCTTAAGCAGGGGTGCGTCTTGGCCCCCATGCTTTTTAACTTGTATACAGCGGACATGGGGCCAGCTCTGAAAGATGCCAACCTAGCACCCCCAAAATTGGGGAAGCTCGTCTTGGGAACGCTCCAGTATGCGGATGATACGGTGATCATGGACCATACTAGGGTGGGGCTCCAAAGAGCCTTAAGTAGCTTGGCCTCATATAATAAGGCAAATGACTTACGGATCAACGTGTGCAAGACTAAAATCGTCATTTTTGGCAAATACCCCCACAAAAAAGAAGCTTCATGGACTCTGGGGGAGCACTGTATTCTCACTGCCCCATCCTACAACTACCTGGGCACCTGGGTCTCTGAGAGTGCCACTGCAGTTAAACACCTGAAGGAGCTCAAACCGAAAACTGACAAAACCATTCTGTCGTTAAGACGCCTAAGTCATCGCTTGGACAGTCCCTCAGCAGAACCAAGGTTGACAGTGCTCAAGGCAAAACTGATCCCTGCCATCTCGTATGGGCATATAGCCCACCCGGGTGCATTTGACAAAGTGGTCAACGCGGCCCAGGCGAAAGCCTATAAGATGGTGTTAGAGGCCCCCAGATATGCAAGGAACAACAGATTAAGGCTAGAAATAGGCCTTAAGCGACCAGAGCTGGCATTACTGGGGGACCTGTTAAAATTCTATATTAGAGTATTGAAAGCACCAGAACATATTCTAAAGCATTCCCTAAAATCAATCTTTGATGAGGTGGGCTCTCCCTGGAACTCAAAGCTAGAACAAGCTATTGAAGAATTGGGATTCGAGAGAAGGAGTTTGCCCCTGCACGAAATTCCATTTTCAGCCTGGGCTCAAGCTGTTAAGCGCCAAGTCAAGATCATTTCCTTTGGGCTTGACCTTGCATCTCTGCGGCAAAATCCACTAACTCAGGCCCTGGACAAGTCATATATTCCAGGTAAACCCCAACCTTACCTGCAAGACCCAGTATCCACTTATGCGAGAAAGAAAATTCTGTACTTTCGCCTTTTGGCCCTCAGGATCGTGGACTTCAACCCCAAATGGGCCCGTACGGATGGCACCATAGCCTGTCATCTATGCAACTACCGCAGAGAATCCTGGCTACACTTGTTGTGTTGTTGCACAAAGTTGGCCAATGACCGCCATCGTTTGTTGCTTCCGATTTTACAGTACACGGACTATAGAACTTGTAGAGAGGCTTCGGACTGGTACCTCTCAGTCTCCACGGTCTGCTCGATAGCCAGAGTTGGGAAATTCATACACCAGGTAAAAATGGTACTCGACTCCCAATTAACGGTAGTGTGTGTAAAGTAAGTGGAATCCTTCGGCCCCAGTCATTTAACCTGGGCTGGTTTTAAGCTCCACGAGGAATTCATCTATCGTCAACCGCCCTTGGTGCACGAATTGATTCTACTGAACTCTCATGTTCCTCCCCTAATCAGTTGGGAAACATTGGTGCAACCTACACTCTACTCCTTTTAAAAGAACTCTGTTTTGGTCAACTAAACAGTACTAATATGTTAGTATTTTAACTTAAAGTGATATTTACTTCTATGAGTGGATGGGACACGTGGGGGGGACGGGACGCTCATCAAGTTTTTTTCAATATTTTTTACCTTTTACTGTAAAGATTTAAGTAATCATGCAGTTTATTAATAAATTGTCAAACTATTAGGAATCCAGGGCACCGCGTAGCTTACCGGCCCACCAGGTACCTGAACACAGGCAGCCCACTTAAAGTTCTAGTCAGTCCATACCATACGTCAAGTGTTAGGGCAGCGGAGTCCAGGACCACCAGCAGGTCAGCGCCCCTCCACCTGCCCGGTGTATACAAAAATCCTACCCCCGCCTGGGGAAGTCCAGTCTCTGAATCTCCATTCTTGTCCATGCCCATTTATTATTATTGGCCAGGACCTGGCCCTTCTGACAGGGTGAGTGAGTGATTGACTATGGGGTGATGTTGGCTCAGCTTCCAGGCAGGTTCCAAAGGGACAAAGAGGCCAAAGACCCTGGTGTGCTGCCTTAAATGGTCCTCCAAGTTCTCGCTGCGCCTCTAGATGATGTCACTGCCCAGTCCCTCATATCTGTACTTCCTGTGCCAGGCGGGGCTCCGACCCGTGCACAACTAAGGGCGGCCCACCCCTAGGCAGGGGGGAGGGGGGGGGGCTCCAGCAATTGCTGCAATTGCTGCCCGAGCCACGTTTTTTTATAGCACTTTTTATTTTACAGCTAAATGCATCCTCAGGTGAAAAATTGATGCCAGGCCACATTTTGCACAAGAAAATAGTGCCAAAACAGAGTTGCATTTGATGTAGATGCGCGTAATTTTGCGTAGTTTGCCCAAAAGTTAAAATAATTAAACAAAATCAAATTACAAAAGATTTCTCCCAAGCCCGACTTAGCACATTAAAACCAGACCTATTGCTTTTGTTAATTAATGTTGTTTTTATGTTATGTTTTGTGTTTGTTTGGTTTATTACTTCTTCACTTTATTTTCGCCTCTCAAGAATTTTCGGGGTGCCACGTCTCGCCCTTCTGTCTTTTCCTATCTTTGTGATCGTTAACATCTTGAATAGTACAGCCTTCAAAATTCAGAACAACATATTTTTAGAATGTAAAGAGATAAACAGTTCCTTGGAAGTCTGGAGCTCCTTCTTGAACTGGAAGATTGCATTCAAAGGCCTCGTGGAGCCCAGGGAGGGGATGAGACCGAGAGCTATTGATGCAGGAGATGAAGGGAAGGCAGACAGATAGGGGGACATTGTGTAATAGGCAGCCCTGCGAGATATACCAAAGTGATACGTGCCCAAGACGAGACAACATGAAACACACTCCGGGCCTTGGAGACAGGATGGAGTCTTAAAATGTGCATGGCACGAGCACGCATCCTCGCGCCGCCGCCGCCGCGCGGAGAGCCGGGCATCTGGCAGGCTGATAACAAGCTGAGAAGCTTTTCACATCAGGCGCTCCTGAAGGGCACTGAATGTGCAAGTCTGCACCATGGGAGGAACATGGCATATCACAGGCAGATGGCACGATAGCAAGTTCGAGAGGAGCTGCTGCAACAAAGAACGCGAAGCAATAACCAGAATGGCATTGGGGGGCAGTAGAAAAGGCTCAAAATGAAGCATGGAGACAGGCAAGTGTGAGCTGACCATTGAATCGTTGTGGCCAGTTTCAGCTCAGCCGGCTGGCTGCAGTAGAGGCTTTGGGGCTGGACCTGAGCATCAAGGGAGCACCCACAGGCGTATGCTCTTTGCCCCAGAGGTGTTCCCAACACTCCTGAGCTGCATCGCTAAACGAGAAACTTTTCCAGAGCTGCACTGAGAAGTTCACCTTCTGTGGTGCAGGTCATCCACCTTACGTCACCTTGTGCACAGCATGCATTTCTGCACAGCTCATGTTCACTGTGTGCAGGGCTGCACGAGGGCCTTCCAACAGGCCATCGAGGCTTCCTGCTGGGCTGCTCCTGCAGTGCCACAGGTCTCGAATACACAATATTGTATGCACAGCAACTTTACCATTGCCATAACTATATTTCTCCTTGTTATGCAACTGGGGAGGCGGAGCATTTTGGTTCATTCCTCAGTCTACCACTAATGGTAAATCTGGGAATGCACCAAAATCCATGGGTGGATGTATGGGAACATCCATGCTCTACCATATGATGCTTTGCACAACCTTGTATTACTCCATATATACCAAGCCATGCAGGACCACGCAGGGCCACGCAAGGTGGCCTTGCGTGTCTTGGTAAAGATAATTCTAGATTTTGCGTCACAAACCCTTGATAAATATGGGCCCAAATCTACAGCCATCCACCTGGTGTAGCTACAACCCAACAGATGTCAATTATTGACCATAGCACATGATAGCCCAGCACACTTTAAACACAACTTGTAACAGTCTTAGAAAACAGTTCAAAAGGATCTAGTTCCATAGACGGGTCGATGTTCAATTTCAGTTTATTTTTTATTTTTCATTCTTTAAAGACTTTTGAAAGCATCACTTTTGGAACCACCAACGCGTTTCGTCCCAACCAGGGACTTCTTCAGGGCTTGTAAAGTAAATGTAGGCTATTCAAGTTGATAATCTTTCATTAGTTCACAACTGGTAATTATTAAATCTCAATGAAAGAAGTATTCTATTTGGTAACCTTTCAGTTATTCGCAACTGGTGATTATATAATCTCACTTTAGAGCGTTTCCTCATGTATTGAATATAGTCTTTAGCAGGTGGGAAGTCTTTTTTACGAAGCAGTGTCCCGGATATAGTAGTTCGGGTCCCGCAAAAGAAATCCTCGGTCGTGTCCGCTTCACAGGGTTCACCACTGTTCCAAAAGTGATGCTTTCAAAAGTTTTTAAAGAATGAAAAATAAAGAATAAACTGAAATTGAACATCGACTCGTCTATGGAACTAGATCCTTTTGAACTGTTTTCTAAGACTGTTGCAAGTTGTGTTTAAAGTGTGCTGGGCTATCATGTGCTATTAAATTGTTGAAGGTTAGGTTCTTTGAATCTGCTTTTAATTCAAGGGAGTATAGGGAATTGTGCTTCCAGCCCGTTGTGTGCACCTTTTTTTCTTCACTAAAATTGATAGGGACTTTAAGACTAGTGCTGGCAAATTATGCTTTGATTCCCATTCCTTGTTTTTGTATCAATTATTGACCATCCCTGGCCAAGGTGAAACCACAAATGCAATTTGCTGGTGATGAAATGCGGGAAGATCAGAACAAGGGTTTTCAGAAAAGGAGGCCTGAAGGATTTGAGCTTGCTACAGCTGGGCTCCAACTTCCAGATCTTCTAAGGAGTAATACAACCTATGACTGATAAAGGTGTTTATTGCCGGTGGAATTCTGCCAAGCTCTTATTTTTGCCATTTGGAAAATTGCAAAGGTATCTGCTTTAAGTTCACCCTCACTAGTGCACTGCTTTTTGCGCATTGCGCGATAATTGTCACTGTATTCTGACATCATTTTCAATAAAATCAAACGAAGCGAAAACGGAATCCATAATAAAACAGCTCATGGTGAATGCATTATAACAGTTTACAGTATTGTTTTATTTCATTAATGTAGGGGAAAAACCTCGAGCTGACCTTGGTTTAACATGCAGCGTTTGCTGGATTGTGAGCTCGGGTGGAATATTTTCAATGAACTGCGATCCGCGCAACTACTGCCAGTCATTGATTGACGTGAGGTAATGGATGGATACACTGAGGCTTATTTACAGGCCTTTTGCGGCACATGTCAACAGCCGGAGGGGTGCCATGTAAAGATTCATATCTACAAGGCGACAAAAAAACACGTTGTATGTCTTGTTATGGCTTCGTAGATGTGGAGTAAGGCAAAGCTGCACACGTCCCTGCATGCCTTACTCTGTGATAAATGGGCATTCCATGGGCGTGGCGGTGGGTGTTCCAATGCAATACCCATGGATTTTGACACATTCCCAGATTTACAAGATAGCGCACATTTGGAATGTGTCAAAATAATGCGCCTACCAGGGGTAGTGTAACGAGGAGAAATACCTGTTTCTCCTAATTTTTCCCTCTTTCCCTATGTGCTGCATTCTACAGTACATATAGAAAGAGGAAAACACCTCCATGAATTGTTGTTTTGCAGATAGATGTTCTTTTCTGCACAAAAACAAACATTACTACAACACAGACCCCCATGCACCATGGAGCAAGAGGCCCTGCGTTGGCGCACGGCAGCCATTTGTGCACAAGCACAGTGGAAAAAGACAGGAATGCTTGCAGCATATCTCATAGATACAGTGCATTCCTGCCCTTTTCTTTTGACACAGGGCAGCACAGTAAGAAGCCTTGCAGCGCTGCCCCGGTCCAAAATGTTGTACATGAGGCCCACTGCTTCTTAATCGTTTTTGATGGTCTTTCTAAATGCTGTGCAGTGGCTGATTTGTGCTGATCGGCTCAGCTGAAATGAAGCTGTGAAAAAAATTATGTGTTTGGGCAAGACAAATTCATTTTTTCCCAGAGGGGCTGTTATTTTTTATACTCTTTTCTTCTGTATATATGGGTATATTAATGTTCTACATCCCCTAACAAGGGCACCCTTTGCCAAGCATATGCTATAACCACCTTAACTTAAGAAAGGCATTTTCCGTTTCCTGGCTCTCATTAAAACAACTTTGTTTTTGCACTGGATCGCTTAGTGAGATGTTTGTGGGCTTTTTAGATGTGTATTCAAAGAAGACATCCTTTGCAGAAAGGCCAATTCGAGTCAATACCCTTTCTTGGCACTGGATGTTGATTATCTTCTTAAAACCTTAATCCATAATTATGCTTCATATGAACACCGCACTCATTTTCAGGTCTCACCTATTTAATGTTAGGTGATGTTATGCTATGATGTGTTATGCTGAGCTATGATGTATGTTGTGCTATGTTCTGCTGTGTTATGTTATGTTGTGCTATGTTGTGTTATGTTGTGCTATGTTGTGTTATGTTATGTTGTTTTGTATTATGTTATGTTATTATGTGTTATGTTGTGATATGTTGTGTTATGTTGTGCTTTGTTGTATTATGCTGTGTTGTGCTGTGTTATGTTGTGTTGTGTTATATTATGTTGTGGTATAGTATGTTGTGTTATGTTATACACAGTTGTAGAGCACGCTATCGCCTGGGAGGGTATCCTTGGCTGATCAGGTGTGAGTCTAGCCAAACCTAGGGCCTCATGGCATTCTTCGAAAAGCCAAGTCTTCGGCTTCTTGTGGAATTCAAGAAGTGAGTGTGAGGCATTTATGTGTGGCAGCAGGTTGTTCCATGCTTTTGGAATGATGCAGAAGACGGCTCAGCTGCCGCATCTGTTTTTCTTTATGCATGGGATGTATGTAAGCAGGAGTTAGGATGAGCAGAGGTGTTATGTTAAAAATATTTCTAAAGCTTGTGGCAGACCACAGGAAAGGGGGTTCCTGGTGCTGATCAGGAGTAAGACAAAGCAGCAGAGGGGAGAAGAGCAAATTTAACCTATTCTGAAAACGGCCAGGCCTTCAACTGATTCCGGAAGCTTAAATGATTTTGTGTCTTTCTTAGCTTAGGCAGTATAGAGTTGCATAAGGTCGGAGCCAGAACTCAAAAAGAACATCCTCCCCTTCTGGCTCTTATGCAGTGAGGTATACAGGCCAGGTTAATATCTGTGGAGCGTAAAGCTCTAGTAAGTACATATAATTGCATCAAGGCAGCTAGACTGGGTGCTCCTTGCTTGTGGAAGATTTTATGACAAATGCATAGTGCTTTGAACTTCACACTTTTCTAAATTCACAACCAGTCAAGCTTACTGTTAGACCTGGCATCCTTGGTGTGGTTTCCCCTGTTTTTTTGCCTCTACCCCCTGTATTTTTGACTGTGTGCTCAACTTCATTTTTGCTGGTTTAGGTACTCTGGCCCTTTACTACTACTGATCAGTGATAAAGTGCTAGTGTTCCCTTTGTAAATTGTGATTATGATTTAAGAGATTGGCATATTTGATTTACTGGTAAGTCACTAGTAAAGTGCACTATGTGTGCCCAGGGCCTGTAAATCGAATGCTACTAGTGGACCTGAGGCGCTGGTTGTGCCACCCACATAAGTAGTACTAAAACATATCTCAGGCCTGCACATGCAGTGTCTGTGAGTGCAATTGTACACTGCCATGTCAACCTGGCAAGTGAACCCACTTGCTAGCCCCAAACCTTCCCCTTTATTACATGTAAGGCATCCCTAAGGTAGGCCCAAGGTACCCCCATGGGCAGGATGCAATTTATATGAAAGGTAGGACATGTACTGGTGTGTTTTACATGACCTGATAGTGAAATACTGCCAATTGCATTTTTCAGTGTAGTAAGGACTAGTCCACCCATAGGGTATTATTGGAGCTGCCTTGTAACAGTTTACAAGTGTATTTCATTTGGGAACAGCTAGAGATTTGAAGTTTGGTCTCTGTGACCTCAAGATTTTAAAATACATCTTTTTTGTGAAGATGATATTTTAATGATGTGTTTGAAAATGGCACTTTTAGACAGTGGCCATTTTCTTGCCTCTGCCTGCTTGTGGAATTAACGTCTGGTTAGACTGATAGGGGCTTTTTTGCACATTCACTGTAGCCACTCACACAAAGGAGCTGAGCTGTGTTCTGCATAACCTAATGGGTCTTTCTGAGCTATATTGGTGGGAGGAGTTGTCACTGACACCTGAATAGGGTTTTGTCTGCCTTTCACAATGCTGTCTGGCTTTCTGTGTGGCTGGACTCAGGAATACAGAACTGGTTCTAGTAAGCTAGAGATACTTTCTTTGAAACTTGCACACTTCAAAGGCTGAAAGTAGTGTAAGTAGTGGGTCCCTGACCCCAGAACGATAGAACACTTCTGGATTAAGAGGACCCTGCCAAGAAGAAGAGCTGAAGAACTGCCAAGGGGAGTACTGCACATTTGCTGTGTGTCGCATTGCTGGGGTGATCAGTTGCTGCTTCTGTCTGTGGACAGTAGGGAAGGACTGGACCTTTACCTTGCTTTGTTATCCTGCTTAAGAAGATTCTCCAAGGACTTGACGTAGAACTTGCCTCCTGTCAAGAAGTCTCAGGGGCACAAATACTTCACTTGCAGAATGCCTGAACTACACTGATGAGAGTTCTGTCCTGCCTTGTGGTGCCAACTCTATATCTGGGCCCTTGGAGGTTGTTTTGCTGCTCCTGTGGCTGAAAATCCACGCATCACCCTATAAGCACCGAATTTTTCTCTGCAAGTTGCCGTGTGGTTGAAAAACGCACTCACCGCCAGAGTTGCAGTGAAAATATTGATGCCGCTCCTGTCAGTGGCTGAAGAAACCACTGTAGCCCAAGTACCAAGACTCTGAAGTCCAAAACTCCCTCTCTGACTCCGATGCAGGTCCTGCTGTGTGGCTGGAAACATTGGCGCATCACCTGTCTGCTGTAGCAAAAATTGACAAAGTGGCTAAATTGCTTCTGATCCATACAAGTATATAAACTGAAGGGGGTTCCTTTATCTTAGATTGCTTCTGCACCAACCTGGAGATCCTGGATTTTCTCTTGCATTTCACCTGTGCTCAAAATCGACATTGACACTGGGCTTTCAGTAATACACCTATGCATCATCTCCTTCCCAGTAAGGAACAGACTCATAACCTCCCCTGGAGCAAGGAACCAATGTATCACCTTCCCTGCACCTGTTTTCGTCCTGTAAGTTTGATGCCTCCCAGGTACTTGGTGCTAAATGTGACACATCCAGTTTTCTATGGTACATATTTTTTTGCCTTTTAAAAGTCCAATTTTTATATTTGTTTGTTGGATTATTGTCGTTTTGGACTTGTTTTTTTTAGCTAAGGATACTTTATTTTACCAAACTGGTGTGGTATCTATTTGTAGTGTATTTACTGTGCTACTGTGTGTTATATAAACATGCTTAACATATTGCCTCTATATAAGCCTGACTGCTACCAAGGGGTTGAGCAGGGGTTATTTTAGGAATGTAACTCCCTTATCCTGACTAGACAGAAGGGTCCATACTTGGACAGGGTACAAACCTGCCAACGTAATTCTCCCATTCCTAAAATTTACCTAAAGGTTGAGAAGCCAAGCAGAATTTAGGGAGAGAGAAAAGAAGCCTATCAACAGAATTTTGGACAACCTGAAGTCGGTTCAAAACAGATCTTGTAGGGCTCAGATATAGAGTCTTGCAGTAGGCCAGATGAGAAATAATTAAGGATGGTAAAATCAGTTGAGTAAAAAATCCCTTGATGGATTTAAGACTTCTCAGGATCTAAAAACAGTGGACAGCTAGAGTACTAATTTGGTTTTCAAAAGATAAAGTGTTATCCCTCCATACATCAAAGTTTTTACCACAGATTTAGGTTCAGGGGTGACCCTAGCATATTCTGTGAGCAATCTAATACTTGATTCTGTTCTAGAAATGTAGCAGATTAGTCACATATTTCTCCACAAATGTGGATGCAAATGGCAGTAGAGAGATGGGACTATAGGTTTCTGGCCTAGTAGCATCTACTGAAGGCTTTTTAAAATAGTAATACCTTAGCATGTTTCCATGACGCTGGCACCATCTCAGTGCTCAATGAGAGATTTTGCCTTAGCCTCATGTGTTTTAGCTGTATGCTGGAATTTGTTTGTGCTGGTCTATATGCTTTGGGCACTTTGTCACTGCTGATCAGTGCCAAAGTGCACGTGCTCCCTCTGTAAATTGTGAATATGATTGGTGTTTCCATGATTAGCTTCTTTGACTTACTACAAAGTACCTAGTTCAGTGGACTGTGTGTGCCCAGGGTATGTAAGTCAAATGCTGCTAGTGGGCCTCTAGCACTGGTTTTGCAACCCACACAAGCAGCCTTGCAAAAGGTTCTCAGACTGTCACTGCAGTGTCTGTGTACAGTCTGGTACTGCCATGTTGACCTGACAAGTGCACCCACTTGCCGGGCCCTAACATGCCCTTTTCCTACATGTGAGTCACTCCTAAGGTAGGCTCAAGGTACCCCTGTGGGTAGGCTGCAGTGTATGTGAATGGTAGGACATGTCTTGATGTGTGTAACATGTCCTGATAGTGAACTTCAGTGAATTTTGTTTTTCACTATTGAAAGGCTATCTGTCCCATAGGACATATTATAAATATAACTTCCCATTAGGACAAGATGGGAAGGTAAAGTTTAGTATGCCTGAACTCATAATGTAAAGATGCATCTTTTAGAAAGGATGTTTTTTACATTCTGTGTTTGAAAATACCCCATTTAGAAAGTGGGTATTTTCTTGCTTAGCCATCCCGTAATCCTCTGTTTGTGGATTGACTGTCTGGCTTTAGAGTGACAGGGGCTAGGGAAGTGCATTCCCTGTAGACAGCCAGTGGTGCGATTTAGGTGTGTCCTACATTCCCTGGATGAGTCAGGGCTGGGCTGAATAGACCTGGGCAGCATTTAGAGTAGGGGGAGGAGATTTCCTTTAACCTGAATGGGCCTGATCTGCCTTACACAACACAGTCTCCATTTCCTGCCGGGAAGCTGGACCAGAGAGAACAGAACTGGCTTTGACTGAGCACAGAGACTTTCTACTACAAGAGAACAAAAAGAAATGGAATATAAATATCAGGGCCAAGACCCCAGAACTCTAGAATACTTTTGGACTGAAGAGGAACCTCTGCCAAGGAGAAGAGCTGCCCCTTTGTTATGTGCTGTCTTAGGTTGGGCTGCAGTGGCTGTTTATACTGTGGAGGGGATAAAGAGTTCAAGGGCTTGAATTAGAGCTTGCCTTCTGTTCTGAAGTCTCACGGACACAAATACTTCACCACCAGCTCCTCAGAACTTCCTTGTTGGGAGTTCTGACCTGCCAGGAGGTGCCTGCTGCTCAGATGGGCCTCTGGAGGTTGTTCTTGGGAGCAGAAAAAGAGATGCAACTATGAGAAGTGCAGCACATCAGCACCCGTTTCCGACGGATCTCTGCTGTGCCGCTGAAGAAAGGGACTCAGTGAATGCCCGCGGCTGAAGGAAACGCCACACGGCAAATTTCGTGCACTGATCTCAGAAGTCCGAGGTTACCGTACTGATTCCGACGCAGACCCTGCTGTGTGACTGCAAAAACCAATGCATCCTGGGGCAGCGGCTGCAGAAACCAACCCAGCGCTGTTGTCGCTGCATCGAGAACAGATGAATCCCTGATCCCCACGCATTACACCAGGGCGCCAAGTCTACAAGGACATAAGGGCCACAGTTAGAAGCCGACACATCACCTACACGCACAGTAAGAACCCACCGCATCACCTCCCCTATAGTAGGGAACCAATGCATCACCACCCCTGCGTGGCAGCATTACCTCCCCTGGAGTAAGGAACCAATGCATCACCTTTCCTGGGCGTAAGGAACCGATGTTGCATGATTATGGCACATGAATCATGTTGTGAGAGCAGATGATACTGGCTACAAAGATCATGTATACATTAAAGAGGGTCAAGCTCAGTGAGCTTCATTGTGGAACTCCGCAGATTAGGTTACAGGAGTAGGGTGGCAGGCTGACTGACTGAGTCTTCCCAGTCAAGAGCAGGTCCATTGGAGCAAGTGTCCTTGGATTCAAATGTTATGTAGATGTTGAATGAAGATTGGATGGAAGACCATGACAAACGCTACGGAGAGGTCCAGGAGGATGAGGGTCAATCTGTCTCCTTCGTCCAAAGTCATGCGTAAAAGGCAGTTTGATGCAGTGGTTGGGTGTGAGACCAGACTGAGTGGTGTTGAGGAGTTGGTGGTCGTTGAGATATGAAGTGAGGCTTTTATCTGTCTATTGTTGTAGACCTATTGTTTGCAATGCCAATATTTAGAGTGGGATTTGGTTTTTCCCATTGTCTATTATTGGTTGGCTGTCTTTCCAACCTCATTTACTTGCTTCTTAATCAAAGGCTTTCTTTCCCTTTTATGTTTGTTCCTCTACTGGGCCTTCTGATCAGGCTATTGTTCTCCCTGCACGCAGCTCCACTTTGAGTGTCTGTGCCCTCAGCACCCACTACCGACTGCAGTTCAAGGCCTGGTGCCTCACTCCGCTCCAGTCTCGTCTTCATTCTGCTTGATCCTCTTGGAGTCTCCTTATTGCATTTGGCTTTCTCTGCCCACTCTGTTCCTGCCCTTCTTTCTCCTTCATTGTTCCTTAATTTATTTTCCATTCAGTGTTTTTTTCCTTTCCCATTGTATCTTTTATTTTTGCATCCCTTCTCTTAGCGCAGCTGCTGCCCCTACGGCCCCTCCCGCATGTTCCCGATCCCGCCTCCCAGCTGACCCGCCCTCCCCGACCCCTACCTAATGGCAGCCAAATGCCACTGGTGTGCCTTTGCAAGCCTGCCTGCACTTGTCCACGGCCGGCCCCGACCAGCACCAGAGACCCTGGCCCTTCGTCCCATCAACAATACAGTCGGTTGGACCTTTACGCACTCAACACTGGCCACGACAACAAAAACTGCAAGCTATCTTCATTGATCAGCACATATTGTCCCTTCACCTGCGATACTGCCACCACTCCGACTTCTTTGCCAAGACCCAGCACCCACCCCCACTCCCCAGCAACAACTCTCCTGCACCCCAAGCCCTGCAATGCATCCTCCTCAGCGCCTGCTCCCTTCACAGATTTGCTTCAGAAATCTGGCACTTCTCGACAGCACCAGTCCTGACATCGCCTTCCTTACCGAAACCTGGAGGTATGCCACCTCGGGACCTGATTTCACGATCGCCATCCCGAAGGATACAAAATCATCCAGAAGGACCGTCCCAAAGGAGGCAGCCATCACTCACAAGTCAAACCTCCGACGGAACACCTACACCGACCGGTCTACAGACTTAATAGAATACCTCCACTTCAAGATAAAGACCAACCTGACCACCACCCTCCGAGGGACCCTCATCGACAGGCCCCGGAACCTGCGCACCTTTCTCTGACTCCACCACCAACATCATCGCCACGCTGAGGTTCCGTGAATTCTGAACCCGTTTCATAAAGGTCATGGTTCCGTTACGAATTTGATAGTAGCGAACTGTAACTAGTGAGTGCGGCAAGTACGAGTGATTTCGTCATGTTAGACCGATGGATTCACTACGTATTTAGGGATTTTGTTCTGAACCCTTGGGTTCCATTTTGTTTATGGCAGCCATTTTGTGGTTGCCGTCACATAGGCCGATGACTACGGCCAAACAAGTCTTAGGTACACGTACACGTTAGCTTGAGGTTGTGCTGACTTCTGAATGACCCGAGTGAACTGACCCCGTTGCCTGAAGCTGACCTTGCTAAGCCAGTTCCTTGCCCGGTAGCTGATCAAGATTAAGGATCAGAGAGCAGGATATTGTAAAGTTTTGTATGCACACACACACACCCCTTATCCTACTTCTAATCTGTTTCTGTTCCTTCTTTTATGGCCTGTTTATGGTATGGGTTGTGGTCCTTTTATTATGGGTTTGTCCGGCCTGTTCGAGAAATAATGTTGGGCTTTCCTGTGTAATTGAGGTGGGCTGGACAACTGAAAAGTGGGTTTGTCGTCATGCGATATCTTTTGCAATGTTACCTGTGATTGGACAAATTGTAAATAATGGGTGTTTGTCCGGAATGTGATTTTTGGCATAAAAGACGATGTCTCGCCATACAAATTTGAGCAGTCTCTGACTAACCTACTTGTGTCGTACTTCATAGACTTCTGTTCCTGGTTGCAGCCAATAAATTTGATCTTTGACGTCACCAAGAAGTATTCCGTGTCTCTGTATTCTAAGACAGGTAAACCCGAAGACTTTGGGAGAGCCCCTGGCACTGCTGGGTTCCAGGACCCGGTTCTTCAGTTGGCGCCCAACGTTGGGCGACTTCAGCGGTACCGGTCCAAGCCTGAAGATCATGAGGAGCTTCGTGAGGAAATTCTGGAAGAGGGCCCCCACTTCATCGACCCCTGCATGTCGAACGTGGACTGAAGGTTTTTGCTGCGAGGCTTTCCGCTTTCCGACGGCTACGAAGGACTGCTGCCCTGACTGTCGCCATGTCTTGGACCCTTCGTGACGATTTGTATGGCGAGACAATAAACGGGTCTTCTGGTGACGTGATTGATACTTCATTAAGTATAAGTGGGTCGCTCCCAGTCCTTAGTTTTGGGTTTCCCTTGGATCTTTGATTTGGTACTTGCAGGCACCAAAGCTGAGGGACTCGTATATTTGCGAAACTATCGTTTTTGGTTATCCCTTGAAGTTTGAAGCTAGATTAGTGAGCGAAGATGCCTGGTCTTAGCAAAATTAGGAATTTGTTTTGTTGTAGTTGTAACAGGGATTCCCGATTGGAGGACTCGTGTCTTTTACCTCCGGTTGGAACTCCGACTTATGAGCTCTATTCTAAACATGGCGTGGGCCCCATTACGTTTAATGAAGTATGGGTCCGTTACACTAGGAAAGACGGTGTCTTAAAATGGCCTCAACATGGTAGCTATGACACCGAGATTTTAGATAATTTAGAAGTTAAACTATTTAAGAAGAAGGCCCTGCCGGCGATGTTTGACTCTTTCTGCCTTTTGGCGTAAGGAATACAAACAGAGAGCAATTAAACAAGCAAAAAGAGATAAAAGAGAGAAGGGTATATCAATAATGCAAGCTGCTAGGCAGTTTAAAGAAAATGAAGAAGATCAAGCGAGTGAGGAGTTGCATAAGCAATATAAAATGGTCATCGATAAATGTTATCCAGCTTTGCCTCCTCTTCGACAAAGTGCAATGAAGGACCCTGAAAAGGATCCTTTGATGTCACATTTGTTGAGTTCACCACCCACTTATGTGCAGAGTGCTACGGCACCTCCGCAACCTCCAGCTGCCTCTGGTTGTTGCTCAGCTGCCAGCTCCTCTTCAGCTGGTTCCTCCTCATCTGGCGCAGCCTTCTCTAGGGCCGCCGACTTTGCTATCAGTTCCGCCTCAAACTCCTATGACTTTTTCTCCTGTACTTGCTACTTCTTCTGCTACTAGTCCTACATTTGTTTCATCTCAGTCTGCTTTGTCTCCTGTCCTTCTGACAACTTCTCCTTCTATTCGACAGAGAATGACTGATACTGTTACTGGTCTTTTGTCTCCTTTCTTTGGGTCATTGAATGTGACCCCTGTTTCTGCGCGTAAACAATTACGTAGCCAGCTTCCTGGTCCCGAAGAGCGGGCAGTGTTAGATCATTTGGCTCGTAAATGGGTTACTAAGTTTTTTGAGATATAATCTAGAGTCGGTTATGGATGTCTTCCGTTAACGGGAAGCACCGAAGCAGAGGTACGTCTTTGATATCATGTGTACTTTCTTCTGTGAGGAATGGGAAGATAGTGAGTTGGGTCAGACCCCATTGGAGTTACTTGAAGTACAGTCCGAGTTTGCGAAAGGGACGATAGTGGGTTCCGATGTTGAGAAAGCAGTTGGGACGTTACTTGTTTTTAGGAGCGTATTTCCTTCTCAGTCGTTGTTTGAGCCTGATCCTTCTGTTAGGAGAAAGGTGAAGCAGTACCCCATGAGAGAAGTTCCTCCGGTATGGAAAGATGAAGTTGTGGCTGATGCCGTTAATGGTGTTTTGGGTGTACCAGCTCATATTCAGCGTGTCTGGGTACATGTTCCGTGGAAGAGAGCTGAAGTTTTGGCCCTTAAACAGACTCTACCCGACCCCCGCAAGAATCCTGCAGGGTATTACAAAGAGTTGTCACAGACAGCTGACGCGTGCATCATGAATTTGGCTGATATAGACATGTTGTTTGGTAATGTGGTTCCTCAACCTTTGTGGGGAAAGATTTGTCATGTGGATCATGCGCAAGAGTTAGGTGATACATGGGCGAATATTGTTCTCGCGGATGGTCTTCAAGGTGGAGGGGCTAAACCTGAGGCTTTAGTTTTGGAACTTTCTGGTGGGATTATTAATTATATGAAGACTTTGATGCCTGCTATGCGAGTGAATTGGGATAAGTTAGCTGCATGCAAGCAGAAGAAAGATGAAAGTTTGTCTGATTTCTTCACTAGGTTTGAAGAGACGTTTATCGATCACAGTGGTCAAGATATGAGTACGGAAGGTGGCCAAAGGTTGTTCGTGGATAAGTTCGTTCATAATTTACTTCCCGAGTTGTGTAATAAGTTGAAGGATTCAGAGAGTTCATGGGCTGTTTCTTCGTCGGCCCAGATATAGGCTACTGCGCAATATTACGAGAATAGAGATAAGGATGAGAAAGAGAAAGCAGAGAAAAAGACTAAAGATTTAAAGACGAAGGTTCTTTTGTAACAGGCGTTTCCGCCTCGTTATAATCAGCGTGAGTTTCAGCAACCTCAGCAGTTTCAGAGAGGATCGCAAAGGCCCGAGTCTGTGCAACAGCGAATTCCAGTAGGCCCTAATCAGTGTGCGTATTGTAAAGAAGAAGGGCACTTTAAGAATAGTTGTCCGGTTCTGTTACAGCGTGCGAATGGTGTGTCTGGTGTGAGAGGTCGAGGTGTTCAGCAAGCTCCTAGAGGTAGAGGACGTGGAGTGTTCCCCCAGAATGCACGTTCCTTTCCTCCACAGAATTCTATGAATTGTTTTGATCAACAGAATGTTGCGTCGACTCAGTACTATGCTGCTGATTACTATGTTGAGAGTGAGAATGCTGACGGTAATGATTGCTAGGACAGCCATAGACAAAGAGAGGGAGTAGTGTCAGTTCCAGTAGATCAGAGCGGACCTTATGTTGAAGTGATTACATCAGGTGTGTCAGAGCCTTTTCTGTTGGATACTGGTGCGGCGAAGAGTTCTATCATGCACTCTAAACTCCCTGGCGCACCTTTGTCTGGCTTAACAAATGTTTCGGTAGGATTCTCTGGCGCCCCAGTTCGTAATCTAGTTTCTAGTCCTTTGTCTCTTTCTGTTGGACCTTGTGAATTGGAAGCACTCCTCATTCTAACGACAGGTTGTGATGAGAATTTGTTGGGATTGGATTTGTTGAAAAGATTGTATGCAACATTGCATTGTTCTCCTTCAGGAGTACAGCTTACATTGGGTAAGAGAGTGATCTCTCCGATGTATTTGTCTAAAGATCGGCTTCCATTGGAATTGCGTTCTCTCCCTGATACTCTTTGTGCAACTGGTCCTAATGACGTGGGTATTTTGGAGATTCCACCATATGTCGTGACGCTAAAAGCGAATGCTAGATTACCAAGTATTCCACAATATAGGATTTCTAGTGATGGTGAAAGATCTATTTGAGAAAGATGTGATAGAGGAAATGAGAGGTAATGTGTGCAACGGTCCGGTTTTGCCTGTCCTGAAATGTACTGATTCTTCTCAGCTGCCTGTGTATAGGTTTGTGATCAACCTTCGAGAAGTGAACAAGATTGTTGTACCGCAGTTTCCTGTTGTTCCGGATATTACTGCTTTGTTGACTATGATTCCTGCTTCGGCTGCTTGGTTTTCGGTGATTGATCTGAAGAATGCTTTCTTCAGCATCCCGATTGCTGAGGAGAGTAGAGATATTTTTGGCTTCTCTTTAGGAGGCCAAAGCTTCCGGTTTAAGCGCGCTCCTCAAGGCTATTGCGAAAGTCCATCCATCTATAGTCAGTCTTTGAAAAAACTGCTTGATAGGATTGTCTTGCCTGATGGTGCTGCTCTTATTCAGTATGTAGACGATTTGTTAGTTGCTGCTGACGATGAGGAGATTTGTAAAGAAGCTACTCTTTCTTTGTTGCGACATTTGTCTGACCTTCATCATAAAGTGTCACCTTCGAAGTTGCAGTATTGTCGACAAGAAGGGACCTACTTGGACATCGTGATGGCTGCACGGTAGTTCGACTCCGCCGGCCTCCCTGCCCAAACTCATCTATCCTGCCCAAAAACGATAACATTTTATAAATGAAGGTCTGCTGATACTTACCACCCGTCCTGGTGGCTCCGGCGTTCAGTGGGTCTGCAGAGGCGTCCTCCCAGGAAGTGCGGCCTCCGTGGTTTGGAGACCGGGGCTTTGCCTTCAGCGAGTAGCCGCAAGACGGTGTCGGCGGCGGCCTCGGGTGGAGGATGGAGGCCGGTCGGAGGAGGCCGTTGTGCGAAATAGCCGGAGGCAACTGAACGCGCCTGGGAGTACCGTCCGGTGATCCAGAGGTGAGGTGCGGCAAGTTGTGTGTGGGGGACGCCGTGTTGGTGGCTCCCCCCCTTGTTGCCTTGCCCGGCCATTCCGAATTTCATCGCTCAGTGGCGGAGAGTGGCTCCAGCGGAACGGTGGCGCCGGCGGGTCCCCCTCTTTTGGTGGCCCTCATTTCTGTATCGAGGTTGCTGTTTGGATGCTTTAGGGGGATCCCGCGGGGGCCCTGCTTGTGAGCCCGTCCCAGGAGTTGGTTCCGTGAAGACGGTGCAGTAATCGCAAAATGACGGCCGATGCCGTGTGCTGTGGATCACCCCGGGAAGTCGATGATGTACCTCTGTACTGTGATGGGGCCTGCACTGGGGAGTGTGAACCCATGATTGGCAACGTCCTACGAGCACTGAAGATTTGGCAAGTGACTTTGGCCCGGGATTCTTGTGTGCAAGACAATGTGGTAACCGCCATTGCTCCCGGGCCGTCCCTCAGAGGTGCGGATGGGCCCGAGGTGGTAGCTGTTTGTTTCCCGCATTTTGGTGGGGGTAGAGATGTCTTGGTTCGCAGGCGGGAAGATTTGCTGGGGATCATCGACACTGATATACATGACTGCCGTAAACAGCTTTTGCATTACCGTCGGTGGAGGAGATCCCATGGGTTGCTTCCATTGGCCGTTTGGCGTCTGCTCCACAGCCTTTTCTCTCCGCTTTGTTTTATGCCCGCTACTTCGGCATACATCGTGGCGATAGTTAAGAAAGGACTGGGGTGAGCCCGGTTTTTAATCCGGATGACTGCTGTTCGGTGCACGGAGTTATGGACTGCCCCCAATTTGAGATAATTTGTTGAATCCTTACTATGTATGGCTACCTAAAAACATGCCAGTTTCGTTTTGGGCTGCACTAATTGTTGGTATGGGCGGGGGGTGGGGGCCATGCACCTTGTTACATGGTATCCTCCCCCCTGGCTTTCCTTTTTCTCTTTTTCTCTGTTTTCTTTCCCTTTCCCTATATTTTGGGTTCATGTTTAGGGCGACAGGCACGCTGCTGGGAGGGATAGGCCATAGCCTTCTGCAGGGGTGCAGGGTGGGGCGGGTGGATTGGGGTCTATTAGATAGTTACTTGTTTCTATGGCTCTTTTGTGTCCTTTTCTTGGGTCTCCATGACTGTGCGTGATTCCCGCGGGGTGAGTGCCTGGGGGGGGGGGGTTTGGGTATTTCGATATAATATGGTACTTTCAGGCTCTGCATATCCTGACTTAGCCGCCCCGCCCCTAAGAACATTTGCTGTCTGGATTGTTGATCGCCATTATCGCCGTGGGGCGGGTACAGTAACGTGGAGTCCCCTTTTCCTTTTTTCTACTATTCTCGTTTTCTTTTACTCTCCGTGTTGGGCTGTATAATGATTGCAACTTTATTCATCTCGCTGATAATTTGATTATCATGAGAGTGATGTTCTGCTTGTCTTTGGGCACATGAGTTGCGGGTGGACACTGACCGAAGAAGAATTGCAAGGGCATCTATGGCTTGAATGCTTTGGACTATTCTGATGACAGATCTATGGATTCCCTATTATAATGTTGTTGGTTCTGTTCCCCGCCATGTGCACCAGGACGCTTATCATACAACCGATCCTTTACTCTTAACATAAAATTAACCTTCTGTGATCCTGTGCCGGGGGGTTACACTCAGTTAGCATTATGGACTCGCAGCATTGTGTAGTATTGTGTAAACACTCCGTAATTTTTATTGACATTGGTGCTTTCCAGTTTGTTCTGTGGCCGGCCTCTGGGTTGTAGGCCCGTATATTTGTATGCAACCATCTACACAAATAAAGGTTTTCAAAAAAAAAAAAAAAAGAAGTGACCTACTTAGGTCATCTCTTATCGAAGGAGGGAAGAAGGTTGACCCCAGAACAAATTAAAGCGATTGCGAAAATGACTGTTCCAACTACACAGAGAGAAGTGCGTGCTTTCTTGGGTATTACTTCCTACTGTAGGCAATGGATTCCGAATTTTTCGCTACTTGCGAAACCTCTGTTAGCACTTACTCTTAAGGATACTCCGAATCCTCTTCCTTGGTCTGACGAATGTCAGAATAGTTTTTCCGAATTGCGTGATGCATTGTGTTCGGCTCCGGTGTTGGGTACTCCCGACTACAGTAAGCCTTTTACACTCTATGTCCACGAGAGAGAGGGATGTGCATTGTCAGTCCTGACACAGCAGTTTGGCGATAAGCAGCGTCCATGTGCATATTTTTCATCGACTTTGGATCCGGTAGCTAGAGAGTTGCCGAGTTGTTTGAGAGCCACAGCGGCAGCAGCTGTTTCTATTCGACAGTCTGCTGGTTTGGTGATGGATAATATGTTGATTGTGATGGTTCCACATGCATTGGATACTTTATTAAATAGGACTAAACACAGCACTTGACTAGTGCTCGGTTGTCAGGTTACGAGTTGACACTTTTGGCGAGTCATGTGCATATAAAGTGATGCAACACGTTGAATCCAGCTACGTTGTTGCCGATTTCTGTAGAGACGGATGGTCAGGAACAGCATGATTGCTTTCTCAGGACAGAGGAAGAAACGAAGGGTAAAATTGATTTGAAAGACACTCCTCTTGTGAAGTCTGATGGTACCTTGTGGGTAGATGGTTCATGCTTTAAGCGTCCGAATGGCGGTACGACTGCAGCGTATGCAGTTACGATTTTACATACAATCGTTGAAACTGCACATATACCACAGAATTCAGCTCAAGCAGCTGAGTTGATTGCACTGACGAGAGCGTGTGTGTTGTCGAAAGGAAAGAGAGTGACTGTGTATACTGATAGTCAGTATGCGTTTGGTGTTGCCCATAGTTTTGGGCATTTGTGGAAGGAACGTGGGTTCCTTACTTCGCATGGTACCAAGATTCAGCATGGACAGTTGGTGAATGAACTTCTTGAGTCACCTACGTTGCTGACACAAGTTGCGATCGTGAAATGCAGTGCACATAAGAAGGTTACCGATGACGTTGGTCGTGGTAATGCGTTTGTGGATGAAGTTGCGAAAGAAACGGCGAAAGATGTGATGAGTCGAATGTATGTTGCGGGTGCAGCAAGATGGGTTCCGGATAGAGGAATGTGTGAAGATACGATAGAGAGTGTGAAGTCAATTCAGGCTGAAGCTACTGAGAGAGAATTGAGTGTATGGAGAGAGAGTACTTGAAAATTGGATTAGACTGGTTGTTGGATTGAATTGTCGGAACATCGCCGATGGTTGTTACCTGATGCGTATGTGCTTGCCGTGGTTACGATGGCAAATGGAATGGCTCACATTTAAGCATGGGCGAATTTTGCGAATCTCGCGTTCGCGAATTTTGCGGATTTGCGAACTCGCAATCCGCAAAATCCGCGAATTCTCGCGATTTTTTTTTTTGTGTGTTCGCGCGGGTTTCTGCCAGGTCGCGAGGGTTTTTGTACAATTTTGCAAACGCGAACTTACCTGTCGGGTCGCAAGTTTTGCAAACTTGTTGTTTCTACGTGTCCAGCCTGTTTGGGACACTCTTCTTCATCACTGCCACCCTCTGTCACCACATGCCACCCTCTGGCTCACCCATGCCACCCTCTGTTTCATCACAGCACCCTCTGGTTGTCCAGTGTACATTATTGTGGCAAAGCAAAGCACACCTTCCCTGCCTCAAGTGACCTGAATTAATTTGGGGCTGATTAATGTGTCACAGAATATTTTTTTAGCTGGCACCTGCTTCCTTAGTGCTTCCTGATTAGTGATCTTTTGCACTTGCTACGTGCTTTCATTGTTGCAAAATTAGTTACAACACCTGCCCTGCCCCAACTGACAATAATGAATTAGGGGCTGATTAATGTGTCACTGGATTTGAACTTCCAGCCTGGCTCCTGCTTGTCTCCCTTAGCTGTAATTCAGGACCTTTGTGGCATATGTGTAACTATTCTGAGGGTCAGAGCAGGGTCACATAATAGTTGCAAGTAGGCAACTAAACTCTGGAGGGGCCCCTCAGGAAGCACTACAGGAAATGGCTACTAATGATGAGCTTGAACTTTTGAACCTGGTAAGTAGTTTCAGTTTTGCTAAGATCGTATTTCTGCAATTTAGCGCTTATTCGCGGGGCGCGAAGTTGAACTGGGAAGCCGCGAACTCACGCGAACAGTGCGAGCAAGCCATAAAATCCGCTGCTCGCGGATTTGCGGATTTTGCGGGAAATTCGCGAATCTCACGGATTGCGAATTTACCGAAAATACGCAAAATCCGCGAGCGGAACGGATTTTCCGCCCATACTTACTCACATTAGTGCGAAAGGGATTTGTAAGTTGTTGGCTCCAGTATGGCAAAATGCTGGGATCCCTAAGTGTGCGGAGAATCTGATTAAAAATTGCATGATTTGTCTGATGTATAATCCTGGCAAGGGAACTCCAACTCCAGCTGGCCACTTTGCACCTCCGACGTATCCGTTCGAGTTGCTGCAATTGGATTTTATACACATGGAGAGATGCAACAATTTAAAATACGTCCTTGTAGTTGTTTGTGCCTTTTCAAGATGGGTAGAGGCTTACCCCCTGAAAGATAAGACTGCCTTGTCCACAGCCAAAGCCCTACTCAAGGAATATTTCCCTAGATTTGGATTGCCAAGGATGGTGTGGAGTGATAACGGAAGTGAATTTGTGGGTCAAGTCATGAAGAGAGTGTGTGAAGGTTTGGGCATTAGGCAGAAATTTCATGCTGCAAATCATCCCCAATCAGCTGGCCTAGTCGAATGCTACAATGGCACTCTGAAGCTGAAGTTAGCCAAGTTTCAGGCGAGTTTTGGTCTCCAATTGCCCGATGCTCTGCCGTTGGCACTTTTGTCAACAAGAACTACAGTGCACTCCCGAATTGGTCTTAGCTCTTATGAAATAGTTTTTGGCTGTCCGGCCAAGGTATGGGGAGTGCCGAGGCCAACAAAATTTAGAGACATCGAACATCCTGTGCTGATTGACTATTTGTATGATTTGACGGCTAAATTGCGTGTCTTACACTAACAGGTTTATGATACACTTCCACAAGCATCCGAAGATCCAGGACACGCCATTGACCCTGGTTCGTGGGTGCTCGTTCGTAACTTCCAGCGGACAAAAAATGATCAGCCCCGCTGGACTGGACCTTTCCAGGTGCTTTTGTCAATGCGTACTGCAGTGAGAGTCCACGGCAAAAAGAATTGGATCCACGGCTTACATTGTAAGAGGGTTTCTTTACCTCTGCCGTACGATCAGTGGATCCGTGAAGGTGTTGGTGACTCAGAGACTGATACAGTGCCAAGATTCGTTCCATTCAGTGACGCACGTCTGGTTGGAACAAGTTCTGAGCGTGAGGACGATGATATTTTGCAAGAAGCTGTGCCTCCATCTGCACGATTGGACACTACTGAGCCTGAGTTGTGTTTCGTGATCAGACATTGCCTGGTAAAGGCCGCTATAATTTAGGACCGAGAGTCAATGGACAAATAAAAAATTAATTCCTTTTTGCTTTTGAAAACTACGCTCTCTCATCCAAAAAGCTGTTTGGATCTATTTTTCTTTTTCGAACCGCCATCCGGGTACAGCTGTAGGGTCGCTGTATAAAACCTTGGAGTGTCAAGCCGTGTAGACACAAGGTCGACGGTTCTGGTTTGTTCTAAGGCGTTCCCTGGACTTACAGACGTACACCTGAGCGAAGTGAACCAACTGCCGCGAACAGCACGGTTAGAGGATGGAGTTTTTTTAGATCGAGAGAGCTGTTGTAGAAATGAACTTTAAGACGAGACTGTGTAAACTATTGAGTAGAAAATGTTTTTAGATAACGTGTCTTTTAATGTTACTTAGCATGATGATGTTTTTGGTGGGATATATTGTTTTGTCTTCCCAAGTGACATTTGCACCCAACACACAACCTATGTCTTTTCCTACTACTACTTCTTAGCATTCTTTTCATCCCTTACCTGAACATGAATCTATTAGAAGATTGGAATTCGTTAATAATTCCTTTGTGCAACTTCTGCATCAGCATCAGTTAGTAGTGAACACCACTAATTGTTGGGTGTGTGGGCTTATGCCTCATACTACGGATAAGGGTATTCCTTATTTGGTTCTGCCATTCAGCTATAATGGGTCAGTATTGGCATACAGGACGATGTTTATTTATGCCCATGAAGTTTACCCCCTACATTCTATGAAAGATAGTCCGAGTAATAGTGCTCTGGTGAAGGGAATAGTGGATATGATTAGAGGTATCGATTCCTATGAGACTATTCCTAAAGATGAGACACTAGCTTATATTGGATGGAACGTGACTGGATATGGTGTTAGTCTGAGTGAAAAGCAGCGAAGGAAAAGGTCATCTCCAATATGGATTGTACCCCATCGTGGTAATTTTTGTCTGCAAGGCAGTGGCAGGAATCTGAGAGCTCAGTTAGGGAAGAGTGTTTGTACTGAGACGTACGTTTTTGCATCCCAGACTTCCCCATCGTTTTTAGCAGCTAAGGATACGTATTTTGTTTGCTATGATAGAGCATATACATGGTTGCCCCCTGATTTTTTGGGAACATGTTATGTTTCAGATCTGTTGCCCCCTACGTATACTGCAGCAGCAGATTACCACAGAACGAGAGTAGCTAGAGGTGTCATCAGCAAGGAAGATACTGCAAGACAAGAATTGGGAGACTTTCTCAAGGGTTTCCTACCGTTTTGGGGACCTATGGCTAATAGTAGGAACATACGGCAATTGACGAGAGTGGTTGAGTCCACCGTAGTTGAGACTGCCGGTGCCCCTAGTAATTTGACAGCTGAGCTCCAATCGGATCGTCTTATGACCTTGCAGAATCGTGTTGCTTTAGTCATCATAATTGCAGATAGAGGAGGGGTATGTAAATTGATCCAATCGAGCTGCTGCGTTTTCATTCCAGATAATGCTCCTACATAGTACCAGGCCATTTCCAAGCTACATAAGATCTCCGAGTCTGTACATGTGGATGAAGGAGATTGGTCGTTGACTGGATGGTTTTGGGGATTGTTATCCACCTGGGGATGGAAGATTCTGATGATCATTGGGTTGGCTTTAGCAATTCTTTTCCTGTTCTGTCATTGTGTACAGTGTGCTCCTGCTATATGTGGCCTTTGTGCTACTTTGTGTGCAAGGAGACCTGTCTCGAGAGAGGTACTAAGTAATAGGATTATGCTCCAGCAGCATCTTGATGATCTGATGAATATAGACCTAGATTGACGTGAGTTTAGGTTATTGCCTATGTAAGGGCAAATGAAGGGTCTGAGGTTCCGTGAATTCTGAACCCGTTTCATAAAGGTCATTGCTCCGTTACGAATTTGATAGTAGCGAACCATAACTAGTGAGTGCGGCAAGTACGAGTGATTTTGTCATGTTAGACCGATGGATTCACTACGTATTTAGGGATTTTGTTCTGAACCCTTGGGTTCCATTTTGTGTATGGCAGCCATTTTGGGGTTGCCCTCACATAGGCTGATGACTACGGCCAAACGAGTCTTAGGTACACGTACACGTTAGCTTGAGTTTGTGCTGACTTCTGAATGACCCGAGTGAACTGACCCCGTTGCCTGAAGCTGACCTTGCTAAGCCAGTTCCTTGCCCGGTAGCTGATCAAGATTAAGGATCAGAGCACAGGAGATTGTAAAATTTGGTATGCACACACACACACACACCCCTTATCTTACTTCTAATCTGTTTCTGTTTCTTCTTTTTTTTTTGGCCTGTTTATGGTATGGGTTGTGGTCCTTTTATTATGGGTTTGTCCGACCTGTTCGAGAAAGAATGTTGGGCTTTCCTGTGTAATTAATGGTGGGCTGGACAACTGAAAATTGGGTTCATCGTAATGCGATATCTTTTGCAATGTTACCTGTGATTGGACAAATTGTAAATAGTGGGTGTTTGTCCGGAATGTGATTTTTGGTATAAAAGACGATGTCTCGCCATACAAATTTGAGCAGTCTCTGACGAACCTACTTGTGTCGTACTTCGTAGACTTCTGTTCCTGGTTGCAGCCAATAAATTTGATGTTTGACGTCCCCAAGAAGTATCCCATGTCTCTGTATTCTAAGACAGGTGAACCCGAAGATTTTGGGTGTGCCCCTGGTGTCGCTGGGTTCTAAAACCCGGTTCTTCAACGCAAAGCCATCTCCTTCACCGACTACACCTTTCTTGGAGACCTCAACTTCCACCTCGACTCCACCTCTCTCCTGGGCAACCTCCTCAACATTGTACTCAAACAGATCATACCAGAACTCATGCAGAACAAACCCTCGACCCCAAATTCAAAGCAGGAAACTCCATCACCTTAAGTCACACCTCCGAAGTCCGATGGATGGACCACTGATGCGTCCACTTCACCTTCACAACAAACATCACCTGCAAATGTCCACACCAGCTTCAGCTCAGGAATTTGAATGACGACGACCAGCTCATCCCCTCACTCAACACCTCCCTCAACAGCTCCACTCCCACCACCTCAGATGACGCCCCAAACACTGCTGTCCGTACCCTACGCAACTGGATCACTGACTGCGCCAACACCATCGCCCCTCAAGAAAATCTCCAACCCACGCACCAAGAGAGCCAGCTGGTTCTCCACCGAACTTAGAAAATCCAGACGAACCTGCAGATGCCTGAAAAAGTTAAGTAGGGACTCTAAAACCACAGCAGAGCTTGACAACTTCAAAGCAGCCACCACCACCCACCACAAGATTTCAAAACACTCAAGGAAGAAAGCAATCCAATACAGAATTGCCACCCACGCACACAACAGCAAAGATCTTTTCAGTATCATCAAAGAGTTTGCCCAACCCAACAGTGAGACAACCGACATCCTGCCCTCCCAGGACCTAAGCGACAGACTCAGCACCTTCTTCCACCACAAAATCCAGACCATCTATGACAACTTTGATGATGACATCCTTCACGAGGATTATTCAGAAAAGGGGGTGGTGATGAACAGAGTGTCTGAATTAAGCAGACCACTCTTACCCAGTCCAAAGATCAGGGCTTGATCCATCACCGTTTTTCAGCTCACTGCACCATCCCAGCTCAGAACTTGGCTATATGCAATTTAGTCTGACCCTGGCCCAGTGCATCATGGGAACAGGGCAGACCAAACTACCAAGCCAATTCTTATACTGGGAAGGAAACAAGCTACCGGGGACCGGTTTCTGGCATTTCAGCCGTCTTCGGCCCGGCTTGCTTGAATCCTGATGGTGCAATGAGCTAGGGACTCACATCTGAGTATACCCTTCCACGCTTATGGTGGACAAAAATTATTCAGAAAAGGGGGTGGTGATGAACAGAGTGTCTGAATTAAGCAGACCACTCTTACCCAGTCCAAAGATCAGGGCTTGATCCATCACCGTTTTTCAGCTCACTGCACCATCCCAGCTCGGAACTTGGCTATATGCAAATTAGTCTGACCCTGGCCCAGTGCATCATGGGAACAGGGCAGACCAAACTACCAAGCCAATTCTTATACTGGGAAGGAAACAAGCAACCGGGGACCGGTTTCTGGCATTTCAGCCGTCTTCGGCCCGGCTTGCTTGAATCCTGATGGTGCAATGAGCTAGGGACTCACATCTGAGTATACCCTTCCACGCTTATGGTGGACAAAAATTATTCAGAAAAGGGGGTGGTGATGAACAGAGTGTCTGAATTAAGCAGACCACTCTTACCCAGTCCAAAGATCAGGGCTTGATCCATCACCGTTTTTCAGCTCACTGCACCATCCCAGCTCAGAACTTGGCTATATGCAAATTAGTCTGACCCTGGCCCAGTGCATCATGGAAACAGGGCAGACCAAACTACCAAGCCAATTCTTATACTGGGAAGGAAACAAGCTACCGGGGACCGGTTTCTGGCATTTCAGCCGTCTTCGGCCCGGCTTGCTTGAATACTGATGGTGCAATGAGCTAGGGACTCACATCTGAGTATACCCTTCCACGCTAGCTTGTTTCCTTTCTGGTGAAGAATTGGCTTGGTAGTTTAGTCTGCCCTGTTCCCATGATGCACTGGGCCAGGGACAGACTGATTTGCATATAGCCAGGTTCTGAGCTGGGATGGGGCAGTGAGATAAATAACGGTGATGGATCAAGCCCTGATCTTTGGACTGGGTAAGAGTGGTCTGCTCAATTCAGACACTCTGTTCATCACCACCCCCTTTTCTGAATCGATTTTGGCCACTATAGGTGTGGCAGTGTATACTCAGACATGAGTCCCTTTCTCACTGCTCCATCAGGATTCAAGCAAGCCGGGCCGAAGATGGCTGAAATGCCAGAAACCGGCCCCCGGTAGCTTGTTTCCTTTCTGGTGAAGAATTGGCTTGGTAGTTTAGTCTGCCCTGTTCCCATGATGCACTGGGCCAGGGACAGACTGATTTGCATATAGCCAGGTTCTGAACTGGGATGGGGCAGTGAGATAAATAACGGTGATGGATCATGCCCTGATCTTTGGACTGGGTAAGAGTGGTCTGCTCAATTCAGACACTCTGTTCATCACCACCCCCTTTTCTGAATCGATTTTGGCCACTATAGGTGTGGCAGGTTATACTCAGACATGAGTCCCTTTCTCACTGCTCCATCAGGATTCAAGCAAGCCGGGCCGAAGACGGCTGAAATGCCAGAAACCGGTCCCCGGTAGCTTGTTTCCTTTCTGGTGAAGAATTGGCTTGGTAGTTTAGTCTGCCCTGTTCCCATGATGCACTGGGCCAGGGACAGACTGATTTGCATATAGCCAGGTTCTGAGCTGGGATGGGGCAGTGAGATAAATAACGGTGATGGATCAAGCCCTGATCTTTGGACTGGGTAAGAGTGGTCTGCTCAATTCAGACACTCTGTTCATCACCACCCCCTTTTCTGAATCGATTTTGGCCACTATAGGTGTGGCAGGGTATACTCAGACATGAGTCCCTTTCTCACTGCTCCATCAGGATTCAAGCAAGCCGGGCCGAAGACGGCTGAAATGCCAGAAACCGGTCCCCGGTAGCTTGTTTCCTTTCTGGTGAAGAATTGGCTTGGTAGTTTAGTCTGCCCTGTTCCCATGATGCACTGGGCCAGAGACAGACTGATTTGCATATAGCCTGGTTCTGAGCTGGGATGGGGCAGTGAGATAAATAACGGTGATGGATCAAGCCCTGATCTTTGGACTAGGTAAGAGTGGTCTGCTCAATTCAGACACTCTGTTCATCACCACCCCTTTTCTGAATCGATTTTGGCCACTATAGGTGTGGCAGGGTATACTCAGACATGAGTCCCTTTCTCACTGCTCCATCAGGATTCAAGCAAGCCGGGCCGAAGACGGCTGAAATGCCAGAAACCGGTCCCCGGTAGCTTGTTTCCTTTCTGGTGAAGAATTGGCTTGGTAGTTTAGTCTGCCCTGTTCCCATGATGCACTGGGCCAGGGACAGACTGATTTGCATATAGCCAGGTTCTGAGCTGGGATGGGGCAGTGAGATAAATAACGGTGATGGATCAAGCCCTGATCTTTGGACTCGGTAAGAGTGGTATGCTCAATTCAGACACTCTGTTCATCACCATCCCCTTTTCTGAATCGATTTTGGCCACTATAGTGTGGCAGGGTATACTCAGACATGAGTCCCTTTCTCACTGCTCCATCAGGATTCAAGCAAGCCGGACCGAAGACGGCTGAAATGCCAGAAACCGGTCCCCGGTAGCTTGTTTCCTTTCTGGTGAAGAATTGGCTTGGTAGTTTAGTCTGCCCTGTTCCCATGATGCAGTGGGCCAGGGACAGACTGATTTGCATATAGCCAGGTTCTGAGCTGGGATGGGGCAGTGAGATAAATAACGGTGATGGATCAAGCCCTGATCTTTGGACTGGGTAAGAGTGGTCTGCTCAATTCAGACACTCTGTTCATCACCACCCCCTTTTCTGAATCGATTTTGGCCACTATAGGTGTGGCAGGGTATACTCAGACATGAGTCCCTTTCTCACTGCTCCATCAGGATTCAAGCAAGCCGGGCCGAAGACGGCTGAAATGCCAGAAATCGGTCCCGGTAGCTTGTTTCCTTTCTGGTGAAGAATTGGCTTGGTAGTTTAGTCTGCCCTGTTCCCATGATGCACTGAGCCAGGGACAGACTGATTTGCATATAGCCAGGTTCTGAGCTGGGATGGGGCAGTGAGATAAATAACGGTGATGGATCAAGCCCTGATCTTTGGACTGGGTAAGAGTGGTCTGCTCAATTCAGACACTCTGTTCATCACCACCCCCTTTTCTGAATCGATCCTTCACGAGGAGCCCACACTCACCACTCCCTGCACCACACAGACGACATTGGACAGATGGACCACTCTCAACATCGAAGACACCCTAAAGACAATGAAGACCATCAACTCTTGGGTCCCCATGGATCCCTACCCCTACCACATCTACCACAGAGCCACCATCATCATTGCCCCTGAGCTTCGGCGATTCATCAACCTCTCCTGCGAGACCGCCTCCTTCCACGACGACTAGAAACATATTCCGAGATCAACCCACTCCTGATAAAACCCTTGGCGGATTACACCCACCTCAAGAACTTCAGACCGATCTCCCTACTCCCGTACCTGGCAAAAGTAAAAAGCCGTCTACAGTCAACTCGCCTTCTTCAAAACAGCATCCTTAACTCCTCCCAATCAGGTTTCAGGAAGAATCACAGCACCAAAACCACCTTTCTCCCTGCAACAGATGACATCTGCTCCCTCCTAGACAGAGGAGAGACTGTGGCCATAGACCTCCTGGCCCTCTCAGCAGTCTTCGTCACAGTCTCACACTGCACTCTAGCCCGCAGACTCCATGATGACTGAATCATGAACAAAGTTCTCAAGTGGATCTGCTCATTCCTCTCCGGCAGAATGCAGTGTGTCAGTCTCCTTCCCTTCCTTTTGAGTCCCACATCCACCACCTACGGAGTCCCCCAAGGATCCTCCATCAGCCCCACCTTGTTCAATGTATACATGGCCCGCTCACATCCATTGTCAGATCACACACTCAACATCGAATCTTTGCAGACACCCAACTCATCCTCTCCCTACCTAACGAATCCAACATCTCCAAACAACTTTCAAACAGGAATGGAAGTAGTTACCAGGTGAAGGAAGACCAGCTGCCTACAACTAAACACGGACAAAAAGAAAAGTACTCATCATCGGCCCACACCCCAATACCTGGAAGGACACCTAGTGGCCTCTGCGCCCTCAGGAACCCCTCCACCCCCACTGACCACACACGCAACCTCAGAATCATCCCGGACTCCAAACTAAAAATGGACTGCCAAATCAATGCTGTCACCTCCTCCTGCTTCCACACCCTCCGCTTTCTACATAAGGATTTCAAGTGGATTCCCTCAAACACAGGAAAACCATCACCCACACCCTCATCAGCAGCAGACTGAACTACAGCAACACACACTACGCCGGGATCAACAAGAAACTCACTTGAAAACTACAGAACATCAAGAACGCTTCTGCCAGACTCAACCTACCGCACCACTGCAACATCACCCAACAACTGTGGACACTACACTGGCGCCCCGTTGAGAAGAGAATCACCTTCAAACTTCTCACCCACGCCCACAAGGCCCTACACAGCACTGGACCTGCCTACATGAACCAACTCCTCTCGTTCCACTCGCCCCAAAGATCCCTCTGCTCCGCCTAGCTCTACCTTGCTATGGTACCACACATCAAGAAGACCAGAACACGAGGTCACTCCTTCTCCCTCAGTGTGGCCAAGGCATGGAACACCCTCCCTCTCCACCTCTGACAGACACCAACTCTTGTCAAGTTTCTGAAGGACCTCAAGACTTGGCGCTTTGACGAATCACCCTGAACTCCCAGGATCTGCATGCACCTCTTCCTTCCCCCCAGCCCCTTGCGACCCTTCCGGGTGAGTAGTTGCACTTTACAAATGCCTGATTGATTGATTGATACTTGAGCATATCTTTTTTTTACCTTACTTTTGATTGAGAAACTAGCGTCATTTCATGGTTTCACATGAGAGTACCACTTGTTTTCCTTTTTCTTTCAGCGATCAATAGAAAGAATGGCATTTGTTTTCTTGATCTCTCCTCTTTGTGCTAACTCCCACCTCAAATCTTGGCCCCCTGTACTCTTCTGTCATGTTCAACCTCATCTAAGCTGGTATGCTGCTCCCCCAACTCCTGTTTGTCCCAGTCAGCTTTATTCTCTTTGACTTTCCACCAACCACCTCCTTTGGTCTCCTGACTGCTCCAAGTTGCTCTCACCTCTTATTGGGCCCGATTCACAGAACTAACTTAAGACAAAATCCTAAACTTACTACTTTTGGTATTCACAGAAGTTAGGATTTTGTCTTAAGTTTGTCTTAAAACAGACTTAAGACAGATTTAAGTTAGGATTTTGTATGGTCTCCATCACTGAGTGCACGTGATCCACGGCTGTGGGCAGTCCCATCAAAAGGAGGGGAGAGGTGGCATTATGCCCCAGGCCCTGTTCTGTCCATGTCTTTCACTCCTTCAGCAAAATGTAGGTATCATTTTTTTTAATCTCAAGGAAGCCTGCTGCCTTATAAAGAGGCAGCTTACTGGGCACTCAAATAGATGACACCATATGCCCTCCTTTCTCTTTCCCCAGAGCACATTTTCTTTTTCATACTTAGAAACAGGTCATTATATCACTTGGCAAATATGGATGAAGAATCTAGAGAGCCTCCATTAAGTTATTGCCACAGGCCTCAAAATACTTCTGAGTGCTCTGGCTATTTTCAAAGAAGATGAACAGGTGAGTCATTTTGTTGGGAGCCATTCTTCCTTCTGTTACTCCTTCTATTTTTAATTGATTCCTTGACCAAGCTGGTCATTTCTTCATTTCGTTTAAAAATGTATGAATATTAAAAATAGCTCACCAATATTCTCAGATTCAACGTTCGAAGGTTGCTTATTTTCTTTCCTTTTGATTTAATGTTCATAATGTTTTTTGCAATAAAAAAGCTGTGCTTTTGTTTCGAAGAATCAGCTTTGTCCCCAGATTTAAACTTTCAACTATTTTCCAGTAATTTTGACTAAATAATTTAAACCTAAACTTGAAGATTTTTATGGTTTTTACTTCTCGGTTCGAAACCTCACCACAAGATAACACTCACATTTCAATGTCACTGTTCGTGGGAAACATGTATTAAAATGAATCAGAGTTTTAAGCCCCCTCCACCCCCACCTCCACCCTGCTGCCACAGAACGTACACGTGGTAGAATTGTGTAGAATCAGACCTTCGAGTAAAATGTTATAAATGTACACCCAGGAGGTGGCCTATATATTTTCAATTGTAAACATTAGCAGAAATATTTTGTCAAGACTTGAGGTCAATTACATTTGAACACTGTCTCAGACTCTTTGAATAGGTGAAATTTAAAAGGTGAGTTTTCAATATGTTCCTTAAGATTAGTAGGTTTGAATTTGTCCTGAGGAGGGGTGCAAGAGAATTACTGCACCACTTAATTCACTTATGGGGCCTCATTTATGAAAAGTGACGCATCGCTGCGTGCAAACAGCGATGCGTCCCTTTTCACTGCGCACTCCTTGCGACACCAATGATGCGTCATATTTAATGTATGACGCATCATGTCGCAAGGACTTACAGATACGTCAGTATTTCTGACGTATCTGTAAGCGCAAAAGCGACGCATTGCTGGATTGTGCCACAAAAGTGACGCAACTCCAGCTATGCGTCCTTTCACATGGGGAAAGCCCCATGTGAAAGGGCTTGCGTCAGTCTTACGCCTGCTGTGAGGCAGGCGCAAGATTTTGACGCAACAGCATCCTAAAAGTGACGCAGTGAAATCTCATAGATTTCACTGCATCACTATTACGAGGCTTTTTGCGGGGGAACGCCCCCTCTGCATACAGTATACCTGACGCAGGTATAATGTGGCGCAGGGGTTTAAAAAGTGACGCATCTACCTAGATGCGTCACTATTTAAATATGGTGCAACAAGGCGCATTTTGTACGCCGCTGGTGCGTCACAAAAAGTGACGCACCGGCGGCGCAAAACTGACGCAAGGCCTATAAATAAGGGCCCTGGAATTTTGGCATAGGGCAGCACAGCCAGGCACCTTGCTGCCTCCCAACGCCAAAGTGAAAGGGCAGGAAAGCACCATATTTAACCTATACAGTGCATTCCACTGCTTTCTGCCTGCGCTTGCGCCTTTTCGCAGCTTAGCACCAACGTAGGCAGCCGTGCACCAGAAACCCACCAAAACACCCTTGGAACACCTCCCGGGCACAGAGTAAGACGACGCAACAATTTGTGCTGCATCACCGTACTCATGATTTATGAGGCAATTCAAAGCCACAATGGGTGACTGCGCGGCTTCATAAATCTTTATGGGAGCCCTGCATCATACATGCATCCCTTTACGTGGTGCAAAAGTGACTCAGGGCACTCTCAAATAAGCCCCTGAGTGGCTGGAACTGTGAGCAATGACATCACTTGTAATCAGTGCTGCACCTAATGCCACAGGCTCATGCCCGGACACACTTTGCATAATGCAGACCAGATGGCATTGCAAGGAACGCTGCTCTTCTAGTCAGTGGAGGGGAAGATGAAGCGAAGGCACCTTCTCCTAATGAGAATTTGCATCTTGCGAAGCATGTTGATGAAAAGCAGCTGGCATACTTTTAAAACTATGCTACGCAGTGCCAGCGCACTGATTGGGAATTGATATGGGAGAACTTTGCCAAGCGGCGACGGGTGTCCCTTTTCAAGAAACTGCATGAATGATTAATCGGATTTGGCATTACTCTGGGTGGTAATATCCATGTTCTCCGCCAATGTTTTGATCCAGACTGAGCAATGTCATACATCGCAGACTCTTGCCAATTCCATCACTCTTCAAGGAACCGGCCCGCGTGTAGAAATGATGCCACTCTTTGTGCTGCTTCGCCTCTCAACAGAGTGTCCACCTCACTCCGAGCCCTTATAGACACAGGGGCAGATTTACAAGCCCCTTGCAACACTTTTACGCCACTGTTGCGTCACTTTTGGGACGCAGCAGTGGCACAAACAATGCGCCACTATGCAACATATTTACAACGTGACACATCTAGTGGGATGCATCACGTTGTAAACCCCTGGGCTACATTATACCTGCGTCAGGTATAATGTATGCAGGGTGGGCGTTCCGTCGCAAGGAACCCCCGTAAGAGTGACGCATTGAAATCTACAAGATTTTCTGAGTCACTCCATACGTCCCCCGCTGCGTCAAATCCTTACGCCTGCTTGAAGCAGGCGTAAGGAGTGACGCAGCATATTAGGTATAGGGCACCCCTGAGCAGTGCTGGAGTTGCTTCACGCTTGCGACACGACTCCAGCACTGCGTCACCCTTACACTGACAGATGCGTCACGCATATGTCTATCCTTGGGCCACGGTGTGCCACATTATAAATGCAGCGAATCTATGGTGGCACAAGGGTTTTTTTGAGTCATGCAAAATAAGTGGCGCATCCCTGCTGATATGCAGGGATGCACCAGTTATTGTAAATATGCCCCACAGTCTTCAGCCCTGAACCTGTCACCTTAAAATAATTGATTTTATGTTCATAAGTTTACTTAGTAAAATAGATGCAAAACATGACTACAGTACCCAGAATATATTAGGCTATCATTCAAAATTTCATGAGTACAGAGTCTGTACTGTTTTCGAGGGAGGTGGTCCCCTTATCGTTTCCTTGGGTGTAGGCTGTGAGCAGTCATGGTGGCATCACTCACTTAGAGCTCTTGTGCTGCCCCATATAATCTGTCATAATTGTCCCTCACAACGGCATTGATCTTATGGGAAATTGCACCTTACTTTGCTCTGCTGGTATGGGTGGCAACCCGATGGCCTGAATTGTCTGAAAAGACTCACTCCTGAGGCGGAAGCTGGGAGCAGTAGCTGTCTCGCTTTCTTTTTAAAAATTGAATGTCACTCGATTTATCTGTGTTTATTTTAAAATTCACACCACTCAAGGCACTCTTGGGGCAGAAGCCCACACTTTACTCACCCGCACAGCCGATCTAAACGCTGTTGCGGCTTTTAGCAAAACAAACCCGAGCTGCCGCCATCGCAAGCGTGCACCCTGGCCACGCCCCTTCGAGGCCACGCCCCTCGCCGCCCAGTTAAAAGGTCGCTGATAACTAGCACCTAATTGGAAAAGACTCACTCCTGAGGCGGAAGCCGGGAGCAGTAGCTGTCTCGCTTTCTTTTTAAAAATTGAATGTCACTCGATTTATCTGTGTTTATTTTAAAATTCACAGCACTGTTATGTTATGTTATGTTATGTTAAAATGGGACTTTTATAGCGCAACGGCTACTCCGAAGGAGTGTCCCGGCGTTTTGTGCTCCAGACCTTAAGAAAGAGCTGGAAAACATAACAGTAAAAAAGACAGGAACCTAAAAAAGGAGAAACGCACTAACCAGAGAACAGCCAAGTTTTTAAACCTTTCCTAAAGGCAAGCAGATTCGATGTGGTCCGCAAGGACACCGGTAGAGAGTTCCATAGCTGGGGGGCAAGGAATCTAAAGGACCGGCCGCCCAGTCGAGCCCTTTTGATACGTGGCACCATTGCCAGAGCCAATGTTTCCGATCTTAGGGATAGTGTAGGCCGGTAAAAATCCAGTCTCTTCTGGAGATATTTTGCACCATTACCATGCAGGGCTTTATGGGCTAAGGTCATGGCCTTAAACAATATCCTCTTCCATACAGGAAGCCAATGGAGGGATAGAAGAAGGTTGGAGGCACTAGTATGGCGATGCAGGCCAAAAATCGCTCGAGCTGCAGCGTTCTGGGTCACCTGCATGCGCTGTAGGAGATATTCTGGCAGACCCAGATATAGAATATTTGCATAATCCAATCTGGATCCTATAAGTGCCTGGACAGTTATCCTCCGATGTTCCTCGGATAGAAGAGGAAAGAACTTACGAAGCATCCTGAGGATCCCGAAGCACGTTCCCGTAAGAGTGGACACCTGGGATTTGAGCGAGAGCTCATTGTCAATTTTGACTCCCAGGTTCTTAGCCCATTTAGATGACTGAGCTGGAGGGAACATGTCAGCGGGCCACCAACCATGCCAATCTGGTTCCGATGGGCATCCGAAGAATAGTATCTCGGATTTATCCGAGTTGCACTTGAGGCTGTTAAGTTGGAACCAATTAAAAACAGCCCCAAGGCACTCACGGATACTTTCTCCATCGAACTCTTCGCTCTTGCGGCAGGTGAACAGAAGCTGGGTGTCGTCAGCATAAGAGACGATCCGGGCCCCATAGGACTCTGCCAATGTCGCCAGAGGGGTCATGAGGATGTTAAATAGAGTGGGGCTCAGTACGGAGCCCTGAGGGACTCCGACTCCCAATAGCGGCATTTCGGCAGATCCAGGTGGGACCCAGACAGTCTGTCGGCGGTTGGCTAAGAAGGAACGAAACCAGTTGAGCACCGTCCCCCCTAGACCGATGTCATGTAGCCTAGTGAGGAGATCCTCATGGGGGACGGTGTCAAACACCGCCGACAGGTCTAGCATAACTAACATCACCCTGCCTCCGGTGTCCAGTACCTCCTTCACAATCTCAGAGACTTCCAAGAGCGCCGTCTCGGTGCTTAGGTTGGAACGAAAGCCCGATTGGGACTCATGGAGTAGCTCGTTTGACTCCAGGAAGTTAGATAACACGCTGTGAACGTGTTTCTCTAAGATTTTGGTAAGTGCTGGAAGGAGCGAGATTGGCCTATAGTTGGATGGCACTTCTGGGTCCAGGTTGGGCTTCTTGATAAGAGGGATAACCATGGCCTGTTTCCAAGATTGAGGCAGAAATCCCTGACTCAGGGAGAGGTTAAGAATGGGATTCGCTATAGGGTTGACAACATCTGCCATTCTCGCTAAGAATTTTGCTGGGCAAGGATCTAGTGGCGAGCCCGATTTAAGGTTCCTCATCAAAGCTAAGGATGCGGAAACCGTAAGGGGCGGGAAGTCTAGCAGGACTGGGCCTGAAGTCGACAGGAGAGTTGTCTCGATCGGCATAGTCGACGGGTCATCCATTGGTCTCGAAGGAAAAGAATCCTGAATTTGCCTAATTTTGGTGGTAAAAAAATTAGCAATGGTGTTGGCCCAGGTCTCCGCCGGGGCGTCCTGAGCTGAGATTGAGCGCGGGCTGGTAAATTCTCGAACAATTGAGAAAATCTCCTTGCAGGAATTTGCCGCATCCTCAATTCTTTTGGCAAAATAGCATTTCTTGCCCTGAAGTATTAAATCATGATAGGATTTCATCATGGATTTATAGATTTGTTTGGCCTCAGAATCGTACTGGGCTCTCCAAGCCCGTTCTGCGACTTTACATTGCCTACGGTGATAGGCCAATTCCTCCGTAAACCAAGGGGCCGAGATCCGTTGGGTGGCAGACCTAGCTGGCTGTAGTGGGGCGAGCTCATTTAATCTAGCTAGGAGCCAGGATTGCAGGCTCTCAAGGTCATTCTCCAGATCACCCGTATAAGACAGAGGATGGTCCACCAGAGCCTGAGCTAACAGATCTGGTGTCACCCGATGGAACGCCCTATAGCTGCTACCCTGCAGTCTCGTAGCACTGACCGTTGAATTCACAGTAGATGATATTTCGAAGTGAACGAGGCAATGATCAGACCATAAGACCGGTAGAAGTGTGACAGCCATAATAGGTGAAGTGGAGAAGACCTGGTCAAGTGTATGGCCTTTATCATGGGTCGGGCCGAAGAGATAGGGGAACAGGCCCAGGGTAGATGTAATATCCAACAGCTTGATAGCATCTTGGTCTTGGTGATCATCCATGTGGAAGTTAAAATCTCCAGCCAATATACACTGCTCAGATCTTAAAACAAGGACCGACAGAACCTGCTGGAGATCATCAAAAAACGATCCCACAGGGCCCGGAGGTCTGTAAACGACAAGACCCTTCAGCGCTTGCTGGGGCGATAGGGAGATGGTGAAGGCGAGAGAGTCGGCCCCTACGATGGTGTTTGTGTGCGTGACCGTGCACGGAAAAGATTTTTTCACAACTAGGGCGACTCCTCCCCCTCTTCCCTTATCTCTATCTTGTCGATGGATGATGTAATCAGAGGGAATGGCTGCCATTATGTCCGGGTGGGAGGACTCGTTGAGCCATGTCTCAGTGAGCATCAGACAAGTAGGACTGGTCGTAGAAAGGAGATCAAAAATCTCCTGAGTGTGTCTATGCAGCGACCTGGTATTAAGGAGTAGACAAAGATGTGTAATGCTACAATCCTTAATAGGACGGGTGGCAAGGAGGTTGCTGGTAGGATGCCACTTACATACAGGGCACTTATGTTTACCCCTATAACGGCCCGGAAATACTGAGTGACAGGCAGCATCCGCGGCGCGCAGGGAGTAGAGCTCCTGAGCGGAGTAGGAAAGCATATTGGCCAGAGGTACCTGCCACGCCAGACGCCTCCGGGACGCTGACGGGCGCAGACGGGCAGGACTCTGGCACGACTCCGGCGCAGGTCCGGCGCGTCCGCAGTACGCGTCCGCTGCGCGGAGGGAGGGGGGAGCTTTTTATAGCGCTACTAGGCACTCTTGGGGCAGAAGCCCGCACTTTACTCACCCGCACAGCCGATCTAAACGCTGTTGCGGCTTGAAGCAAAACAAACCCGAGCTGCCGCCATCGCAGGCGTGCCCCCTGGCCACTCCCCTTCGAGGCCACGCCCCCTCGCCGCCCAGTTAAAAGGTCGCTGATAACTAGCGCCTAATTGGAAAAGACTCACTCCTGAGGCGGAAGCCGGGAGAAGTAGCTGTCTCGCTTTCTTTTTAAAAATTGAATGTCACTCGATTTATTTGTGTATATTTTAAAATTCACACCACTCAAGGCACTCTTGGGGCAGAAGCCCGCACTTTACTCACCCACACAGCCGATCTAAACGCTGTTGCGGCTTGAAGCAAAACAAACCAGAGCTGCCGCCATCGCAGGCGTGCCCCTTGGCCACGCCCCTTCGAGGCCACACCCCTCGCCGCCCAGTTAAAAGGTCGCTGATAACTAGCGCCTAATTGGAAAAGACTCACTCCTGAGGCGGAAGCCGGGAGCAGTAGCTGTCTCGCTTTCTTTTCAAAAAATTGAATGTCACTCGATTTATCTGTGTTTATTTTAAAATTCACACCACTCAAGGCACTCTTGGGGCAGAAGCCCGCACTTTACTCACCCGCACAGCCGATCTAAACGCTGTTGCAGCTTGAAGCAAAACAAACCCGAGCTGCCGCCATCGCAGGCGTGCACCCTGGCCACGCCCCATCGAGGCCACAAACCCCCCCTCTTCGATAAAATGTGCATCTACTGGAAGCGCAGCGGACGAGCGCAGTTTGCGCGCCGAAGGCGCGCATAAGGCAAGCCCGTCTGTGCCCGTCTGCGTCCGGCTGGGGACAGGGGCCACCCCCCTTGATCCTTCTCACAGGACGCAATATAACTCTGCCACCCTTTTCACATTGAGACCCCCCTTGAGGTATAACTGCCTCCACCAGTATCATCCCTTTAACCTTCCCACCTTCTGCCAACATTGTAATGCTAACTTAAAAACGACTCAACCCAAGCAGTCACAGCAAAACTTCACTCTATTGCTTTTAAATTGCAGGTCTATGCCGAAACACAAAATAGAAATCTCACTCCTTCTAGACGAACGATCCCCTGATGTCCTCTTTCTAACCGAAACCTGGTTAACCCCAGACTGCGACCCCAATATAATTCAAGCCTTGCCATCGGACTATCACATCGAACGCCGGGACTGCCCATGCGGGAAAGGAGGAGGCCTCGCCATAATCTATAAGTCTATCTATCAATGCCATTGCACCTGCGACCCCATTCCGGACTGTGAAAGCCTGTCCTTCTGCCTCAAGCTCACTCCTAACGATTGCCTAACAGGTGCGCTAATTTACCACCCTCCAGGCCCGCTGAACAATTTTCCCTCCTCTTTACCTTCGCTCGCTGCAGAAACTGCCATGTCCTCCTCGAACTTCACGCTGTTGGGCGACCTCAATATTCATTTTGATTTCAGCACCGACTGCACCGCCAGCGAGCTCACCTCTAGTTTAGCTGCAATCCAATTACTACAATTGGTAAAGGCGCCTACCCACGACAAAGGTCACCTGCTTGACGCAGTCTTTACCAACTGTCCCACACTAACAGTCGGCTCCATTACTCCCCTACCCTGGACGGATCACCATCTAATACTTCTTAACTGGTCTATAGAAAATGCCACCCCCCGCCCCCTCCCATAACTCGGAAGATGAGAAATTGGTCGAAACTTCCGCTAGAGGCATGGTCTGGCCTTCTCTCAAACTCCAAACCTATCCTCTCCAAAAACACGGAACAAAATAGTATAACCTTTACCAAATGGTTAGAGGACTCCATTGACACCATCCTCCCCGCAAGAAAAACCAAACTAAAAAGAGCCAGAGAAACCGCCCCTTGGTACTCGGATAAACTCAGGGAGTTAAAACGACAGTGTAGAAAAATGGAGAGAAAGTGGCGCCTGGGATACGCCCTAACCGACAAAGAAAGGTATAGAGAAAATATCAGAGCCTACAAAATGGAAATAAACGCCGCTCAATCTACCTACTACAATGAGAAAATCATGGCAGCCAGGTCTAAACCCAAAGAAATTTATCAGGTAGTTAAAACCCTTTCCAAAATTCCCCCACCTACAATCACAACCCTTGATTCCATCTCCCGTTGCAACAAATTAGCTGAATTCTTCTTCCAAAAAAGAAATAAAATATACTCTTCATTTACAAACCCCAACCCAGAAACTGTTTTACCACAACTCACATGCGCGACTGAACACCCTGCGCAAATTCACCTGAATGATTTCCCATTATTAGACCTGGAATCACTCAAATTACTTGCACTTCAGGTAAAATCTGGCTCCCCCCTCGACCCTGCACCCCCTAAGATGATGAATATGGCCAACCCAATAGGCTAGGCGTGGGCGGAAAATCCGTTCCGCTCGCGGATTTTGCGGATTTTCGGGAAATCCGCAATCCGCGAGATTTGCGAATTTCCCGCAAAATCCGCAAATCCGCGAGCAGCGGATTTTGCTCGCACTGCTCGCACTGTTAGCGTGAGTTCGCGCCCCGCGAATAAGTGCGAAATTGCAGAAATACGATCTTGGCAAAACTGAAAGTAACTACTTACCAGGTTCAAAAGTTCAGGCACATCATTAGTAGCCATTTCCTGTAGGGCTTCCTGAGGGGCCCCTCCAGAGTTCAGTTGCCAGTTGAAACTATTATGTGACCCTGCTCTGAACCTCAGAATAGTTACACATATGCCACAAAGGTCCTGAATTACAGCTAAGGGAGACAAGCAGGAGCCAGGCTGGAAGTTAAAATCCATTAATCAGCCCCTAATTCATTATTGTCAGTTGGGGCAGGGCAGGTGTTGTAACTAATTTTGCAACAATGAAAGCACTTAGCAAGTGCAAAAGATCACTAATCAGGGCGCACTAAGGAAGCAGGTGCCAGCTAAAAAAATATTCTGTGACACATTAATCAGCCCCAAATTAATTCAGGTCACTTGAGGCAGAGAAGGTGTGCTTTGCTTTGCCGAAAATAATGTACACTGGACAACCAGAGGGTGTAGTGATGAAACAGAGGGTGGCATGGGTGGGCCAGAGGGTGGCATGAGTAGTCAGAGAGTGGCAGTGGTGACAGAGAGTGGCAGTGATGAAGAAGAGTGTCCCAAACAGGCTGGACACGTAGAAACAACAAGTTCGCAAAACTTGCGACCCGACAGGTAAGTTCGCAAATTGCGAAATTGTAAAAACCCTCGCGAACTGGCAGAAACACGGGCGAACACAAAAAAAAAAAAAAATCCGCAAATTCGCGGGAATTCGCGGATTTTGCGGATTGCGAATCCGCAAATCCGCAAAATTCGCGGATTGCCAATCCGCAAAATCCGCTCATGCTTACAACCCAATCATTCTTCCTACTCTCTTGGATATACTCAACAGTTCAATCTCTTCAGGGGTGGTCCCCCCCGCCTGGAAACAAGCAATGGTGAAAGCAGTAGCACTATTAAAAAAGCCGAATCTCAACCCAGCAGATCCTAATAACTACCGCCCAATTTCCCTGCTACCATGGGCAAGCAAAATCCTGGAGAAGCATGTCAACCTCCATCTCACTAACTACCTCGAGGAGAACCTCCTACTGGACGCCTCCCAAACAGGGTTCCGCCCCAGACACGGCACTGAGACAGCGCTGTTAGCCGTCACAGAGGAAGCTAGGAAGATCTTAGATCGAGGAGGGACAGTGGCAGTGGCCCTCCTCGATCTAAGCGCAGCATTCGACACAGTACTAGCTCGACTCTTCGATCTTGGCATATCAGGAATCGCCCTAGACTGGCTGAGTTTGTTTCTCAGCAACAGAACCTTCCAGGTCTTTGATGGCGACTCTTATTCTAAAAAACGACCCCTAGATTGCTGTGTGCCTCAGGGCTCCTCACTGAGCCCCACGCTGTTTAACGTGTACATGAGGCCACTGGCGGGTGTCGTCCAAAAATACGGTATCAAAATCATATCGTATGCAGACGACACCCAGCTGGTGGTCTCCCTGACACAGAAAGGCAGCGTGCTCCCCCAACCCAATATGGCAGCATGCATGGAGGAAGTCAAAAGATGGATGACAATGTCATCCTTAAAACTCAACGGTGATAAGACCGAGATTATGATCCTCTCCCCTCTCTTCCCACCACCTATCACCAAGCTTGGGACCAATGCCAACTCCCAAGGAAAATATAAAAAGCCTAGGAGTTTTTCTAGATAACAAACTCACATTAAACACTCAAGCAACCAAAACAGCTGCAACCTGTTTCGGGATTATCCGAATGTTGAAAAAAATCCTGCCACTACTACCCTTCGAAGCCAGGCAAGTGGTCATTCAGGGCCTTGTACAATCTAGGCTGGACTTCAACAATGCTCTATACTTAGGAGCCCCAGAGTATGTGTTGGAAAAACTGCAAAGAACACAGAACTGTGCCGCCCGCACTCTCCTACAGATCCCTCGCAGAGAGTCAGTCTAGGCAGGGATCAGATCTCTTCACTGGCTCCCAGTCAGAGAGAGAATAAAATTCAAGGCGCTCTGCATATCGCATCAAGCATTTCACAGAGCAAACCCGGAAATTAACCATTCACTTCTCTCCCCCTACTGCCCGGGAAAAATCCTGCGCTCCACGAATGCACTTCTCGCCGTAGTCCCAAGAGTCAAAAAAGCTAGAGCAGGAGGCAGGTCCTTTTCTCTGAACGCTGCCAAACTCTGGAACTCGCTCCCCTTCTCACTTAGAGCCAACCCTACCCTTCTACACTTCCGCAAAGAACTTAAAACACTCCTATTCAGAAACGAATCCCCCCTGCTCCTTCCCACCCTCAGAATCTGTTTTTTTCCACTATCAGCGCTTGGACGCCTTCGGGCAGCAGTCGCGCTCTACAAAACCCCTTCACTTCACTTCTGTGGTTGAGAGCTGGCTTATGATCCAAAGCAAGCAGAGCTGGACCTAGATGTGTGCCCCGACCATTGTAAATCACTGTGTGGGCCCATCATCGGAGCACCTGCAGGGGGGGGGGGGGAATTTCAGCCCTGGACACAGAGATGTGGGTAGAGGTGAGTTGTGGAATGTGTAGATCTGGGACTGCAGCTAAAGCTATTCTGGCCTGAGCTGTGGTTTCCCAAAATGGTGGGGAGGTGCACTGTTGTGTGCAGCCCCGAGACTGCACCAGGATTTAACGGGGCAGCCCCTTCCCTTCCCTCTCCAAGTGAACCAAGAATGGAAAAGTGAAGTAGCGACCCAGTTTGAAAAGGAGGTCTCTAGGTTGCAAGGGTTTTCACTTTTGTCCAACTGAGGACCCTTGTTACTAGTCAGGGTAAGGGGATACTCTTCTAAAATAACCCCTGCTCACCCTCTCGGAAGCTTGGCATGAGCAGGTAGGCTTATCTCAGAGGCTGTGTTTAAAGCATTTGTGAACACATACAGTAATACAGTGAAAACACTACAAACGGACACCACACTCATTTAGAAAAATAAGTAATCTTTATCAAAACCAAACAACACCATAATGACAAAAATCCACAATACAGTAATCAAAATATGACTTTTAAAAGGTAAAAATAGTTCTGTTCAAAGCAAATTGCAGATGCTACACTTTTCAAACAAGTACTTTGGATGTGTCACACACACAAACAAAAACTGTTGCAGGGAAGGTGATGCGCCGGTTCCTTTCGCCAAGGGAAGGTGATGCGTCCATTCCTTACTGTGCGAGGAGGTGATGCATTGTTGCCTTACTGCCACGCAGGGAAGGTGAGGCATCGGTTTCTTACTGTGCGGGGAGGAGATGCGTCAGTTTCTTACTGCAACCCCAGTGTTCTTGCCTGCTTGGGGTCCAGATACAAGGCTTGAGGATCTGGGATGCGTCGGTTCTCGACGCAGCCACAACATTGCTTTGTTCTCTCCAGCTGTGGTCCCATGACGCGCTGGTTCTTGCAGCCGCACAGTAGGGCCTGCATCGGAATCGATGCAGTGAGCTCGGACTTCGTAGATCGGTGCACTTGATGCGGCTTGCAGTGATTTCTTGAGCAGCGAGCAGGCACTGCTTTGATTTCTTCTGCGATGCATCGGAAACAGGTGCGGATGCGTCACACTACTCAAAGTTGTGTTACTTTACCAGCTCCCAGCCGCAGGGTCCAGAGGTTCAAAGCAGCAGCAGGCACCTCTTAGCAGGTCAGAACTCCCAGCAAGAAAGTTCAGGGGAGCTGGTGGGGAAGTCTTTGGGCCCCTGAGACTTCAGAACAATAAGCAAGCTCTATTTCAAGCCCTTGGAAATCTTCTTCATGCAGGGGACACAGCACACAGCAAAGTCCTTGTCCTTTCCTTGGCAGAAAAAGCCACTGTAGGCCAACCCCAGACTGCAAACAGCAAAGGGGCAGTACTCCTCATTTTCTCCAGCTTTCTCCTTGGCAAAGGTTCCTCTTGATTCCCAGAAGTGATCTAAAGGTCCGGGGTCTGGGCCCCTCTATTTATAATACAGCATCCTTTGTTCTCTGTGGCAGAGAAGCTATTTGCCCAGCCAAAACCAGTCTGTCCTCTCTGATGCAGCTTCCTGGCTTGAGGTGGGGACAGCATTGCCCAGGGCAGACAGGTCCATTATGGTGTGAAAGAAATCTACTCCTCCTACTCTGAATGCAGCCCAGGTCTATTTGGCCCCATCCTGAATCACCCTGGAAAGGCAAGAGACACCTCAACCCCCCAAGTGGCTGTTTGGACAGAATGAAGAGGCTGTTTGAACAGAATGCACATCCCCAGCCCCTGTCACTGCAAATTCTGACAGTCAATACACAACCTAGCAGAGGCACACTGGATGGTAAGGCAGGAAAATACCTACTTTCTAAAAGTGGTATTTTCAAACGCAGAATGTGAAAATCACCATCACTAAAAGATGCATCTAAACATTCTGAGTTCAGGCATATCAAACTTTATTTTCCTATCTTGTTCCCATCTGCAGTAATTCTCCTAAGATGTTATGCACAAACTCCCCATTCCATCCTATGGGACAGATAGCTTACAATAGTGAAAAACAAAATTGGCAATATTTCACAATCAGAACATGCCACACACATCAGGGCATGACCTGCCTTTCACATACAATGCACCCTGCCCATATTGATACTTTGGGCCTACCTTAGGGGTAAGAAAAAGGAAGGTTAGGGCCTGGCAGGTGGGTGCACAGTGCACTGTTCTAGGGACTTAACAGTAAATCAAATAAACCAATCACGGAAACACCAATCCATAATAGCAATTTACAAAGTGAGCACTTGTACTTTGGCACTGAACAGCAGCTGCAAAGTGCCCAAAGCATCTAGACCAGCAAAACGAAATCCATCACACGGTAAAAATACAGGAGGCAAAACATGCAAAGGAAACCAACAACAAGGCTGCCAGGTTTAACCGACCTCTACTGCGAACAACCAGCTGCTTGACCTGGCAGGGCCTGGGAAAGGGGCCAGGGCAACACCAGTGGAGCTGGAGGGGTCTGCATGGACCCTGACCTAATAGGACTTTACTGCCTCTAAGAAGAGAAACTGCTTACCCACTCTTGGATGCATATTCCGCCTCTCATTTTTTAATGATTGATGTTAAAAACTCTGATAAATGGGGAATATCGCTGCTTGATATGAAGCATGACCTCACCAAACACCTTTTTTCTATTTTTCAACTTTGCCCTCATTGGAGCATCAAGTAGGAGATGCACCTTTGGAGAGAAATAATAGGTAAATGGCTGCTGGAGACAGAGCGGGGGATCTCAATACTAGTCTCTTCACTTGATGTAGTGATAAGCCTAGACATATGTTCCCAAACAAGTGGGAACCATCACTGGCAGGTTCACTGTTGGGATGCCCTGAGGAAGAAAGAGGCAGTTACAGCCTGAAGGGCACTCCTTTTCCCTTGTCTATGCTAGTTGAGAGAACACCCACTGCCATTGTTGTCAACAAAGATACACAGGGGTTGTAACAATAAAAGACTGGAGTTTTCCCAGGAAAAGGCGAAGGATCACAGGATGTGCCATCAGGCAATTCCCACTCAATGCCAACACAGTTACAATACTGGTGGCATAGGGAACATTGAAAAGGTGGTGAAGATTCTCAATGGTGAGGTAGAATTGGACGTTGTGAAGAGTTAGAGTGGTGGTGGGTAGGATCTCTGGACTCGAATACAAGATCTGAGATTTACAGACAGAGTTAGTCAGATTGTCATCCGATTCTCTGTCTATACAAAACTGGGTAATTCGTTGTGTGGCCTGCACAAGTAATTGGTCCACAATTTTCCTTACTGGGAACCCAGCAGCCCATTGTAGCACTTGACTTTCTCAGGGTAGTGAAGCACAGTACTCAAAGGCCTAATCAGGGGAGGTGGTGTGGGCTAGTTATCACTAGGCCTGGGCAGTAAATTCCATTGCTCTCGCGGAATTTGCGCAATTTGCAGAATTTGGGTAATTTCGTGTTCCGCTGAGAACGCGGAATTGCCAAAAACTCAGCGATCCGTGGCTTAGTGGAATGTTATGCTTGTTCGCGCTTTCAAAATGCGTGTTCGTGAGATATTTCCCCAAGCATGCAAACGCATTCGCGAACAGGACCAATCACAACGCTGCAATGCAGTGTTGTGATTGGTTTGGAGCGTCCTGGTTTGACGCTCAACCATGAAAGGGTGGCCTGAGCTTGTTCTCCATGCAGGCTGTAATGCAGCCTGCATGGATAATGGGAAAAGTGCACATGACTGGTTTGGGCGGCCCGAGCGGGCAACCAAACAGTCATTGCGCACTTAGGAGTGGACAAACCACTCCTGCCCTGCACCAAGAGAAGAGCAGCTCCCCCCACCTGCAAAGGAAGGAAACATTAAATGATAATAACTAAAAGTTATTATCATTTTATATTTCCTTTCCTTTACACTGCTCAAAACAGTGGGGCTACACACCTCCGCCGCTGACAAAATGACGTTATTATGCCCCTAGAGGAAAGCATCAAACAAATGCTTGCTTTAAACAAACTAGTGCTGTCATGTGAGGTCTATTTAAAAAAAAAAATATATATATATACCTTAGCCCAAACATAACTGTTGCCAAGCACCATTTTGTAGTCACTTGCTCTGTGACAATGATCCCCACCAGACATGTCTGAGACTTTGAGACAGTGCCACCTAGAGACCAAAGTGAGTACAGCATTTAGAAATTCTAAAGGTTACTTTTTTTTTATTTGAGAAAACTTACCGGCTTCTCAGCTAGCTGTATTAATTAACAAGGAAGGAAATGCCACTAAAGTATGGTTATTTTTCTTTGATCAACTGAAATAAGGCACATTTTTAAAAGTAAAAACAATTACAAGTTTATTAAATTGCTACCATACTCTGCTGAACGTGTACTTCAGTATATTTTGAGGAACAAAGTTATCTACAAGCTACTTGTAAATGGTAAACCAATATAAAATAGGTAAATCAAGAAGCAGCTACTTACCTAAAACAAGTGTTCTGTGGACATCCATTTTTTTGCTCTTAGGGAGTGCCATGGAGACCATTGGCATAATGTAACTTCACATCATGTGACTAGCGGATCAACTACTGGACAGTGCCTGGGGAGCTAATATTGTTTCATAGCTATTGTGCTTTACAGTAGAGACTTACACAATCTCCATGTTTTAGGTGAGGTGGTACTACTTTGGTAATTACAAACTTGCCAGAATGTATGGTTCGTATATTTTCTCAAAACCCACATACAGCACAAGAAAACCGTTTGGAGATTTGCTTACTAGTAAAATCATACTGCTCCCTATTCCTGTCATTGTAAGTATACATTTGGTACTATTCCCACTCTGCTGGGGGTGTCCCTCATGGCACATGCTGGACAGTGGCTGTGGCAGTTGTTTACTATGCCCAATCCGGTGGGTGTTCCTTCAGGAAAGGTGCTACACAGTGGCTGTGGAGCTAATTTACTATTCCCACTCCACTGGAGACATCCCTCAGAGCAGTTGCTGGACAGTCACTGGGGCAGTAATTTACTATTCCTACTCCACGGGGGCGAACCTCAGGACAGGTGCTAGACAGTGGGTGGGGCAGTAATTTACTGTTCCCACTTAACTGGGTGCATGCCTCAGGCATGATGACGCACAATGGCTGGGTGGGGGGGGGTCAAATTTGCTATTCCCACACTGCTGGAGGGTAACTCAGGGCAGGTGCTGGACAGTGGCCCGGTGGCCTAACTTACTAGTCCCACTCCGCTAGGACTTCTCTCAGGGTGGGAAACATCAACCACAACACAGTCATTACGACCACCTACCTATACAACACAACAGTTACAACACAACTGCCTTTACATCGCATGCCATTACAATGCATGTCACTACAACGCATGCCATTACAACACATACCATTACAACGCATTATAAGGTATGTAATGGAGATTTCTTTTAGTATATTGGTGGGTATGGATTTTGGGGTATATGGGAATAGTACTTTTTACCCCTACACTGTCGCAGGGATTCTGCTCCTACACAGAACTCTCCATAGAGACTTGGAACCTCAGTGAATTAGGGTGTGCCAAAACTCACCTTAGTAGCCAAAATCCCCTACCAGACTAGCAATCAGTGTCTCATTGGTTCTTACACCCCCCCCAATGATTAGTGATTAGACAACCCAGAACATGAACTTAGAACACCTCAGGTCACGTGGAACACATGAATATTCTTTCGTTATACTAACATACCAGTCCAGAACGAGGAGTAAATGAGGACACGTGCAAGTTTGAAATATTTATTTCTAATGCAGTGTTCTCATGCGCAGTATCTTAGCTAATACAAGCAAACATATTATAAGCAAAAAGGTTGTCAGCATAGTTACTATTCCATAAAATACAAAGGGAGAAAGCATGCTAAAATGCTAAAGGGAAGAAGGCTAAATTACACCTAGGTCTTACCCTCCCTTGCAAGTATAATATATTATATCTAAAGAAGGTCTCTTTGGGTTTAGAAAGGCGGGCCCATGCCTCTGGTCTTAGTAGAAAGGGATCACATCATCTTCTACGCCAACTCTCTGCATGTGAATAGTCATCAAGTGTGTGTACATGCTCTGCGCAGTGCAACATTAAATGCGCCCAAAAACCAGAGTTGGCCACTGCTGCATCTGTATTATGTCTAGACCGTGCACTGATCAAACCAAACAAGCGCTGTGTTGAAATAACCTTGAAGGCCTCGGCACTCACTGTTCAGACATAGCTTACCAAGCAAGGCTGATATTATAGGCAAACATAATATTCTCGTGTGAATCAAAATATTCTACTAGGCTAAAAGCTTTAATAACAAAATGTGCCGTGTGTAGAGGCTGCAGAAAAGGAAAATGGCGTTTAAACTTCTAATAAGCTTGTGCTAACATAACACAGTGTGAAGGCAAAGCCTATCTACATGACAACACTATCCAACACTTTCCCTACTTTTGCACTCACTGGAGTGGAAATAGTAATTTTCACCCCTACACTATCGAACACTTACCCTACTGTTGCCCTAAAAGTATTATGCATTGTAATAGTATGTGTTGTAATGGAATTTGTTGTAATGGTAGTTTTAAAAAATGCGCTATAATGGCATGCGTTGTAAAATCATGCAATGTAAAGGTAGTTGCGATGTAAAAACTGCGTTGTAAAAGCATGAATTGTAATTGCATGCATTGTAACATCATATATTCCTCAGGGCTGGTGCTGTAGAGTGGTTGGGAGTCTAATTTCATATTCACACTCTGATGGACTGGTCCCTCAGGGCATGGGCTGGACAGTGGCTGGTGGGCTAATTTACTATTCCCACTCCGCTGTGGGCATCTCTCAGGGCAGATAATGGACAGTGGATGGGGCAGTAATTTACTATGCCCACAACGCTGGGGGCGTCCCTCATGGCAAGTGTTGGGGAGTGGCATGGGGTCAAATGTACTATTTCCACTCTGCTGGGGGCATCCCTCAGGGCAGGTGCTGGACAGTGGCAGTAATTTACTATTCCCACTCCACTGGAGGCGTCCCTCAGGGCAAGTGCTAGACAGTGGCTGTGGCAGTAATTAACTGTTTCTACTTCCCTGGGGTCGACCATCAGGGCAGGTGCTGGACAGTGGCTGGGGCAGTAATTTACTGCTGCTTCTCCACTGGGGCCGACCCTCAGGATAGGTGATGCACAGTGACTGGGGGCTAATTTACTATTCCCACTGCGCTGTGGACATCTCTCAGGGCAGATGCTGGACAGTGGATGGGGCAGTAATTTACTGTTTCTACTCCACTGGGTCCACCATCAGGGCAGGTGCTGGACAGTGGCTGGGGCAGTAATTTACTGCTGCTTCTCCACTGGGGCCGACCCTCAGGATAGGTGATGCACAGTGACTGGGGGCTAATTTACTATTCCCACTACACTGAGTGCGTCCATCAGGGTAGATCCTGGGCAGTGGAAGGGGCAGTAATTTAGCATTCTCACTACACTGGGGGCGTCCCTCAGGGCAGGTGCAGAACTGTGGCTGGGGGTGAAATTTAGTACTCTCACTCTGACAGGTACCAAACTTCTGTAAGGTTTTGGATGTGCACTGTGGTATATTATTATGTTCTGAAACAAAACACTAAGGGCCTGAGTTTTGCCTGTTCTGGAGTGGGCAGCAGATCACTGCTCTGCTCCAGGATGGGCGAAACTCACCACCGCTCAGAATACATGTAATTTGGGGGTTTGGCGGTTAAGCAGCATGGTGGTCCTGTGGCAGGGCTGTTGAAAGACTCAGTGCGAAACTTAAACAGCTGCAGGACCGCCAGTGCACATTCCTGCATGGTAAGGAATGCACTATGTCATGCATTTCTTCCCATACACAGGGGCCAGGGCCAGCTTTCTTTCCTCAATGCCAGCACATGGAAGAAGAACCTCCATGAGACCGCTTTGGGGAAAGTCGGAATAAGCTTAGTGGTGCCTCAGGGCACCAGTAATGTTAATGTTAAGCTACACTTGTAGAGCGCACTGACACCGTAGGTTTCCTGGTGCTGAGATTGGGATTGAAGGTAATGGCAGAGGACTAGTGGGAATTCGAGAAGAGCCAGGTTTTTAAGCTCTTCCTGAAGCTCAGCAGGGTGTCAGAGGTCTTGATTCGTAGGGGAAGGGAGTTCCACAGTTTGGGTGCCAGATAACTGAATCTGCGGCCACCCAGTTTCTTTAGTTTAGGTTAGGAGGTGAAGATGGGCAGATCGGAGATTACGGGCCGGACAATGTGAGGTGATGAGAGATTTCAAGAAGGCCGGGCACTTGGACTGCCGGGCCTTGTAAGTTAGACAGCCAATCTTGAAAGCAGCCCTTTGTTCGATAGGCAGCCAGTGCAGCTTGAACAGAAGGGGTCTTGCTGATTGCCATTTAGGGGCTGTTGGACCTAGAGTTGTCAGGTCACCTAGGGTAGCCTGGCCTAGGGTAAGACAGTCACTAAATAGAGGCACATGTGTAAAGTTTGCGCACCACCCATCAATAACTCAATGCAATTCCACTCAAAAATGACACTACACCAGTCTTTGTGGAAAAATACGAGCTGTTTTATAAAAGATATTGCGTTAGCTTCTCTCTCCTCTCAGTAATTTTACAATTAAATACACTGTACAGTTTTAACAGTTCTTTCCACATATATCCAATAACATTAGGGGAACCCAGTTCAATAGGGTTTTATCTGCTTACAGTGAAAAATTCCAGGAAGTATTTTCTTCACAGTAAACTATAGCACCTCTACGGTGATAGATTGACCACCCAAGCTGAGGTTTTCTAGTTGCATCAAGAGAACAATTACACTCTTACACTTTACCCACTTCCGCCTGCCACCTTGGGGTTATCCAGGTCATCAGACCCTGTGAGACTTCTTTCCCACCCACTGTGTGGCACCGTTCTTGCAATAGGTAAGTAACCTCAGGATTTCAGTTTCCAACTACAACCACATAGATTGCTCTGTTATCACTTCTTTACAGGTAATCACTGGATGAGGTCACAGTTTCTTCTTCCCCTCCTCCTCTGTAAGAAAAATCCCACTTTACAATGCAACTCTCCGTTTTGGTATCCTCAGTAATTCAGTTCACTACCCCAGCACTGAGGTGTCTCCCTGTTAAACTTAATCCTCTGAGCCTTTAACCCAGCAGACCTTCTAAACAGTTCTCCTTCACCCTTACAGGGTTAGTCACAAAGTTAACCCGTGAATAAAATAGTGTGGGGGACCTCCAACAGTTATTCTCGATGGAAGGGACGTGAAAGAACTCCTTCCCAGCGTCCTAGCTGTTCCCCCAGACACTCGTTATTCTTCCCCCTATTTCTGCACCTTACTTGGGATTAAACAGTGAAGGTCGCTGAATCAGAACTCCAGCTCTCCCTTCCCTCAGCTGCTCCTTACTCGGTAAACGACCCTTCGCTCAAGAGCCCACCAGGAGATGGTATCGGACTGAGGCGACTGGTGTCCTAGTCACCCGCGCGAACCTCGCTGCTCACTCCTAGACCAAGCTGCAGCATAGGCGCGGGTGAGCAGTGTTCCCGCAAGGCGCCGCCTCCCTCGTGTGGATGTCCGATTACCGCTACAGAGCCTGCGCGGGAGATCAGTGCTTCGCCGGCTCCCTCTCCTCCTACAGCCGCGCCACTGGGCCTGCGCAGGGATTAGCGCTTCGCCGGTTCCCTCACCTCATACAGCCGCACCATTGGGCCTGCGCAGAGTTAAGCACTTACTTCACTCAAGCGCTCAGCCCAGCAACACCTTCACCAACGCTTGCCTCTGATTCAGAGGCTCTTCAGCAGCGTAGGGCATCGGATCTCGCCCTGGTCTTCTTCTCTGATTTAGCGGTGAGGGGATCCCACGGAAGGGAATGGGGGCGTTTCTCAACCAGCAGCTTGGGGAAGTGGGGGTCAGAGGGGCTCAGGGGGGCCTAAAGCCACAGCCGTACTGATCCCTTCAGGATGTAACGTCTGATGAGAGGGTTTGGTCAGGGGCAAGAGGGGGAATGTCTCCTCGAAGAGGTTGTCTTTCCCTCAGACGAACTAACTACTTCCAGTGCGTCCTCCTCCTCACACCACTGCCTCTCTCCTCTAGCTCACTGACTGCACAAAATGGCTTCCTGACCTCTGCCCTTATATAGCCTGTCCACCCAGAGTCCAGTAGGGTCCAGAAGGTTCTGGAAGGCCTTAATGTTAACCTATGGGGCATTCTATGGAATGGCAGTTGTGACAGTTGGTAGCCACCATTTTGTAGATCTGGATGAATTCCTGTCAGGAAAGGCACCTAGGCCTGAGGCGAAAAACTATGAGGGCAAAAGAGCATCTATCCCCCAGGCCAACACCATAAAAAAAATCTAGTGGACACAAAAAGATGAAAAGGGTATGAGGGGCAAAAAGGGGACAAAATAAATAAATAATAGGAGGGGCTACGCAAAAGGCCAGACAGGTCTAACATGCGTCCCCCCCAGCTGAAAGTGGGGTGAGCTACCCAACCCCTTGGGAGTCCTCATCACTAAGGCGGAAATACCTAGAGAGACCGTCTGCATTGGCGTGGTCCACTCCAGGCCGGTGTTCCACCCAGAAGTCCATTCCCTGTAGGGAGATGGACCATCTCAGCAACTTGGGATTCCCCCCCTTCATCTGCATCAGCCAACGAAGGGATCGGTGGTGAGTCTGAACCAGGAAGTGCGAGCCAAACAGCTTCTTCAGAGCCCACACCACCGCAAAAGCTTACCTCTCAATTGCACTCCACTTCTGTTCCCGGGGAAGCAGTCTCCTGGATAGGAAAACTACAGGCTTATCCAGGCCCTCTTCATTCAGTTGCGATAACACTGCCCCAATGCCATGTTCTGATGCATCTGTCTGGACAATAAACTCCATGGAGAAGTCTGGGGCCTTCAGGACCGGTGCTGCACACATTGCCTGCTTCAACTTTTCAAAGGCTTGCTGACAAGCCTCCGTCCAAACTACCCGTCAAGGTTTTTTCTTTGAGGTGAGCTCTGTGAGGGGCGCTACAATAGTGCCATACCCCTTCACAAAGCTATGGTAGTAGCCTGTGAGGCCCAGGAAAGCTCGGACCTCAGTCTGGGTCTTGGGGGGTTCCCAGGCCATGATTGCCTCAATCTTTGCCTGAAGGGGCTGCACTGTTCCCCTACCGACCAAGTGTCCAAGGTATATAACCGACCCCTGCCCAATCTGACATTTGCTGGCCTTGATTGTCAATCCAGCTTGCTTCAGGGCCTGGAGAACTGCTTGCAAATGTTGCAAATGGTCCTCCCAACTGCTGCTGAAGACAGCTTTGTCATCCAGATAAGCAGCGGAGAAACCCTCCATTCCGGAGAGGACCTGATTCACCAGCCGCAGAAAAGTGGCAGGGGCATTTTTGAGCCCAAAGGGCATCACACAAAATTGGAAGTGTCCCTCAGGCGTGGAGAAGGCTGACCTTTCCTTTGCTCCTTCTGTCAGGGAGATCTGCCAGTACCCCGAGGTGAGGTCAAAGGTACTTAGGTATTGGGCAGCTCCTAGCCGGTCAATTAATTCATCCGCCCTAGGGATCAGATGAGCATCAGTTTTTGTAACTGAGTTCAGTCCCCGGTAATCCACACAGAACCTCAGTTCTGGAGTGGTGCCTGGTGGAGCAGCTTTTGGCACTAGAACCACCGGACTGGACCAGGGGCTGCTGGAAGGTTCCATAACTCCTAGCTCCACCATCTTGGTAACCTCACCATGGATGCTAGCCTTCACCTTGTCGGACAGCCGGTAGGTCTTTGACTTCACTGGTGGGCTGTCCCCTGTGTCCACATCATGGGTACATAGGTGAGTCCTTCCCGGGACAAGGGAGAACAACGTAGCGTACTGTTCCAGTATATGGCGACAGTCCTCCCCCTGTTCAGGAGTTAGGGATGGGGACAGAATCACTCCCTCCACTGACCCATCCTTTTCTTGAGACGAGAACAAGTCTGGGAAAGGTTCGCTTCCCGCTTCCTCTCCCCCATCAGTCACCATCATTAAGATGACCTCGGGCCTCTCATGGTGGGGTTTGAGTCGGTTAGCATGTAGGACCCGTAGGGGCTGTCGAGGGGTCTTAAGGTCCACCAGGTATGTGGCCTCACCGTTCTTTTCTAACACCTCAAAGGGGCCTGTCCAGCGATCCTGGAGGGCACTTCGCTCTCCAGACTCCATCACCCACACTTTCTGGCCAGGCTCCAACTCCACCGGGTGAGCGTTGTGGTCATACCACTCCTTCATTACTGCCTGGCTGGCCTCCAAGTTGTCAGAAGCTTGCTTCCACAACTTCGCCATTTGGCTCCTGAAGGCCAGCATGTAGCTCACCACATCCTGGGGGGGTTTCCTGGGAGACTTTTCCAATCCATCCTTCACCAGGCTGAGAGGACCGCGTACAGGGTGCCCATACAGAAGCTCAAATGGGCTGAAGCCCACTCCCTTCTGTGGCACTTCCCTGTAGGAAAATAGCAAACAGGGTAGGAGGACGTCCCACTTCCTCTGCAGGCTTTCAGGCAGACTTCTGATCATGCCTTCAAGGTCTTGTTGAACCTTTCTACCAGTCCATTTGACTGGGGGTGATAGGGAGTGGTGAACCGGTAGGTCACTCCACACTCCTTCCACATTGCCTGCATGTATGCTGACATAAAGTTGGTCCCCCTGTCGGACACAACTTCCTTGGGAAAACCCACTCGGGTAAAGATCCCCATTAGGGCCCTAGCCACTACAGGTGCAGTGACAGTCCTCAGAGGAATTGCCTCTGGGTACCGTGTGGCATGATCCAACAGAACCAGGATAAACCTGTGACCAGCTGTTGTTGGTGGATCCAATGGCCCTACAATGTCGATGCCCACCCTTTCAAAGGGGGTGCTAACAACAGGCAGTGGTTGCAGGGGAGCTTTCAGCTTCACCCCAGTTTTCCCACTGGCTTGGCAGGATACACATGTCCGACAGTAGGTGTTAGACGCCACTTTCATCTGAGGCCAGTAAAAGTGGGGGACAAGCCGAGCAAAGGTCTTGTCCTGACCTAAGTGTCCTGCCAAGGGTATTTCATGAGCCAATTCCAGCAGAAAGGCTCGGTACCGTTGTGGGAATATCAAGGCCCTTGATGAACCAGGTACGGGTACCTTGGGTTCACTGTAGAGGAGTCCATCCTCCCAGTAAATGTGGTAGTGTCCCGCAACGTCCCCTGCTGCCTGGGCTTCAGCCTGTCGCCTCAGTCCCTCAAGGGTAGGGCACTCCTTCTGGCCCTTACAGAATTCTTCTCTGGTAGGCTCTCCCTCCACATGCCACTCAGCAGGGATGGGCAGGTCCCCCATAGAAACTACTTCCCCCTCCACAGACTCCTGGTCCACCACCGCAGGTGGCCGATCTGTCACATGGGGTGTAGAAGCTGAAGCAGGCTTCTCCTGTCTTCGGTTCTGTCCCTTTTTGGCAGCGGGTTGGGCCATTGTTCCAGGCTCCAACCCAGGCGAACTCCCTCTCCGGGCAGTCGCAGACCTTGTGCTTACACAGGCCCAGTCAGGTGTACCCAGCATCGCTGAATGCGTCCGGTATTCCACCTCTCTCCAAGCATTGTGCTCCATGTCATTCCCCAGCAGACAATCAACTGGCACGGCAGGGCTTACGGCAACTCGAAGTGAACCTGCAACCCCTTCCCACTCAAAGGGAACCTCAGCCACGGGGTAGTGGCCCATTCTGCCGTCAGTCATCGCGGCGGGGTGGAGTACATTAGGAATCACCTGCTCTGGAGACACCAGTTGACTTCTCACCATAGTCATACTGGCTCCTGTATCTCTCAGAGATACTCTTTGGCCATTGATGGTGATCCACTGCCCATACCTGGTAGTATTTGGGGGCACCTGGATCTTAGGAACCGTCTCCCGTTCTCCCAGGGACACTAAGGTGACACCCGCCCACTCACCCACTTATTTAAGGGCAACTCCTCCCCGAGCGCTACACTAGCTACTCCCGGGGCTTTTCCTCCGGTGGGAGAGGGTGGTCTCTTTGGGCATCTGACATCTCCCTTATAATGTCCAACACCACCACACTCGAAGCAATGGACAACCCTTGGCTGCTGGCTTTGGCCAGGATGAGGGTTTCTGGGCGGGTTTGCCTTAGGGGTGAAACCTGTTCCCTTTCTCTGGAAACTGTTTTGGGGACCTATAGAGAACTCCCGCTTTTTATCTCCCCCTCCTTCTTCTGAGGGGTGCCCTGTCCGGCCTTTTGGGAATCCCCTCCAGTCCCCTTTGAGGACACCCGGGTACTTGCCCAGATGTCCGCCTCCTCTGCAAGCTTCCGGGGGTTGGTCAGCTTGCTGTCCACCAGGTGTTGGCGCAGCTCGGGAAAACATTTCTCGAGTAGATGCTCTTTAAAAAAAAGGGCATACAACCCCTCATAATCCTTCACCTCACAGCCCTGTACCCAGCCCTCCAATGCCTTCCTTGCATAATCCAGGAAATCCACCCAGTTCTGGCTGCTTAACTTGTGGCTCCCCCTGAACTTCTGGCGATACTTCTCTGGGGTTAGCCCAAACTTCCTGATCAATGCTAACTTCATGGTGGGGTAGTTGGTCTGCTCCTCCCGTTCTAGGGCTAACAAGGTATCTCGACTAGTAGGAGGCATATATTTATACAACCCACCCCCCAGTGCTTTTCCTGGATCCCATGGGCCCTTAAGGAGACCTCATAGGCAGCCAGCCATTTGGCTATATCGTCCACCTGACTATAGCTGGCCACTATATCCTTAGGCAGGTAGGGTCTGGACTCCCTGGTTGGTTCTCTGGATTCGCTGCCACCATTTGGAGTAGAAGAGGGTCCTAATTGCAGGGCCTGGAGTTCTAACTCTTTTAGTTTGAATTCATGAGCCATCCTCCGCTCTTTCCTCTCCTGTTCTAGCCTGGCCAACTCCCATTTCAGTTGCCTCTTTTCCCTCCTGTCTGTGAGTTCCGCTTCGGTCAAGCTTCCTCCGGAGACACTACTGCCCTCCTAGAGTAGGTCATTGGTCCTGGGAGTAGGTTTTCCACCTCTGGATGGAACAATCCCTCTACCCCTATGACCGTGTCCCGGTCCGTCCCCTCATCCTCCTCCTTCCCTTCTCTGTGTGCTTCTACCCAAGCCCTCAAACTGGTCTGGAGTTCCCCCTTTTTGGCACCACGCTTAAAGAACACCCCCATTTGTTGACAGAAGTCCTTTAGCTGGGCCACAGAATAAGTATCCAGTGCTTCCAGTGCAAATTCCATTTTGCTTAGGGCAATTTTAAGGTCAAGCACACAAAAAGAATAGAGTTACAAGGGCAATCTGAAGCTACCTCCACCCCACCACCAGGAATAAATTTGGAAAAAGCAAAAGTAAAAATTAGGAAGTCCGTCAGGAGAAAACTCCAGGTGTAGGTTAGTGGATTACACTTAGTTACTGCAGAGTAGTCGCAACCACAGTTTTCATCCCACCGCTAGACACCAACATGTTGGACCTAGAGTTGTCAGGTCACCTAGGGTAGCCTGGCCTAGGGTAAGACAGTCACTAAATAGAGGCACATGTGTAAAGTTTGCGCACCACCCATCAATAACTCAATGCAATTCCACTCAAAAATGACACTACACCAGTCTTTGTGGAAAAATACGAGCTGTTTTATAAAAGATATTGCGTTAGCTTCTCTCTCCTCTCAGTAATTTTACAATTAAATACACTGTACAGTTTTAACAGTTCTTTCCACATATATCCAATAACATTAGGGGAACCCAGTTCAATAGGGTTTTATCTGCTTACAGTGAAAAATTCCAGGAAGTATTTTCTTCACAGTAAACTATAGCACCTCTACGGTGATAGATTGACCACCCAAGCTGAGGTTTTCTAGTTGCATCAAGAGAACAATTACACTCTTACACTTTACCCACTTCCGCCTGCCACCTTGGGGTTATCCAGGTCATCAGACCCTGTGAGACTTCTTTCCCACCCACTGTGTGGCACCGTTCTTGCAATAGGTAAGTAACCTCAGGATTTCAGTTTCCAACTACAACCACATAGATTGCTCTGTTATCACTTCTTTACAGGTAATCACTGGATGAGGTCACAGTTTCTTCTTCCCCTCCTCCTCTGTAAGAAAAATCCCACTTTACAATTCAACTCTCCGTTTTGGTATCCTCAGTAATTCAGTTCATTACCCCAGCACTGAGGTGTCTCCCTGTTAAACTTAATCCTCTGAGCCTTTAACCCAGCAGACCTTCTAAACAGTTCGCCTTCACCCTTACAGGGTTAGTCACAAAGTTAACCCGTGAATAAAATAGTGTGGGGGACCTCCAACAGTTATTCTCGATGGAAGGGACGTGAAAGAACTCCTTCCCAGCGTCCTAGCGGTTCCCCCGGACACTTGTTATTCTTCCCCCTATTTCTGCACCTTACTTGGGATTAAACAGTGAAGGTCGCTGAATCAGAACTCCAGCTCTCCCTTCCCTCAGCTGCTCCTTACTCGGTAAACGACCCTTCGCTCAAGAGCCCACCAGGAGATGGTATCGGACTGAGGCGACTGGTGTCCTAGTCACCCGCGCGAACCTCGCTGCTCACTCCTAGACCAAGCTGCAGCATAGGCGCGGGTGAGCAGTGTTCCCGCTAGGCGCCGCCTCCCTCGTGTGGATGTCCGATTACCGCTACAGAGCCTGCGCGGGAGATCAGTGCTTCGCCGGCTCCCTCTCCTCCTACAGCCGCACCACTGGGCCTGCGCAGGGATTAGCGCTTCGCCGGTTCCCTCACCTCATACAGCCGCACCATTGGGCCTGCGCAGAGTTAAGCGCTTACTTCACTCAAGCGCTCAGCCCAGCAACACCTTCACCAACGCTTGCCTCTGATTCAGAGGCTCTTCAGCAGCGTAGGGCATCGGATCTCGCCCTGGTCTTCTTCTCTGATTTAGCGGTGAGGGGATCCCACGGAAGGGAATGGGGGCGTTTCTCAACCAGCAGCTTGGGGAAGTGGGGGTCAGAGGGGCTCAGGGGGCCTAAAGCCACAGCCGTACTGATCCCTTCAGGATGTAACGTCTGATGAGAGGGTTTGGTCAGGGGCAAGAGGGGGAATGTCTCCTCGAAGAGGTTGTCTTTCCCTCAGACGAACTAACTACTTCCAGTGCGTCCTCCTCCTCACACCACTGCCTCTCTCCTCTAGCTCACTGACTGCACAAAATGGCTTCCTGACCTCTGCCCTTATATAGCCTGTCCACCCAGAGTCCAGTAGGGTCCAGAAGGTTCTGGAAGGCCTTAATGTTAACCTATGGGGCATTCTATGGAATGGCAGTTGTGACAGTTGGTAGCCACCATTTTGTAGATCTGGATGAATTCCTGTCAGGAAAGGCACCTAGGCCTGAGGCGAAAAACTATGAGGGCAAAAGAGCATCTATCCCCCAGGCCAACACCATAAAAAAAATCTAGTGGACACAAAAAGATGAAAAGGGTATGAGGGGCAAAAAGGGGACAAAATAAATAAATAATTGGAGGGGCTACGCAAAAGGCCAGACAGGTCTAACAGGGGCTTTATAAATGAGCCCTGCTGCCTGGTTCTGCACCATCTGGAGACAATAGAGCAGGGACTTAGGTAGGCCCCAGTGAAGAGAGTTGGAGAAGTCAAGGCGGGAGAGAACAAGGGAAATGACAATTTGCACCAATGCATCATGCGAGAGTAGGTGGGAGATTTTGCGAATTTTTCGTAACTGGAACATGCTGGCCGAGATGATGGCTCCAACATGGGTTTTAAGAGAGAGGTCGGTATCAATGGTGACGCCCAAGCTTTTTACTGAGCTCGACTGGCTGGGAGGCGTACCTAGCTCTTTTGGCCAGAAGTGTGGGTCCCAATGTGCCGCGCTGGTACCAGACAAGATGAGTTCCGTTTTCTCCGGATTTAATTTGAGCTGGTTAGAAATCATCCATTGTTGGATGTGGAGCATCACTGCCTGAAAGTCATATGCGGCATCAGGGGTGTCTAAGGGAAAGATGATCTGCATGTCATCTGCATAGTTGAGGACAGTGCATTTCCAGTTTCTCAGTGAATGGATTAACGGCCGGAGGTATAGATTAAACAATAATGGTGAAAGGGAGGATCCCTGCGGTACTCCACAGGTAGTGGGTACCTGGGTTGCTGTGAAGGGACCTAGATGGACTGTTTGCACTCTGCCTGAGAGGAAGGACTTAATCCATTCCCTTGCGGGGCCCTGGATTCCCGCCTGTCCGACACGGTGGAGAAGGATGTCATGGTCCACCGTGTCGAACGCGGCTGATAAATCCAGGAAAACCAGTGCCTGTGGGGACCCCCTGTCAGCATTCTCCCGGAGAGTGTTGAGGACTTTCAGAATGACTGCTTCAGTGGAGTGTGCTGGCCTGAAGCCGGCTTGGTTAGGTTCCAAGAAACCAGAACTCTCTATAAAATGCCGACAGGCAAGTGGTCACATGAGCCTCCAGGAGTTTAGAGGTGTAGGGCAAAAGGGAGATGGGCCTGTAGTTGGCAGGGTTAGCGGGGTCAGCTCACGCTTTTTTCAAGAGAGGGACTAGTATGGCCTCCTTGAACGCGCTGGGGACCGTACCATTGCTCAGGGAGGCGTTAAGAAGGGGAAGAATACTGTCAGGTAAACCTGAGAAGACCGCTCTGAGGACTGGAGGAGGACAGCAGTCCTTAGGAGATTCTGATTTGATGCGGGTAATAAGCTCTGAAAGAATACTGGGGGTGATAGCTGGGAACTGGGTGAGGGAGCAGGGATTGAGAGAGGAGTCTAATGGGCTGGCGGGGATGGAGGGAGAGGTAGCATTCTTAATATCTACAATTTTCTGGATAAAGAAGGTGTTGAGCGCATTACATGTTTCTTGGGTTGGGGCCTGAGTGGGGAGCACTCTGTGATCTGATGAAAAGGCGTTCATAATTTTGAAGATTTCTTTGGATTTGTTGCGGGCTGAGTCAATTCATTCAGAGAAATGGGAGGCCTTTGCTTTGGTGATTGCATTTTTGTATTCATTGCGGGCCCTCACGAACTCTACGCGGTCCTCGTTAGAGTAGCAACGTCTCCAGTTGCGTTCTAATTGGCGTAGCTTTAATTTTAGTGCTTTGAGTTCCTCAGAGAACCATCAATGGGAATTGCTGTGTCTGGCATGTGCAAATTCAATGAGAGGGGCAAACCTGTCACTAGCTGATTGCAGCCAGGTGGCTATCCCGCCCTCCATAGAGTCAATGCCTGATTCAGGGTTAATAGTGGGGCAGGTGTTGGGCACAAAGTCAAGGAACCCCTGGGAGTCATGGGAGTTCCATTTGCGGCACAGTCCACCAGGAAGGGTAGGGGCCTTGATCCTCCCTTTAATTGTGATAGTGACCTCTATCAAGTGATGGTCCGACCAGATACAAGGGGAAATAATTGGATGAGACAGGACGAGGTTATGAGTCCAAATATGGTCAAAGATATGACCCTTAGTATGGGCGGGTGAAATAATGTGTTGTGTCAAGTTAAGACTAGTCAGAATTTCGAAGAGTTCAGGAGCATGGGGCCCAGCTTGGTCATCGTCAAACCAGTAGTTAAAATCACCAAATACGACGATTCTAGTGTGATGAGTGAGCAGGTCAGCTACCTGTTCGCTCAGAGACAGGGGGAACGAGGGCATCGACTGAGGGGGGCGATAAAGTAGTACAAAAGCGAGGGCACCACCGTCAGTTTCCAAACTGATGACAATATTGTCTACCCCGGGAAAAGGTTAGCGAGGCAGTTGTAAGGAATTTAAAGTTTTTGTGTATGATGGCCGCTACTCCTCCTCCGGGGCGGCTCAAAGGTCGATTTACGTTAAGGATATAATAGTCTGGAGGGAGGGCCGCCAGTACATCTGGGTGGGAATCCGGGGTAAGCCATGTCTCAGTTAATAGCAAGACATCAGGTTTATAAGTGGTGAGCAGGATTAATAGGTCTAGCTGGTGTTTCACCATGGAGCGAGTATTTAGATAGAGCACCCGAAGCTGTGTGTCATTGCTTAATACCTGTGGGGATGTATTCGGGCGGGAGCGGGTGGCTCCAAGATCAGTCCGGATACATAAGCTCTGTATGTTTCTAGAGATCTCCAGGTTTACAATACGCTCGAGTGCACATGGCGGTAATGGAGGGTTTGAGGACTGTAACTCTCTCAGTACCTTTGCTGAATAGGTGGTGAGTTGGCCAGGGTTCCTGGCCCCTGTGCCCGGACGGGCGTGGATGGGCGCAGACGGGCTTGCCTTTGGTGCGCCTTCGGCGCGCCCGCTGCGCCCGTCCGCTGCGCCTCCAGGGTAAAGGTTACATTTTAAAGCGAACGAGGGCGGGAGGGCGGGAGGGTCCAAGCACTAGACTGCTCTCCCTGCTCCGGCTCCTCACCTAAGGTGGCGCTCCCCCAGGCAGCCTTAGATCTGCTGCAATGGGTGAAGGTTACCGGCTGAATGAGCCCGATAATTAGTGGCGCCGATTTTTTTGCAGAGGAGGATACACCGCTAAGGTCCGGCGGTAATTAGGCGGGTGAGTGACCAAAGTGAAGTTTAAAACACAAATACGAATTCAGGGTGAGTTAAAATCCGGCAATTGAAACGATAGCAGTTACACTCTAACTGGTCCCGGCTTTCCGCCTCAGGACGAATTAATAATCATTCCACACACACAATCGCAATCATTGGAGTGAGGATTGACAGGTTTTTTATAGTGAACGAGGGCGGGAGGGTCCAAGCACTAGACTGCTCTCCCTGCTCGGCTCCTCACCTAAGATGGCGCTCCCCCAGGCAGCCTTAGATCTGCTGCAATGGGTGAAGGTTACCGGCTGAATGAGCCCGATAATTAGTGGCACCGACTTTTTTGCAGAGGAGGATACACCGCTAAGGTCCGGCAGTAATTAGGCGGGTGAGTGACCAAAGTGAAGTTTAGAGCACAAATACGAATTCAGGGTGAGTTATAATCCGGCGATTGAAACGACAGCAGTTACACTCTAACTGGTCCCGGCTTTCCGCCTCAGGATGAATTATTAATCATTCCACACACACAATCGCAATCATTGGAGTGAGGATTGACAGGTTTTTTATAGTGAACGAGGGCGGGAGGGCGGGAGGGTCCAAGCACTCGACTGCTCTCCCTGCTCCGGCTCCTCACCTAAGATGGCGCTCCCCCAGGCAGCCTTAGATCTGCTGCAATGGGTGAAAGTTACCGGCTGAATGAGCCCGATAATTAGTGGCGCTGATTTTTTTGCAGAGGAGGATACACTGCTAAGGTCCGGCGGTAATTAGGCGGGTGAGTGACCAAAGTGAAGTTTAAAACACAAATACGAATTCAGGGTGAGTTAAAATCCGGCGATTGAAACGACAGCAGTTACACTCTAACTGGTCCCGGCTTTCCGCCTCAGGACGAATTATTAATCATTCCACACACACAATCGCAGTAAGCATTTTGCAGACTGCCAGATTCATAATGAGGGCCTTAGTGATCCCCTTGATTCATTGTGTTTTTTTTGTAGTTGAAGAATCAGAACCAACTTAAGAAAGATCAAATGCAGGAGCACTCTCTTGCTTTGAGAAGTTACATACCCAAAATGATAATCAACCAAACACCTACTTCACCGAATGCAAGACAACTCTTAGGTAAACACAAGAGTAAAGTAAGATTTATTGAGCAAACAGTTAACAGTATTTTGCTCCCTCCAAGCATGTTTTAGATTTGAAACATTTAACACATTGTCTTCCAAATGTAAAAGTTCTTTGTCTGTTTTTCACCTCTTGTAGAAAGTTATAGTATGTTCAGTTCTCCACCCTACCAACAGAAAAAGAAGAAGAACATTTCAGTTTCATACCAACAAAATGTATTCAATATGCCTTTTCTTTTTTCATTTTGTTTTTACAGGCCTGAACAAGATGGCATCTTCCCCCCCAAGCTTTGTATTTCGAATCTGCCTGTGGAAACTGACTTTTAAAGTTCAACAGCTATCTTGACTGTAAGGAGAAGATAACTGAGCCCAATAATTATTGGAGGTGTGTGTATTATCGCTCATCCCATTGTAGAGGCAGTGCAGTTACTCTTGAGCAGACTGCCATTCGTACAACAGAGAGATACAAAAGGGGGTTATGGACGGAGCGTTTGAGCAAATAAAACACTCACCCCCAGTCAAATGATCTGGGTTTAATCAATCACCATTCTTTAGCTCACTCAGCCACCCCAGTTCAGACATGGCCATATGCAAATCAGTCTGACCCTGTGCCTCATGGGAACAGTCCAGCCCGAACTGCAAAGCCATGTCTTTCCTGGACCAGAAACAAGCATTCTGGGACGGTTTCGGGTTCATAATCCTCATCAGCCAGGCTATCTTGAATCCAGTGGCCAAGTGAGCAAGGGACTCACGTCTGAGCATACCCTGCCAACTTAGGGCAAACAAAGCGATACAAAAGGGGGTGATGGACGGAGCGGTTGAGCAAATCAAACATTCACCCCCAGTCAAATGATCTGGGTTTAATCCATCACCATTCTTTAGCTCACTCAGCCACTCCAGTTCAGACATGGCCATATGCAAATCAGTCTGACCCTGTGCATCATGGGAACAGTCCAGCTTGAACTGCAAAGCCATGTCTTTCCTGGACCGGAAACAAGCATCCTGGGACCGGTTTCGGATTCATAATCCTCATCAGCCAGGCTAGCTTGAATCCAGTGGCCAAGTGAGCAAGGGACTCATGTCTGAGCATACCCTGCCAATTTAGGGTGAACAAAGCGATACAAAAGGGGGTGATGGACGGAGCGTTTGAGCAAATCAAACACTCACCCACAGTCAAATGATCTGGGTTTAATCCATCACCATTCTTTAGCTCACTCAGCCTACCCAGTTCAAACATGGCCATATGCAAATCAGTCTGATCCTGTGCCTCATGGGAACAGTCCAGCCCGAACTGCAAAGCCATGTCTTTCCTGGACCGGAAACAAGCATCCTGGGACCGGTTTCGGATTCATAATCCTCATCAGCCAGGCTATCTTGAATCCAGTGGCCAAGTGAGCAAGGGACTCACGTCTGAGTACAATTCCCCTGAGCCATCTTTTTTATAAAACCATTTATTATGGGCCATGTGTGCTTCCGTTTTGCAAAAGTGGCTTTATCGTTTACCAATGATAAATGATCTGTTGTTTTATTAACAATTTTCTTAAATGATTCCTGAGTAATAGAGGAGTCCCAAACCGGCCTAACCTTAAATTCTTCCATGCCCGCATCCAAGTATTTCCAAGCTGGTGATTTGCTGTTGCCGCTAATTTCTCTCCATATTAACTGGGACATTAAGTTGTCTTGGTTGTTTTTTTATTCTATAACAGACTTTATTATATGTCCCTTTCCAGCACACATCTGGTTATTTAGACCGAATACCAGTCTGACTTGTGCTTGTGAGGTGTTGATGGGCAAATGGAAAAGGATTTTAAACATTTTTGAGGTAGCATTGTTGATATTAGCTGCATCTTTTCCCTTTAAGGCCTCGCTGCCGTAGGTTAACCCTTTCCATGCTGATGACGAGCTCAGCTCGTCATGATGCACGGTTGAGCTGTGCTGATGACGAGCTGAGCTCGTCATGAAACAATGGGAAATGGGCATCATCCAGCACCGGAGGGGAAAACACCTAGCAGCGAAGGTGTTAACGAGGGTAGCAGTTTAGCAGAAATCACTTTTAAAAATGGGCGATAGGTAAGGTTGCTAATAGATTTTTGGATAGTCCTAAATTCTGCTGTCAAGGCATTAGATTTCCTATGAATTTCAAGTTTCTGTGGAAGAAAGTTTCAGTTGTCATTGAATATAACACCCAAATATCTATAAGTTTCTACTTGATCTAATTGAGACTTTCCCAGAAACCATTTTGACTTCTATTTCCTTCTTGAATTATTTGTAATCACCATGACTTTGGATTTTGATTCATTTATAACCATCCTATTATCTTTTGCATACTCAGATAACCGCACTATTAGGCGTTGTAATGTCACTTTTATATTGCTTAAAAGGACAACATCGTCCGCATATAGGAGGTTTGATATGTGTTTTTCAGCAAGCTTAGGTCGATGAGCATTTACATCGTTAAATACCTCTATTGAGTTCGCTAGGAACAGTTTAAATAGTAATGGGGCAAGTACGCAGCCTCTTGCTTTAGGCCCGTGACGTCGGGATTTCCTTAGTTAGTGATCGGCCATCGCCCATCCGCACTCTTACCCAGGTGTGTGTGTAGAGGATACGAACCAACTGTAATAGTTGTGGTGGGATTGCACTTGTGTTATATCAATTTCATGTTCCATTCTTGGAAACAATGCTCTGAGTAAACACTTGTTTAAAATTAAATAGTGGGTGGCCCTGTTGCAGCACATATTTTGTGTGGAAAAACAAAAGTAAATCACCTCTCATTAAGTAAGGCATTATGTACTATGGAGAACAAGTTATTGTGCTAAATTAATGGAGGCATGCTAGCCAGCACATCAGGTACTTTGCTACTCTCTGCAATCTGCAGCTGGGGCAGCTGTAGTAGATAACTAACTTAATTTAATTCTGATGGACCTGCTCTGTTCTAAATACCTTTCACATTCTACCATGACTCCAGAGAGGCAGATGAATATTAAATAACATACTAAGCCACAAACATCACATATAAAACATGAATATCATGTATCCCATAAGTAAACGGTGGGGAAAACCACCTTCTGCCTACCATCGGCACACAAACACACAACTGCATTAGTTTATTAAGTATTATTATAATTCCACTTCCTCCTGGACTCCCTGCCTGCATGACATTTTTTAGGATTATTCCATTTTCCCCTGGATCCCCCGCCTGCCATATTTTGCACAGCATATATCAGCATTCATTTTTTATGGGTTATTAGATTTCCCACTGGACCTCCTGCCACAGATGCACAACACAAACCATCATTAACATGTTAAGGAGTCGTCCATTTCCCTGTAGTCCCCCTTGCCTGCCATGGATGCACACCAGCATTAATTTTTTTAAGCATTAGTCAATGTTCTCCTGCACCTCCCTGGCTGTCACTGGTGTCTCCCTTAAAGGCACACAATGCAAACAGTTACATCTGTATGTTGTTATTCTTACTGGAAATGCAATATCATGTTCTGGTGGTGTGGTTTGACTTTGAAATGCACTGTTGCTGTTAATTATTAAGGACAATAATGATAACTTAAGTAATTGCACTAAATGATATTGTCAGTACTAATTCAAATTGCAACAAAGCCACATTTCACTAAATGTTTATATTGTTTGTTTGCTTTTAGGTGCACAAGAAACATCACCCACAATGCTGCCAGCCAGTTGTGTGAGTCCTCCAATCTCTTCCACTTGTGTAGCTAAGTGCCACTACCAACAGAAAGCTTGGAGATGGACCCGAAAAAAGGTGCTGCCAGAAGCATGGTTAATAGGGAAGAGAAGAAGAAGATTTCTACCACTGGCATGCCCGCCAGAACCTTTTTCAACAAATTTGAGCCTGCTGCACCAGTCTCTGGGAAGCAAGCTAGAAGCAACACTCCCCCAACAATGGCACCACTCCAACCTAAACCCAAGGCCATGTCCCTCAGTGACACAGTCACTGCAATCATGTCTACCCCGATGAACAGTGACATTGATTCGGATTTGTCAAGTTCCCAAACATTGCAGGAAAGTGGACAACATCCGCAGCTAGCAATAGATCTTACTGAAGTAGGAGCAGCACAGGAGGTTGAGCTTCCTGCTGAGCAAAAACCTCCTCTTTTACAACCATTGGCTTCCAGATCTCCAGAAAGAAAAAGGAAGGGCACTCCACCATATTCTCCAAATCCCACTTCTGATGATCTGGACATGGACTGGACCCCAGCTGACTCCAAGACATGGCAAGAGAGGCTCAGGAAAAGGAAAGTTCTTTAAAAGCCTTACAATTATGTGAGGAAATGAAGATGAGGAGCTGGTCGTTGTGAAAGCTGTCTCGGAGGAGACCAACATCAACCATCCTAGTATTCAACCTTCTCTGAGGGATGCGGCACAACCACTAGCACCAGCCTGTTAGTTTGAAAATCCCCTAGTTGTGATATTCTTCCACTATGCTATATTAGGTTAGCATTACAAGGCTAAGTTGGTAGCCGCTGCCACATTTGTAGGTAACCCACTGATCTGTCCTAATAGAATGCAGGCTTTAGTTAGCGCCTGTGGCACCATTTTGTATTTCACAATCCATATTAGACTGTGACTGAATGTGTATGTGAAAGCTGCTGTGGTGCATTTTCTCCTAAGGTTGGGCCTCGCTGTACTAGTGGATATATTCTCTATACTTCTGCATACCTTACCCATGGGACGAAGCCTGCTTCTACGGGCTCAGCTGCAGGCACAAACAGAATGACCTTGCCCGAGAAAGATAGTGTCTACCAGGTCTCAGACTCTTAGCTCATCCTTGTGTGCGCCTCTTTGTCTCTTGCTGCCTTCTGTGGATAGTTACTGGATGGGTGTGTCTTGTGCTCCCGCTGAATTGTGACTTTTATGCCTGGGAAAGCCAGTCCCTTGCAAGACATCATAGAGTGCAGGTCTGAATGGACTCCTCTGCAGAGTATAGCTAATAAAATGCCTATTGGCATTCTCTACTGTCTGACCGACTCTTCATTGTTAGGAAGGCATAGCAGGAGGCTGTAAGTAACCCGGGTGCCCCTAGAGGGCCCAGTCCTTCAAGACTCCATATTTATTATCATGAAGAGACCTGCATCTACCACTACCTCAGTAGAAGTAGGCACTGCAGAGAGCCAATCGTTGTTGCACCACCCACCTGCCTCTAGTTCTTTGGGCATTGGCAGTAGCACCAGTGGCCCACTGAAAAGGTACTCCTCCCCCATTAGTGACTTCTATATGTTTAGCAAGCAGGAGGACCACATTGCAATAAGCTTCATTTGCAACACTAGTGTTTGTCGAGTTAAGCTTGGTACACACTATGGCACTGGAGGCAAAGTGACCCATTTGAAAGAACATCACACACTCCGCTGGGAGGCACACCTTAATCACCTTTCTGCACGTGGTGGTGGTCAAGGTGATGTGAAAGGGAATCGGCTCCGGAGACTCCGATCAGAGTGGAAGGTATAAGTGATGAGGAAGAACAAGGTGACATCTTTCTGCAAAGCAGCCCTGTCCCCAGCTATGTGCCAGTATCACCGACCTCAGCAACCTCGCAATGGCACTAGAGTCAGATGGAGACACCACATAAACAGCATACAGTGACTGTCCCAAGACGCATATTGAGTCTACCACCTCCTGGTTCTCTCCAGAAGTCGACTTGCATCACTGGCACCACAAACCAAAAAAATACAGGCTACTTTTACGGGCATGTTGAGACAGGAGAGGCACTATGAACGCAACCACCGAATGGAACATTTGTACAATGGGAAACTGGTTAAAATGTTAGCGATGGACCTCCTCCCTTTCTAGGTCTTGCCTCGGCAGCTCTTGTGCTATCTCTTTGAGACATGCTCTATTCAGGATATGAGCTTTCAGCTCCGCCCATGTTCCACCCATACATTTCATTGGCTCCTTGCAGTGTCTTTTAGAGTTGTTTTTATTTCATAGTTTAAGTTGCTTAATAATCCCTCCTTCTTCCGCTTTAGTACCTCCCTCTCTTCAGTTGTAACCTCCCATAAGGACAGCCCCTTTTGCATGTGATTTTACTCGGTACCTTTCATTTTCGCTTTCTCAGCACTCTTTTTTTTAATGACTTCTTCTATTTAGCTGGAGATGCTGTTTTCAGCGTTCAGCTTCCTTCTCCTCCTCCATCCTGCTTGTTTTTTATTGCAGCGCACCAGTGCGTTTTTTTTCTTTAACAAATGCCATGCCCCGCTTTCACTAAAGTAATGGTGGCCATGCACCTTTCTTTTATTCTGTGTGGCACACAGTATTAAAGTCTAAATCATTATGTGTTTACACCCTCCAAACCTTCCTAGTCAGGTCCTTGCAGTCTGCCTGCTGAAGTTCCTCAGGCACCATGCCCTCTGCTTAGAGGCTTTGTTTACCAAGCTCAGTTGCGATTTCTGAGTTTGCTGGCAGTTCCTATCATGGCTGTGGCACGTGTACTGCCAGCTTAGAAGCTCTAAGCAGTCCTGGCAATTTCGTCTGACCTGCCCCCGCACGGTGAGTAGTGAGCGAGTCTGACCACTACAAGGAGTTTGGGAAGGGTGTGTGTGTGTGCAAGTGTGAAGCACTGGCTGGCCCTGGGTGACTGAAAACAAAAGCAAGTGGATTATACTTGCTTGCTGCTTTTGTTACTGGCGGCTGATATTGCAGCACTGCTGCAAAACCAGCCCCAGTAACAAAACTGGACCCCACCCTTCCCTTCCAGCCCACCAGGGAAACGCCTGATGCCCGGTACAGCCAGTTCGTGCCTGGTGCTCTTAATCGCTCCCCTGCATTTGCAAGCTGCTTGTGTTAACCACATGGCTGCTAGGCGTTTTCCCGTCCTGCGCTAAAAAATCATAAACTCCATACATCATGACGAGCTGGCCTTGTCATCCGCGCACAGCAGGTAAGCGCCATGACGAGCCCAGCTCGTCATTAGCTTCGAAGGGGCTAAAGCTGCCTTTGTTTGCATTTTGTTACTAAGAATCGGTTGCACAGAGGGTTTGCAGCAATTGTTCTGTATCCTGCTTCGAAGTGCAGCATTGCATGTTTGCTTCCAAGCTCCCCTTTAATTCTTCTGCTTCATAGCTCGACCCTGCTTCGTAGCTCCACGGCTACAGTTTGTGGGCCTAGGAACTGCTGTGGTGCATGTTTAGAAACCTGCTTGCAGTCAATGTGGTTGTAGGTTTGTCTCTAAAGGTATTATTGCAGACAGAAGCTCATCTAGGGGCAAGATGTACGATTGATATTTGCATGCGCAAACAGGTCTTAGACGCAATTGCGGTCGCAAAACAGTCGCAGGGGACTCCTTCCCCTTTGTGACTGGCTCTAAAAATATTTTTTATGGGCAGGCAGTTGTCTCAGGGACCACCGCTTGCCCTTAAAAAATGTAATGAAAAGTTTCCTTTTTTCGTTTTTTAAATGCATCCCGTTTTCCTTTAAGGAAAACGGGCTGCATTAAAAAAAAACTGCCTTATTGAAAACAATCCTAACATGGAGGTCTGCTGGTCACTGCAGGCCACCATCCCTAGGAGGGCCAGCCATTCCCAATGGAGTGGCAAATTGCGAGTGCCTCATGAGTATGCATGAGGAATGTAATTTACGACCCCATTGGGATTCGTAATCAGTGTCGCAGACACTGTTGCACATACCGCAAATTGCGAGTCGCTATTGCAACGCAATTTGCGAGCCGCAAATTCTTTGGTCGTACATCTGGTCCCTAGACTCTTGTGCTTTGTAAATTGGTTGACTTTCATGGGCTTCAGAGACCATTGTTATTAGTTGTCCTGTCTGTCGCTTGCTTAGAATTTCACCTGAGATTCATCGACTGCAGTCGTAGACGTGCAGTTTGTGTGCGCCTAGAAACAAAGTTTTTGGTTTGTGTGCTTTTTTCTATTTGAAAGTGCAACCCCGGGGTGGAATGTTTTTTTTTCAAAGTATGAAAAATAAACACTAAATAAAATAATAGAGTGGTCGCAAAGTGGCCAGATTGGTGTTATTTACGACCACCCATATTAGCGCCACTTTATAGAGTTTGCCAGTGAAGCGCTACTTTCCTTTTCTCCTCTTTCTTTGAACAGCATTGTTTTTCCCTGGTGGGACGGTGCAGCATTCCTGGAGGTATTGCAAAACCTGGTTGATGCATAAAGTGGAAAACATTTAAAATGATCCTTCTCAGTGGTTTTCCTTAGTTTAGTTTAGAAAATGTGTTCCTCAGTTCTGCGTTCAGGGATGTGGGGGCATATTATCAAGGGGGTTTATCTCCGCTTTTTTGGCTTTAAAAGCCAAGAAAGCGGAGATAAAATTATCTCCCTATTACCTAGCTGTCGCTAACACCAGTTAGCGACAGCTAGTAGGAGATAGCGACCATCTTGGGCCCCACTTTGCATGTCAGTGATATTTATCACTAATGACATGCAAAGTGGGCGTGTCAAGATGTTAGCGACTGAAAACAGTCGCTAACATCGCTATCTCCTATTACCAACTTTTGGAGATATTCGCTCTAAGCGCGAATATCTCCAAAAGCTAACACCTGCCCTGAGCAGTTCTCAGCCATGTTCTCCAATGGGAGGTGGATAACATGGCTAAGAGCATTAGCTCGGTAATGCATGAATATCGCCGACTTTTCAGCGATATTCATGCATTGCGGCGATTTTTATCGCATTTGCGGTAAACCTTGGTAATACCAAGGTTTATTTGCGGTAAAAATCGCCACAGCTCAGCGGTAAATTTTTGTCTCTAACCAAGCAATAGCGATAATTATCGCTATTGCTTGGTAATATGCCCCGTGGTCTTTTTAAACCATGCAGCTTATGTTTTATAAGGATACAAGCAATGGACATTGAAACCGGTCCCTTCCAGCCATGTAGTCATGCTCTTAACTTTTCAGGCAAAAAAACTCTATGATTTCTGAAAAAAAGTGTAAAAGTGTTAAGGTAACTATATTGTTCCTGCTTTCATTTAACATGCTTTACCTAATCTTTCATTCCCTATAAGCGTTTGCTATTTCCAGGATGTTTTTACTTTTCTTTCCAGCCAGCATATTATTCTTGTCTCCCCACCTCATAACCTATTTGCCATTATATAGATCTCTAGTCGCACATGGAAATACAAAAAGCAATAGCGCTATGCAAAGTACTATACAAATATCTTTATTCCACCGCATACAAAAAAACAGAAGTAAAAAACAGTGTCATTTTCAACACCAAAACCTCTAGCTTTCACAAATGCAAGACCTATTTCATTGCCTCAGCTTGTTCTTATGTGAAAGAAGTAGGTTTCTTACAGTTTGTGGCAGCCATCTGCCTGAAATAGAAGGTTCCCAGCAGGACGTACTTTGCCAGAGTAGCGGCTCCAGCGCTCCATCACGATGTGCTGGAATTGGTTGGTAATGCTTTGCAGCAGAATGCTGTTCAGACTATTCATGTGACAACAGACATGTGATCCAGTTGTCAAGGTACTGATTACATGTGTATCACTGCACACTGGATCTCTTTTGTGGAGGTTAAGCAACAGATAGATTCGGGTCTCAGCACTGAAGATACTTTTAAGGGCATTCGGTGGCATGCTACAATAGCAATGTTTGACATGAAGAAATCCTATACAGCTGCAAACATCTTGGAAGACTTTAAGAGCAAGGTGTTTGAATGGCTGCGACCCAGAGGTCTCAGAATTGGGTTTGTTGCCACGGACAATGGCAGTAATATAGTTTAGGCTATTACAGATGGTGGCAATTTCAGAGTCCTGTGTTGGCGCATTTCATCAACATCATTGTCTGGTATTTTCTCAGAAAAGAAGACCTAGTCAGCAACTTAATAGGCATCTGCAGAAGAATGTGCATTCATTTCAGCATTTCTTTTAAAGCCCAAAAGCAGTTGAAGATTATTCAGCATGCTAATAGAGTACCAGTTAAAGCCCTCTTACAGGACGTGCCAACACATTGGAACTCAACCTATTACATTTTGCAACGTCTGTTTGAACAGTACACACCAATCAATAAATACTGATGGTAAGGTAGAAGGATTAGGACAGGTAGGTGGGAACTTTTGTAATAAAAGAGTGGGGTGTCACTGATCATTGTCATGTAACTAAGCTTTGGGTTTTTTAGTCACTGTAGTTGACGAAAGTCAAAAGGGACAATTTGTACAGACGTAGATCTGTGATGGGAAACCATGTTAATGAAATCTTTAAAGCGCACTTATACCCTGGGGTGTCTTGGCACTGAAATATATTTATGAATCACTTCACATGGCCATAAAAATGTGGCACATGCCAAGAATGGATTTTGGTGGGCTGGGACAGAACAAGGAAAGAATAAAGCAGTGAATTACTAAAAGCATACTGAGTGGGTGAAGGGAAACACACCTTGTGTATTCGGTTTGCAATGCATTGAAATCTTTGTAAATGACGTTTTAATTGAAGCAGACGCGCATGGCACAGCCAACACTGTAGTCATGAATTAATCCATACTGACTTAGGTCATGGGCGGCAAAATGTCATGGGAAAAGAGGGAGATGATGAATGATGGTGGGTGGGATACATATCTGCCTCGTTTAACAAATACAGTGAGTCAAGGGAATACACCAAACTGTTTTCTTTTAAAAAACACTTTGAGCCATAGCTTCTATAATAATAAAACTAAGTAAGTGAAGTAGGTGAGCAGCATGCCCCTCTCCAGAAGAGCTCCCTTGTTTATTCATCCAACCAACTATTCATTCAGTATTTAATTCTTCGGTATTCGCCTATACCTACCATGATTTAATGTTTACTTTCTCTGATCCAGTCTTTCAATAACATTTCCAGTCCATGTCAATCCATTCAGTATCCACCGTTTCATGCAACCATCCTTTCACCCATCCATCCATTTATCCAAAACCCATGCATCCTTACCCCACCCATGCATCCTTTCACTCATTTACCATTTCACCCAACCTTTCTTATAACCTTACATTCTTTGCCATCATTGTTAGTGTTCATTATGTGAGCATTTTATTAAATAACAGATAGAAGAGGCCATAGGAACTCAACCATCGCTGTAGTTGCTAAAGTGGGTAGTTCATGATCAATAGTTACGAAGACGCCCTTGTAGCTGGTGAGTATAACAGTAGTTGTCAATAAGCAAGAAATGTGACTTACCACCGCCTGTCCCTGCCGCTGCTTCTCACCCTTCCAACCAACTCTTCTCCTGCAGCAGAACATGAGCCTAACAACAGTGATGGGTCTTGGCTCTCACTCAGCAAGGCTGAACCATACAATTATAGAACAGAACAATTGCCAATGCTGAGACTGACTACTCATTAATATTTTGAATAATTTCAAGGACGAAAACATGAACTTCTGCTTTAAAGATTGCACCTTAGTCATAAACAAACTCTTCAATCTTCTTTTATTTTTTCAAAAGACAACGTAATTTGTTGTGCATTTCAATACATAACGAACATAGACATAACAATATGAAAAAATAAGGGCACACTAAAAAATATTCATCACCATATATTACATACACTTGGCCAATTTCACATTCATATCACATTCACACAAACATCCATCCTACACACAAAAGGTCCCTTTGCCACATTTAAATGTGTAACAGAACAATTGAAGCAACACGAATCAGAGATTTTAAATTAATCACAACTTTTCTCCAGGGAAGTGTTTTCCTATATACAATGTAAACTTCTAGGTGACCAGGGACCAGGTCGGTCATCGGCAGAACATGAGCCAGCACTGTTGGTGATCTGTCCGACTAGAAAAAAACTTGACACATTTTTTATATGTCAGATACGCCCCCCCTTAACTTTTTAAATCAAAAAAATACAACTGCAGTACATCACTGCAGTTCAGTTAGCAGTATCTTCTATAAAATATACGTCTGGGTATTTTGTTGGTTGATAATGTTAGAAAAGCCAGGTAGTCAAGCCAACCTAAAATGTTTTGTAATGGACGGGCAGAGCTATAGCCTATGATGATGATTCTGAGTTATTGAAGTGCAATGAAGGCGTGGAATAATGGTCAATGAAAGACGTATGGTGTTTGTTGGCAAATGCAATGGGACCTGATACTTTCAGCCATGCTGCACTGTAATGGTAACTTCTGGTATACTGCATAAATTAATTACACCACAAAATGGAGGAGGGGGGTTCATGAGCATGGCCCTTCTCTTGTAACTGGTAGAGCATGAACAACAGAAAGAAAGCCTTCTCAACAAACATGCGTGGTGAATATTATTTATAATACTAGGTTACTTGGGCCTATAAAAATTACTAACAAAGCAGAAGTAAATTAGAGACTAGTACAGACAAGAGAAAATCAGCTTAACAAAAAGAACAAGTAATATGGAAAAAAAGGTAATGCAGGGATAATGAGGATTTTTAAAACATTGAATGGGGAAGATGGAAAAAATGGAGACAATATAAACAAAATATACAAGGCAACATTAAAAGTCGCATAAAATAATGGGCGAAGTTAAAAGTTAGGAAAATAATCATAATAAATAATACGACTTACTGGGTTTAGCAGAGCCCTCGGCAGCGGTGGCCAGCGCCTCCTCACTAGCTCTTCCAGGGCGCGTCTCCACGCTGCCCTCTTCTTGCCCTTGGGTGCTGATGTAAGAAATAAAGAACTTTAAAAAAATAGATTAGTGGGACAGTTAATCTCCACAAAATTATTGTAACAGGCAAATGCAGTAACATTGTAGTTTTCTAAATCAGTTTGCCAAAAGTACTACTATTGATACTATTTTCTATCATCGAGTTGGCCATACTAATCCTAAAATCCATGTTCCAAATTCCCTTAACAAAAACTTCATTTGGAACTAATGCATTGGAATTAATGGTCTTTGCTTCTATTTTCATTTCTCCACCCCCTTGATGGACCAAATCAGTCTCCTTTTTTTGCAATGAATACATGCATACCATACATCACTGTAAGATTGCTTGGGAATGTATTAGCTGAATAAAGAATGTCACAGAGAGCGCTAACTCACTATTATTAATTCACGATGGTGACCGAGTCAGCAATTGCTGCTTAAATAATATCAGACAAAGTGAGCACCAAAGAGTATGATTTGGTAGCGTCAAGCACCTGCCTGGTTCAAATTGGATCACATAGTATTGTTAATGTAGACTAAACGTCACTTACCTCTGAGTATGAGCAACCTGATATTCAGATTTTTTTTTAGCATTGTAGAACACAAATGCAACAAATAATTACTCACAGAGTCCCGCAATCTTGATGCCTAGGTGGTGGAGCAGGTCCTGGTCCAGGATATCCGCCCAGCGATGCATCAGTGACTTCTGGGTGCGCTAGACCTGGGTGGAGCAGCACGCACACTTTTACATCCTCCCCCAATGCAGCTGGCACTCCCTTAGGGGGTATCAGCGCCCAGGCCTGATGCCTGCTGGCAGCATAGCGGGGAGGTAATGCTGCAAGAAAATATATGTGCTACCACCTCCACCTCACAAAAGATTGCGCTGGGCTGCACATCTTCGTGGTGCCACCATCTACAAGGTAGATGGAGGCTGCTAGCTTTTCAGGGGGGCTTGGTGCCACCACTCCCCTGTTCGCCCTGATCTGCCATGGTGCTGAGTGGGGGGAAAAAAGAAAAGAAAAGACAAGAAACAGGAATAGGAAGGAAGAAAGGAGGAAAGAAATAAGGAAGTTAAGGAAAAATTTCAAAAAGTCACTAACAAAATGAAAACAATGAAAAAAACTTAAAATGCACACAATAATACAATAAATAAAAATGAGGAGTAGCTAAGTTAGATAAGGGGAGGATTGAAAAGATTAATTAAGGATTAGAAATACAGGCCCAGCACCATGAACAGAACAGAAAACAAAATGGCTGCGCCCATGCGAACCGAGTGGTGACATTTGTGCGTGATTTCCCGTGCATACACTTGCTTTGCTTTGCACTGTGTAAGTTGTAGAAACATAAAACAAATGGGTGTGCCGAGCATCTCTGCCCATTCGCCACTCCTCCTGTTTGTTTTATCTCACAGAGTTCCACGTAGTGTGACTCAGCAAACTCCTCCCTGGCCTCCTTTTCAAGGGCAGGCGATATTCTTCAGATAGCCATGGCCAAATGTTGTACGTTTGTTTGAATATGATGGAGGTATTGGAGAAGTAGACATCATAATGTATTACCAAGCTGAACACCATTATGCCATCAACGACTGGCTTAACAACTTGAACACAGAACCTGCTTTCACCACTGAAAAGTGGATGATGGTTACTACGCACCTATTGCACTTCATGTATGGGGGAGATGGTGCTGTGTGCTCATTTTTGTGATGCGCAAATTAACTATGACATGATTTTTACAACTCAGAGCTTCCTGACTTTAACCCCATGAAAGACCATGTATTATTGGGAGATATGAGGTTCAAGTAAATCTTGAAACATTACTGTTCCCTTATATCCCGCCCTCATACATGTTGATGTTCTCCATGAAGCATGGGAAGGGGATGTGGGACAGCTCTCTGGTAAAATTGGCAAGCAGACTGCATGAAAGGTCTACTGGGAATTTGCCATAGCTACACGATATAGGTTGAATCAACTGAAATATCTTCATCAAACATATTTGACATGGGATAACTTATAGAGGTTTGGAAAGATTGACTCTATTCATTGGTTGAGATGTGGTGACTCTCTTCAAGACCTTTTGCACTTCATTGCTGTGTTTCTAAGATTAGTCCTTTCTGGGATAGAGTGAAGTATACACTGCTAGACTTAGAATCTAAATGATATAAAATGCCCAGGGGTAACTTGAGTCTAGTAATTATGAAATGTAATATTGCTCAGGTTTGGAAAACAGTATGGGCCCGATTCACAGAATGAACTTAAGACTCAATCCTAAACTTACTACTGTTTTGGTATTCGTTACCCTTATGCTACTCTAGAGACGATTTGTTGTCATTCCGCCCTGTTACCGGTCAACATTGTTGGTACACAGTTAAATCGGACGTACCATATAGACGGTGTGCTCACTGCCCCAAGACTGGTAATGGCTCCAAAAAGGGAGAGCTTTTGTCCTCTTCCCTGTCTCTTGCCCTATTAAACTGCCGATCCCTGGTTAAGCATTCGGTCGAAGTTAATCTAATGATCCAGGATCATAAAATTGATGTTCTGTTTCTTACAGAGACATGGCTTTCGGAAAGCTCGGAGTTCGATATAGTTAATTCCCTGCCTAAGGGCTACGCGATACAGTGCCTGCATAGACCTCGTGGCATAGGTGGAGGGCTAGCTATAATTTATAAGGAGACTCTAGCTTGCAGGATAGAAAATGGCAAGATCTCTGACGCAGGGAGTATTAGGTTTTCCATCCAACTATCCCCTAATTACTCGCTGTCAGGGCTATTGATCTATCGACCTCCTGGTGGGGTCAAGCATTTCATTAGTTCCCTGCTGGAGACAGCACTTACACTGGCAGCCTCAGCCCCCAATTTCCTTCTTTTAGGAGATTTGAATCTTCACTTGGAGGACCGGGGAGATAAGGTGGCTGTTGATTTGCTGGCTGACCTTGAAGCATGTAATTTGATCTTGCACAATAATGAACCCACGCATTTGAAGGGTCATCTATTGGACCCTTTATTTTCCAATGTTTCACTCCTGGAGGCCTCATCGCCATGTCCCCTCCCCTGGTCAGACCATTTTCTTATTCCTTTTAATTTGACAATCATGATGGAGTCTAGATCGGAATGTAAAGGCTCTATTCGTTCTTCTCAGAGACCTTGGCCCAAACTGTCCTTTGACGACTTAACCACGGCCCTTGAACAATATATTCCTGCCAAACTTCTGAACCCCCTTGAAGCAGATCGCAGTTTTCATAATTGGTTACAAAAAGCACTGGATTTGGTGCTTCCTAAGAAGTGTAGTACCAAGAAAAGTAATGGGTTTAAAAACCCCTGGTACACAACTGAACTGCGCGATCTTAGAAAAGTCTGCAAACGTCTGGAACGCGCTTGGCGGAAAGACTGGTCTAATAATAGTAAAGTCTCCTATCAGGAAGCCATGAGGACATATAAGCTAGCCTGCAACCGCACGAAAGCGGCCTTCTATGAAGAGAGAATCAGGACTGCTTCCAGCTCATCTAGAGAGACATTTACTATAGTTAAGGAACTCCTGAACACCCCCTCTCCTTCACTGCCACAAGCTACGAGCACAGCTCGGTGCAATGAGCTTGCACATTTCTTTGATAACAAGGTCAGGAAAATTCTACAAAATATTCCTCTTAGTACTCTTTCCTCTGAGTCATCCACGCAGGTTGCGAGTGGTGTGAGCCCTCTGTGGGAAGTTATCACTCCCATAACTGAGGAAGACTTCCGCAAAGAATTATCCAATCTTAAAAGTGGTTCCCCCTCGGACCCTATGCCCATTTATGTTCTTAAGCGGATTGCATAGACCATCTCCTCGCGGGCCACGGATCTTCTGAACGCCTCCTTCGGATGTGGGGAAGTTCCCCCTAGCTGGAAGAAGGCGATGGTTAAGGCTCTCCCTAAAAAGCCAGGACTTGACCCTGACGATCTGGCAAACTTCCGCCCTATTTCTTTATTGCCTGGCCTGGGCAAAATTGCAGAAAGGGTTGTTAACCGACAGTTGTCCACACTCCTAGAAGGCCACAACCTGCTCAAGCACTCGCAAACAGGCTTTCGCCCTGGCCAGGGGACTGACTCTGCCCTGATTGCAGTAGTGGAGGAAGCCCGACGCATTCTTGACGCAGGAGGATCCGCAGCTGTGGTCCTTTTAGACCTCAGCGCGGCTTTTGATACCGTCAATCACGGTATCCTTATTCAGCGCCTTACTAGGATGGGAATATCTGGCCAGGCTTTAAGCTGGATTACTTCCTTTCTGACTGGTCGGTCCTACCAGGTCTGTGATGGCACCAACGTGTCTGAGTCAATCCCCCTCCAGTGTGGAGTCCCGCAGGGCTCCTCGTTGAGCCCAACGCTCTTTAATATCTATATGGCCCCACTGGAGGATGTGGTCTCACCTTTCGGGGTGAAAATAGTGACCTATGCGGATGACACCCAGCTTGTCGTCTCGCTATCTCACCATGAAAATGCGGCAGAAAGATATGGGTGCTGTCTGACAACTATCATGGCCTGGATGACAGAATCTCGGCTGAAACTTAATGGTTCCAAAACGGAACTTATGATGATGGGCAACCTCTCCACCTCCCTTCCCAAAGCCATGTGGCCCCCTTGTCTGGGTGAAGTGCCCCAACCCAAGAATGAGATTAAGAGCTTGGGAGTGTGGTTAGAGCCAGACCTGACGCTCAGAGTACAAACGAAGAAAGTGGCAGGGATCTGCTATGGTCTGTTACGCTCAGTCCGAAAGGTGTTGCCTCTTCTCCCCTTCAGCTCAAGGAAACTCCTGATTCAGGGGCTAATACTGTCAAGGCTGGACTACAGCAATGCCTTGCTGCTTGGTGCCCCTGAATCAGCCTTCAACACCCTTCAGCGAGTACAAAATGCGGCGGCCAGAGTTTTGACAGGCACTTCAAAAAGAACTTCGGCTAAGCCTGTTCTTAAAGCTCTCCATTGGCTCCCCATCCGGGAGAGAGTTAGATTTAAGGCCCTTTCCATCGCCTTTAAATCTCTCCAGGGAATTGGCCCCCCTATCCTCAGGGACCTGATATCCCCCTACAAGTCCTCGCGTTCCCTCCGCTCTGACGGGAGCAATTTATTAACCATCCCCAGAGTAAAGAGAACTCGCTCAGGAGGCAGGAGGTTCTCTGTGAACGTAGCCAAGATCTGGAATGATCTTCCTGCTGCTCTCCGTCTGGAACCCTGTCTCCAGAAGTTTCGGAAATCTTTAAAGACCTACCTTTTCCCACGAGACATATGAGTTCCGTCTCCGAGGATCTTGGAAGCTAGCTGTGTGTATCAGCGCTGGGACGCTCTTGGGCAGCCATGCGCTTAAGAAATCTAATTTCATTTCATTCATTTCATTCACAGAATGAACTGACTACTTTTGGCATTCACAAAATGCACTTACTACTTTTGGTATTCACAGAATGAACTTACTCATTTCGGAATTCACAGAAGTTAGGACTCCTAACTTTAGGACTCCTAAATGCCTTCTGTGAATACCAAAAGTCTTAAAATTAGGATTTTTCTCAATTTAGTAGTAGTAAAGTTAGGACTACTAACTTTAGGACTCCTAAATGACTTCTGTGAATACCGAAAGTCTTAAAATTAGGATTTTTCTGAATTTAGTAGTAGTAAAGTTAGGACTCCTAACTTTAGGACTCCTAAATGCCTTCAGTGAATACCGAAAGTCCCAAAATTACGATTTTTCTGAATTTAGTAGTAGTAAAGTTAGGACTACTAACTTTACGACTCCTAAATGCCTTTTGTGAATACCGAAAGTCTTAAAATTAGGATTTTTCTCAATTTAGTAGTTGTAAAGTTAGGACTCTAACTTTACTACTACTAAATTGAGAAAAATCCTAATTTTAAGACTTTAATTACAAGGCTCCTGTTACTGGGGATTCTGTTTCACTTAACCTTTTCGGCATATTTTGGCCTTTTTCTACATTATTACCCGTTCAGAACCGGGTTGGAATTATCACCGGTTCCCCGATCCGTTTATTTTTGGATTCTTTCAGCCCTGAAGAGTCACAGGTTACTACCCGTTTGACGAAACATGTGTCGGCTGGTTTCTTCTTGGGATCTCCTCTTGAAGGAGGACCACAATCATATAAAACAAAAATAATCAACCACTATCTTATCAATCTTGTTTTCATATTCCTGCTACTTATTTTAAAAGGGAATAATTGCTCAATATACGTGGTTAGAAATAATTAACTTGACGTGTGCTCAGGACTTTGTGTTTGAACTTCCCACAATTGTCTAACATTTTCAGGTAAATTGATTTGGATGGCCACCCATTGATAACAAAATAAAGTATTTTTTGTAATACACCATCTTCCTTATAAAACGTTTTCCATTCATTTTTATCAATGTTAGGTAACCTCTGAACATGTACTAATGCAATTTGAATATTCTCCCATTCATGATCAGAACTGTCTATTAGATTAGTGGGCATACATGATAAAAGATCTGCCACTACATTCTCTTTACCAGGGTCATAAACAATTTTGTAGAAGTAGTCTTGCAATCTTAAAGAAATTCTAACAATTCTAGGAGAAGCATTGAATAACCCTTCTGTGGTCAACAGTTTTACCAAAGGTTTGTGATCTGTTCTAAGAATGCATGGTCTATCCCAAACAAATACTCTGAAATGCCCAAGAGACCAGATGCAAGCTAAAGTTTCTTTTTCTATTACTGAGAATTTCTCCTCAGTGGGTGAAAGAGCACGAGAAGCATAAGCAATGATGAATTCCTTCCCTTCCTGATTTACTTGAGAAAATACACCACCCAACCCTTTAATACTAGCATCTACGGTGATATAGCCCTTGAGTTTAGGATCAAAAGCACTTAAGGCTGGTGCATCAGAAATTGCCTTCTTAATGTCCTCAAATTCTTTATTACATTCTACAGACCAATTAGACGTGGTTTTGTTTTTAAGCAACTGGCGAATATTCAATATTTTACTCGAAATATTGTGCACTAATTTTGAGTAAAACTCCACCAATCCAATAATAGAACGTACTTCATGCTTATTTTTAGGATGAGGGGCATTCAGCACTGAATCTACTAAAGCGGGTTTAGTAGAGACACCTTCTCCACTGATGACATGTCCTAAATACATAATAGACTTCACTGCATATTTACATTTTGTGTGTTCAACAGTTAAACCTTTTGATTTAAGGACACCTAAAACCTCTTTCAGAATACAATCATGTTCATGTTTTTCCTTTCCGAAAACTAAAATGTCATCCTGGAAACATCGTACTTTATCAAACTTACTGAAAAGTTGATGCATCAATCTTTGGAAAATTGCCACAGCAGAGGAGAGACCGAAAGGTAAACGTTTGTACTGAAAACATCCTGAAGGAGTTATGAAAGCTGTTAACGTATTACTGCCATTAGTGAGAGGAATTTGATGATAGGCTGCGGATAAGTCTATTGTGGAAAACCAATTAGCATATTTGATTAGACTGAGCATTTCAACATTTTGGGTAAGGGAAACTTATCTACAACTATATTTTTGTTTAAATGTCTCAGGTCAATACATAACCTCAATTTTCCATTGCTGCAATGTGCGACAACAATCAGGGAAATCCATTGTGAGGATTCAATAGGTTCAAATATGTCAGCTTTAACAAGTTTTTCAAGTTCTTCATGTCCTAGTTTACTTGCAAATTTACTTTCCAAAACATCTTCATTAACTATAGTGTATGAAGATCCAGAATCTGCATATATTTGAACATTACCACCTCCTGAAGATATTAAGGACAATGGTTTCTTTTTGTTGTCTGCTTTCTTATCAATGATATTTAACAAGAATAACCCTCTAGACTTATAACCACTACTATTAGTGTTTTCCGTATCTGTGATTATATGCGAAGATAGCTTTTTGACTAAATGTTCCTCCTCATCAGAGCTGGTCTCATCATCATCAACACATTTCACTTTGACAGACTTTTCCTGTGACACACTTTAGCATAATGGCCAACAATATTGCAATTTGAGCATCTTTGTTTCAGAGCAGGACAAAATTTGCTAGATGCTAAATGTAAACTACAACCACATCGATAACATTTAAAAATTACATTCTTTTTGAATGAATCGTGTTTTACCGACTTACAGCTAGATTTATCAACCAAAACTGCGTTCGCAATAGCTGCGAATTAGCTATTCCGATCGCAATTCAATGATCTGAAATTCATGAAAAGAAAAAAGACCAGCTAGCGAAATCGCAAAATCGATTTAGCGAAATCGATTAAATTAAATCGCAGAATCTAGGTGGAACCCCCTTAGTGAATCAGAATTTGCGAGAATGCAATGATATTGCAATTTAATTTGCGAATTCGCTAAATAATCGCAAACCAAATTCATCAAAAATCGCTAATTGTGAAAAACCACAAAATCGCTATTTGCGATGCGCAACTTAAGGAGAACACAAACCAGTTGGTAACCTTGAAGTCAATAAAAAATGTTTTTTTTTAAAACACAAACTAGCCACAGGTGCAGCCCTGACCAAACACACTTAAGGAGACACAGTAGGAGCATAAGGACATTCACAATGCCAGGACTCTACATGGTGGTTAGGCGGCGAAGGCTCCAGGCTGCAGCAAGGAACAGACGCAGGATCCAGGAGCGAATATTCCGCCAGCGGATCACTTCTGGGCCAAACTGCGGAGCAAATCTACTCAAAGTACCGGCTGAATGGGGCAATGATTACAAAGCTCATCCGGGACCTTGACCCCCTGATACAGCACCCAACAAGGAGGACCAATGCCGTGCCCACCCATGTCCAGGTCTTGTGCAGCCTGCACCTCCTGGCCTCGGGAAGCTTCCAGGGGATAGTTGCATATGCAGGGGGGATCTCCCAGAGCACCATGACCTGCCTAAGGACTTTCCTGGAGGCCATGCTGACCCGGCTACACCCCTACATCACATTCCCGACCACCCAACAGGACATGAATCAAACCAAGCTTGATTTTTACAACTTTGCGCAATTCCCCCATGTAATTGGATGCATTGACTGTACCCACATCCACATCTGCCCACATGCACAAACAGAATACATGTACCGGAACTGCAAGTCCTACCACTCACTGAATATCCAGATGGTGTGCAATGCTAAGACAATCATCACGGACATAGTGGCACAATACCCGGGGAGCACACATGACTCCTTCATATTCCGGCACAGCGGCATGCACACACGACTGGCCAGGGGAGACATTGGCGAAGGACACCTTCTAGGTAAGTACACATGCCAACAAACAGTACATTGCGACCATGTAGCTGCGCATAACATGCACTCACCCTCTGCTCCTTTCATTCAGGTGACAGCGCCTACGGTCTCCGTAAGTACCTCCTCACCCCATACCTCAACCCTGCCGCACCACAGCAACGGCGCTACAATGCTGCACACATCCGCACAAGAAATTGCATTGAGCGCACATTTGGGCTTTTGAAGAGCCGATTCCGCATACTACACAAGACTGGTGGGGCCCTCAAATACCAGCCTGAGGTCTGCTGCCGCATCGTGTCCGTGTGTGCAATACTCCACAACATTGCTACCAAGCGGAGGATACCTGTAGAAATCTCTGGCAGTGAGTCGGATGGGGACAACCACCCACCTGCACATGTGCGTTATGCACGCGGGGAGAATCCTACTGAAGGACACCGGCGACGCAACCAAATCACAATGAACTGTTTCTAGTGCATCCACTCCCCTCACCAACACTTCACTCATGCATGACAAATTAAATAATGAAATGAGTCAGATTAACTTGTGCATATCAATTCTTATTGTTTTTTTCACAATAATGTATTTTTTAATATTGCATGAGAGCTGTATTACCTCATACATCCCCATGTATGTGAAGAGGGCATGCTTGTATCATCAGCATGGCCCTGCAGGTACATTTCAAAGAGTCAGTGGCGCCTCCGGGCGGATGCTCTCAGTCGCCTTTCGACTTCCTCCACATCTGCATTGGCCCGTGAGGCTGCAGTGGGCCTGGTGCTGCGGCGGGGTACCGTCACCAGTGACAACGACAGGCTGCTGTGGCTGGAATTGCCCTCACTGGCATCATCCCCCCCACTAGCTTGGCCATGGGCAGTCGCCTGCAGACCCTGCACTACTGTGGTAACTTGCTCCAGTGCCCTAGCAACGTCCTGGCAGCACTGCACCATTTGAATCTGCATCGCTAGGGAGCGACGCGATAGTTGGGAGGTGGCATTCCCGATGATATGATTTGAGCGTGTGTACGCTGACAGGCGGGTCAGCAGCTGGCGGTGGCGACGGCGGTTGACATCCTGCTGGGACAGCAGGACCTGGCTGTTTTCACGGACAGCAGCGGTCATGGTTTGCATGCTGTCAGTGAGCTGTCCTACATTACGTGCAGTCTTGTGCAGCTGCAGGTGGATGGCTGCCAAGTGACGTGCCTGCTTCTGATGGACTCGGATCATCCGACGTTCAATGGACAGGCCAGGACCCCGGACATTTGCCCCCCTGCCAGCGCGTGGTGTTGTGTCGTGCTGCTCCCTCACCAGTCCGCTGGACTGTGATCGCACAGTGGCTGTGCGCCTTGTCTGCTTCCTGGCTGCAACTGTTGTGGGCTGTGCCACTGCCATGGGTGTTACACGGTGTGGTTGTGGCGCGCCTGTGGCTGCAGGGGTGGCACTCTCCACAGGGGCAGGTGGTGGTACGACTGCTGCTGGTGCTTGCTGTGATGGTCCTGGTTGAAGGTAAGGATGGCCCTCTCCCTCGGTGTTGTCGGGGTTGTCGTCGATGTGTAGGGCCTCACTGTGGCTGCTGGGTTGTTGTGTGCCACCTGTGATGTAAATGGGACCGTGATTAATTACATGTTTCTTGCACATGGGAGGTTGTTACATGCATGCAGGCTAGCATTCCCTGACTGGCTTTAGGAATGACTCTCACTTGACAGGTCTGGCTATATGGGGCGATCTGGAAATTGTGGTCACTCTACAAGTCCCACAATGCAATTGGGCATTTCTGGTGTGCATGCCCTGCATAACTGGGGTTTTCTAATGGGTAGCTCTCGAGTCATGGCCATTGTCAGGGGACTGGGTCGCAGTTGCATGGCACTTACCTTGGGATTGTTGGGTGGGTCAGGAGGAGTTCAGCCGGGTGACCCCCACGCATGCTTCGGGATTCAGGGTGTCCTCCACGAGGTCCTCCAGTGGGGTGTTGGGTGGTACAGTGGGCTCTTCTCCTCCGGTTGCAATTCACTCCCCCAAACTCTCTGCAATTCGTTCCTTTGCTCGCCATCTGAGGTCATACCACCTCTTTTTGAGTTCGTCAATAGAGCACTGGGTCACTCCCACTACATTGACCTTAGCGCGGATGCGGAGCCAAATGTGCCTTTTGTCCGCCTCAGGCACCCTCCGTGAATCCTTACCGAAAACCAGTCATGGTCCTTTGTGACTCCCTCAATTAAATATTCAAGTTCCTGCTGGGAAAATTTAATTTTCCTTTTCCTTCCAGGGGCACTGCTCCCTGCTGCTTCCTGGGACATTTTCTGGGGTTGTTTGTCTCCTGGTTTGCTGCTGCAGGTGGTCTGTATTGGAGCTCTGGCCAGCGCTGCTTCCACTTTCAGGCTCAGTGAGCAGAATGAGGGAGGGAACTGCCTACTTCCTGGTTGTGATGTCATCATTGTGCTCGAAATGCGACTTCCCGTTTGTGCGATCTCGCAATTAGCGAGATCGCAATTTGCGATTTCGGTAATTGCGAGATCGCAATTTCTACACGCAAGAAGGGCGAATCTGCGATTTTTCTGCGATTTAGGCATAATCGCAAATGGCAATTGCGGCCGATTGCGATTCGCTTTTTTTATTTGCATTTCTCCAGGAATCCCATTCTGCGAATTCTAAATTGCGATTCAGTAATGTTCGCAATTTGGAATTCACAGAATGTGACTTTTATGAAAAATGCAGATATTATTAAATTTCCTGTTCTTGTCAGCAGATTTATCTTTAATTTTGCTGACGGTAACTTCAGTTTTATCATCCGCTTTATCATAATTTTTTTAAGCTTTAGCACTGCGGCTGGAAATTCTGCTTTTCTCACAAGAGCTAAAATATCTTTCCAATCTGAATCACCATTGATCCATAAACAATCTTGAATGATCGAGTCCCTGGTGTGCATAACCACTTGATCTCTTATGAACTGGTCTTCTAAATGATCACATTTGCAGTCAGCAGCAATAAGTTTAAGAGCTGATATGTAATCATCAATAGTTTCATCAGGTTCTTGCTTTCTATGAAAAAATGTATATCTTGTTATTCTGATGCAAGTTTTGGGTGCAAAATGGTTATCAAAGTCTTTCAATATGGCAAGAAATTCATTAATGTCTCCACTTAAAGTTCCTTTTGGCATAGGATCATAAGCTTTGAGGCCTGCTGGACCAATAGAATACAAGAAAAGTGTTTTTTTCCTATCCGCCGACATTTTATTATTTATGTCAATAGCCTTGATTAGGTTTAAAAAATAGGCTTTCCATTCCAACCATTTCAGTTCCCGAAGGCCAGAAAGGTTGAGGAGGTTGAATAGTAAAATTCTGTTGTGTTGTCATATCAAAATATAACCAGAAAAACACACAGAATGGAAGAAAAGAAGAGAGGGAAAATATATGTGAGAAGAAAACTGTACTATTTTTAATAAATAAAAATACAGTACCAGTGCAAAATACTCAATATTCAAATTAGGTGAAGGAGGTCTTACTTAGGTTTTCCAGAGTGAAATTGTTCAAGTGTTATACTGCTTTTTCCGGTGCGAGCATTGTGATGTATGTGAAATACAAAATGGCGCCACGTAATTGCCCTTGTATGTGACCCCTGATGACGGGGAGCGCATACACAATGACAGGCAATGCATGTCAGGGCACCGTGATACTGACGATTTCCAGTTGAGCTTTATGATTCTATCAGGCTCGCGCTGTAGACTCTTGTGATCACCGTCCAGATGTGAAGAATGCTTCACAAAAAGTAAGTAAAAATCGAAGCACAATACTTCTTCTTTGTAGCAAAAACTCACACCGAAGGGAGACACTCTTAGAAATCCGCCAGTAATCCACAGGACCAAACTCCCCCCCAAAAATATAGAAAAACGAGAAATTTCACCAAAAATTCTGAAATAAAATAAACCTGTGGGTTCTTGATGTCGATGTCCAGTAAAATCGTCGCCAATTTTGTTAAGTAAAGGACACCATAATCCGATTAATTAAGGATTTATTCCAAGATTTGAACATCGACAGAGTAAGCCTCCTTCAGTCCTTCTCTCTGGCTAACCGCAGATAAGAATCCTGGTTGTCAGGAAGAACGACTGAAGAATGGAATCTACAATTAAAAGCAAACAATGTGTTGTCATGCAGTGACACGAGGTACACAATTTATTTCAAGGAAACACAACTCATATCCACAGAAAGCTGCCAAGGTATGGGGAGAAGGGATAGGATATCAGTGCATCACAGGAGAGCTGACATCTGTTGCTGTTACTCCAAGATAGAGTTGTGCATAAACACTGCATAAAGTAATATTGTATGTTTTTTTTCCTACATGATGATTCTTTTTAAGATGTTGCTTTACAGAAACCATGAATGTGATATCTCTAGCGTTGTAAAACAATAAATTGCATTATTAATTTTTTTTTATCATTCTTTGTTTATGTTGGAGGGTAATTTTACTGCAACCCCCATTATGAATGAATGAATGAATTCGGATTTCTAAAGCGCGGGTAGCTGCCCTGAGGCGTCCAAGCGCTAAGCATATCTCTGAGGTGTGAGTTAGGAGGAAGGCAGATTCAGTACCATGGTTATGTGGTGAACAGGAGCGTTTTCAGCTGTTTGCGAAAAGAGAGAATGTCGGGGTTTGATCTGAGATGCTGGGGTAGGGCGTTCCACTTTTTAGCCACATTGAAGGAGAAAGAGCGGCCTCCGGATCTTGATTTCTTTATTTGCGGTACAATGGCTAGATGTGCAGAAGTGGAACGCAGCTGTCTAGTGGGTAGATAGGGTGTGATGAGAGGGAGGTTGATGGTCGGGCCTTGCGACCAGAAAGTCTGGTGTGCGATGCAGAGTGATTTGAAGTCTACTCTTTCCTTTACGGGGAGCCAGTGCAGTTTCCTCAGTCCGGGCTTTACTGAGGATCTGCGAGGGATTTGTAAGAGTGTTCTGGCTGCGCAGTTCTGTATTAATTGTAGTTTGCGCAAGGTGAAGTCAGGAGCTCCGAGATATAATGCGTTTCCATAGTCCAGCCGCGCTTGAATCAGGCCCAGGACTACGGTTTTTCTTGCTTCAAAGGGGAGTAGTGGCAAGATCTTCCTGATGACTCTCAGGATACCAAAACAGGTGGCAGAAAGTTTTGTAGCCTGTTGGTCAAAGGACAGGGACCTGTCGAGCCAGACACCAAGGCTCTTAATGGCGTCTTTGGGTGTTGGGGCCGGGCCTAGGCTGGTGGGCCAGAGATTGTCTATGGTCGATGGTAGAGTGTGACCCAGGAGCATGAGCTCTGTCTTGTCTCCATTAAGTTTGAGACAAGACTTGGTCATCCAGCTTTTGACCGTATCCAGGCAGCCTGCGAGATCTACATTTGCTGACGTACCGCCCGCCTGAGCCAAGGAGACCACCAGCTGGGTATCGTCCGCGTAGGTAATGATCTTGATACCGAACGGACGGACGATCTCAGCCAGTGGCCTCATGTAGACGTTAAACGGATCCCAATCCCGGACAAGATGAAGGGAGGGTGTGCGAATCGCTTGCAACACTGAACTTCCTTCCTCCCTGGTCCCCTGAAAGTGTGACCTTTGACCACAGTGCTCTGTTCTTCCCAGGCACAAGTGGTGTTTGCACCAGATTTTATTATCAAGGTGTTTGTACAAAATGCTCACAATCATCATTCCCAATGTAATGACTTCATGCTGCTCCCTGGAGGAAACTGAGCAGGCAAAACCATGCAGTAACGGATCCCAATCCCGGACAAGATGAAGGGAGGGTGTGCGAATCGCTTGCAACACTGAACTTCCTTCCTCCCTGGTCCCCTGAAAGTGTGACCTTTGACCACAGTGCTCTGTTCTTCCCAGGCACAAGTGGTGTTTGCACCAGATTTTATTATCAAGGTGTTTGTACAAAATGCTCACAATCATCATTCCCAATGTAATGACTTCATGCTGCTCCCTGGAGGAAACTGAGCAGGCAAAACCATGCAGTAAGGGCTAAGTGGAAAATCTATTGTAAAAGGCCGTTTTCACTTATTTTCCACTGTGCAAAAGTTAAAACTGTCAAAAACAACGATCACATAACTCGTGCACAAGGTGAGCATGCGTTTTTTTATGTAGCACTTAAATTGCTTTTCTCTTGGTGCATGGCATGTCGGTGACAGACAGAAGCCACTTGAAAGCTTGGCTCATTTTGGTTTCAAGGGTCAAAAGGACCTCTAGTTGAGCCAGAGACGGGTTTCTTCCTCGTGCCTTCAATGGCTCCCCACCTCTAATATTTATAACAAAATTCACAAACTCATTAAGCAATTATGTAAGAAAGGAGAAAGAAAAAGATTCCCATCTTGTGCTAAAATTTCACAATGTGTAATCAGAAAACCTGGAATTTAATTCGGGCTTCTCATTTTGATTAAATTGTGAGATCCTAGGCATATATTTTATTTTAGTGATCCTCTTTTATTCGTCATTACCACATATAAGAGCTCTTTAAAATGCTTGAGTTCAGAATGTGAGCTGTACAAAAAGCTCTTGTGTCTGATTTAATAGCTGTAATGTCGCTCCATCCATAACATGAATCTAGGTCGCATGTACACATGACGATTGACTTGCCTCTTAGCTCAATAATGGGTTTGTGGGCAGGGTGAGGACAGGAGGCCAGGAATATTTCTAGGTTCCTGATTAAAACCTATCAATTTTAATAATACCTTTGAAATCAGTGAGATCATATGATGTTGTAAGGTGAAAAGCTTCAGAAAATAGACTTTTTTGAATTTCAAAGAGAATTTATCATATTTTTATATGATGTTGGTTGCATGATGTACATGCCAAATATTTTCGTGGTTCGGCTTGTGCGCAGGCTCATAGAGCCAAGCCAGAACCTTGCCTTGGCTCTATCCCGGTTCTCACTTTTACTTTGCTGGCACGTCCACCTCAAATAGATGATCAGCACTTTGTGACCCTTGTGGTTATGTCCTTCCTGGAATAACATGTTTTATATATAGACAGTGGTCTAGTGGAGACCCCCACAGGGTGGGGGGGCATGCTCCTGGGGGTCCCCTCAGCACTTATTATTAAAATGCAGTTTTTTGAATTTCAAAACATATGTAAATTTACACGTGCAGGATCCTTAAAATAGCTGTCAGGTAGGTGAGATAATTTGAAATGAGCCACATACACCTGGTAAGTATTATCTGGCAGATGCATCAACGTAGCATTTTGCCATTCCTAAACAGCGATTTTTAAGGAATCGATATTTAGGAATAGCAAAAGCCTATGCATGTAGGAATCGCTATTAAAATAGCGATTCCTAAACATTCCTTAATTGCTAGTCGCAATTAAGGAATGCTGTACCATTCATTCTGATGGGCCTACAGGCCCATGGGAATGAATTGGAGATTGCATGAGCAATTTGCGAGTACCAGTAGGTACTCGCAAATTGCTCATGCAATTTCAAGGGTGCAAGGGTGTCAAAATGACACCCTGTTGCACCCCTGAAATTGATCTCTACACATATGTTGCACACACATGCCCTATCGGCATGTGTGCGCAACATGAAACTTTGAAAAATGCACAAAAGTGCTTTTTTCAAAGTTTTCGCAAATTACCATGAAGCTCAACTTCATGGTAATTTGCTACTCCTATTAGCGAATTCGCTATTTTTTTTTACTTTCATGCATTGCATTTAAGGAATCTCAATTTGGGATTCCTTAAATGCAATCACAATTTAAGGAATCTCAATTTAGAGATTCCGTAAATTGCGATTTTTGCATTTGGGATGATGCATCCCAAATGCAAAAATACCGGGAGCAAAGGGGCAGATTGTGAGAATCTGCCCATTTGCGACCGGTATTTACTTTGATGCATATGCCTGTATATCCGTTATTACAGATCCTTTGCCAGAGGAGTAACCCCCTAGCTTGCCGGTAATAGGTTTTCCCATGGAGCTCTGCCCATGAATATGACTCTAAAGGACAAATGTATGAAGAGACAGGCCACAAAAAAAAGGTTACAAACTACACTCTTGGGGGCATTTACCAAGGGCATTATCGCCGCATTAGCGGGACTTTTTCCCGCTAATGCGGCGATAATTTTATCGCCCTATACCCAAGCTGTCGCTAACACCAGTTAGCGACAGCTGGTAGGCGATAGCGGGCATTTAGGGGCCCACTTTGCATGTCAGCGATAATTATCGCTAATGACATGCAAAGTGGGCGTGCCAAGATGTTAGCGACTGAAAACAGTCCGCTTGCTACGACCGTTTGCTACCACATGTGCCAGAGGAGCCGTATATAGTAGTTTGATCCACCCGCAGAATTTGGGGCCAAATCCCATCTTTCGGAGGACTGCAAACAGGAATGGCCATTCTACTAGATCAAACGCCATTGTGGCGTCCAATGAGAGGATGGCTGCGTCTTCCTGTATCATGGGTATCCGGGCCAGTACGCCATGAAGGCATCTTAAATTGAGGGAGGTGTTCCATCCAGGCATAAATCCAGATTGATCTGGATGAACCAGCGCCTTAAGGTGCAGCTGCAGCCGAAGTGCCAGCGCTTTCGCCAGTATCTTAGCCTCTGCCTTTATTAGCGAGATCGGGCAGTATGAAGAAGGTACCATTGCGGGCTTGCCCGGTTTGTGTATTGCCACGATCGGTGCCACTCTCTGATCTCTGGGTAGCACTCCTTGCGTCTGGCAGTCATTATACATATTAAGCAAATAGGGCGTGATGGTGCCTGCAACCTTTTTGTAGAGTTCCACTGGCAAGCCGTTGGGTCCCCTGGCCTTCCCTGTGTGAAGAGCTGTTAGTGCCACCCCCAATTCTTTGGCTGTAAGGTCTGCCTCCAGTGTTTGCATGTCCTCTAGGGTTAGTGTGGGCATTGCTATAGTATATAGAAATTGCATGTTGTCCTCTACTGTGGCTGTGGCGTGCGGTGTATATACCTTCTCATAATATGTCACCAGCTCCTCCACTATAAGTTGGGGGTCAATTGTGGTAGGCTCATCCCTTAGTGTGAGCTGTAAAATCCATCTATTCGCTTTCTCTCTTTTCTCCAACCATGCCAACATCCTCCCTGTCTTGTCCCTCAGCTCATAGACTCTGTGTTAGGTGTCTGTATGCCTAGCTTTCGCCTGTTCCCAAACGTATGTTCTGAATTCTTCGGACACCAGTGACAAAGCTTGTGCTGTGGCTTCAGTGGGATTCTCGGCAAGTGTCACCTCCGCCCGCTGTACTGCTGTCTCCAGGGCATCTAGGTGCTCCCTGTGTTCTCGTGTGTGTTGGGTAATGGTCGAGATGGCGTGACCCCTGATCACTGTCTTGTATGACTCCCATACAATGCTCGGCGAGTCCACTGATTGTGAATTCTCCGCAAAGTATTGTTCGGTGGATTGCACCAGGACCTTAGCTATTTTATGATTCTGTAGGTATCCTGGGTAGAGCGGATAAATCCTCCACCTACCAGGCAACTGTGTTGTGTAAGTGAGTTGTATAGGGGAGTGGTCAGAGATGCCTCTCGGCAGATGTTCCTCCGCACTCACGCGCTCTGGGGTGATAGCTAGCGTCAGCATATAATCTACTCGGGAAAGACTATTGTATGCCCCTGAGTGAAAGGTGTACGGGCGGTCTGTATGGTGCTTAAGCCTCCAGAGATCAGTCAGTCCCATCGCATCCAGAAATTCCCTTAGGGCCAGATTGTGTCTGGTTGTGTCTCTAGGCGGCTTCCGGTCCATAGAAGCGTCTACCACCGTGTTGAAATCCCCTCCTATGATCAGCTCCCCCTCCGGAAGGTCAAGTAAAAATTTACTGAGGTCCATAAAGGCCGCCTGGTGAAGAGCCGGGGGAATGTATACCGAGACCATATTGTACATGCGCCCCTCCCATTGACGGGACATTGCGGTGAACAGGCCTTGGTCATCGGACCAGGTTTTCTTCACCACCAGCGGGGAGCTCTTGTGTACCAGTATACCGACCCCTCGGGATCCAGATGCAAATTCCACGTGGGTGACCATTGTGAACCCCAAGGGGTCTAGGGCTGTGCAGGCCCTGCCCATTAAGTGTGTTTCTTGGAGTAGTGCCACCATGGGGCCCTTACGTTTTAGATATTGCAGAACCAGCCCTCTTTTTATCTTGTGTCCTAGCCCATTGACATTCCAGGATATAACTGACAGTGAAGTGCCCGGCGATCTTAGGGTTTGGGAGCCGGCATCCCCATCTTCATGGTGTGACATAGCGTTCGTGATATGACTTTATCCAGTGAGTAGTATCTCTTGTAGTGCCGGGGCTGAAACGGGTGCCATGTGTGCATTTACATTTCAATGTTACCATCAACATGCCTGTTTGTGTGTGTATGTATTCGACAGAGTCGACAATAAGCATTCGTGGAGAGATTGTAGACCAATCAACTTATAACAGAACCAAAGAAAACTTACAGCATCTAAAACCCGTGCCCCCACCCTGCCTCCCTGCCCGGCGGATCTAGAACTGTCCACCACCCCAACTGAGCAGAGTGCTTACTATCCCAAACCAATTGCATTGTTCGTGAGGGTGAGACTGCTGCGACCTTTGTAACCCCCCCAATACTGTCCATGCAGCGCTGCTTCAATTCAATAGGTCCTACCTGCGGGAGTCCCCGTCCCTCGTCTCGGTATCTCGCCTCATATCGTCCCTCCGAGACTGTGATCAGTGCATCTTCCCGCCCCCTCCCACTTTCAACGCCAAACCCTGGGTCGTGTCAAGGATATCAGCGCCACACCACAGTGACGCCTAGCGTGTGGCCTGTTGTAGTCCATGATCCGTCGATGTCCGTTTTGCAGTGTCTTGTCTCTGAACATCTTCGCTGTGTACACCGCCTGCCGCTCCATCACTTGTTTCGCCTCGCATCTCGGTTATTGGGTCCTCTAGCCGGTCTCCAGCTCTCCAGCCAGTCCTGCTCTTCCCTAGGTGATTAAAAAAAAACAAGTTTTTCCCTCCGATTCAACGCGTCATCTCGCTGGGAAGATCTTCGAGTATTTCAATTCCCTGACTCGGAGTTCTTTCTTTATTTCCGTGAAACTTCGCCATTGTTGTGCTACTGCTGCTGTGTAGTCAGGGTAGAAAGTGACTTCGGAGTTATCGATTTTTATCCGCTGGGCAATACGTGCGGCCTGCAAAATGGCGTCACGATCCCGGAAATTAAAGATCCTCACTAAAATTGGACGCAGTGTTGCTATTTGTCTTGGCTTCCCTCCAGGCACTCGGTGGGCCCGCTCCACCGAGAAATAGTTAGACGGTCCTTTTGGCTGGAGCTGATTATGGACGAAGTCTTCCACAAAAAGGTCTAATGCTGGGCCTCCTGCGTATTCCGGCACACCTACCAGCCGTACGTTGTTTGCCTTGAGCGGCCTTCTTGCTCATCAAGCTTGGCCTTTAACATGATGTTGTTGTCTTCTAGTTTCTGTACTTTTTGTTTTAGCTCCGCCGTGTCTCCAGTGAGTCCTGTCATCACCTTTTCAACCTCTATCAAGCGATCTGATATCTTTGCGAAGTCTGCCCACATTAGGGAGATATCTGTGGAGATTTTGCCCATCGAGGACTGCATCGTTTTCAAGGCCGCCATGACATCCTATAGGGTAACTTTTTCGGCGTCATCGGATTGGCCGTTTGGTCGGGGCGGCGTTCGCGGCGTTTCCCCGCTTGGATTGTCCGGGGGATCTTTAGTGTAAGCATATTTGTCCAGTCTCGGAGCCTGCTGTACTCTTGGCCCCCTGCCACTCATTATGCCGCACCCTGTGTATTGCACTTCGGGTGAGTCGCATTTGGACAGGAAGTAGCCTTCGCTATATCAGGGCTGCACGTGGGCCCTCTTGAGTTCTCAGGTCTCCCGTCGTATAGGATGGATTGGAACGTTATGATGATAAATCCGCCCGGGTAGGGCCTTCGCTGTCGTTTCTATGGTGGCGCCCACCATAGCCCTTGTAGCTTACGTCCTTTCCGGCTGGTCTGTAGTGCCTCGGGCCCTGTACCGTCACCACACCCGCCAATCGTGCGCAAATTCTATGTTCGCCGCTCCTTAACGCCACTGGGGTGACCCATCTCCACTGGGCGTCCGGTGTCTCCTAAGGCCTCCAGGGGTCCGCACCCCCTCTCCGGCGTAGACACTGTTGCGCTATGTTGGTGCCATTGGCGCTATGTCACCTTACTTGCACCGATGTCTTCAGGTCACCAAGGCTCTTATCGCCCCCCGAACAGTGGCCCAGTTGCTGATCATAGGCCATCACCACAGGCTCCAATGGCGCGAATGTTCCCGCCGCCGGACTACGACCGCCACTCTATAAGCACAGGCCAGAGTTCGTCTCCGTTGATTGCGGGTGGGAGGAGCCCTCACCTTTCTGCCCCAGTCAACGTAACTTAGTGCAGGTCCCGGAGCACTGCATCTTGGCCGCCGCCTCCCGCCGTCGGTGATTGACCTCCATTCTGGGCTCCGCGCCGCCGGGTCGCGTTTTCACTTTAGTCCCCGGCTCCGGTGCTGAGGCAAGGGAGCGCGGCGAGACGGGTTAGTGCGGCATGCACCGGAGGTCCTCCCGCCTCAGATTCTGTGTTGCAGCACCGTCTATAACCAGGATAAGTGTTCAGATTTTATGGGGAAGTGCTCGTTAGTCACAGAGCTCTGCTAAGCTGCGGACATCTTGGCTGGTCGCTCGCCACGCCCCCCTTAACAGATTTGTTAATTGAGATTTGTTATGGGTCACTAAACCCAGGGTGAAAATCAGTAATGGATATCTGACAATGTACAAAACAATTTTACGTTGCAAACCCAGATTTTGCGAATCTGAAGGTTTGTGAATACAACATGGTTTAGCCCATCTGACCGTACTTTCTTTCCTTTGCCCATGTCACCTATTGCTGATCCCACCACATGCCACATAACTCATTGCTATTTCTGTGCTGCTACAGAAATCCATCCCTTACCCAAACCAATATACCTCAAACTCAGGACCTGTAATTTTTTCTGTCATTCCTGTCCTCTGGCCGTTACTTACCAATGCTCAGTTCATGACTGTTCTAGTCAGGATACTGACATATCCCTATGCCAGTGTTCTTCAGTCATGTACAATGCTATAGTTTATGGGGGTTCCGCAAAACTGCTGATCACCCTTCGTAAATTCACATCTACATCAGAATGTGCACCCCTGTGGCTCTCTGCTATGGCGGTGTGGCTCCCACTCACTTGCCCTCATAGGTCTCAATAATTCAAATGACCCCACAAACTTTGGAAGAATGCTAGGTGCACGAACGTGGGATGTAAATAGTTCTCCAGCGTCTGGAATGCAGGGTCTGCCACCCACACTCTACTGCTGCACCACTGTTGAGTGGAACAGTCAAGACTCCGACAGAGACTTCGGAAGGAAGGTGGGGGTGGGGGAGGGGTGTTGCCATTGTTGCAGAACAGGTTAACGTGCATTGTGAGACCCTATCTCCTCCCTCCCTTGTAGTTGGCATGGCTGGTCACATATGAAAGGCCTCAGTCATTTTAACCTGTAGCACTGGTATTTATTCAAAAAATCAATAAATAAACTCACCATTTACCTCTCCATGATCATGGATAAAGAGATTCTGGTTAAACGCAGCCATGCATGGTTAATTGTCTCTGGATTTAAGAAAAAAAAGGTCTAAACTTACCTGGTAACACCATGGCCTAAGAAAAATAAATACATTTTTATTAAAGCTAGATTTGGCTCCTTTCCAGGCACATGTCACTTAGCGCCATGGAAAGATTACAAGGGAATAACTTATGCAGGCTTTGTAAACTAGGAGAAGAAAACATTTTACACTTATTGTGTCTTTGCCCGGATTTGGAAATCAAAAGAAAAACTATGCTTAAAAGAATGTTCATCATGCGTGGTGTAAGGACATGCCGACAGGCTCTGATTGTACGTCTAAATCCAGAAGATCTGCCAATGAGTTTTGCATTTTGTCAAATTCCTTTGCACAGTACAGAAAAAATTGGAGGCTTTTGTCTGACCAAACAATAGACTATGTGAATATGGATTTTAAAGGATACGGCTCTTGAAATTAAGGACTGGTATTAGACAATTAAATGTGTGCGATATATATTTAACTCCTTGGAAATTAATTAAATTCGATTGTTTTATCATTTTAAACATTGGTGAAGTTTTAGCTGCTTTTTTGTAAGATTTTAAGTAATGAAACAAATAAAAATTAAACTAAAAAAAAAACTATTTATTTCATTTATTTATTTCGATCGTTTTTTATAGCACAAACATGACCTTTGTGGGAATCAGAGCACTTTACAAATTTACATAGTGAAGCACAATAATAACAATAATATATTTTGTACCAAATGCAGCTCAGACATTGCACCAAAGTCTCAGAGACGTAATTTAAGTTAGCAATTAGTACCCTATGCTGTTGCTTATAATTCCAGTAAATTGAATCATTCTGATTTCTGTATTTATTGAAAGATAGCATGCTTTTATTTTTTGTTTGCCTTTATAGTGTGCTAGTCTATTATTAACCACCTCCTTGTAATATGCAGGTCCATTTGGGTTGAAATAAAAATTGCTTAAAAAAAAAATTGTATATGGACATAACTCTTCTTACAGGTTTATTAACACCAGTTCCTGTGATGCCATTGGGGTCAGAAGGTGGGCGCTAGAACTCTGCGATTGATAAGTATTGATCTGAAGTCCTGCCCTTGAATAGCCCCAAAAAAAGCCCATCTGGCGTTGTCTGCAGCCACCTTGCTATTCCAATTTTGAGACGGCCACAAGGACCCCCAGCCGCCCCTGAGGCTTGACTCACAGATCATCCATATATACAATGTCCCTCCCACTCATACTCAACAGTCTGCCTTTTATTTCTAATATTATCAGATTGTGATGCAAGAATTATCAGGTTGAGGTGGAAGTGTTGTTTTGCTGCCATCAATCTAGGCCAAGCCTCCAATTCTTGTTTCCAGAAATGAACTTTCCAAGTGAGGTAAGAGAAGCCTGTTTTTGACCATCAGACTCTGTTCGGCTTCATCCATTTGGTAATGACAGCTCTTTCTCAGGGGACGGCCAGAGCGCCTCAATGGCTGCATTAAAAGATCTGAAGCATGAAAGAGATGCTATTGTACAGCACATTAGGCAGGAGACGCGCGGTGTGAGGACAGGCCACCTGATGTGCAGCTCTCTCACAGCACGCGCCGCGCTTCCATTGACCCACGAGCCACAGATCTTGCGCGCGCCGGCGGCGGCTTCCAGGGAAATGGGCCACTGATATTCACGCTTCCAGACTTTCTTATTCACATAACAAAAAACTCTGTGAGACATGTAAAATTGAGCAGTTAGCTGTGTGTGAACCTGCCCCACACATTGCTTCCGGGCTTTGACAGGGTCACGAGGCCCGGGAGCGCGACGGATGCGGGGAGCCTTCCATCCTACCCACAGTCTGTTCTGCTAGATCACTGGCTGACAGGTCTTGGCTGTGCAGATAAGTTCTGTGAAAATAGACAAATTCATATTAAAAAAATATGACTGTTGGAACAAGTTCCATAATTGAGAGAAGTTGGGGAGGATAACATTGTGCTCTTGAAGACATGCGCAAAGCAAGGCTATATCTTTCTACAATTTTCTAAGCCAGTTCAATTCATATTAGAGCAGATAATAAACCTTAAAACTTGTAGCACCGCCTCTCAATGATGCTGTTTCTGGATGTCTTCGGACTTGTAGCCCCAAGCAGCAGTCTGTGCCTGTAAGGAGCATTGTTGATTGGCTTGATGTCATAATGCTATTAACATATTCATTTCCCAGCATTTTGCGATGCCGGGTGCGCTACGAAATTCGTTTTAATAATTAAATTGTTTACTTACCTCCAATTTTCCATACTCCGGTTTTTAGCATTCAGTACCCTGCCCCTCCCCCGCCGCGCCTTTTGCCCCACCGCAACTCCCTCCACGGGCCGCGGCTGAGTGCCGGTATAAACTGCAGTCCACCAGGTCCCTTATCTGAAACAGAGTCAAGATGTATGAATGGCAGAGTTTATATCATTGCACACGCCATCAGCGCTTGCCCACCCCTGCACACACAGGCTGCTGCACCCCAGCCCCTCCCGCCGCCCAGCGGTGATTGTCCGCCCCTGAGTATAATGGCGCATAGTGCAGTGGTGAAGAGTAGATTGACATAGAGTGCACTGATTTTCAGTAAAGTAGAGTATAGTGCTTTGGTATAGAGTACAGTGGTGCAGAGTAGTGTGGAATGCCTCAGAGTAGAATGGAAGGCACCACGTGAAGTGACACAGATTGTTTCAGAGTAGAGTGCAGTGGTGCAAAAACGAGTCGCATAGAGTTCAGTGGCAAAGAGGCTAGTTTGCAGAGTAGAATGGCATAAAGTGTAGCGTAGTAGAGTGGGGTGGGGTGATGCAGAGTGTAGTGATGAAAAGTGCACTGGCATACAGTGGTGCAGACTAGAGTGGTGCAGAGTAGAATGCAGTGGCATTGAATAGAGTGGCATAGAGTATAGTGGTGTAGAGTTCAGTGGCAGAGAATGAAGGTACAGAGTAGACTGTCAGAGTGCAGTAGTGTATAGCACAGTGATGTATAGTAAATTTCTGTAGAGTGCAGTGCGTAGAGTGGTGCAGAGTAGAATGGCATAGAGAGCAGTTGCAGAGAACACTGGGGTAGAGTAAAATAGAGTGCAAAGGCGTAGACTGCAGTGGCGTAAAGTGTTGCAGAGTAGAGTATAGTGGAATAGAGTGTAGTAGTGCAGAGTAGATTGGCATAGAAGGCACTGGTTTTGAGTAAATTGGTGTACAGTGCATTGGTGTACAGTGCAGAAGTACGGAGTAGAGTGGAGTGGCAGAGAGTGGAGGGGCACAAATCAGTGGCACAGAGTAGTGTGGAGTAAAGTTCTGAGTAGATTAGAGTGGCATAGAGTGTAATAGTGCAGAGTAGAGTGCATTGGCATAGAGTGGAGTGGCACAGAGTGGAGTGGCATAGAGTGCAATGGTGAAGAGTGCAGTGGTGCATAGTAGAATAATGTGGTATAGAGTGCATTGGCTTAGAGTAGAATGGTGCAGAGTAGAGAGGTGTGGAGTGAAGTGGCGTAGAGTGGAGTGGTGCAGAGTAGAGTGCAGGGATGCAGTGAGGAGTGGCATAGAGTGGATTGGCATAGCGTTGAGTGGTGTGGAATGGTGCAGAGTAGAGTGGAGTCGAGTCGAGTGAAGTATGCATGGTGTGGTAGCGTACTGCCGTTACAGACAACACATCTTCCATGGAAATGACCATTACATTTGCACGGACATACAGTTCTACTGATGAAAATAAATAGCGCACAAACAATAATGTGTGGAAATGTGATCACCTTGTGTATTGATTTTTTAAAATCAAATTAACATAATTGTTTACATAACACCAGGATTTTCAAAAAATGTTCTTCATTTGTGCTTTTCTACATCTGACATATTCTGAAATACCTGCATAGTTTATTTTCATACATGAGAACTTTGTTGTGAGCTAGATAAGCACACCTCCCAGTAAGTAAACAGTATGATTATCACCTAAACCTATCATTTGAAGTCAGAAAAAGAAAAAGTAAACACCAAGCTCCCACAAGACAGAGTTTGACAGTTGACTTCTGTCTTTGAATGTGAAGCTAATGGGACAAGATAAGAACACCATTTAACCACATGCGTGCAGGGGTTATTTTTGCGCTATGCGGCTTTTTTCGAAAAACCGCGTTACATGACGAGCTCAGCTCGTCATCCGCACACGACCACCGTGGCTGATGACGAGCTGAGCTCGTCATCAGCATCGAAGGGGTTAAAGGCCCGCTTACAGAAAACCAGTACTTTGGGAAGAATACAATAAACAGGGTTTGGGCAACTGAAGGGAACAAACCCAGGCTGGACAACCTAAAACAAATAGAGCCAGCACATATTAAGCAAGCAAATGTGAGTTACAAATCACACAGCAATTGGTAAGCAATGGGAGTAATGCATTTCCAGGGAAGCTTTCCGAATGTCCCCATGATGTTGTTAGCAAACCAGACCCGACCTAAAAAGCATTCAACCTCAGAAGAAACTGTCCTTGGACAGAAGAGTGTTCTTGCCCCTTATCTCGTGTGACCCCCAATGTATAACTCTGCCTGTGCGAGGTCAATGTCTAACAAAAAATTAATCAATGGAAGCCAGATCTGCAAACGACTCAGGTCTGTCTATCTAGAGACCGATATTGCACCTGGGCCAGACCGGATACACCAAGCAAACAAGGAGGTACCTTTTCTCCCATTTCTACCTTTTTTATTTGAAAAGGTCTTGCAATAATAATACTATCTTTAGCCAGTCTACTAAAATCTCAAAAGTTACAGAGTGGTTCACACAGAGAAGCACTGATAGTGAAACACTGCTGCAGGATTCACTGCTCACTGAGATTACAGGCAACGTAAGCAGTTCAAGGTAGCATGCAGAGTGCAGGGCTGGGCAAGCCCTGTGAAACCAGCTCTAACAGCTGTGCATGTTACTGTAGATGTTGTTAAAGTTTGACTCCTCCTTGTTCCATGGCCAACCACAATTCAGCACATCTGCCTCAGCGCACACATCTCGTACATGTTCGCTTAGGTGCCTGGTTGCTTTGAAGAACACGTTTGATTGACAGACTACAGATGCCTCTTGAAAGATCAAACTCAGTTGACTTTTCTATGTGTGCATTTTGCTAAACTGAATAGCGCACAAAGTAAAGCTAGTTTGCTGAGAGGTGCGATTAACAGTCATCACGTTGCACTGGTGCAGACTATCACTGGTGAAAATAAACTGTTTATGTTAATGCTCGTTACAAGGAATACGGCATGTTACAATGCAAACATTTACAGCGCATGCCTTTATAACGGGGTTTTGTCATCGCAACATCCATTACAACGCATGATTTCACAACGCATGCCATCACTTCGCATTTTTAGAAACTACATTTACAACGCATTCCATTACAATGTCTACCATTACAACACATTCCATTACAATTCATAATACTTTTAGTGCAACAGTAGGGTAAGTGTTGGATAGTGTAGGGGTTAATATTACAATTCCCACTACAGTGAGTGCAACAGTAGGGTAAGTGTTGGATAGTGTAGGGGTTAAAATTACTATTCCCACTCCAGTGAGTGCAACAGTAGGATAAGTGTTGGATAGTGTAGGGGTTAAAATTACTATTCCCACTCCAGTGAGTGCAACAGTAGGATAAGTGTTGGATAGTGTAGGGGTAAAGATTACTATTCGCACTCCAGTGAGTGCAACAGTAGGATAAGTGTTGGATAGTGTAGGGGTAAAGATTACTATTCCCACTCCAGTGAGTGCAACAGTAGGATAAGTGTTGGATAGTGTAGGGGTAAAGATTACTATTCGCACTCCAGTGAGTGCAACAGTAGGATAAGTGTTGGATAGTGTAGGGGTAAAGATTACTATTCGCACTCCAGTGAGTGCAACAGTTGGGTGAGTGTTGGATAGTGTAGGAGTAAAAAAATACTATTCACCATTATTTACCTTATCATGCATTGTAATGGCATGCATTGTAGAGACATGCGTTGTAATGGCATGCGTTCTAGTGACATGCATTGTAATGGCTGCATTGTAATGGCGATGTAATGGCTGTTGCCTTGTAAGGACTGCGCTGTAAATGTAGTGCGTTGTAATGGCTGCGTTGCTATGGTTGTTTCCCATTACAAGAAGGACATGTTGTGCAAAAGCTGACGTGATATAATATTTCTTTCTATAGAGCTCCGTATTCCACTTTTGCGTCATCTAATACCTGTAGGTAACAAATGTCACTGTTGAATGAACACAATTCAATATATATACCTCATCAGGATAAACTGTTTCACTGGTCTTCCTATTTGTGAATCAGGTCATCCAAAGTGTCAGCAGCGAGCATAGATTACTTAGAACTACACAGAAGCAATTTTTTCAGAGAGGGGCAGCTTAGGGAGAGAGCGGTTGTACTCTAAAGGAAGGAAGAAGACGGAGACAAAGAGAGATTCGGGGACTAGATGGCTTGACAGTTTGGCAGATTGCTAAATAACCTTTCAGTCCTAAGATCTCACATTGATCTTGGTCAAAAGTTAAACGCCAACAGTGTACCAGAAATTAAGTTTGGACCTCAGTCCAGTGTGTCACGACATTACTATCACAAATGACAACAAATATCATGGGAGAGGAGAGGGTGTGGTGCAGCGGGCAGAGTTGCTGACTTGAGAATTGGGTTGTCCCGGTTCTAGTCTCAATGGCGCAACATCTTGTGATTCTGGGCAAATCACTTAATCTCTCCAGGTGATACATTGTGCTTTATAAATCTGCCAATTTTGCATTGAAAAAACTGCGTTGTAACGGCATGCGGTGTAACAGCCGCGTCATCCCCGAAAATATACTACAGCCAATAGAATTTGAGGAAAGGAATTGGCAAGCACAGGAACCAATGAAAGGCCCGGAAAGCAAGGGGCAGAGGTAAACCCCTTTTAAGATTTATATTAAAAACAATAGATTTTAGGTGAAACCTAAAAATGAAAGTTTTTTTCCATTTTTTTTAAGCAGGTACCAGTAGTAGTTTTCACCCACATTCACAAAGGGGAAGGTGTGCTTTGGGAACACCTGCCTGTTTGCGAATACATTACCACCTCCTTCACGGAGTCTGTAAATTATCAATGTTTTGTGACCGTCTTCTGGTCCCAAAGCATTCATACATTTCAGTGCTATTCGGTATTAGGAAGGGAATCCTTAAACACGCTCCTTCCTAATACCGAATCGCAAAATGAGATCTGATAACAAGTTACCAAGTCGCATTTTGCCATTTGTAAATGGCAAAATGCATTTTACCGGTCACACACGGCTCGATGGGCTGTTTGCAACTGATAAAATGCTTTGTACACTTGGCCCCTAGACTAAAAGACATATGTGCCACAGCAACAGCTTGTTTGTGGTGTTATCAATGTTCTATGTCCACAAATGTGTTACTCAAATATTGTTTTCATTTTATGGAACACATCTAATCTCTGGAACAAAGTGCTCCAGGTCTGACCAGGATTGCTTTGGACTAGGCAAAGGCCTCTCTGCCTTCAGAGAACAAAGGGAAAATGAGTAAAAATATTGGTACCCAGACTCAAGAACTTTAGATCACTTCTGCGAATCAAGACAAACCTTTGCTGAGTAGAAGAAGCAGGAAGCTGAAGGAGGAGACTACCCCTGTGCTGTGTGTTTCGGGATTGGCCTGTAGTGGTAGCTTCATTGCTAAAGAGAGGAGAAAAGGACTGAGTGTACTTTCTATCAACTTGGAGAAGAATCTCCAGGGGCTTGTACTAGAGCTTGCCTCCTGCCTGAAGTCTCAGGGATACAAAACTTCACCAACCAGCTCCCCCCTGAATTCCCTTGCTGGGAATTGAAGTGCCCGCTGTGAGAGACTTCTGAGAGACTTCGTGTTGCTGGGAGCTGGAAGTGCGACGCAACAACAAGATGTGTATTGCCACCACAGCCGCTGTCTTCGCATCGCTGAGGAAGTGAGACGCCGCTGCCGCTATCATCATCGCATCGCCAAAGCACGTCGAATCACTGGAGAAGCGGGATGCTGCCACAGAGGTCACCATCACATCCCCGGAGTAGTGCTTCGCAGGGCATGTTGCGGCTCATAAGATCATCGAGTCACCGCACAGCCGTCGGGCATGCACGCATCACACCAAAGTTGTTGCATCGCAACCAAGATGCCATTTTGTCGCATTGCACCGGAAAAGAGTATCGCATCAAGGTGCCATCTTGTCGCATCATACCAGAGAGCAGTATGAAACCGACACATCAACTCCCCACACAGTGTAGAAGCGAGCATCAACTCCCCTGCACAGCAGTAAGGAACCAACGCATCCACTCCCCTGCGTGTAAGGAAGCGACACATCACCTTCCCTGCGACCCTTATGTTTTCCTTGCATTACGCATTTAAGGTGCATTGAGAGTAAAGTGTTGCATTCACAACTTGAGAGGACTGAGCTATTTTACAACATTTAAAGTCTATTTTTGAGTACAGTATTGTGGAATTTTGTCATTTGGTCTTGTGTTAAATCTATATAAAAATACTTATTTTCATGATACAACCTGTGTGGTGTCCCTTTGTAGTGTTGTCACTGTATGAGTGTACCCCCTTACCCTGACTAGATGCAAGGGTCCCTATTTGTCACAGGTACCTACCTATGCAAACTAGGAACCCCCACATCTAACAATATACATGTTTAACTTCATGGATGGTTGTTTTCAGAGATTTTAGTGTTTACTTAAACATGCCAAAAACGACTTATCTGGAGCACTGCATATTCCATTGACACCCTCGAAAGGGAGGCAGGGAGGGGGCTTCGGGGGTGGTGTTGGGAGGTGGCACTGACAAGTAAAATGACAAGTGGATGCCCAGTGTTTCCTTCGTGGGTGACCTAGCACGGCAGCAGAAATGATGAATTTCTATGACTATATTAAATTACACAGACTAAGAGCAGAAAAGTGATGACCAATTAAAGTGCTCTTCACCTGTGAAATGCCCTGGCTCATACAAATCTCTCTAAAAAGGCAAAGTTGCCTTTTGAATTTTTGCATTGTACAAGTTGGCCAATGTGCTTAACAAAAACATGCTGGTGGATCTGCGTAATTTTGTTTTCGTCCTGAGATACCAGAGGAGTGCATTATATTCATGTGTAGTTGCCACTCAAATATATTCTGAGTGATTAACGTGACTAGGAGAAAATGGGAAATTGCATATTTAAACTTCTCCGATGAAGATTAACATGTTTTATAAAACGTGTTTACAAATGTGATTAATAAGGGTTTCTGCTGTACTGATATATTAATACAATTAAGAGAAATGCTTATAAACGTGTCTTGGGAGTAACCCTGGGTGGTGAACTGTGCTCCGTTCGCGGAGTTTGCGGAGTTTCCCCGCACTGTGTGTTACGCAGAGCATGCGGAGTTCCCACAAACTCTGCTTCGCGCAACACGCAAGTGTAGACTTAAAGTTGATATCTGTAGTTGCGACTAGAAAATAGTTACACTAGTATATTTTATAATGACAACATTTAAATTTATAACTGCATTTGTTCATTCATTTAGAGACTGCATATATTTTATGTATTTTGTGTATTAGAATTTTGCACATATTTTGTAACCCTGTGCACTGTTGAGTTGACATGATTTGGACGCCTTCAGTACCGCTTGCAGCGCAAGTTAAGGTTTCAAGCCTAACTTCGATTTACATTTTACCTTCAATATAGAATGTGTTTTGCTTGCATATTTTGTTTGCATTGCAGGTCCAGACAAAGCTTCATTGGATAGTAAAAGAAGGGTTTGTGTTTTCATTAGATAGCAATGTATGAGAAGGTTAAATTTGGCAAGAAGAAATGCGGTAACGAGCAAGGTGACGAGTTCTCATGAAGGAGAAGAATATCCAAGGAAGAATGAAGTAACAATTAACCATTATGGAGAAGATGGTGCCAGCAGCCAGTTTGTGCCTGCATCGTGGAAGGTTACTGGAGAGAATCGTGTGCTTTACTTTGAATGTGGGCAAATATCTTGAATTGTAACATACTGAGGGTCAGAGACAAATCTTAGTACTTGGAGATGTGCAGACCTCTGTTTCTGATACATGATTTTTGGTTTGAGTTTCTTCTACTGAAGACTCAGACAGTTGGCACCTTTTACTTACTCTAAATGTATGCTCTTAGTTTAAGCTGTCCCTTTCTTGGTTAGTGTAGAGAAAGATAGTTTCACTTTTGATAATCGATTGATGCAATTTAACATTCAGTTCTTTTATTTGATTAATTATATCAAAATTATTGAACTAATTGTGTGTTTCTTGCTGTATAGTGTACATTTCTTTAGGAGATTTTACCTCATTCTGGTTGTCCTGTATTTCCATACGATAATGCCAAGGCTAATTTACATCAACGTGTTTCTAAATCTATAATACATTTTACTAACCCCAGCTTAGTTGTGCCGAGTAGTTATTGTGCAACCGCATGGGTTACAGTGTTTTGAAGACTCTGATTGTTATTGCAGAATGCAGCATGCATAGAGAGAGGGACACAAAACTCGGAGAATGGTATTCACTTCTCCTCGTTGAGCCTCACTATGCCTCCCCTGGTGGGAGTAGCATTCAGACGCATTTCCAGGTTTGCGATTTCTCGTAAATCTGGAAATGTGTCAGGTTCCATGGGTGTTGCGTGGGAACATCCACAGCAACACCCATGGCACTTCCCTTTCACACAAAGTGCTGCTTGTAAAGGGGCCATATTTACAATGACAGGAAAATCCATGCAGGGTGGCTTTTCCCGTCTTTGTATATATGGGGCAGTAAAATGCGCCGCCAGTGCGTCACAAAAAGTGACGCACCGGTGGAGCAAGGGGCTTGTAAATTGGCCTCTTAGGATTCAGTATGAGACCATTTTGATGCCAAAACCCTATAATAATAAATACAGTGCCCTATTACTACTTTAATCATATATTGGAGATTAGATAGTGCTCAAAATGAGAAAATCTTCGTGCTGTAAGGTCTTTTTGACATCTGTCACTGGGCAGTCCGGTGGTAAGAGAAATCTTTGAAAAGGCCTGGATATTACTTTAAAGCATGCCTCCGAGAAAGAATTATTGATTCCTAGAAACATTTGCAAGCCTGAGGAAGATGACCTGGTGGATGATAAATCATAACCAATAGATGAAAAAAGATCTATTTTGAGTCTAGTGTCCTCAAAAGGAGCAGAAGGGTACCTGTGAGCTGCAGCACGCCCATTAAGCAATTTCTGAAATCTTTATAATGCCCCATAGCAGACTGCACATTGGTCAGTGATGCTTTTAGTACAGCAGTTTTACTTTTCTAAGAGTCACACCAAAGGTGCATTATGCCCCAAAAGCTGTAATTGTAAAAGTTGACAGTCATTGAATGCCCTGAGCATGGAAGCCTTCAGCTTGAAAGCAGCAGGTCAGAGTCTGCAGCCAAAGATCATCTTGGCCTATAACCTCTAGATCCCTCTGCCTCTCATTCCCTCCAAAATATCTTCTGTCTTTGAAAATCACCGTATTTACAGAACAGACAGGCACTCAATCTAACCCAGTTTCAGTGCCTAGACCCAGACCCAGCGCCGACAGCCAGAGGGACTGGAGCTCCCTGCAACAATGTCCCTATGAATAAAGTCCAGAGAAAAGTTAGTTTACACAATTTTTCAGCAGGCTGATGTGCTCTAGTCTGCCTATTGTTTGTTTTTCTTTCCATGGCGCTCTGTACTCTTGCCCCTCACCTTCCTCCTACTCCTCCCAATTTTCCAATACATAAACAATTAAAGAGACAAGTGGGAGGGGTTGCCAAACTTGTTCCTCCCCCCCCCCCCCCACCCCGGCGCTCTATGAGCAAAGGCCAGCTCTGCCTGTTGATGGGAGCCTATTCGTCTCATTAGACCTGCATCACAAGGAAGGTGTGCTGAGTACTGACAATACCCTACAATTGCTGTGACATAGGATAAAGGCTGTGTGAAAGATCATAATTCCATTTCACAGAGCCCCAGACAGCAGGGAGGTGCACTCGCGTCGACCGCACCCTTATATAATAAAATAAATTGTGAGATTCAGTGAGGTAGAAAGTGAGGGCTCTGTTTACAAATCTCTCATGCAATGCAACAGAGCAAAGCAACTTGCTGCCCTGTGCTACATATAAAGGAGAGAGCAGAAATGAACCATATCTACTAAGTTATGGCGCACTTCTGCTCTCTACCAGCAGTGGCACACTTCAGTGGCAGTTATGGAGGCACGCCTGCACCATCTTGCAGGAAGGAGTCAATTCCTGCACAAAAAAGCCCTAGACGCAGATGCCTCTTTCTATGTGTGCTGCAGAATGCAATGAGGAAACATTAAGATTTTCCTCCAAGCTATGCCAGCCTCCATCCTTAGCAATCCATAGGTGAATTCATGGGAACGCCCGTGCTCCATACATTGAATGCCTCCCGATGCAAAGTAACACTAGCCAGGGTAGTGCACTGCCTTGCGTTTTTTCTTTTTTACTAGTTCATGCAAAGCTTTGCAAATCAGGCTTTGGTGGTTTAGTAAATCCTGAAATACATTTTGCATCAGGGCTGCATTAAAAAAGGGATGCAACCCTGATGAAAAATGTTAGGAAATCTGGGCTGAGTTTCTATTGATTGCTTTGGCCAATAGGGCAACTACAAAAAAAGTATTCTGTTCGGTTGTTTCCTAAAGCAAGAAATCCAATAATTTGAGTCTCATATGAACACTATGGGCTCTTGCATTAATTATTATATGATGTCTCCTCATGGTATCTGATAGTTCCAAACCGAGGAGCAAAGACACAAAAATATCCCAGGCAGTCCAGATTGCCATAAAGTGAGGTTTGTAAAACATAACTGCTAATCAATGACTGACACACCTGTGTGGAAACGCTTTACACCTGAGCTATTAATGCAGAATTGCAATATTACAAAACTGGTAATAATAATAATTAAATAAAAATAATGATTTTAAAAAGCATTTCATACCACACTGTCACTTCTAAGTGCTGTCTGAAAAAGGTGTTATCATTGCTCAATGTAGTGGTCCTTGTTTTAACAATCTCAAAAGCATGTTCAAAAGCCCCTATCGCCACAGGAACATCACTTTTAGTGACTTTCCTATGGCGTTAAACCCTTTGCCTTATTTACGAGCAACGTTAAGCCACTTAACGAGACTTAATGCTGCCTTGTAAATAAGGTCCCCTCCTAGCGGGAAAGGGGCGTGCAATAGGTGTTGTGTTAGGGGTTCCACAGCAACACCCAATGATTTTTATGCAGCCCCTATTTATTTATTTATTTAATTTCTTTACTGTACAGAGTTTTATATAGCGCAAACTTGACCCAAAGGTATCAGGTATCATAGCGCTTTACATAACACCAGTTGCGTTACATGAGGACACATTAATTTTTATTTTTTTTTGTTAGGCGTGGATAGGTTAAGTGATTTGCCGAGACTCGAACCCAGTTCCCCAGATTCGAGGTCGACCGCCCTAGCCGTTAGGCCAACTATCCCCAAGGAGGGTGGTGTAAATAGAAGGCAGCACCAAAATTAAGACCAGGGAACCACTGGTATTAAGATGGCGGTACGAGGAGAAGGGCTTTATTGCTCCTAGTGTTTGCTGTTTATATGTTTGCTGCATTGTGCAGCACACATAGAAACAGCAAATTGTCATGCATGACTGTTTATGTGCATGAAGTTGTCCCTTCCTGCACATAAACAATCATTTAAAAAGTGACGATTTGCAACCTCTATTTGCGCTGCACAATGCAGCACACATAGAAGGTACAAATGGCCATTCTGGATTGTTTATGTGCAGGAAGAGACACCTGCCTGAAAATAAACAATAATTCCCTCAATGCAGACACTCTTGCACTATGGTGCAAGGGTGAGGTCAATGAATAGTAAACTAGGTTCTCGGCCCCATGATAAGGTGTGGTATCCCTGAAGTGTGGATCAACACATTAAGTTGTGACCATACTGGTTTATACTGTTATGTGCTCCGGACATTCATTGGAGATAGGTCTTTCTGATGCAGCCTTTCTGTCATGTGTGGGATTACAGTCCCATGTAGTGAGAATAAAAATGTCCTTGGTGTGAAGGGATAAAAGTCCTTCTGGGTCTGGGCCTTCTTGATTTGTTTTTCAGAATGAAAAATCTCAATTTGGGGGCTGTTTCAGGAAAGCTAAAATGAGTGCCAATGAGGGCTACAGCAAAGTGACAAAAAGGACGCCTGCTCGCAAATGATTTGTTTTTTTTCAAGCTTCATCAAATTCTAAGTTCTGGTTTTGCGGAGAAAAAAAACATCTCACATAAACATAATTTTACCAGAATAATCTTCATGCAAAAAAATTCTCAGAAAAAATATTTTAAGTGACATTTTTGCCCATTGGTGACATTTTATAAAACTGACAAATGTTGTTACTTGATTAAATGTATAGTTTTGTACTCTCCTAAGTAGTTGCTGGATGTCCCACGCACCCAGCTGTCCCCTGTGGTTTTTAATATCCACTTTAGACCACTGGGTGAGATGATCCTGCAACGCAAACTGTGTGCAGTCAACATTTAAATGTGGCTAATGGTGGGTAACAATAGTCTCAATGAATTACTGCAGCATAACTAACCATTTCAGGCATACCTACCACTGAATGGAAAGAAACACCTTCTGCCTCTGCCTCCCAAAACAAAGTCTTGATGATTTGATGCAAACAAGAATGTGATTTAATTTGTCTTGATCCAAATCTGGGCAACATCTCTACACTTTCAACAAAATGTTTAGGCATTTTGCTACACATTAATGTTACCCTCTACTCTCAAATCAATCTAGTGATTAGTAGAATTGATCTACAAATCATTGTGCACATAAAGCTGCTGCCTCTCTCACAAGCCAGCCACCAGAGTCCGCTCACAACCACACAAGTCCAAATCATCTAGACTATTGCAACACATGGTATGTTGGCATCCAAAAAGAAGAAATTGAAGACACTTTGATTCATTACCAGTTCGGTGGAGAAAGTATTGAATTCAAGATCATCTGCTCAATTTTCAAATGAGATCTCCAAGGAATACCCTTTGAAACAAACCTCTATTTTGCACACTAGCCTGAAATCTGAAATTCAGCAACACCAGGTGAATCTACCAGCATGGAACCAGAGATCAGACACCACTGATCAATAAATCATTTTTTTACAAGTACAGGAGGTGGTTAATACGTTTCTAGTGAATGAGGAAGTGAGAAATCCAGACCCTTGCCGCTAAATGGTAGCTAATGCTCTTAAAGAGGTGCAATAAACTCAGGCTTTTAAAACAGCACTTTGGGCTGCACACCTTTACATACATTCAACACAGCACACAAGTGCCATACAATATACTGTTTCCAGCAGAATTTCACATAAGGTGCAGTACAGTCCATACAAACACATTGGACAAAAGTTTTAACCTACAACCAACATGGACCAATTATGTCATTTCAGGGAACCCAACAGCATCCACCACCTCAAAACATCACACACAGAGCTCCATCTGACAGACAATGGCTATGTCTATAGATCTACAAGATTTATTTATTTATTTATGTAAGCATTATACCATTTATAGAGCTGAAACTGTCACCAAACTGGCATGCTGGTGCTAATCGCATAGCTAAGTGCTACACTGTTAGACATGAACCAGTCTGGGAAGAAAACATGAGCAAGAATTATTTGGGGAAAAGCCAGGTCTTCAAAGCTTTCCTAAATTACAGAAAATCTGTTGCGGATCTAAAGGATGGCAGGAGCTTGTTCCATAATTGGGCCAATCTGGCTGTAAAGGTCCGACCCCCTTGTCTTGCCTTCCAAAACATATTAATGTAGACCAAGGGCCCGATGTAGGTCGCCAATTACCGGTCGGTAACGGACGATTTTGGCCGTTACCGACCGGTATTTGGGATCTGACATGTAGGTAGGCTTAATTTACAGAATCGGTATATCTACTGATTCGGTAAATTTACCGATTCTGTAAAATACTGAATCGGTAAATTTACCGAATCGGTAAATACAGATGTGGGTGGCACTGAAAACAGTGCCACAGGCCATTACCGATTAGTTATTTACCATGTAATACTATTACATGGTAAATAACGAATTCCAGTGTACATGCACATCTGTGCATGTACGCCTGTGCCATGTGGCACACAGACATGCCCTAAGGGCATGCATGTGTGTCACATGGCACACAAGGCAAAATCAGGGGTGCAACAGGGTGTCAAAGTGACACCCTGTCACCCTTGCAAAATCGGTAATTTTACAGAATCGGTATTGACATTGATTCCTGTGGGTTCTTCTGAAAATGAGAAGCTATCCAGCATTTTCATGAACTCTCATTATCACACTACCAATATTTAAACAATCTTCATATATTTAAAATAGTACTTATCTGTTCAGGAACAGCATTTAAAAGAGTATGAACATGCTGTGCAGGAGACATTTATTGGACTTTGAGTTGTTCTATTTTGGATTGCTGTAGTTAGAGTTCTTTAAAGGAGCTGCTCAGGAAAGGCAATTAAAGAATGAATGCACAATGTTAGCCTCCTGTCTCGTAATGAAATCAAACTCATTGCACTGTACAAAGAAAGGCGTCCCATTTTAAAGGGAACCCCACATATTATTGCTTGATAAAGGCTATGGTGTCCCATCTTTATGCAAAAAAACATTCCTAACCTAGCATATCATTCCACAATCCAGCATGTACTGAAGGACATTTCCTAACTCGTGCCATTCTGAGAGGGTACGTAACCAATGTGGGCCTTATTTATTCAAAGTGTTGCATTGCTGCGACAAAGCAGCAATGCAACACTTCTCAGTGCACCCTTCTTAGGACACCATGGATGCGCTGTATTAACAGTTGGTGCATCATGTCTCACGGAGTTACAGATACATCAGTATCAAAAGTGACACGTTGCTGGGGTCTAAATACAGGTGCAACTCAAGCAATATGTCCTTTCACATAGGGCAACCCCATGTGAAAGGGCCTGCATCACCCTTACTCCTGCCATGAGGCAGTCACACGGTTTTGACGCAATGGCATCCAGAAGTGGCGCACTGAAATATTATAGGTTTCAATGCTCCACTTCTACAAGGCTTTGATGGGTGGGAACTCCCACCCTGCATACATTATACCTGATGCAGATATAATGTAGCCCAGGGGTTTACAAAGTGATGCATCTGCCTCAATGCGTCATTTCGTAAATATGGCGCAACATGGCACATTATTTACTCATCCGCAGTGTCACAAAAGTGATGCAACGGCAGCGTAAATGTGACACAGGGCTTCATAAATAAGGTCCTATGTATCATCCCGAAATTGCTCCAGACCAAGCCTCAATCAAAGCTTACTAGGCTCATACTTATGATCTATAGAAACAAAAACAAAAAATCTCCACAGTGGGGACTTGTATGAAGATAGAGGCGGGCGAGCCACTGAAAGCTGAAGTCAGTCTGGACCCTGCTTAGCTCGAAGGGGACTACTGGACTCTCTGGCCCAAAGCGAGCCAAGCTTGAATATGGCTTATGCCTGCCACTGTCACACTTCTCTGATTGTGCAATCGTCCGCTTCTCTCCCCTGCCCCTCCTGCAACATAAGTGTTGACCAGCGCGGCTATTACACAGAGTGAAGACATTGAAGAACGGCGGAGCTTATCTGCACACAGCTCCCGCCACAGGGGGTGACTGCAAATGGAAGGAGCTGGCACAGTGGGACTCCGCCACTGCACTTCACTTTCAATTATGTGAAGACTGAGGTGTCACATTGATGGATCGCTCATGTTGTTTGTTTTGCTAAATGTGTAATTACTGTTGTTGGAGTGTTGAGCCACTGCTGACGTGGGAGCCTTGTTAAGTCAGGGCAAGCTAGTTACGTCATTAGGACTAGGAGTAATCAGCCTTGCCTTATCTTTGTCATTTTATCCAGAAAGTTGACTTTTTCCAACATCTCATATGGTACACTAGTTTAACTCCTCAAAGAATCACACAAGAAGCACTAACTATTGAAGTAAAACAGGAAAGCGTCACTCACCCATATGGCCTAGTTTTCCTCCAAGTCCCCTTTTTACCTTTTGTACCCACAGCCCTTGTCCGGATGGTGTCTCCCTCCCTCCCTCAAGGCAAGTATTAAGACCACATCCATTTTTGGATTATGTGGTGTAACCTCCCGGACGTATTTATTGCAAAATTAAAGAACATTAGTTATTAACATTATGAACAATTACGCAGGAAGGCCAGATACATTGTTAGACAGATGATGTCACATGGTTAACCTTAACTCTAATACACACAACACTCCTACCGTAAATCTAACAATGCATATATTCACTTTCTGCGTGTCCCCTCTAGAGCCTACGGCAAGGTCAATGACTGGCAGGCTCCAGATCCCAGTAAAACTACGAGAAATTACTCAGCTGGAGTAGGCTTGCGAAGGGGGTGCAGCTTATTGGAAGGATACCTTCCCCTGTGCCCCCTACGCCCTGTGCCTTAAACTCCATAACGGGGGCTGCAGATATTCTGCATACTTGGCCCTGATGCGCATGCGTATGCGCATGTGGGGGCGGCCACAGGCCCACTGGAAAGAATGACTCTCCCGGCCCCGCACCTCAACAGTCTACCGACCGGCTGTCACTGCCCCTGGAGTTACATGGTTCTGACAGCAAAGGACCAAAGACTATGCTTACTAATCATGACCTTCCCGCCACAGGACAGCATAGTTGCCCGACTATCTGTCCTCCCCCTCAGCCCACTAGGAAGGTCATGCCTTGCCACTCGCCTGCCCCTGGACTCAACTAAAACCCTTCGTGCCAGGCGAGCTAGGTAGTTAGACCCTAGGTGCATGTCCAAGAAACTCTACTCTCGTTCACATAATTACGCACCTCGGCCTTGTGAAACTGCAAGTAAACATGAAAATAGCACATCTGTCAGTGTATTGCCCTACTGACAGGCTAAAACCTACACTACTGTACATGATACTATGTAACAGTGTACTGATGCAAACTTCTCCCTGAGTCACCGGGTAAAGAAACTTGGAATTCACATGAAACAGAACCAATGGGCTACAGCATGTGCAGCCGCACATATTGCTTATAGCAGTTAAAGGACCTTCCAATCCTCTTGACCTGCTCCTACCTTAGACCCTTTGCCACTGCCTCGGTGGCCGCCATGAGACTACCCCCCTTGTTTCACCTACACCCTCAGCCCAGGCTGCATAGGTACGGTGTGACAATGCGGACATTAAATGCGCAAGCAAAACGGATGAATAGCTACTGTGTGCCACCACATAGTGTTTAGTGCGAAAAGTGTACAAAACCCAGGATGCTTAGGTATTGTATGCTATGACCTGGACATCTAATGCCTGAATGTGCCCAAGCATAGGTAACGTCACACAAACACGAACATCCAATGCATAAGTGTTCGGGCACAAAGGGCGCTGAAGTATTGTGCGACACAATACATTAATAGCATATGTGTACAAGCACAAGGGGGTGATGAACCCTAGGCATATAAAGCTTGATTGCACAAGCAAAAAAGGTGCATATATACCGTGTGATACAACACGGACATACCGATGCCTAAGCGTTCGGGCACAAGGGTGCGGCGATACTGTGTGATATAATACATAACTCCTCCTAAGTGTATGAGCACAAGGGTGCATAGGTACTGTGTGACATAACCAGCTCCAAATGTATGCGTGTACCTGTGATGGGTGCATAGATGCTACTTGACCCCAGACTCCTAATTCATATTCATGTTCGTAACCATATTCAACCGCATGCCTATGGCTATGTGACAACAGAATCCTAATTCATATTTGTAACAGCACCCGCGTGCCTATTGCATTCTTGAAGGTGTGACCCCCAGGCCAAAGCATGGATATGTTCGCACTCGCAAGGCTTTGTTTGTGGAACTACAAGAAATAACAGGTAATAATACCGTATATATATACAACTTGCAGGCTGTCCTGATGCAGGGCTTTTTAAAAACTTCAGACTTTCAATTCTGACCGCTTAGCATTGCCTCAGTTCCATTACATAAGGAACCTTGCATGTGACTTTCAATGAAAGCGCCTAGCATAGTGCCATTTGCACTGAGTGAGGAAATCGAAAATCATATTACCAATTAAGAGCGCCTAGCATAGCACCAATTGTCTTCAATGAGAACGCCTAGCATAGCACCAGTTGCATTCACATGAGGAACATTGCAATCAGACTTTCAATCCACATAGCACAGCCTCAGTTCCAGTACATAAGAAACATTGCATGTGACTTTCCATGAGAGCCCCTAGCATAGCGCCATTTGCATTTAGGGCCTCATTAGGATGGCGGTGAATCCGCATCCTCTGGGCCGGCAGAAGCCACCGCCGGCCCGGAGGATGCGGATTCACCACCGCGGCCACAGCAAACACCCACCGCCAGATTAGGATGGCGGTGGGATTGCAGCAGGACCAGCGGTGGGCGCCAGGTCCATCCGCCGCTGATCCACGGGGTGTGGAGGGCTATTTGGTGGCGTCAGCCAAATTATGATGTGCATTGCTACATGCTTTTCCACGGCGGCTTTTCCGCCGTGGAAAAGCATGTGCTCTTTGGTGTTTGGGGGCCCGTTGCGGGCCCCCAGGGTGTCGGGTGCACATGGGGGTACCTATGGTACGCAGGCACCGCGCGGTGCCTGCCGCTTTGTGCATGTAAATGTAAAACATGCATTTTTAACCTTGAGGCGGGTGCTGCTTCAAGCAGCACCCGCCGCAAGGTTAAAGATACAGGATGTGACCGCCAGGGTGGCGGTCACATCCTAATTGCACCAGAGGGACCGCCGCTGCCCCTGCGGATGGTCCCTCCACCTCGGGGGTGGCGGACGGACGCAGGTCCGTCCGCCGTCCTAATGAGGCCCTAAGTGTGGAACATTGAAAATCATACTACCAATTGAGCGTGCATAGCATAGCACCAGTGCGGCTGCCTGAATTTAGGCATGCTGGCCAGACCAATCCCCTGGATCGCGGAGAAACTGCCAAACCCCCCGCGTGCACACGTGCAGTAAAATATTGCCCTCAGGCGGATACCTGTTCAAACTGGTCGCCAGGATGCTGCAGATGTATGCAGACCCTCCAGTTTGGTCATTAAAGCCCGACATTTACCCTGATTCGCAGAAGACTGTTAAATACCTTCGTCTAATGACCAATACAGTTAAAAACAAACGTCTGAACAAATGATTCTCCCCTATATAGCCCATACTCATACCCAGTGGGTCATGCACCCAGCAACATGGCAGCTTGCCACTGCGTGCGCAGACTCTACGGTGATAGTTATGTGATACATTTACAGGGCTACCTATGTGGATGGCACAACCAACTGCAGTCCTGCTAGTAGCATTTGTTTTTTCAGGCCCTGGCACACACCCTGCACTTTTCAAGGGTTTTTCCAGTAAATCACATATGCCACTCATGGTACACCAATCACTGTCACAATTCATACAGAGGGCATATGCATGATTAACACAGAACAGTAGTGGTAAAGTGGTCAAAACCCTATAGCCAACAGAAACAGGTTCAGAAAATTATGGGGCCAAGTAGTAAATCACATATGCCACTCCTGGTAATCCAATCACTGTCACAATTTTATGCAATGTCTTCATTAAAGCATCTTTTTCACTCCTTGTAGCAGGTCGGAGGTGACATGGTGTATTTCATTTAGCTTTCAGATACCATTAGATCAATAAGGAAGAAGCCATGTCCATACACCTTTGGTATAGCTTGAGCAGTTGAAAAGGACCATCTAATGAGGTTCAGAATTATTTAATACAAAAGAACAACAGAGGGACCCTGAAATCAGATACTCGGAGAGACTGGCAGGGAAAATGCAAATACAAGAACAAAATCTCTCACTACGATTTCTTTAAACTCAGGTAATATATCCTACATTGATTCAAATAATGGCATTGTCCCACAAACAGAATTATTACAAAAAATATCGTTTTTTTTAATTGATACAATTTTCTGGTAAATTAAAGCATTATAACACAATCAAAAAAAAATTAATTATACATATATTCAATAAATGTTCTCTATGTACAAATTAATACAGTATACATATACCCCCAAAAAGCGTATCGTTCACACATACCAGTACAGTCAGCCCATTCACACAGCTCATATGGACCAACAGTCTCACCAGTCTCACCAGTCTTGTCAAACTCAACAACATGGACAGGTCAAAATACTATAAAGACTAAAAACCAACATACAATATATACATAAACAAAAAATTCAATAACAAAGAGAAGCGCCGACACGCGTTTCGGAAAGAAACTCTTGGTCCTGGATTCCTTCGTCAAGGCGCATTAGTTCATTATATTCCTGTCTGACATTCTTTTTCTTGACTTTATGATATACTGTTTTCCATTCAGTTTAATGGTCTCAGGGGGGTACAATCTGAAGTCTGAGTCACGCTCTGAACAATCATCCTATTAAGTCAGGTTATAGTTGAAGGGGGAATATATGAGGTATAAGTACTCGTATGTCCTGGAAAGTCTAACTCAATTCCAGACTTCTGAGGGTCAAGGCTGGACGAGATCCACTATTTATCCACTCAACACAGGGCATCAGTCCATTTTAAATATAACCTCACAAGGGCAGCCTTAGTCGTTGTCGGATACTCCTCGGTTCATGTTCAGAAACACCTTCAGAAAATGACGTAACCGTGGAAGGGCTAACTCGATTGCTCCCACGCTGATTTAGTAACGGCGGTCATTTCCTCCCACGTCTGTACTGCCAAGAAGCCGGTAAAAAAACTAAGGGGCATATTATCAAGGGGGTTTATCTCCGCTTTTTTGGCTTTAAAAGCCAAGAAAGCGGAGATAAAATTATCTCCCTATTACCTAGCTGTCGCTAACACCAGTTAGCGACAGCTAGTAGGAGATAGCGACCATCTTGGGGCCCGCTTTGCATGTCAGTGATATTTATCACTAATGACATGCAAAGTGGGCGTGCCAAGATGTTAGCGACTGAAAACAGTCGCTAACATTGCTATCTCCTATTTCCAACTTTTGGAGATATTCGCGCTAAGCGCGAATATCTCCAAAAGCTAACACCTGCCCTGAGCAGTTCCTAGCCATGTTATCCAATGGGAGGTGGATAACATGGCTAAGAGCATTAGCTCGGTAATGCATGAATATCGCTGACTTTTCAGCGATATTCATGCTTTGCGGCGATTTTTATCGCATTTGCGTTAAACCTTGGTAATACCAAGGTTTATTTGCGGTAAAAATCGCCGCAGCTCAGCGGTAAATTTTTGTCTCTAACCAAGCAATAGCGATAATTATCGCTATTGCTTGGTAATATGCCCCCTAGTTAATGACAATGCAAGATTCAGTCTACTTCAATTACAATGTGCTTGGTTTGTTTTAACAGAATCCCTGTCCAGAATCTCTAGCATAGAATTTAATTTGTCATTGTTTTTCAAAGCCGTATTCAGAATTGCCTTAGTCTGTGGATGGTATTTGCAACCCTGCAGATAAGTGTTATTCTTTGGGCAGCATATGTGATCTCCTCCAGCAGGAGCATACACTAAAAGGAACTTCTAAATGTATCTAAGGCTCAAAATATTAGCCTAGGCACCCACAACACCACGGGTAGGTTCAGGGTAGTCTCTGGCGACAGAGTTTTTTATCATTATAATTTGCGGGAAAGCATTAGGGTCATGAAAATAGGGTTGCTTTCCTGTGCATGTTGGGTAATCTTGATGATCAGTTTCCCATAGCACCCTGGTTTTCCTTGTTTCTCAACCCTCATGGTTAGTGAAACAGACCACTGTCCTTTTAAATACATTATTTCTCTATAACATTTTGATGTTTTAATATTAATATAATATTTTTCTGGTGCCTCTGGAGATCTTTAGACTTGGGAAGTTAGTTACTGGGGGCCATCACAAATCAAGCAGTCTTTTATCTTCGTTCCTGACAGTTGCAGTCATGATCTTCTAGTCACCTTGAAGCCATTGCATGTTAAGTATCTAGGATAACAGCTAATAAAGCTTCCTTGGCCACAGCATCCGAAGTGACAGTCAAAGTCGGCCTCCCAAAACCGATTATTAGTCTACCAGGAGATACGAGCGGGTTGGCCGACATCCCTGTATTTGCAAAGCTCCAACATTTCGACTCTCCACTTTGAGACGAACTTCAGAAAAAAGGTCTGAAGACCTTAAATTTCTTCCAGATGTATTGCTTAGACTAACATCACTTTACATAGATGGGTATAATAACTTATTTTGTACATTTCCTATGCTATTTCTAAGCACTACAAATAACAAATCAGATTATTACTCAATTGACCACCCTTAGAACGACGGAAGGCTGGCTTTGCCTTGCAGGACTCAAGATTAAGACCGGCACATCTCCTATTTTCAGCAACCCGCGCTCAGCTCGCTGAGGCAACTGCTATTTTTAAGTTGTGTGGATGTTATGTTATGTTATGTTAATAGGCATTTGTAGAGCGCACTGACACCATGGGTTTCCTGGCGCTGTGAGGCAGAGGTAAATGAGGGGTATGAGGAGGTAGAGTTTTAGCCGGATTGGGGGAAAAGGAATGTTTTGAGCAGTTTTCTGAAATGAAGGAGGGAGCTACTGGATTTGATAGATAGGGGAAGAGAATTCCAGAATTTGGGAGCTAGGTGGGCAAACCGACGGCCAGTGAATTTGTTAGTTTTGGTTTCGGGGGCAGCAAGCAGATTGAGATGAGCTGGGCGGAGGTTGCGCGTTGGACGGTGTGGGTTAATGAGTTTAGTCAGGAAGGCGGGGCTGGTGTAGTTGAGGGATTTGAAAGTGAGGCAGCCAAGTTTGAAGGCCGCCCTTTGTTATATAGGTAGTCAATGCAGTTTGTGTAGCAGAGGTTTGTCCGACTGCCATTTGGGGGTTTTGTAGATGAGACGGGCTGCTTGGTTCTGCACGACCTGGAGGCGCCGCAGCAGTGATTTTGGGAGTCCGTAGTATAGGGAGTTAGAAAAATCCAATCGGGATATTACCAGGGAGATGATAACCTGGAGCAAAGCGGCTGGTGGTAGTAAGTGGCTGACTTTGCGGATTTTACGAAGCTGGAACGTGCATGAGGAGATCACAGCGCCCACTTGAGATCTGAGGGAGAGTTCAGCATCGATGGTCACACCAAGACTTTTTACTGATTTCACATGGGCCGGGGGGGGACCTAATTCAGTAAGCCAGGAATTGCGGACCCCAGAGGGAGTGGTTCGAACCGGGAAGGAGAAGCTCAGTTTTTCCAGGATTTAGTTTTAGTTGGTTGTGACCCTCTGACCACAACTAAGCGTGAGCACTGCTTTTCCTTATGAGCCCCATAAAGCGATCAGTACTATTGCCCGGGTAGTCCGAGTGCCTACAAAACAATATATGAATTATGAATGCTGCAATGCTTAAATATGAACGTCTTCTTTTTAGGGGATTTCACCTGTTTTGTAACTGCCATATAGTTTTGGTTCCTCATTGGGTTTTAGTTCAGACAAAATTCACATTCTCTTTGTGTACACTAGCACCATATGGCCGGGATGCCCGTCACCCCCTCCCAACACAATCCCCAAGGATGGGAAGTCGGACGCAGGCTTGAACTTTTGGAAGGCGGGAGGGAGTCACCCTCCCGGCCGTATTTATTAAAATATGAAACAAAATTTAAAACATTAAATAAAAGTTTCATAATCATGTACAATTTTACATTTACTACATTTCGATGAAGACATGTTCTTTGGCTAACCTTAACAGATCTCTAATACAAAGGTTTCCTAGCCGAGTCTAACATCCTGCAAATGCATACATTCTAAATTAAAATTGTACATCCTAGCATTAAGGGCCAACGGCAAGGTCTTAACCGGTGTCAGATCCCTACTACCAAAACTCTCGCCCTCACGGTGTGAGTGGCGCATGCGCAGAGGACTCTACCCTCATTGCCAACTGTAATTTCCCTTGTCGTGGTGGGGGCCCCCTTTCCACTCGACGCCATCTTAAAGGTCGTCCGAGTTCCCGTGTGAGGTATCTGTAGGAAGGACAGCGTGTACTCCCCCCCCATCCCCACACTCTCTATCCGCCGTCGCGGATATCCGGCCCCCGGGAAATTAGTAGGAGGGGCATATAGCCGTCTCCTCCCCTGAGAGGGGCCTATGGCCGTCTCCCCTTAGGCGACCCATCCTTAGTGGGTGCTGCCTCCCCGTGGGAGGGGCCAATGGCCGCCTCCCCCCGGGCGCTCCCATCCATTCTGGGTGGCGCCCCCCTCTAGGGACCTTGAAATTACTGCTCACCGATCATGACCTTACCGCCCGACCAAAATAAATACGACAGTTGTTCACCTACTAAGGAAGGAAAAATTCAGCATGCCTAATTGTATCAAGACTGTTTACTCCTAAAAAGAAAAAACAGTATCCTACAGACAGAAGTCACATCCTTAACCTAAACATTCCTTTACTTTTCTACAAAGGAAAAAAGGGCCTAACTCAGCAAAACTTTATTACAAAATAAACATTGCCATAAGGGGCTGGTGGGTGGGTCAAAATTGCTGCTTGTTCCGTCGAGGGCTCACGAGCAACTAGTGGGTGCAGCCTTCAGAGCACAGGAACAAGAGGACGCTTCTTCGGATTCCCGCTCTATTTATTCTTCTGTGGGAGGGCGTGTACCCTCCTCCGATACGCCTACTGGGCGTGGTCATCGGTGTAGGTGTCTAGGACAACCTTCTTGGGCGGGAAAAAAGGCATGCCCCGGCTACGCCGCTTCGGGCATACCAGCCGAGACACGCCCCCCGCCCAAAATGGTTTCCCGGGAGGATCGGGGCACCCAACCATACGTTCGGGGGGACCGAGTGGTCGCCCCTTTCAATATGGCCGGGATGCCCGTCACCCCTTCCCAACACAATCCCCAAGGATGGGAAGTCGGACGCAGGCTTGAACTTTTGGAAGGTGGGAGGGAGTCACCCTCCCGGCCGTATTTATTAAAATATGAAACAAAATTTAAAACATTAAATAAAAGTTTCATAATCATGTACAATTTTACATTTACTACATTTCGATGAAGACATGTTCTTTGGCTAACCTTAACAGATCTCTAATACAAAGGTTTCCTAGCCGAGTCTAACATCCTGCAAATGCATACATTCTAAATTAAAATTGTACATCCTAGCATTAAGGGCCAACAGCAAGGTCTTAACCGGTGTCAGATCCCTACTACCAAAACTCTCGCCCTCACGGTGTGAGTGGCGCATGCGCAGAGGACTCTACCCTCATTGCCAACTGTAATTTCCCTTGTCGTGGTGGGGGCCCCTTTCCACTCGACGCCATCTTAAAGGTCGTCCGAGTTCCCGTGTGAGGTATCTGTAGGAAGGACAGCGTGGACTCCCTCCATCCCCACACTCTCTATCCGCCGTCGCGGATATCCGGCCCCCGGGAAATTAGTAGGAGGGGCATATAGCTGCCTCCTCCCCTGGGAGGGGCCTATGGCCGTCTCCCCTTAGGCGACCCATCCTTAGTGGGTGCCGCCTCCCCGTGGGAGGGGCCAATGGCCACCTCCCCCCGGGCGCTCCCATCCATTCTGGGTGGCGCCCCCCTCTAGGGACCTTGAAATTACTGCTCACCGATCATGACCTTACCGCCACAGGCCGGATAGTTGACCGACTATCCGCCCCCCCCTACTCCTCCTAAAGGTCATGCTTCCTCAAACCCCTTAGCCATGCTATGAAGTCTCTTATGAGTAAATCATTCCCCTCCCGGGACAGGTGAACCCCATCATTCAGATACATGTGATCACCCCGAATACACCCATGAGGAATGCTATGCAACTGCGAAGAGCGAAACAGTCTACCAAATTTATTGTTAACCCTCTTCACCGAATGGTTCAGTGCTGACACCGAAAGGCCCCCCCGCCATACCTTCCTGGGAATCATGTGGGACCAGGCAATCGTGCACCCCGGGATTCTTTTCGCCAACCAGCTAACAGCAGACAAAACTTGTTCAAACAACACTCGTCTACCCAGTGTCACCAAGTCATTGCCCCCCAGGTGTACTATGACTACAGATGGCGGTGACCTTTGCCGCCCTAAGAGACCCTCAACAAATGACTCGAATTGGTCAAAACAGAGCCCGCCCTTCCCATGGAAGGCCACTCTGTACCCGTATTCCCCAGCTGCGTGAGTCACGTCACCTGCTTTGAATACGTCCCCGGCGCGCCTCACGTATGAGTGGCCCACGACCCATACCACTCTCTCTCTAGACGGTGATCCATGACCGCTGGTCTCCTGGTACTGGGTCGACTGCAAATTCCGCCCCACGTGACAGGCTCGCGAAACTGTAATTAAAACAAAAGACAAGAAGCGTGAGTGCATGTCCATTGATCTTTACAACATGTGCAATCGCACATACCTTTTGAAGCAATTCGAGGACCATCGTCCCAACTGTTTCACTTCATCCGCACTCTGACCCCTGGCTGTAGCCTCAGTAGCAGCCCCTATCCTAAAGGAGTAGGTCCCAAAATCGCACGGGTCCATGCCCGCAGCAGCGATTGTCAGTGCTAGCACCCTCTGGAACTGAAACCTTGTCAGTGGGGTGCCAACCTTGTGCCTCAGCAAACTCCCCCCCATGTACCCGCCCTTAGTGCCAAGTATTCCTCTATACACTTTATCGGGCACGTGGGGGACCCTCGCGCGCGCTGCATGACAACACTATTTTCCATAGCCCCTTGGTCGGTCTTGGACCTGGCTATTGCGACCACCATCAAATCACCCCTAATTTGGACGTGATCCCTGCACAAGCCTCCCTCAACGTCTTTCTTGTTCCTTGCGACCAGTTCGCTCACCCGCATAGCCCCATGGAATGCTAATGCGAAAGCTGCCCGGAACAGAACTGCTTCGAAATGGGAGGAGCATGTCTCGTCTAATTTCGCTATGAGTAGAGACAACCTATCTAAGCCAATCGGGCACCTCGCATCTTGTTTGTGACCCTCGAGGCGCTGCCAGCCGCGAAGGGCTTTCTTCACTAAAAAGGAACCCGTTGGGTCTTTTATGCCATGCACCTGCGCCATGAATGAAATGGCCGCCCTATGCCTATTGGCCGTTGCCGCTGATCGGCCTTCTCTGTGCAGTGCTACCAGGAACCCCAGGAAAGATTCCTCCTGACCCCAGTTCTGATTCCCTGTCGGAACCAAAAATGTGCAATAGGAACGAAACGCTCCTTCGTATGCCTTCCTTGTCCTTGGGGCTAAGCTTGCTGCCACAAGGTCTTGTAATCCGGGGCACCGATTAGCCAAAGTGCTTCGGGGAATGGTGCCGCCACTAGGTCCGCTGTAGGTAGATAACCCCTGAACGCCTGCATATGTGAACGAGAGAGTGCATCAGCCACATGATTCAATACACCCGGCACATGTTTCACCCTGAACTGTACATTCAGTCTCATGCAAAGCAGCACAACTTCTTTCAACAATCTCAAGATCCATTTGCAGCGTGCTGCCTGTGGGTTAATGCATTCGACAACAGTCATATTATCAGACCAAAACACCACTGAGCGGTCTCTGAAATCGTCTGGCCATGCCATCAGAGCAACCCAAATAGGGAATAGCTCCAGGAACCCAATGTTACTCGTGAGACCGCTGGAGTGCCACCACGCCTGCCATGTTTGCGCCGACCATCGATTACCAAAAATGGCGCCAAATCCCACGCTCCCCTCCGAGTCAGTCCACAGACCTAGCTCATCTGAAGACGCTGGCGGCTTGTTCCACACTACTCGACCGTTGAAGTCCGCCAGAAATGCCAACCAAATGCGCATATCCTGGCGAACCTCTGCAGACAGTCTCGTACGGTGGTGTCCTTCTTTGAGACCAACCATAGCTTGTGCAATAGAGCGTGAGAAGGGGCGGGCCATTGGTATCACTCTCAAGGCAAAGGTAAGCTGACCCACTGTTTGTTGCAACTGGAGGGTCACTTTCTCCTTACCAAGGCATAGCTTCAATGAAGCCCTAAACTTGGCCACCTTTCCCATCGGCAAACTGAAACATCCCTCCACAGAATCGAGCTCAATTCCCAGAAACTCCAGTGAAGTAGATGGTCCAACCGTCTTACCTGGTGCCAATGGGACTCCAAACTCCCTCATGAGGATGCAGAAGTCGTGCAGCGCCTGCGCACATTTCGTATCGCCGGCTGCTCCCAAGAACAGGAAGTCATCGAGATAATGCATAACATGCCTATGCCCTGTGGCCTCGGTGAATGCCCACTCTAAAAAACAACTGAACATTTCAAAATATACACAAGAAATGGAGCAACCCATAGGCATGCATTTATCCATGTAATAACTCCCTTGGAATGCAAAACCTAGCAAACGCTGAACCTGCGGGTGTACCGGGAGCAACCGGAACGCCGACTCGATATCTGATTTCGCCATCAGTGCCCCGGGGCCCAGGCGATTCAGCATGGCCACGGCCTCATCGAACGATGCGTACCGCACCGAACAGACTTCTGGGTCAATGGCCTCGTTCACCGAGGAACCCCTTGGAGCAGACAGGTTATGAATAAGCATAAACTCCCCTGGGTCTTTCTTCGGGACAACCCCTAACAGGGAACAGATGAAATCCGCCACCGGTGGGCGATGAAAAGGCCCTGCCACTCGCCCTAAGCTGACTTCTTTCACAATTTTTCTCTCTACCACACTTGGGTTATGTTGCGCCGATAACTGTTTTTTACAAAAGGAGTCCCTTCGAAAATCCCCCGCCGGGATGTGGAAGCTGTGTAAGAATCCCTTCCTCAACACCCCAGCGGAGACATGATCAGGGTATTTGTTCAACCAAGGAGTCATAGCCATGAGATCAACGGGTGTAGGCAATTGGTCACAACGTTCTACCTTACTCCTGCTTGGACCCTCCCTTTCCTCCCGTCCCGTTATTTTTTGATCTACATGAACTCTCCGGGTGTGAGGAATTCCCACAGCCCGCACACACATGCTTGAACCTACATGTTCCTTGCGGTGTGTTACAGTTGCCTCGATTGAAGCCCCAACAGACCCCCCGCTTGCCGCCATTCCGGCCGGTTTTCGGCTGGTGATCGCCACCGGCGCCTGCTCGAAAGGGCACCGCGGGCTTTTGGCGGAAGACCCCCGACCCACTCCCGCCCGGCGAGGATGTACCTGCCGCCCCTGGCAGGAGTTGCTTATGCCATGAGACCGAGTCGAGGCAGTCCCATGTCAGAGAGGCATCATATTCTTTCGCTTTTCGGAATTTCATGTCATAACCTTTCCATTCCTCTCCCTCATACATTGCATAAAAATCCATAATACGAGTTTGATAGCAAGACAGTTCAGTTAACACCTCGGGTTTACGTTCCCCCATAACTGCAGTAAATATCGCAAAGGCCTTAGCCCAATTCGTTACCGTCTCATCCACCCTGAATTCCGCCATCTTGGCGCGCCACACGCTCGGGTGCCACAAATCTTTCTGGGTTTTAGCATATTCCATCTTGCGATGGTCAGTTAATAATGAAAACATATTGACATATTTGTCTCCCCATATTAACTCTTTTGTGGCCATAGGGATGTGCTGTGCCACCCTCTCCCGCCTTGAGGGTAATGAGCCCTCCCCTGCCATTGGCAAAGCTTACCCGGTTCGGTCGTTGTTCCTGCCGTTTTCTCGTGACCAACTGCAAATCCCACCGGTGCCACCTGTGGGGAATCAAGAGGAAGATTCGCCTTTGCGGCATCTCTCGACTGCCGCAATTGCTGGATTAGTAGCTTGGCCTCTTCGGCCGTGTCTCCAGGTGCCACTGCACCCCCTGCCTTTTTGTTGAGCCATGCAGCCAACTGGGTGGCCAATTCGGGAGGCATTTCCTCATCGTTAGCGGGGGTAATCACTACCGGGATCGGTTGACCCGCATCTGGGATTGGTACCGGGTTGTCTGCCGGTGTGACAGGGGCGGCCGGGGGTACTTCTGGGACCGGAACCTCCCCTGAAACCGCCCTCTTCTTGACCCGCTTCCCTCTACCCTCGGGGACGATTCCCGGCAAGGCCGGGCCTGTTACCTTCTTAGGGTTACCAGGATTGCTCAGTGCAGCCAGTTGTTTTTTGACCTCCGCCAAACCTCGACCGATCGATTGGACTTGTCCGAGTTTCCGGTCCATGCAAGCCATCCGGTTCGACAACAGGCGTAGCACCTTATCCGTCTCGGAACCCTTTTCTGCTTTCTTGCCAGCCATGGTTTCGAGTATCCGCTCCTAGACGATCAACGAGGTCCTGGACTCTTCGACTTCGAATAACTGAAAGAGAAACACAAGAATTATAAGTTCTCAAAATTGCTGCTTGTTCCGTCGAGGGCTCACGAGCAACGAGTGGGTGCAGCCTTCAGAGCACAGGAACAAGAGGACGCTTCTTTGGATTCCCGCTCTATTTATTCTTCTGCGGGAGGGCGTGTACCCTCCTCCGGTACACCTACTGGGCGTGGTCATCGGTGTAGGTGTCTAGGACAACCCCTCTTGGGCGGGAAAAAAGGCGCGCCCTGGCTACGCCGCTTCGGGCATACCAGCCGAGACACGCCCCCCGGCCAAAATGGTTTCCCGGGAGGATCGGGGCACCCAACCATACGTTCGGGGGGACCGAGTGGTCGCCCCTTTCCATTGTCTGTGGTTCAGGGACAACGACAGATCTCCTCTGAAGTTAACTCAAGAAACAAAGGCGATAGATTCTCAACGATTTAAAGACTGAATGCATCAATAACAGGGTGAAAGGTGTGCTGTGGCGGCCTAAATCTGTGTTTTGTATGCAGTCTGAACCCTCCAGTCAATCAGCGTTTTTAAAATATAAAGGAGCACATTAGATGTCTTTAGTATAGCGCGCTCGCCGCACTGCAGGATTCCTAAGCATGTAAATAACATATGTTACTATTACCGAGTAACTTTTTTCACCATATTGCAGTCTGTGGTTTGAAAACATGTCCCGCATAGGGGGGCACCATACACTGATGCAAGTTCTACACAGCAATATCCCCTATGACTCCAGGAATAATAACGCAGTGTGCTTTAAAGACCCATCCCAGATCCCACTGAATGACACTTGTGCACATACACTGCTCTGCATAGCGGCCCCCAGGGGAAGAGAGGTCAGCACACCAGTCTTCCTCTGGGGTGTTCGCGCGAGGAGGACAGGGTTGTTAGGTAGTGTAGGGGGTGGGTTTAGGGGTGGGGTCGTAGGTTAGGTTATAAAAGGGGCCAGGAGAGGAAATTCTTCCTCTTACTGTCCCCAGCGCCTCAGGTCAGAAGTTAGGAAGTTTTGAGTCTGAGTTAGGTGGTAGCGTGCCTTAAGGTAGGGCGGCGTTTCCCCCAGCTGGTCGGCTGGGCTGGGAATATTGGCACCGCTGGTGTTTCCGGTGTGGCTTTGCAGAAGGGCAAGTCGTGTGAGGTGGAGGGGCCTCGGCGGCTACAGCAGAGGCGGCGGAGGGTGCACAGCGTCTCCGCGATGGAAGACCCGGATGCAGAGCCCGTCAGAGCCTCGCTGATCGTTCTGGGCTGGGCTGGGAGGTCAGACCTCCTGCAGCCCGGCGTTCTGGACCAGGCGTGGGTCGGGATGACCCGCACGCCTAGGTCCTCTTCAGCATGTGTGGCTGCGGCGGTGGTGGCATGCCTAGAAGAGCCCCCACTGCCTAAGGCAGATACGTCTGGTAGGGGGCGGGGGAAGCGGCAGCCGGAGGACGCTAAGCGTGGAGGCAGGCGTCAGAGCATCCCCGCACGCTTACATGTGTAGCAAGACTCGCCTCAGAGGCCCGATGGTGACGGCTGTGGGGTCTGGGCCGCCCCCGGGGATCAAGGTCAGGCAGGGGCTGTGAGTGCTGACGCGTCGCGCGGACGGCATGTGGGTGCAGTGGAGGTGGGCCAGGGGCTGGGGCCCAAGGCAGGCATGTTCTGTGAGTTCAGTGCGGGGGAGGAGGTGGAGGGGGGTGAGTGCTACTGAGGAGCCGGAGGCAGGGGACTTTGAGTTGGTGCTCTCGGGCAGTGAGAATGATGGTGGGGAGGAGGGGGGCTGAGGGGAGCACTGGAGTGAGCAGGCTGGAAGGGGGCAAGGGCAAGGGCCCCCTGAAGGTTCCCAAGTTGCAGGCCTCTTCATGGGTCATGGGGGTACCCCCACCCCCTCTCGTTAAGGAATCAGGGTATCATTGTACCAGACCAGGTGCCTTGGTCGGACAGATGGGAGAATGTGTCCCTAGAGGAGCGGATACGCGACCAGCATCGCATTATTGAAGACACGGAGGCCAGGTGGCAGGATTTGTGCGCAGCTAGAGAGGCTGGTTGGGGGTTCACCCCCCATCGTGTTGTCTTGCCACTAGGTCAGGAAAGGGCCAGGCCACAAGGAACCTAGGGTCCTAAGGCGAGCGGGTGTGGGTAGAGGAGGTAGGGACTGCTTTGATGCTGCAGATACCTGATGGTGCTGGGGCCTCCTCAGGCGCAGAAGGCCTGGGGGGGTCAGGCCAGTGGTGGAGGATGACAGAGGCAAAGGTGGACCGGCGGGGCGCAAGACGGCCTCCAAACACCGGGGCGAAGCAGCAGCCTGCGCGGCTGCCTGCACTCCATCAATGGACGGGCACCGTCGGCGATGGATTGCGAGTTTGTGACTGGTGTGAAAGGAAATGGTGCAAAGCGTGTGGTGTGTGAGGTACAGAGGGCGCCTGTGAAAGTGGTGGATGAGGAGCAGTTGGACTATGATGAAGATTGTGAGGAGTTGGAGGACGGGGCAGTGTGTGATGGTGAGGATCGGGGCAGAGAAAGGTGGCAACGGAGCGGTTTGGTGTTTTACAGGCACCACCAGCCAGCACAAGTGGGAGCAGGAAGGCAACTCTGAAGATTGCGGATGCCAGGAGCAAGGCCCGGGAGGAGTCGGTGAAGCTATCAGGTGAGGGAGCATGTTGGTATGTCCGGGACGAAGGACAGAAAGGGAGGCGGAAGAAGGCCTGCCGGTCGGTGGGTGTGGGAGAAGGGTCAGTGAGGGACGTGGGGGTGCCGCCTGCTTTAGCAGGGGTTGCGTCAGGGGTGGGTACGCCAGCGGTGGGTGCTGGTGTCAAGACTGACAATATGGAGGACCAAGGTGGGAAGGAAGAGGGGGACAAGCATCGCAAAAAAATGCCGTATATGGGCCTGGCTGTGCCACTGGGGTCCCATTTGTCTGATAAGTCCAGAATGTGGAAGCATGAGTAAGTTGATGTCTTGAAGTTGCTACACAGAGAGATTCAGGCTAAGGAAGGGTCGAAGGAGGAGAAATGGGAGTTGACTAGGAGGCCGAGGGTGCCTGTGACTATGGAAAATGGGATGTCGGCAGTTTTGATTTATGCCAGCATATATTGAGAGAAGTATATGGACATTATCAGGAAAGCCCAAATGCATTTTGGAGGGTTTGCCTGGCTCAGCTATGATGAGGAGTTCAGTGTGACAATTACTGTCAATACTGATAGGGCGTGGGATGACGTTAATCAAGAACTTTGGGTACAGTGGATGTCCTCCACGTAAGCGGCGGCATCTACGCACATGGCCAGGGTCCTTCGGGTTGCCTATCGGCCGTTTCAGTCCCGTCCCTCCCAGTCTGGGGTGGGTGGACAAGGGTTTTCCGCTGGAACATGGAGTCAGACTACTTACACAGGGACAGCAGGTCAGCAACCCAAGCCTGGGGTGGCTACCACTGGGGCCTGCTGGAACTTTAATAAAGGTTTCTGCACGCGAGACCCGTGCACGTTTAAGCACGAGTGTTCCAAGAGTGGCGGACGCCACCCAGTCACACAGTGTTTTACTTTGGCCACGCCCTCGGAGCAATGGCAAGTTACAAAAGGACGTGGACAGGTTGGGCCAAAGGGCCCCTACACCGGTTGATGTGGTAGCCATGCAGCTGTGGCTCTCTAGGTATCCTGATAGAGAGGTAGCGGAAAATACATTGGGGTTTTACGGAAGGCTTTCGGGTTGGCTATCAGGGACCCCAGGAGCCGAGATGGGCGGAGAACTTGAAGTCAGTAAGGGAGTTGCCTGGGGTGGTGGCAGACAAATTTGCAGATGAAATGGCTGAAGGCAGAATTGTGGGCCCATTTGACATGTGGCCGGTTCAGGAACTCATTATTTCACCTCTGGGAGTGGTGCCCAAGAAGGAGCAGGGGGAGTTTACAAGGCACTCCTACAGGTTGGCGTGGGCTGAATTTGGGGCATTTCTGGGTTGGGGCCGTGAGACGTGGCATAGGCCTAGGCACGAATGTGAGCAAGGAGTCATTCAATATGTTCTGGATTGCATGGACAAGGGTCTGCCTCAGACTATGATTGTTGGGAAGCTGGCAGGGATCTCTTTTTACAGCATATTGTTCTTAGGTTTTAATCTGGCCAAGGGCGACTTGCTGGGCAGGATGTTGAGAGGTTGGGGTTGGGTGAGGGGGAGTGGGGAGGCTCTGCGGGAGGCGATCACTTTGGACTTATTGCAATGCCTTTTGGCAGAGTTGCCTGCATTGCTGTTATGATGGGCACGAGGTGGCACTGTTTTGTTTATGCATGATTTAGATGTTTTGTGGGGCTTTTCGGGTGTCTGAGTTGGTAGGGGCGCGGGTTATGCCTGGCAGAATCTTTGAGGATGTGCGTTTGGATGAGGGTCGTGTGGGAATTTGGCTGGGTCGTTCTAAAATGGATCAGGCAGGGAGGGGCAAATGGGTATGGCTTGGGGAGAGTGGTGGTGCAGCGGCGTGCCCGGTACGAGAGTGGAGGGATTTCTGTCAAAGGGTGTGGACACCTGTTGGGGAGATATGTTGTCATGTCCCTGGGAAGCGAGTGACGGCTTTTCATTGCTTGCAGTGTTGAGGATGGCGTTCCGGCGTATGGGCAGGGACCCTGCTAGGTATAGGACACACTCGTTTCGTATAGGCGCAGCAACGGCTGACATTATGACATTAGGCGGATCGGACGTTGGAGATCCCGCTGCTGCTAGCGTTATGTGCGCAAATGAGGATGGGTGGCAGTGCTGAGTGGCCACGGCGGTGGCAGTTTTTTCAGCTGTGCTAATCTCTCCTTCTTTCGTAGGTTGCGTTGGGGGTCCAGGAGCCAAGACAGTTACCTGGATTGTCGGACACTCTTTTGTTCACTGGGCCTCAAAATATGTGGACAGATAGGTATATGGCCATAGCCTGAGTCTGCAGAGCAGCCACCGTGAAGTCCATTGGTGGGGTAAGAACGGGATGCGATTGGGAGCCTTGTTGCCTTGGCTGATGCAGAAGGTGGCTCAGCAGGGCTGCCCGGACATACTTGTGATTCACCTAGGAGAAAATGACTTGGTCAATCAATCAGGAATGTTCTTAATACATCTAATGCAGCGGGATCTGGAGGCAATGAGGAGCAATCTGGCTGGCGCCTGTATTGTATGGACTGAGTTTGTGCCGCAATGTATTTAGTGGGGGGCTTTGAAGCCTGCAGCCGTTGAAAGGGCGAGGCGGAAGCTAAATCGGGCTATGAGAGTTTTTTGTGGCAATCATGGGGTCAACATCATTGCTCATGTGGGTCTCCGCCTCGAGGAGCCTCTCCTTTTTCTGGATGATGGAGCGCACCTTTCGCACATAGGAAATTCATATTATATGATTGAGTTGAGGGATTCCATCAGTAAGTTGGTGAACAAGTCCATCTGGTGCCATCGGGTGTGAGTACGAAAGGTGCATTGGTACTTGGTTGGGATTTGTTAATTGTTTATTGGTGTTATGTTTTAAACTGGTTGTCAACCCTGTCCTAATAAATGGCTTTTTACGTGAAGTTAACAGCGTGGACTGGTTATTGCGCGATGAAAGGATGTAGCTCAGGGATACAGATAAGAGGAGTTGGTGCAGTTTACGTGCAGGCGGCGGCTGTCAGGGTCGTAGGCAGGAAAGCCTCCTTCTGTGCCCAGTACAGCCCTCTCATTGCCCGCCCGCGTCACACTCAATTAGTCCAAGTCTGGGCAAGGCCCAGTGCGATGCTTAAGAACTTTTACCACTGATGCCAGAAAATCCTCTCTCTACCCTGTGTGCAGTTATCCACTGCGCAATGCCCGTAACAAATGCCATTGAAATTAATAGGCACCCCCCTCCACTCCCACCCCCCACCGGCTAACTTACTTCACCCACTCCCTGGCGGTGAACAAATTTAAATGCCTTTTGCGCTCCCTTGTGTCATGACATAGCTGGCGTGCAGACAACACAGGCATGAACTGCCCGCACCACTCGTTCCCTCCACACGCCACCAATCACCGCCTAAAAACAACATCCCTCTGTGCCTCCCTTCTCCTTGCCGGAGCTTGATGCCGCCACTACCAGGGCCCCAACCGTGCAGCCTGGAAATGCAGTGCGTGTACTTAAAGAAGTGCTGCCGCTGAATAAGACGTCCCCCGGTCTGATACAGGCGAGCTGAATTTCCTTCGATCAAGGCTGCTCCTAGACTCCTCAAAATTGCAAGGATGTCCTGCAGGGGCACAAGACATTAGCTCTGCTGATCCCGAACACCACAGACCTAAAAAATAAATTACGGGCCTCTGATGACCCGGGTGCTGTGCTCGTGGGGACCGAAGGAACAAGAGACTGTTCTGTTCCCCACACCCCCTTTAAAGGGGGGGGCACGGGCCAGGCCGGTCTAAACCAGCCGTAACCCCACGCTGGATGCCCGTGTTGTGTGATCGTAGCTAATTACCTGAAAATCATCAGTTCAGGGTGTGCACTGTACAAAGTATGTTACTGTACATGGTTTCATAGACTAACATGTTGCACCATTACCCCCTAGACCAAATATAGGGGACACATGACACCTAGCTTGCGTCTCCTGGTTCACTAATGGCATTGTATCAGTGCAGAAGATTGTCACTAAATTCAACTTTAGAAGCTCACTTCGAATCATTTTCACTCAATGCCCTTATATAACCTCCTGTACTATAGTGACACTCCCACAAGTTTTAACCCATATGGGGCCGATTCACAAAACTAACTTAAGACAAAATCCTAAACTTACTACTTTTGGTATTCACAGAAGGCAATTAGTAGTAGTAAAGTTAGGATTTTGTCTTAAGTTTGACTTAAGAGAAACTTAAGACAGACTTAAGACAGACTTAAGACAGACACGACAAACTTAAGACAAACTTAAGACAGACTGAAGACAAACTTAAGACAAAATCGTAACTTAAGTCTGTCTTAACACCCTATGTTTACATAATGGTTGTTGCATGATTTACATGCCAAACATATCCATGACTCTGCCCGTGCACGGGCTCTTAGAGCAAAGCCAGATCACTGGCTCAGCTTTGACTCGGCTCTCCCTATTATTTTGCTGGCTCACCCTCCTCTACATCAAGAGTGACCTACATCAATGTAGGCCATGTAGTATTATATCCCAGATTAGTGTAACTATCTATGATGAAGTGTGATCGTGCCATACTAAGAAGGCAGAAGTACACAGAAGAACAGAAACTCAGCCCAATATACAGAAGACAGTTATTAATGTAAACCATAGCAAGTCATAGCAATTAAAAAAGACAATCATCATTGCTCCCATACAGACGACATCCTAAAAGCTTTACTTTCCCACATTAATACACAAAAATCACGCCAGATCCATATTGCACCGCCATATCATCAAGCATATGTTGATTAGGGGTTCCTGACTCATGCAATTGTGCCATGCTCTGGCTGCAACACGACAAATGATCTTTAGGTGACACGTTAATGCATCCAAAATCCGCCCTTCTAGTAGTCAAAGAACATCTGGGATGGCTCCCGGATAAAGATGAGGTGGCAGCGCTAAATTTACTCAATGTCAGTGCTTCCTTTGATACTGAGTCTCATGTCACTCTTTTAGGGAGGCCGGCAAAAATGGGTCTCCAAGGAACAGCCTTATCATCAATGGCATCCTTCTTAAAGGATTGCACTTTCCAGGTTTCCTCAGTCAGTGCCTCTTCTAAATGACATGCCCTTACCTTAGGTGTTCCCCAAGGAATAGCCTAAAGCACGTCGTTATTTAACATCTATGTTCGCCCATTGGCTGACTTGGTGGAAAGCTGTGGACTTACTATAATCTCTCATGCAGATGACACGCAAATCACCTTCTCTCTGTCATCTGCCCAGGATCACAACCCTGAGGCCCTGAACTCCTGCTTGGGTTTGGTTGCCACATGGATGAGTAATAATTAACTTAAACTCAACCGAGACAAGATCAAGGTACTGATGCTGGCAAATAACCTGTCCCTCTGGGGTCCACAGCACTGGCCATAAACCACTGGCGCTCTTCTGGTTTCAGCTTCCAAGGTTAAGACACTTGTTTTCATTCTGGACGAAAAGCTTTCCATGAAGCCTCAGTCTGCGAATGTGGTCTCTATCTGCTTCATCGTCCTGAAATGGCTGCAGAAAATGATCCGGTTACTTCTGTTCCCAGGTACTTATTCTGTCAAGGAATAGCACTTGTAACAATGCATGAGTTTACAACGCATGCCATTACAACGCAAGTCGTTACAACAACTTGCTGTAGGGGGGGGGGGGTGCTGGAGTTTGGAATTGTATAATTTACTATTCCAACTCCGGTGTGTGGAACAGTTTAGAAGGTTTTGGATTGAAAATCCAACAAATCAACATCTTCTGCCCCCCTACAGCAAGTCATTGTAACAACTTGTGTTGAAATGGCATGTGATGTAACAACGAGTCGTTGTAACGGCTTGAGTTGTAATGGCATGTGTTGTGAACGATACCTTGTACACATTGTTTACCCTGTCAAGTCTGGACTACGGCAACGTACTCTATCTGGGAAAGGACAAAGCGTCCATTAGACAACTGCAAGTGTTTCTGAATTTGCCTGCTAGGTTGCTCTACATACTCCGTAAAAGTCCCTCTAGGATCTTAACTGGCTCTCGGTGGAGAAATGGTCAAATTCAAGGCCTTGTGCAATGTGCACAGAGCAAGATCAGGGGTCGGCCCTCGACAACTTCACGAAATGGTGAGACCACATCAGCCAGCTCATCCTCTACATTCTAGTGACCTATCCCTGTGCACTGTCTCCAAAGTCAAATGGACACGCATGGGAGGCCGGTCCTTCGCACACCAGGCTCCAAAGCTATGATATGCCTTGCCAGAACCCTTGAGAAACTGCAACTCCCTGACCATCTTTTGAAACAGCTGAAAACCTGGATGGTTTGTGTCAGTGGGGCCTGGTTAGACCCTGCCTGCTGCTAAAGCGCCGGAAAATCCTATGTGGGTAGCTGAGCGCTATATAAGACTTAATAATAATAATAATATGTGCCACCATCTTAGCATGTCTTAGATCATAATTAAAATCCAAAGAACTTTTACCGCAATGTGAGACGGAGCATCAAAGATATTCATTGGCAACTTATAGATTGTAACTCATTCCAAATTGATTGTTGATAGGCAGAGAGGCAGAAAGTGGACTGCATTTAAAAAAAGTCGAAAACAGAGCAGCCATCTTAATGTGTCGGTGCTTAAATATCACACTCCCAAAAGTTGAATATTTAGCAATATGCAGGAGCTTAGAGATTTAAAGAAATGCTTGTTTAAAAGGGTAGAGGTTTAAAAGAGTATGTATTGAGATGTCGACTCTATAGAGGCAGGAAAAGGGTAAGAAGAAATCCGCCACTTGGCCCAAAAATAGGCATGTCCAGATGAAAATGGCGGATGTAGTAGAGTTGACATTTCACACTAAATGTCAACTCCTGTACATGTATCATTATCTCTGAAATTTGCCAGTTATGGATAGGTAAAATAACAGTAATTCGCATGTCCATCATCCAGATTCGAGGGGAAAAGACATTTCATCTGTGAACCAGTCACCTTGAAGTTGTTTAAGTAACTTTTTAATGTGAGGTATGACCTTGCTTTGAATATACACTTGAAATACCACAAACGGCATTTCTGCATAATTATATGTAATTTTGAAGACACCTCAGGAAATTTCTGGGAAGCATATTGCATGATTTTGCACATTGTAAGTCTTTTAATTGCAGAAGGACCTCAGTGGGTCTCCTCACCTTTGTAGTGCAATAGGGTCCCCAACAACTCCTTTAGCCAGGTCCCGGCTACTAGGAAGCATTTAAATTGTTTTGGATGAATTTTACCCAGTGGTAATGTTGACTGATCTTCACTTCTAAAGTTCGTCCACCGACCTCAGGGTCTCATGCATGTTTGTTTGTTCGTGAGTGTGGGTGTTTGAGAACCTTGGGGCATATTATCAAGGGGGTTTATCTCCTCTTTTTTGGCTTTAAAAGCCAAGAAAGCGGAGATAAAATTATCTACCTATTACCTAGCTGTCGCTAACACCAGTTAGCGACAGCTAGTAGGAGATAGCGACCATCTTGGGCCCCGCTTTGCATGTCAGTGAAATTTATCACTAATGACATGCAAAGTGGGCGTGCCAAGATGTTAGAGACTGGAAATAGTCGCTAACATCGCTATCTCCTATTACCAACTTTTGGAGATATTCGCGCTAAGCGCAAATATCTCCAAAAGCTAACACCTGCCCCTGAGCAGTTCTTAGCCATGTTATCCAATGGTAGGTGGATAACATGGCTAAGAGCATTAGCTCGGTAATGCATGAATATCGCTGACTTTTCAGCGATATTCATGCATTTCGGACGGTTTTTTTTCGCTTAGGAGACAAACCTTGATAATAGCAAGGTTGCTAAGCGATACAAAATGGCCGCAGCTCGGCGATAAAAATATTGCCGCTAAGCCAACATAGTGATAATTATCGCTAGTTGTTGGTAATATGCACCCTTGTGTGCAGGTTTTCTTCAATAAAAGTGAGGGTGTTCCCAACGTTAGAACTGATGTGGATGGAACATAGTTTAAGATCACCTTTGTTGCATCCATTAGTAGGGTTCCCCTCAGATGATTGGGTAAAAATCCTTTAGTGAGAAATTGTGAATGAAAGATGCATTCCGTCTGCTTTCAATAGAGAAGGCAGGTCTGGCGCTATTGCGGGGTGACCGGTGCAGCCGCACCTGGCGCTGAGGTGCCGTGTTTAGAAATAACCCCTTTTTAAAAAGCACCTGCTGCAGAGTTCCTTATGCGTCCTGCAGGTTTCGAGTCGGTATTAAAAATGTCAAGATTACTGGCGACTAAAGATCCTGGTGGAGAGAGAATGAGTTTTGTCTAGTGGCAGTTTACACTCATGATAAATCAGCACAGAGGGTTAATATGCCTGCCACAAACCACCGTACTGTATTGTATGCGGCTAGCTCAGTAGGTTATTGCTTTTTTTTCACAGAGATCCTTTTCCTGTTTATAAGGTACAACAATTATATAGCTCATTGGGACACGAACGGTCATGAAAGAGCGGCATAAAAACTGCATCACAGAAGTTAAAACATTACATCCCATCAGACTTTCAATATTCTAATGTTGATAAAAAAGGTTCATTTCGATACATTCTTATTAGAAAGCCAATCACTGTGGTGTGCTTTAAATCCTGAGGGGCAGATTTATGAAGGGCTTGCGCCACGTTTACGCCGCCATTGCGTGACGCAACGGCACGGAAACGTGGCGCATCCCTGCGCCCTATTTACAACGTGGCGCATCTAGGAGATACGTCACGTTGTACAGCACTGCGCCATGAGGAGGCGTTCCTGCGCAGGGGGGGGCGTTCCTGCGCAGGAACGCCTCCTGAAAGTGGCTGAGTGAAATCTATGAGATTTCACTCAGTCACTTTCAGGGCAATGCTGCGTCAAAAACCCTGCGCCTGCTTGAAGCAGGCGTAAGGCTTGAGGCAGCATTGAAAGAATAGGCCCCCCCAGAGCATTGCTGGAGCTGCGTCGCGCTTGCGACGCAACTCCAGCAATGCGTCACATTTCCGGCACAGATGCGTCACGCATCTGTGCCGTTTTTGCCCCATGGTGCGCCGCATCATAAATGCGGCGCACCATGGGTGGCGTAGCTGTGGCGCACTGTGTCGCATGTTAACTGGCGCATCCCTTGGGATGCGCCAGTTAACATAAATCTGCCCCTGAGTTTTTACTTCTCCAGACCAAACACTTAAAGTATCCTGCCTACTAGTATCTGTGATCCTACACCTTGTAGTATTCATTGTCTGATGTAAGATTTTGTCCGACTGATCAGCAAAAGTAGGATTCCGTGTCTCTGTATAGTGTGTGTGTGTGTGTGTGTGTGTGTGTGTGGTGTGTGGTGTGTGGTGGGTGTGTGTGTGTGTGTGTGTGTGTGTGTGGGTGTGCGTGTGTGTGTGTGTGTGTGGTGTGTGGGTGTGTGTGTGTGTGGGTGGTGGGTGGTGTGTGTGTGCGTGTGTGTGGGTGTATGTGTGTGTGTGGTGAGTGTGTGCGTGTGTGTGTGCTCGGACACCCTATACTGGTATCATAAGCGCTATAAGACAAATGAAATGCATGTAAGAGAGGGGCTATGGAGAGTTGAGGGGCACTGGTGCAGTGTGATAGTGAGGGAATTCATAGAGAAGGAGGTGTTGGAGGGCGTCAACAAAGATCATCGCAGTGGGAGCTGCCAGTGCTAAAGCCGGTCCTGGGAGAAGCAACAAGGACAGCCCTAACCCAATTTCCTCTTGCTAGGCTACTTTCTTCATCTGCAGTCACATATAGAAGGGTCAAACAAAGTTACCCACAGAAAGTGTCAAGGGCTGGACACCACGAAGGTCTATTTGGCAGCCTTATTGATTTTCCCGAAGAAAGAGTGGCCACGTGCCACGGTGCAAAACTGTATAGAATAGTTTCCATAGGAAGGTCAGAGTTAGGAGGGAAAATCCACGTGGGGAAAAGCCTTTTGGTCACCTTGTACCTCTGAAGACTGAATTGAAGAAAAGAACCAAGCACACTCCAGGCAGAGACTCCAGATAAGCAAATCTAGGAGCAAAGATATGGAACAAAAAAGATAGCAAGGGGCAATGAATATGACACAATATAGGGAATTAATACATTTAGATGCACCTTGATGCCACAGTATATAAAATGCTAACAGGAAGTATTTAGCCAAGCCGTGGATTGGATCAAACATTTATATTTCATGGCATCCCACCACCTAGGAAAGGGCTAGTATATTCAGCGTAAGCACACCCATTATCTGGAAGTCACGAGATTCACCCGGTAGTGAAAGAAGTTTGCTTTCCTTTGGTCAGCATGGTGTTGTGTGATTCCGCCGTCGTTCTGCACAGCCCCAGCTCCAACCAGCCTGCGGGACATCCCTTCACTTGGCATGAGCAGGGACAGTCAGTATGGAGGGTTCCAGCTGGTGAAGCAGCTGGTCAAATGTGACCCTCGCATAAACACTCCATACATCAATGGGGTTGGTCTTCTACTTCCTTGGTTTACACGGAGTTCAGTCTCAGCATAGTTACAACAATAACACCTTGGAGATCTATCTGTCAGCTGGCATGTAGTCACCTGGTCCAAGAGTGCATTATGGGAGGAGTGCAAGGATGTCCTTTTTGGGAAACCAGAATGGAAAGTTAGACCCTACCTGGATTGGGTTTCATCATTTGAGACCCACTGGACATAAATACATGATGGGAGCAAAAGACCTAGGGATGGACTCGTTTGCCACTAGTTCGTTCCATTGTGTAAGGAGGCCTAAACCATAACTGTTCCTAATCGTCAGACTGGCAGCTGCCCCCCTTTATTTCCTAGGTCCACCCACCCCGAGGGTGCAGCCGCTTTCCCAGAGTTACTCAGACACCCACATCGTATGACACAGCCGTTTTACAGTCGACAGCTGACTGCTAATGAAGCCTCTGTTCCTGGATCTTGCTGAGCAGCTTGTCATCTTTTTCTTTACCACACATAGTTATGGCATAACATATTATTAAATTGTTGTTGTTTAGAAAGGAAACATCCATTACCACACCCTCTTTACAATGCATAACACTATCTACCCAGTAACTACAATGCATATGCCATTACCACGCATATACCTTTATGACAAATGCCTTTACCACATATTATTGGTATATGCATTTACCATGAATGCTTTTACCACACATTTTGCTTGTATCTAGGTATATAGGTAAGTGTATTTAAGGTGTATTTTATGTTTTAATACACTGGTTTGTATATATGCTATATTTTTTATAAAACAATAATTTTTTAAAAATATTTTAAGGTATAAAAAATGTTTTAGGGATATAGGGGTATTGGGTGGAGAAGTGTAGTGATACCCAGGTTTTAATTTGAGTGCCTGAGTATTAATGTTTAAACATCAGAATATATGATATTTAATATTATCATTATTTACTAAAAATACTTATAAGGCTTGCAACACAACTTTAAGGACAGGATGCAAGGAATATAGGGCAATTGGTTGAGCAGTGTATTAATGCTCAGGTATTATTTTTAGTACCTGAGTCTTAATGATTAAACATTAAAATGTATGATATTTATTTATATTATCATTTAATAAAAAATACGTATGAGTCCTGCATCACAAGCCTACAGGGACAGGATGCAAGGGGTATAGGGGTTTTAGTTGGAGAAATGTATCAATACTTAGGCATCAACTTTAATACCTACGTATTAATGTTTAAACATTACAATATATGATATTTAATAATGGTATTTTTCATTTAAAATATTTTTAAGATTGCAACACACACCTTTTACGGACAGGATGCAAAGTAATAGGGGTATTGGGTGAGGAAGTATATTAATACTCTGGTATTATCTTAATGCCAAAATCTCTTTTTGGACTCCATTTACCTGCACCCACAGTGTCCCAGGAGGTGGTCCCTGTGATCCTAAACTGCTCTGGGAACAGCAATAGGTTCTGCAATACAGCTGGTAGTTTTCCACAGCTCCTGAAGCCCGCCCTGCCCTCTGACCAAGTATGAGACCAGTATCACTTGTGGGCCTGCAATAACTGAACTACTGTGCGCCGCATCAACTTGCAGTTGCAAAGACTTGTTGACTTCCTTCCAAGAAGATCTTGGGGTTCCTAGTAGCCCTAACCTTGAGCATCTCCGGTGACCAGAATCTTTGACCACACTGTATTGTTTTGCATCGTACCTGCATCTTTTGGTGAGCTGCTTGAGTTCCTCTTGCGACTCCATTGCCTCCGGCCTATGGGTCCATTTGAGGGTCAGCTTTGTTTCTTTTGGGCTCCCATGATTGCTCGGTGCCTGACCTGATTCCCCTGCTTGTGGTGAGTCCCCTGGAGCTCGCTAGTCCCGACAGTGCACCTTCTTCGACTTCTGCATTTGTTGCATTTGCCAAGGCTTGTTGGTGCTCCCGCCGGACAGTGACCCCTCAGCACTCGACAGCTCGTGCATGACTCCTAGTCTTCCTCAGCATTGCCTAGTCCTCACATCTGCAGAGTCAAGGTCCTCATCAATTCTCCTGCATCTCCCCTCAATGGGGCATTCGTCTTCCAGATCTCCTAGTCACTCCTGAGTGACATAGACTCTGTCATCTCTGCTTGCAGGTACCTCTTAACTAGAATCCACCTTCAGAATCCACTGGACACTTTCTCCTTCTTCAGCAGCGGCACTTTCCTAAAGTCCTCCATTGGGTTTGACTGTGGTTTCCAACACCACCTCACACCTATGCACCTAGCTTCCTTGGTGTAGGTAACGTGGGTGCTGCGGTATTCACGTGTGGGTATTCACCTTACATGGAGGTGGCATGGCTCATTTATCACACCACTCCGGGAGCTACTTTTGAGGTGTACTGAAGCCAAACAGTGCACACTCCTTGCAGTATCTGGGATGTTCTTTCCAGGCTGTGCTTCTCCAGACTGCTGCGCAGGGTATATAGCGGTACAAAAGGGGGTGGTGATGGACGGAGCATCTGAATCAATCAAACACTCACACCCGGTCAAAAGATCTGGGTTTAATCCATCACCGTTCTTTAGCCCACTCTGCCACCCCAGTTCAGACATGGTTATATGCAAATCAGTCTGACCCTGTGCCTCATGGGAACAGTCCAGCCCGAACTGCCAAGCAGGGTATATAGGGCATTTCACTGACACAGAAACTGCAAACAAATGTCAGATTCAGAGTTTTGACAGTCTTTGGCCAGACGCACAGGGACCAGTTCCCAATCCGAAAGGGAAGAACCTACGAATATGGTTTGACCAAATCTTTCATTTGACAGCCAGACAGCCAGCCTCGCGGTGAAATGTGTTGGTATCCTAAAAACATTCAACAAGATCAGGGGCCTTCTCTGTGTGAATCTTCCAGGTAAACAGTAGTCCAGGCCCTGGCCATGTCCAGACTGGACTAATGTAATGTGTAATATATTCTAGCCACACAAGGGAGGTTGAGATAGCTAAAGAGGGTGAAAAATTTGGCAGCAAGTTTGCTGCTGAACATCACGAGACGCTCTTCCATGGGACCAGGCCTTGCTAAACTACACTAGATCCCGCTAAGCAAGAGAGTGTCCTTTAAAGCCACGCGCTTCTGCCATAAAATCTTGAATTATAAAGTACCTTATTACTTATATTCTCTGGTGAAGCTTATCGAGCCAGAAGTAGTCTTAAGTCTGCAGGAGCCGCATTCACCATAATCCCCATCATGGAGAAAGCACCCATGGAGGGATGTTCCTGTAGTTTCCTGGCTTCCAAAATGTGGAACACCATGCCTCTGGATCAGAGACAGAAATGATAAGGATTAGTCTTTCGTAAAAAACTTAAGACTTGGCTTTTTAAACAAATTTAGGGCGGGTCAACTGAGCATTTTGGCTCTATACTGGAGAATTCATTTCTAGCGCAGGAACACTCTGTATGGAGCAACCAGGAGCTTTATACATTTTGTATTATTTTTATTTATTTATTTTACAAAAGAAGGTTAGTGCTTGTCATCCCAGGAAAAAGATAAACCTTTGAAAGGTACAGTGACTTATTTTAAATACAAATGAAACACGTGGAGTATATTACAATGTAAGGAAAAAGCCTACTTATTGAAAATCGCATTTTAAGATTGCAGCAATAGAAGAAAGGATTGTGGGAATGTAGATGTGACATAAAGGTTTGTGGGTATTTACATATCCTGCTCAGCTACCTTCTCTTCAGAGAAAGACTGTATCTTCATCCACTCTGGATCAGATGCTTCTGAGCATGTAAAAAGGGACTCAGCGCAATACTTTTATTAGTAACACAGATCAGGTGTTTAGTTGGAGTCCTTTAGAGCAGTCTCAAGGGTTAGTGCTCAGCTTAGAGAGGAATCTAAGGCTGCAAGGGCTGAGCACACAGCATTGTCTGGGGAATAATGTGTGAAGGCTGCAGCTCCAGTGGCAACCCCTAGCGGTGCCTTTGGTGATGGCATGTCTAATAACATGCACAATTGTGGTTCAGTGTTGTTTGCTTTGTTTAAGATGTGAATATATTTGGGAGGTGCTATACTTGATAATACCAGTTTGGTTACTGTGAACAATTAGATAGACCCTCTCAAGCTGCCTTCTTAACATGATCCTCTTTTCGTTTAACAATAAAGTACTGAAATAAGCCCAACCCCAGCAATGTAATGGCCCCAGGGCGAGATTAACGCATTCTGAAAGTAACAACTCAACTAACTTGACAGGATCTTTAAGGTCAGGTGATGGAGTTTCAATGCACTGCTGACAAGCATTAACCGGGCTGTAAGTGTGTGAGGGCTAAGGCAGCCAAGAACAAGAAAGAATCAAGGAGAGTCAGGTTGGATGTAACCGGTAGGTGTGCTTTCCGCTAATGGGCACTTTCCTTTGCGAGTACTTGGAACGAAGCAGAAAATACGCAAAGGTTTGGGATCCAAAATTGTAAAAGGGTAAACAATACTCAAGTTAAGAAGGCACCTCTCAAGCAAACGTGTCTCAGATTTGTACTTGTAAACCTGCAAAAGCAACGCTCTACATTCCCAGTTTCATAACATATGCCACATCACTTTAAAATAGGGGACATAGCTATCATTAGAGCAGCAGGAACAGTGGCTCCAGGATCCGGGGACATAAGGGTTACTGCACTCCGATTAGGGATCTCTTTAACTATACATATTAGCATTTTCTAGATAACTTTAGAACACAGAGTTTGGTTTTCAAGAACCCTAGGCAATAGGCAGTGGAGTAACAATAGCCCCTGCAACCTCCACGGTGTGTGGTGGGCGGTGAAGGGCGAGCTCCAGGTGGTCCCTCCGACACTGCTTACGGTTGGTGGACACCTGGCCTGCAAGCTCCTTACTTGGTCCGGAGAGTGGGGGCCCCACTCTATGTAATTTGCAGGGGGGCCCTCTCACGTTTCGTTACGTCACTTCTTCAGGTGTGGTGAGATATGGTCACATTTTCGTGAGCCAGATACAAGTCTAGCTGCTGCGCTGAGGCAAGCTTTAAGGAGGGCGGTAAAAGTCTTAGGTAAGCCAGATAGTGTCAAGCAGCCATATTCGATTCTGGAAATAACTAACGCCTGCACAGCGGTTTGTAGGTCAGCAGATCCAAGGAAGGGTTTTAGATTCCTCAAGTTGCTCAGATGGAATCTGGCAATTTTGGCCATCGCGTTGATATGTTTAGTCATATTCAGGTTGCGGTCCAAAATAATCCTGAGAGATTTGGCAGAACCCACTATGGTAGGGGTGCAGTTGAGTGCTGTGATGGACTTAGTCCATTCCAGGATGTCATTAGTAGGTATGGGCGAATTTTGCGAATCTCGCGTTCGCGAATTTTGCGGATTTGCGAACTCGCAATCCGCAAAATCCGCGAATTCCCACGAATTTGCGGATTTTTTTTTTTTTATGTTCGCACGGGTTTCTGCAAGTTCGCGAGGGTTTTGTACAATTTCGCAAATTGCGAAATTGTACAAAACGCGTGCGAACTTGCAGAAACCCGTGCGAACACAGTGTGCCCAGTAGGGTATGTGCCTCTTGTGTGAATAAAAGGTCAGAGAAAGATCAGTTCAGCAGATGAAGAGAAAGAAGCTCGGGTATTGCGCTCGTGAAAGTCAAGGATGCAAAGCCTATCCAGCATCACAGCTGATTTTCCACGGTAGATTTGGGAAGAAGGCACACTTGTCCAGCCTCGACGACGCTCACGATTGTTTTTGGGCTAATGAATGAGTCACTGAATTTGAGCATCAACTAGTTCGAGCGACCATGTGTGTGTTACTATGCAATCGCCCCGAAGGGCGCAGGGGTCCCTTGAGTGAGCTGCAGACCTGACCTGTGCCCAGCCATGCAACTAATTTACAATGGCGCCAGCAAGCTGCCAGCGCCGTTGTAAAATAGTTACAAAGTTAGCTTGCACAGGAAGCACTGAGATAAAATAAAGCAGCACCTGCTTCGTTTTATCTAGTGGTTCCTGTGCAAGCTAACTTTGTAACTATTTTACAACGGCGCTGGCAGCTTGCTGGCGCCATTGTAAAATAGTTGCATGAGTGGGGGTTCAACTTTTGAACCCGTTACGTTCGCGGATTTTTTTTTGCGGATTTTGCGGGAAATCCACAAAATTCGCGGATTGCGGATTTCCCAAAAATCCGCAAAATCCGCGAGCGTAACGGATTTCCCGCTCACATCTACATTAGATTTTTTGGGGGGGGATGAGAAGAAACTCAGTATTTTGTGCATTGAGTTTGATCTGGTTGTTGGAGAGCCAAAGGACAGTCAGTTTCAGGGCTTCGTTTAGATAGGTGATCTCCTCAAGAGAGGAGATTTTAATGTAGATCTGAGTATCATCAGCATACATGTGGAAGGAGATGTTGGCCGAGTGGAGAATTTCAGCTAAGGGTTCGAGGTAGAGTTTGAAGAGGGTAGGGGACAGAGTGGAGCCTTGCGGGACACCGATGGAGATTTGGGAGGGAGCAGATAGATTGTTGTTGACTAGGAATCTCTGGGTGGGGTTCTGGAGGAAAGAACCAAACCATTTGATGGCCGTACCTCCTAGACTCATCCTGTGCTCGAGGCTTTCAAGAAGTTTCTTGTGGTTGAGCGTGTCGAATGCAGAGGAGGGATCCAGTAGGATCAAAAGACAGGTTTTACCTTGGTCGAGGGCTAGGAGAGCATCATCAACAATATGAAGAATAGAAGTTTTAGTGCTGTGCCCAGGCCTGAACCCAGATTGGAATTCGTCAAGTAAATGGAAATTGGCGATGTGTTGGCTTAGTTGTAGCTGCACACATTTCTCCAGTACTTTCGCGAGAAGAGGGATATTCAAGATAGGTCTGAAGCTATCTGGAATTTCCGGATTCAGAGTGGGTTTTTTTATGATGGAGATGATTTGTCCGGTTTTCAGGGAGTCCGGTATGGTCCCTTGGAGAAGGAAAGCATTTGATAATGGTAGTCCAGATGGGAGCGATGAGTGCAGCGGTCGCTGCCAAGCAGTTGGCGGGGAGGGGGTCATTAAAGTGGGTGTTCGGTTTTAAGGAGGATAGAATTTTCAAAATGGAATTGTCATCATAAAGTTCAAATTTGACCAGTGAGCCTTGTTTTAGGGTGTTGGGTGTTTTTGGGTTTTGCCTACTGCCCAACGCCTTCCCTGGGGTGCCGACCTGCTGGAGTTAGAATACTAATTTTTCCCTCCAGTTACTGTACAGTAGCCACTTTGAGTAGGTAACATGTTTTATTTTTTAATAAATATCATGTTCATAATTTTCTTATAAATAAGGATTCTTTTTTAATGTTCTGTTGGTGTAAAACTAGAAAATCAACTGAAAATGAGGCCTGAAGATAATTTACATTTAGTCTGTAAAATATTAACATATTGTCATGAATAAATATTTATTTGCGGAATTTTGTTAGTATTGTTAGAGTGCATTAATGATTAAGGTTATACTTACTTCTCTGGCTAGATGCAAGTGTATGGAACTGGCTGTGAATCTCGCTCAGTGGTGTGTGTGGACACATCAAAAGGCAGGTAGGTCGCTCCCCCTCCGCACAGCACTGCCTGTGCCTCCCTGTCCCAGCTGCCGCTGCTGAGGACATTCAAGGCCCTCCACCACCCGCAGGCTGCCACCTGAGCCTCAACCCTGGTGGCCAGTGGTAGGCCGTAGGTAGGTTTGTTCATCCTCCGCTTTATTGCTTTTATTGTATTGCCTGTATTTTCATTGTTGTGTCTGTGGCTGCTATTGTATGTCTTCCCCTGCTGCCTGCACGTTGTCCATGCCCCCTTGTCTTCCCTCTGTTCCCCTCGCTGTCCCCGTGCTCTCTCTGCCCGGTTTTCCCTTCTGTTCCCCTCGCTGCCCTCATGCCTCTCTGCCCGTTCTGCCCTCTGTTCCACTCGTTTTTCCCTAGTTTTTTTTGCCTTTCTGCCGTCTGTTCCACTCATTTTTCCCTTGTTTTTTGTGCCTTTCTGCCCTCTGTTCCACTTGTTTTTCCCTTGTTTTTGTGCCCTTCTGCCCTCTGTTCCACTCGTATTTTTGTGCCCTTCTGCGCCACTTGTTTTTCCCTCGTTTTTTTGTGCCTTTCTGCCCTCTGTTCCACTTGTTTTTCCCTAGTTTTTTCTGCCTTTCTGCCCTCTGTTCCACTCGTTTTCCCCTGTTTTTCTGCCTTTCTGCCTCTTCTCCACTTGTTTTTCCTTAGTTTTTGTGCCTTTCTGCCCTCTGTTCCACTCGTTTCCCCCGCCAGTATGCCTCCTGTGGCCCCACCCCCCTGATTGCCCACTGCCCATTCGCTGCCCCCACCTCCGGCCTCCCAGCTGCGCCTCCCTCCCACCTCCCCATATAGGCCGGCCGCTGCGTGGTGAGGAGAGCGACCCTTGACCTCACCAGGTAGGTCGCTCCCCCTACACACAGCACCACATGTGCCTCCCTGCCCCAGCTGCTGCTGCTGAGGACGTTCGAGGCCCTCCACCACCCGCAGGCTGCCACCTGTGCCTCATCCCTGGTGTCAGTGGTAGGCCGTAGGTAGGTTTGTCCATCCTCCGCTTTATTGCATTTATTGATTGCCTGTATTTTCATTGTTGTGTCTGTGACTGCTGTTGTCTGTCTTCCCCCACTGCATGTATCTGGTCCATTCCCCTTTGTCTTCCCTCTGTTCCCCTCGCTGTCCCCATGATTTCCCTCAAACACTCACTAGGAGCCAAGAGGGAAATAAGGAAAGGGTCGCCCTCCACTCGAAACTTGTAATACATCAATAGACCCAATCCCAAGGCGTCAAGGCATATCAGTGACTCTAACAATGGGGCAGTCAAAATATCCAGCTCCCAATCCCTCTCTTATACAATTTATAAGGAGGTGAAGCACTGTACTACGCCTATGTTAAATAGGCAAACCTGTTCTCCCAGACAGTTTCACAGAACAACAAGAATTGTGACCCAAAAGAGTGGGTCAGAAACATCCACACACTCGTGTTGGATAGAGATCTTACTAGAAAAAATGTGAGAGAAACAAGTGACTCCTCACGGAAACACCACCAACGGGGTAACTGGTATGTAATTTCCAGACAAGCCCCTGTCTCATCATCGGTAGTCACTTGCTTCTCAAAGAAAATAAGAAGAAAGGAAAGGTGTGTCCAAAACAGACAACAAAAATTGTGACAAACAGTGGAAAGCAGAAGTCTCTGCTAGTGACAAACACAAACATAAATAAGTGCCTACAAACACAGCACACAATTCCCTTAACCAACTTTATTCAGAGGGAGGTGATTATATGCTGTTAATATTAAAAAGGCTGGTAGCTAGTCATGCATACCATTACCTAATGCCAGTGCCGACATGTTTCACTGCTATACCAACTTAAGCAGTTTCATCAGGGCTGCACTCATATGCTTCCACTCCACTTTTGGACACTAGTTCTGTGTACACCAGAGTCAGCCAAGTTAGTCATACCAGCCGCTCCAGTATCAAAAAGGTTACCAGGGTACTCCAATAGTGAGTTTGTCCCTTTCACTCAATCTTTAAGTGTTCGTACACCCGTTGGGGATTTGCTTCTTAGTCTTTAAGTGTTCGTACACCCGTCGGGGATTCGCTTCTTAGAAGAAGCGAATCCCCAACGGGTGTACGAACACTTAAAGATTGAGTGAAAGGGACACACTCACTATTGGAGTACCCTGGTAACCTTTTTGATACTGGAGCGGCTGGTATGACTAACTTGGCTGACTCTGGTGTACACAGAACTAGTGTCCAAAAGTGGAGTGGCAGCATATGAGTGCAGCCCTGATGAAACTGCTTAAGTTGGTATAGCAGTGAAACATGTCGGCACTGGCATTAGGTAATGGTATGCATGACTAGCTACGAGCCTTTTTAATATAAACAGCATATAATCACCTCCCTCTGAATAAAGTTGGTTAAGGGAACTGTGTGCTGTGTTTGTAGGCACTTATTTATGTTTGTGTTTGTCACTAGCAGAGACTTCTGCTTTCCACTGTTTGTCACAATTTTTGTTGTTTGTTTTGGACACACCTTTCCTTTCTTCTTATTTTCTTTGAGAAGCAAGTGACTACCGATGATGAGACAGGGGCTTGTCTGGAAATTACATACCAGTTACCCCGTTGGTGGTGTTTCCGTGAGGAGTCACTTGTTTCTCTCACATTTTTTCTAGTAAGATCTCTATCCAACACGAGTGTGTGGATGTTTGCGACCCACTCTTTTGGGTCACAATTCTTGTTGTTCTGTGAAAGTGTCTGGGAGAACAGGTTTGCCTTTTTAACATAGGCGTAGTACAGTGCTTCACCTCCTTATAAATTGTATAAGAGAGGGATTGGGAGCTGGATATTTTGACTGCCCTATTGTTAGCCCCATGATTTCCCTGCCTGGCTTTCCCTTCTGTTCCCCTCGCTGCCCCGTGCCTCTCTGCCCGTTCTGCCCTCTGTTCCACTCATTTTCCATCATTTTCTGTGCCTCCCTGCCCTCTGTTCCACTCGTTTTTCCCTTGTTTTTTGTGCCTTTCTGCCCTCTGTTCCACTCGTTTTCCCCTCGTTTTTGTGCCCTTCTGCCCTCTGGTCCACTTTTTTTTTGTGCCCTTCTGCCCTCTGTGCCATTCGTTTTTCCCTTTTTTTGTGCCTTTCTGCCCTCTGTGCCACTCGTTTTTCCCTCATTTTTTGTGCCTTTCTGCCCTCTGTTCCACTCATTTTCCCCTCGTTTTTGTGCCCTTCTGCCCTCTGGTCCACTTTTTTTTTGTGCCCTTCTGCCCTCTGTGCCATTCGTTTTTCCCTTTTTTTGTACCTTTCTGCCCTTTGTTTCACTCGTTTTTCCCTCGTTTTTTGGTGACTTTCTGCCCTCTGTTCTACTCGTATTTCCCTAGTTTTTTGTGCCTTTATGCCCTCCGTTCCACTCATCTTTCCCTTGTTTTTTGTGCCTTTCTGCCCACTGTTCTACTTGTTTTTCCCTCGTTTTTTGTGCCTTTCTGCCCTCTGTTCCACTCGTTTTTCTCTTGTTTTTGTTTTTTTTGTGCCCTGGTGCCCTCTGTTCCACTCGTTTTTTTGTGCCCTTCTGCCCTCTGTACCACTTGTTTTTCCCTCGTTTTTTGTGCCTTTCTGCCCTCTGTTCCACTCATTTTTCCCTTTTTTTTGTGCCTTTCTGCTCTCTGTTCCACTCGTTTTCCCAAATTTTTTGTGCCTTTCTGCCCTCTGTTCCACTCGTTTTTCCCTCGTTTTTTGTACCTTTTATGCCTTCTGTTCCTCTCATTTTTCCCTCATTTTTTGTGCCTTTCTGCCCTCTGTTCCACTCATTTTTCCCTCATTTTTTGTGCCCTTGTGCCCTCTGTTCCACTCTTTTTTTGTGCCCTTCTGCCCTCTGTGCCACATGTTTTTCCCTCGTTTTTTGTGCCTTTTTGCCCTTTGTTCCACTCATTTTTCCCTCGTTTATTTGTGCTTGTCTGCCCTCTGTTCCACTCATTTTTACCTTGTTTTTTGTGCCTTTCTGCCTTCTGTTCTACTCGTTTTTCCTTAGCTTTTGTGCCTTTCTGCCCTCTGTTCCACTTGTTTCCCCCGCCGGTGTGCCCCCTGCAGCCCCGCCCCCCTGATTGCCCACTGCCCATTCGCTGCCCCCACCTCTGGCCTCCCAGCTGCGCCTCCCTCCCATCTCCCAATATAGGCCGGCCGCTGCGCGGTGAGGAGAGCGACCCTTGACCCCCACCAGGTAGGTCGCTCCCCCTCCGCACAGCACCGCCTGTGCCTCCCTGCCCCAGCTGCCGCTGCTGAGGACGTTCGAGGCCCTCCACCACCCGCAGGCTGCCACCTGCGTCTCATCCCTGGTGGCCAGTGGTAAGCCATAGGTAGGTTTGTACATCCTACGCTTTATTTCATTTATTGTATTGCCTGTATTTTCATTGTTGTGTCTGTGACTGCTGTTGTCTGTATTCCCCCACTGCCTGTATGTGGTCCGTTTCCCTTTGTCTTCCCTCTGTTCCCCTCGCTGTCCCCATGCTCTCCCTGCCCGGCTTTCCCTTCTGTTCCCCTCGCTGCCCTGTGCCTCTCTGCCCATTCTGTCCTCTGTTTCACTCGTTTTTCCATCATTTTTTGTGCCTCTCTGCCCTCTGTTCCACTCATTTTTCCCTTGTTTTTTGTGTCTTTCTGCCTTCTGTGCCACTCGTTTTTCCCTTGTTTTTTGTGCCTTTCTGCCCTCTGTTCCACTCCTTTTCCCCTCGTTTTTGTGCCCTTCTGCCCTCTGTGCCACTCGTTTTTCCCTTGTTTTTTTGTACCTTTCTGCCTTTAATTTCCCTCATTTTTTGGTGCTTTTCTGCCCTCTGTTCTACTCGTTTTTCCCTATTTTTTTGTGCCTTTCTGCCCTCTGTTCCACTTGTTTTTCCATCGTTTATTTGTGCCCTTGTGCCCTCTGTTCCACTCGTTTTTTGTGCCCTTCTACCCTCTGTGCCACTTGTTTTTCCCTCATTTTTTATGCCTTTCTGCTCTCTGTTCAACTCGCTTTTCCCACATTTTTTGTGCCATTCTGCCCTCTGTTCCACTCATTTTTCCCTAGTTTTTTGTGCCTTTCTGCCCTCTGATCCACTCGTTTTCCCTCGTTTTTTGTGCCTTTCTGCCCTCTGCTCCACTCATTTTTCCCTTGATTTTTGTGCCTTTCTGTCCTCTGTTCTAGTCGTTTTTCCCTCGTTTTTTGTGCCTTTCTGCCCTCTGTTCCCCCCGTTTTTCCCTGTTTTTTTTGTGCCCTTGTGCCCTCTGTTCCACTCGTTTTTTCGTGCCCTTCTGCCCTCCGCTCCACTCGTTTTCCCTTGTTTTTGTGCCTTTCTGCCCTCTGTTCCACTTGTTTTTCCCTCGTTTTTTGTGCCTTTCTGCCCTCTGTTCCACTCATTTTTTTCTCGTTTTTTGTGCCCTTGTGCCCTCTGTTCCACTTGTTTTTTGTGCCCTTCTGCCCTCTGTGCCACTCGTTTTTCCCTTGTTTTTTATGCCTTTCTGCCCTCTGTTCCACTCGTTTTTCCCTCGTATTTTTGTGCCCTTGTGCCCTCTGTTCCACTCGTTTTTTTGTGCCTTTCTGCCCTAAAAGCCACTTGTTTTTCCCTCGTTTTTCGTGCCTTTATGCCCTTTTTTCCACTTGTTTTTCTCTCGTTTTTTGTACTTTTCTGCCTTCTGTTCCACTGGTTTTTACCTCGTTTTTTGTGTCTTTCTGCCTTCTGTTCCACTCATTTTCCCCTTGTTTTTTGTGCCTTTCTGCCCTCTGTTCCCTAGTTTTTTGCCTTTCTGCCCTCTTCTCCACTTGTTTTTCCCTATTTTTTTGTGCCCTTCTGCCCTCTGTGCCACATGTTTTTCCCTCGTTTTTTGTGCCTTTTTGCCCTTTGTTCCACTCATTTTTCCCTCGTTTATTTGTGCTTGTCTGCCCTCTGTTCCACTCATTTTTACCTTGTTTTTTGTGCCTTTCTGCCTTCTGTTCTACTCGTTTTTCCTTAGCTTTTGTGCCTTTCTGCCCTCTGTTCCACTTGTTTCCCCCGCCGGTGTGCCCCCTGCAGCCCCGCCCCCCTGATTGCCCACTGCCCATTCGCTGCCCCCACCTCTGGCCTCCCAGCTGCGCCTCCCTCCCATCTCCCAATATAGGCCGGCCGCTGCGCGGTGAGGAGAGCGACCCTTGACCCCCACCAGGTAGGTCGCTCCCCCTCCGCACAGCACCGCCTGTGCCTCCCTGCCCCAGCTGCCGCTGCTGAGGACGTTCGAGGCCCTCCACCACCCGCAGGCTGCCACCTGCGTCTCATCCCTGGTGGCCAGTGGTAAGCCATAGGTAGGTTTGTACATCCTCCGCTTTATTTCATTTATTGTATTGCCTGTATTTTCATTGTTGTGTCTGTGACTGCTGTTGTCTGTCTTCCCCCACTGCCTGTATGTGGTCCGTTCCCCTTTGTCTTCCCTCTGTTCCCCTCGCTGTCCCCATGCTCTCCCTGCCCGGCTTTCCCTTCTGTTCCCTTCGCTGCCCTGTGCCTCTCTGCCCATTCTGTCCTCTGTTTCACTCGTTTTTCCATCATTTTTTGTGCCTCTCTGCCCTCTGTTCCACTCATTTTTCCCTTGTTTTTTGTGTCTTTCTGCCTTCTGTGCCACTCGTTTTTCCCTTGTTTTTTGTGCCTTTGTGCCCTCTGTTCCACTCCTTTTCCCCTCGTTTTTGTGTCCTTCTGCCCTCTGTGCCACTCGTTTTTCCCTTGTTTTTTTGTACCTTTCTGCCTTTAATTTCCCTCATTTTTTGGTGCTTTTCTGCCCTCTGTTCTACTCGTTTTTCCCTATTTTTTTGTGCCTTTCTGCCCTCTGTTCCACTTGTTTTTCCATCGTTTATTTGTGCCCTTGTGCCCTCTGTTCCACTCGTTTTTTGTGCCCTTCTACCCTCTGTGCCACTTGTTTTTCCCTCATTTTTTATGCCTTTCTGCTCTCTGTTCAACTCGCTTTTCCCACATTTTTTGTGCCATTCTGCCCTCTGTTCCACTCATTTTTCCCTAGTTTTTTGTGCCTTTCTGCCCTCTGATCCACTCGTTTTCCCTCGTTTTTTGTGCCTTTCTGCCCTCTGCTCCACTCATTTTTCCCTTGATTTTTGTGCCTTTCTGTCCTCTGTTCTAGTCGTTTTTCCCTCGTTTTTTGTGCCTTTCTGCCCTCTGTTCCCCCCGTTTTTCCCTGTTTTTTTGTGCCCTTGTGCCCTCTGTTCCACTCGTTTTTTCGTGCCCTTCTGCCCTCCGCTCCACTCGTTTTCCCTTGTTTTTGTGCCTTTCTGCCCTCTGTTCCACTTGTTTTTCCCTCGTTTTTTGTGCCTTTCTGCCCTCTGTTCCACTCATTTTTTTCTCGTTTTTTGTGCCCTTGTGCCCTCTGTTCCACTTGTTTTTTGTGCCCTTCTGCCCTCTGTGCCACTCGTTTTTCCCTTGTTTTTTATGCCTTTCTGCCCTCTGTTCCACTCGTTTTTCCCTCGTATTTTTGTGCCCTTGTGCCCTCTGTTCCACTCGTTTTTTTGTGCCTTTCTGCCCTCTGTGCCACTTGTTTTTCCCTCGTTTTTCGTGCCTTTATGCCCTTTTTTCCACTTGTTTTTCTCTCGTTTTTTGTACTTTTCTGCCTTCTGTTCCACTGGTTTTTACCTCGTTTTTTGTGTCTTTCTGCCTTCTGTTCCACTCATTTTCCCCTTGTTTTTTGTGCCTTTCTGCCCTCTGTTCCCTAGTTTTTTGCCTTTCTGCCCTCTTCTCCACTTGTTTTTCCCTATTTTTTTGTGCCTTTCTGCCCTCTGTTCCACTTGTTTCCCCCGCCGGTGTGCCCCCTGCAGCCCCACCCCCCTGATTGCCCACTGCCCTTCTGCCCTATGTGCCACTCATTTTTCCCTTGTTTTTTATGCCTTTCTGCCCTCTGTTCCACTCGTTTTCCCCTTGTTTTTGTTCCCTTCTGCCCTCTGGTCCACTTGTTTTTTTGTGCCCTTCCGCCATCTGTGCCACTCATTCTTCCCTTGTTTTTTGTACCTTTCTGCCATTTGTTTCACTGGTTTTTCCCTTGTTTTTTGTGCCTTTCTGCCCTCTGTTCCACTTGTTTTCCCTCGTTTATTTGTGCCCTTGTGCCCTCTGTTACACTCGTTTTTTGTGCCCTTCTGCCCTCTGTTCCACTTGTTTTCCCTAGTTTTTTATGCCTTTCTGCCCTCTGTTCCACTCGCTTTTCCCTCATTTTTTTGTGCCTTTATGCCCTCTGATCCACTTGTTTTCCCTCGTTTTTTGTGCCTTTCCGCCCTCTGTTCAACTTATTTTTCCCTTATTTTTTGTGCCTTTCTGCCCTCTGTTCCACTCGCTTTTCCCTCTTTTTTGTGCCTTTCTGCCCTCTGATCCACTCGTTTTCCCTCGTTTTTTGTGCCTTTCTGCCCTCTGTTCAACTCATTTTTCCCTTGTTTTTTGTGCCTTTCTGCCCGCTGTTCCACTCGTTTTTCCCTGGTTTTTTTGTGCCCTTGTGCCCTCTGTTCCACTCGTTTTCCCTTGTTTTTTGTGCCTTTCTGCCCTCTGTTCCACTCGTTTTTCCCTCGTTTTTTGTGCCTTTCTGCCCTCTGTTCTACTCATTTTTTTCTCATTTTTTGTGCCCTTGTGCCCTCTGTTCCACTTGTTTTTTGTGCCCTTCTGCCCTCTGTGCCACTCGTTTTTCCCTTGTTTTTTATGCCTTTCTGCCCTCTGTTCCACTCGTTTTTCCTTTGTATTTTTGTGCCCTTGTGCCCTCTGTTCCACTCGTTTTTTTGTGCCTTTCTGCCCTCTGTGCCACTTCTTTTTCCCTCGTATTTCCCTCGTTTTTCGTGCCTTTATTCCCTTTTTTCCACTTGTTTTTTTCTCGTTTTTTGTGCTTTTCTGCCTTCTGTTCCACTGGTTTTTACCTCGTTTTTTGTGTCTTTCTGCCTTCTGTTCCACTCATTTTCCCCTAGTTTTTTGTGCTTTTCTGCCCTCTGTTCCCTAGTTTTTTGCCTTTCTGCCCTCTTCTCCACTTGTTTTTCCCTATTTTTTTGTTTCTTTCTGCCCTCTGTTCCACTTGTTTCCCCCGCCGGTGTGCCCTCTGCAGCCCCACCCCCCTGATTTCCCACTGCCCTTCTGCCCTATGTGCCACTCATTTTTCCCTTGTTTTTTATGCCTTTCTGCCCTCTGTTCCACTCGTTTTCCCCTTGTTTTTGTTCCCTTCTGCCCTCTGGTCCAATTGTTTTTTTGTGCCCTTCCGCCCTCTGTGCCACTCATTTTTCCCTTGTTTTTTGTACCTGTCTGCCCTTTGTTTCACTGGTTTTTCCCTTGTTTTTTGTGCCTTTCTGCCCTCTGTTCCACTTGTTTTCCCTCGTTTATTTGTGCCCTTGTGCCCTCTGTTCCACTCGTTTTTTGTGCCCTTCTGCCCTCTGTTCCACTTGTTTTCCCTCATTTTTTATGCCTTTCTGCCCACTGTTTCACTCGCTTTTCCCTCATTTTTTTGTGCCTTTATGCCCTCTGATCCACTCGTTTTCCCTTGTTTTTTGTGCCTTTCCGCCCTCTGTTCAACTCATTTTTCCCTTATTTTTTGTGCTTTTCTGCCCTCTGTTCCTCGCTTTTCCCTCTTTTTTTGTGCCTTTCTGCCCTCTGATCCACTCGTTTTCCCTCGTTTTTTGTGCCTTTCTGCCCTCTGTTCAACTCATTTTTCCCTTGTTTTTTGTGCCTTTCTGCCCTCTGTTCCACTCATTTTCCCCTCGTTTTTTTTGTGCCCTTGTGACCTCTGTTCCACTCGTTTTTTTGTGCCCTTCAGTCCTCCGTTCCACTCTTTTTTCCTTGTTTTTTGTGCCTTTCTGCCCTCTGTTCCACTCGTTTTTCCCTCGTTTTTTGTGCCTTTCTGCCCTCTGTTCCACTCATTTTTCCCTCATTTTTTGTGCCCTTGTGCATTCTGTTCCACTTGTTTTTTGTGCCCTTCTGCCCTCTGTGCCACTCGTTTTTCCCTCATTTTTTGTGCCTTTCTGCCCTCTGTTCCATTCGTTTTCCTTCGGTTTTTGTGCCTTTGTGCCCTCTGTTCCACTCGTTTTTTTGTGCCCTTCTGCCCTCCGTTCCACTCGTTTTCCCTTGTTTTTTGTGCCTTTCTGCCCTCTCTTCCAATCCTTTTTCCCTCATTTTTGTGCCTTTCTGCCCTCTGTTCCACTCACGTTTCCCTCGTTTTTTGTGCCCTTGTGCCCTCTGTTCCACTTGTTTTTATGCCTTTCTGCCCTCTGTTCCACTCGTTTTTCCCTCATTTTTTGTGCCTTTCTGCCCTCTGTTCCACTCGTTTTTTTTTGCCCTTCTGCCCTCTGTGCCACTTGTTTTTCCCTCGTTTTTATGCCTTTCTGCCCTCTGTTCCACTCGCTTTTCCCACTATTTTTGTGCCATTCTGCCCTCTGTTCCACTAATTTTTCCCTAGTTTTTTGTGTCTTTCTGCCCTCTGATCCACTCGTTTTCCATCATTTTTTGTGCCTTTCTGCCCTCTGTTCCACTCATTTTTCCCTTGATTTTTGTGCCTTTCTGCCCTCTGTTCTACTCGTTTTTCCCTCGTTTTTTGTGCCTTTCTGCCCTCTGTTCCACTCATTTTTCCCTTGTTTTTTTGTGCCCTTGTGCCCTCTGTTCCACTCGTTTTTTCGTGCCCTTCTGACCTCCGTTCCACTCGTTTTCCCTTGTTTTTTGTGCCTTTCTGCCCCCTGTTCCACTAATTTTTCCCATGTTTTTTGTGCCTTTATGCCCTCTGTTCCACTCGTTTTCCCCTCATTTTTTTTTACCCTTGTGCCCTCTGTTCCACTCGTTTTTTTTGTGCCCTTCTGCCCTCTGTGCCACTTGTTTTTCCCTAATTTTTTATGCCTTTCTGCCCTATTTTCCACTTGTTTTCCCCTTGTTTTTGTACCCTTGTGCCCTCTGTCGCACTCGTTTTTTTGTGCCCTTCTGCCGTCTGTGCCACTCGTTTTTCCATCGTTTTTTTGTGCCCTTTTGCCCTCTGTTCCACTCATTTTTTTGTGCCCTTCTGCCCTCTGTTCCACTCTTTTTTCCTTGTTTTTGTGCCTTTCTGCCCCATGTTCCACTTGTTTTTCCCTCATTTTTTGTGCCTTTCTGCTCTCTGTTCCACTCATTTTTCCCTCGTTTTTTCTGCCCTTGTGCATTCTGTTCCACTTGTTTTTTGTGCCCTTCTGCCCTCTGTGCCACTCGTTTTTCCCTCATTTTTTGTGCCTTTCTGCCCTCTGTTCCACTCGTTTTCCTTTGGTTTTTATGCCTTTGTGCCCTCTGTTCCACTCGTTTTTTTGTGCCCTTCTGCCCTCCGTTCCACTCGTTTTCCCTTGTTATTTGTGCCTTTCTGCCCTCTCTTCCACTCCTTTTTCCCTCGTTTTTTGTGCTTTTCTGCCCTCTGTTCCACTCATTTTTCCCTCGTTTTTTGTGCCCTTGTGCCCTCTGTTCCAGTTGTTTTTATGCTTTCTGCCCTCTGTTCCACTCATTTTTCCCTCATTTTTGTGCCTTTCTACCCTCTGTTCACTCGTTTTCCTTCGGTTTATGTGCCTTTCTGCCCTCTGTTAACTAATTATTCCCTCGTTTTTGTGCCCTTCTGCCCTCCGTTCCACTCATTTTTTTGAGCCCTTCTGCCCTCTGTGCCACTTGTTTTTCCCTCGTTTTCTATGCTTTTCTGCCCTCTGTTCCACTTGCTTTTCCCACATTTTTTGTTCCATTCTGCCCTCTGTTCCACTAATTTTTCACTAGTTTTTTGTGCCTTTCTGCCCTCTGATCCACTCGTTTTCCCTCATTTTTTGTGCCTTTCTGCCTCTGTTCCACTAATTTTTCCCTTGATTTTTGTGCCTTTCTGCCCTCTGTTCCACTCGTTTTCCCTTTTTTTTTGTGCCCTCTGTTCAACTCGTTTTTTCGTGCCCTTCTGCCCTCCGTTCCACTTGTTTTCCCTTGTTTTTGTGCCTTTCTGCCCTCTGTTCCACTCGTTTTTCCCTCGTTTTTTGTGCCTTTCTGCCCTCTGTTTCACTCGTTTTCCCTCGTTTCTTGTACCCTTGTGCCCTCTGTTCCACTTGTTTTTTTGTGCCCTTCTGCCCTCCGTTCCACTTGTTTTCCTTGTTTTTGTGCCTTTCTGCCCTCTGTTCCACTCGTTTTTCCCTCGTTTTTTGTGCCTTTCTGCCCTCTGTTTCACTCGTTTTCCCTCGTTTCTTGTACCCTTGTGCCCTCTGTTCCACTTGTTTTTTTGTGCCCTTCTGCCCTCTGTGCCACTCATTTTCCCTCGTTTTTGCCCTTCTGCCCTCTGTGCCACTTGTTTTTCCCTCGTTTTTATGCCTTTCTGCCCTCTGTTCCACTCGCTTTTCCCACTATTTTTGTGCCATTCTGCCCTCTGTTCCACTAATTTTTCCTAGTTTTTTGTGTCTTTCTGCCCTCTGATCCACTTCGTTTTCCATCATTTTTTTGTGCCTTTCTGCCCTCTGTTCCACTCATTTTTCCCTTGATTTTTGTGCCTTTCTGCCCTCTGTTCTACTCGTTTTTCCCTCGTTTTTTGTGCCTTTCTGCCTCTGTTCCACTCGTTTTTTCCCTTGTTTTTTGTGCCCTTGTGCCCTCTGTTCCATTCGTTTTTTCGTGCCCTTCTGACCTCCGTTCCACTCGTTTTCCCTTGTTTTTTGTGCCTTTCTGCCCCCTGTTCCACTAATTTTTCCCATGTTTTTGTGCCTTTATGCCCTCTGTTCCACTCGTTTTCCCCTCATTTTTTTTTACCCTTGTGCCCTCTGTTCCACTCGTTTTTTTGTGCCCTTCTGCCCTCTGTGCCACTTGTTTTTCCCTAATTTTTTATGCCTTTCTGCCCTATTTTCCACTTGTTTTCCCCTTGTTTTTTGTACCCTTGTGCCCTCTGTCGCACTCGTTTTTTTGTGCCCTTCTGCCGTCTGTGCCACTCGTTTTTCCATCGTTTTTTTGTGCCCTTTTGCCCTCTGTTCCACTCGTTTTTTTGTGCCCTTCTGCCCTCTGTTCCACTCTTTTTTCCTTGTTTTTGTGCCTTTCTGCCCTCTGTTCCACTTGTTTTTCCCGTCATTTTTTGTGCCTTTCTGCTCTCTGTTCCACTCATTTTTCCCTCGTTTTTTCTGCCCTTGTGCATTCTGTTCCACTTGTTTTTTGTGCCCTTCTGCCCTCTGTGCCACTCGTTTTTCCCTCATTTTTTGTGCCTTTCTGCCCTCTGTTCCACTCGTTTTCCTTTGGTTTTATGCCTTTGTGCCCTCTGTTCCACTCGTTTTTTTGTGCCCTTCTGCCCTCCGTTCCACTCGTTTTCCCTTGTTATTTGTGCCTTTCTGCCCTCTCTTCCACTCCTTTTTCCCTCGTTTTTTGTGCTTTTCTGCCCTCTGTTCCACTCATTTTTCCCTCGTTTTTTGTGCCCTTGTGCCCTCTGTTCCAGTTGTTTTTATGCCTTTCTGCCCTCTGTTCCACTCATTTTTCCCTCATTTTTTGTGCCTTTCTACCCTCTGTTCCACTCGTTTTCCTTCGGTTATGTGCCTTTCTGCCCTCTGTTAACTAATTATTCCCTCGTTTTTGTGCCCTTCTGCCCTCCGTTCCACTCATTTTTTTGAGCCCTTCTGCCCTCTGTGCCACTTGTTTTTCCCTCGTTTTCTATGCTTTTCTGCCCTCTGTTCCACTTGCTTTTCCCACATTTTTTGTTCCATTCTGCCCTCTGTTCCACTAATTTTTCACTAGTTTTTTGTGCCTTTCTGCCCTCTGATCCACTCGTTTTCCCTCATTTTTTGTGCCTTTCTGCCCTCTGTTCCACTAATTTTTCCCTTGATTTTTGTGCCTTTCTGCCCTCTGTTCCACTCGTTTTCCCTTTTTTTGTGCCCTCTGTTCAACTCGTTTTTTCGTGCCCTTCTGCCCTCCGTTCCACTTGTTTTCCCTTGTTTTTGTGCCTTTCTGCCCTCTGTTCCACTCGTTTTTCCCTCGTTTTTTGTGCCTTTCTGCCCTCTGTTTCACTCGTTTTCCCTCGTTTCTTGTACCCTTGTGCCCTCTGTTCCACTTGTTTTTTTGTGCCCTTCTGCCCTCTGTGCCACTCATTTTCCCTCGTTTTTTATGTCTTTCTGCCCTCTGTCCACTCGTTTCCCCCTCGTTTTTTTGTGCCCTTCTGCCCTCTGTGCCACTCGTTTTTCCCTCGTATTTTTGTGCCCTTGTGCCCTTTATTCCACTCGTTTTTTTGTGCCTTTCTGCCCACTGTGCCACTTGTTTTTCCCTCGTTTTTTGTGCCTTTATGCCCTTTGTTCCACTCGTTTTTCCCTCGTTTTTTGTGCTTTACTGCCTTCTGTTCAACTGGTTTTTACCTCGTTTTTTGTGCCTTTCTGCCTTCTGTTCCACTCATTTTCCCTAGTTTTGTGCCTTTCTGCCCTCTGTTCCCTAGTTTTTTTGCCTTTCTGCCTCTTCTCCACTTGTTATTCCCTATTTTTTTGTGCCTTTCTGCCCTCTGTTCCACTTGTTTCCCCCGCCGGTGTGCCCCCTGCAGCCCCGCCCCCCTGATTGCCCTCTGCCCTTCTGCCCTCTGAGCCACTCATTTTCCCTCGTTTTTTATGCCTTTCTGCCCTCTGTTCCACTCGTTTTCCCTCTTTCTTTGTGCCTTTCTGTCCTCTGATCTACTCGTTTTCCCTCGTTTTTTGTGCCTTTCTGCCCACTGTTCAACTCATTTTTCCCTTGTTTGTTGTGCCTTTCTGCCCTCTGTTCCACTCGTTTTCCCCTCATTTTTTTGTGCCCTTGTGCCCTCTGTTCCACTCATTTTTTTGTGCCCTTCTGCCCTCCGTTCACCTCTTTTTTGCTTGTTTTTTGTGCCTTTCTGCCCTCTGTTCCACTCGTTTTTCCCTCGTTTTTTGTGCATTTCTGCCCTCTGTTCCACTCATTTTTTCCTCGTTTTTTGTGCCTTTGTGCATTCTGTTCCACTTGTTTTTGTGCCCTTCTGCCCTCTGTGCCACTCGTTTTCCCTCATTTTTTGTGCCTTTCTGCCCTCTGTTCAACTCGTTTTTTTGTGTCCTTCTGCCCTCCATTCCCACTCGTTTTCCCTTGTTTATTTGCCTTTCTGCCCTCTGTTCCACTCGTTTTTCCCTCGTTTTTGTGCCTTTCTGCCCTCTGTTCCACTCATTTTTCCCTCGTTTTTTCGTTTGTGCCCTCTGTTCCACTTGTTTTTTGTGCCTTTCTGCCCTCTGTTCCACTCGTTTTTCCCTCATTTTTTGTGCCTTTCTGCCCTCTGATCCACTCGTTTTCCTTCATTTTTTGTGCCTTTCTGACCTCTGTTAACTAATTATTCCCTCGTTTTTGTGCCCTTCTGCCCTCCGTTCCACTCATTTTTTGGTGCCTTTCTGCCCTTGTGCCACTCGTTTTCCCTCATATCTGTGACTCTTTTGCCTTCTGTTCCACTCATTTTTTGTGCCCTTTTGCCCTCTGTTCCACTCATTTTTTTGTGCCCTTCTGCCCTCTGTTCCACTCTTTTTTCCTTGTTTTTGTGCCTTTCTGCCCTCTGTTCCACTTGTTTTTCCCTCATTTTTTGTGCCTTTCTGCTCTCTGTTCCACTCATTTTTCCCTCGTTTTTTCTGCCCTTGTGCATTCTGTTCCACTTGTTTTTTGTGCCCTTCTGCCCTCTGTGCCACTCATTTTTCCCTCATTTTTTGTGCCTTTCTGCCCTCTGTTCCACTCGTTTTCCTTTGGTTTTTATGCCTTTGTGCCCTCTGTTCCACTCGTTTTTTTGTGCCCTTCTGCCCTCCGTTCCACTCGTTTTCCCTTGTTATTTGTGCCTTTCTGCCCTCTCTTCCACTCCTTTAATCCTCGTTTTTTGTGCCTTTCTGCCCTCTGTTCCACTCATTTTCCCCCTCGTTTTTGTGCCCTTGTGCCCTCTGTTCCAGTTGTTTTTATGCCTTTCTGCCCCCTGTTCACTCATTTTTCCCTCATTTTTTGTGCCTTTCTACCCTCTGTTCCACTCGTTTTCCTTCGTTTATGTACCTTTCTGCCCTCTGTTAACTAATTATTCCCTCGTTTTTGTGCCCTTCTGCCCTCCGTTCCACTCGTTTTTTTGTGCCCTTCTGCCCTCTGTGCCACTTTTTTTCCCCTCGTTTTCTATGCTTTTCTGCCCTCTGTTCCACTTGCTTTTCCCACATTTTTTTGTGCCATTCTGCCCTCTGTTCCACTAATTTTTCACTAGTTTTTTGTGCCTTTCTGCCCTCTGATCCACTAGTTTTCCCTCATTTTTTGTGCCTTTCTGCCCTCTGTTCCACTAATTTTTCCCTTGATTTTTGTGCCTTTCTGCCCTCTGTTCCACTCGTTTTCCCTTGTTTTTTTGTGCCCTCTGTTCAACTCGTTTTTTCGTGCCCTTCTGCCCTCCGTTCCACTTGTTTTCCCTTGTTTTTGTGCCTTTCTGCCCTCTGTTCCACTCGTTTTTCCCTCGTTTTTTGTGCCTTTCTGCCCTCTGTTTCACTCGTTTTCCCCTTGTTTCTTGTACCCTTGTGCCCTCTGTTCCACTTGTTTTTTTTGTGCCCTTCTGCCCTCTGTGCCACTCATTTTCCCTCGTTTTTTATGTCTTTCTGCCCTCTGTTCCACTCGTTTCCCCCTCGTTTTTTGTGCCCTTCTGCCCACTGTGCCACTTGTTTTTCCCTCGTATTTTTGTGCCCTTGTGCCCTTTGTTCCACTCGTTTTTGTGCCTTTCTGCCCTCTGTGCCACTTGTTTTTCCCTCATTTTTTGTGCCTTTATGCCCTTTGTTCCACTCGTTTTTCCCTCGTTTTTTGTGCTTTACTGCCTTCTGTTCAACTGGTTTTTACCCTCGTTTTTTGTGCCTTTCTGCCTCTGTTCACTCATTTTTCCTAGTTTTTGTGCCTTTCTGCCCTCTGTTCCCTAGTTTTTTGCCTTTCTGCCCTCTTCTCCACTTGTTATTCCCTATTTTTTGTGCCTTTCTGCCCTCTGTTCCACTTCTTTCCCCCGCGGTGTGCCCCCTGCAGCCCCGCCCCCCTGATTGCCCTCTGCCTTCTGCCCTCTGAGCCACTCATTTTTCCCTCATTTTTTATGCCTTTCTGCCCTCTGTTCCACTCGTTTTCCCTCTTTCTTTGTGCCTTTCTGTCCTCTGATCTACTCGTTTTCCCTCGTTTTTTGTGCCTTTCTGCCCACTGTTCAACTCATTTTTCCCTTGTTTATTGTGCCTTTCTGCCCTCTGTTCCACTCGTTTTCCCCTCGTTTTTTTGTGCCTTGTGCCCTCTGTTCCACTCATTTTTTTGTGCCCTTCTGCCCTCCGTTCACCTCTTTTTCGCTTGTTTTTTGTGCCTTTCTGCCCTCTGTTCCACTCGTTTTTCCCTCGTTTTTTGTGCCTTTCTGCCCTCTGTTCCACTCATTTTTCCTCGTTTTTTGTGCCTTTGTGCATTCTGTTCCACTTGTTTCCCCCGCCGGTGTGCCCCCTGCAGCCCCGCCCCCTGATTGCCCTCTGCCCTTCTGCCCTCTGAGCCACTCATTTTTCCCTCATTTTTATGCCTTTCTGCCCTCTGTTCCACTCGTTTTCCCTCTTTCTTTGTGCCTTTCTGTCCTCTGATCTACTCATTTTCCCTCGTTTTTTGTGCCTTTCTGCCCACTGTTCAACTCATTTTTCCCTTGTTTATTGTGCCTTTCTGCCCTCTGTTCCACTCGTTTTCCCCTCGTTTTTTGTGCCCTTGTGCCCTCTGTTCCACTCATTTTTTTTGTGCCCTTCTGCCCTCCGTTCACCTCTTTTTCGCTTGTTTTTTGTGCCCTTCTGCCTCCGTGCCACTCGTTTTCCCCTCATTTTTTGTGCCTTTCTGCCCTCTGTTCAACTCGTTTTTTTGTGTCCTTCTGCCCTCCATTCCACTCGTTTTCCCTTGTTTATTTGCCTTTCTGCCCTCTGTTCCACTCGTTTTTCCCTCGTTTTTTGTGCCTTTCTGCCCTCTGTTCCACTCATTTTTCCCTCGTTTTTTTCGTTTGTGCCCTCTGTTCCACTTGTTTTTTATGCCCTTCTGCCCTCCGTTCCACTCATTTTTTTGTGCCCTTCTGCCCCTTGTGCCACTCGTTTTCCCTCATATCTGTGACTCTTTTGCCTTCTGTTCCACTCCTTTTTTGTGCCCTTTTGCCCTCTGTTCCACTTATTTTTTTGTGCCCTTCTGCCCTCTGTTCCACTCTTTTTTCCTTGTTTTTGTGCCTTTCTGCCCTGTGTTCCACTTGTTTTTCCCTCATTTTTTGTGCCTTTCTGCTCTCTGTTCCACTCATTTTTCCCTCGTTTTTTCTGCCCTTGTGCATTCTGTTCCACTTGTTTTTTGTGCCCTTCTGCCCTCTGTGCCACTCGTTTTTCCCTCATTTTTTGTGCCTTTCTGCCCTCTGTTCCACTCGTTTTCCTTTGGTTTTTATGCCTTTGTGCCCTCTGTTCCACTCGTTTTTTTGTGCCCTTCTGCCCTCCGTTCCACTCGTTTTCCCTTGTTATTTGTGCCTTTCTGCCCTCTCTTCCACTCCTTTATCCCTCGTTTTTTGTGCCTTTCTGCCCTCTGTTCCACTCATTTTCCCCTCATTTTTTGTGCCCTTGTGCCCTCTGTTCCAGTTGTTTTTATGCCTTTCTGCCCCCTGTTCCACTCATTTTTCCCTCATTTTTTGTGCCTTTCTACCCTCTGTTCCACTCGTTTTCCTTCGGTTTATGTACCTTTCTGCCCTCTGTTAACTAATTATTCCCTCGTTTTTGTGCCCTTCTGCCCTCCGTTCCACTCGTTTTTTTGTGCCCTTCTGCCCTCTGTGCCACTTTTTTTCCCCTCGTTTTCTATGCTTTTCTGCCCTCTGTTCCACTTGCTTTTCCCACATTTTTTTGTGCCATTCTGCCCTTAGTTCCACTAATTTTTCACTAGTTTTTTGTGCCTTTCTGCCCTCTGATCCACTCGTTTTCCCTCATTTTTTGTGCCTTTCTGCCCTCTGTTCCACTAATTTTTCCCTTGATTTTTGTGCCTTTCTGCCCTCTGTTCCACTCGTTTTCCCTTGTTTTTTTGTGCCCTCTGTTCAACTCATTTTTTCGTGCCCTTCTGCCCTCCGTTCCACTTGTTTTCCCTTGTTTTTGTGCCTTTCTGCCCTCTGTTCCACTCGTTTTCCCCTCATTTTTTGTGCCTTTCTGCCCTCTGTTCAACTCGTTTTTTTGTGTCCTTCTGCCCTCCATTCCACTCATTTTCCCTTGTTTATTTGCCTTTCTGCCCTCTGTTCCACTCGTTTTTCCCTCGTTTTTTTGCCTTTCTGCCCTCTGTTCCACTCATTTTTCCCTCGTTTTTTTCGTTTGTGCCCTCTGTTCCACTTGTTTTTTGTGCTTTTCTGCCCTCTGTTCCACTCGTTTTTCCCTCATTTTTTGTGCCTTTCTGCCCTCTGATCCACTCGTTTTCCTTCATTTTTTGTGCCTTTCTGACCTCTGTTAACTCATTATTCCCTCGTTTTTGTGCCCTTCTGCCCTCCGTTCCACTCATTTTTTTTTGCCCTTCTGCCCCTTGTGCCACTCGTTTTTCCCTCATATCTGTGACTCTTTTGCCTTCTGTTCCACTCATTTTTTGTGCCTTTTTGCCTTCTGTGACACTCATTTTACCCTCGATTTTTATGCAGCTTTTTCCTCCTGTTACCTTTGTTGTCCCTCACCGCCCTCACCACTGCGTCCCCTGCGGCCCGCCCCCCTGACTTCCCACTGCCCATTCACTACCCCCGCCTCCCGCCTCCCAGCTGCTCCTCCCTCCCACCTCCCCATAAATGCCAGCTGCTGCGTGGCCGCGCAGCTGGTGCACCTAAGGCAAGCCCTTCCGCGCCTGGACTGCGCCTGGCGCAGAACCCCTGGCCCCCACACCCACCACCACTATGAGGCTAGCACTCTGCACGCTCTCAACTTTGGATGGAGCCACACGAGCACACGGCCCCTTCACCTGCCGGAACTTCAGCTATCCCAGCCTCAGAGCCGACGTACCACCCGCCAAGAAAGACCCCAACCACCTTAGATGCATATTACTGAACACCCGCTCTGCACGCAAGCATGCCGTTGAGTTCTGGGACCTGCTCGATGCAACATCCCCGGACTTCGCCTTCCTGACAGAGACCTGGTTTAACATCCTCCACACCCTACATCGCCATAGTCATCCCAGATGGCTACAAGATCGACCTCAGAGACCGCACCAACGGAGTCGGAGGAGGAATGGCCAGCGTCCACAAGAACAGCATCAGGGTCTCGACTTGCACTGACGACGCGCTCAGCACTGCCAAACACATGCATTTCCAAATCCACACAGACCCTAATTCCACCCTCAGAGGCACCCTCGTCTACCGCCCCCCGGGACTCCGCCCCCAGTTAAGCGACTCCATCGCCGACTTGATCGGCACGCACGCCGTGACCTCCACCGACTACATCCTCCTCAGAGACCTGAACCTTCACCTTGAGAACAACGACAACAACTTCGCAACCCTGATCGATAATCTTGCCAACCTTGGACTGAAGTAACTCGTCACAACGCCTACCCACTCGGCCAGCCAAACTTCTCCTCAAGCCCGTACGTCTCCATCAGTCACACCACCGAACTCTTCTGAACCGACCACCGCTGCATCCACTTTGTCTTCCAGAAACCCACCACACACCACCGCACTCCCCGCCGCTGCTGAAGCAAAATCACCGAAGACCAACTGCACGCAAACCTTGCTCTCAGCACACCCACCGAACCCTCCAACACCGAAGACGCTGCCCACAGCCTCAGACGCTGGATCGAGGACTATGCTAACACCCTCGCCCCACTGAAGAAACCCTCCAAAAAGACACCAGCAAGAGGGCCAGCTGGTTCACCTCAGAACTCCTAGCCTCCAAGCAAGCCTGCCGGAAACTAGAGAAGAAATGGCACAGTGAGGTGGGTGCAGCGGAATGTTCGTGCCCAGTGGAGATGGCTCATTTTAAATGCACACAAATAGCACAGAACACATTTATGCAGAAGAAGAGGCAGACAATGAAACTAACACGCTTCTAGACTTTAACAACTGATGTGTTTATGTATACATGTTCTAGTAATGGCTGGCTTCATTCCCTTGCTCCAGTCTAAAGCGGTTCAACTGCACGTGTCATCGCTGTACAACATCTCTAATAAATAAATAAATACACAAAAATGGAAGGGAGCTGGGTAGAGTGCAAAGGCCCGGAGATCCACCCACTCACCTGCTAAGGCACAGTGAAACTGAGTAAAAGTGGAGCTGGGGACTAGACGGTTCTAGGCTCCTGCAGCAGGGAGGGTGGTTCTAGGCTCCTGCAGTAGTGGGGGGATCCTAGGCTCCTGTAGTGGGGGTGGTTCTAGGCTCCTGCAGTGGGGGTGGTTCTAGGCTTCTGCAGTAGGGTGGGTGGTTCTAGCTCCTGCGGTAGGGAGGCTGGTTCTAGGCTCCTGCAGTAGGGAGGGTGGTTCTAGGCTCCTGCAGTAGGGGTGGTTCTAGGGTCCTGCAGTAGGGAATGTGGTTCTAGGCTCCTGCAGTAGGGGGTGGTTCTAGGCTCCTGCAGTAGGGAGGGTGGTTCTAGGCTCCTGCAGTAGGGAGGGGGGCTCTAGGCTCCTACAGTAGGGAGGGTGGTTCTAGGCTCCTGTAGTAGGGATGGTGGTTCTAGGCTCCTGCAGTAAGGGGGAGTTCTAGGCTCCTGCACTAGGGATGGTGGTTCTAAGTTCCTGCAGTAAGGGGTGGATGAGGCTGGAAGTGTGTGGTACAGGTGCAAAAGCCTGGCAGAGCTCTCACGTTTCCCAGATCCACACGTTAGTAGCTCATCCAGTACTTTTATTTGCATTCTGGGGCTTGTAGTCCACATTTTCTTAAGGGTTGAAATGGACTACAGATGCCAGAAACAATGAAAAAAAATAACTGAACTAGGTGAGTTATGCTTGGACCTGGAATGTCGAAAGCTCTCGTACTGATGCCTCTCAAGCACAGGAGGGCGCTCGGTGTGTGTGCAGGGAGAGGCCACGCGGGGTCTGCGTCATTAGTGTGTACATGAGACAGGAATGCATGCTGCATGTATGAGTCCTAAAACCAGCTAAAGATGCTGCCGCCATAACTGGAGTAACTGCCCGGCTCTCACTTGGGTGTTAACTGTCCCTTCACATTCCAGCAGAGGCTGCCAATCCTGAGGCGTGCTCGGTGATAGAGCCATCCACTGTGCAACAGGTGCAACAGGTGCACTGGCACCGGGGCCCAGAACCAGCAGGGGCTGCTTGCCCTGGGGTCCAAAGTACGACCCCGGGTGTGCTCAAATTCACCTGCAGTCCAGGGCAGGTTTGCCAGTTGTTCCACGTGTCCTGCTTTGCTTTGACCATCTCAAACCCCTCCCGGGGACCAACGAAAAGTGCATATTTGCGTTGAGCAATAAAAAGGGAATATTCCCTGCACCCCGCGCCTAACCGAAAAACAACAAACAAACTTGTAAACTGCGTCTCTGAGGCATGATAAGCGTGAACGATGAGGTCGCCATCTAGTGACGAGGGAGAGCTTATTACAGACAGTGACTGGTAAAAGGGCAGACTGGTCCACCCAGATGTCCTTATATCCCCTTCATATATAGTGCTTCATTTGTAAAACAATGTGGGGCAGATTTATGTTAACTGGCGCATCCCGAGGGATGCGCCAGTTAACATGCGCCACAGTGCGCCACAGCTACGCCACCCATGGTGCGCCGCATTTATGATGCGGCGCACCATGGGGCAAAAACGGCACAGATGCGTCACGCATCTGTGCCGTAAAAGTGACGCATTGCTGGAGTTGCGTCGCAAGCGCAACGCAGCTCCAGCAATGCTCTGTGGGGGCCTATTCTTTCAATGCTGCCTCAAGCCTTACGCCTGCTTCAAGCAGGCGCAGGGTTTTGACGCAGCATTGCCCTGAAAGTGACTGAGTGAAATCTCATAGATTTCACTCAGCCACTTTCAGGAGGCGTTCCTGCGCAGGAACGCCCCCCCCTGCGCAGGAACGCCTCCTCATGGCGCAGTGCTGTACAACGTGACGCATCTCCTAGATGCGTCACGTTGTAAATTGGGCGCAGGGATGCGCCACGTTTCCGCGCCGTTGCGTCACGCAACGGCGGCGTAAACGTGGCGCAAGCCCTTCATAAATCTGCCCCTAAGTGCCATGGCTCTATTCAGCAGGCCATTTGCACTGCACATTGCTTCTGTCAGTCACAGTACCAACATAACTAATAAGTCACACTCCTACAAGTGTGACAATTCTGACAATTTCAGGACCCCAAAGTTAAAAGATTTGCTTTGGCAGCAGGTATAAGTCATTCTTAATATATGGTGAATTAATAACAACAGCTGCTGTGCTCACCTCCGAATTAAAAAAAAACGGCGCCCCCCATATGGCCGTCGGTCATAGGTACCGGTGCAGAACAAATAGGAACGCACGGACTGGCTAAAATTAAGCACAGATTTATGTATCTGTGTATCCTGCCGACTTAGGCAAAAGAGAGCGCCGATGAGAGAGCAAATACGGAGCCAGGCAGCAAGTAAAGACTAGAATGCTGCACCGTTTTGGAAAAGGGCACCCGGGGATCGTTCAATCAATCAATCAATCAGAACAATTTGTATAGCTCGCTACTCACCCGGAAGGGTCTCAAGGCGCTGGGGGGAGGGGTCCGTTACTGCTCGAAAAGCCAGGTCTTGAGTTGCTTCCTGAAGGAGAGATGGTCCTGGGTCAGCCGCAGGTGGATGGGAAGGGAGTTCCATGTCTTGGCCTCCAGGTAGGAGAAGGATCTTCCTCCGGGGGTGGTTCTGCGGATGCGTGGTACGGTGGCGAGGCTGGTCGATCGCAGCTGGCGTGTAGAAAGTGAGGCGGTTGTTGAGGTACTTGGGGCCAAGGTTGAGGAAGCTTTGTGTCCGTGGGTAAGGAGTCTGAATGTGATCCTCTTGCTGACGGGGAGCCAGTGCAGGTCTCTCAGGTGGGCGGAGATGTGGTTGTGGCGGGGGATGTCCAGGACAAGTCGTGCGGAGGTGTTCTGTATGCGTTGAAGTCTTTTCTGTAGTTTGGCGGTGGTTCCCTCGTAGAGAGTGTTCCCGTAGTCCATTCGGCTGGTGACGAGTGCCTGGGTGACCGTCTTCCTGGTTTCAGTGGGGATCCAACGGAAGATCTTTCGAAGCATGCGCAGGGTGTTGAAACAGGATGACGATACTGCGTTGACTTGTCTGGTAATTGAGAGGGCGGAGTCCAGGATGAAGCCCAGGTTTCCTGCGTGGTCAGTTGGCTTGGGGGTGGTGCCCAGGGCGGGGGCCACCAGGAGTAGTCCCAGGCGGAGGGGGATGATCCCAGGATAAGGACTTCCATCTTGTCTGAGTTCAGCTTCAGGCGGCTGTTCTTCATCCATTCGGCGACGTCCTTCATTCCCTCCTGTAGGCTGGCTCAGGCGTTGGCCGGGTTGTTGGTGAGGGAGAGGATCAGCTGGGTGAGATGATGTTAAAGTTGTGTTGCTGTGCGATGGTTGCAAGGGGGCTCATGTAGACGTTGAAGAGGGTGGGGCTGAGCGAGGATCCTTGAGGTACGCCGCAGATGACTTCGGTGGCCGCGGATCGGAACGGGGGGAGGTGGACTCTCTGGGTTCTTCCGGCGAGGAACGAGGTGATCCACTCCAGTGCATTCCCTTGGATTCCGATGTTGCTGAGGCTCTGTATTAGAATGCGGTGGCAGACTGTGTCGAATGCTGCAGAGAGATCCAGGAGGATGAGGGCAGCTGTTTCCCCGTTGTCAAGCAGGGATCTGATGTCGTCGGTGGCTGCGATGAGGGCAGTCTTGGTGCTATAGTTGGCTCAGAAACCGGACTGTGAGGGGTCGAGGGATCCGTTTGTCTCGAGGAAGGCGGTGAGCTGTATGTTGATGGTCTTCTAAATGACTTTGGCAGGAAAAGGGAGTAGCGAGATGGGACGGAAGTTCTTGAGGTCGGTGGGGTCCGCTGTCGGTTTCTTCAGGAGGGCGCTGAGCTCGGCATGCTTCCAGCTCTCCGGGAAGGTGGCGGTGTTGAAGGAGATGTTGATGATGTTCAGGAGTTGGGATGCGATGATGGCCTTGTTGAAGACGTGGTGGGGGCAGGGGTCGGCGGGGGATCCGGAGTGGATGATGTTCATCGTGCGGGTGGTGTCTACGGTGATGACCGGGGTCCGGTTGCAGAGGGTGGTGGTGGGGGTGTTGTTTCGGTGGTTGGGTGCGTGGTTGGTGCGTCGAAGCTGTTGTGTATGTCGGCGATCTTGCGGTGGAAGGAGGAGGCGAGTGAGTCGCAGAGGTCTTGCGAGGGTGTGATGTCGTTGTTTCTGGCGCTGGGGTTGAGGAGCTCTTTGACAATGCTGAAGAGTTCCTTGCTGTTGTGGGTGTTGTTGTCCAGGTGGTCTTTGAATGATGTCCTTTGGGTGGTGCAGATCAGCTGGTGGTGTGTGCGGGTGGCGTTCTTGAGGGCGGTCATGTTTTCTGTGGTGTGGTCATGGCGCCAGGCTTTTTCAAGGGTGCGGCAGTTTTTCTTGGATGTTTTGAGTTTGTTGGTGAACCAGGATGCTTTTTTGCTGCCGTGTCTGCTGGGAGGGTTCTTCATTGGTGCGAGGTCATCGGCGCAGTTGATGAGCCACTGTGTGAAGATGCGGGCTGCTTCGTTGGGGTCCATCGTGTTGGCGGGAGGGTTCTGGCTGAGGGAGGTGGTGAGCTGGTCGGGGGTGATCTTGCGCCAGCTCCTGCGGGGAACCTGTTGCGGGTGGTGGTGGGTCGTGGTTCTCTTGAAGCTGAAGTGGACGCAGCTGTGATCAGTCCAGTGAAGTCCGGTATTTGAATTTGAATTTTGTATAGTGCGCATATACCGGTCGGTTTCATGGCGCTGTGGGGTAGCTCAATTCAAATTACAGACTCCGGGCTAGCTCAGGTTGAAAATGCCTGTGAGAAAAGAAAAGTTTTCAGTTTCCCTCGGAACTCCATGTAGGATACTGAAGTACGGATAGGAAGCGGTAGGGAGGTCCAAAAGGTCGGGCGAGGACAGCAAACTTGCATCCTCCGACCTCTTCCTCCTAAAACGAGGGACCACCAGAAGAGAGAGGGCGGAGGATCGCAATTGTCTGCTCGGAATGTAAGGGTGAATATGAGATATCATAAAGGCCGGAGCTGTCCCAGCCAGAGCCTGAAAGGCGAGGCAGCCAAGTTTGAACAGAGCTCTCTCCTTGATTGGGAGCCAGTGGAGAGAGCAAAGAACGGGGGTGATGTCGTGAGATCTGGGTAAACTGAAAACCAAGCGAGCCGCTTGGTTTTGCACCAGTTGAAGTCGGCGCAGAGCGTAATTGGGGATGCCATTATATAATGCATTGCCATAATCTAATCGTGAAAGGACCATCGCCACAAGGACAGGTTTGAGGGCTGATCGTGAAAAAAAACGTGAGATTTTACGGATGGTGCGTAAAACAAAAAAACAGGCCGAAACCACCATGCTCACGTGTGAGTGAAGAGTGAGATGTTGATTCAAAGTAATCCCCAAAGTTTTAACAGAGAAAGAAGGGAGAGGGGGGGAACCAAGCAAAGAAGGCCAAAAAGCAGAAGACCAAGGGTTGAGTTTACCACCAGTCAGGACAAGCTCGGTCTTGTCAGGGTTAAGTTTTAGATGATTGGTATTCATCCAATCCCTGATGAATACCATCACTGACTGGAAGTTGGGAATAGAAAGGGAGGAATCAGATAAATTAAAAATGAGCTGGAGGTCATCAGCGTAATTAAACACTGTGACCTCCATCTGCTATAACGCAAAAATAAGAGGAAAAATGTATAGATTAAAAAGAAGAGGGGAAAGAGAAGAGCCCTGCGCGACACCACATTGTACCTTGTGAGCTGTAGAAGAAAAATCCTCCAAGTGAACGGCCTGGGTACGATCGTTGAGAAACGATCTGACCCAAGACAGGGCGGAGCCCCCGACGCCTGCCGCCTCGACACGGGAAAGAAGGATGGTATGATCAACCGTGTCGAAGGCGGCAGAAAGATCGAGGAGAATCAGCGCCTGTGGGAGATTGGAGTCCAGCCCCTCTCTAAGTGTATCCATAACGGATACCACCACCTTCTTGGTAGAATGCAGGGGGCGGAAACCAGCTTGAGAAGTGGCTAAGAACTTGCTAGTCTCAACAAAGGCACTCAAGGTTTTGGTGACGTGCCGCTCGAGGACCTTCACCAAGTAAGGGAGGAGGGAGATAGGGCGATAATTGGATAGTACTGTGGAATCTGCCCCAGGCTTTTTCAAGATGGGGACAATCGTAGCTGACTTATGCAAGGTGGGAACGATTCCCCTTCTTAAGGAGTCATTAGGAAAGGTCAGGGGAGGAAGAGGGCAAGTTTGAAAAATCTTACACATAATGTGGGCAGGGCAGACATCCACCGGGGATCCAGATTTTACAGTGGGGAGAATAGAGAGGAAGGTCTCTTCAGATAGCAGTGTGAGTTGATCAAGGTGACAGGTGTTGGGCGGTGGAGTGATGTCAGCAAAAGCAGGGGAGGGAGGTGAAATGTTGGATTTAATATCTGCAATTTTACTTATAAAGAAATCATTAAGGGAATCGCATAAGGGTTGAGAAGGGACTGGTTTAGCTGAAGTCCTGTCTGAGGTGGCCAGTTCAAACACGGTAGCGAAGATTTCCCTTTATTGGTTCTCCACCTGGAGGATCTTATCGGAGAAGTAGGAGGTCTTGGCCTTAAGGATAGCTCTCTTGTACTCCGCCGGTGGAGTGGCTGAAGGCGATGTGCTTGCTGGAGGAGAAGAAGGGGTCAAGCGTGTGGCCGGCGTAGTTGGTGGGGGTGTTCACCAGTTACTTGAGTCCAAGGTTGGCGAGGTTGTCCATCAGGGTAGTGGTGTTGTTGTCGTTGTTGTTCTCCAGGTGGAAGTTGAGGTCCCCTAGGAGGATGTAGTCGGAGGAGGCGAGGGCGTGCGGGCTGATGAAGTCTGCAATGGCTTTGCTGAATTGTGTGCGTGGTCCTGGGAGTCTGTAGATGAGAGTACCTTGGAGGGTGGTCTTGGGGTCGGTGTGTATCTGGAAGTGGAGGTGCTCAGCGGCAGTGAGGGTGTCGTCGGCGTTGGTCGTGATGTGGATGGTGTTCCTGTGGACGATGGCGATGTCTCCTCTGGTCTGGTTGACGCGGTCCTTCCGGGTGATCTTGTATCTGTCTGGGATGGCTATGGCAATGTCAGGTGCTGAGGAGGCGTTCATCCATGTTTCCGTGAGGAAGGCAACGTTTGGAGATGTTGGGTCGAGCAGGTTCCAGAGTTCGACGGAGTGTCTGTGGACAGAGCAGGTGTTGAGCAGGATGCACTTGAGGTGGTTGTTGCTGGTGCCTGGCCTTTCGGGTGCGGTGATGGTCCGGAGGCAGGTGAACTTGCAGGCTTGGCAGGTGAAGGGTCCATGGGTGCGTTTCGGTGTGGCTCGGTAGCAGGTGGGGTTCCGGTCGGGTTTGAGTGCGTTGAGGGTGGCGGCATTGTACCTCCGTTGTGTAGGCTGGCATCATTGAGGACCAGGGGTCCTGGCGCTGGGCGCGGTCCAGGCGCGGACGGGCGCGGACGGGCTTGCCTTTGGCCCGCCTTCGGCGCACAATCGGCGCGCCTGCTGCGCTTCCGTGCGGCGAACTCTATAAATGGCGAAGTGGGAGGGCGGAGCAGCTGGGAGGCGGGAGCGGGGTGGCCAATGGGTGGGATACAGAAAGAAAAGGGGGCGGGCCATAAGGGAGCAGCGGCGGAGAGCGGGGAGAGGGAGAAGCGGCGGTAAAACAATCACGGGTACACGGGGACAACAAAGTAGCAGGGGTACAGCTAAGAAAACAAGAGACTGGCAAAAACAGGGGCACAAGCTAATACAGAACGAAGAAACTGGCACAAGTTACTAACACAAGCAATCCAGGCGCTCAGCTGGAGCGAGGCAGCAGTGGAGGGGTCAGTGGTCCTTGCACTCACGGGGGGGGGGGAGCCGCCCGGTGCGTGGAGCGACCGGCTCTGCAGGCAGAGACAAAGGTCACAGCTCACCACCGTGCGGCGACCTCCATAAATGGCCAAGTGGGAGGGCAGAGCAGCTGGGAGGCGGGAGCGGGCTGGCCAATGGGTGGGATACAGAAAGAAAAGGGGGCGGGCCATAAGGGAGCAGCGGCGGAGAGCGGGGAGAGGGAGAAGCGGCAGTAAAACAATCATGGGTACACGGGGACAACAAAGTAGCAGGGGTACAGCTAAGAAAACAAGAGACTGACAAAAACAGGGGCACAAGCTAATACAGAACGAAGAAACTGGCACAAGTTACTAACACAAGCAATCCAGGCGCTCAGCTGGAGCGAGGCAGCAGTGGAGGGGTCAGTGGTCCTTGCACTCACGGGGGGGAGCCGCCCGGTGCGTGGAGCGACCGGCTCTGCAGGCAGAGACAAAGGTCACAGCTCACCACCGTGCGGCGACCTCCATAAATGGCCAAGTGGGAGGGCAGAGCAGCTGGGAGGCGGGAGCGGGCTGGCCAATGGGTGGGATACAGAAAGAAAAGGGGGCGGGCTGTAAGGGAGCAGCGGCAGGGAGGGGGAGAAGCGGCGGGAAAACAATCACGGGTACACGGGGACAACAGAGTAGCAGGGGTACAGCTAAGAAAACAAGAGACTGGCAAAAACAGGGGCACAAGCTAATACAGAACGAAGAAACTGGCACAAGTTACTAACACAAGCAATCCAGGCGCTCAGCTGGAGCGAGGCAGCAGCGGAGGGGTCAGGGGTCCTGGCACTCACGGGGGGGGGCGCGTGGTGTGTGGAGCGACCGGCCCTGCAGGCAGGGACAAAGGTCACAAATGCTAAAGGTTAAACAAATGCAATATGTCGTAAGGTCTCTTTATACATGCATCGTGACAAAGCACATGTACGCAGCGCCTGTAAATATTTTCCTCTCAGTAAGCCTATTGCATTTCGCAAACGAACACGCAATATAAGTGCAAGTGGGAATACAGTGCAGTAACGGACACAAACTCTAATGCTCGCTACTTTTGAATGCATCATCCCTAACAATTTATCATCATGAGTATCATTTTGCTTTCTGCCTCCAGGTTTCCAGATTCGTAATAGAATAGTGTACCAACATATTATCCTTGCAAACTGGAAGTGCTTCCATCTTGGTACATGTCTTCCGTTTGTAGCATAGCAACGTGTTTGTATAGCGCGTCATGCCGAAAGTGTCGCTTCTAAGCGATGTAAGTACCGGAAGTTACGATGACTCAATGTATGGCACTCTATACTTGTGCGTCCACTCTTCAATATATCTGTGCATCTGCACAAGTTCCTTTCTTTACACAAGACTGTCTTAATGTCTGCTGGTGAGTACTTCTAAGTACCAACGCACTAATAGTTAAATGACCTCACGTAGCACTCCCTGCTAGCTTCTAGGGACTACAGTGAGCTGGGCAGTTATGTTGACAGTTGAAAATAGGTTATTTTAATCAGAACGTGCACCTGGTATTATTCCCACTTAGACACTGAAGCCGATATGCCCTTTTCTGTACACACACTACTCCGCCTTATCGCCAGAATCTCTCCCCCCACTGATCTATGGAACTCCAACACACAGCAAGTGCCCCGTTCAATATATCGGCTACCATTTCCTCTGCAGCTATCTCGCAGGCGCCCGTCACCATATAGCCATTTCTGACAGAAATGCATTTATATTTAGGCAGGTTATTTCAGAAAAGAGGAAGTGTAGTGCTGATAATGCAAAAGTGTTGTTGCGCTAAAAATGGAACCTATCAAAAAGAAGATTAACCAGTGGTGCGCGCGCACCACAGAGGAGTGGGGCAAGGGAGCGTGGCAGCGAGGCAAACGTGTGCTACTGCACGTGCTAGCCACCAGTGGGAATGGGAAGAGCAAAGGCGGGACATGCGCCCGCCTTTGCCCAATTGCATGCAGTATTTTCGTACAAAAAACGCTAAAGCCAGTGGCGGGCGGTGAAAGCCTGCTCACATGCACGAGCGTGTGAGCAGCTTTCAGAACCCCAGATAAAAGGGCTCACGCTGCGCGACAGTGCCGCGCACTGCAACACAGGCGCAAACCTTAAAAATGGCACCTCAAAAGAGGTTCTCACTGACTGGTGCCAAGCAGCCCACAGCAGAGAAGTGGGTAAGATTTCTGCAGTCCAGGCACTGAGCTTTTGACAGCTTGACCCTTTCAGGTCAGGGAACTAACTCATGCTCTGCTAAATCATACTCAAATTGCTGATTATGGGGAAGCTTGGAGGAAACAGATCTTACTGAGGAGAATGTGGAGGTATCCTCAGAAGTTGTCTAGAAGAACAAAACCACAGCCCAGCCTCAGGAATAATGCAGAGCCCTTGCAGGAAAGACCCAAGCTAGACTGCACACACTGAGTAAATCGCCAGGCAAAGAAACCAGCTACTCAGCGCTATGGTGAGTGTCTGTTGCCTTCATCCGCTCACTAGTGCCCCACTTTTGCTGTGCCTCACAGTCGCTGGGAATTTGTCCTAGGGAGATGGGAACTCTGAAATTGAGACATGTAGCTATTTTCAGAGAGTCAGTTTGATGGTGCACCATATCCTCACAGGCCACAGGGTCCCAAAGTGTGGGGACATTGAACGATATTCCAATCGCTACCCCACCACAACGAACCAATAGAACTGTCTCCGTTCTCAAATGATTGCACCTCCTTACCCAGGGAGAATGTTGCATGGGCACCCTGTGACTACTGGCAGTCTGCCACTGAACTCCACTAAAAGGTATCCCCCATGACTCGACGTTGAGAGGTGCAATGGGCAGATCCTCCAGTCAATTTTGGGTGAGGGGCTACTGGTGGTCCTTTATGGCATTGCAGAAGAGGCATAGAAGACATTAGTGCTCATCCAGGAACTGAAGTTCCAGATATTGAATCTGAAAATTATGGACAGGAACTAGAGAGGATACTAACTTTCTACGTGTGAGTTACCATGGATGGTGGATATCGAACAATGATAATTAAGAATCGCCAGAACTACAAGTCCCAGGTTACAGTTAGCACTGCTAAGAGTCAGAATGGAGACTTTTGGAAATGGCCTCTAAAACAGATGGAGGAGGCCCAATAAAGCATTCAGAATATAGTACTATAACTTACCACAGTCTGCGATTCCTTGGAACAAATTTTGCCGATATCTTAAATGTGACAATGAGGGCATAGTACTGAGCTGTTAGAAAGAAGAAGTGTTTCTTTTTGAGAGAGAAATTACTAGTTAGACAATGATTTATTGCATGGGAATGATTATTGCACCGAGTTCTGAATCTCCAACCTCATATCACCTCCAAGCTCAGTTTTTGGTCCATCACTGGAAGATCAGAGGTAAAAGCATCTAACTGAAACAGGTGGTGCCTAGTAACCACCACACCAGTTCCCACACCATCGCAGCCCGGAGAGAGGGTTAGCGTGTGATAACATTTTCTGCACATGGTTATCTAGTTTGTTTCTGGTTAGATGGCATTGCCATGTTCAATACATTGTAGATGTTGCATTTTTGGGTGTTTGCTTGAGGGCTTTTACCAATTGTTAACTAATTTCTTTGGGTGGTAACCTGTCCTTTGCAAGCGGAAAAAGCCCTGGTATTGATGCTTATGTGGCATATTTGAATTGTATTAGTGCTTGTGAAATTTTTTTGCTCTGGTGGTTGTTTGTTTATGGTGAATCTTGTTGTTGAACCCTTTTGGGTGCATGTGATAGCAAATATATGTACCATTTCTGTTCGGTTTCATAGGTATGTGCAGTGCCCTATCTAATATGCACAGATTGATTTTTATATGTATTATATCATGGTGGTGAGCATTTGTGGGTCATCCTGTTTGATTTATTCTACACAAACCTAGGCCCTAATATATAAGATTTTGTTATAGGGCAGTGCAGTAAGTCAGCTTGCTGCGCTGCCCCACACAAAAGTGAAGGGGCAGGATTGCATCGTATTTATGCGAATGGTGCATTCCTGCCCTTTCTCTCTGAGCTGGTACCATTTTGGCATCCTAGCGCTAAAGTAGGCACCCTTGCATCATGGTACAAGGGTGCCTCCATTGCATGCAGGATTAGTTTTGTGTAGGAAGGGGCACATTCCTGCACAGAAACAATCCTAAGAGGAGTTTTCCTCTTTCTATGTGAGCTGCAGGATGCAGGAGAAATAAAGATATTGTTACGCATCACCTCAGGAAGTGTAAGGTTTTGGTGCTTTCCCATGTTTCCATGATTTTGTATTTGTAGGGCAGTGTCAAAATCCATGTGTGTTGCATGGAAACACCCATGGAAAGCCTCTGGAGTGCAAAGTAAGGCAACAACAAAAGAGGAGATGTCCGGTCCAAAGAGAAAATATCTGTGTGTCCTGTACTGGATACTAGAGAAAATTAGGAATCATACAGCAACCAAGAGAGGTAACACCTGGCTGAGAAACTCCCATCAGCCCACCCTTCTGGCAGAGCATCATCATGTGGGATTTAGCTAGTGGATACAAACCTCGCCCATTCCATCAGTTGATGGTGCGGAGATGGATATCCAAGGTAAGCTCTACCCAAGGTGTTTCTCAAATGGTGCTGATGAGGTGCAGTGCTGTGGTGTGAACATGTGAGTGAAAATTTAAAAATGACTACTAGGAAAAAAATTAAGTTTAATCAGGATTGTCCAAGTGTCAAGATTAAAATAACGCCTAATAGTCCTAAATTATAACTAAACAATGGCGCTGTGCAGGAAGGTCCTTCCTGCACAGCGCCATTGTTTAGTTTTAATTTTCACTCACATTTTCACAGCACTGCACCTCATCAGCACCATTTGAGAAACACCTTGGGTAGAGCTTACCTTGGATATCCATCTCCGCACCATCAACTGATGGATGCTCTGCCAGAAGGGGTATTGAGATGTCAGGGTCGGTAAACTAATCCCCTTAGACCTCCATTTTTACTCTTCTTCTTTTCAGTGCAAAGTAGGGCAACACAGCGAGTTGTACCTTATCGCCTTAATCCCGATTTATGAGGCCACTTAAAGCCACGCAGTGTGGCTTTGTGTTGCTTCATAAATGTGATTCAGGGCCCTGCGTCAAGCATGTACAATTTTACGTGGGGCAAAAGTGATGCAAGGCTCTCATAAATAACCCTCCTAAGTCGTAAAGAAATATTACGCTACGCATGTTTCATTAAAAAACAAAATCAAAGAAGGCCAGACCCAGTAATATAGAGCATAACGTGTGCATTACTTGTGTGACTTCTTGAACACTGGGTTACAGCATAATGTATATACATTTACAATAAATAAATGGGATAAAAGTTAGAACAGCAACCGCAGCTGGTGACATGAGCAGGACCTATGCAGCTTTTTAATAGTGTTTCTATCTTCCCTCCCCATCCACTGAAATACTCTTTCCAAACTCTCTCATCCTTCCTCATACTTTATCCTTATCTCTCCTCTCATCCCTAACAACCTCCAACTCTGTAAATAGTAGCCAAATCCGTCTTTTTAAATGTGTTATCTTCCAGGCTGCTCCTGGTTAAGAAAAAGCAGGCTTCAGTCAGCACAGGGCGTTGGCTGTACCCAGTTGCAGCTGGCATGGCTCGCGGGTCGGAGGGCGGATGCATGGAGGGTGCGGGGTGGAGTCACTCGGGAGGGAGCATAATAAAAAAACTTTTTTTAAAAAATTACCTTGAGGGTGGGTCCCGCTTCTTCTCTGCTCCTGCTCTCCTGCCTCCGACTCAGACAGGAACAGGAAGCAGGCAACCAGGCTCTTTCCTCTAAGCCAATCACAACACTGCAATGCAGCGTTGTGATTGGTCTGTGCGCCGTGATACAGTGTTCAGCCAGGGGCTGTAGGGGTAGGTATGTTCTCCATGCAGGCTGTAATTCAGCCTGCATGGAGAAGGGGAATGTGCGCATGACTGGTTTGGGCGGCCTGAGAGGGCCAACCAAACAATCATTGCGCACCTGGGAGTGGGCAAACCACTCCTCCCCTGCCGTGCTGTTAGCAGAGCAGCCCCGCCCACCCGCAAAGGAAATATAAAATGGCACTAACTAAAAGTTTGTTCCATTTTATGTTCTTGCGTCTGGCTCTGCAAGGAAGTAGTGGGGCGATGCTCCTCTGCCATAGCAGAGGAGCCACTACTGGCTGAACCCACGTGGAATTGAAAGTTCCTGTCTACTTGTCACTTACTTGTTTAGGATGATAGTGGTAAGAGGCTGCCAGGTGCCTAAAGATGCAAGGAATGTTTTATTATGTTTTTCTTCAGAGAGGAACCGTCTCATACCAGGTGAACTCAGATGAAGACAAATGATTTAGGATTATATAAAGATACAATATGAAAAGATTTTTACAACACTTTAAATGGTAAATACTCTGCTGGACGCATAACAAAACTTTAGCTCTAATTTCCTAAAAGTAAGTGTCAAACCCCTCTAATGTACGTTTTTATCACATGCCTAGAGGTCTCTTTTGCCTACCTGGAGGACGCAAGCCACGAAACACCACACGCAGCCTCTGCCCCTGGGTCCAGGAACGCTGTAGGTCTCGCCGCCGCCATCACCATCTCACGGCGGCTGGAGACTACAGCTCCCAGCGGGCTTTGCGGGCACTTCCGGTTTCCCGCTGCCTGCGCGCCCGGAGGCGCTACAAAGGCGGGTCAGCCCCTCGGTGGAGCGGGGGTCTCTTTTGCCTACCTGGAGGACGCAAGCCACGAAACACCACACGCAGCCTCTGCCCCTGGGTCCAGGAACGCTGTAGGTCTCGCCGCCGCCATCACCATCTCACGGCGGCTGGAGACTTCAGCTCCCAGCGGGCTTTGCGTGCACTTCCGGTTTCCCGCTGCCTGCGCGCCCGGAGGCGCTACAAAGGCGGGTCAGCCCCTCCGCATCGCGGGACGCGCGCGGGTGACGCCGGGCTGAGCCCGGGCAGAGGGCGGGCCGTCTGTGGCCGTCCGGGGCTGTCAAGGCTGGGCTGGGCCACGTCCCTTTCCTTTCCATCAGCAGTGAGTACATACGCCCGGTGTGAGTCCCCGTCCTGTTCTCCGCAATTATGTCTACCCGCTCTGGAAAGCTTCTTAGGAGTGAAGGCGAAAGGGGGTCAAATGCCGCGAGCCCTGTTATAGGAACTATGGACCGCTTCATCACCAGGGTGGCGGCGGTGATTGAAAAGGAGATTGCCATGTCTGAGCGGCGTTTATCTGAGGTATACCTCCCCTCAAGACGTTCATCCTTGGGGGTTGCCGCCCAGTCGCTTACACCGGCCAGTGTCCGGGTTCAATCTGTTTCCCCGCCTAGTGTGCCTGGTTTTTTCACAGACCCCCCCCAGTTGGCTGGTATAGAGCAAAATATAGATAGGCTGGAAAATCTGGCCGCACTTCTCCCTATAGCTACTGGGGAAGATGGTGGCCTTAGTAAACTGTCCACACCATCATCACCTAATTTTCCAAATGAAGCCACCAGTGATCCTCTGCCTCCAAAACCGCTCACTCCCTCCATAGTTATATCAGAAGGGGAGTCAGTTAGGGTTTCCCCCAACTTCCAAACTCCCGATGCCAGGCAAGAGAATAGGCCCTAAAGTAAAAAGTCACGAAAACGCAAAAAGGGTAGGCTAGTGAGACAGGCCGCTCTTTACCAAAGAGTAAGAAAGCCTTCTGGTTCTGGTATGAGAAACATAAGGGGTAGGCCTATAGTGAATGAAGCTGACACAGAAGGGGATGTTCTGGTCTCTCCCAAGGGGCTACACCCAGACGCTAACACTGTCAAGGTCTCAAAGCTCTCTGATTCTGTAACAGTTGAAAATATCTTCGACAAGGTATATAGTCTCTTGAAACCGCTACTAACACAGGTCAAGGGTCTTGGGGAGAGGATAGATAAATTAGAGCAATCAACCCTTGACGGGTTTCACTCACTCAAAACCACATTTAAACAAATAACCAGAGTGAGTGAAAATAAGGACTTGGGCGCAAAGGGGAATGAACCACCATCTCAGAGAGACCCTAAGCCCCCAATATGTCTAAACAAAGTTGTTTCTAATAGTCCAGTAATCCCAGCTCTTAAATCTCCTCCCCGTCCCAAAGCAGGACCAAAACACAAGGGGCTACCAACACACATAGAGCCTGACATAAATAAGCCTAAGCCTCTTCCACAAAAGCAGCCACAGATAGCTAGTGGCAAAACGGAAGACCCCCAAAAACTAGGCGCACGCAACAAATCTAACGGGTTAGCGACAGGGAAAGCCCCTAGATCTGCATCCCAACTTACTGCCCCATCTACCACCTTACCGGTCCCCAGTAATCCAGTACGGCGGATCCCTCCAGTAAACCTCCCACCAGACTGTCAACCTTTTGTTGCTGTCATGGTTAATGTGCCCCCTTTAAAGGAAGGACAGTTGGAAAACCACCAATCACTCAAGAACAAGTGTATCCATTGGCTGAAGGCAAACAAGCCAATCCCGTTGGGTGTGGATGGTATCATCCTAAGTGTCCGTAGAGTGGGGTGGGTAGGGCAAGGAAAAAAACTCAGGAGGGGGATTGTATAATTATAAATTTTCAAGACCCAAGAGTAGTGCCTTCGATTTGTACTCCTATTAAAAGTATGGGTGTTCCGGGGGTTAAAGTGGTAGATCTTTCTTATTTTTACCCCAGGCAAATTGTTAGCCCAACTGGAGGAAGTTTAAGTTCCCCTGTTTTTGGTCAAAACTGGGCTGGGGCAACGGGGGGTACAAGGGAGAACCAATTGTGGGCACCAGGGCCTTACTGACTGGAAATCGGGAGTAGAGTAGAGCCAGCAGGAGTATTACCCACCCAAACAAACCTTGCTAGTGGGATAGGAGTCTCTATAGCTACCCCCCAAGATCCCTGCTCCCCTCAGATACCTTCGAGGAGGACCATAGATAGGGGCATTCTAGCGCCCAGCGACACTTCAGCTGTGACGGACCTAGTCTTTAAGGTTTTCAGCTGGAATGTCGCAGGGATTGCAAGGAAACTGGCCCTACTGGATTTTACTGCTTGGGTTGATGAGCACTCCCTGTGCCTTTTCCAAGAGACATGGAGCTTGGTGCCGGTCCATAGGGTGGGATTTTCTTCCTATTCCTCCCCTGCGCAAGTCTCGGAAACAGGGAGAGGGCGACCTTCGGGTGGCCTCCTCATCTGGGTCGCAGCCTCTTTAGACTGCAGAGTAGTGGAGTTTCCCACAGGTTCCCCGGACATACAAAACATCACCCTAATAGATCTAAGGGGAAGAATTGTCTTAAATGTTTATAATGTTTATGCCCGGGGAACCAAGGGCGGGAGAAAGTCTCCTGTAATATCTCTCCTTGAGACCTTGCTAAAAAATACCCCTTATAAGACGCGTACATTGGTTGCGGGCGATATGAACTGTACGTTCGAGCCCTTGGGCTAGGACGTCTCCCTCGACCAAGACGAGGAGGACACCAGGTTGGGGATCCCGCTTCTGGAAATCCCACCGATTAGAAGGTGGACAGAAGTGGCGCTCCAGATATACTCCCTGAGCCTCGAATTCAACTTAAGGGCAGCAAATGGGAGGACATCCTCGGATAGGGGGGTGCCCACACGTACAATAGACCAGGACACACCTCTAGGTTAGATTATTTCCTAATAGATGTATACCTATGGTCTTATGTAAGGGACATGCAGGTGGTCCCCACGACCGAAAGTGACCACAACTCACTCTCTTTAAGCATGGACCAGTGGTGGCGCCCCTTAAGGAAGGACAACATTAACCCGGTAGCCGCACCCCCGGATGAGTCTGAAGTCTCCCCTTGTGGCAGGCGAATAAAATGGGCTAAATTGGTTCTCTCCGAGGCAAAGGTATGGGAAATTCAAACCCTCTTAAATCATGCGGCAACAACCCTCGGAACCTCCCTAGAAGGGGTGGGTAGAGTGAGTGGGCTTTTTGTCTCCTTGGTAGAAGCCTTAACTAACGTGTTTACCTCACACCCCAGCAAGTCGGGCAACAAAGAATTTAAAAAACCAGTCGATGGTTGGTATACCCAAACATGTAGGGCCCACAAGGCAAAGTTAGTTGAGGCAGTTAAGCACAAATCCCGAAGTGTGATACAGGAAGCAAGGAAGGCCTATAATAAGTCCCTTAAATTTGCTAGGAGGGAGTGGGAAGACAAATTCTGGGAAGACCTGCTCCAGGCTAGTAAAGTTAGGGATTCAAGGGCCTTTTGGAATCTCATAGGCACACGGAATAAACCTGATGCATCTTTGAGACCCTGCAACATTCCGCCTCAAAACTGGGTAAAACACTTCGGGTCCCTATACCTCCCTCCAGATGGGGAACTGAATGTTGGGGCGGACCTTACACTAGCAATTGAACCTCACGCCTATGATCTCTTCACTCCCTTAGAGATTGAGGGGGTTATAGGGTGGGTAGCGCCTCGTAAGGCAGCGGGTCCAGACGGCCTTCCGGGGGACCTTATTAGAGCATCCCCAGCGGAATCGGGAAGGGTCATAGCCGCTCTCCTAAACGACATCATGATGGGAGGGGCAGTGCCAGAATCCTGGAAAGGGGCGGTGGTGGTCCTGATTTACAAAAAAGGGTGCAGGGAAACACCGGGGAACTACCGCCCCATAAGCCTGATAGACTCCACCCAAAAGATAGCTGGTAAAGCTATCCTTGGTAGGATCCTCCATTGGGTGGAGGAGAATAAAATCCTATCAGACTTTCAGGCAGGTTTTCGGGCTGGTATGGGGACAATAGAGCAGGTGTTTAGGTTGGCACTACTGGGGTGGAAGGTGGTGGAACTAGGCAAGGGTAGTCTTTACTTGGCCTTTATAGACCTGAAGACTGCCTTTGACCTAGTCCCCCGGGAAGAGCTTTGGAGGGTGCTTTATGAGTTGGGATTATCCCCTTACATCTTGTCCCTTCTCATTAGCCTGCATGCCCATACCTTTGCACAGGTCCGTTGGGGTAAAAACGGAGAGCTCACCGAGAAGATACCAGTGTCCAGGGGAGTAAGACAGGGCTGCGTCTTGGCACCCACCCTATTTTCATTATATGTGAACGGGGTGGTAAAACATCTACAACAAGAACCAGCCGACGCACCCTGTCTCGGAGGAGTCCGTATCCCCACCCTGCTTTTTGCGGATGACACGCTTTTGATCTCGAAGATCCCTCAAGGCCTGCAGAAATTGCTAACGCGCTTCCAGGAGTTTTGTGCTGCAAAAGGTTTAACAATAAATGTGGACAAAACAAAATACCTAGTCCTAAATCCACCTAGGAAACTGGGCCGCCCCCCTACACTTAACTCGGTTGCCTTAGAGAAAGTAGCCAAATTCGACTACCTCGGTATTCGGATTACAGATAGGATGTCTTGGGCAAATCACATCGACAAAATGGTCCTCAATCATAGGAGAGTAGGAGGAGCTCTCATGAGGGAGTTCCGGGCCTCACCTAGGAGATCACTTACCCCAGTAATCGATATCTACAAGGCCAAAGGAGTGACATCAGCCTTGTATGGGGCAGAACTGTGGGGCCACTGCCGTTTGGACGCCCTAGTGACAGCGGAGAGCAAGCTACTGAAATCCATTATCTCTATTCCACTGAGCACACCATCTGTACCAGTGTTGTTGGACACGGGCTGTAAAAGCATCAAAGATCAGGCCCAGCTTCGCCCGCTCCTGCTATGGACACGAATGTGGAGGGGTGAAGAACTTAAATCTTAAGCTGATGGCCTGGGGGAAATAATGAGTCTGGGGGGTTGGGCTAAGATAAGATGGTTAAGAGAAACTAAAAAGCTTCTGGAGAAGATTGGACTAGGGGACTGTTGGTCATCACGTTCAGCCCCTCCAAAAGAAGTTGTCAAGGCGCTTTTCTGGAAATGGACTGCGGAGCGCCTAATTACAAACTCAAACCACTGCAAGTCCACTGTCGCCTTCTTACAAATCAAAGACATTGTGGCCTTCGAACCCTACCTGGACCTGATCACCCTCCCCTTTGACCGAGCCCTTTATTTTAAATTTAGAGTTGGATCCCTCCCGCTAGGCGCTGTGGTATCGAATTGGACATCAGCGGCCCGTACTTCTCCCAACTGTGCATGTTGCCCGAGTAGGAATGAGTCCATCGCGCATGTTCTATTTGAATGCCCGGACTATGCAAGGCCTAGGAGTTTTTGGTTGAAACCTCTTTGCCGAAATATGGGTACACGTAGCCACCTAGTAGCCCTGCGTATCTTAACTACGGACACTTCCCCCCCTATTGTGTGTGGAACAGCAACATTTTTAAAGCAGTTTTGGCTTATTCAATGTAAGAGATTGTCAGTAGCTGTTTAATTCCTTTTTTAGCTAATTTATTAACGGGCATTTCATGTCCTTTTATCTTTTTAATGAGTTTTGCACTGACTTCTTATAGCAATGTTTTTTTGTATACTGTAATGATTGTATTGTAAATGTGCTTATAAGATATCTTGCATATCGAATAAAAGCTTATGACTGACTGACTGACATTTATGATTATATAGTAGAGCAGCTTTGGACCACATACTGAGTGAAATAAAACCCAGAACAAGGATGAAAATGAGTTATCAGCATCAAAAACTTTATTTCGATCACTTGGATCACAAAGTACAACACAAATATCGCAGATGCATTAAAAAAATTATAAAAGTTTATATAGCATACTTTAAAATTCAATAACAAAGCAGCTATTATATAATAGAAGGTCCCTAGACAAATTTAAAATATAAGCCAAAAGAGCTAAAAAGGAATGCATCATAATAGCAGCATGCGGAAAGGGGACTCCACGATGATCAGCAGCATGGCATACGTTTCTATAAGCCATTACAGTAACAGTAGCCATCCATGACATTTTAGAATATAAAATGTATGCTAGTTCCAGTAAGGGGAGAACCAGTGGCGGCTCCTTCGCTAAGGCAGAGGAGCGTCGCCCACTGAATCGCAGCAGCGAAGTAAAGGAAACATAAAATGATAATAACTTGCTTTATTATCATTTTATATTTCCTTATCCTGCAGGTTTGCGTTTGGGGTGGGGCTGCTCCAACGACAGTGGAGCAGGGAGGAGTGGTTTGCCCACTCCTGAGTGCACATGACTGTTTTATGGCCCTCTCGGGCCACGGCACTCAGACCAATCACAACGCTGCATTGCAGCGTTGTGATTGGCTATCAGGAGTCTTAGAGCCAGGTGCTTCCTGCTGCATCCTGCTCTGGAACCAAAGTTAGGAAGAAGAGGACGGAGGCGAGGCAGTGGCTGGTCGGCCGGCCGACACAGGTGTTTTTTTCTTTTTTACTTTTTTCGTAGCAGCTCTCGTAAAAATGGTGAAACCATCCCCCTTCCTTCAGCTCCTCGTGAAATCTCTTTCCATCCATCCATTCTCTCTCCCCTACTCTTGTCTCTCCTCTCCCTCTGCGATTTATAATTTTTCGCTTTGGCTTCCCCCTTCCTTCCCGCCCTCTATTCAAGCTTCCCTGTGACGGCTGCAATTAATCTCGGGGAGATGGGGAAAGTGACAGGGGCACCAGGAGTGGATCTAAGCTTTCAAAACTGGCCTCCAAATGTTCTAGCCCAAGGGAGGAATACCCTGTGGAATAAAAGGCCTGTCCAGCCCTGATGGTTACAAGCATATTGAAGAAAAATATTCTCTAAATAAAAAATACCTATTTTTGCAGCAATGAGATCATGGTGACACCAACTTTAATACAGCCTCCTTCACAAAAATATAGTGAACGTTGTGTGAAAGAGTAGTCAAGTACATTAAAACACTAACCTTTTTGTAGACTTATCTGTTCTGTATAGCAGCATCTCTCTCCCTAGATGAAGTTTACTATTTCAGGAAAATCCAAACGGTCTTCTATTCTACAAGAACAAGAGAAACTGGAACACAAGTTAGCCAAATAGGAAGCAATATCCACCAGATTTGATGCAGAGGTGGTATACCGAATCAAAACAAGCTTAAAACATCATAGGCTACAGTATAACAAGGAGTGGCTGATTAAAATAAATATAAACAAACCCTAAGTGTAAAAAAGTGAAAAAGCTGATTGAAAAGTTTTTCACTTAAACTGCAGGAATTACAAAAGATACCAATTGCAAAAATGTTTTAATAAAATCCTAACTCGTGATTTTAATGGAATGTGCACATTATTTTTTTAAGAGGGGCACAGATATACATGAAAGTGTAAAGTGTTTTTTAAAAATATTTCCCTTAATTAAAATCATAACTTTTTAATGAAAAGTGGTGCATATAGCAGTGTTCCTTCGACAAGACTCCAAGGAAATGGAGCAGACATGTAAGTTACGTACGAGTATCCGTCCAAAAGCTGTGAATTAGTGAGTTTGACTGAAGATACATTTTCAACAAGAGTAAAAAACTTAACGAAATCAAAATGTAAAGCATGATTGAAGAAACACATTTGAAAACAAGGCATATGGGTGAATGCTACGAAGAGCAGACTATGGGGCATATTTACTAGCCCCTATAACCACCATAACCTCACTTTCAGTGACGTTGTGATGGCGATAGGGGCCTAGCAATATTTACAAGGCTGCGTGGCTTAATGCTACCTTGTAAATAAGGCCCCCTTTCACGCTATGCTTAGCGTGAAAGGGGAAGGCAATGGGTGTTGTTGTGGGCGTTCAACCACAACACCTATTGATTCTGACGCTGCCCCCTATTTACAAGGGAGGTGAAAATAGGAGGCAGGACCAGAATTAAGACCAAGGAAAACCTGGTCTTACCCTGGCGCAACTAGGGAAAATGGTTCCTTTCTCCTTGTTTTTGCAGTTTTCATGTGTGCTGCGTTGTACAGCACACATGAAAACAGCAAAAGGCCAATGAATGTTTATGTACAGGAAGGTCCCCTTTCCTGCACATAAACAATGCATCAAGCATCACACATAGAAGTTACAAAACGGCATCTAAAGATTGTTTATGTGCAGGAATGGGGACATTCCGGCACTTAAACAATCTTCCCCTACACGCAGACACCCTTGCACTATGGTGCAAGGGTGCCTGCATTGGCTCTAGGCTACTAAGTGTAGCGCCAGCGCAGAGGGAAACGCAGGGCTACACCATATATTTGTAAATATGGTGCAGCCCTGTGTTTCTGAAGTGGCGGAGTGAGGGGTTAAGCAAGGAAGGCTAACGCCTCACTCCGCCACTTCCCTTGCAAATATGCCTCTCTAAGGGGCATATTATCAAGGGGGTTTATCTACGCTTTTTTGGCTTTAAAAGTCAAGAAAGCGGAGATAAAATTATCTCCCTATTACCTAGCTGTCGCTAACACCAGTTAGCGACAGCTAGTAGGAGAGAACGACCATCTTGGGCCCCGCTTTACATGTCAGTGATATTTATCACTAATGACATGCAAAGTGGGCGTGCCAGCTAACATCGCTATCTCCTATTACCAACTTTTGGAGATATTCGCGCTAAGCGCGGATATCTCCAAAAGCTAACACCTGTCCCAGAGCAGTTCTTAGCCATGTTATCCAATGGTAGGTGGATAACATGGCTAAGAGCATTAGCTCGGTAATGCATGAATATCGCTGACTTTTCAACGATATTCATGCATTTCGGACAACTTTTATCGCTTAGGAGATAAACCTTGATAATAGCAAGGTTCATAAGCGATAAAAATCGCCGCAGCTCGGCGATAAAAATATCGCCGCTAAACCAATTATCGCTAGTTGTTGGTAATATACCCCCAAGTCTTTTCTTGAACCACAAAATGTGGTTTTGTATAAAGAAATATCAGGAGGATGTAGAAAGCTCCAAGTAGATATTTTGTGAGTTTGGCTGAGGCTGCAAGCTTGATGAGTTCAATACTGAAACCAAACTCAATTAGAAAGACATTTGGAAAACACATTTGACGAAGGTGAGCATAGATGTGAACGATAACAGGAGCAGGAAAGTAATATTTTAAAAAAAGTGGTTTATTGGGTAGCCAACTTGTAACTTCGATCAATAGCAAGAATTTGGTTGAGTTTAATTGCAAAAGAGAAAGCATATCTCAAATTCAATTCGGAAACGCACCCAAAGAAATTGTGAGTAATGGTGAATGAGAAGAAGAGCAGAAAAGCGATTTTGTTGGAAAAAGAAGTGGTTTTGTGGACATTGAGCTTGTGACATATGGCAAAGTTGTGAACATAGAATTAAGACTTTAGAGAAACTAATACGTTTTACTATTTTTTTAAAGGTGAAACATTAAAAAAAACAAGAGGAATACTGACATGCCACTTTGAAACTCTGATAACCGTTACGTAATGCCCACCTTTGGAAACCCAAGTTGGCAGCAACAGAACTGGCAATGGCTGCAAAGCAAGTGAATCCAGGAATTAACAATCATTCAAACAAAAGACGTGTGGGATCCTTCATAGAGAGGGAATAAGAGATCTAAACTGAAAACAGAACACAGAATCTTTGTAAATCAAACGAGTACTGAATATTGATGGATTGATGCAACTTTGGAGGAATGTGTTATACCGCTAAAGTATTTTCAGCCAAAATACCAGGTAAGTCCTTCCTGCTACTAGGTCAGTTGCATGTCTTTCTAAAGGTCAGGAAAAGGGTAGCTAAAAAGTATTCACTATCAATGAGTTTGAAAATGTCAAGAGGGCATTTGGGCAGCATTCATTTTAAAGTAGGTGCTTCAAACTTCATTATATTAGTTCACTTTTTGAACTAATAGTTTGTGGTCATGCAAGTAAACAATGCACAAAACACACATTAAAGCTTAATGTAGTAAACCATAAACAAATACATGTAATCAGTTATTTAGAAAAACATAGCAAAATGTTAGATAGCTTAGATAGATAAGAACTACAGACTCATCTCTATGCTCCCCTTCCCGGACAAAGTCATTGAGAAAGCCATCAATGCCCAACTCTCCGAATTCATTGAAACAAACAACATCCTGGACCTCTCCCAGTCGGGCTTCAGAAGCAGCCACAGTACTGAGACTGCTCTCTTTGCTACCACAGACGACATTCACACCCTCTTTGACTGAGGTGACACTCCTGCCCTCATTCTCCTAGACCTCTCAGCCACTCCAACACTGTTCCTACCACATCCTCTGTGTAAGACTCAACAATGCTGGCATCTGCGAAAAAAAACCTAGAATGGATCTGCTCCTGCTTCACCAGCTGAATGAAGAGTCATACCTCCGCCGTTCAACTCAGAACCTACAGAGATCAGCTGTGGAGTCTGACCCCAGTCCTTGACCCTTGGAAGTGGGCTTAAGGTGTTCTGCCAGCCTCTCAATCACCCCACTCAACCAACAACCTAATTTCTCACAGACACCACCAATAATGTTGTGGGGAGTGCAGAGAGTGCAGCAACCCCACCAGAGATTGCCTCCAAAAGCTAGCCTTAAGTCTCCCAGCAAGTTAAATATATAACCCTGCGAGAGGCGTTTCTGGTCTAAAGCTCTCCCTAAGGGCAGATTTCAATATTGGTGGGACCGATAGTGTTGTGCCATAGGTGTCATCAGGTGGTCGGTCGGATCACTTTCCCTACAATGGAGGCGGTGTCTTCTTAGGCACCGCAGTAAGAATTACAATCCACATTTCCGCCAGCCATTTCACATCAGTTCCTCCGACGTGAGGAGGTTGGCGGAAAGACTTTATTAGGGCCCCTAGCAGAGCCCCGTCCCCCCTGGCCTTCCGCTATGGGCACTGGGGGGCACCTGTGGTACCACCTAAACAGCCCTGCATCGTGTAGTAGGCACCTCATGGTGCCTGCCACATGGTGCAGGGATGATTAAAAACATGCTTCTTTCCATTGGGGCTTGTGCTTCGGCCCTTTTCCGGGACGCAGAACAAGCCTCAATGCAAGGAGGCATGTTTTCAACCACCTCCATGGTGGTTTAATCCTAATTTGGCGGTCAGGACCGTCGACTACTTGTCGGCCTGTCCCTTTTCCGCAAGGATGCCCGTTGGATTCTCGTCCGCCCGGCAACGTAATTGGCCCCCGTGTCTCTACTTGGGTGTATGGGCTTGGGAGTGCTGGGATTCCCTATTTGTTGGTCCTATGACTGTAGTAGTAAGCAAATAAAAATAATAAATAAAGACTGTCCAGCATATGTTTTTCAACACAATGCTTCATTGACAATGCTGATGGTTAATAATGCATGATTTTCCCTTATAATGAATGCAATTAACCTTTTGGTACTCCCTCATTGACTTCAAGGGTGAGTTATAACATGTATTATACACTGGGATGGCCCCATTGATTTCAACGGTCTTGTAATGGTCAATTATAATACATTTCTGCTTTTACTAACCCAATGACATCCCAACAAGGCCAATAGGCCTGTCTTATTAATAATGACACCCCTTTATATTGTGATAATGTTTCTGATACAGGTTGGGGTATTGCAGTTATATGATTTAGGACCCACTAGGGTGTAACATGATGCAAGGGTGTCACCAAAGGTATTTTCATCTTCCTGATTGTTTATATTTGTAATTTAATGTGTAGTATTTATCACTGTGTGTATAATAACAGTACTTTTCCATTATAAAAAATAAATTAGTGTTGTTGCATGCAGGTGTGCCGGAGTTACTAGCTCACACCACTTTCCCTAATTTGGCCTTGGACTGCTTTGTTTCCTTACCCTGACAGAGTCAAATGCTACACTGGGCTTCTTGTTTCCCAGTTAAAAATAATTGCAGACTAGTGAAGAACTCACTTCCTTTGTAACTAATAACCCTATTTCCTACAAACATGAACTCTTATGCAACAATAGTATCAAGGTACATTCTCTATTTTCAACACATTTGTACCAGGCTGTAATTCCCCTTCTTGCGTATGATTCAAACATTAGTGGTTCACAAATGTAGAAAGTGCAGTCTAAGTTCTGCTAAATACATGTCCGTAATGAAAACAACCACAATACCCATCATGGAATGACCTTGAATAGAATTTGGAAAAGAGCATCATTAAATTGAATAGGCAACAGCAATTACATCCCTCATCCATCTTGTTAAGGTAGACAATGCAGATTTGCAACCTCTCTTAGCTGATCCAAAATTGACAAAAAGAATCTTATTTCCTGACGCCTGTTGTCCTTGATAAGTACTCTTAGAAATGGGGTTTCTGGATGGCTAGTGTATGCGCTGAAGCCAGGCAGAACCCACCACTCTAATCAGGGCAAGGAAGTTACACACTGAAGATAACCCATGCTCACCCCCTTGGTAGCTGGGCAGAACAGTCAGGCTTATCCCAGAGACAATGTGTAAAGCGTTTGTACAACACACTCACACAGCAGTGACACTCTAGGCACACCACAGAGGTGAATCCACACAAGGTTATATAAAAATATTCTTTGTATTATCCATAAAGGCACATTAGAGCACAATCACATATATTACTGTGCCAGTAGGCATGTGTCATGACTTCACAGGTATTACATAAACCTACTTTGCCAATTGGGCAATTGTCATAAACGAACATGTAGTGCAATGAGTAACTACTCCTAATTTGCACAGGTTACCAAACCACCATCATTATACATATGACAGCACCTTCCTGAAATAACGATCAGGATCCTGATACTATAAGTCCAAAGAAAACTACATATGCCATATCAGGGCCCAATACACCCACATAACCCGTTATGCAGTACTTCTCCACACAGCGTTGACCACAGAAGCCACCGGGTCTCCCTTATGGGAAATGCATTCCTGTCATGGAGGTTCCTTCCTCCTCCAGGACTCGGCAGCTGTTCTGACATGGCTTTTGGCTCTATTTCGGAGTGATGATGACTTTAAGCTTGCTAACATCTATAATCTGTATTCTTACCTTGTGTTGGCCCTTTTAAGCCCTTTCTTCCAGACCTAGAAGAGGATAGCTGCTTTATATGATGATAGATCCCTTATTCTTGACTCTAATCCATCTATTGCCTATTGGCTTTGACATAATTATGTGTCCTTTCATCATCCTGCCTATAGTAGAGGGTGGATCCTGTAGTCCTGACTTTATATTACATATTGGTATGGTTTGTGTAGGTACTCTGACAGAGTTAAGTGTTATTTCATCCTTCTCAGGCCTACAAGGCCCAGAACTAGAGAGACTCCATTTTGCTTTCTGCCCCTGCAGAACTGAGATGCTTGCAGGGTAAAGGTAATGTTTTAGTTTTGAGCTGTTGTCTGCTAGGGGAAAACCAGCCAGGACTGGTTCTTATCGGAAGAATGTGTTTGTCTCTTGGGCCCAGACGTAACATGCAGATGGCCACTGCGGTTGCGTGGAGAGCTCTGGAGCTAGCACAGGAATTCGGTGGGAGACAGCCCTCTGTTGGAAATTTCCATGAGGGGAGAGGATTCCATATTAGCGAATTGCAGGAGAGGAGGGGTGTCAGTTTGGTTCTTGAAGAGAGAGGAGTAGAATGGTTGCTGGAGCTGAAGAGTATAGTTCAGTTCAATTGGTTTTCTGGAATGGAGAGAGAAGGCAGATAATTGCTGAAGCTGGAGAGAGCAGTCATATGAACAAAGTTGGAACTATCAGCTGGAGATGCCAGTTTATCAGAAGGCATTAAAGCAGTTACCAGTCAGATGAAGGAGCTGAAGCTGCCAGCTGGAGCAGTTGAGCCAGAGGAGTGAAGCTGTGGTGACGGAGGGAGAGAGAGAGAGAGCCCTGATTCCCCCAGAGAGAGAGAGAGAAACATTCCTTCTAATAGGTGAGGTAGTCTGAACTAGTTTGCTTTACACTTACACCTTAATCTTGTCTTTTATTTCCTAGGCTAGTGCATTGCTAATCCTTTTTCTTTCAGCGGTGTGACAGTCCCTGTTAGTTACAGAGACCCCGCAGATCTGTGTATGTGTCTATTCCCATTTTATTGTTATTGTATTAAAGATACCCCAGTTCTTAGTGAACCAGTGTGCATGTGTTGTTCTTAAGACAGAGCTAACCTTTCTTTTAACCAGATGCTATATATATAGCAACTGATGGATCAAAAGGGAGTAGGAGCGCTTAAATCAGGGAATAACTTTTGCATACAGTGTGTGTCTCTTGTTCTTAAAGCGCAGGTAACCTTTCCTTCTAGTCAGGTGTTACAGCCAGAACAGATGCTGCCCCTGATCAGGTAAGTAGCCACTGAATAATTAGGGAGAGAGAGGAGCCCTTGAGCTAGAAGAATAAGTTATACACTAAGTAATTCGGCCATTCCATAATATTATTGTAGTAGTGAACCTTTAGTGAATAGTGAGAGAAACTTCCCACCATAGAGAGAGAGAGAGCTGAAGGTATTCATAGGAAAGTGATCGTCGTTGGTAAGCGGCGTTAATGAGAACACCAGGCGGGAAACTGGTGCATAGGTTTGCAGGATTGTGGACCGGGTTGTGAGTGAGAGAACACCAGGGAGGAGACTGGTGTATAGGTTCGCCGGATTGTGGACCAGACTGTGAGTGAGAGAACACCAGGGAGGACACTGGTGTGTAGGCACGCAGGATTGCGGAGGTGCCGAGCGAGCACTGACTGTGGTCAGTGTGTAATGGTAAATAATCAGAACTGCCCCAGGGTAGATTAGTCTGGACCCATGTGGTCGCGAGACTATGAGGTATGAGTGTGGTGTAGGGCATGGACGTCCTTAGTAATCAGTGAGTATTCCTAGTAATCCCTATAGATATAGTGGTGTTTCTGATAATATGAGCTTGTATATTGCGAGTTCCCCATCCTCAGGTAGGTACCCAAGTGCCTGGATAGATGGGTCCTGAGATGGGAGGTGGTTACGTTTCGGCTGGGTTGGTGGTGCTCTGAGGAGCTGATCCTATCTGGTCCGAGAATCCGGCCGTTACAGCAGCCTCAGTCAATGTCTCGCCTCATCCTAACACTACGATCCGGTGTTACTAAGTATCGGGACACCACGTGCAGAGCAGCTGCAAAAAACTCAGGGAAACAAATGCAGCACAGACAGGAGGCTGCCATGGGAGCTGTTAGAAATGGAATTTCTGGTTGGCTAGGGCATGCACCTAAGCCAGGCAGAAACCATCATTCTAGTCAGGGCAAGGGAGTTACACGCTGAAGATAACACCTACTCACCCCCTTGGTAGCTTGGCACACACAGTCAGGCGTATCCCAGAGGCAATGTGTAAAGCGTTTGCTCAGCACACTCACACAGAAGCGACACACTAGGCAAACCACAAAAGAAATGCCATACAAGGTCATATAAAAATAGCCTGTGTATTACTCACAACACACATTAGAGCATAATCCCGTATTTACACTGTGCCACCTGGCACTAGGTATGACTTCACAGGGGATTATATACATTACAGGGCCAATCAGGCCACTGTCATCACCATTGGAACACCCAAGGAGTAAAACAACCAGTAACTACTCGTAACAGTACACTTAGCATAAACCCATTATGCATAGACATATTATGTAACACATAATCACGAACAGTGTAGTACATCACCACACCCCATCCTGCTCACGATCCTCAGCACTGCATGTTAATCGCTTACTAAGTGCACATATTACCACCATGGCCGAAGCACATTATGCATAAACATCACTAGTAGTGCACCATCGGAGCTACTAGCCGTGGGCACACCATACAGTAGAATCTCTGCTATGAAAGGATCAATACATACACATTTCAATCAGGGCAAAAGCTGTAAACATCCTCTAAAAGTACTCATTACCCCAGGATGGCAGTAACTCCCCAGTCAACATGGAGTGCGGGAATCTCTGTTCCCCCCTCCTTTGGGAAATATGTTACAGCGTTTAGGGCCCTTGTCCTGGACTCGCCCTGCACAGCCCCTTTTCTAAAGTGAGGGCTGGAGCCTAGGGGGGGGGCGGCCTTGCCCCTAGACCAGCAAGGCCGAATTTCCCTTTGTGCAATTACTCCCTGTAAGGAGGCCGCTGCCCGCGATCATGCGGCCAAGCTGCACAATACTAAACTTGCGGGCCCATCACCAACACATCCCGGGTGTAAGAAAAATGCCACACTCACCACTCCCTAGGGGCGGAGCGTGATATTTGGCAGCCGTCCTACTCCGGTCAGGTCCCTCTGGGGCGGAAAAGCATGGAGCAAAGTCTCTTCCTCACCCCTCCTTTATGGTGAGCCTCCGGTGGCCCTCAGCTGATAGGAGGCCATGAGGCTCTACTACCTCCTGCTTGTCTCCTGCGCACTAGTGGGTAACACCCACAAACAGGCACATGCGTTGCCTGACTTCCGCCTGCTTTCTCCTTCGCGCTAGTGGGCCCCGCTCACTACCAGGCACAAGTGTTGCCTGACTTCCGATGGGAGGCCTCGAGGCTCTGCTACCTCCTGCTCGTCTCCTTCATGCTAGTAGACCCCATCCACAACCAGGCACAGGCATTTCCTGACTTCCACCTGCTTTCTCCTTCGCGCTAGTGGGCCATGCCCAAAATCAGGCACTGGCGTTGCCTGGCTTCCACCTGCTTTTTCCGGCTTTGTCGTGCCCTGCAATGCCAGGGAACTCCTGCCTGTGTTCCATGGTGGTCTCCTGTAGCCCGGGGCCACTCAGCAGAGTCCCGGTTGCACACACCACAAAAACAGTGACAGGCTGCCAGGGAGAGGGGGAGCACTTCTCCTGGCTTAACTCCCCTCTTCCGTCCCTTGATAGCCACAGACAAGGGTGGCACAGTAATAAAAACAGAAGCGCTTCACCCTTAGGTCGTAGAACTGACATGGGAGCACGCTTGAGCACTGCACACACTTTCTTTCAAATTAACAGGAAGTACGGTAGTCCAGCCCTTCTTGTGCTCTAAGCAGGAGCAGCACCTGCATGTCAATTCACCCCTCACAGCAGGGCAGCATCTAGGGTAGAGCTGGGCCCAGGCAGGCCAGCTCACAGGGCCCTCCAGCAGAGGGGGGGTCCTTTATGGCAGTTCCTCCTGGCACCCAGCAGTCCTTCCGCTCCAAATCGGCACCAAGCAGCACACCATACATGGAGTTACAGCCCCAATACTTATACACCCTATGTTCTTTGTTCTACCCCGGGCCCAGGGCTCTGCGCCCTGTCCAAACCAGTTCTAGGGGCAGTAACACCTTTCTCTAAAGGTGCATAACCACCTCCTTTGTCAGTGTAGGTCTTGGCCACAGACACACCACAGGGGGGTGGAGCCAGCATTGAGTGAGGCAAGCCCTGTCCTATTCAGGCCCAGGTGCTACTCCTCCCACCACTCCAAATGCAGATGGGCCTATTCAGCATAGCACTGACTCACCCAGCTTGTCTGGAGCCACTGGACATGCCAGACAGTTAAGGCACATGTCCTACCCTTTTTCTACTTTATACCCTGCCCATAGGGCTACCTAGGGCCTTCCTTAGGGGTGTCTGACATGTAGTAAAAGGGGAGTCAAAGACGTGGCACCCACTTTATGTGCCATCTCACAGCGATTGTAAACTGAGCCAGCAGGCCCTGCAATGGCAGAGGCCTGAGACAGGTTTGAAAGGCTACTTGGATGGGTGCCAAAAGCAGCGTTGCAAGCCCACCAGTAGCATTTTGATTTACTGGCCCTGGGTATCTGAGATACCACTTTACAAGGGACTGACAGGTACATTAAATACTCCAAACAGGTGTAGACCAATCTTACCATGTTTTACCATAGAGAGCACATGCACTTCACACTGAAAAAACAGTGATAAAGTGCCCTGAGTCCTAAAACCACCAAACCAGGTCAGAAAAAATACCAGGAGGAAGGCATAAAGTTCAGGGATAACCCTGCAAAAAGGGCCAAGTCTAACAGGAGCCCTCATCTTCCCCCCACCTGCAGAATCCCACAGAGACCGCTGCCCCCGACCGTGCGGTGCAACGGCAGAACTGAGAAGACCTTTCTTGGAGCGTCTCCTGGCTCGGTCGGAAAAGGGAAATGATGGCCAATGGCGCACGGAGCTAAGTCTCCGTTGACTCTGCCCTTTTTGGCCCTTCTCTCCCCCGCTTACTGTTGGGGACACAGTCCTACTTGGTCCTGCCCACAACCAGGCTCAGCCACGTGGCCCTCCCTCTCCACCTTGCTTCTGGCTGCTGTGGGGGTGTCCTGCCGGGTTCGCTCTCAAGCCGGCACTACAGGAGATCGGCCACGCGCTGATCCCGCTACCACAGGCGGTGCTCACTATACCCTTCTGAAAACAAGTTCTCGACCCGTCTCCTGCATGAAAAATCTACCAGGGAACAGTCAGCTCTCACCAGTGCTATGTCCTCTCAAGCCTACAGCAATCCCCAGGAGCAGTCCAAAGCACTCCTTTTATGCTGGGCTCTGTTGAGATAATGGGACACTCAAGCTAGGAAAACAGGCAACAGGCCAGCACACATGGTCCTTGGGCATAGGGGCAATTCCTCCAGCAAATCAGCTCCCAAGGCAAAGTCACAGTGGCAGTCCCCTGCCAGCACAGCTCTCTTCTCGTCCCACGCATTGTCTTTTCTCCTTACATTGGGCCACAGTCCCTTTCCTACTAGACCACATGTCTTTGTTCTGGGGGCACTTTAAAGTACATTTACAAGCGCACAACACCCCCCATTCAAAGTGTAAACCTTGGCCCTAGACACATCACAGGGGGGCAGAGCAAGCATTGGAGAAGGCAGGTACAGACCTATTCAGGTGCAGCTGCAGCACCTCCCACCACAACAAATGCAGACCAGGCCTATTCAGATGCAAGGGAAAACTCCTGCCGCTACTCTAAATTCAGCCAAGGTCTATTCAGCCTAGCGCTGAGTCACCCAGACAGGGCAGGACACACCTCAACCCACGTTGGGACTGCCTGGAGTGACTGCACATCCCCGCTCCCTGTCAGTCAGAACCACACGGTCAATACACATCCAGGCAGGGCACAAAGACACATTAGCACACAGAAATGCCCACTTCTAAAAGTGGTATTTCTAAAATAGTAATAATAAATCCACTTTCACCAATAAGCATGACTTATCACTACTATTCTAAACATATCAAACATGGTCACACCACCCCTCTCATGTCAGGAATTACTACTGAAGCACATTTCAGGGAATCCCCAATTCATCCCTATGAGAGGGCAGCCTCACAGCAGTGAGAAACCAAATAGGCTGTTTGTCACTACCAGGACATGCCACACAGTTAAGGCACATGTCCTCCTTTTTACCTACACCGACCCTGCCCATAGGGCTAGATAGGGCGTACCTTAGGGGTGAGTAATATGTAGTAAAAGTACAGCTGCAGGCATGGCCACCACTTTATATGCCACATCACTGTGGCAGTAAACGGCACACGCAGGCCCTGCAGTGGCAAGGCCTTAGACAAGTTTGAAAGGCTACTTTGGTGGGTGGTGCATACATTTTTTTGTCATTTCATAAACTTTTATTCGATTGCCACATGTTATTGCAACCATGAAAAGTACAAAGAAAAACATTAAAATTATACAATGTTAAAAGACGTTTAAGGAGTAAAACAATCATGTTATAAACAGGATAAAAAGACGAAAAACACATAAGCTCGAAGAGCATAGACTAAAATATGAATTACTCATAGTTACGTCGGTATTTGATACAGGCTTTTAAAAAATTAGCTACATACTTCGCTATAAAAGGAGACTTCAGACATTGCAAGGATAAATATGCTGGACAACAGGTTCTTAGGCCGATTAATCTTAGTAAAGGCAGAATCCAAACCTTCCTAGGAAAAGAATAAAATTTACAGAAAAAAAGAATATGTATTGTTGATTGGGGGGAAACATCATCACAGGGACAAGAAATAATAGTAGGGGACCAGTTTTGGACATTTGGAAAGGTTACAAGCCGGAAAAAAGAATTAAAATGAAACCTTGTAAGAAGATACTTTTCATAGTTGTTCAAAAGGAAGGTCAGATATGGTTGAATACCCAGATGGGTCTGTACAGCAATAATTTGTGAGTTTGTGGGTTTCACCAGTTCTGCTGAACATCGGAGCGCTCTTAAGTGGGACAAACATAACTTTTTGAGTTCTTTTCTCGATATGTCACTCATGCTCGGAGGATCATTGAAGAAGTTGGTGCGGTCCATGTCCCGGCAAAAGTTCCTAATGTATACTAGCCAGGGTATTTTTTCCCAGTTGTCAAGGGCTGTACAATCTAAAATTAAGGAACGCGTTAAGTGGCACTCCTCTTTGGTCCATATACAATGCCACAAAAGCATAAGTTGGCAACGGATGGTGTCCGTGATAAAATCCATGCCTAGTTCAGCTAGCGAGGCATAGGTTGGGGCACTGTGTGGTAAGGCCAGCAGATATTTAGCAAACTCGTTCTCAATCGTTTGAAGTGGGCTTATCGGTCCGTAGCCCCAAACCCCTGCACCATACGTTGCCACAGTGTGGCACTTTGCATAATATATTGTGAGTAATTCAGGGGGAGCCGGTTTCCCCAGTTTCCTTGAGAAAGAAACTAGGGCTGCCTTGGCTCTCAAGAAGAGCAGTTGTTTGCTTGCCACAGCCTGTCGCCAACTCAAAGAATTGTCCACCAGGATGCCCAGAAAGGGGTAGACGCGGGTTCTTTCAAGCTTGGTCTTATCAACAAAGATGGGTTTAGGGCTTTTTATTTTAGGGCCAAGGTGCATTACGAATGTCTTTTTTATGTTAACCTTAAGGCCAAGGGAATCCATATAAGAACATTACTTACTAAGCTGTACTTGAAGTTGGATCAGCGTCCTGGCGAAGATGACTGAGTCGTCCGCATATAACAGCGTTGGTATGGGGCGATGTTTAATTTGTGGAAGATCCTGGCTGCCTTCTAGCATGGCTGCCTCCAAACCATTGGTGTACAGGTTGAACAAGAAGGGAGCCAGTACACAGCCCTGTCTGACTCCTTTTGTAATTTGGAAAGGGGGGGTGAGTTCTCCGCTGATCCCGTACCTAACTCTTGCGGTTGCGTCGGAGTACAGTACGCGCAAAAATGCTATAAGAGCAGGATCGACGCCCATTTCCTCAAGCGGAGCCCAGAGTTTCGAATGCTGTACACAATCGAACGCTGCACTGAGGTCAACATATACAAGAAATAAATGGCCCTTTTTTTAGTTCACGTACTTCTCGATCAGAAGAGCGAGATTCAGGGCCTGTTCTACAGTCCCAAGACCCTCCTGGAACCCATATTGGAGGTCGGTTAGGATGTTGTTGGTTTTTGCCCACTCCTGGAGATGTTCCAGCAGCAGACGTCCCGCTACCTTACCCAGGGAGTCCAGGAGGGAAATGGGTCTATAACAAACCGGATCATTCCGGTCGCCCTTTTTGAAGATGGGAAGGAGGATGGATGTAGACCAAGAGTCAATAAGGCCCGAAGTTGTTACCGCGGTCAGAACCTGGGTGAGAAGTGGAGACCAAAGCTTGATGTTATGAGTGAAAATATCCACCGGCACCCCATCTGGACCGGGCGCCTTGCCTGATTTTGACTTTTTAGGGCCCTGATCACCTCTCCGTGCTCAAACCGGATGTTTAATGGGAAGATCTTTGGGTCCACTGTAGGAACGGTGGTAGAGCTTCCCTCAGTTGATTTAGTTAGGGATCCACCAAAGATTCTTGAAAAGTGGGCAACCCATTCTTCTGCAGTTACTGCGACGTCAAGATGTTGAGGTGACAACGAGTTTGACAAGAAGGGAGATTTTACAACACGCCAGAAATGTCCACTATCCCTTGTTCGACAGCTGTCATGAAGTTGTAACCACAGATTAGCTTTGATATCTTTAGTTTGTTTTACCCTTTCGGCCTTATAGAGTTTTCTTAATTTTGCTATCTCTTGGGGGTCCCTCGGGGTAATCTGGAGAGCTGCCTTGAGATTTGAAAGTGCTTTCCGACACCCGGAGTTAAACCAGCCCTCGGCCGATGGTTTCCGGGCGGTAGTGCGAGATAGTTCCTCTTTTATTGTTCCCAGAATCCTGCCAAAGCTGGCCAGCACTGTTTGGGGCGATGAACTGGGGTCTAAACAATCATTAACAGAATGGATGGCTTTCTCTGGATCTATTTTGGCCCATTTCACTGAGAACCCGTTCAATTTGTCCATTTTTACCGATTCTTGCGTTAGCAGGCTTCTGACATTTGTGTGAAGTGATACTGATTGTAATTGTATTATGATTCTATTGGGGTAGTGATCACTGCAACTGTCTGTACCTGTGGAAAATTTTGCCAATTGGCCCCTTAAGTTCTGTGAGCAAAGAATAAAGTCGATTGTGCTAGACAAACCCCTACCATGAAATGTTGTGGAGAAGTCAACTTGTGGGTTGACCAACTGGTTTGCATAGTCCAGCTCTAGCGTGAAAAGGCTCTCGTTCAGAGAGTTCCCGTTGGTGCTATGTACAAAGTGGGCCAGAGGGCAGTCGGTCTCGTCATTCAGTCCATAGTTCCCATTTCTATAATTAGAGCATAATGGGATGTTGAAATCGCCTCCCCAAATGATATAAAGAGGGAGAGACGATGGCTTGTTCAGCTGTGACATTAAGCAAGTGGTGATTTCATTTATTATCTGCTCACAATCAGTGGGTGAAAGATTGTTATATAAGTTTACCAAAAGGTAAACAAATCTATTGGCGACATGGATACTTAAAATTTGGTAACAAACCTCTTCTTTTAAGCTGGTAATTGTTGTAAGGGGAAGGATGTTGGTTACGTAAACAGTTAGACCACCCTTAGGTCTTCCGAACAAACCCTGTGTTGCTGGAATAAAGAAAGTTTTATAGCCCACCAGATGGACGGGGAACGTTAGCCAAGTCTCCTGGAGGCAAAGGATATGATTCTCATTGATCATAGCCGCCCACGATTGTAGGTTGATCTTGGTACGAAGACCAGCAATGTTCCAATATAGGACGGATAGGGACATCACGTTAGATGTAAGGGAGTCACGTGCTTGACTATGTGAGAAGACTGTAGTTGCGTTGTCAATCATAGTTAGTTGGAGAGGGCTGATCCGAATCTCAGTATGGAAGAGAGATTTGGAACCCTAGGTCAAGGGGGGCATTTGGCCAGGCGAAATTTCAAAATCCTCCACAACGTGACCTGTGGGGACAGAGGGACGAGGTAAGGATAATGGGGATTGGTCACAGGTAAGTGTCGAGAGTGACAGATTTGTGTTTATCGGTTAATTTGCCGAAGCTCTCATTGTAGTCGATATTAAGGGGGGTAAAAGAAGGAAAGACGATAAGCGTCAATCCCCCCGCTCTTGGCTAGAACTGGCCATGAACAGATATGGTCGACAGTAGCCGGGTCTTCACAGTTGACTATAATACAATCTCCCTGTATGGTTTTAGGTTCTGGGCCTATCCACGAAAGTCTACATACAGTGGATATTCTGCTGGTATATGCAGATTGTGTTAGCCTGTTAATGTTGAGCCACTGTAGAACCTTATTTTGAAGGGACCAAAATGGTTCCTTTGTAGTTTCCAGAAGCTCCGGAACCCCCGTGAGAATGACGGTAAAGAGGGACGCTTCTCGTGGAAGATGAATCAGGCGTCTGGACTTAAACCCCTTTTTCCCGTCACCTGGTACATTTAACGTGGGGTACCGGGGTATTAAAGGTGGAATTGGTCTCTGGATTTGTGGCTGGACGGGACCCTTATCAGAAGTAGGCTGAGTTGGGACGAATTGTGGGGGTGCTAACTGGGTAGGAATGGTAGTCGAGGTCGCATCTATTGTCCCACTTCCAGGAGTTGGGGTTGGGGGAACAGGGGTGAGAGGCCTCTTGGCGTTTGATTGAGTGGTTTGAGGTATTGTCGTCTTGGAAGGTTTGGGTTCACAGACTTTTTGACCGCCTTGAATGCTAGAGCTTGTGGAAATTCCCTTACTAGCCCCTATATTCGATTGAACCATGCTGTGATGACTAGATGGTTTTTGGGTCAATTTTGCAAGTTGTTTTTCAATAGCCATTATGCTGTGTTATAGGGGTTGGAGATGGTGTTTTAGGATTTCCTTGAAGCTTTCCAGGAGCTGGGTGTTTGTACTACATAGGCTGCAGGGCTCCCCCGCGTTAGCTGTAGGTCGAAAAATTAAATTAACAGGTAGATCTGTTAGATGAATAGATTGAGTGGACGGATCGTTTGAAAAACCCTGCGTAGTTTGAGAATTAGGTCTTTCTTTGTTAGTTGTGGCAGCTTTGGTGTTTCTTGAATTGTCTTTTTTCTTATCTTTTTTCTGCTTAGGGACAGCTCCCTCCTTTACCCCCGTATGCTGAGAGCCTGCACTTGGGTCCTAAGACTGTAGTAGCTGGAGGTCAGGTGTGTTTTCTAGATTACCTAGGGTGTCTGAGTCTAGTGAGAGATTCGAGACAGAAAGATCGATAGATTTCGGAATTGAATGGATTTCTGCTAGAACATTTGGCTGTAGTTTCAATGATTGTATTAGTACTGGTGATTGTATTAGCACTGGTATATCTGATGACGGTTTGGGCGGAGATTGGGCTAAGGCTAAGGGGCCCAGTGACGACCTTCTGGCGATAGCGAGGTCTTGTGACACCCTTCGCTCTAGAAGGGATATGCTTTGATTGATGACTTTGTTAGTCCTTGAAATAAAACGGTCAATAGGGCCAGTGGGCAAAGCGTTGGTCATAGCTGTCTTACTTCTAGTTTCCCGGGTCATGATGGATAGATCTAGGACTCTTCCTAGTGGGTCACGTTAGGTCTACTGGCTGTAACAACAGTTGACTAAATGAAAGTACCTGGTTCGTCGAGATGTGTGAAGCTTGATAGAAGAACCACGGGGAATGGCCCAGCCCAGCCTGTAACAGTCTAGAACGGGCTAAAACGGGCACGCCCTTGGCCCGGGCTTCTCCCGGCGTCCCGCGAGACGGGTCTGATGCGGTTTTAATGCGCTGCCTGGCGCTCCCAGGTGACACGGACCCCAGCAAGGGCTTCTGGGGGATGTAGTTCGCCCCTCGCCGGTCTCCTCACGGCGGCCCGCTCTAGCTAGATTCAGAGCAGCCCGGCAGCTGGAGACAGGCGGGCAGGTCCGTGGAAGCAATCAGGGGTCCGGAGAGGTCCGCAGTACACTCGGGGCAAAACAGAGCAACGACAGCAAGGGCAGCAAAAGTTCCCCCACTCGATGGGGCTGATGCGGTTTTAATGCGCCGCCTGGTGCTCCCAGGTGACACGGACCCCAGCAAGGGCTTCTGGGGGATGTAGTTCGACCCTCGCCAGTCTCCTCACGGCGGCCCCGCTTTAGCTAGATTCAGAGCAGCCGGGCAGCGGGCGACAGGCGGGCGGGTCCGTGGAAGCAATCAGGGGTCCGGAGAGGTCCGCAGTACACTCGGGGCAAAACAGAGCAACGGCAGCAAGGGCAGCAAAAGTTCCCCCACTCGATGGGGCTGATGCGGTTTTAATGCGCCGCCTGGCACTCCCAGGTGACACGGACCCCAGGAAGGGCTTCTGGGGGATGTAGTTCGCCCCTCGCCGGTCTCATCTCGGCGGCCCGCTCTAGCTAGATTCAGAGCAGCCGGGCAGCGGGAGAATGGCGGGCGGGTCTGTGGAAGCAATCAGGGGTCCGGAGAGGTCCGCAGTACACTCGGGGCAAAACTGAGCAACGGCAGCAAGGGCAGCAAAAGTTCCCCCAGCAGTGAGAAACCAAATAGGCTGTTTGTCACTACCAGGACATGCCACACAGTTAAGGCACATGTCCTCCTTTTTACCTACACCGACCCTGCCCATAGGGCTAGATAGGGCGTACCTTAGGGGTGAGTAATGTGTAGTAAAAGTAGAGCTGCAGGCATGGCCACCACTTTATATGCCACATCACTGTGGCAGTAAACGGCACACGCAGGCCCTGCAGTGGCAAGGCCTGAGACAAGTTTGAAAGGCTACTTTGGTGGGTGGTGCAAGCAGCGCCGCAAGCCCACCAGTAGTGTTTCATTTACTGCCCATGGGTTTATGGGATACCACTGTACAAGGGACTTATAGGAAAATTAAATATGCCAAACAAGTGTAGACCAATCTTACCAAGTTTACAAGAGAGAGCACATGCACTTTAGTACTGATCAGCAGTGATAAAGTGTCCAGAGTTATAAAACTACCAACAACAGGTTAGAAAAAATACAGAAGGAAGGCAAAAAGTTCTGGGATGACCCTGCAAAAAGTGCCAAGTCTAACAAGTTCATTTTAACCACTTGTGTACTGCTGTAAACTGTTACTTACCTACTATGTTCTGTATTGTTTTAAATATAGTATTGCAACTGAGAGACCTGCCATTTTTGCCGTGATTTCCCCTGTCAACTTTCCTTCTGACCACCTGTTTTGACTGGTTTTAGTACTCTGGGCACTTATTTTTACTGCTGGCCACTGCTTAAGTGCACAATGTGTAGCATCTGCAAAAAGATCTATCTTTGGAGTCCCAAATCTTCTGGAAATGTCATGAAATATGTGAGTTGCTAATCTGAGATTCTGGTAAGAAGCAAAAACTCTGCTAAGAGATTCTGCAACCAGGTTGTCCCAACCACAAATCTAAACAGGTCTGCATAAGACTAGATTCTCCTCTGCCGAAATCAAAATGTATTGTACCATCTTGTTCAAAGACTGTGACTCTGTCCCAATTGCCTTTTCAAGTACGGCACTGTGACAGAGTTTTCCATCAGTATGCCAAATTCTTTTCTCTGATTCGACTGTACAAAAACCTTCTAAGCTGCCATACCCAAAGAACAAGAACAGTCTGGCATGCCAAAACTGTCCACCAGCCCATCTTTCTGACAACCATTGTTATTATTACTGGGGCTTGACATCTCAAGGGAACACCTCTCTCTAAATTCTTGATATGTAGCCACTGAAGCTGATCCTTTATAGTATCTGACTCTAGAATAAATTCCCAAAGATCTGATGTATTAGGCTTAATGTTGCAGAATATGATGAACTAAAGGACAGTTATGTGGTCATGCCCGGGGTACCACAAAGTGGTGTGCTGCTGAAAAACAAAAACAGGCAAAAAGAAGGAGCAACTACTATTATCATGAGGCAGTCTTATTTCTGTGTACAAAATGAACCCCTTCTAACAGAAAGAAGGTGTACCCACCGTACCTCCTTGGATTTGCAGTCCCTGGCTCAGGCTTGACTTTTACTCAGAATGTGAATGTCTCTGAATCAGTTTCATACACCTGTGTGGCGGGAGACACTTAACACTGAGATCTGTTTTGAACCAGGTTGCTTATGTAGACGAGGCTCTGTGAGGACTGTGGAAACATTTCTGGGCATTCAGCTGAAATATAAATCTCTACAGAATTTGAACTGATGTTTGGATGTCTGTCATCAGTTTCACGTGGGAGTGAGATACAATCAATAAATCATCCCGATAAGGATGAATTCATATTTCTGCTCATGTAAGGCTGCTATTACAGAGGCCAGAATCTTGGTGAGGACTCTAGCATAAGCCTTGAGGCCAAACTGCAGTACGTGGAAAAGCATCTAATATTGATTTAACAATCATCTGAATCTACCTGACTGACATACCCTGATCATGACCTGCTTCTCCAGTGGAAAAGCCCCTCTTTAAATCAGATCATCTTTCCCTTCTTGAAGGAGCAGAGGAAAGATGTTTCAGCTTTTGGCTATGGTTCCCGGTCTTCTCTCAGTGGCTCAATGAACAAAAAGCTCACTTACCAGGGAGCTCAGCTTTCAATACCAGAATAGGATGACCTAACCTTTTTTGTGGCCTTGTTACTCTTGCTTATATAAATATGTTATATATCTGTAGATTCTCTTACGTTTAGGTAATCTTTAAACCGCAAAGCCTAAGAGAGAATAATAAAAAGGAATTACCCACTTTCCAACCTATAAAATATAGAAATAATTTGAGATATGCAGGCAATTACATGGACACATTGTTTATCGAATAGATATGCAGGCTATGTCATCAAACCGCGACAATAAAAGGCTGTTTTAATTAAACGTGGCCGCTGCACTAAATATACAGCCTCTTAAATCCTCCGCGGACCAGTGCACCGCATTGTATGAATATGGCCTTGCATAACAAACAAAACACTGCTTACCTCTGTATTGTGGGCCGACTCTGACTGGGGCTAGTACTGGGCCAATGCAACATCCATCTTTCCTCTCTCTAGCACACCAGTCTTTCATTGGGTGCTAAGGGGTTTCCTCCTCCTGCGCTGGATTTTCAGGATTCCCATTGTTCATGACAAGGTCAACTCGTCATAAGCACAGGGCAGGTAAAACCCATGACGAGTTGACCTTGTCATGAGCACTGAAGAGGCTAATGGTAAGGCAGGCATGCGCACTGAGTACTTCTGGAGCCACCATCAACACCCACCTGCTTTGATTCGTGGTTGCAACACAGCAGCCCTCTTATTTTTTTAAGTGGAGCAAAACAAATGTACTATATAAAAAGGTTTTAAGAAAATGAAAAAGGAGCACACAAAGAAAAACCCAAAAAGATAATAACATCACCCCCTTCAAAGGGTAAAGAAGGTGACTCTTTAAGATGGGAAGGGAAGAAAGAGGTTTGTGGAGAAGTGCCAATGGTGAGGAAGGAAAGTTTGTGCGTAAGTCAGTAAAAACTGGAAAATGTCCTTGTGCAAAAAAGGTTAGAAAAAGGCCAAACTTGGAAATCACGCATTCATAATCTGATACCACATAGACTTTGCCTGAATTCCTATATTTCGGACTTGAAATAGAGTGGTAATAAGCACCCACCAAATGCTAAGGCCTGCAGATAATGGTCGTCACGCCTCTATGCCACTGTTTAGGTCTGGCGTTAGCCAAGACTTTTTAACTTTGGGAAAATTATACACATAATATACTTTCATGTGGGGGCTTTCAGACAGCGCTGTTTATCCACTGGTATGTTGTTGTGTCATTTCCATTGTTCTTCCAGCCAATACAGCATACACCATGGGCCAGTGGGTCCACCCACTGCAGCCATTGGCTATATTCACAGCAAATGGAAGCACTTTCTGCGCGCATTCACACACAAAGTTGTTTGCCTCAGTGTCAGCAACTAGTATGGTAATGTGTGCTTTTTTACAATTTATTTTAACATTGATGAGGGCCTAGCAGCTCCAACAACGTGTTAAGAAAACCATGGCCTAGCAAAACAAGCATTGACAGTCAACAATGCTGGCAGCCAACGCCAGGCCGATTGGCTGTGCCAGTGCTTGTTTTGAAATATCTGGACAGTTCATGATGTCAACATAGAAGTTTACCTGATAGTGGGCCCCCACCATGGTGCTTGTGATCACTGTGTTTGCACGATGCCTGCCCCACAGCGGTCTGCATTCTGCACTGCACACGACAACAGCCCCGTTGTGGCACAACACACGGCTGGAAGCTGTCGGCTCTCCATTGAACAATCTGGACCCTAGCAAGAAACAAAACGAGTTTGCAGACAGAAAAAATGCGCTAGCCGTCTCGTTTCAGTATTTATGCGTCCCACAGTGGCGGCCACACTATTTCAATATAAGTGTAGCACAGTTAATTGAAACCCGTAATTTCTGCGCTCGTTAATAACAAACCTCCAGAGAGAAATATTCCTGTTGCGGTTAATGATCAGCATAAAACAGAGCGAGCACTTTTCTGTCTGACTGGGAGTTCTCACTTCATTTTACACTTGATTAGATGGCGTTAAATGTTGCCCGCTATCGCTATGTGCGTCGCGAGCTGCATTTTAGGCCACCATAAAACGTAAAGTTATCAAAATGCCAAGACGCCTGAGCGCTGGGCCGTGACCCGCGGCGCGAGAGCAGGCGGGGAGCACGCGGCCGTGCTATTGGGCGCCTCGAGGACCTAGCACAGCCGGGGCGCGTGCTGCCTACCGCTCGTGCGCCAAAACCTGGTTTGTAATGATCGGCAGGCGCCAGGCCAGTCACAAGATGAGACGATCGATGACAGATGGCTGTAAATTCTTTGAATAGCCAATGATTTCGACAGCATTGCGAAGAGGCATTGGACCTGGCTCACGCTGGTGTTCTAGTGGCATGTCTTTTCAAACTCCTGGCTGTGTCTAGTGCTTAGTTCGGGTGAGGTCCACCTGAACTCATTTTTTGGGTCCGGGCCTTATTTTTCAGCAGACTATGATCCAGAACAAGGGAAAGACAGAAAAGAGTGAAAGAGCAAGGAAAAGAAAGATGGAAAACGAGGAAAAAGGGAAGGAGCAGGGATGAAAAAGAACATGCAAGAGTAAAATAAAGAGAGAGAGAGTGTACTGTTGTGGGCAGTGCTTTAAATGGAAATTTATAAGTACAGGTACGCTGTACAAGACAGAGTGCCTGCTTGTTTCTGAGAAGTGCTGGTATTCTCAAATTGAAGGTATTACATTTCTCTTGAGAAGTGCCGGTACTCTCCCTCTCAAAATACAAAATTGACGGTACTCCGTACCGGAGAGTATCTGCCCATTTAAAGCACTGGTTGTGGATGAAAGATGGGTGAGGTGGAAAGAAGACTAGACAACCTTGGTATCTTGCAAGCCTGATATCTATAAGAAAGTCTTCTGCCCGCTGCATAGCCTACTCCAGATTAAGCACTGGGTGTGTTCACGCCTCTCACAGGGGTCAGCTGACCAGTTGTCCTGGATTTGCCCAGGCAGTCCTAGCTTTTCAATAGTCTGCCCCCCCAAAAATTGTACATATTATGTGTCCTACTTTTCAAAGGGTATTGATTGTCAGCGAACCAAAAGAGGAGAGTTTTGTTGGTGTACCTGTGCTAGTTTGGTTTGCAAACTCATTCCTAATCAATCTAATTGATACAGATGTCTCATTTTAAATTTTGCAGTTTTCCATTTTCCTTTTCGGTGAGGTCTGTCTGTTAAATAATTCTATGCGTTTCAATAGATGCACAATTATAGCTCTACTTTTATGTCCTGAATTTTGGCTTTCAAAATCTGGTCACACTATCCTTGAAAGGGGGCATGCAGTAAGAATGGAATGCTTTAAATATCTCCATTCATCGCTGCATCACAACAATAAGGATTTTAAAAGATCTCATTGTTTGTCAGTGGTTTCTTGGTAGCGTGACCAGTTTGCTCCATGCCACCGAGGCACCACTTTTCCATTCCTGGACTTTGCTTTTACATATTGTCACCAGGTGCGTTGGTCCAATTGGCTCAATCACAATGAACCAAGACTACAACTCCCAGAAGAGCAAAATTAAACTTTTGGACACTCTAGCAGTGAATCACCTTCCCTATGTGCTGCATCTTGCTATGGAGCAGCCTGAAATGTATTTGGGTTTGCGGGGATTTGGAAGCCTTTTTTCTGTGCACGCTTGCCAGGTCTAATTGCCTCACTTCAAGGACAATCTGTAGTTTGATTGTGAAATTGTCCTGGTTCACAGAGGGTTTTGATTGTCAAATTGAGTAAAACTGGGTGCTGCCACATCTTGCTATCAGAATCATGAGATCATCCGCAAAAAAAATATATTAGCTCTGGTTACCACTTCACAAATTAGACAAGAGATATGCCAACTGGTCAACATCTTTTACTTTCTCAGGTTCTTTGGACCTCTAAAGGAGAAGTGGGACAATATTATGTTGATAATAGTGGAAAACAGGGGAGAGCAGATATTATATGAGATCTGATGCATTCAATTTAAGATTGACTGGGAATATAATATGTCTGGTCATTACACTTAATACATAATGTATTATAGGTATGAAGATCCATGTGCAGTGTGACACTGGCAATTGTTTATTTAGTGTGGATATTAAATTGAAGTGCTTTAAGCACTTGATAATAGGTATTAATTTCTACATAAATAATGATGGTTATTTTATCAGGTTTTAAAGAAAGAAGCATTTGTAAAATCTGAATGATTTAAACACGGGTGATGCAGGATACATACAGATGTTTGCACATAAACCACTGAAAAAATTTACCAGGTTTGGAACTTGTGACATGTAGGTTACGTAACAATGTCAGCAGCATACACATTAGCCCAATGAGCTATCTTATCTACTCGCAGATTACATGCAGCATTCTGCAGCACAGACATTAACTGGAAAGCTTTTTTTCTGATTAGAATCTATGAAAAGCAGAATGTGTAAAGATCTGCAAAATAAGTGTTAATGACCCGAGCTATCACACCAGCACTATGCCCTGAACATGCTATATATACTTAGATATCTGCTTGGGGGTTTAATCCTGCACAATTTCTTGACACTGGTTGAGTTTTGTACTTGAAAACAGTTTGTAGTATCCTGTGTATTCCCTGTATGCCTGAGCTGGTGTCTGGAATGTCAAGAGTGAATGATGTCATAGAATGTTGGTGTTAGCTATGGAGTTGTTAGAAATGGGGGTCTCTTGTTGACAGAGGTACCTTTGTCCAAACAGGGACCCTTGCTTCTAGTCAGAGTAAGGGGGATATACACTCTGTGATAACACCACAAATGGACACCACACCTGGTTAGAAAAATAAAGTAACTTTATCTAAACTTAACAAGACCAAACGACAAAAATCCAACATACAAGTATTAAGAAAAAATACTTTCAAAGGGTTTTAGCAACTGAGTCCATAGACAACTATGAATGTGTGATTTCTTGCAAAGTACCTGTCGTTGCGACAAAATTCACCAAGCCAAACAGCCTCAGCGATGGGAAGTGTCGGAAAACAAAGACGTGCATCGATTCCTGAGACCTTCGTGGATGCAATGCGACAGTTCCACTAGACACAGGGGAGCCGTACGTCTGGTCCGGTCTGTAGGGGGAAGCAATGCATCGATTTTGAGACGACTTCGATCCGCGAGTCATGGGAAAACTTGCCGCACAGGGACGATGCGTGGAAATCAAGGATGCATCGGCGAACGATGCAGAGGCGTCAAGTGTTTCTTCGTCAGTTTATTCAGCCGCGATCCTTCGATGCATCTATTCTTGCAGCGATGACAGGCGGTGCGTCGGTTTCAGCAGCGGCACAGCAGTGCAGGGATATTCTTCTCGCACCACAGCGTTGCGTCGGAAAAACTGTTGCAAGAAGAGCGATGCGTCGATTTTATCGTTGTTGTGTTGCTTTCCAGCTCCCAGTAGCAGAAACAACCTCCAGAGGCCACACACAGTCAGAGGCACTCCTGGCATGTCAGAACTCCCAGCAAGGAAGTTCAGGGGAGCTGGAAGTGAAGTCTTTGTGTTCCTGAGACTTCAAAACAGGAGGCAAGCTCTACTTAAGCCCTTGGAGACTTTCCTCAAGCAGGGGACACAGCACCTGGCAAAGTCCTTCTCCTTTCCTTGGCAGAAACAGCAACTGCAGGCCAACCCCAGACGCACATCAAGGGCAGTACTTCTCCTCATTTTCTCCAGCTCTTTTCATTGGCAAAGGTTCCTCTCTAATTCATAAGTAGTCTAAAGTTCATGGGTTTTAGGTCTAATACTTATACCCCAAAATGTCTTTGTTCTCTTTGTGCAAGGGCCTCCGAGCTTGGTACAAACCAGTTGTGTCCTCTCTGGTGCAGGGGCCCGGCAGGAGGTGGAGACAGCATTGTGTAAGGCAGACAGGCCCTATTCAGGTGCAAGGGAAATCTCCTCCCACCATTCTAAATGCAGACTGGGCCTATTTGGGTGCTAGTGAGAACTCCTCCCCCTACTCTGAATGCAGCCCAGGTCTAGTCAGCCCAGCACTGACTCATTCAGGAAAAGCAGGACCACCCCCTCCCCCCCCCGGTGGCTGTCTAGGAGAATGCAACTCCCCAGCCCCTGTCACTCCAAAACCAGGCAGTCAATACACAGGCTGAGGCACACATAATGATTAAACAAGAAAATGCCTACTTTCTAAAAGTGGCACTTTAAAACACACAATTTAGTAAAAGATGTGTTATTAAATTCTGAGTTCAGAGAGACTAAACTTTATTTTTCAATCTTATCCCTATGGGAATATATGCTTGTAAAATTTTACAAAGCATTCTCCATTCTGTCCTACGGGGCAAGATAGCCTTTCAATAGTGAAAAACGAAATTGGCAGTGTTTCATTATCAGGACATGTTACACACATCAGTGCAGGTCCTACCTTTCACATACACTGCACCCTGCCCAGGGGGGTACCTTGGGCCTACCATAGGGATGTCCTATATGTAAGAAAAGGGAAGGTTAGGGCCTGGCAAGTGGGTGCACTTGCCAAGTCGACATGGCAGTTAGCAAACTGCGCACAGGCACTGCAGTGGCAGGCCTGAGACATCCTTTCAGGGCTACCCATGTGGGCAGCCCAATCAGTGCTGCAGGCCCACTAGAAGCATTAGATTTACCAGCCAGTCCCTGAGTCCGCTCTAGCAGGACCACTAGGCAGACCCTCCAGCATTTCGCGATTTCTAGCTTCAAGGAAAAATCACGAAATCAGCTGATTGCCGCGATGGCCGCAATATTTACTATTTTGGCCGCAAAATTAGGTCCCCCGGTAGACAGCAAAATATTCTGCCTTCTTATTGGCTGTGCACACATGTCACTACGTGCTGTGCCGCCGTACAGCCATAAAATAGCCATGGCCTCTTCCTCACATGTAAATAAAATGCTAATGCTTTTAAAAGAGGAGGAGGAAGCTCTGAATTCAGCAAAGAAATGAAGGTGTTAAATTACATATAATACATTACAAATGTGTTTTTTTTTACTCCGGTAGTGTTTATGTCCCTCTCCTCTTTGTGTTAAAGGTCGGACTTCCTCACAGATCCGGTGAAAGAATGTTGGTGTTAGCTATGGAGTTGTTAGAAATGGGGGTCTCTTGTTGACAGAGGTACCTTTGTCCAAACAGGGACCCTTGCTTCTAGTCAGAGTAAGGGGGGTATACACTCTGTGATAACACCACAAATGGACACCACACCTGGTTAGAAAAATAAAGTAACTTTATCTAAACTTAACAAGACCAAACGACAAAAATCCAACATACAAGTATTAAGAAAAAATACTTTCAAAGGGTTTTAGCAACTGAGTCCATAGACAACTATGAATGTGTGATTTCTTGCAAAGTACCTGTCGTTGCGACAAAATTCACCAAGCCAAACAGCCTCAGCGATGGGAAGTGTCGGAAAACAAAGACGTGCATCGATTCCTGAGACCTTCGTGGATGCAATGCGACAGTTCCACTAGGCACAGGGGAGCCGTACGTCTGGTCCGGTCTGTAGGGGGAAGCAATGCATCGATTTTGAGACGACTTCGATCCGCGAGTCATGGGAAAACTTGCCGCACAGGGACGATGCGTGGAAATCAAGGATGCATCGGCGAACGATGCAGAGGCGTCAAGTGTTTCTTCGTCAGTTTATTCAGCCGCGATCCTTCGATGCATCTATTCTTGCAGCGATGACAGGCGGTGCGTCGGTTTCAGCAGCGGCACAGCAGTGCAGGGATATTCTTCTCGCACCACAGCGTTGCGTCGGAAAAACTGTTGCAAGAAGAGCGATGCGTCGATTTTATCGTTGTTGTGTTGCTTTCCAGCTCCCAGTAGCAGAAACAACCTCCAGAGGCCACACACAGTCAGAGGCACTCCTGGCATGTCAGAACTCCCAGCAAGGAAGTTCAGGGGAGCTGGAAGTGAAGTCTTTGTGTTCCTGAGACTTCAAAACAGGAGGCAAGCTCTACTTAAGCCCTTGGAGACTTTCCTCAAGCAGGGGACACAGCACCTGGCAAAGTCCTTCTCCTTTCCTTGGCAGAAACAGCAACTGCAGGCCAACCCCAGACGCACATCAAGGGCAGTACTTCTCCTCATTTTCTCCAGCTCTTTTCATTGGCAAAGGTTCCTCTCTAATTCATAAGTAGTCTAAAGTTCATGGGTTTTAGGTCTAATACTTATACCCCAAAATGTCTTTGTTCTCTTTGTGCAAGGGCCTCCGAGCTTGGTACAAACCAGTTGTGTCCTCTCTGGTGCAGGGGCCCGGCAGGAGGTGGAGACAGCATTGTGTAAGGCAGACAGGCCCTATTCAGGTGCAAGGGAAATCTCCTCCCACCATTCTAAATGCAGACTGGGCCTATTTGGGTGCTAGTGAGAACTCCTCCCCCTACTCTGAATGCAGCCCAGGTCTATTCAGCCCAGCACTGACTCATTCAGGAAAAGCAGGACCACCCCCTCCCCCCCCCGGTGGCTGTCTAGGAGAATGCAACTCCCCAGCCCCTGTCACTCCAAAACCAGGCAGTCAATACACAGGCTGAGGCACACATAATGATTAAACAAGAAAATGCCTACTTTCTAAAAGTGGCACTTTAAAACACACAATTTAGTAAAAGATGTGTTATTAAATTCTGAGTTCAGAGAGACTAAACTTTATTTTTCAATCTTATCCCTATGGGAATATATGCTTGTAAAATTTTACAAAGCATTCTCCATTCTGTCCTACGGGGCAAGATAGCCTTTCAATAGTGAAAAACGAAATTGGCAGTGTTTCATTATCAGGACATGTTACACACATCAGTGCAGGTCCTACCTTTCACATACACTGCACCCTGCCCAGGGGGGTACCTTGGGCCTACCATAGGGATGTCCTATATGTAAGAAAAGGGAAGGTTAGGGCCTGGCAAGTGGGTGCACTTGCCAAGTCGACATGGCAGTTAGCAAACTGCGCACAGGCACTGCAGTGGCAGGCCTGAGACATCCTTTCAGGGCTACCCATGTGGGCAGCCCAATCAGTGCTGCAGGCCCACTAGAAGCATTAGATTTACCAGCCAGTCCCTGAGTCCGCTCTAGCAGGACCACTAGGCAGACCCTCCAGCATTTCGCGATTTCTAGCTTCAAGGAAAAATCACGAAATCAGCTGATTGCCGCGATGGCCGCAATATTTACTATTTTGGCCGCAAAATTAGGTCCCCCGGTAGACAGCAAAATATTCTGCCTTCTTATTGGCTGTGCACACATGTCACTACGTGCTGTGCCGCCGTACAGCCATAAAATAGCCATGGCCTCTTCCTCACATGTAAATAAAATGCTAATGCTTTTAAAAGAGGAGGAGGAAGCTCTGAATTCAGCAAAGAAATGAAGGTGTTAAATTACATATAATACATTACAAATGTGTTTTTTTTTACTCCGGTAGTGTTTATGTCCCTCTCCTCTTTGTGTTAAAGGTCGGACTTCCCCACAGATCCGGTGAAAGTATTGGTATAGCCAATAGGTCTTGCCTTTGGGACCTTATAACTGTTTAGTTATCCAGCACAATATCTTTGGTGCAATAACATAAAGTGTTGCATGGCTAAACACTTATAAGGTCCCAAAGGCGAGACCTATTGGCTATGCCAATGCTTGTTTATATGACGATTATGCCTCAAGTGACCTACGTGATGAGCCATCCTCCTTTTGCATGTGCCTAGCTGAGGTTTCTGCTTGTAATGGGTACACACTAGGAGCAACAGGGCTGCTTCTCATGAAAGCATCTTCTTCATCATCTGCACTTCATTCTATCTGTTCATGGTCATCTCTCTTTGCAGAAGTTATCATTTTCAAGTTCTGTTTCCACAGGATTGGATGCTGGTTCATCTTATGGGCCAATTGGCCCCGGTACCATATGTGCACCGAGCTTCTCATTACACACTGGTCTGCTGAAAATATGCGGTCTGCAATTTGGTCCAAATTTGCCTAATTGCAAAGTAGTCCTGAACCAGGAAGAAGAACTTCCTTATAGAGCCAAAGCCAGATGTTATTGTGGTACTCGGCTGGATTTGCTTTTCCTTTGTTTGGCTTGTGATTATGGTAAGTCCATTCTGGGGCACAAACACATTCACATTTTTATGCCAGCAAGGATCCTGGATACTCTTTGTTTTTTTTTTCTTACCTTCAGAAAAAAACTGTGTGGTGCACCTTGTTATTGTGTAGACACTCAAACATATGTGCACCAATGAGGAACCCACATACTGTTTAGATTTTATCTTGGTTTCAGAAAAATTGCAAAGGTTCCGCATTCAGGGTGAAGGTTCTGCACTCAGGGCAAAAGTAGAGATTCATCCCTGAGTGCAAAAGCTCCACCTCAATTGCTGAACCTCTGCAGTTAAATGTTTGATCCATTCAGCATTCCGTTCATCATTTGTTTCAGCAGCTCATTTTGCCCTAAGTGGGATGGGTATGCCCAGACGAGGGTCCCTTCCTCACCTTGCCACTGGATTCAAGCAAGTCTTGCTGATGAGTGGTGTTACCCCAAAACTGGTCCCAGGATACTTGTTTCTGGTCCAGGCAGGACCCGGCATGGCAGTTCGAGCTGGACTGTTCCCGTGAGGCGCAGAGTCAAGGCTGATTTGCATATGGCTGGGTCCAAGCTGGGATGGCGGAGTGACCGTAGTGAGCAAAAGAACAATGGATTTAACCAAGATCTCTTGACTGGGGTGGATGTTTGATTCATTCAGCATTCTGCCCATCATTTGTTGCTGCAGTACATAATATCTGAATCAGTCCTAAATGTAAAAAATGCAAATTCATAGATGTTAGTGTAACTATGCACAATGCATATCTGTATTGAGCATTTCAATAAAACTCACAAACATGTGCCTTTTAAGGGATCATCTACGCTAGTGGGCTTCTCCAAGCTATATATTTTCACAATCAATTTAATTCAAGATCATCCTGATCTTGATCTAAAATAAGGTGATATGAGCTTACTATTGATCATTATTCAATGAAAGAACTATTCTCAAGTAGCACAAAATTACAGAGATGGTCTCTACTATGACCAACTAGTTTGTATCACATTTTTGCTCCAATGCATCTATTATGAGAGGGTGAAATAAAATCCCCCATGTTAGGAACTATCAGAGGCTAAAAGAATATTCCTGTTTCCTCACCATTAATTAATAAAGGCTTTTAAATAGATTAGATCACATTTAAGATTATTGAGTGGTTGAAAAAAGATTACAAGAGATCACAAACTTCTCAGTGGACGGCTGAAAGATACTGCTAGGTCATGTGAGTGACACATTTTGATACACGATTTGCCAGACATCATGAAACAAAGCACATTGTGCATCATGGACCCCCTGGTTTAGCAGCTTGATCATGGGTGGGTGTCACTGGGAGTTCTTTGTAATTTAAAACATTACATTGATGTTTACTGTTATTTTCGCAGACTTGAATCTCCAAACCGAAGCTCATAAACGCCACTGAAAGATAATAGTATGTTGAAGCTTTGGCCTCAAACCAAATGAAACAAGAGAGCACAACATGAAAGGATGGGCAAAAGGAGATGGAAAGATGGAAGGTTTGAGAAAAGGATGGTGGGTAAAGGAGGAAAAAGAGATGGATGGTTGGATAGATAGATGGATGGATGGATGTAGTTAATGATGGATTTAGAAATTGAGGTAGCATATGTTGGATGGAGGGAAGGAAGGAAGGATGGACAGAAGGATGATGTTTGGGTGATGTAGGGAAGGAATTTAGTATGAATGATGACTGGATGGATGGATGTGGGACGGAAGAAGCAACAAAAAAGAGATAATAGATGGCTTGAAACATTAACAGATGGAAAAAGACAGAAACAGTGGAGGGAAGGATAGATGGATGGGAGGAAGGACAATAGACAGCGAGAAGGACGAGGGACAGAATAAAAAAATGGAGGGTTGTAAGGAAGGGAGAAAATAAATAAGCTAACCCCTGCACAAGTACCACGCTCGGCACCATCACTTGTTCGATCAGTACTATTACAAATAGGGTTCAAAGCAGTGGGTATTTTATTTTTGTGGCCTTTTCCTTGTTACTAAGAGATATGCTTCACAGTCAGACCGCGTGCTCGACTGGAGATGCACATTTAGATAATTCAGTTGCATGTAATACAAAGCGATTACGTCTTGTTTGCTTTGCTTTTGCATCATTTATGGGTGGTGTGGCAATTTAATTTGTCCTGCAGCTGTACTTGTGTATGTATGCTGTCAGTAACTGACTGGCGTTGAATAGTTTTAACAGATTAAAAAGAAAGAAATCATCAGTAAGCTATTATGAAACAAAATTCCGAGGCTTAGCAATCTAATGAATTCACCTCACAGGGTTGAGAAATACAACACAAATCAATGCAATCAATATTTCAAACATTTGTAGCAGTCAATCAAGTACATTCCTGGTGACATCCACAGCATTAGGCAATCATTCACTTTTATTCCAGGGAACACCCACAACAATGTTTCAGATTTAGCCACAGGAAGTTCGCTGGTGGTAGCTTATTTTAAAAGGAATACACATCAGTAAGGCACTTTAACCGCAGGCTGAAGTGTCCATTAGAGAGTCCTGTGCCACTGGTGCCATCCCAAGAACATAGTGCCCCTGGTACCACTCAGAGAACAGTGGGTGTGAAAATGTCATCATGGTCGTGTGATAGTCGTGGTATGTAGAAGGCAGGGAGTTTATGGTTCAGTGAACATAATAGAATGTTCTCTGTACTATCATTCGATTGAGAGACCCTGGTGCTTTAGGAGTTGAACACAGGCAAGATAATTTAGTAGTACCTCAAGGACCAAATGATAAAGCATGGACCAGTACAAATTAATTTTGCACTCACATTTGCTTTGACTGACCAGTGCAAAAGGTTTTGCCCTGAACAATCAGTGCTAAAGTGCAGCGGTTGTTTCTTCATCTGACATCAATTGCAAATGTCATCTTTGCACAATTCTAAAGTACCATTTCAATGGAGCCAATTTGATTTCAGAGGCAATGCTGATAAAAATTGTAATCAGTGAGGATGCTCTCAGCACTCAGATTAAGATCTATGGGGCCGATTCACATAACTAATTTAAGACAAAATCCTAAACTTACAACTTTTGGTATTCACAGAATGCACTTACAATTTTTGTCATTCACAGAATGAACTTAAGACAAACTTAAGACAGACTTAAGACAAACTTAAGACAAACTTATGACAGACTTAAGACAGACTTAAGACAAACTTAAGACAAAATCCTAACTTAAGTCTGTCTTAAGTCTGTCTTAAGTTTGTCTTAAGTCTGTCTTAAGTCTGTCTTAAGTCTGTCTTAAGTTTGTCTTAAGTTCATTCTGTGAATACTAAAAATCGTAAATTCATTCTGTGAATACCAAAAGTTGTAAGTTTAGGATTTGGTCTTAAGTTTGTTCTGTGAATCGGGCCCTCGATGTTCAAGAAAAGACTTGATGAAGTTAACAAAGAAATCTCAGAACACAAAGTTTATCTACTTCAGAGCAAAATTACCAAGCTCCAAAAGGACCTAAAGCAATTCTCCCACAAACACGTGTACTCTCGCATGTGAAAAGATTACAATAAAAATTAGCTCTGCAGCGGAAACATCAGGGAGAAGTGATACTGGATCAACTAATTCAGACACAGATGATTGGTCAAGTGACAACTCCTAATCCAATAGGTCAAGAAGGGGATGCTGCAGACAGCAAAGTGGAAACTTCACCAATCCCGCTATCCAACACCAACAGATAATGTATTGGCCAGGCGGGTATGTCCCTGCCCCCTACCAGGGACCACCAATGCCGCAACCTATACCCTTTTACAAACCCAATCACCCTAACCAACATTTTTTAGGGTTTGGCGGCCGTCCAGGGAGAAGAGGTCAGAAAGGAGGACTGAGGATCCAGTAGAATGATGGCACAACAGAGGGGGCCACCACCAGAAGCCGAACCAGGGAACAGGCACAACCAGGCTCAAGCAATCAGTAAATATGGTGGTCAACCTGTCCAACGAATCCCTCTCAGAAGACAAACTTATGGTTCTTAACAAAGGACGAAGATTCGTCCCCACAACGGAAATGGACAAATTCAGAACCAGGATGTGAACTTGAAGAATTCTTCAGAAAAATCAGGATAAAGGCTTTTATCAATAACAACCCGAGCAGTAAAAGGAGAGAGATATACTGACCTCAAGAAACGGTCTACCGTTACCCCTCCCCTCTCCACCATCCCTCCAGAGATTTTGGCTTTTGAGGAGGCAGTCATAAAAGACATTAAAAAGTATAGACCCACATCCAATACTTTTCCCAACCTTTACAAAAGGGTGACAGCTGCCCTCAACTCATTAAGTACAAAAGACAACATTGTAATAAAACCAGCAGACAAGGGTGGAGCCAATGTAATCCCGAGTAAGGAAGACTATAGAACAGCATGCCTGCTGTTGATACAAGTGGAGAGAAACTACACTATCCTCCGCACTGATCCAACAAGAAGAATTCAATACAAGATCAAGCTACTTCTAGAGGAAGCAAGGTGAGAGGGGTTGGATCAACAACAAATAGAGAGAGTTCCTGACCAGAATGGAACCAAGAACCCCGAAATTCTACACAATCCCGAAAGTAAATAAGGAACGGACCCCACCACCAGATAAACCAGTTATCTCCGGTATTGACTAAATCCTGGAACCCCTATAACAATTTGTGGATTGGTACCTAAAGCCACTAGTAACCAAGGCAGAATCCTATGTCAAAGACACCACTCACCTCTTGACCATCCTCAGGGATATGGATTTTGATCCAAATAAAGAAACATTGATGTGGCTGGATGTGGAGGCTCTCTACACCAGTATTCCCCATGAAGAGAGCCTAAAGGTAATCCAAGACCTTCTACTAACCCAGGAGTGGAAACGGAATGCCCCAATAGACGATCATGGAATTGGCCAAACTCGCCCTAACCAAGAATTTCTTCAGCTTCGAAGACAAGATCTACCTATAACGCCACAGAACTTCAATGGGCAGTCCCTTTGCCCCGAGCATGGCCTGCCAATACATGGGTTGGTTTGAAGATTAAAATATCTGGGCCAATAACCCATACAGCAACCAGATATGCCTTTAGATTAGGTACATTAATGACATCCTAGTAATTTGGCAGACAAACAACACTACCACAGACTCTTTCAACGAATGGATAAACAAATGAAATGCCTTCCTTAAATTCACCATGACACACAACAACACACAGGTATATTTCGTGGATGTCAATATCTTTGCTGAAAATGGAAAACTCTGCACCTCCCTCTTTACCAAACCCGCAGATCATAACAGTCTCCTACATTTTGAACGTGCACACCCTAGAGCACGTAGATAAAACTTACCAGTAGGACAATTAATGCGCATTAGACGCAATTGCTCTAGTATTGATGACTATAAAAAAGAGGCAGAAAAACTGACCAAGAAACTCCAGGATCGCAAAAACCCCATCTAAATAGAGACTAAAGCAAGAAAAAGAGTGTGCACCATCCCCAGGGAATGCCTCATAGAAAGAAAAAAAAAGAACAACCTAATATGTATTCCTGCTACAATTCAGGCTTCAACTTTATCAAACAAACCATCAATAAATCCTGGCATTTATTAACGCCAAACCAATTGGAATCTGAAAAACCAACGTTTTCCTTTAAACGAAACCGAAGTATCCGAGACAGGTTGGTCCACAGCAATACCACCTGCAGAACAACTGATAGACAGAACACCCTTTGGGATATGCCACCAGTCATTGGCCATTTCCCATGCAGAAATTGTACTGTATGCCCTTTGACATCGCACACCAGGACCATTGATCTGGGACACAAGACCCCATAGGAACAGAGAGCACACACAAATTGTAATAGTGCCAACATTGTGTACATAATCACCCGACCATGCGGTTTACACTATGTAGGGATGACCAACAGGAAAATAAAGACCCGCATCAGCGAACAAAGGAGCCCTTTTCGATGCAAGAGGGCAACAAACAAACTCACGGCCCATTTTCTAGAAACCCTTCACACAGACACTGACATGGAGTGGACAGTCATAGAAAAAAATACTCCACAAAATGGGTCCCAGAAGACACTCCTTTTGAAAGAACAAAGGTGGGTGTACCCGATTACAGACACACATTAGAGGTCCAAACAACGACATCCCCTGGATTCTGTTAAACAATCTCAACAGATAATAAACAGGGCTCAAAATGTAGTTATGAACAAAGCATCCACACATACCTGCCATTTACAATATTGAGTACAGCACCTCTATGAGAACGCGTGGTTTTGTGTTTTTTTGGTATAGTATTTACAGTACCAGTGTGTCTACCTTTTTCCTGTCTAAAAATCCCCCAGAATACACACAACCCTTAATAAGATTGTACGGCAGCCCCAATCGGGGATGGTGCTCCATCTTTAATCGAGACACAGGTCCCACAACAAGGACACGCACATGGGAGCGTCTTTCGTTCTTTTGTATTTAGACCCATATGCTTTATTTTCCACATCTCTGCAAGAAATATACCAAAAAACGTATCCTGTAGTCAAGTATTTATCTATAATATGAGTAAAACCATCTTGTCAGTATAGCCAGTACACAGTACTTTGTCTGACCCCGCTTGAATTGGCGAGTCCTGTCTTTACATTCAGAGTCGCCAATAACACGGTGACTCTGTTAAATAGCATTGCTCGATCCATGCGCGGACTTAAGAAACAGCACCCGGCCTCACCCCGAGAAACGCGGCTGACCCAGTGGTGCGGGAGGCCGAGCACCATGCCTTCCCTGCGTCTGTCAATTTAACAGAAACCAGGAAGGAACATGATGAAATTGACTTTCCTTCCGACACATGAGCCAAGACCCTTTCGCATCCAATACCGGTACAGCATGCAATAGGAGGCGTGGCCGAATTCCCAGGATCCGGAGTGTCATGCGCAGGGGAAGTAAGAGTATTTAAACATTACGGCCTCACTCGCAGACAGGGCAAGCAGCGGAGCAGAGCACAAAGTAAGTTGTAGCAGGGAAGACCTTTGACAAAGTAAGTGGCTGATTCTTCTACACTGAGGCACCTGGCATTCGAGACCACCTCATGTCACCTCTTTACTTATTGACTTAAAAGCCTTCTTTCTAACAAAAAAACTCTGGCAATATGTTTTCCTTACCTATAGTGTGTGGCAAGGCCTCCCCTCATGCCCCTGTTGGGATCTGACACCCTGTTAATGTGGAGTGAGTGCCTTCTACTACCTATGATTCTCTGCATTACATGGCCAATGTGTATATGTGTGTTAATGTGTAACAGTACACTGGGGGTCATTAGGATTGCGGTTTTTCCGCATCCTCGGGGCCGGCGGAAGCCACCGCCGGCCGCGAGGATGCGGGAAAACCGCAGCGGACTGACCAAGGACCCACCGCCACATTAGGATGGCTGGTGGGTCCTGGTTTCCGTCCGCAGCTTTTCTGCCGCGGTCGGCTTACAACCGCGGCGGAAAAGCTTTAATATGGTGACGGTGTCTTCCAGACACCGTCCACCATATTAGGATGGGCAGTAGAATATGCTTTTCCGCGGTGGGTTTTCCGCCGTGGAAAAGCATACGGAACTTCACTGCGGGGGCCCGTTGCGGGCCCCCTAGGTGAAGGGGGGGTGGGGGTGCACATGGGGGGTACCTATGGTACCCCCCTGCATTTGCGTGCACAAAGCAGCAGGCACCATGCGGTGCCTGCCGCTTTGTGCACGCAAATGCTGTGCATGCTTTTTTAACATTGCGGCGGGTGCAGCTTCAAGCTGCACCCGCCGCAATGTTAAAGATTGAGGATGTGACCGCCACCCTGGCGGTCACATCCTAATCTGCACGGAGGGACCTCCGCAGCCTCTGCGGACGGTCCCTCCTACTCTATGGTGGCGGACGGACTCAGGTCCGTCCGCCATCATAATCGGCCCCAAAATGTGTATGACTAGTGTGAATGAATCAATGCATGTATGTTCATCCCATAGCACTTATGGTATCTAGAACAAGCGAGTTTTTTTGAGTGTCACTGGTATGATCCTCGTGTGGTCACCTGATCAGAGCACTGTCCAGTTCTGCTGTACCCTGCATAACACCAGGCATATCCACGGTTTATTGAATGTGCAACATGCAAAATGCATGCCCATTGTGCACCACGTCTTTTGAGGAAGTAACTTCATCGGATGCCACCCAGATAAAAGCCCATGACCATTTTCCAGGCCACTAGAGATGGCTGAAACATGTTGGTGTCTAGTTTAGGTTCATAGGACCATCACATCCTAATACCCTAATATAGTGTTTTTACCTTGTCTCCCACTTCCCTAATAAAGGATACTTTCGGAGTGGGTGAGATATTGTATCTTTAATGTTACGCCCCCATACACCTTTTTTCTCATAAGTGCTCCCTGAAACGTGGTTGAGTCCTCCCTGACCTTTAAGAGTTGGGGTGAGCCCGATGATGAAGCATGTCACAATTAAAGTGAGGGCTATATTAAGAAAAGGGTTTCCTTTCCTTCCCACCCACAATGGTGGATTGGTTATAGATTGTACATAGGAACTCTCTGTGTCATTTTCACTGAAGAGAGAACAATTATAAAATAAACACAATCCCTCCCCCCTGTTCCCTTTATCTTTTGAAAAAACTCTCTGTTTCTTTAGAAGGGTCACTAAGTTTCTTTTAGATATACATAATAGGTAGGACGTGTCCCTTCCTACTTCTTTTGTGAGGACCTCTCTAACCATCCAGGGGCCTTTTGGGTCCCTAACTTTATAATATAGCCAATTTGATATAAACTGGTCTCTTGTTTCACTCAGAGAGCTCGAAATTTCTGATGTCTCTAAGGGACAAGGACATTTATGTGCATTTTTCTTGTGCAAGCCGTAGAAAGGGTATCTGGCCTACTTGGAAGTATACAGTTAGTAGTTCTTACAAGAGAATTATGTGGCCGGTGCAATCAACTGGAGGACTGTGATACTGTTTCCTATTGAAGTTCAGACACTATATGAAACATATAATTATTTATTTTTTAGGTAGTGTCATTAACTAACATCATGTCCCACTGCAGCAATTTAAGAGTGCGAGTAGACAGGGAAATGAAAAGCTAATACAGCTACTCTACAGTTTGTGCTAATGGTTGTTCAATCAGTGAGTCTGGTATCCTCATTAAGAATGTAGTGTTCCTGCAGTAAAAGTTTAGCCCCTAAAAGCTTTTTTGAAGACAGAAACAGAGCTAAGTAAAATGAGAGCGAAGTATTTATGCTTTTTCACAAATGTGGGTGGAGAGCATTGAAGGATATGCCTTTGAGTGTTTTCGGTCTGGACTTGACTCGGTAGAATGTGAATCTGTTTAAATTGAAAGTTAGGACAACTTGTTTCCTGGGAGATTTAGGGGATATTGTATCTCGATCCGTGGCACCAACAAAACTAAACAAGGCAATACTTAGGATAGGTGCAATTGTTCTATACCCCTTTCCCCAGTTCTTTTGTTCATAAATGAAAATAGGATCATTTGAAAAAATATGACAAGCGATGTAGGTGCCTTTTAATCCTCATACTTGGTGCACTGTGTTCTGAGCCTGACCCTGCACCTCAACAGAAACCAGAAGAATGACGTCAGGGCCGGAGTGATGTGGTTGGTCTTTTCTCTCTGTGAGCCATGTCACAGGAGCGTGGAGTTCCTTTAATATGTAGCAACAGAAGGGAACAACTTTTGTTTGCTATTGTTGCTAGGCCATTGCACTACATAACCAGTTTTAAGAGCAGGTTTCGAGTTTAGCAGGTGGTAGACCATCAGTCAGGGTGATGAAAGACATTATGTCTGTCACCCTGAGGGATTACTGCCCATCAGATTTAGAGATTGCCGCCAGCCCAGCAGCGATCTTTTTAGAGGAGGTTCTATCGTCATGGAGGTTCCTCTAAAGGTACAAACATGTTGGTGTATGGCTGCCATTGGTTTTGACAAGTGTGCACCTAATTTTTTGTTTTTCAAAAATAAACTCCCAAATTAGGATCATGTTTTAGAAAAACAAATAACAAATAACCCCAACACCAAGGGAGATTTTCCCTAATTTTTGTATTTTTCTGTTTATCACTGACAGGTTTTCCCTGACAGTGAAGGATGGAAAAAAGGACATCAGACCATCAGCCCTAAGTAGGGTGTGAGACCTGATACCCTTACTCCAACGGGCAACACTCAGTCGGGCCATTAGAACACACTCCCTGTCAACAGAGCCAACTTGTGCACCCACAACCGAAAGCTGAATGCCTGCTCAATTCTAAATAGGAGGACAGATATAAAGTTTGGTGGATAAGGTACACCGCCATGTTTTTAATGGAATATCCTCTCTGCCAAACTCTAAAACTGGTATTCATACTAACAGTGCTTAGCGAGAGCCGTACAAAATAACGGTTTTAATGGTTACATGCCAGAACATGGCTTATTCTATTTTAGTGATATTTAGCAGTCACAAGGAAATGCTATTGCTTTCCAGTGAAAAACTCATGTACAAAGCTGGCTCTTTACCTGATCTATCGAACTTATATATATCATGAAAGAGTTTAGGGGTTCCCTTATAAGTGAACAGGGACTTGCTCTACCAATCCCAAGGTGCTCTTCTAAGGGGTAGTGTGATCAAGCTGACGTAGGCTTATCAGAGGGGTGTTAGACATTCACAAATACACACAATAGTGGATAAGTGAAACACACGACTCAGTAAGGAGATCCACACCAATTACATTTTTAAGATAACACATATCCTTATATATATTTTAGGCACCATAAGCAATTCATTCAGGTAAGTACATTTTTCATAAGATATTCATTTGTATTTAAAAAGTCGACACTGTGCAATTTTCATAAGATGCAATGTTATCCTGTAGGAGGAAAAGCAAGTGCGGCTATCAGGTACAGTACAGTGACTTACGGGACCAGTCTCTAGGAGTTAAGGTGAGTGGTGGGCAAAGTCCAAGGCAGTGCCAGCAGAATACCACCAGCGGCACTAGGGCGGCCGGGTGCAGGGAAACAGCGTTGGGTACCCAATGTTACTCTATGACACTCTTCTAGTAAAAAGGGTGTAGGCTTTGACTGAGAGGCCAGTCAGGGTGAACCAACAGGAGAGCTCAGACCTCAGATTGCTCGGGGATGCAGGCACACCTTTAGTCCTCTTCTCCATGGCCCAGGGGTGACGAATGCAGAGGTGCATTTAGACGTTGGGTTTTCCTTACTGGGAGCCGTCCCTAAAGAGGGGGCATGTGTGCAAAGGCTGCAAGCGATATCAGAGAGTTCACCGTGGGTGAAACCACTGTGGACTCGGTTTCTGGAGGGCTAGGGGACCACAATGAAACTGTTGGGCCACTTCAACTCGGGCTTGGAGTCACAGGTAAATTGGAGTCTTCAGACGACTGGTTTCTGCGGTCACAAAGTCTTCTTAGGAGTCTTTGAAGTTTCTTATGAGGGACAGCTGCAATGCTTCCCATTTCACTTTTACATCCGACTGCAGACAGATTCCTCTTCTAGTGGACGTCTGCTCCGCTAGGGCATCTGGAGAAAGAGTCTGGAAATTCTGTTTAGTACTCTAAGGAATCCTTTGGAGTGGAATCCATAATACTATTTTCCTTGTTCTATAGTGGACATTTGACTGTAAGTCCCAGATTTAGTAATGGTTTGTGCAGTAGCTCACATAATAGAAAGTGACACAAAGAGTCTCAAAATGTCGTCAATTGCTTGTGAGCAGTAGTGAACTGTCATCTTTATTGAGACCCACTGATTGAAGTCAGATATGGAGTTTGGAAGATTTTGGCCCAGTTTTCAATATCATCCTAAACTCTGGAGCTGTACTTTCAGAGCTGGTATATGTCTACTATGATGGTGTAGGATTTTGGTCTCATGGTGCATTGTTTAAGCTTGTATTTGAAGGATGTATATAGAATCCCTAGAATGTAAGTGCCTGCAAAGACTCACTTCCCCATTATATCATGGCTACCACACTCATCATTCATAGTCTTTGATTACTAAGATCAATTTATAACTAGGTGGGATCCACAAATCACAAACCAAAGCCAATTCTAGAAATGTGTAATTGTTCTTCCTTCACTTCCTTCACAAGCTTGCAGTTTACAAAAAGTCAAGAGCGTTCCATGTTGAGAAATAGGCCACACCTGGTTTAACAGTGTTGAGTTCATGCTTTCGCTGACCTTCCTCTTGGTGGGTCAGCACAGGTGTTTGTCTTTGGTCCTGCCATATCCTTTTGCCACGGAAAGAATAGAGTATTCTCTTTTAGAAGTCTAATTCAGAATGCAGGGTTTTCGACCTAGCATCTTTTCTGTGGATCTCCCCTGTCTATTGTCTCTGCCTCTGTATTTTTGCTGTGTGCTGGATTTTGTTTTTGCTGGTCTTGATGCTTTGGGCACTTTGCCACTGCTGATCAGCACCAAAGGGCAAGTGCTTCCTCAGTAAATTGTGATTATGGATTGGCATGATTGACTTGTTTGACCTACTACTGAGCCCCTAGTACCGTGCACTGTGTGTGCCCAGGGCCTGTAAGTCAAATGCTGCTAGTGGGCCTGCAGCACTAATTGTGCCACCCACACAAGCAACCCTTCAAAGGGTTCTCAGACCTGCGACCGCAGTGTCTGCGCACAGTTTTACACTGGCATGTCGACCACACAAGTGCACCCACTTGCCAGGCACTAACCTTCCCTTTTATTACATATGAGTCACCCCCAAGGTAGGCCCAAGGTACCCCTGTGGGCAAAGTGAAAGGTAGGACATGTACTGAGGTTAGTGACATATCATGATAGTGAAATACAGTGCGTTTCGTTTTTCACTATTGAAAGGCTATCTGTCCATTGGATAGAATGGGGAAAACTTTGTGACATCTTTCAAGTATAACTTTCCATTGGGACAGGATTGAGAGATGGAATTTGGTGTGCCTGAACTCAGACTATAAATATGCATCTTTTAGTAAAAATGATTTTTATATTGTTTGAAAAAACCACTTTCAGAAAGTGGGTATTTTCTTGATCAGCCATCCCGTATGCCTCTGCTGGTTTGTGGATTGATTGTCTGGCTTTGGTATGACGGAGGCTGGGGATGTGCTTTCACTGTAGACAGCCACTGGCGGGTTGAGGTATGTCCTGCCTTTCCTGGATCGATCAGTGCTGAGCTGAATAGACCTGGGTTGCATTTAGAGTAGGGAGAAGAGTTTTCCTTGCAACTGAATGGGCCTTGTCTGCCTTACACAATGCTGTCTCCACCTCCCACTGAAAATCTGGGCCAAGGAGGTCAGAACTAGTTTGGATTGAGCACAGGGCCTCTCTGACACAAGAGAACAAAGAAAAATGCTGTATGAATATTCGGACCCAGACCTCAGAACTTTAGAATACGTATAGACTCAAGAGAAACCTCTGTCAAGGAGAAGAGCTTGGAAAACTGGAGGGCAAGTACTGTCCCTTTGCTGTGTGCTGTCTTGGGTTGACTTGCAGTGGCTGTTTCTGCCCCAGAGATGACAAAGACTTTGCTGTGTATCCTGCTTTAAGAAGATCTACAAAGGATTAAAGTAGAGCTTGCTCCCGTTCGGAAGTCTAAGGGACACAAAGGCTTCATCCCCTCAGTCTTCCTGCATCTGGGACTGCTGTTTCAGCTGCCACAGAGGGAAATTGCAAACCTGATGCCGGCCAGCGACACTGCAACCTGCAACAAAGCTGTGGGCGCCACTCCTAATGTGCACAGCACACCGCCGGCTGCTGCTGCACCATATCAACTCCGAAGCCGTCACTGAGGCCGCTGCAAGCATCAGAGTCGAGGGCACTGCTCATGATGCTCATGACGCACCGCCCCGACTCGCACTGCAGCCCTGACTTAACAGAGCTGGTGCTTCATCATCGCGGAGCCGATACTTGATGTGGGTGACTTCCTGAATCCATAGACAATGCCCCTTTGTAAGGAACTGACGTCTCGCTGCCACTGCAACATCACCTCCCCAACAACAGTAAGGAAACAACACCTCACCTCCCCTACATCGCAGTAAGGAACCAAGGCCTCACCTCCCCTGTGGTAATAAGGAACCAAGCCACCTGGCACCAATGAAGCATCACCTCCCCAATGCTGTGCACTCTCTTTGCTTTCATCTTTTGCCAAAGTACTATTCTTTGTGGTTCTCTGTGACTCTGAGCCCGATGGCGGGCCCCTTGTGGTCGGCGTCGTACTTTGGATTTTTATCTGTCATGACAGCTCCAGGTGGAGTTATTTGTTGCTACAAGCTTTATTTGTGTGAATAATCCATATATTGGTATATGTATTGTGGATTTTTGTCGTTTTGGTCTTGTTTGGTTTAGATAAATATTTCCTATTTTTCTAAATTGGTGTGGTGTCGGTTTGTAGCGTTTTCACTGTATTACTGTACGTGTGCACACATGCTTTACACACTGCCTCTGAGATAAGCCTGTCTGCTCGTGCCAAGCTACCAAGGTGGTGAGCAGGGGCTGTCTAAGGGTGTGACTCCCTTACACTAACTAGAAGCAAGGGTCTCTACTTGGACAGAGTTGCAAACCATTGCCAACTAAAGACCCCCATTTCTAACACAGAGTGACAGTGGTACCATTCCTGGGACAAAAAGATTTCACTACCCTGCGGATAAGATTCACGGTCTCATGACCAGGAATGTATACCACAGTGGAATGCACATATGCAATAATTGGAATTGAAATCACCTGTAATGCAGCATTTAAAAACGTTTATTTTATTGCTGTACCCAGTACTTTAAGTGGGCCGGTACTGTCAGGTATTGAGTACTGCACTTCTTTGTTGTGAAAAGGAGAGCACCTGCGCGTCTTTATTTTGAAAAGGAGAGCACCTGCCATTCTTTGTTTTGAAATTGAGAGTACCTGTACTTCTCAGCAAATGTGCAATACTTTAATTGGACAGTAACTGCACTTCTCAGAATCAAGCAGGTAGTCTTGTAATGAGTAGTTACAACACAGAAACTGGTGCCAGGTACTATTGCCGCACTAACAGACAGTTTTGAAAACCGTTCCTTGGTTCTAGCTCCCGTATGCACTATGGCCCACCTCCTAAAACCAGCCACCAATGTTGGTCTTAACTTTACATATAAGCTTCTTTACACAAATGTGGGGAGGCAACGTGTATCATATATATTACTGGCTTCAAATGCAATACATTAGACATAAATGGATGACAGGAGTGATGAATCTTCCAACAGATGACGTAGTTTTCAAATGCTTTTATGGTAATTCATAAAATCCACAGCCTACGCGTTTCGCCCAACACGGGCTTCATCAGGGCTTATCTTTGTGTCTTGGCGTTGAAAAGTAATTTCTCCAATTTGGGAGTCTTCACTGATTTTCCACTCCTGCGTGGGCGAGTATGTCCCAATCCACAAGATCACTCATTCATTAAATAGGTGTGTATTTTTAGAACTCGTTATCCCTCCTTGGTTCGGGGGAGTCCTTACATCTTGGAATAAACAGATAACTTTGGAAGTAGCCTTGTCGCTATTATGTGCCGATTTGGGCACAAGTCCTTTCTCCTATGTTGGAGTCTCCCTTCTCAGATCCTCATTCCGGAAAGCGTACCTGCACTACGTCTCTGCTCCTGCTCTCCTCATGGTACTTGAGGAACAGGAAGCACTCCCAGTCTCCCCTGACCAATCACAGCACTGCAATGCAGCGTTGTTATTGGTTTTGATTGAGCATCCTGGTTCGATGCTCAGCCAAAGATTGGGGGCCTGAGCATGTTCTCCATGCAGGCTGTAATGCACCGTGCATGGAGAACAGGGAAAGTGCGCATGACTAGTTTGGGTGGCCCAAGTGGGCCGGCCAAACAGATATTGTGCACTTAGGAGTGGGCAAACCATGCCTCCCCTGATCCGAGAGCGGAGCAGCCCCACCCACCTGCACGTAAAGGAAACATAAACTGATAATAACTCAAAGTTATCATTTTATATTTCCTTTACTTTGCACTGTGCAAAAGAAGTGGTGCAACGTCCTTCCGCCATAGCGGAGGAGCCGCCACTGCGTCGCCGCATGCACTTGATTAAGTCATGCGATCCTGAAAAAACAAATTAAACTCGGATGCCCCATTATCCTTAGCTGCTAAAATGGCAGCACTTAGAGCATGGCTCTCTTTAGGTATTAAAATGTGACATATTAAAAAAGGCATTTTTTGTAAACGCCCCAGGACTGTTTCTCTTACTGTGAAATGTGATTGTTCGCCTAACCCAAGAGAATCGTGGTCCACTCGTATGCACGCCTCTCCCACAGCACAGAGACCCAGAGATGCCCTGGAGGGCTGGATCTAGGACTGATTTTCTTCATAGCCCCATGCGAAAAACTCATGCAATCGTATGGATGAATGTGAATGGAACGCATTTACTTTACCATTGGCTATCCTGACATTCATCCATGGATCCTGTCGCCCTGGACCCGGGTTGGACTCCTCTGACCTAGGCCTTGTAGCAGCCTGTTTTATCATCACCAGCTCTCAGAGAGCCGAAAGAGGCCCAGTCCTAAACACGCCTGCAGCCAATGCCTTGAATGATGCACTGTAGCAAACCGCGTTACTCCCTCTGGAATAAGTAATGTGCCTGGGCCTCGTTTGTTCTTCCGCGGAAGCCAATTGGCTTTGCCCATTTTGCATAATGTTCTCTCTCCTCTAATTTCATGTTTCGATTCCAGACTAATTTGATTTCGTGTTTTCTGTCTGGCTTTTTTTCTGAACAGTGGCAAGTCTGAAGAACGGTAGTTAGCGTAATTAAAGCACTCTTGAGCGGCAGCAGACAGCGCGCGGCTCAGAGGAAAATGGGCCCTGCTGATGGCGTCTCGTCGGCACGCGCTAGGCGGGGCAGCGGCGCAGGCGGCCTCGAGGCGCATTAGCTGCGCATGGTCTGCGGTTGCGACCCCTTGACCCAGTCGATGAAGAGTGCAGAGCTCAGCACATTTCCCCTATCGAGCCAGACGGGGCAACTAATTCCACCATAAGGATCAATCAGCGCTTTGTAAATAGGAAAAGCCATCGATACAAATCCTGTCAGGGGAAGAGGAAAAACGTGAGCGATATTCCCAGATGCAAAACCAAACCCATGGAAATATTCTCAAAGGCAAAACGCTTCAGAATCTTAAAAAGGCCCTCGCTGTCTCCTTCACTCAATGTCTGTTTTTTAAGTGTGGATGACTCAATGTCTGTTTTTTTAAAGTGTGAATGTGCAAGCCAGAGAATGTATTTACAGACTGCTGAAGGCGGTGCACATCCCTTTTTATACAGAAAAAAAGCCCAATGGTGCACTGAAGGCGGTTTTCGGGGCAAAGGGAGCTCTTTTATGTTAGTTAGGCTCCTGAATTATACACTATGCAAAATTCTACAATTTCTAAAAATTTTGAATTGCTTAATTTTCACTAACTTTTATTAAATGAGTAAACATTGCATATTAAACAAAAATAATCTAGCGAACAAACAGCTGAAGACTGGTTCGTGCAGAAAATGACCCGCCACGAGACATTTTATGCTCGAACCAGTTTCCTGCGGGGCCCCTTCATTAATTATTGGCACCCATGCTCCGCCCCCCTCTCTTTTCGAAAGTGTAATGAGTGTGTGTTAGGCTGAGCAAAGGCCAGTCTGACATTCACTAAGGGCCTCATTTGCAAGAAACTGACGCATCAGCACCGATGCGTCAGTTTGCGCCTGCACCAATTGTCCTTGTGACACCATGGATGGCTGTATTGACTACACAGGGCTCCATGGTGCAAGGATTAACAGCTGTGTCAGAAATTCTGACACATCTGCTGGCACAAAAGTGATGCATTGCTGCAGATGGTGGTAACACTTACGCAACTCCAGCAATGCATCAGAACACATACGCTGCTGACAGCGCGACCTAGCCAGAACTTCGCAATCTCCTGAGGCGGAAGCCGGGAGAGGACGGAATATTTTAAAAATTTGTATTTTGTGTCACTTGTTAAAAATTGCATTTTAATTGCGCACTCACCCTTCAGGCACCTCCTTTACGGGCTAGAAGTACGCCTAAACAGCGACCCCTTCGCTGCACCGATTCCACCAAAACAAACTGTTCTGCCGCCATTGCCGGCGAGGAACAGAGGCCACGCCTACCTGCAGGCCACGCCCACTCACCTTTGTATAAAACGCTGCCGACAGCGCGACCTAGCCAGAACTTCGCAATCTCCTGAGGCGGAAGCCGGGAGAGGACGGAATATTTTAAAAATTTGTATTTTGTGTCACTTGTTAAAAATTGCATTTTAATTGCGCACTCACCCTTCAGGCACCTCCTTTACGGGCTAGAAGTACGCCTAAACAGCGACCCCTTCGCTGCACCGATTCCACCAAAACAAACTGTTCTGCCGCCATTGCCGGCGAGGAACAGAGGCCACGCCTACCTGCAGGACACGCCCACTCACCTTTGTATAAAACGCTGCCGACAGCGCGACCTAGCCAGAACTTCGCAATCTCCTGAGGCGGAAGCCGGGAGAGGACGGAATATTTTAAAAATTTGTATTTTGTGTCACTTGTTAAAAATGGCATTTTAATTGCGCACTCACCCTTCGGGCACCTCCTTTACGGGCTAGAAGTACGCCTAAACAGCGACCCCTTCGCTGCACCGATTCCACCAAAACAAACTGTTCTGCCGCCATTGCCGGCGAGGAACAGAGGCCACGCCTACCTGCAGGACACGCCCACCCTCCCCCTCTCCCACCTTTAAGGATGTGCATTCACCGGACGCGCAGCGGACGGGCGCAGCAGGCGCGCCGTTTGCGCGCCGAAGGCGCGCCTAAGGCAAGCCCGTCTTCGCCCGTCCTCGCCAAGTCCTCGCCTCTCGCCAGACCCCCTGCCCAAAAGTCTTACGTATACGACAGTAATACACTGTGGTCACTCAACCCTGGCCTGAGATGCGACAAGCTAGAGGGCTGCATTGGTCGTACCGCCCTCCACTGTAAAAGCTGTAACCTAGTCATACCTGTACCACGCCATATCAGCCAGAAAGAGAACGAAAGGAAGGAAACGTCACTTACCATCATGCAGCTGAACGTCAGATCCCTGGTCAAACACCATGCGGAGGTAAGAACGCTATTAATGGATGAGAACCCAGATATAATGTTTCTGAGTGAAACCTGGCTTAAAGATGACCTAACCAGTATTCCCAATCTAGCTATACCGGATGGGTTCGCTATGACCTGTATCAATAGAAACTCAAGAGGAGGAGGCATCGCCGCCATCCATAGATCCTCCTTTACCTGCTCCTTTCTAAAGGAAAGCATCGCGGACTGTGAATGCGCCCGCTTCAAAATCTTCACTAATCCAAATTGCACCTTTTCAGGCCTGTTCATCTACAGACCGCCGGGGCCTTCCACAAAATTCACTGAAGAGCTCATTGAGGTAACACACGCTATGATTACTGACTCGACCAACTTCACGATCTTAGGAGATCTCAATCTCCATATAGACAATTCATCGGTTGTTAAAATCACCAATTTTACAGCAGACCTAGCTGCTCTTCAGCTAATTCAGCTCGTCCAAACCCCAACACATGTTGCGGGCCATCTGCTGGACCCAGTATTTACGAACATTCCTGAGGCCAGAGCGGATGATCCTATACCCATGGCCTGGACGGACCACTCACTAGTAACCTTTTCCATCCCTAATAACCATCCCACCATAAATAAGTCTCCCACTTCCTGCCTAAAACGACCCTGGCACAAACTCCAACAATGCGACCTAGCAGCTAGTTTGGGGAGACCTAACCTGGAGGATATAGATGACATTGAAAAATCATATATGTCCTTCCAGAACTGGATTACCAAGGGACTGGACGCCATTATACCAGCGAAGTGGACCAAAGGGCGTAACACCCCTTCCAATCCCTGGTACAATGAGAACCTCAAAACAATGATGAAAGTCTGTAAAAAAATGGAGCGACAATGGAGGAAGGAGTACAAGCAGGAGGACAAAAACGCATATTTGACCACTCTCAGAACGTATCACAAGGCAATCCGGGTAGCCCGCGCTGCCTTCTACGCCACTGAGATAAATGCTAGCCCTAACCCCACGAAAACTATCTTCCAAATCGTGCAAAAACTACAAAACGGAAACAAGCCGGCTTCTCACATTACCTCCACGCAACAATGTGAAGACCTAGCTACCTTCTTCACGGATAAAGTGAAAAAAATTTACAACGCCTTCACCCAGGATAGTCCAGAGGACATCAACCCTCCCATTGCCATCCTCGGAGACTCTAGTCTCACATGCATACCCGCCATCTCCGGTGAAGAACTCTCCAAACTTTGTAGGAAGGTGAAATCGGGCGCACCCACAGATCCGATGAGGCCTACTCATTTTCTGGAAGCCTTGGAATTCTTCCTCCCATCCTTGACCTCACTCCTTATTCTTTCATTTGCCACAGCTACGGTCCCCACCTGCTGGAAACAGGCCTGGGTAACACCAATCATAAAAAAACCCTCCCTAGACCCCGCTAAACCTGAGAACTACCGGCCCGTTTCACTGCTCCCATGGGTCGCGAAACTTGCGGAAGCTCACGCTAACAAAATTCTCAGTGAGCACATGGCGAAAAACAACATCCTGGACCCCTCCCAGCACGGGTTCAGGCCGGGCCATAGCACAGAATCCGCACTCCTAACTTCCACAGAAAGCTTACGGGAAATTATGGACTCCGGCAAAAGTGCCGCGCTGATATTACTTGATCTCAGCGCGGCCTTTGACACGGTCTCTCATGCCATCCTATTGAAACGCCTTGAAAACATAGGCATCGTAGACTCGGCACTTCAATGGTTTAGATCATTCCTAACCAACAGATCATTTAGGGTATCTGCCCCTCCGTTTATCTCCCAACCTCAAAACATAGGACAAGGAGTTCCACAGGGCTCTGCCCTCAGTCCCTCCTTGTTTAACCTATACATGCAACCCTTGGCGGAGGTTGCCAAGAAATGGGGCCTCACAATGGTGTCGTACGCCGACGACACCCAGTTGGTCATCAGCCTCAACCAAGCCCCCTCTCCCGATGCCACTAGATTCAGGGATGGTCTGACTGCCGTTGCTAAATGGATGACGGCTAATTGCCTTCAACTCAACGGCGGCAAAACAGAGGTGCTGATAATGGGGAAAAGTAGTGACAACTGGAATGACCTCTGGTGGCCCCAATCACTGGGCCCAGCACCCCCCCCCCCAAAGACTCTAGCTAAAAACCTGGGAGTGTGGCTGGACTCTGCTCTTAGCTTCCAGTCACACACAAAAAAAGTTGCCGCAACCTGCATTGGCTTACTGAGAAGCCTCACCCCCATCTTAGGCTATTTTGACTCCAAAACTCGACAACTCATCGTACAATCTACCATTCTGTCCAGATTGGACTACGCGAGTGTCTTGTTGTTAGGAGCTAATAAATCTGAAGTTAAGAGACTCCAACGGATCCAAAATTCGGCGGCAAGGGCTATAGTAGGTCTCCCAAGAAGATGCTCGGCGAGAGCAACCATTCACAGATTACATTGGTTACCCATGGAAGCCCGCATCCAGTTCAAGGCCCTCATATTCGCCTTTAAAATCATGAAGAACGAAGGCCCGGAGCTACTCCGCTCGCTGTTGACCCCCTACACTCCCAAACGGAATCTCAGGTCCATGGGGCAACACCTAGCAATAGTACCCCACACTAAGTTCTGCCGCATCGGAGGGCGCTCCTTCAAACTACTGGGGGCCAAATTATGGAACTCCCTCCCCCTCAATATTCGATGCATTGACAACCTTCTAGCTTTCCATAGAGCAACTAAAACCTATCTCTTCCCCCCCTGTTAGGTCCCTCCCTTCCCCTTGTTTCAGTTGGTTGTGTTATGGTTCCAGCGCCGGGATGCCCCGTTGCGGGGGCAGCTGTTTGCGCTTTACAAAACTGATAACATAACATAACATAACATAACATAGGCCAGACCCATTTTTAAAGCCCTGCATCATTCCTTATGCCTGGTCTGAGCAGCAGTAAGGATTTTAATGCAGTGCACCTCCTCATTACACAGTGAAGTGATAGAGTGACAACAGTGAAATGTAATTTTCACTGCTCCAGTTCTACGTGGCTTTTTAGTGTACATGATAACTTGCATACATGAGCCCCGGTGCCGGTCTCTACAAACTGATGCACTGGACCCAATGCCTCAGTTTATAGATATGGGCCGGACTGGGAACCAAAACCGGCCCCGGCAAAGTGCTCGGCCGGCCCGCCCCACCCCAGGGGTGCAACTGTGCTCTTTGCCAGGGCCTGTTTTAGGCCGATTGTGTTACAGGGCCGTTCAACGCTGCAAAAACGGCCCTGTAACAAAAACGGCCCCCAGGGGCCCAAAACCGGCCCCCTTCCTAGCGGCACACCGGGGGATTGCCCGGTGCCCGCAACGGCCAATCCGGGCCTCTATGGGAAAGTGTGGTGCACTGATTGCGCTGCTGCTGCCTCCAAAAAAAGTGACGCAGCAGCAGCTCAAGGGGCTTGTAAATGAGGCCCTCAGTATGTCAGGGTCAGGCAGCCATGCTCTTTAAATTCACTAATGCACAGACTCCTGACAGTGTGAGTCTAGCTTTGCAGGGCTGAAGACTTCATGGGCCCGAGGGCTGTGACATCATCAGCATGGTAAAAGCCTTTGATGCACTTCCTATCATGACGAGGGAGAGTGTGACTGATAGAGTAAGCCCTCGTCGCTTTAGGTGCAAGCAATGAAGTGCCCAAGGCTGACTGATCAAAGATGCCTCTTTGCAGAGTGGGAAGGGGTCAGCTCCTCTTAATGACTCAACCCCAGTCTGCAACGTCTGGAAAGGTCCTCCTCTCATTGGCTGACAATCAAAGGTGGTGGTAGAACCTTCCTTGAGTCCCTTCCTTCCTTTGAGCCTCCAACAAATTCCAATGCCCTTGTGCTTACATTTTCCTCCACTCACTGTTACTGCGTGGCCCAGGAACTGCTTGCTGAATGATGGGTGCATGTACAATTATGAATAAGGCTCCCAGTTTTCCGTTTTTACTGATTTTTACAGATAAATACAGACAGAAAACAATGTGTTTCCTGTCTGTATTTATTTTTAAAAGTGGAAAAATACTAAAAATTGTGCTTCTTGTGAGAGACTTCCCGTGCTGTCTTTCATGAACTCCAAGCAAAACCTGAACAGTTAGACAACATAGGGAGTTAACAAATAGGATGAAATTTACTTAAATACAGATATGTGTTAACATATATTTGTAGTATAATGCTAATATGTACCTTTGGGGGTAGTTTTATATTATTTATGGCTTCTTTATTTGCTAAAACGCGTCAGCATCCAAGTATAAAGGCATGTGCAAGAGTTAAATAAATGTAGAAATATACAATTTTGCAACTCCATCTATTTTCAAAACACAAAATAAATATGGATACATACCAATAATATGGATAAATACGGACAGGAATGTTAAAAAAATAAATACCATAAAACCAGGAGCCCTAATTATGAATGTGTATTTGTGTATGTGTGATGTGAATGTATGTGTCCATGTGTTAGTGAATTGCGGTTGTATATGTGCAAGGGGGTGAGTGACTGTCTATTGATGGGAGAGCGGGAATATGTGTGTGCACATCTGAGAGGATAGTTGGAAGTGGGTGAGTGTGTGTGTATGTGATACCCATACTACTCATCCACATTACAAGCTGTCAGACGTTTTGCATAAGCAATACATTTGCTTAAAAACACGTCATGCAAGATACTGGCTGTTGGACTTGCTCCTTTCTGCAGGGTCATCCCCCAACCATTTGCCTTCACCCTCCTGTTTTATGAACCCCTTTTTGTTGACTTTTGGGACTCTGTACACTTTACCACTGCTGACCAGTGCTAAAGTGCTTGTGCTCTCTCCTCTAAAATGGCAATATTGGTTTATACCCAAATGGCATATTTAATTTTCTTGTAAGTCCATAGTAAAGGGGTATTATGTGTACCCAAGGCCTGTAGATTAAATGTTACTAGTGAGTCTGCATCACTAGTTGTACCACCCACTTGAGTAGCCATTTAAACGTGTTTCAGGCCCGCCATTGTAGCTTCTGTGTGCAGTTCTAAACTGTCATGTCAATATGGCAAAATAAACCTTTTGGCAGGCCCTGACTTTTCTTTTTAGGTCGAGCCTTTAGGAGCATGCAATATTCAGTATGGAGTGGAAGTCCACCCACTTTCCGCCCATCTTTTCATTGGCTTCTGTCTTTGTTGTTCCTAAATGCTGCCTTCCGATTGGTTTTAGGCTTGTTAGTCCCTCCTTATGACGGCCATGTCATGATTTGTATCCTTTGATGGCTACTGGCCCCTTTACTTCAAGTGCTGCACAGTATGTTTTATTTATATTGTGAGCACTATTTTCTTCCTGTGCCTTCCCCCGCCAACCTCCCGCAGTTCGTACCTTCTAATTGTTGTCCGTGGTGTCTTTACCCCTCCCCTCCCCCTCCCTCCCATTGTCCATGGAGCCTTTAACCCACCCCCTCCCGTTGTCTGTGGTGCCTTTATCTCCCCTTCCCTCCCGTTGTCCATGGTGACATTAACACACCTCCCCTCCCTCCTGTTGTCCGTGGTGACTTTACCCCACCCCCCGTTGTCCGTGGTGATTTTACCCAACCCCCCTCCCTCCTGTTGTCTGGGGTGACTTTACCCCAACCCCCTTCCCTCCCATTATCTCTGGTACCTTTACCCCACCCCTCTCCCTCCCATTGTCTGTGGTGACTTTACCCCACCCCCTCTCCCTCCCGTTGTCTGTGGTGACTTTACCCCACCCCCCCTCCCTCCCATTGTCCGTGGTGACTTTACCCCACTTCCCATCCCTCCCATTGTCCGTGATGACTTCACCCCACCCACCTCCCTCCTGTTGTCTGTGGTGACTTTACCCCACCCCCTGCCATTGTCCGTGGTGACTTTACCCCAACCACCCTTCCCTCCCGTTGTCTGTGGTGCTTTTACCACTCCCCCTTCCCTCCCGATGTCCATGGTGACTTTACCCCACCACCCTCTCTACCATTGTCCATGGTGGCTTTACCCTATCCCCCTCCTACCATTGTCCATGGTGAATGAACCCCACACCCCTCCCTCCCTTTATCCGTAGTGACTTTACCCCACGCCCCCTCCTGTTGTCCGTAGTGCCTTTACCTCCCCCCTCCCATTGTCAGCATTGACTTTACTCCACCCCCCTCCCTCCTGTTGTCCATGGCGCCTTTACCCCACCCCCCTCCCTCCCATTGTATGTGGGGACTTTACCCCACCCCCACTCTCACTCCCGTTTTCCGTGGTGACTTTACCCCCCCCCCCCCTTCCGTTGTCCGTGTTGCCTTGTTAAGCTCTGCAGTAGAGGCAGGCAACAGAAAGCAAGGATAGCTTATACCCAGCGAGGGTCAGCATCGGCCCCATCTAGTGGCGGGAGGGATTCCCAACTCGAACGAACATCTCAGGTTTAAATTACTGCATCCACTTCATAATTATAGGATTCTCCTGATTGTGCTAATTATCTCAATGTGCTCTGTGGATATTTTTACCTAATAAGCTACGAGACTGCTCTCACTAGAGGCTGGCTATGCAAATGCCTGCATGTGTTTCTATTTGCAGGACTCTTCAGTGCAACAGCATTTCACCAAATCGTGAAAGTTATGCTAAAGTAAGCCTATAGTATGACTGGTAGCACACACTGAAATGATGCCTCATCTATACAAACGTCACACGCTCAGCATCTCTTCTTTCATTCTATAAAATAGCATTAGGCCGGCAGTCCCGAAATGTAACGCCACTAAAAACCCACCAAAGGCAAAGACGATGTTGTGGCTTTATTACCAGCACTAGGTACCAACAGAGTTAAAATCTTCAGATCCGGTGCAATTCCTCAAAGTTAAAGCTTACGTTTTAAAAAGGTAAAACTAATATAGTTTATTAAAGGAGCTCCCATGCCAAGAGTCGCTCTGGAGATTCTGGAGAAAAGCGGAGTCATGCGATGGAAGGTTTACGGAATCCATCCCCACTTTTCTGCTCCTGGTCATTTTTGAGTCTTTGGAATACTCCTGTTTGAGAATGCTCACTGTTTTTTAGTGAGAACAGTTCGGATACTCTGAGAAGGAAACCTGCAGCTATGATGCCGCAGCGGCCAAAATAAAATGCAAATCTCACTGTTTAATAGCATTCAATGTATTTTGCAAAGTTGACTTAGTTTGGTAAACTTTTTGTTCTTGTGTGGAGGGTATACTTAAGGAAAAATAGCCCAATGTTTGTACATCCTTAGTCAAATGTGTACCAGCTTGCATGTACTGGGGAAATGTAATTTAAACTAACTCAGCAAGGTGTGTCTGGTTTCATGCTAACTGTCAGCTCATTTCTTAATATTGTAGTCAAAGAGATGTGTGACATGCTGCTAATATAAGATCCACTTGACTTCCCGGTTCTGCATTTTCCCGCAATTGTCCTCTCCAAGACCGCCGCAGTCACGTATATGGTTCTCAGAAAGGGCCCATGAAAATATCCAGTAGAGAAACTACCAATCTCAGAAGCCTAACTCCACACCAGCCAGGACATCCCTGGACTGCAAACAAAAACGACAACAAACTAATAGAAGACAGGCCTTCTCCATCTTTGTCCCTATCCTCGGGAACAGAGACCCTGTTAACATTAGAACTGCCCCAACCCTCTTCAGAGAACACATCTCCGTGTAATATGGAGGGCTTAATTTGCAAAAGAATAAGTGCCATGGCCCAAATTTCTGCTCAATAGTCTGCGGCCTCTGCTATCAAAGGTTGGTGTATCAGATACCAAAGCTGCATAGACTTCATTCCATCTCATGTCTCTTTAATACATTACTACACACTGGCTCTTTATCTAACTCTAGCAGACTATTTTTCATCCCTGCTTCTTCCTCTGTCAGCGATATTCTGCCCATCTCTTTCCCTTTTAATGTTTTTCTCTTGCTTCCACTGAATCAAAGTTTGTTGAGGAAAAATAATTGCCAATCCCAAAAATGAGTGTTGGTAGGCCCCCCCTGCAACCACCGGCTCAAATTAAGCAGTGAATAAGGCTTGCCACTCATGAATGCTATTCTCCATTGTAATAATCTAAAAACGCATCTCCCCTTGTAAACTGCTTTGCAAACACCTATGCATACATTTACATTTCCTGTTGATGTTAGGACACAACACTTTAGGGGCGATACACTAACCCTTTTCAAGGTTATGTCAATTAAACTTATGCATGGAGATGCTACATTCAATGAATACAAAAGTGCAAGCAATTCACAAAGGTAAAATCTATGTGTTTAACTATACTCTCTATGTGTGTAATGTACACTAACTCTTGGTACATATAAACATGCCATATCCTGACAGGTATGCAAAGGATAGCAAACCCAAGGGAATGTCAAAACAAGGTGGTCTGCATGCAATCTGTTGAAGTATTCAATTTGGGCTGCTGGATTTCTCCACAGTGAGGCAGGGGGGTTGGTCGGTCACCTTCCGTTAAAGTCATGTGAAACCTCTTACAGCCTGCTTCTCTCACGGTCATCAACAATAGGCATTGAGAATGCTGCTTGTTTGATGATGTCAGCTTCAGTTTTCGTCCTTCTCCGATATTCAAAAGTGCCCCTTTAAAGCTGGCTCTTCTTAACCCTTTGGATGTGTCGGACGGCTCCCAGCCGTCCGACTCAATAGGTGGCGTCTGCGTCGGAAGGCCGGGAGCCGTCCGAATTGCACATGCATGAAATTTTCCCGAACTGCGGCAACATTTTGCGTGCATCCAAGGGGTTAAGGAAGGCAACAGCTCCTCTGCGCTTGATTTACTTTCCCCATGGGTGTACAATTTTACTTTACATTAGCCACCAAACTACCACATGGTGTAGAATTTTAGAGGTGGCTGTATCTGATTATTTGGCGAGTTGCCATGGAGATCTACCTTGCACTAATGTGCAATAATATGCTGCATCACTAAATACTTATAAGGTCCCAAAGGTGAGATTAATTGCATTGCAAATACTTCTTAATACATGTAAGTGACCCTTAGGGTAGGCTTTGGAAAGCCTGGGGGCAGGGCGCAGTCTATTTTAAAATTTGGACGTGTATGTTTAAGTTTCACATGTCCTAGTGGTGAAGAAGTCTTAATTCAATGTTTCATTACAGCAGGCCTACCTCCCCCATAGGATAACATCAGAGTTACCTTATTACATTTAATAAGCTGTAACTTACAAATGGGAAAAGCTAAACGGTTTATGTTTGGTGTCTTTGTAATTGTAATGAAAAAGCCTCTCTTATGGTAAAGTCTGATTTTAAATTACAATTTTGAAAAAAACACTTTTAAAAAGTTGGCATTTTCCTGCCACTGACATTTAGTAACTGCAGTGTGTCTCTGGTTCACTTGACTGGGTGTAGCTGACAGTTGGCTGTTGTGTATTCCTCATAGACAGCCACCCACAATAAAGAGCTTAGGTTTGTCTGGGTGGACCATCACTAGCAGGATGCAAGCGCGGAGCTGGTCACAGCCCTAGTTACACTTGAATTGGCTGTGCACTGCCTCCTCACAAAGGTCTGCATAACCCCAGTAGTTAGTCCGGAGCCAAGACAGGGAAGGCAGGAAGCCTGTGTGCGTCAAAGCGAAACCTTAAACGCTTTTCTACTTCAAAGGAAGGCCCAGGTATAAATTAGACCACAGGCACCAACTCAGGCACATATGGATCTGAGGATACTCTGCCAGGAACAAGGACTGCTGTGATGCTGAAAGCACTGCCACTTTGCTGGACTGCTGCTCCGAGGAACCGCTGCCCTGCTGTGCTGACCTGCTGCCCTCTGACCTGTGTTCGAAGGACTGGACATGCAGCTTTTGAACTCAGAGTTGCTCAAAGGGCTAGTTGGCTGGCCTCCTGACTAAAGCTTCAGGGACAGAAGGCTCCAGCAATCTTGCATCCAGCACCCAGCACCTGGACTCTGCCATCTGTGAGTCTTACCATGCCAAATGCTGCCACTCCACTCCTGGTCCTATGGAAGTGGCCCATAAGGTTCTTTGCCAGCCCATCCGTGGATCCGGCAGAAACAGCACATCTCCTCAGCTGTGTTACACAACCCCAAGCAGAAACAACACATCGCCTCTGCTACAAGGATTCTCCCAGAGCAAGGACTCTGCATCATCCTTGCAGCCTGCATTGGAACCACTGCTGCACAATGTCTTTCTGATTCAGGTCCTCACATTACAAATCCATTGTTGATGGCAGCCTTGACGACGGCACAGATTCTAGCATCACAGCCTTGCAGCTCCTTGGAAAAGCTACATCATCCGACTGCACAACGCATCCTCTATACCAGACTTCATTACACAAGTTCTCTGCAATGGGATACTTGATGATGGCCCAGATGTCGCATCGCAAATTCAACACTCCACAACTAGGATTTAAGGTACTTTTGTTCAGCAAGTCTAACTGGATTCCTGTAGCTGGCTTGCACATCATTACAGTTGGCCTGAACTTGAGACTTTGCCCCTGTCTAGCATGGCCAGATATCCACAATTGGCGCAGTTTGCTTTTTGGTGCTATTTACACTGTCATGTTTAAAATTGTATATATCCGGTCATACGGATTGGATTTTTGTTGTTTTGGTCTTGGTTTATTTATTTGATTCTGTCCTTTTTTCTAAAATATTGTGGCATTTTTCTTGAGTTGTGTTTTCAATTTATTACTTTATTACTCTTTGAGGGTGCTGTCTAAATACCTTATACATTGCCTCTAGGTTAAACATGACTACTCTATGCCAAGCTACCCAGAGAGTAAGCACAGGTTAATTTGGGGTTCACTTGTGCCACATTCTGACATGGATTGTGGTTGCTGCTTGAGTAGGATTTCACCCCCTCAACCAGTAACCCAATTTCTTACACTGGCAAATCACATTCGGCTCCAAAAGTGTAATCTGTAGGCATGTGCAAAATGTTCCTTTACACTTGCGTAATTGCATGATCGCAGAATTCGTGAATTTTAACATAATGTAAATTACCTGAACTGTCAGAAATTAGACTGGTTATTAAATTGCATGTTTTACTGCAGAGGCCTGCATCAAGCAGAAACTGTCCACAGATAGTTTGAGGCAGAAATTGTGTTCCAAGTGATAGTTTCTCCACGAACCTGTCTGCTTCCTGGTATCTCAAGGGGCGAGCCCTTTTGCTCAAATTTCACTAGTTTTGGGTGAGCCACTGAAAGCTCGAGTCAGACTTGTGCCTGATACCAGGCTCTGGTTCAACTCGAGATCCTCTTGGACCCTTGAGCCTAAAGCGAGCTTAGGTTTCATGTGGCTTTTGCATGTCTGTCACCTATGCTCAACCCTTGTGTGCTAAGAATGACATGCAAACCTTTGATGTGAAACAGGCAACCGACAATATGCTCTTTTTCCACTACTACTCTTTTAGTGGCTAAACTGTACAATGTGGAAGTAGAAAACCTGGGATCAATCCCAAAAACTTTGCTTCATAAAATTGTGAGATCTTTGCAAATAGGTAATTTAACTGAGCATCCCTTTATTTATCACACATAATAAAACCTTCAAATATGCAAGTTTAGGATGTGCACTGAATGAACACTTCTTGTGTTTCTTTTAATAGAATATAGTGTTGCTCCATCTAAGAATCTAGACATATTAGCAGTGGTGGCTGGTGAAATATGAAAGTGGTGAGGTGTAACAATTGTTCTTGACTTGCAAGGCGCAAGTGAGTGTGATTGAATATAAGCTTGTGGCAGCTATCTAGTGGCATAGTAAGGGTGCCATTGGCCGAAGGTCATATGGGCCCCCTCTACCACCTCCTTCATTCTATAAAAATAACACCACTGTTGGAATGCAGAATGCTCCTCACACACCTACGGCAACGCCATTGCCGTATCTTACACTGTTCACAAGTATGTCCTTGTGGGTGCTGACGGAAGTGTGGCCAAACAGAGTCTTTGTTTAGCACTAACTAATCTTGCATTCGGGAAGAAATGGAGATTTAAGATTCAATATATTGCTGGTTTTATATTATATGTAGGGCCATTGGAATTATGCTGCAGGGGAGGACCAAAATATATGGAAGCAAAAGGTAACTTTATGTGCTGTAATGCAACACATTTTGTTATAGTATTACTTCATTATTTTGCCATTTTTACATGTGTACACAGGTAGGGCACAGCTTTCATCTCATTAGTGCCAGTCTGAAGTCCAAATACATCAATAAGGTAGTGAATTAGCAAGCTCTTTTGTCCTTTCAAGTTTATAAAAATACCAGGATTTAACATTTTTGGGTTGAAGCAAATGAATAAATGACATCAAACAGAGTGTACCAAATGCCATCAACAATTAACATTCCCCCATGAACATATGTATATTTCACCATTTACGTGGAAAGTTAATTAATTTCTGAAGAAACAATGTATACACCGCCTTTGATAGCCTTTGCAAGAATGTCTTCAATCATAGCCAAATGACAATGTAATTAGTGAAAGATCTTATAAAAGAAACTGTTAGGCAGATCAGCACTAACTAAAAAAAAAGAAAACACTTGTTTCCTGCTGCAACACAGTATTAACTCACTGCGACTTTGAAGAACTTTAATCTGATTAAAGGAAGTAATGGGCAGTGAGAGACAAGACCTCCACACCTGCTCAGACTCCATTTGTAGCGTGCGAAGATGTAACAAAAGATAATGCACTGAGTAGAAATAAAATCAATATCCACACCAACCTTATTCAGTTCATTGAACCTGAACCACATTAGGACTGTGCAGCAAAGGAGCACTATACAATTCACATTCCTAACACCCGACCACGAAGATAAGGACGTATCTTCCAAGTTGCTTCACAAATTGCTGTGAACTCAAGTTTATATTAAACAGCAGCACAGCACTGGATGACTAAAGAATATAAGGACAGCTTGCAATTCCTCACCGCTTTGCATCCATTTGGGACTCCGTCTCCAATAAGCACGTAGGACAGGGCACTGCGCCCTTGTGCTCCATTGTGCGTGAAATTGCTGCACACCATAGAAAGTATTCCAACCAATCCCGATGCTGCTTAAGTGCTGTTTACTACAGTAAAGAGCATAAGAGAAGTTTTGTGATTGGCAAAGGCATGTTCTCCAAACGCTCCACTGGAGACTGAGGGACTGCGATCATTGCACTCCACTAGCCTTCCATTGAACCCAATTGCAGAGAGGTAAAGTACTCATGTCAGGCTGGCCGTTAAAAAGGCATCGACCAGATTGACATGTCCGCTTCAATTACACTGCATTATTGTCATAAATAATTATGTGGCTGCAATACCCCTTCTCCTAGGCTTCAACGGCCTGGCCCCTACACTAATTAAACTCAGACGAATTAAAATGATTTGAAGTGGTGGGTCGTCATTCTTTAGCCCTCTATTGGTGAGCCGCCCCTGCACATGACAAGCAACTTGACCCTTAGTTCACCAATGGCATCGTTATCAGGTAATTGGACAGGAATGTTTAAAAAATATTTTTTAATAAATGTCTCTTGATGCAGTGTATTATCCAATGTACTATGGTGTAACTCTTCCATGTGTTAAAGAAAAACACTTTTTTGAATTTTGAAGAAATGTTATCGTATTTTTAGAAGATATTTGCTGTATGATTTACATGCTGAGGGCCTTATTTATGAGGCCTTGTGACAGTTTTGCACTTCCATTGCGTCACTTTTTGTGACGCATTGGCGGCGTAAAACATGCCCCCTGTTGCGCCCTATTTACAAAGTGACGCATCTAAGCAGCTGTGTCACTTTGTAAACCCCTGTGCTACATAATACCTGCGTCAGGTATAATGTATGCAGGGTGGGCGTTCCCACGTAAGTATGCCTTGTAGAAGTGACGCTGTGAAATCTACGAGATTTCACTGCACCGCTTCTAGAGTGCAAATGCGTCAATATCTTATGCCTGCCTCACAGCGTAAGATTGACACAGGGCCTTTCACATGGGGGTTGCCCCATGTGAAAGGACACATTGCTGGAGTTGCGTCACTTTTGTGACACACTCCAGCAATGCGTCATTTTTGCGCCTACAGATACATCAGAAAAACTGACGTATCTGCAACTCCTTGCGACATGATGCATCATACAGTAAATATGACGCATCCATCATGTCGCAAGGAGGGCGCACTGAGAAGTGATGCATCACTGTTTTCACAAATCGATGCGTCACTTCTCATAAATGAGGCCCCGAATACTTCCAGTGCTCGGCTCGTGCACTAGATCGTGGAACAGAGTCGGATCCTTGACTCTGCTCTGGCTCAACACTCCCTGTTAATTTGCTGGCGAGCCCTTTTTTAATTCAAGGCAATGGGTATTCAGCAGAAAAAAATAGGTTTTAGATGGTCATATGAGTGACTTTCGTGTTCTTCTCGTACAAAGCCATTGGGCAAATAAAGGGCTGATCAATCAACCTCCCAATGAGTACACAGGAGCCAGCTGCACCTCTGGCTTTGGTCACTAATGAGAACATATATGTATATATATATATATATATATATATATATATATATATATATATATATATATATATATATATATATATATATATATATATATTTCCCTGGGGCCGGGTGCCACTAACTAGTTATAGTTCAATCAATCAATCAATAATAGCATTTATATAGCACACTAGATACCCGTGAGGGTCTCAAGGTGCAGGGGGGGGGGGAACGCTGCTACTTTTCGATGATCCAGGTCTTGAGGAGTCTCCTGAAGGTTAGGAGGTCTTCGGTCTGCCGCAGGCGGATGGGAAGGGTGTTCCATGTCTTGGTGGTGAGGTGGGACAATGATCTGCCGCCGGCGGTCACTCTTCGGATGCGGGGGACGGTGGCGAGGGCACGGTCAGCAGAGCGGAGCTGGTGGGTGGAGGGTAGAGGCTGAGTCGGCTGTTGAGATAGGCTGGTCTGGTGTCGTAGAGTACCCTGTGTGCGTGGGTGAGGAGCTTGAAGGTTATCCTCTTGTTGATGGGGAGCCAGTGCAGTTCTCTCAGGTGGGGTGTGATGTGGCTGCGGTGAGGGATGTCGAGGATCAGGCGTGCAGAGGCGTTCTGGATGTGTTGGAGCTGTTTCAGGAGTTTTGCCCGGGCTCCTGCTTAGAGAGCCTTGTTGTAGTCCAGTCTACTGCTGACAAGGGCCTGGGTGACCGTCCTTCTAGTTTCAGTGGGGATCCACTTGAAGATCCTGCGAAGCATGCAGACAGTGTTGAAGCAGGAGGATGAGATGGCGTTGACCTGCTTCGTCATGGAGAGGGTGGAGTCGAAGATGACCCCTAGGTTGCGTGCGTGGTCGGTGGGCGTAGGGGGTGCTCCTATTGCAGTCAGCCACCAGGAGTAGTCCCAGGCCAAGGGTGTGGATCCGAGGTTGAGGATCTCCATCTTGTTCGAGTTCAGCTTCAGTCGGCTGTTTCTCTTCCAGTCGGCGACGGCCTTCATTCCTTCGTGGAGGTTGGCTTTGGCGGTGTGGGGGTGTTTGGTGAGGGAGAGGATCAGCTGAGTGTCGTCGACATAGGACATGATGTTGAGGTTGTGCCGCCGTACGATATGGGCGAGTGGTGCCATGTAGACGTTGAACAGCGTTGGGCTGAGGGATGAGCCTTGGGGTACGCCGCAGATGATCTCGGTGGCTTCAGAGCGGAAGGGGGGAGGCGGGCGCTCTGAGTTCTGCCAGGGAGGAAGGAGGTGGTCCAGTCCAGGGCCTTCTGTTGGATTCCTGCGTCATGGAGGCGTGTTTGTAGTGTGTGGTGGCAGACCTTTTCGAAGGCGGCAGACAGGTCCAGAAGGATGAGGGCTGCAGTTTCTCCATTGTCAAGCATGGTCCTGATGTCGTCGGTGGCGGCGATGAGGGCAGTTTCGGTTCTGTGGTTGCTGTGGAACCCGGACTGGGTCGAGTCCAGGGTGCTGTTCTCCTTGAGGAAGCTGGACAGTTGTTTGTTGACGGCCTTTTTTGATAACCTTCGCCGGGAACAGGAGCAGGGAGATGGGTTGGAAGTTCTTGAGGTCCTTGGGGTCCGCTTTGGGTTTCTTGAGTAAGGCGTTGATCTCTGCGTGCTTCCAGCTCTCCGGGACGGTCGCTGTCTCGAAGGAGATGTTGATGGTTTTCCAGAGATGGGGTGCGATGGTGCTGCTTGCTTTGTTGAAGATGTGGTGTTGGCAGGGGTCTTCAGAGGATCCGGGGTGGATGGTGTTCATGATCTTGATGGTGTCGTCGTCGTTGATGTTGGTCCAGGCGAGCAGGCAGTTGGTGCGGGTGGTGATCGTGGGAGCGGGGGTCTCAGCGGTTGCCGGGGTGGTGACGGCACTGTCTGGTGACGGATCTGCTTTTCCATAGACTGAACATTTTTTCGTTTGCTAATAACTTTGGCCCCATTTGATGAGTCTTCACGAATTTTCCAAATAAGAAAGCTCATCCATCTCATCCCCTTCCTAGAAAGTTTTGAGGTCATCCGTCAAGTGGGAGATGGGAAAAAGGGGATCCCAAAACATAAAATCTCCATGATTACTACAGACTTTGAAGACAGGCTATAGTAAAAATTGGAGAACTGAACTACACCAAATTTGGCAGGAAGCTAGATCTTGGTCCAAAGATTGTGCTTTTTGTGATTTGGTTTAAACCTGTTAAGTAATTTTTCAGTCATTAAGAGTAAAAAATAAATGTATATCTTGGCAGTTGGGCTCACAGGAGTCCTGCGGGTGCCCGGCAAGAGTGCAAAATCAAAAATGTAGCACTGTGATTGTTTTAGAGGCCCATCTTCCCCGTGAGCCTTCATGCACTTGTGGGAGCAAGAGGATCACGCAAGAATGAGCATTCTGATTGCATGGCTCTTGGAATGATGGAAATGAAATGGCTGCCATTACTGTTTACTGTGAGAAATTGGAGGTATTGTGGAAATGAAGTAAAAATGCTATTTTAGGGGGGCAGCTGAAAGGGATGTATGACGGTACGACGCATACCGTCACAACGCGTGCTTTTACAACGCGTCCCTTACAACGCAAGTTGTTACCACGACTTGCGTTTGGGGGCCCGGATTGAGAATAGTATAATTTACTATTCTAACACCAGTCCCCGTGGACACTAGGGAAGGTGTTGGAATAGTAAATATACTATTCTTAATCCTCTAGCGCCCTCCAGCGCAAGTCGTGGTTACGACTTGCGTTGTAACGGACGCGTCATAAAAGCACTGTGGAGTAAAATCTGCGTCGTAAAGGATGTTCCCCAGCTGAAAGACATGCTTTCTCCCTACATTTGGAGAGTAGGTGTCTAAGGGATAACTACTGTGAACATAACAAATGTATATTGTGTTAAAGTAATGTTAACAATCTTGTGAGACTCCTGTGGGATAGTGAATAGTAAAAAGGAATAGATGAGTTCTCAATACACTCTATCAGTTGAAGTGTGCAAAAGATCATTTCAGAAATGTGGGTCTCTAGTTGGCAGAGGTAGGTACCTTTGTCCAAGTAGGGACTCTTCTTCCCAGTCAGCGCAAGGGGGATACACTTCTAATATAACCCCTGCTCACCCCCTTGATAGGTTGGCACGAGCAGACAGGCTCATCTCAGAGGCAGTATGTAAAGCATGTGTGCATGCGTACAGTAACACAGTGAAAACACTATAAATGCACACCACACCAGTTTAGAAAAATAAGTAAAACTTTATCTAAAACACAAAAGACCAAAAACTACAAAAATCCAACATACAATACTGTAAAAATAGTTACTGTGCAAAATAACCTTTAAATTGCAGGAATAATGTGAAAACACAGTTCATCCGACTCAGTAGCTCTGTTCGGGTCTGCCGCGATATGAACACGACAGAGTCTAACAATTCCACCAACGCGTTGGTACGGATCAACTAAAGCGTCGACAGACTCAGAGACAGTACCTTTATTGTTGCGGCCACCGCATCGATGCGAGTTGGTCAGGGTAACCGTCGCGGTTGCAATGTGAGATGGAAGCGTTGCAGCATCCGGTGTCCTCGCCGCTCGGTGCAGGCAGCGACTCATTGACGAAGTCGGTGAGACCAAGGCTTGTGTTGCAGGGTGAGATGGCGCTCGATCCGGTGCTGGCAGGCCACGGTGCAGTGACAGAGCCAGTTGATGTTTGAATCGGGCAGCAACGGACTCAATGACGTCTGTGCAGCATGTAGCAAAGTGGTGCGGAGTGCGGTTCCCGCAGGATGCGGTGCAAGCAGCGGCTCATTGACGGAGTCATTGAGACCAGGGTTGCATGGTGAAGCGAGGCGGTGCTCTCTGAGGTGCCTTCAGGACACGAAGTCTGCGATAGACTTGGCAACGGAGTTGGCTGCTCTTGTGTTCCGCAGCAACGGGAACCAGCAGAACCAGAGACGGTGCCCAGAAGGATGGTGAGGTGTTTGCTGTTCCTGAAACCTCTGGAACAGGAGGCAAGCTCACTTCAAGCCCTTGGAGATACTTTACAAGCAGGATACACACACAGTTCCTCTCCGTGGCAGAAACCGTCACTGCAGGCCAACCCCAGACAGCACACAGCAAAGCGGCAGTACTCCTCCTCCAGTTTCTTCCAGCTCTTTCAACTTTCCATTCTATCCTATGGGGGCAGATAGCCTTACAATAGTGAAAAACAAATTTGGCAGTATTTCACTATCAGGACATGCCACACACATCAGGGCATGTCCCATCTTTAACAAACACTGCACCCTGCCCTCTGGGGTACCTTGGGCCTACCTTAGGGGTGACTGACATGTTTGAAAAGGGAAGGTTAGTGCCTGGCAAGTGAGTGCATTTGCCAAGCCGACATCGCAGTAGCGGACTGCACACAGGCTCTGCAATGGCAGGCCTGAGTTATATTTAGAGGCTGCTTATGTGGGTGGCACAATCAGTGCTGCAGGCCCACAGCAGCATTTGATTTACAGGCCCTGGGAACCCACAGTGCACTGTACTAGGGAATGACTAGTAAATCAAATATGCCAATCATGGATTCACCAATCCATAACAATAATTTACAAAGGGAGCACTTGCACTTTGGAAATGAACATCAGTGGCAAAGTGCTCAAAGCATATAGACCAGCAAAACGAAATCCAACTCACAGCAACAACACAGGAGGCAAAGGCAAAAATACAGGGGAAACCCACGCCAATGATGCCAGGTATAACAGATAAGTTCTTTGATGTGTAGAAGGTTAATTCTTATTTTAAAAAAGTTACAATCTTGCAAGGCTCTTTTAAGGATCATGAAAAATGGGAAGGACTACATCTTTGAGCACATGCTGGAATATGCACTTGAGAGTGTGTAAGAGATAAGTACTGTGGTGCACAGAAGGTTATTTCTTATTCAAAATCAGTAGCAGCCGGTGGTGGGAGTGCTGCAGGGCGGTGAGGTGAGGCGGGGAGGGGCAGGGTGGGGGTAGTAAACTATGGAATACGCCCGAACAGAGGTAAGTAAACAAATAAATAAATAAAACAAATTTCATTGCCCGCGCAGCATTGCCAAATGCGATGCAGCGCGCGCAACAATATTAGTTTTATTTATTTATTTGTTACCTTACCTCTGTTCAGCCATATTCCATAGTTTACTACCCCCCACCCTGCTCCTCCCCCGCCCCGCCTCACCACCCTTCAGCACTCCCACCACCGCCCGCTACTGTTTAAAATATGTTATGATCTCGCAAGAATCTCACAAGATCCTGAAAAATTGAATGGAGTAGGTGATCTTTGAATACACTCTGGTATGCATACTTGTTACTGTAAGAAGGAGTCTTAGTGAAGATTATGTTTATCAGAGTATACTATTTGAGCCCATCATCCTGAGAAGAGTTGTGAGTAGAGTTAAGACTCTTTCTACACACACTCTACTATGCACACCATCTCGGAGAGAGGTCTAAAAGGCAGGGCCGGACTGAAAATGCAAACCAGCCTTGGCAATTAAGTCATACCGGCCCGGGCAGGGGTGTGGATTTGGGGGGGCATGGGGTGCTGGTGGGAAACAAAACTGGCCCCACTCCTTCCGGCCCACTGGGGAAATGCCCGGTGCCCGCTACAGCCAGTCCAGCCCTGCTAACAGGAGAGGCCTGCCGCACCCTGTACGCCCTACCAAACACACCTGTCATCTGAGAGCGCGTTCTGAAAAGAGAGGTCAGGTCATCCACACATTCTACTACGTACACCCATCTGAGAGAGAGGCCTGAAAGTAGATGCCAGTCCCTCTTCACTCACTATTACACTAACCCATCATCTGAGAAAGGTCTGAAAGGAGAGGTTGGCCCATTCACTCACCCTACTTTGCACACCCATCATCTGAGAGAGAGGTCTGAAGGATAGGCCAGTCATCCACACACCCTATTGGGAATCCCCATCATCTGAGAGAGGAGGCTGAAAGGTGAAGCAAGTTTCTCAAACACCCTACTGCACACACCCATCATCTGAGAGAAGGTTCTGAAATGACTCTGAAATGAGAGGTCAGTCCCTCCCCACACCCACCATGCATATCCATTATCTGAGAGAGAGGCTTGAAAGGAGACTCCAGTCTCTTACCACACCCTACTACGTACACCAGTCATCTCAGAAAGAGGACTGAAAGGAGAGGCCAGTCCCTTAACTTATGACTCGACAATGCACTGATTTTGACCTCAGATATTACATCACTCATGACTTGGTCAGTGACACCACTGATGACATCACTGATGACATCTCAAATGACATCACTGATACATCATCCATTAAGTGTGAGTTTATGAGTGTTAGGTATATATCGTAAGCAACTACATAACTTAAATTAGTATAGTGTATGCAACTACTAATGACTGATACTATTTCTAACATATATTATGTGAGTGTCTGTGTGACTGTGTGTATCCGTATGTGACTAGGTGTCAGCCCGCTTTTTCTCTGCATACCGTGGGTGAACTTCCCAAGTAGTGGCGAACCACCATTTGTTGACTACCACCTATTTAGCCCTGCTACCTACCCCCGCCTTTTTCCATCCCTGATTAAGTGTGAGTCCGGCTGCTTTTGGCCTAGTATCAGGGGAAGGCTTTCTTTATCTCCAGCCAGTGGGTGTAGGGTCGTCGGGCTCGCTGAATGGTGCAGAAGGGCTTGGGCCACTGGGTCTGCATGTGCATTATCACTCAACTGACCTGCCGGAAATCATTTGCACCACATTACGGTACTGTGTGCTTGTGTGTCTGCGATTGTGCTCTATCTGGACCTGCTTGTGATCCATGGAACTGCTTATTGGTACTGAGTGTGTATGTGGGAGTTTCTGCCTGTTATTAATTACACTGTATGGCGGTGCTGCTTTACACGTTAATTCCTTGCCAAAAGAATACTGGGTTTGCTGTTGGTTTGTTAGAGGAAGGCCTTGCCCCACATCTAAAAGTGTTGTAATTATCTGTGTGTACACATTTCTGATATCATTGTGATCGGGCACACCCTATAACTGTATGGTATTGAATTCTAATAATTGCCAGAGTGGGCCTTGTTCTGACAATAGTTCGCAACGCATAAGGCTGCTGGGGGGTATAGTAGGATTGTTCCCAAGTGTGCATATTACTGATGTCATTTTAACACAGTTGGGCCTAGTACTGCCAGGGATATTTCCAAATGGGATTTATGAGCAGAAATACACAATGTTCATGTTGTGTTATTTAATGCTTGTGTCGAATACAAAATTTATTACATACACAACATGTGAAGTCTATTTTGTGACGCTCAGTGTATTTATTGTGTGAGAGTGCTGTGCCAATGCTTTGCACATTGCCTCTGTGACAAGCCTGCCTGCTCAGTGCCAAGCTACCCAAGGGTGAGTGCAGGAGTGGTACGTTCTGCCTGGCTAGAGCCTCGTCTCAGCCAACCAGAATGTGCCAGTCCCAACAATATATTTACATATATGTCTTATATGTATATGTATATGTATATGTATATGTATATGTATATATATATATATCTTGAAGGTGCATAGATGTGGAGTCAGAAGTAGTAAATCTATACCTCCTATATGTATATGCACTTTCCTTTCAATATTTTGACCTTCGACATTAGTGTATCTCGATATTCCTAGTCTCCATTTTCCATAATACAATATTGCCAATGTAATGAACCCTCCCAGCTGGCGCGCAAAAATGAGAGAAGGAACAGGGGAATGGAAGTGGCAGACTGTGGCGGTGAGCCAGACAGAAACCATTAACATGGCTGGGTTACAGGGAGCTCTATTAAAGCGTCCATCAAACTGCTTGCTCGCAAATGGATTTATTGGGACAGGAAGCGAGACTGCAGAACTGGGAGTACATACAAGAGAGAGAACTTTGTGAAGCAGAGCCAAGGCCTGATGAGGAGCAGGAGATCTTGGAGATTACAGGCACTTTGCCGAATTACATGGCAGAAACGCTACCAGGCAAGGTTGTCTGAAGAATGTGCTGTGCACAGAGATAACCAGATAACTCTGCAGAGGAACTGGCAGGTGACCAGGAACTCAAGGGCATGGCAGACACCCTTTCACAGTTCTAAGAGCACTGGCTCTCAGGAGTCTTGGGCCTTAAGTGAACTATTTCGATATATACACATCTATTTTATACAATTAACCTTTGGATACTGTTTTTGTGAGATTTCTCCTTTGGTTGCATTGGTTCCATTCAACAATGTTGGCCTTTTGCAGAATAGTTATTAATGTGTTTGTCATATCTTGGACTGTGCCAAAAAGCTGCCACTGTTTTAAACTTAAGAGCGCTACAATTATGATCATTTACCTCCTCCTTTTCTCTTTAAATTTTTATGTCTTAGTCACCATAACACAAAACTTATAAACATACTGTAAGCCTACATCAAACTGATACAGGTGTAACATTTGGACTGTTACAGGCCACCTCAAGCTATTATAAGGATGGATTATACACACTAAATCATCATGTCCTTTTTAAAGAGTATTGAACTGTGAAACACATTGTTGGTCTTAAAAAATACACAGAGGGTACCACCATGTATTGGACTGTCATAATTGAGTGCCTGCAAACACCAGTTCAATGTAAGCACTTAAATGGTATAAATGGGGATTGCAAGTGAATATTCCATAGCACGAATGCTAAAATGTTCCATATTTTATGTGACAAGACCCATAAAAAATATTGTAGATTTTGGCAGCTTTCTTCTCCCCACTGATGTTGGTCAGGCCCTTAATGCGAAAATGTATCACCTTATTGTGTTATTCTGTGAAATGTTTCCAAATGATTGTCAAGAACTAGAATGCATTGAAGATCTCTTTTATTTATTTTGTGATCCCCGAAGAAAGCGTGGCTTCTTTCAGTAGCCACAGGGCCACCCTGCACATTATATTCTTTATTTATTATATATATTAGGCCCCCCTTCACAAACCTTTTTCTAGCCCCGTGGATTTTAACCACAGGGCTACATTTTATTAAAAGGGGAGGAGAGCACATGGCCAACTTCCCTAGCCTTTATCAGGCCCTGGGGACTCCAAAACCCGGGCTGCAATTTATGATAAAGGGGGTAGGATGGGTGAGCTCCCTCTCTGAGCTTTTATCAGGAATCAAGGCCCACAACCCACTGGACAGCATTGGGGGCGCACCTCCCACCCTGAGCCTTTATCAGGCCCTGGGGACCCCAAGTCCGGGACAAATGTATTTAAATGGGAAGGGGTAGCCGACCTCTCTCACTGAGGCATTGTATGATCCCAGGACCCCCATCACATGGGCCCATTTTTGGATGAAGTCACATGACACAACCCTCTGCACACCATTGTTTCCCTGCCCACAAGTGCACTGGCAAGGAAGTCTTATGTTTCTCATCCAGCAGGAGCAGAAAGCTGCTCTCTGTGTGCAGGAGCACAAATGTATCTCTCTGCCCTTGCACCCGCAGGCTGGGAATCATAGAATTGCTCCCGCCTACAGGAAGCAGAAATAAAAGCTGCTCTAGCCGGGTGAGAGCAATGCGGGCTTTCGCTGCACCCGGGATAGGTACTAGCAGGGTAGTCAGTGGAGCTGCATGTGCTTTGGGGCTCTCCCCACATTCCCATTGTCTTAAATACTGTGGTGTGCCCTAGGTGGGCACAGACACACTCCAGTTCACATATATGAAAAAGAAAAATGTTACTGGTTCCCCTGCAGCAATGATTAATGTTGTGAGCGTGCCCCACTCAAAAAATGTACATTAAAAAAAGTATAAATTAGTTCTAGGAGCCACTAATTTATTATTCACTGTATGGCATGCAATGCCCTAAATTGCCCTGCAAGATCTTTTTAGTGATTTTTTCCGATCCTGGTAGTGTCCTTAGAAGGGGCAGAGGCATCACCAAACCTTTTTTATGTTTTGGGGGCTGCAGGGAGTGCAGCAGCCCCACAGCAAATAATAAAAAAGCAGGAAGTATCCTGCATTATTAAATCCATGGCCCCAAGAGAGCTAACATATTTTTTGAAGCACATCGAGCTGGGGCTCTATGCTTTTCAGATGGCATGGAGGGCCCTTCTTGGTTGTTTTTATTGTTGCAATTTGTGGGCTGAAAATGTTAATAGAAATACCGAAAGACTTGTAGGCTAGGCCATCTGCCCTAGACCAAGCGACAAATGGCCAAAGGCTGTGCACAGCTATTGTTTGAGTGCTAGCAAGGGGTTGGGCCCTGCACCCACCACAATGCTATGCATGACCGAAGGCTGTGCGGTGCAGGGGGTAGGTTGCTCATGGGGGGGGGCTGAGCGATGGGCCTGGCCGCAAGCTCATGCCACGCACGGCCAAAGACACGAGTTCTAGCTACATGAGATAATTGTAACTGTTCAATTTCAATGTTTTTGTTTATTTAAAACAGTGTGCCTAACTGACGTTTTCAGCTAACTATAACATCCTTTTATTCTTAGTTTTCTTCAGTGTATATTTATGTGTGTGTGTTTGTGTATATATGTGTGTGTGTAGATAGATAGATAGATAGATAGATAGATAGATAGATAGATAGATAGATAGATAGATAGATAGATAGATAGATAGATAGATAGATAGATAGTCAAGTCAAGTCAAGTCAAAGAATTTATATAGCGCACTACATACCCAGAGGGTCTCAAGGCGCTTAGGGAGGGGAGGAGGATTACTTGTCAAATATCCACGTTTTAAGTTGCTTTCTGAATGCTAGGTGGTTCTGGGTAAGGCGAAGGTAAGTGGGGAGTGAGTTCCATGTTTTAGCAGCCAGGTGTGAGAAGGATCTGCCTCCCATGGCGGTCTTGTTGATGCGAGGTACAGTGGCGAAGGCTTGGCTGGAAGAACGTAGTTGGCGGGAGGGGGTGTAGAAGGACAGTCGTGAGTTGAGGCATTCTGGTCCGATGTCGTAGAGTGATTTGTGTGCGTGGGTTAGCAGTCGGAAAGTGATCCTCTTATTGACGGGTAGCCAGTGGAGGTCTTTCAGGTGGCCAGAGATGTGTTCGTTGCGCGGGATGTCTAATATGATCCTGGCTGAGGCGTTTTGGATTCGTTGGAGTTTCTTCTGGAGTTTAGCGGTAGTACCTGCGTAGAGGGTGTTTCCGTAGTCCAGTCGGCTCGTGACAAGAGCATGGGTGACTGTTTTTCTGGTTTCGGTGGGGATCCAGCGAAATGTTTTTTTGAGCATGCGGAGAATGTTGAAGCAGGATGAGGATACGGCGTTGACTTGTCTGTTCATTGAGAGTGAAGAATCCAGGATAACGCCTAGGTTCCGTGCGTGGTCTGTCGGGATGGGTGCTTTTCCAAGGGCTTCCGGCCACCAAGAGTCGTCCCATGCAGAGGGGGATGTACCTAAGATGAGGACTTCTGTTTTATCTGAGTTCAGTTTCAGACGGCTGTGTTTCATCCATTCGGCAACTTCTTTCATTCCTTCGTGTAGGTTAGTTTTGGCGGTGCTGGGGTCATTGGTGAGAGAAAGGATCAGTTGAGTGTCATCCGCGTAGGAGATGATGTTGAGGTTGTGTTGGCGGGCGATGGCTGCGAGGGGGCTCATGTATACGTTGAAGAGGGTGGGACTGAGTGAGGATCCTTGTGGTACGCCACAGATGACTTCAGTGGCCTCGGACTTGAATGGTGGAAGGCGGACTCTCTAGATAGATAGATAGATAGATAAAGAGATCGAGTTTTGAAATTTGAACAATAAACTACTAGCTTTTGGGAGAGTTCATTAGTGAGCGAGCATTTGGGAGACTTCCTGAGAGACCATTTTATTTTGGATGTTTCAGATATGAATTATGAGTTAGTTGCTGGCTCCTCTAGCACAACGCTATGCTCTGGTGTGGGTCGATAGGTGAATGAGAGTATTTTGTTCTCTCTCTCTATCTATCTATCTATCTATCTATCTATCTATCTATCTATCTATCTATCTATCTATCTATCTATCTATTTATATATATATATATATAATAACCGCATATATATTACAATAACATACTTGTCTCAGGAATGTTAACTGATTGCATAAATAATCGCTTTTTATAAATAACGATGAATTTAATGTGAACTGCGAAAAACAAATGCTTAAAATGTAAATACACAATATACATCTGGTAAACATGTACTTGAAATGATTTAAAAGAAAGAAAAAATATGTTTAAGATAGCTGATGTTCATACTAAAATACATAGACCAGAATGCACTGTTCTGGCTTTTTAAGAGAAACCTATATATACTGAAACTGAAAAAGGACTCACAATACCGTGAGAAAGAACATTTTTTGTTCGAAACGTTGGTGGGTGATGGTGGCTGTGTTACTTGAGTAATAAACGCTTCAAAAAACGAAAAGCCTCGTGTTTAGGAGTGCAATTTCTTTAAAGTTTGCTGCTGGAAGATTTTCACGGGACTTGGTCTGGTCCCGGGAATTGCACCCGTGTTCTTGAGCGCGCCGATCACAGACTGTTTGGTAAAGGATATATATATATATATATATATATATATATATATATATATATATATATATATATCAGGATGTACAAGACGAAACAGGATTGTTATGAACTTTTTTCCAGTGTCTCCAGGCTATATAAGCATGCTGTGAGTGAATAAAGCTATTGACCTGGATCCTCGCGAGTGTGGCCTGTGTTCTTACACGTGAGCTTACCTATATTGGAGGGTTCCATCACCATTCGTTGCCGCACCCGCTTTGAAGAGTGCACGAGCGCCTTGATGGAGAAGTGAGCCCCGCAGCTGAAACTGCACACGCTTGGCACCGCCGAGCGACGACCTGGGAGGAGTCGAAAAAAGGCAAGCATACAGGTTGTTGGGAGTATGGATATTCACCCGTCCCCTGCTCCATCACCGAGACGCTGCCTGGCTGGCGAGGGGAGTCCAGGCAACTGCTTTTCGACTGCAGCTGAGGACCCGGAATCAAGACGCTATATGCGATAAAGATTGGGGCAGGAATACAAGTACCACCAGGCACTGCGGCCATAGCCCAGCCCATCCAGAGGCGTGTCTTCAAATTAAAGCAAGGTGTATCCTGCAGTTTTCCTGCATACAGTTCGTCGTCCTCTGAAGAAGAAGGCAGGAGCCTTCGAAACGCGTCAGGATGTACAAGACGAAACAGGATTATTATGAACTTTTTTCCGGTGTCTCCAGGCTATATAAGCATGCTGTGAGTGAATAAAGCTATTGACCTGGATCCCCGCGAGTGTGGCCTGTGTTCTTACACGTGAGCTTACCTATATTGGATGGTTCCATCACCATTCGTTGCCGCACCCGCTTTGAAGAGTGCACGAGCGCTTTGATGGAGAAGTGAGCCCCGCAGCTGAAACTGCACACGCTTAGCACCGCCGAGCGACAACCTGGGAGGAGTCGAAAAAAGGCAAGCATACAGGTTGTTGGGAGTATGGATATTCACCCGTCCCCTGCTCCATCACCGAGACGCCGCCTGGCTGGCGCGGGGAGTCCAGGCAACTGCTTTTCGACTGCAGCTGAGGACCCGGAATCAAGACGCTATATGCGATAAAGATTGGGGCAGGAATACAAGTACCGCCAGGCACTGCGGCCATAGCCCAGCCCATCCAGAGGCGTGTCTTCAAATTAAAGTAAGGTGTATCCTGCAGTTTTCCTACATACATTTCGTCGTCCTCTGAAGAAGAAGGCAGGAGCCTTCGAAACGCGTCAGGATGTACAAGACGAAACAGGATTATTATGAACTTTTTTCCGGTGTCTCCAGGCTATATAAGCATGCTGTGAGTGAATAAAGCTATTGACCTGGATCCCCGCGAGTGTGGCCTGTGTTCTTACACGTGAGCTTACATATATATATATATATACATATATATATATATATATATATATATATTTGACTTGTTGTTGCGTCAATAAAGAAGATTTTGCACGTATATTATCAGAGTTCACACCCATTTGTCTGAAGGATGTATTTGGGACCTATCCAACCTCATCCGGCATTGGAAATCCTTAAACCAGACACTGACACTGCAGTTCCCGTATTCCAGGTAAGTTTTTATTCATTTTATTTGTTCATATGTATACATATATCTATTTTCTCTGAAAAAATCAACGGTTAAAGTAACGTTATAGTTAAGTGAATATGTCATGGACAACATTAACGTTTTTGAAATACAAAAACACTGAAATTCACCAGTTATAGTTAGCAGCACTAACAGTCAATTGCCAATCAATTACCATGCGATTGCACCCATCAAGCACGTTTTCGCGGTCGGGGAAAGGCAGCCGCCATAGGGCAGTACAGGAAAGCTGCACTGGCATCCCTGCTACGAGGGTATGCTTCACGAATGGACCCCGGCGGTCCAACCACCTGCTTGAAGATGGAGGTGATGAAGGATTGGGGGTGCGCACTTACCCCATACTTCTTCCAGGCAGATTCCGATGTGGATCCCTTTCTCCAAGTACCCCCTTCACAGCAGGATCTTCAGCCAAGGATCACGACCCTGTTTGTGGTGATCTACAGGTGAGTCCTTTTCAAAACATATACCCATTGCCAGAACTGCCCATTTATGGGCTGAACCCCGGTAATGGGTGTATGGAATGTTTCCGCATATGTCATGCATATATGAGCATCCAACACATCTGCAGTCAAAACGCACATACAGGCATCGATATAGTTGTAGAAAATACTCACCACTGCTGCATGATCCACACTGCGGCCCCTGTGGTCAACTCCTAATATGGCGGTCTTTGGACTACCAACGCTGTGGGCTGCTGGGGGGACGGATGTGGTAATATGGCGGTTGGACCGCTGAATTTGTAGCTGTGCCCTAAATGTTGTAAATATAATCACCATGGGCCACATGTACATAGGCTTTTTCTGGTCGTAAACAGCCCAATTCACAGAATCTGGCTGTTTGACCTGAAAAATGCATTTTCCTATGTATCAAATCGATTTTGCGATTCAGTAACCTATTACTGATTCGCAAAAAGGGTTAGAGATTCGGTATTAGGAAGGGGCATGTTAAGGGCATCCCTCTAAATAGTGACTCGCAGTGCTCTGTACATATTTTTTCAATCAAAATCCAATCGCAAAACATTCACATTTTACCGTAGGGGGTAACCCATTCGCAAACTGGATGAGTCCCTAGGGATCCCTTCCTCTTTGTAAATGCATGCAAATTTTTTTTTAGAGCAGACAGTGGTTGCACGGACCACTGCCAACTCTTAAAAAATGAAACTGAAAACGTAATTTTTTTTTATTTTTGAAATGCATCCAGTTTTTCTTTAAGGAAAACAGGCCGCATTGAAAAAAAAGTAGGTTTATTTAAAAGCAAACACAGAAATGGTGGTGTGCTGTCCCTAGCAGCCCACCATCCCTGTGTTTTTAGCGATTTCCAATGGGTCACAAATTGCGACCTATCTCATGAATATTAATGAAGTAGGTTAATTGCAACAACATTAGGAATTTTTCAATGTTTCAAAGACACATTAGTAAATAGGTTTTTGTGTTTTCCTAATAGTGAATTGCAAAAATTACCTAATAGTAAATTGCAAAATGCAACCTAGGTACCTGTGGCCCCATGTGATCCCAGCATCATCTGCATTACATATTCACATTTGCACACCTTGTTTGAATGCATGAATACCATGCATGTATGACGGAAATGTTTACTTTGTCCAGCACAGTAATATCTGTTGTAATGCTCCAACACAATCAACTTGGAATTGAATGAGGTTAAGTAAATTAAAGAGCCACCATACCTACGTATGAGGTTTCTAGTTTTGAATGAGTCCAACGTGAAATTTTGTCTACATTGATTGATACACTATAATTAGGGCAAGTGGATTATGCGGCAGAGGAGGACAAAATTATGCTGCAGGGTTTTCTGAATTATGTGGTGTGAAAAGGCACTTTTTGCGACGTAATGCAGCACATTTTGTGATAGTGTTATTTTGGTAAAGAGTCATTTATACTAGCACTGCCTGGGTGACACGTTTGCCTCATTAATACTAGTTTAAAACCCATATACAACAATAATCAACAGATAGGTGACCAGTCAACCTTTACAAAGGGCCTTTAGGTTCGCAGCAATACGTTGACAGATTTGTATTCATTTTTTATTTATTCGAGCTAGAAAGATTTTTTTTGTTTAAATCGGCAGATTTTGTGGAAAACTTGGTAAATCCATAACTAAGCCGAATTCGACACAGCCGCAAATGGAAAGGGGAGATCACTCGGTCACCCCGAACGTATGGATGGGTGCCCCGATCCCCCGGGAAACCATTGCGGGCGGGGTCGTGTCCCGGCCGGTATGCCCAAAGCGGCGTGGCCGGAGCACGCCCCTACCGCCCAAAAAGGGTTGTCCTAAACACCCGCCCGGAAGTCCGTGTACCGATGGGCGTGCTGGGGGCGCGGCCACGCCCTCCCGCTGCTGGATAAAAGGCGCTGGAATCCAAGGAAGCGTCCTCTTGTTCCTGCGCTCTGAAGGCTGCACCACTCGTTACTCGTGAGCCCTCAAGGGAACAAGCTGCAGTTTTTTGGGAACTTGTAATCTTTGTTTTTCTGTTTCAGTCATCAAGGCGTAGCTGGAGTTCGAGTCCCTTCCGAAGGACAGGCCGAGCTAACGTTGAACGCGGACATGCCTGGCAAGAAGTCTGGAAAGAGCTCCGAGATGGAACGAATGCTGCGTACATTGGTAAACCAGGTTGCGGCGATGGACCGAAAGTTCGGTAAAGTAGACCGGCTGGATCGCGGCTTGGCCGCCCTCAGGAAACAGGTAGAGGCTCAAGCTGCCCCCTCAGGGCGACCTAAGAGAGTCATAGGGCCGGCTTTGCCAAACGTTACCCCAGGGAGTAAGGGGAAAAATAGGAGGGTGAAAGCGGGTCCTAGCGAGGCCCCAGTCCCGGTGGAGATACCACCAATCCCAGTAGCGCCAGCGGAAAGCCCGGTACCCATACCGGAAGGGGGGTTGCCTATCCCTGTGGTCATCACACCGCTGGAGAACGATCAGATGCCTCCGGAATTAGCGCTTCAGTTAGCGGCTGTGTTACCATGGTTGAAAAAGGGAGCGGGGGATCCGCGGCTGCAGGAGACCCGGCCGAAGAAGCTAGACTAATTATTGAACAGTTACGGCAGACAAGGGATGCTGGGGCAGCGAATGTGCCTTCTATTTCCCCACAGGTGGCGAAGGTGGTCCCGGCAGACAACCAAGATAAAGTGACGGACACGGCTGGAAGTGGGGCGGGAGCCGGTAAGAGATCGTTACCGATGATGGGGGAGGGCGAGGTACCCTCAAGGCGGGAAAGCTTGGCGCAACATGTTCCCATGGTTACTAAAGAGATGGTGTGGGCCAACAAGTATATTAATGTTTTCATTATTGACTGATCATCGAGAGCTAGAATATGCAAAGACCCAGAAGGATTTATGGCACCCCAGTGTATGGCGGGCAAAGATGGCGGAATTCAGGGTCGAGGAGTCAATGATGAACTGGATCAGGGCCTTTTCTATCTTTGTGGCTATTATCGCTGAACGTACACCAGAACTGTTGAGTGATTTGGCTTGTTATCAGAGCAGGATCACAAACTTCCATGAGAATTATGGAGGTGAGGAGTGGAAAGGGTATGATGTGGCTTTTAGAAAAGCGAAAGAGTTTAACGAGGCTTTGACCTGGGATTGTCTGGATACGGTATCATGGCATGCGCAGCTCTTGCCAGGATCAGCGGGTGGTTCGGGGTCAAGCACGAATGGCTCCAGGGCATTTCCACAGAGGCAGTCACAGCCCTTTCGTCCGAGCTACGGGGGGGAGTCTCAGCCTAGATCGGGCGGGAACGGAAGTAAGCGAGGGGTGTGTTGGGGTTTCAATAAGGGAACGTGTAACAGGCCGCAGGGAACGTGTAGGTTCCGGCACGCGTGCTCTGGCTGTGGTAACACCTCACACCCTGAAACTAGCTGCTGATCCAGGGCCAATGGCACAGGAGGCAAAGGAGGTACCAAGCAGGATTGATACGGTGCCCCGGAGGTATACATCTTCGCCCGTAGATATCTTGGCTTTGACCCCTTGGCTGAACAGATACCCTGATCATGCGTCCGCCGGGATTCTGCGAGATGGCTTCTCATATGGCTTCAGGATCCCGGTGGGCAATTTTCGTGGGACCGCTTCTTGTAAGAACCAACTGTCTGTCCAGCACAACCCGACAGTTGCCGCCAAAAAGATCGCCAAAGAGGTTAGCTTGGGGCGAGTGGCAGGACCTTTTGGTGACACACCAACGGCTGATTTTGTGTGCTCCCCATTAGGGGTGGTGCCAAAAAGGGACCCGGGGGAGTACAGGCTCATTTACAATTTGTCGGCACCAAAGGGGGCTTCTTTCAATGAGGCGATCGACCCTGAGGTTTGCAGTGTAAAGTATGCATCTTTGGATGACCAGGGGGGGTTTGGAATTGCCTGGGTCCCGGCGCATTGTTAGCAAAATCAGACATTGAATCTGCATTCAGGTTGCTTCCGGTGCATCCGCAAGATCAGCGCTTGTTGGGTTTTACGTTTCAGGGGAAATACTACATGGATATGTGCATGCCAATGGGTTGTTCAATTTCGTGTGCCTATTTTGAACTGTTTAGCTCATTTCTGGAGTGGGTGTTCACAAAGGCCACAGGGCACCAACATGTGATGCATTATCTTGATGATTTCCTCTTTCTCGGCCCAGCGGGCACTCGGGACTGTGCACGGGCATTGCAGGACTTCTGCGTGCTCATGCGGGGTTTCGGGGTTCCATTGGCACCAGGTAAGACAGTGGGGCCGACTACCTCCCTGGAGTTTCTGGGCATAGAGCTAGACTCCGTGGAGGGGTGCTTCCGCCTGCCGGCGGAGAAGATCGCCAAATTTAGGGCATCCCTGTTGCAGTGTCTCCGGACTGAGAAGGTGACATTGCACCAATTACAGCAGACAGTGGGTCAGCTTAATTTTGCATTAAGAGTAATACCGATGGCTCGCCCTTTCTCTCGATCCATTGCCCAGTCCATGGTAGGCCTCAGGGAAGGGCACCACCACACGAGACTGTCGGCGGAGGTTCGCCAGGACATGCTCATTTGGCTGGCATTCCTGATGGACTTCAACGGCCGAGTGGTCTGGAGCAAACCCCCAAACTCGTCGGTGGAACTCGACTTATGGACTGACTCGGCGGGCAGCGTGGGGTTTGGTGCGATCCTCGGAGACCGCTGGTCAGCACAAAGATGGCCGGCGTGGTGGCAAACAAACGGCCTGACGAGTAACATTGGTTTTCTAGAACTCTTCCCCATCTGGGTGGCTCTGTTGGCATGGCCGGAGGATTTCAGAGACCGCTCAGTGGTATTTTGGTCCGATAACATGACTGTGGTTGAGTGCATTAATCAGCAGGCAGCACGCTGCAAATTGATCTTACGATTGTTGAAAGAGATTATGTTGCGATGCATGAGATTAAACGTACAGTTCAGGGCAAAACATGTGCCGGGTGTACTTAATAATGCAACTGACGCGCTCTCTCGTTTCAAAATGCAGGCTTTCAGGGATTGTTTAACCTCAGCGGAGCTAGTGGCGGCACCATTTCCCGAAGCACTATGGCAAACCGGTGCCCCGGACTACAAAACCTCGTGGCAGTCAGTTTAGCGCCCAGGACAAGGAAAGCTTATGAAGGGGCATTCCGCTCGTACTGCGCCTTTTTGGGGCTGGTAGGGGAGCATAGATGGGGGCAGGAGGAGTCCTTTGTCCAATTTTTAGTGGCACTTCATAAGGAAAGCCGGTCGGCGGCAACCGCAAATCGGTATAAGGCCGCCATATCATTTATGGCACAGCTCCATAGGATCAGGGACCCGACGGACTCCTTTCTAGTCAGGAAGGCTCTGCGCGGCTGGCGGCGCTTAGAGGGTTGCAGAAAGGATAACAGGCACCCAATAGGTTTTGATAAGTTGACCACCTTGCTGGCTAAACTAGAAGAGACATGCTCCTCGCCTAGCGAGGTAATACTATTCCGAGCAGCGTTCACATTGGTGTTCTATGGGGCCCTGCGGGTGAGCGAACTAGTGGCGACAAATAAAAAAGATACGGAAGGAGGTCTGCGCAGGGATCACATCCAAGTAAGGGGGGATTCTCTGCTGATCTCGATAGTCAGGTCAAAAACGGACCAGGAGGCTCAGGGGAATAGTGTTGTGTTGCAGCGCGCTCCAGGTAGTCCCGGTTGTCCAGTGAGGCATGTTGAGACCTACCTAAAACAAAGGTTGACAACGTGGGGGGGGGCCCTGCTGCGACATACGGACGGCACCCCGTTGACAAGATTTCAGTTTCAGAGGGTGCTGGCAATTACGATTGCAGCAGCGGGCTTGAACCCGAGTGACTTTGGGACTCATTCATTCAGAATAGGGGCCGCTACAGAAGCTACGTCTCTAGGTCTGCAGGCAGACGAGGTGAAACAGTTAGGCCGTGGTCTTCGAATTGTTTCAAGAGGTATGTGCGATTGCACATGTTGTAAATGACTGATGAAGTGCACTCACGCTTGTTGTCTTTTGTTTGGATTACAGTTTCACGAGCCTGTGACGCAGGGCGGAAATTGGGATCGGCCCAGTATCAGCTAACCACCGCAACAGGATTACGGAATGAAAATCGTGTGGTCTGGGTCGTGGGCCACTCATACGTGAGGCGTGCCGGGGACATATTCAAGACAGGTGATGCGATCCACACATCTGAGGAATATGGGTTCAAGGTGTCCTTCCATGGGAAGGGCGGCCTCTAATAATAATAATAATAATAAAATAATAAAGGGGCTTGTAAAGCGCCTGGTGACGCCTCCCGGCGTATCCCCGCGCTGTGGAGAAGGGTCAGAGTGCAGGAAGAGGGAGAGGAACTAGAGGGCAAATAGGTAAGTTTTTAACAGTTTTCTGAATGAGGGTTCATTGTTCGCTAACCTAATATTGGTGGGCAGGGAGTTCCATTTGTTAGCTGCCACCGAACGGAAGGAGCGACCTCCCATTCTCGATTTTTTTATACGGGGGATCTTAAGAAGGCCCGTTCCCATAGAGCGAAGGGTTCTGTTAGGCTCATAAGGAACGGCTAGGTCAGACAAGTAGGACGGTGCTTTATCAGAGATGATTCTATAGCACATAAGAAGTGCTTTGAATAGAATTCTCTTCCTAATAGGCAACCAATGTAGGGTAGCCAGGATAGGTTTAGACTCAGCTCTTCTAGGTAGTCTCAGCACTAGCCGTGCTGCTGAGTTTTGTAATACCTGCAGTCTCCTGATGTTCTTTTCCGAAGTTCCTAGAAGAAGCACGTTGCCATAGTCCATTCGAGAGGTAACTAGGGCCTGAGTCATGGTACGCCTGGCCTCCAAGGGGAGGAGGTCCAGGGTGCGGTTGAGGGTTTTCATATCCCCAAAGCACTTCCCTACAATTTTATTTACATGGCTGTCAAACGACAGTTTGGTATCCACCCAGACACCTAGGTTCTTCGCTTCCCTACCAGGAGTGGATAAAGGCCCCAGACAGGGTGGCCACCAGTCTTTGGTCCAGCTGGTGTCCTTACCTCCTATTATTAACACCTCAGTCTTAGTGCCGTTAAGTTTGAGGCAATGTTGGGTCATCCAATCTGCAAGATCGCTCATACAGGTTTTGAAGTTGTCAGCAGCTAAGGAGGGAGCTTGGGTCTGTATTGACCGACTGCAAAGTTTTGTGGAGGAACTATTAGGGCGGCACAGGTCACCGCCATCTGTAGTCATAGTGCACATAGGGGGCAATGACTTGGTAAGACTGGGCAGACGGGCTTTAGTTGAGCACATACTTTCTGTAGTTAGCTGGTTAGCAAAAAGGCTCCCGGGATGTACGATTGCCTGGTCTCACATGATTCCGGGGGGTATGGCGGGGTGGCTTGTCTACGACAGTGTTGAACCATTCGGTAAAGAGGGTCAACAATAAAATGGAGAAATTGTTTCGCTCTGCTCATCTCCAAAGCATTTCTCATGGGTGCATCTGGGGCGATCACTGTTATTCTGATGATGGGGTACACCTGTCCAGGGTGGGTAATGACTTACTGATAGGAGACATGTTAGCTTGGCTAGTGGGTTTGAGGAGACATGACCTATAGGAGGTGTGGGGGGGGCCAGATAATCGGTCAACTATCTGGCCTGTGGCGGTAAGGTCATGATCGGTGAGCAGTGATTTCAAGGTCCCTAGGGGGGGCGCCAGCCATTGTGGATGGGAGCGCCCGGGGGAGGCGGCCATTTGCCCCTCCCATGGGGGGGGGCGGCACCCACTACGGATGGGTCGCCCGGGGGGAGACGGCCATAGGCCCCTCCCAGGGGGAGACGGCTATATGCCCCTCCCCAGAATTTCCCGGGGGCCGGATATCCGCTCTGGCGGAAGAGAGTGCGGGGAAAGGGGGGGAGTCCACGCTATCCTTCTTACGGATACCTCGCACGGGAACTCGGACGACCTTAAGATGGCGTCGAGTGAAAGGGGGCCCCCACGACAAGGGAAGTTACAGTTGGCTGCGAGGTTAAAGTCCTCTGCGCATGCGCCACTCACACGTGAGGGCGGGAAGTTGGTGATAGGGATCTGACACCGGTTAAGACCTTGCCGTTGGCCCTTAATGTTAGGTTGTACAAATTCGAATGTAATGCATTTGTCATGATGTTAGACTCGGCTAGGAAATCTTTGTATTAGAGATTTGTTAAGGTTAGCCTGAATACCTGTCTTCATCAAAATGTAATTGAAGTTGAATTTGCACATGATACATGAAACGTTTTAATTTAAAGTTTTAAAGTTTGTTTCATATTTTAATAAATACGGCCGGGGGGGTCGTGAGGCCCCCCCGCCTTCCAAAAGTTCAAATCTGTGTCTGTCTCCTCCCATGGGGATTGGTGTTGGAAGGGGTGGCAGGCATCCCGGCCCATATGGAAAGGGGAGACCACTCGGTCACCCCGAACGTATGGATGGGTGCCCCGATCCCCCGGGAAACCATTGCGGGCGGGGGCGTGTCCCGGCCGGTATGCCCAAAGCGGCGTGGCCGGAGCACGCCCCTACCGCCCAAAAAGGGTTGTCCTAAACACCCGCCCGGAAGTCCGTGTACCGATGGGCGTGCTGGGGGCGCGGCCACGCCCTCCCGCTGCTGGATAAAAGGCGCGGGAATCCAAGGAAGCGTCCTCTTGTTCCTGCGCTCTGAAGGCTGCACCACTCGTCGCTCGTGAGCCCTCAAGGGAACAAGCTGCAGTTTTTTGACCCACCCACCAGCCCCTGTTGCAAAATATTTCGAAATGAATAAAGTCGTATGTTGCTATTTGATTGTAATAAAACACGTGTTGGAATCGTTGCTTTCATCATGAATTGATGACAAAAATATGCGCGTAATTGAATACTTGCTTATAGGCCTTTTCTCCTTTGTAGAAATGTGAAGTAATGGATGCAATAAAGATTGTACTGTGCTTTAGGACCTTTTTTCCTTTGTAGCAATGTCGAAATCAGTGGATTTATCAAGCTGTTACAAGAGTAAGCTTAGTTTTTCTTTCCCATAGTAGGTAACTAATTGTCGTATTTATTTAGTCTTCGGTCGGGCGGTAAGGTCATGATCGGTGAGCAGTGATTTCAAGGTCCCTGGGGGGGCGCCACCCATTATGGATGGGAGCGCCCGGGGGGAGGCGGCCATTGGCCCCTCCCACGGGGGGCGGCACCCACTACGGATGGGTCGCCCAGGGGGAGACGGCCATAGGCCCCTCCCAGGGGGAGATGGCTATATGCCCCTCCCCAGAATTTCCCGGGGGCCGGATATCCGCTCCGGCGGAAGAGAGTGCGGGGAAAGGGGGGAGTCCACGCTGTCCTTCTTACGGATACCTCGCACGGGAACTCGGACGACCTTAAGATGGCGTCGAGTGAAAGGGGGCCCCCACGACAAGGGAAGTTACAGTTGGCTGCGAGGGTAAAGTCCTCTGCGCATGCGCCACTCACACGTGAGGGCGGGAAGTTGGTGATAGGGATCTGACACCGGTTAAGACCTTGCCATTGGCCTTTAATGTTAGGTTGTACAAATTCGAATGTAATGCATTTGTCATGATGTTAGACTCGGCTAGGAAATCTTTGTATTAGAGATTTGTTAAGGTTAGCCTGAATACCTGTCTTCATCAAAATGTAATTGAAGTTGAATTTGTACATGATACATGAAACGTTTTAATTTAAAGTTTTAAATTTTGTTTCATATTTTAATAAATACGGCCGGGGGGGTTGTGAGGCCCCCCGCCTTCCAAAAGTTCAAATCTGTGTCTGTCTCCTCCCATGGGGATTGGTGTTGGAAGGGGTGGCAGGCATCCCGGCCCATAATCGAATGATTCCAGGTACCCTGATTGTAAGGGAGATGGAAAGACCATGGAACTGCAAGTTTGCCTCAGTTTGGCGTCTGGAAGTAGTACAGTGTGCCCGGGCCTCAGCCACTCTTTATTCGGTCTTGTCAACAAATGTCTCACTACAAAGTGGAGAGAATTGGCCTTGCAGAAGTAGTCCCAAATATGTTACTTTTTTACATGGTTTCAGCGGAATTTCATGTAGCTTCTCTAGATTTGCCCTTGTTAGTGCAGTCATTGAAAGAACATTAAAGTATTTCTAAAGTCATTGGGGGCCTTTATGTTGCATCAATGTTTGTGATGTTGCTGCGGTGTAAAAAATCTGCCACACCATGCCATATTTACTGTGCTACTTTATACCTGCAACAGGTATAATGTATGCAAGGTGGGCATTCAGGCGCAGAACAGACTCATAGATGTGCCGTAGTGGAATCTATGAGATTTCACTGCAACACTTTTACTGCCACACTGGGTCAAATCCTTAGGCTTTTTCACTTGGGGCTTGCCCCATGTGAAATGACACAGTGCTGGAGTTGAATCTGTTTCCAGACACACTCCAGCAATGCACCATTTTTGCACCGAACGATACGTCAGGATTCCTGACTTATCTGTCAACCCTGCGACATGGAGTGCCATTCAGTAAATATGGTGCATCCATGGTGTCACAAGGAAGGTGGGCATTCTGGCGCAGAACAGACTCATAGATGTGCCATAGTGGAATCTATGAGATTTTACTGCAACACTTTTACTGCCACACTGCGTCAAATCCTTACGCTTGCTTGAAGCAGCTGTAAGGGGTGATGGAGGCTTTTTCACTTGGGTCTTGCCCCATGTGAAATGACACAGTGCTGGAGTTGCATCTGTTTCCAGACACACTCCAGCAATGCACCATTTTTGCACAAACAGATACGTCAGGATTCCTGACTTATCTGTCAACCCTGCGACATGGAGCACCATTCAGTAAATATGGTACATCCATGGTGTAACAAGGAAGATGCACTGAAAAGTGCATTGCTGTCTTACATTTGACACACCCAGTGGGACCCCGAGTGAGACGGGTATGCCCAGACGTGGGTCTCGTGCTCTCAATGCTGCTGGAGTCAAGCTAGCCGGGCTGATGAGTGGTGAAACCCTGAAACTGGTCCCAGGAAGCTTGTTTCCAGTCCAGGGAAGAACTGGCCTGTCAGTTCGGGCTGGATTTTTCCCATAGGGATCAGGGTCAAGACTGATTTGCATATGGCTGGGTTCAAACTGGTATGGCAAGAGGAGAAAAAAAGATGAATTTAGGCCCATATCTCTGTACAGGGGTGAAATATGACATTGTTCTGCATTCTGTCCATCAATTGTTCTTTTTGCATTTGACACCCCTAGTGGGACAGGTATGCCCAGATGTGGGTTGCTCTCCATGCCTCTTGAGTCAAGCTATCCTGGCTGATAAGGGGTGAAATCCCAAAACTGGTCTCAGGATGCTTGTTTCCAGTCTAAGAACGACCTGGCTTGGCAGTTTGGCCTGGACTGTTCCCATAGGGATCAGGGTCAAGACTGATTTGCATATGGCTGGGTTTCAACTGGAATTGCATGGGGAGCAATAAAACGAAGAATTTAGGCCCATATCTCTGTACTGGGGTGACGGTATGATATTGTTGTGCATTCTGTCCATCAATTGTTCCTTTTGCATTTTCTGCAGCTATGCAACTTTTTTCATAAATGAGGTCCAAAATATTTTTCAAAATTGCTTTGGTTCATTTGGTTTTTGTTTCTTATAACAATGTGTCTAATTGAAGCAGCCTTTTTTATAGCTTTCAGAAAATGTAATGATAGTTGGGGTTGCTCATAAATCTGCAAAGTAAATATAAATAAAGGTTGAGTGGAGGCTACCAATGGCAATATAATCAAGGAGAGTAAATAAGCCTACAACATTATTTTCAAGCAGGTCAAAAACTGCATTTTGCTAAAAATGCATTTCGGATGTTCATGCACTGTAAATGGCACATTCATTGTGACACTGACCAGAAGCAGAGAGGAGATTTGTCTTGCATCTAGATTAAGGGTGTTCACTTTAGGTCAAGGCGAGTTGGGTCCATTCCAAATTTTCATGATTTTCTCATAGATATTCATACAATGCATATAAGTTACACTTATTTACATAATGGATACTCTGAAAAGTTGGTACAATCCTGATTGTTTTGGGAAAACCAACTCAGGAATCCTAGCTTCAGTTAGGTTAAGATCGGATTGTAAAAGATATAAAAATGCTCAACATTTAATAGTCACAAATTGCAAGTGTGTTGTGTTGGCTGTAGAACTGTCCATTGCACATAACTTGCAAGGGAGGTTGATGACTCATTGGAAATTGTTTAAACTCATTGCCTGTAAATTCAGCATTTCAGTGTGGAAGCTCTCCTCGTGTCATGGAGCCAGACACTCTCATAATAAAATGGAAGTATAGTAGAGGATAGATGGGGAGAATCATCTGCAGATTAGCTGTGTACACTTCTTCTTTTTCTGATATCTCATGTGACTCTTTCCAATTTCCTTCTTTCTACGCTCGGCCACATCTTTCTATCCCTCTTCTTTTGCCTCTAGTTATGGCCATCTTCTCTTTTATCGTTCCATCCTATCTTCACCTTCTTCTTTTGTGGCTGTAACTTAGGGGTTTATTTACAAGCCCCTTGCGGTGCCAGTGTGTCACTTTTAATATGGGAAAAGTGGCGTACCGGTTTTGTAAGAGGCTTGTAAATAAGCCCCTTAGTCTCCACCTCTAGTTCATTATCTCACCTTTTTTCTCTCTCCCTTCCTCAAGTTATTTTCCTCTTACTCCCCACCTGTCTTCCCACCTTTCTCAAATGCACTTTCTACGGATTGTCCAGTTTCCTTTTTGTTATCTCTCGCACTCTACTCCACTTCTCCCCTGCCAATTCCTTTCTCTCCCACACTCCTCTTCCCCATGTTCTGACATTCTGGCACTCTCACATCACTATTCTCTCTCTTCTCACTTTTCTGTCCCTTCCTTGACTTTTCTCTACTTCCTCCTCACCTCCAAAAAGGGGTACTTACTTTGCCAGCATCCATTCTTAAGCCTTTGTTTTCATTTGCACCTGACATCTTTGGTGTGGATTCCCACAACTCCGGTCTTCAGTCCTCCTGTTTTTTGTTGCTGAATTAGTTTTCGATGGCCTTAGGGTCTGCACATTTTATCACTGCTAAGCAGTGTTAAAGTGCTTGTGCTCTCCCCCTAAAACATGGTAGAATTGATTTCCATCCAATTGGCACTTTTAATTTACCTATAAGTCACAAGAAAAGGGGTACCTTCTGTGCCCAGGGATTATAAATGAAATGCTACTAGTGGGACTATGCAAACACAAGGAAATGATGGACGGAGCGCTGAAACTTTTCAGACACTCACCCCCAGTCACAGATCTGGGATGAATCCATCATCGTTCTCTAGCTCACTTTGCCACCTCAGTACAGACCCAGCTATATGAAAAGCAGTCTTGACCCTGTGCCTCATGGGAACAGTCCAGCCCGAACTGCCAAGCCAGGTCTTCCCTGAACCAGAAACAAGCATCATGGGACCAGTTTCTGGGTAACACCCTTCATCAGCCTGGCTAGCTAGAACCCAATGGCAAAGTGAGCAAGGGACCCACGTCTGGGCATACCCTGCCAACTTAGGGCAAACAAAGCAAACACAAGATGATGGATGTAGTGCTGAAACTTTTCAGGCACTCACCTCCAGTCACAGATCTGGGTTGAATCCATCATCATTCTTTAACTCACTTCACCACCTCAGTTCAGACCCAGCTATATGCAAATCAGTCTTGACCCTGTGCCTCATGGAAACAGTCCAGTCCGAACTGCCAAGCCAGGTCTTCCCTAAACCGGAAACAAACATCCTGTGACCGCTTTCTGGGTAACACCCTTCGTCAGCCAGGCTAGCTTGAATCCAGTGGCAAAGTCTGGGCATACCCTTCCAACTTAGGGCAAACAAAGCAAACATAAGGAGTTGATGGACGAAGCGCTGAAACTTTTCAGACACTCACCCCCAGTCACAGATCTGGGTTGAATCCATCATCATTCTTTAGCTCACTTTGTCGTGTTCATATCTAGGACCCTAATTCTTTATTCCCGATTTATGCCCTTGTGAGGTTATAATCAATAATATCCTGATAAAGGCATAAGAATCAGATTCATATTCAGTAATAGCCCATGCAATCCAAAGCACAGCACGGCTATTCCCATCGTCTCCTAGAAAGCACAACGCGTTCTTTAAACAAACCAAGCCTCCAGCAGCCCGGGAAACCCCCCTGCTTTTGTTTTGATTTGAACAAGAACTCCTGAAGTTCAGCAAGAACTGTTAGTTCTTGGTGACGTCTTATGTCCAACCTACCGTCAAACCCGGCACCTTTCAGGTATAAAATACCAACAGTTGCCTTAAGCAAACACGCAGTGGTTTGGAGCAGAGCGGCCATCTACTTGCCCGAAAGCCCAGCTGATGTGAGTGCCCACGGAAGCCCCCCCTCCTGTTTGACGCACTGAGAGAGATGCTGTCTTTTTCTCCAGCCGTGAAAATCCAGCTCCGGTGTTTCCAGCCTACCCTTGCGGGTTGCTGGAATATCGAGTCCTGAGTAAAGAGATACCAGACCTCCCACATTCTATTACCAAGGTACGGAGGTGACTAAACCCTTAAAGAGAATTCTTGATGCAGATTCTTGGCAAAATTATCTTAACCAACTTAATTTAAAGCTGCTACTTACTCATCCCTTCCCACGTATTAGGCTTAGGTCAGGTACACCGGGGTAGGCTTAGTTAGAAGCACCAGTTGAGTATTTTAGTCGCTGTATTTGTGTATTTATATATTTTATCCATTTTAAAGTATCATATGGCTAAGAAACCATATCAATGCTTTTACAGTATTATTTCATAATACTACTTTTACTGTACGCACTTTACTTTACTCTAAGTATTGCAATTGTGGCAATTCACTTCTCTTGTTTGAGAAAGAAGACTGCTCAATAAATAACACCTTTTTATTGAAAACGCCCGTCTCTCTATTTCTTTGCACTCTGGTGAAACTAAGTATGCACTACTGACTGAGTGAAATAGCCGTCTATTGTTTTCACACAACTCTAGAGATCTACTCTTATTCTGAGGGAGCAAATTTGTCATGTTTATGCGGTTGTCGGAAACTGAATCCCTTCTTGTCTGAGCCAGGGGAGGTTGTCCCTCCCTATTCATTCAAGAAAGTCTCCAGTGACCTCTGAGCTAGCTGGCCCAAACCTAAATTAAGTTTAACATAGTCAGTAGAGACCTAGATGACCTCAGTCCTATGTCTACACTGCTGTTTATGTTATTCCAATCCGCAGAGCCTATTGGGAAAATAGGAACTACACTACAACTTCGCCACCTCAGTGCAGACCCAACTATATGCAAATCAGTCTTGACCCTGTGCCTCATGGGAACAGTCCAGCCCGAACTGCCTAGCCAGATCTTCCCTGAACCAGAAACAGGCATCCTGGGACCGGTTTCTGGGTAACACCCTTCATCAGCCAGGCTAGCTTGAATCCAGTGGCAAAGTGAGCAAGGGACCCACGTCTGGGCATACCCTGCCAACTTAAGGAGAACAAAGCAAACAGGAGGAGATGATGGATGGAGCGCTGAAACTTTTCAGACACTCACCCCCAGTCACAGATCTGGGTTGATTGATTCCATCCTCATTCTTTAGCTCAGTTCGCCACCTCAGTTCAGACCCAGCTATAAGCAGATCAGTCTTGACCCTGTGCCTCATGGGAACAGTCGAGCCAGAACTGCCAAGCCAGGTCTTCCCTGAACCGCAAACAAGCATCCTGGAACCGGTTTCTGGATAAAACCCTTCATCAGCCAGGCTAGCTTGAATCCAGTGGCAAAGATAGCAAGGGACCCACATCTGGGCATACCCTGACAATTTTTTAGGCCCAGATCTTTGTTCTTTGGGTGAATGTATGACATTGTTCTACATTTTGTCCATCAATTGTTCTTTTTGCATTTGTCACCCGAGTGGGACGTGAATGCCCAGATGTGGGTCCCGTGCTCTCCATGTCACTGGAGTCAAGCTATCCTGGCTGATGATGGCTGAAAGCCCAAAATCTGTCGAAGGATGCTTGTTTCCAGTCCAGCGAGGACCTGGCCTGGCAGTTTGGGCTGGACTGTTCCCATTGGGAGCAGGGTCAACACTTATTTTTTTTTTTTTAGTATGAATTTGTAGAGCGCACGTTCACCCCAGGGTTTCTTGGTGCTGTGTGCTGCTGGGGAACCCGTCCTGGCTTTTCCCTGCGAGATGGTCCCCAAGGTGAAGCCCGGCATCCCCGGCGGCGAGGGGGCGGTTGTGGAGATTAAGCAAGCTATTGCCCAGAGTTGCAGCATGGGACCCATGGTTAGAGAGGCACCGAGGCGAGATTTATCGAGCCCGCTGACATTGGTTCCGTACCCTGCATCGTCAGGAATTGAACCCTGGTCCCGAGCCGACCTCTGCTTCTGGGTATGCCGCCTCTAACCGGTGAGCAACACATATGGCTGGGTCCAAACTGGAATGGCACGGTGAGCAAAAGCAAAAAAACGATGGATTTAGGCCCAGATCTTTGTACTGGTGTGAATGTTTGACATTGTTCTGCATTCTGTCCATCAATTGTTCTTTTTGCCCTAGTGGGACTACAGCATTTATTGTGCCACTTACTTAAGTAGCCACTTAAACATGTCTCAGTCCTTCCATTGCTGTCTGTGTGTGCTGTTTTGAAACGCCATTTCGACTTGGCAAAAAACTCTGCCGCTGCTCCATACATCTCAAGGCCAGACCTCGCATTGCAGCTCTTAGTCGACAAACATTGACTCTGCAGCTGCATAACACATCTCAATGGCAAACCTCACATTGCAGTTCCTCATCAATGGCTCCTCAATGCCGGCACATGCAACGCGACAAAAGGACTCTGCTTCTCGCCAGCCAGGCCACAAGATACTTTTCAGCTGACTGAAATCAGTCCTGGATCCAGCCCATGCTCCATTGTGATCAGTCTGAACTTTTGACTTGGGCCTGAGATACCAAGACCTGAAAAATGCATGGGGCACTTTTTTGTTCTTAGCGCTTGATTTCTACAAAATCTTTAAAATTGCACATCTTCAGTTCTACTAATAGGATTTTTGTCATTTATGTCAAATAATTTATTGCATTTTACCCTATTTATCAAAATTGGTGTGGGATTTTTCCTATGTTGTATTTTTACTTTATTACAGTTTGAAGTGCTGCATAAATACTTTACACGTTACCTGTAAGTTAAGCCTGACTGCTGCTTTTGCACCAAGCTTCCAGAGGGTTGAGCACAGGTTAAATTGGGGTTTGTTTGTGTTACACCCTGGCAAGGATAATGGTTGCTGCATAAGTAGAGTTTCACCCTCTCAACCAATAATCCAATCTCTTACCTTTTTACTCATCTCCATTTACCCACTCCTTTAGCTTTCTCATCTCCTCTTCTCTCCTTTCTCTAACAACGTCTAATGTGGGCTCTCACTTTGCTTTTCATCTGCTTTTTTCATTGTAACATTTTCTCCTTTTTGGTAATTACTTCCACCGTCATCATTTCCTCTGCCTTTTCTCTCTTCTCATCTCTTGTTCTTGCTTCTGTCTCTTTCTTCTCTCGCTTGTTACCCTCTGCAATATAGCAACCATCTCTCCTTCTCTAGCCCTCATCCTTACTCCTCCCATTTTCTCCCCTTTTTCTCACTACTTTCCCTTTTTCTTCTCACCCTTTTACCTCTTCTCTCCTTTTTGCCCATTTCCGGTTACCTTTTTCTCGCTCTTCTACTTTGTATCCCTGTATTCTTTCTTAGATTACTTCTTTTTCTCTTTCCTCTAAAATTGACAATTAAATGGCAATAATACTTACAACATCTAAATGAAGAAGTGGAAAGCTATAGACATACAGGGTCTCAAAGCTGGGAAAAGGCTTGAAATTTACACACTAGAAGGCACAGAAGTTGTACAGAACCGGAAAAAAGCAAGGCATGTATGTTGGGTGAAACAATAATGGGCAATAAATGGCTCGACTGAATGAGGCTGTGTTGGAAATGGAATTTACCCAAAACATATTGCTTTTTCCTCCTAGTTCTTGTCGACTCTCTTCGCACGACTTTAGGATTCTGGTTTCCTTCCGTATGTACTGCAGAGGGAAGGTATGCATGCCCACCTTGCCCACATTGGGCAGGGGGTGCTCGTATGATGGGTTTAAGTACCCTACCTCCATGCACCCCGTAAACAGGTATGCCACATACCTGGGGTGGCCATGGTACTGACTAATATTGAGATGTAGCACTGAGTGTGCCACCCACTGGATAGCTGGTCAACAACAAATCAGGCCTGTAGGAGCAGGCTGGTCGAGTGCCTTTGCGTTTCTACTTAGGTTGGTATCCTTTACGACTCAGCCGACTCTGATTGGGTCATTCCATACCATGAAGGCAACTCCCTAGGGAAGCCCTGGAGGGTGCGTGGGTGGTAGGCTGAAGGCCTGATGGGTCACAAGGATGTTCCCTGCCCAGGTAGTGAGGAACCCCCTCCGTGGGGCTTCCCCTGCCTTGTAGTTTGGCTCTTTCCATGAGATACCCTGGAGGTGCTGACGATTCGCTGGTGTGGCCTTATGGCTCTGATCACTTCCTCACTATCTAGGCAATGTGGAAGTGTATGTGCCTTCCTTCACAGGCTAGAAAGAGGCGTTTACTCATTCTGAAACATGCCCCGGTCTGCCAATGCAGACCGGGGAATGTGCACTTACACCTCTGGGTGTGGGCACCGGCCCTCATGCTGTTTCCAATACGCGTCCTGTGCGCTGTTGCAGGCTCGAGGAGATGCCTTGGCATCTATAGCATTTTCTATAGGTTCCCGGCTTGCCATCGTAGATCAGTAAGGGCAAACCTGCATCCCTGGTGTCTCACACCAGGATCAGGCTGTCTGTCTTAATTGTACCCGTAAAGAAGCAACCCATGTCTGACGGTTCTGGTTAGGGTGGTGTGCGCGCACTTGTACCCTAGGTGCTAGGGCCTGGGTAAGCCCATGCGCCCAGCTTGTCATTGCAAAATGGTGTGTGCGCCCTGGCATCTATTGTGAGTAACCTCATGAGCAGGCCGCCATTGCAGAAGGCTGTATGTGCGCTCTTGCACTGATGGTGCCATGATTGTATGTACCACCTAGCATCGCAGGCTGAGGCATGCACTCAAGACACCCATTTATTTAAACCTGTGTTTAGTCTGCTGTTGCAAACTAGGGCAGGCTCACTTGCACTCCTGGTGCTGGGGACTATAAGTCCAACCTGCCAACACAGGTTTGTCTGCGCACTAGCGCATGTGCATACAGGTAGTAAGGAATACATGTGTGTTTCCAGTACCTATGAAACTTGCTCTTTCCAAATGTTAACATGGGGAAGTAGTTAACAATACTTCAGGCTGCAAAAGTGGATTGTAGTGGAACAGCCTCATGATGTTTTCTATCAATGGATTCAACATGCCAAACACTTTGCATTTTTACCAGGGGGTATGGGCTAACTCACCTAGAAATGCGCCCGTCCGCGACGGGCCGGGACTAGGGACTATATCCCCTGGCCCTTTCCCGTCAGGGATATCTTACATCTATTCTAGGGAAGTCCTCCTTAGACTCATGCCTTCCCAGCATGCCCACTGCACTATCCTGAACCCTCACTGCGCCCCATGTACCTGCCAGACTTGCCTGCTCCCCCTTACCTCCCTCCCTTCTACAACCAACATAGCTACCTCAAACTTCCCTCCCGTACGTCCCAAACCTACAGTTGCGGACCAGACCCAAACCAGGATGCTGATCAGCCTTAACTGCAGATCACTAGGCAAACATAGGAGAGAAATTTTCGATCTTCTTGTCTCAGAGAAACCCGGAGCCCTCTTTCTCACTGAGACATGGCTAAAAGATCACTCTGGCCCAGATATTGCTGCCGCTCTCCCCGTCAACTACACTTATGTGGGGAAAAATAGGCCAAAGAAAGAAGGTGGAGGTATACCATAATCTATAACAGATTACACTCCTGCAAATGGGAAGACTCTGCAATGCCTAACTGTGAGGCCGGTCTGTTTAAGCTTTCGCTCTCTCCCAACTTTACTCTCTCTGGGCTACTGATCTACCCCCCCCCCCCCCCCCCCGGGCCCGGCGAATTCATGGGCAGCCTCCCTCCCTGAATATATAGCACCACTAATTCAGACTTCAACAAATTTTTTCCATTATCGGTGACCTCAATCTGCACCTGAATGACCCCTCATGTACTACCAGTAGCAATCTCTTACAGGATTTGGCTGCTTTAAACATTTCTTTACATAACTCTGGTCCCACGCACAAAGCAGGGAACCTTCTGGACCCCATCCTCTCTAACCTGGAGGCCATTGACTGTAAGGCTCCATCACCTATTGTATGGTCTGACCATTACATGGTGACCTTCACTATCACTATCACTATCACTATCAAACTAGGTCAGCAAATTAACACCCCCTCTAACCCCGCAAAACCTAGGTTATCCAGAAATTGGAATAAACTGGACTTAAACAAATTTAACACCTGTCTCGAAAATACTAGACCTCTCATGGAAGACACTAGCACTGCAACGTCTGCCGCTATAAACATCTGGCTTACACAGGCTGCTAATGCATGCCTACTTTTGCTCATGCAATCGCATAATTATCATCATCCACCTGCACCCTGGTTCACTGAAGCCTTAAAAAAAGAAAAAACCATTTGCAAAAACCTGGAGCGCAAATGGCGCATAAAATATGACTCATGTTATAAACAAAGCTATAAAGTCGCCTTAAAAAAATACCATTCCCTATGTAAAGCTGCCAAAGCTGAACATGTTAACCACACTATCCTTGAAGCAAAAAATTGCCCAAAAACACTCTTCAAGGTAGTGCAAAAACTCTCGGGAGCACTATGCCAACCCAAAGCTCCCTGTCTTAATACATCTCAATGTAATTCACTGGCTGAATTCTTCATCGCCAAAATTGATAACATCTACTCCAATTTTGGAATTTCCCCCCTTCCTTCTTTATCCAACTCACCGGCCCCAACCTCATCTCTCGAGCAAGAGACACCAGATGACAACAGCCCCATTCACTCCTTGCCGACCCCCTCCTCTCCACCCACGCCTTCCTGTGACTCTAGGCTCACATCTGGTACCTGTCCTCCGATCGCTCAGCTGATCGACACATGGGATCCACTCAATATCGAGACCCTCTCTGATATCATCAGTAAAATTAAATCCGGCTCCCCATTAGATCCCATTCCCCCCCAAATTCTAAAAAAGCTGTACAACACCTCCCTAGAACTCATCATGGAGCTTTTAAACTCCTCCCTAAGAGAAGCTACGGTACCCTCCGCATGGAAACATGCGATGATAATGCCTCTACTAAAAAAGGCTAATGCTGATCCCAGCATCCTAGCTAATTTCCGCCCCATCTCGCTTATCCCAGTATTTTCTAAAATTTTAGAAAAGCACATTAACTCTCAACTTTCCACCTATGTTGAGCTAAGGGGAATCTTACATCCATCACAGTCAGGCTTTAGAGCCGGTTTCTCAACGGAATCTACCTTGCTGGGAGTCTCGGAAAACATCCGTTTCCGAGTCGACAGGGGGGAAACCGTGGCACTCATTCTACTGGATTTGAGTGCCGCATTCGATACGGTTTCCCATCCCATCCTTGTCAATGCCCTCCGATCATCGGGCATCACCGGCTCAGCTCTCAACGGGCTTGTTAGCTTCCTATCCAACCGCACTTTCCAAGTTTTCTCTTCCTCATCTGCTTCCCAAACCTTTACATCTGTGTATGGAGTCCCACAGGGTTCCATCCTGAGCCCCTTGCTCTTCAACTTATACGTCAGACCTCTGGCGTCCATTGCGGAGCAAGCTGGGCTCACAATTTACTCCTACGCAGATGACACCCAGATCATCTATTCCCTTTCCTCAGACCCTCATGCCCCCTCATCCGCCCTCTGTTCAGGACTGAGCAGCATCGCAGCCTGGATGTTGGACAACAAACTCCAACTGAATGGGGGAAAAACAGAACTTCTTCTGTTTGGACACAATACCACTCTATGGGGACCCCAACACTGGCCAGCTCAAATGGGCACTCCACCCACTCCCTCTAAATCAGCTCGCAACTTAGGCGTGATCTTTGACGATCAGCTATCCATGAAAAGCCATGTGATCAAAACTTCCTCCACCTGCATCACAATCATCAAATGGTTGCGTACGATCATCTGAATGCTGCCTGTGGATACCCAGAAAACTGTTGTCCAGGCTCTAATTACTTCTAGACTGGACTACAGTAACATCCTTCTCCTGGCGCCAGCGAAGAGGTAACCCGAAAACTTCAAACCGTTCAGAATATGGCGGCACGACTGCTCTGCAAACTACCCAATACCTGCCCCACCTCTAACTCCCTCCGCACACTATACTGGCTCCGCATTGAAAATCGCTCGAAATTCAAAGCTCTCTGCATTATGCACAAAATAAACAATGGTTTGGCCCCACCATATCTTACATCCTTGGTCCATCACCACTGTCCCCCCCGCACTTTGCGTTCATCTAACCAACACCTTTCAGTGCCTAGAATCAGAAAAGCCAGAATGGGAGGTCGTTCCTTTGCCTGGCTAGCCCCTTCACTTTGGAACTCTCTCCCCCTTCAGTCACGGAAAGAACCCAATTATCTCAGATTTCGCAAACAAGTGAAACATTGGCTATTCAACATGTAAGCTTCCTCCCCTCTGTCCTCCCCTCTCCCTTTGTTGTTTTTAGCGCCGGGAAACCCACGGGTAGCTGAGCGCTTTACAAATTTAAATATAATAATAATAATGCCTCTTCTTATAGAATAAGGGCATTTGTATGCTCTATGAGTCTTGTGTGCCATGGTGTCTTGCTCTGGTGGACACAAGAGGTTGGGGGAGCACAGCTGTGCATTCCCCAGCGACCATTACAAACCATGGACATACCACTAGAATGACAAGACGTCTGCCATTTGAGTGCTGAATGGGATAGACTGAAGAGAGAGGTTTTGACACTTAGCCTTCCTAGCCAGATAATGGCGCCTCTAAAGATTAGGACAGGAATTCTGCCCCATGACAGACAGGCCAACAATTTAGGGGAGACATCTGTGGTTCAATGGAATACTCCTGAAACCACCCCTATCTTCAAAGGCACACAACAGTGAATGTGTTGATTTGTTCTGCATTCCGTCCATCAAATGTGTGTCTTTTGCTTTCTCGCCTTTGGTGTGCCTGGTATGCCAAGACGTGGGTCCCTGGCTCAGTCGGCCACTGAATTCAAGCTATCCTGGCTGGTGAGGGGTGAAACTACTTAACCGGTCCTAGGATGCTTGTTTCCGGTCCAGGAGGACCTGGCTTGGCAGTTCGGACTGAACTGTTCCCATGAGGCACAGGGTCAAGACTGATTTGCATATGGCCAGGTCTAAACGAGGGTGACATGGTGAGCAAAAGAATGATGGATTTAACCCAGATCTCTTGACTGGGGGTGAATGTTTTGATTTTTTCTGAATTCCATCCATCAATTGAGCGTGTTTTACTTTCTCGCCCTAAGTGCGCTGGGTATGCCCATAAGTGGCTCCAGGTCTCACTGTGCCTCTGGATTTAAGCTATCCTGGCTGATGAGGGGGTGAAACCCCGACACCAGTCCTAGGAGGCTTGTTTCCAGTCCAGGGAAGACCTGGCTTGGCAGTTCGGGCTGGACTGATCCTATGAAGCACAGGGTCAAGACTGATTTGCATATGACCAGGTCTAAACTGGGGGGGACATGGTGAGCAAAAGAACAATGGATTTAACACAATTCTCTTGACTAGGGGTCAATGTTTGGATTTTTCTGCATTCCGTTTATCAATTGAGTGTCTTTTGCTTTCTCATGCAACAGTATAACTACTGGCACATCCTTCAGCAAGGGATGAGATACACTTATGGGGTGTGAGACCAGAGAAGATGAACTGCGTGGCCACATTGCCAGAAGACTCTGTTGTGCACATGGAGGGTAACTGCCCCTGAAGGGAACGGTGCCCTTTCTGAATAGTCTCTACCCTGACCTGCTGAAGTGTGGTGCCCTGAACTGTGCTCTCTAAGGGCCAATCGGAGGGCCTCCTGTTCTCCCAAAGATATCAGTGACATCAAGGATGTACCACAAGGGACCTACACCATATTCCTGTGAAATCTGGAGAGCGGTGCCCTCTCAAGAGCCCTCATCGGCTACGAAATCTCATCTGGTAGCGCGATGTGAGTGAGGAACTAAGACTTGTGTCTGAAGATTGTCTAGTGTGGAGCCCCAGACATTGTGCCCGCATCGAAGGCATGTGGTACCTGTATCTTGGGGCCCCTAACTCTCATAAGCATCTAGTTGCTAGTGAACAGATTCACCCATTGCAGAACCCTGCATGGCCAATTTTGCAGATTGTGCCACATCTCCATCGTGCAACAACCCAACTGCATGCTCATTGCGTGCAGTGTCCGATTCACAGGGTGTGACCCTCAGAGGTGGGGGTGTACACATAGTAGTGCCTCATTCTACCTCATGAGGCTGTGTTGAATTTGCACCTGTGTGTGTGATTGAACAGGTCTGGTGCAACCTGTATCATCATGCACCAGACGTTGTGCCTCATTGACAGGGACGCATGGAATTGCAACTCTTTATTGTGTATGACCAGATTTGCCTGGGCCAACCCACCTTAATGTACTGGTACATTGTGCCTTATTTCTAGGGAGGTACAAAATTACAACTCTTCATTGTGTGTGACCAGATTTGCCTGGTGCAACCCATGTTAACGTGCACCGGCCATTGTGCCTCATTTCCTGAGAGGTACCGAATTTGCAATTCTTTATTTTGGAGACCTGAAGTTTGTGGGGTGACCCATACCAACATGTACCAGACGATGCGCCTGGATTGCATCGGCACAATCCTGATGTTTGTATACCGCTCAGGGTGCCTCCGCCTACCAAGAGGCTCCCTTGTGACCATCATTGTGGCAGACCAACAGCCCTCTCCAAACCTGGCCCCTCCTGAATAAATCTTGGTGCTAGGTAGTAGCAAGAGAGATTGACTGTGTTGAAGAAACGCTTCTGAGACAGTTCGGAAGCGGGTCAACAGACTGTGTAACTCCATTGTGTTTTGAGACCTGTGGATGAATTTCCCGACTTGGTGCTAAACTCCCCTTGTTTAAGTCTACCTCCTAATTAAAACATGCAACATGACCCTCCCTGCTTCCTGAGGACCCAGACTAAGTGTGACTTCAGCCACATGCTGCCTAGTATCTTGGAGGTGGGGCTAGTTATCTTCCATCTGGGGATATAGGACAATCAGGGTAAAACCAAAGGGTGGAGGGAGGCTGGGACCATGGAGTATGCAGGGTGGTTTTCATTGACCTGCTTGGTACTAGTAGCACAGCATTAGGATGCTCAGTGTGTATATGTGTAAGAGAATTCCGTACGGACTGAGCTGATACAGTTTAGTGGTGCAGAGTGACTGTGTGTGATAGTCTGCGTTATGTTATGTTAGCAAGCACTTATAAAGCGCGCGTACACCCTTAGGTTTCATGGCGCTGAATACTGAAGGCCACTGTGACCGAGTTACTAGGCATAGGCTTGCTCAAATAGCCATGTCTTCAGAGACTTTCTGAAGCTGAGGAGGTTGTTACAGCTTCTGAGTGCCAGAGGGAGGGAGTTCCAGAATCTGGGGGCCAGGTGGGAGAAGCAGCAGCCTCCCATACGTTTCCGTTTGAAAGACGAGGTGGTGAGCAGAAAGTGGTGAGCTGACCGTAGGCTGCGCCGCGGGGCATATTTGGTGATCATGCAGCTGATGAATCTGGGGCTTTTGCCGTGCAGAGCCTTGAAGGCTAAGCAGCCAGTCTTACCAGTCTTAAAGGATACGCAATGAGCTATCAGGAGCCAATGAAGTTGTGCTAAGTAAGGTCTGGCTGACAACCACTTAGGTTGTTTATGAATCAGTCTAGCGGCCTGATTCTGGACCATTTGGAGCCTTTTTTGCAGACCGACAGGTAGGCCGAGGTAGATAGAATTTAAGAAATCAAGCCGTGAGAGTATTAATGCTATCACCATCTGATTTAAAGCAGAATGGGTCAGTAAGTGTGCGATTTTCCTGATTTTCCATAGTTGGTGGACACTGGAAGAGATCACGGCGCCCACCTGCCCACGAAGCAAGAGGTCAGCATTGATGGTGACCCCTAAGCTTTTCACGGAGGGAGAAGGGAGGGGAGGGGGCCGAAGTTCTGGCGGCCCGAATTGCGTACCCCAGCTATTCTTGCTGTTCCCAGGCTGGACCAGCTCTGTCTTCCCCGGGTTAAGTTTCAGGTGGTTAACGTCCATCCAACGCTGGATGTGAAGCATGGTGGATTGAAACTCGCTCACGGCGTTGGGGGAGCCGAAAGGAAAAAATGATCTGAAGGTCATCGGCATAATTGAAGACAGTGATGTTTCTATTGTTTAGTGAACGAATCAGTGGTCTCATGTAGAGATTAAAGAGCAACAGGGACAAAGAGGAGCCCTGTGGGACCCCACAGGTGGAGGTGAGTTTGGGGGCAGTGAAGTTTCCAAGCCTGACTGCCTGAGTGCGGTCGGCGAGGAAGGATTTAATCCATTCCAGTGCGGGACCTCGCAGGCCTGCTTGCTCGACACGGTTTAGTAATATGGTATGGTCGACCGTGTCGAACACAGCCGACTAATCCAGGAGCACCAGAGCTTGATGATCGCCCTTGTCTGCGTTAGCTCTGAGAGTGTCCAGGACTGCCAAGATCACAGCCTCCGCCGGACAGAAACCAGCTTGGTTAGGCTCCAAGTAGTCCGAGCATTCGATAAAATTAGACACGCAGCTGGCCACGTGGGCCTCCAAGATTTTTGCCAGGAAGGGGAGGAGGGAAATAGGGCGGTAGTTAACAGGGTTGCTGGAATCCGCCCCTGTTTTTTTTGTGAGGGAAAATACCGTGGCATGCTTGAAGGCGCTGGGGACCTTGCCCTGGGCCAGTGTCTCATTGAGAAAAGAAAGCACGCTCTGAGGCAGGGTGGTGAATATCTCTTTAGAAACGTGCAGGGGACAACAGTCATTGGGAGATCCAGATTTGACACGGGTCATGAGTGCAGATAGGGTTTTAGTACATATGGGTTGAAAGGTGTCAAGAATACTTTGGTTTTTGGAGATATCTTCCGGTGGTTCCCAGTTGGTAGTATTGGGGAGGCTAGCTTTAATGGAGGACATTTTTTCAAGGAAGAAGTGATTTAAAGAGTTACAAAGTTCTTGAGTGGGAATCTGCATCGGCGAGGTTCTTGTGTCGTTGCATAAGTCATTTACAATTTTGAAAATATCTTTGGATTTATTGTGGGCATTAAGTAGTTTAGCGGAGAAGTAGGCTGATTTAGTGGTCGAGATAGCTATTTTGTAATCTCTCCGGGCGATGACAAAAAGTTCTCTGTCTTCAACTGAGTATCTTAATCTCCATTTCCTCTCGGTTTGGCGCAGCTCGAGTCTTTGTTATTTAACCCCTTCCATGCTCATGACAAGGCCAGCTCGTCATAAGGCACGGTTGAGCTGTGCTTATGACGAGTTGACCTTGTCATGAACAATGGGGATCATGCATATCCAGCGCAGGAGGGGAAAACCCCCTAGCAGCCAAGGTGTTAAGGTCAGTGGAAAACCATTTGTGCGCCTCAGAATTGCGGGCACGAGAGAATTTAACAATAGGGGTGTGAATGTTGCTTGCTGATAATAGCCATTTTGAGACTTTTCCCTCCATGAAGTTAACGTTGCGGCAGAAGGTAGGTACCGAGTCCTCCAGGGTTTTCAATAAAGCCTGATTTGTTTAGAGAGTTCCACTTCCTGGTTTCACCCCCGCCAAGGGGGTGAGCTTTTTGTGGGCGCTGGATGAGATAGTGAATTGTATCAGATGGTGATCTGACCAAATACACGGGGAGATATGTGAGATGGAGAGTGAGATGTTATGGGTCTATATGTGGTCCAAAATATGTCCCTTTTCGTGAGTGGGATTGTGTACATGTTGAACTAAATTTAGATTAGATAGGAATTCGGATAATTCGGCAGCATGTGGTCCCAGGGAAGAAGAGTTGAACCAGTAGTTCATGTCCCCAACCAGGATCACCTTAGCATGGTTTATCACTAACGTGGCCATTTGTTCACTTAAGGTCATGGGGAAGGTAGGCATTGCCTGGGGGGGTCGGTAGATAAGGACTAGGGGTGTATCGTTGAAGACTCTGTCTTGTGGGGAGTCATTGCTACTGGGACGACTGCTGCATTTACTGCATTCCCTGACCTCGCGGCACCCGCTTCGCGGGTGCCGCTTCGCAGGTGCCGCTTCGCGTTCCGGGACAGAGGCAACCGGACACTTTGAAGGAGCTGTGGACTGTGGGCTCTTGCTGGAGGCACGCAACAGGGCTGCGAGCGTTGCAGGGACTCCATCTCCCAGGAGTCCCTGCCTGACCTACAGCCATCATCTGGTCCGCTCTCCCTGTTGCTCCGCCCACAGCCCACCTGAGGGAACTTTAACCGCCAGCCTGCTCTCACATCGTGGGTGTATCGTTGAAGACTCTGTCTTGTGGGGAGTCATTGCTGCTGGGACGACTGCTGCATTTTCTGCATTCCCTCACCTCGCCGCACCCGCTTCGCGGGGGCCGCTTCGCGTTCCGGGACGAGGCAACCGGACACTTTGAAGGAGCTGTGGACTGTGGGCTCTTGCTGGAGGCACGCAACAGGGCTGCGAGTGTTGCAGGGTCTCCATCTCCCAGGAGTCCCTGCCTGACCTACAGCCATCATCTGGTCCGCTCTCCCTGTTGCTCCGCCCACAGCCTGTAACCGCCCCTACTTATTGGTTGTTGTGGCCCGCTGCGCGGGAGCGTCGCCGGGCGAAGACTGGGCCAAGAGCGGGCCCGTTTGTGCCCGTTCGTGACAGATCGTGAACGGGCCGGGCCCCCCCCCCTTGCTTTTGCTGCACATCCTTAGGGTGGGGAGAATTCCTGTCGAGAAACAAGGAGCAAGTAATCTTTAGTTGGAGCAGCTATTACTGGAGGTATGGAGAAATTTTTGGTAAGAGCTAATACCCTCATTGATACTGAAATAAACGCTCTTGAGAAGCGTTTATCAAAGGAACTAACTGCCAACAAAAGATCCTCCCTTGGTACTCTGGCTAATGCCAAAACCCCTGACCGGCATAAAGAGACTAGCAATAATGCCACGACGGCCTCATCTCTAACATCTATGGAGACCAACTCGGCGTCACCTGATCTGGACATTTTGGTTAACGAAATTCTTCCAAAAATTGATATGGTTCTTGATATTAATGTGCCCATTCCCTCAGATTCCGCTGTTATTTGTGATACTATATCAAATGGGGTTAATGAAGGGGTTGCTACCAAACGTAAAAGGCCATATAACTCAAAACCGGGCGGTAAATCAAAATCTGCCAAACATCGACATGATACCCCTAATCCCTTACTAGGTTCATCTCAACCTTTACCTAGTTTGGATTTTTCCTTAGAAACCTTGGGAGCCCTTATTAAATCTTTTTTATTCCCCTTAGAGTCTAAACTGGAACGCATTGAACTTCGTCTGACTATTATTGAGAAAACCTCAGCAGCTATTCTAGCTAGATTCCCCAAGTCTAATACTCCCTCCAATCCCTCTAACCCTCAAATCCCCCCCATTAATATAGGTCCCCCTCCAGTGATTACTGCTGTTCCCCCTATGCAACACCCTATGGGCAATCTAGCCCGACACAAAGTAGCAATTCTAATATTCTACCTTTGCTACCCGTAGGTCCAGTTCATTCAACGACCACTACTAATGGGGCCACATCTAATGGCCATATAGCTTCCCCACCCCCTGAAAAGATTGTCCCTAGGCCACGTAGGCCCGACCTGCCTCCTGAAGCTAATCGCTTCATGGTAGTTTTGGCTGGTGTCCCTCCCCTAGAGGCTGGAGAAGCCGAGAATTTTCAATCACTCAAAAGTAAAGTCATTAAATGGCTGAATTGGAAGAGACCCCTCCTGGCCCACTACAATAATGAAATTATCATGGTTAGAAGGGTACCTTGGCTGGGTAAAACCAGAAAGTCTATAACTGGGGACTGTATCACAGTGAGCTTTCGAGACCCTAGGACAGTTTTGCACATATGTGCCGGGTTTAATAGATCTCTCGATTCCACCATCCAGACGCTGCCAGTGTCCTTCTTCTTTGCCCCTATTCATATGCACCATGACCAAGGCCGAGGTAATTGGACGAGGGTTGAGCGGAGGGGTAGATTTCGTGGGTATGAAGCAAGACCGTTTTTTTTGCCCCCGGAGACCCCCTTCTGTGATTTTAATCAATTTAACTGTCTTAATGGGTTGGATGGAGTCGATTGACTGCCTCCAACCTTTGTCTCAGTCCCCACCCTCCCTGCTACTGGTAACAGTTTAGTTGCAACTATGGGTAAAAGTCTATCTTCCACTTCAGCACCTGTAATGCCCCCCACCGCTACCCCGGTACATTCACTATCCCAGGGAGTTGACACCGCTGATAACAGTTTAGTAGCAGTCATGGGTAAACGTTTATCTATCACCATAGCACCCGTAACATCCTCCATCTCTACCCTGGTGCATTCACCTTCTCAGGGAGCTAACCCCCTTGTCCCTCCCCATTTTTCTGTTTCTACGGTTTCCTCTGTTGCCATTATGCCATCACTGACACTCTCTAGTGTACCTGAGGCCATTGAACCAGCCTCCTGTACTCCGGGCTTTAAACTTGCCAGCTGGAATATTGCTGGCTGGAGCCGGCAAATGTCGTCCTTGGGCTTGAGGGAAATCCTTTCCGAGTTTGATGTCTCATGTCTACAAGAGACATGGGTAACAACTGATATCATCCTCGATGGATTTGTGTCATATAACAACCCGGCACAAAGGTCATATATGGGTAGGGCCAAAGGGGGCTTAGTAATTTTACTTTCTGTGAATCTGCCTGTTCGTGTGAAATTGCACCAGACTGTGGGTTTCCATTCGCAAATTTTAAGCCTGGAACACAAAAGGGGTCATGTAACCATGTTGATTAACCATTACAACAACTTGTTCGATGCCTCAAATACCTCTGTGGTGGATGAGTTGGGTTTAGCTGTGAGTAATATTTGTAAAGGCATTCATAAACCTTTTGATATCATCTGGGGAGGGGATTTTAATATTCGTACCTGCCCTCACTCATTCACTAAAATTTGCGGGTATGATGGGGATAATGGGGAAAATCGGGCACATTTTATACACTCACCATATGGTGACTCCCTCAATTCTTTTATGTTAAACCTGGACCTCTTGATACACTCCCCGGCCGCAGACGATGAGGGTAATCCAGTACCGACTTTTGTAGGATTGAATACGGCCTCTGTTATTGACCATTTATTCGTTTCTGTACATATTGTTCCATTTTGTACGGTTCCCATTGTTGCAGATCTTGGAAGTAGCGATCATAATGCCATCACCATGTTGATTTCTGTCTGGGGGTTCCCGGTTAACATCCAGCGTACGATAGTAGAAGACGTAACCCCCTGTAGGCAGAATGGAATCCGTATCAAATGGTGTGTGGATAACTCCGAGAAGCTGCAGCATAAAATTGTAGGAGCGGGGTCTGTGGCAATACTTAAATGTTTGGATCCAGAGGCATCCTCTGAGTGCATTATAGCTGATTTTGAGGAATTAGGTACTATCATAAAAAGATCCCTTACCATCACCAAAGGCCTAACAAAAAAGGAAATTGTTGGTTGGTTTGATAGTGCGTGCACCAAATCCCTCCAAGAACTTAAGCGGGCACTTTCTAAACAACCCAGAGACAGGGAGGCCATTACATCCCTCAGACTGACATACAAAAAGCACTTAACACGCAGAAAACATGAGCTAAGGGAGCAAGCCTGGGATGATTTGACTATAGCAGCAATACTGCATGATAGTAAGCTCTTCTGGAATACGGTTAACAGCCCTTTTCTTGTAAAAAGGAAGACTTCCCTATACTATCAGCTCAGGTTAGCGAAGAGAACTGGGTTGTACATTTTACTGAAATCTTTGACCCGGCCAGGGAGGATTGTGCTAGCTCCTCCTCCCCCCTGTACGAACCAAAGCTATCCCTGGGTATTACTCTTCAAGAAGTGGAAACTGCCATTAGACAGAGTAAAGGGGGGAAGGCACCGGGACCAGATGGGGTCCCGGTTGACCTGTATAAATCCAACTTGACGCTTTGGAGCCCGCTCCTGACACAGGTGTTTAATGCCTCAGTTAGGGATACTACACCATCTACCTGGAGTGAATCCATAATTCTACCAATTTATAAGAAGGGAGATAGAGGAGAGGCTAAGAACTACCGCCCTATCTCCCTTCTGGATTCCTCACTCAAGATTATGAGCAGGGTCCTACTGATGCGACTAGAGGAATGGGCGGAGGACAACAAAATTCTAGCTGAATCTCAATACGGCTTCCGTAAGGGCCTTGGGACAACAGAGCAGTGTATTAATCTCGACCTTATCATCGGGAAATACACCAAAGCGAAACAGGGTCCTTTATTTCTCTGTTTCGCTGACCTCTCGAGTGCCTTTGATCCAGTGGATCATACTTTGTTATGGTCCACTTTATTGGAAATGGGAGCCCCTTCAGCAATAATATACTTCCTGGCCAGACTCTATAATAAATTATCAGCCCAGATCCGCTTTGGCCAGGCCGGGGAATGTACTGGGAAAATCAGGGTTAACTCAGGCATAAGGCAAGGCTGTGTGTTGGCCCCGTTGCTTTTCTCCCTTTTTATAAACTCTATGGAGTCCGAACTGAAGAGGGTACACGCAGATTCCCCACAGGTTGGTGGTAATTCTTTGCCGGTCCTGCTATATGCTGATGATATGGTTCTACTCTCGCGCACCCCGAATGGACTCCAAAACCTTATGAATTATTTTTACGATTTTATTAAGGGGAGAAAACCTGAAAATTAACAATTCTAAGACCTTCATTATGGCCTGCGGGAAACGGATGAAACTTTCTAAACCATTTCATTTTAATAATCACAGAATAGAGGTAGTGGACAAATTCTGTTATCTCGGCGTAACTTTTAATAATAGAGAGACTTGGGCACCCGATATTTTAAACGTGAATGCCAAGAGGGGCAAAAGCTCCTCCGGAGTATTCCGCTTTGCATCCAAACTAGGTAGTCGCTGCATCCCCGACATGTTAAATATCTATAGGCATAGATGTGTATCCATTGCTCTATATGGATCAGGTATATGGGGCTACTGTAATCACAGGGATCTGAAAGTTACAGAGAACCAGTTCCTTAAAAGACTCCTTTGCCTTCCCTCCTCGGCATCCACTGAACTGAGCCATAGAGAGGTGGGCCTGGATTATCTTACAGAGCTAACAGGAATGAGACCTCTTATGGTTTGGAGGTCAATCTGGGTTAAGGATGAGACTGATTTTACTAGGCAGATAATCTCTGATTGTCTTCGGTTGGACAATGTCCGTAAGATCCCCTGGTTAAATTATGTTTCATCTTCTTACAGTGAAATTTTTAATCTTGATATTTTTGATGACCCCCATAGTGCCGTCACTGTACCAAAAAAGGAACTTAAAAATGTTTTTCTAGGGACCAAATCTAACTTGCGTAGGGTCCAATGTAGCCCCATGTCAACTCATGTATTCTATCATTCTAACATGTTGGAAGACAGGGACATGCCTATGTATTTAAAAGCTATTACCAAGCAATCTCACCAGTTTGTTCTCACTAGGTTGAGATTAGGCATTGTCCATAACCTGGTGGCTTTTCCACAGATGAAAATCTATAGCCAAACCCCCTGCCCCTGTGATGGCGTAACTAAGCAAAGCACATTGCACTGTATGCTTATCTGCCCTTTTTACTTGCACCTTCGTCTCTACTACCTCAAACCTGTTTTTAAGAAATATTCTGTGTTTACTACTGCCCAAGCGCTGAAACTGTTATTTGCACTTGACACGTTGGACATCTGTTTTTTTACCGCTACCTTTTTACTAAAAGCTGTCTCTCATAGGAAAAGCCTGGTGTTTTAACCTTGTTACCAATTGAGCTGTTTCACCTACTGAAATATGTGTCGCATGTCTTGTATTTTATTCTGTATTTTTAACACTGTACGCTTTTATGATTGTTTTTAATAATCGAATAAAGCTTTGAAATCTGAATCTGACTAGCACCAAGGAGCCTGTGTCCGAGTTTAATTTTATGTCCAGATTCTCTGCCTCTGAGAGTACAAGAGGGGTCATGGCGGTGAATTTAAAGTTTTTGTTGATTATGGCAGCGACTCCTCCTCCCGCCTTCCCTGGTGTGTATCAACTGTGATTTATTACACTGGCCAGCGGAGCCGCTTTAAACATTGATTTCATTCCAAAAGCACAATACATTTGACCTTGGGTTTACCCTCATGACCCCAGACTGTGGTGCTGCTAAAAAGTATTTTCGTTTCATGTATGTACATATCTTTGATATCGTTGCTACCTATGGTGTACCCTATAACGGTGTGGGACTGTGTTATCAGGATTGCTAGGGTGGGCCGAGGGTGGACAGCGTGGAGTACCGCGTAAGGGTGCTCTCTCTCTCTCTCTTTCTCTCTCTCACACTGTGCAAATTTATGATTGTTATTGTAACAATACGAGTGGGCATAGTACTGCTAGTAATAGTTCCAAATGTGTTTTATGGCCGAAAAGTGTATGGTGTTCATGTTATAATGATTAAATATGTGTGTTGAATATAAACGTTATTTACATACTTCCTGTGTGAAATCTCTTTTGTGACGCTCACTGTATTCATCATGAGTGGCTGCTGTGTCTTTGCTTTACACCTTGCTTCTGAGGAAAGCCTGACTGCTCAGTGACAAGCTTCCCAAGGGTGAGCACATGTTATATAGCGAGTGTAATCACCTGCCCTTGACTGGAGTGGTAGGTTTTGCCAAGCTGGGGGCATCACTTCAGCCAACCAGAAATTGCTGGTTCCAACAGGCTGGCAGTCCTCATCTACTGGCATTTTTCTAAAGCAGCAATAAGGTATAAACCTCCCACCCCATGGCAAACAGTGTTTTCCTGTGATCAGAATCAATATCATAGTCACATTACAGGTATTGTGATGTAATTTTCTAAGGTGTCATATTGCACATTAGCATGTTTGAAAACACAAATTCCTCCTCTTTTTGGTCAGAGAATCCTGGTAAGAAATTTTTATAGGGTCTTCCTGATGAGGAACAGCACTACTACATATGTTTGTACAATCTGTGTAACCCTGCTGTACTGCTGTAATTGCAAGATTTTTGAAATGTATTTATTTTACTCCAATTTTCCTCCCAAGGAGATTCTCAGTCATAATATGCAATTGAGAATCTATTTTAAAAGGGTGGGATACAAAAGAACTGAAATATAGAAGCTTAGATAAATGCTCTGATAAATATTAGACCAATTTAGGTAGCATTTTCTAAACCACCTCTATCATCTTTTTGGGAAATCCATTTATGGAAATTGTGTTGAAAAATGCTCCATTTTCCACCATTTCTTAAAATTACCTTAGGGCTTGCAAACCTGCAGCACTCCTGAGATTGCCGGCCTTAGTTGGTTCACCATGATGGTCCTGCAAAATTTCATGAATGCCCTTTCAGAGCTTATTGATTTTTCTTAAAGCTATGAAAAGTCTTCTCTGAAATAGAAAATATTATCCCATTTAAAAAAATAATCTGGGATTGCTTTTGCATGTTGTAGGTTGTAGCACCAGCCACATCATATGATCAGTTACCCTGGCCATAGGATCATTGAATATTACTTAACAGGGTGTGAGCTAGAGCAGGTTGCAGAAAAAAACAATTGCCTGACTTTTGGGGGACAACGCCTAAATGTTTGCATAGAAAGATAGCAGCAGATGAGGACTGCTTTCCCCAACCAGCCCAATGAAACCCATGCTTTACTCACTGTTAATATGCATATTTAATTTTGCATGTTACTGTCAGACATTACATGGTCTACAGCTTCAGCCTCCATCCCTCACTTTCAAGTCTCACAAGCAGTACATCTCTAATTATATACCTGTACCTTTAAAAGAAAGGAGAAGTGAGAAATAAGTAAGGGGAAAAAGATGGCGTAGAAAAGAGGGAGACAGAAATGAGTAAGGGTGTGGAAGGTACACTAGGAGGGAGGAGAAGGGACAAAGAAGAGAACAGAGATTGTAGTTGTTAGATCAGCCATCTTTTGACGCTGTTTCCCCAGTCTTTTTGCTTCTGACCTCCTGTTTTTAACTATGTGCTGACTTTAGTTTTTACTGGTGATGGAGCAGATTTCATCTGCAGTCAGGCATTGCTTTATTTTTGTGCTTCAGACAGACTGCGTTTAAATTGACATGCACATGTTGGTGCAAGTTAAAACACATGGCACATGAGACATGAAATGAGGCCTATTCAGTCTGAAATGCTTTTGCTGAATTAACATGTGTTTTTGCAGTATAGAGAAAACTTGTGATTCAAGTGGCCTTTTTTAGTTGTGAAGAATAACCATGGAGTGTGTTCTCTTTTCCCAGCTCTTTTCCTAGTAATCTACACCCCTGTCCCTGTCTTAAAAGACTTTGGCTTGTTGCATATTTAGAAAAAAAACAATATTTCAGTTTATAACACTTCTTTTATAATGTGTGTGAATTAACAATGCACCAAACACTACACATGGGGTTAAATACTTTTTTGCATGAAAAGCTATCTAAAACATTAAAGCATGTGCTTTATTAACTGTGTGCGCTTTGAAAATTTACACTAGTGCATGTTTATGCTATGATGCACATTTGCACATTTTGCATGTTGTACACAACCAATAACAAAAGCTGCTTTACACTAATAGATTTGCTAGGAAATCTTTTATAACGGGTATTAGTATGGAGTTGGGAAACATAATGGGCTGATTTACATAAAGTTAATACTCTTTTGTGTTTGTTTTGTTTTTGGGCCTAACAAAACATGGCCACCTGGAATCCAGCAAGGCTGTGACTTGCATTAAAAGAAGAGAGCATGCGCAGATTGTGCCAGCTTGCCTCAAGACAAGAAGGAGTCAAGGCCACTGTGAACTGTGCATTCTTGTGATTGTGCCACTGTACCAGTGTTAGTTAAAGTATCATTTCTGCCTACGATATGACATGAAGGAAAATCAGACTGAAACATTTTTTCCTAGTAAATGTTGCAAAAACATATCAAATGTATTTAATCATTTATGCTTCTTTTGTTAAAACCGGTATAGTTTAGAATTTGCAATAAGTCATGATGGGGAGACCTCTTGCCATCGTGGCTAACCAATCAGGTACAAGCTTTTCTGGAAATGCAACATTTTGTGTAGTCAAGAATTAGAGTATAAATAATGACCTCTTTGGAGTCGTGGTTGGTTTTTAGGCTCATTAGGCTTTTTTCTCTTCAAGCCAGGAGGCCTCTGTCAGAGAGGGAGGAGAGAGGAAAGACAGCAGATTGGACCAGACTTTCATATGGGTTAGGTACGTGATCGTCACGGATGCAGCCTGGGTGAGATTGCGTCTGAGGAGAGTCAGGTGGGGGGGTTCCTTAGCTCATATTTTTTTGGGAAGTCCTTGCACGTCATATTTTTGGCAAGGCAGATCACATTCCTCTGTGGTCTGTGAAGGGCGGGCTTTCTCACTCTTTGTGTAGCTCAGAGTGGCAGAGATGCAGAGAGCAGCAACAGATAGAAAGGCTTTTTTAGGTTTAGATGCTAAAATTATAAGATTATACTTTTGACTAATTAATTAGTTTTGAAAAGATTTATTTGTTGTATGCATTTATTTCTCTTAATGGGAGATTGATGCAAATTATTAAATTATTGATTAGCCTTGCAAGACTTATTTTTCTTAGAAACTCTTTAACCCCTTCGATGCTCATGACGAGCTCAGCTCGTCATGAGGCACGGTTGAGCTGTGCTGATGACGAGCTGAGCTCGTCATGAACAATGGGAATAGAGGAGGGTCAGCACAGGAGGGGAATACCATCAGCAGCGAAGGTGTTAAGAATTTTGACTGACAATTTGCGCCACATTTTCTTTTCTACATGTGATGCTTATATGCAGACTGTAAAATGTTCTGTATTAATGCTATTTTTCCTGTTTTTCAAATTCTGTAACCTGATTAATATTTTATTAATGAATAAAGGGTCAGAGAAAACCTTAACTTTTGACTAGAAAATAAAACCCTTTAAAATACTCAACAACTCTCTTTATTGGCTTAAATAATAATTGCAATTTTGACTGGGCATGTTTATGTAAAGTCTCCTGAACGTAATACATGGGGCTCTATTAGGATGACGGGTGGACTTTGTCCGCCCGCCACCCTATCGCTATTCTGGACTGCCCGCCATAAGGGCGGGGGTCCCGTTGGGGGAATTGGGATGTGCCCACCACAGTGGCGGGCACATCCTTCATTTTTAGCATTGTGGCGGGCGGTGCACTCTGCACCGCCCGCCACAATGCTAAAAATGCATTTTTGCATTTGCATATACAAAGCGGCAGGCACCGCGCGGTGCCTGCCGCTTTGTATATGCAAATGAAGGGGGGTACCATAGGTACCCCCCTTGTGCACCCCCACCTCGGCCTTCACCATGGGGGCCCGCAGGGGCCCCCATTAGCTACGACTGCCTGCCTTTCCGTGGCGGGATCGCCACCGCGGAAAGGCACCTATACACACGCATGCAAATATGGCTGGCGGTGTCTGATAGACACTGCCACCATATGAACCCTTTTCCGCCCCGGCCGCAAGGCGACCGGGGTGGAAAAGTGGTGGGCGGTGTTTGCCTCCACTGCGGTCCCCCCCACCATTGTAATGGGGCGGGGGGAAAAGGGTAGCGGGCGGGCATTTCTGTCGGGCGGATCGCCACCGCCACCATGGCGGTGGCGATCCGCCCGACATCATAATGGAGCCCCATGGTGTTAAGGGTCCAACACGTTTTCAGCTATATATTTGAGGTAGATGAGGTTTTGTATTGAGAAATTACTGTGAAATTACCACTGCATCACTGGCTTTGGAACTATGGGCACTTTACCACTGCTGACCAGTGCTCATGTGCAAGTGCTCTGTGTCTAAAATCTGATGAGAATTGTTTTCTCCATGGGGGCGTGGCTTGGACGCCGATCGGGATGGCGGCGTGAGCTTGCAGCTCCGCGCAGGGTCCCGCTATTTCTCCTGAAAACTACACCCGGGGAGACCCCTGATCGGCGCAACTGGCCTGCGAGGTGTTGGGGTACCACTGGAGAGCGGCTGAGAGCTCTTGGGGGACCGCTAGTGCCACTGAGACGTTGAGAAACGACACCCGAGGTTTTGCCCGGGGTGCGAAGAAAATGGCGGCGGAGAGGGTCGATGGTCTCTGAACCGAAACTGAGGAGGATTGGCGTCGGCTTGCAGGGTGGCCCGCCTTCTGCTAGACTGGAGTTACGGGGGCGTGCTGGCATAGACCTGTGGGGCAAAGCTGGGGGCTTGGAGGCCAGCATTGGACCGGTGTACTAGCTGTACGCGCTCATTTATACCTCCCCCTCCCCCTGGTCCTGGCGACAGTGGAGCGGGCGGCCCTGGTACTCCTGGTCTTTGAGTTGCCGGCACAGTGGAGGTACTCTATCACAATAACTGTTGGTGCACACGTCCCCCGGGCAGGGGTTACCGGGCCCTGGTGAAGATCGGGCGTGTCCGTGCGACCACGACAGAGGCACCTAAGATGGCGGCTGCGGGAGGAGCAGCCGTTATGGAGCAGGGCCGGGAGGACCCGACCGCGCTATCCCAGGTCGATGAGGCCTCCCCGCTGATGATGGAACAGGAGCAGAAACTGAACCGACGCCTGGATACTATCTTGGAGGCCATCACCTCGACCAAGGAGGCATTGCAGCAGGACATCGCGCAGGTCGCCACAGGGCTGGGTCTCCTGAGGGCGGATCATGCCAAGCTAGCGGACAAAGTAAAGGACCATGAGCAGCTGCTCCTAGACCTGAAACCGGCGGTGGTGACCGCGGAACATAAGATTACGGACATCCTCAACCGTTTGGACACGCTGGAGAGACGTGCGGAGGATGCTGAAAGCCGTAATCGATGGAACAACGTGCGGGTCGTAGGCCTGCCGGAGAGAATTGAAGGGGATGATGTGGTGGCCTACATGGAGAACTGGTTCCGGACGGTGGTGGCACCGGAGGGCCTCACTTCCTTCTTCACGTTGGAACGAGCACACAGGGTGCCGGCTCGCCCACCGGCGCTCAGCCGCCCCCCTAGACCGATGGTGGTGAAGCTCCTCCATTATAAAGATCGGGACCTGTTAATCCAGAACGCTCGAGCATCGGGCCCCTTTGAGGTGGAAAATAGTTGAGTCACGATTTTCCCGGATTATACACAGGCGGTCCAGAAGAACAGAGCATCCTTCCTGGCGGTGAAAAAGGAGCTGAGGGAGGAGGGCATCCAGTACTCATTGCTCTTCCCGGCTAAGCTGCGAGTAATCCTGGATGGGAACACTCAATTTTTCCAGACTCCTGATGAAGTGTGGTCATGGTTGGAATTGTATCGCGCCGGCACGGACAGGACTGGCAAAAGTCAGCGAGAGAGGCCTAAACCGCTTCAGGCCCGGAAATCCCAACGGATCCGCTCCCGCAACAAGCTTCAGAGAGCGAAACGGGAGGCTCAAATGGCTGCGGACAAAAGAGGGGTGCTGGCAGCGACGGCGAGCATCACACGGTCGCAACAGGAGAGTGACCTGGCTGTATCGGACTCTGGCGAGGACGGCGGCAGGACTGGAGAGGAATTGTCGGAGGCGGAGAGCTCGAAGGGCCCGGTGGTCACCCCACAGACATCCGACGAGATCTTTCATGGCTGACTCATGTATGGGACTTGTGACACTGTACTTCTCGCAGGGAAATGTTCAGTTGGTAATAGAAGGGCTGCCAGGTAGGGTGTGGCATCAGCACTGCGGGACGGAAGGCGCGGGGCGCGGGCTCCGCCTGCCCGGGGTCGGCGATAACTCACCCCCTCGGGGCCCTTAAGGCCTTCTGTGGTGGCGACCACAGATTAGTGTGTTTTGTTTAAGGTTTGGATCAGGGCTGAAACTGGGTTTGTAGGCTCTGTCCTGGGGAGTGGGGTTTGGGGAGTTTTTTCTATGGTTCTTTTGGGGGGGGCAACTGCAACGATGTGGGCAATGAATGGCTACACCTGAACTGGATCGTTATGCTTTGGCATGGGGACGTTACCTAACTTGAAATGCCTAACATGGAATGTCCGGGGACTGCGAACTATGGTCAAACGCCACAAAGTGCATGCTTATTTGGTGAAGCGGGGGGTCCAGATTGCCATGTTGCAGGAGACTCATTTAACTAAACAGGAATGCACTGCGTTACAGAAGAGATGGCGAGGTCAGGTCTTTGGAACCACTTATTCCGCGTTCGCTAGAGGGGTACTGATATGGGTACGAGCGGGGGTACCGTTCCAGATGTTTAATCAGCTGGTGGATCCTGAGGGCAGATATGTGGCGGTGGAGGGAAGGTTGTATGGCCGGGATGTGGTCTTGTGCTGTGTATATGCTCCGAATGTTGACCAGGCTCGCTTTTTTGATGGCTTATCCTGCTTACTGGCCTCTTTCTTGGTGGGTCCTGTGCTTCTGGGAGGGGACTTTAACTCGATCACGGATGTGGCATTGGATAGGTCTCACCCACCACTGGTCGATTCCCCAGTACGTAGACTAGCTGCACACAGGAAGGATTGGCAGGAAAGATGGGGACCTCTGGATGTGTGGCGAGAGCAACACCAGGGTAGTAGGGATTATTCCTTTTTCTCGGCCCTCCATGCTCTACATGTTAGGATCGACTCGGTCCTGTGCAGTGGGTCCCTAGCTACATTAGTCACTCATACGGAGTACCTGGCCAGGACCATCTCGGATCATAACCCTTTGCTGGTGCACGTACAATGGCAGTGTGCGAGATCCGCGATTCCAACATGGCGGCTTCGGCCCAACACCTTGGAGGACTCGGTGTTTAGTGACGCGGTCCAACGGGGCATAGACCAATACTTTGATGAGAATGAGGGAACAGCTACTTGTAGATCCACTGAATGGGACGCGATGAAAGTGGTGGTGAGAGGAGTGTGCATGGGTAGGTTTTCGAATGCCCGAACGTCGGTGTTGAATGCGCTTGCTAGGGCGGAAGAGAAGTTGAGGGATCTGGAACAGCGTAGACCGGACCGACCGGACTTACAAGCCCGGTTATTGGAAGCCAAGGAGGTGGTGGCTACCGAAACGGAACGGCTGCGGAGTTATGATTATAGACAAGCAATATGCCATTAAAGCACATGCTGAAAGGGATAAGGTGGGCACGTTACTGGCCAGGCTCGCTAATCCTGAACTCAGAGGCTGCCCAATCTTGAGCATAAAAAATGCACTGGGGGAGATGGTTTACTCACAAACAGCGGTGATGGAATGTTTTCGGACCTATTATGCTGAGTTGTATGAGAGTCAACTGGGGGTGGAGGCCTGGGAGATCGGTGAATACTTGGAATCAATGCAGCTTCCGGTGCTGGATGACGACGATGCGAAGGATTTGGGGGGACCTATCGCACTCGCCGAGATCAGGGCGGCCATTAAACATATGGCGAGGAATAAAACGCCCGGGGTAGATGGCCTGCCGATTGAATTCTATCAGAAGTATGTAGATAGTTTGGCGCCTAGATTACTGGTGGTGTATGGGGAGGCTCACAGGCTGGGGAGTCTGCCCAGATCACTGAGGGAGGCGTTGATAGTGCCATTGTTGAAACCCGGCAGGGAGGCGTCTGATGTAAGATCATATAGGCCGTTGTCCATGCTGACAGTGGACTACAAGATATTGAGCCGTATTTTGGCCACCAGGTTGGCCCCGCATATGACCAGGCTGGTGCACAGGGACCAAGCGGGGTTTATCCCTACGAGGAACACGGCGCTTAATATTCGTCGTCTGATTGGGATATTGGACGGCGCAACGGAAGCGGATGGTGACCCAGCGGTGTTATCTGTGGATATTGAGAAAGCCTTTGATAGTCTGGAGTGGGTCTACTTAGATGAAGTCCTAGTAAAGTTTGGCATTGGCGAGGGGTTTCGTAGATGGACGAAGGTGTTGTATTCCTCGGCTACAGCGCGGGTACGCCTGGGCACTCTGGTATCCGAGGCTTATCCAGTTTGTAGAGGGACGAGACAGGGGTGTTCGCTCTCCCCACTGCTGTTCGCACTGGCGATGGAACCATTAGCGGCGCACGCCAGGTCGGGAGTCATGTACACGGGGATCGACGGAGGCGGGCAGTCGCACTATATATCATTGTATGCAGACGATTTGCTGCTGTACATGGCGGACGCGGAGCGGGCTCTGGAGGGGGCGATGGATATGCTGTCCGAGTTTGGTCGGTTGTCGGGCCTCAAGGTTAACTGGACGAAGACTTGTGTCTTTCCGCTCAGGGCAGGCGCGCCGTGTCCCTCCCGTGATATAGGGGTGGTCTGGGAGCCATCTTGCTTCACTTATTTGGGAGTCCGAATCTACCACGAGGTCGCGAACTTATTGGAGGGCAATATTGGGCGATGTATAAGAGTGCTGAGAGGCTGTATGTCCTTTTGGGCCTCCCTCCCTTTGTCAGTGTTGGGTAGAGTAGCTCTACTGAAGATGATAGCGCTCCCGCGGCTATTGTATTACTTTCGCACACTGCCCATTTGGATCCCTCAGAGGATCTTTAAGGACCTGCGGACGATGATAATCGATTTCCTTTGGGGGCAGGGTCGCCGTAGGGTAGCACTGAACACTTTGCTTCGGCCCAAGCTTGAGGGGGGGATGGCGGTCCCCGACTTTGAGTTGTACTACTTGGCCGCGCAGCTTCAGGTTCTCACACAGCACGTGGCTAGGGTATTTAGAGGGCCAGAACACGAACGAGAGCATAGTGTGCAACGTCATGTCCTGGCCTACATTATCATGCAGCAGAGACTGGAGTTGAGAGGCCTCACCATGGAGGAGAAGACGCTCAGGTTATGTTGGCAAAGGAGTTTGAGGAGAGCGAAGGCGACCCGACCGTATGCACCGGAGATACCGTTGGGAATGCTGACTGCGCTGCCGCATGGGGGTGATTGGTCTCCGCTACTGGAGTGGGAGGAGCTGGGACTACAGGTGGTGGGGGATCTGTATCTTGATGGGACGCTGGTCCCCTTCCAGACGCTGCAGGAACAGTTTGGGCTGCCGGAGGGGAGCTTCCTATTGCATGCGGCTGTGGTAGCAGCCATGCAGAAGCACTGGAAAGGGGGGCTCATTGAACCGGGAACGACTATGGCTTGCCAGTATGTCGTGATGGCCGCTGGTACCTTTAAAGCGGTGACCTGCCTCCATAATAGGATGCTGCATGAGGGGTTGGATCCGCTCCTGGGCCTGAAATCGAAGTGGGAACTTAGCATAGGTAGGCCCATTCCGGACACGGTGTGGGGTCATATCCTTAAACGTACGTGGAAGGGTACAAGGAACGCACGCTTTCAGCAGGTACATTTTTACGTGTTGCACAGGGCCTACCTGACCCCGGAGAAGATTAAACGGTATTTCCAGGTGCAGGAGGCGAGATGTCCGAGATGCTTGGCACTGGAGGCTGATCTAGATCATTTGTTATGGAGCTGCCCGAAGCTGGAGATTTACTGGGCGGAGGTTGGGGAACTCCTAAATGCAGTGACCGATCGGGAGGTGGACTTTGACATGGCGGCGTGCTTGTTGCTCTGGTTCCCACACACGAAGAATACTAAGGTGACGAGTAAATTCATTGACCTGGGGCTGATATTGGCGCAGAGGGAAATCACTTGGCACTGGAAGTCCAGGGAGGGACCGTCTGTGAGGAGATGGGTGAATGAACTGCTGAGGTGGTCTGAATGCGAGAGTGTGCTCCGTATGAGACAAGCAGTCAAGCTTGACAATGAAAAGAGCCTAGAAACAGCGCGAGCGTGGGAGATGATAGTCCAGGCGTTGCGTGACTCCATGGTGGAGGACGAAGACTGAATTGATTGTGTATGAGGACTCCATGAGGCTTATGAGTATGGAGGTATCAATTGATCTGTAGCGGGACCCATAGTGGCGTTAGGAGCATGGCCCACATCATTAGCGGTTGCTGGGGGGGGGGATGGGGGTTGTTTTGGGATTGTTGGGGGGGGGTTAGGCACCGGGACCCAGGTCGGGAGGCAGTAGTGATCCCGGGGTTGGAACTGTCCTAGCGTGACGGGAGAACCTGGATAGATGGCGGGATAGAGTCAGGGACGCATGGAACTGTTATGATAGGGGCCCACCACCGAATGGCCTGGGGGTTAGGATTGTAAATATCGCCAATGTGACTGGACTGTTCGGATATGCTAGACGGTGTTGGGGAAGGGTTAGGTGTTTAGGGGGGTAAAATGCAGATACAAAAAGCGATTATTGACCAATTGTCCCTCAGGGATGCTCACTGTGATGTTCTTGCTGGAAGTTTGGATTACTGCGCCGCCCGGCCTCCGGGATACGGGCTGAATGGCTGTGTACGATCTATGGTTTACTTGATCCATGCGGGGGGACACCATGAGTGTGCTGGTTGATTTATTATATGCAATGGTTTCTAATTCTGCAATAAAAACAAATTAAAAAAAAAAAAAAAAGAATTGTTTTCTCCATGAGTGACGTATTTGATTTACTAGTAAGTCCCTATTTCAGTACACCATATGTGCCCCCGGGTGGATAACTTGAATGATACCATTGGACCTGCAGAACTGATTGTGCAACCCACATGAGTAGCCTTGCAAACCCATCTCCAGCCTGCCATAGCAGCATGTATGTGTGCAGTTTTGAACTGCCATTTTGACCGGCAAGTGCACCCACTTGCCAGGCCTAAAACTTCCCTTTTATTACATGTAAGGCACCCTGTATGTAGGCCCTCGGTAGCCCCATGGGCAGGGTGCAGTGTATTTTAGAGGAAGGACATATACTTGTGAGTTTTACATGTCCTGGTAGTGAACAACTGCCAAACTCGGTTTCACTACATCAAGATCTTTTTCTCCCAAAGGTTAGGATTGATGCTGCCTGGTAACCTTGTACCAGTGTATCTTCCAAATGAAAACAGATAGCGTTAAACCTGGCTTTTTGAGCAGGTTTATGCCCAGACTTTTTGCTTTTAGGCCTCCTGTTTTTGACACTGTTTCTGTTGGTTTTAGGACTCTAGGCACTTTACCATTGCTGATCAGTGCTGAAGTGCATATGCTGTTTGTGTAAATTGGTATTATGGATTGGTGTTTTCATGATTGGCTTGTTTGACTTACTACTAAGTCCCTAGTCCAGTGCACTGTGTGTGCCCGGGCCGGTAAGTCAAATGCTGCTAGTGGGCCTGCAGCACTGGTTGTGACACCCACACAAGACGCCTATCAGCAGGTTCTCAGACCTGCCACTGCAGATCTTTTTTTTTTCTTTTTCTTTTCATATATAAAGTTTGGTAAATACACATTTTTAAAAACCTCAAATCAAAAGGTATAAAAATCAGTTGTGTTTGACCAATAAGCGAGAATAATGAGAGCTTAAAATAATTGTGGTACATTTTGTTGTTTATTGATGATTATATGGCCCAGCCTAGACCACATTCCTGAAGGGCCTAACTCCCTAGTTTTTTTCAAAACTGCAGTGTCTGGGCACAGTTTGGTACTGCCATGTCGACCTGGCAAGTGCACCCACTTGCCAGGCCCTATATATAACCTTCCTTTTTCTTACATGTGAGTCACCCCTAAGTTAGGCCCAAGGTACCCCTGTGGACAGGGTGCAGTGTATTATTCTTGAAGAAGATCTCCAAGGGCTTGAAGTAGAGCTTGCCTCCTGTTCTGAAGTCCCAGGAACAAAAAGACTTCACCACTTACTCCCCTGAACTTCCTTGCTGGGAGGTCCGACCTGCCAAGAGGTGCCTGTTGCTGTGTTGGGCCTGTGGATGTTGTTCCTGCTATTGGGAGCTGAAAAAGAGACGCAACTACTGAAGGAAGTGACCCATTTTGGGCCTACTGTACTAAATGAAGAGTCAGTCAGACAGAGAATACAAACCAATAAGTGTTTAGTTCATATACACTCAGAGCAGAGCCCCATCTGCCCAGTCGCTAGGAGTACTGCAGAGGGAACTGAAATCAACAAGCAGAAAGATACATTATGTACGTTTCGCAACTGGGCTAAAACACGCCCACAGTGGAATTTTCGAAGCAGGTGCAGCTAAAACAGTGAAATACAGAAAAAACGGTTTCAGAGCTCATATCTTACACAAAATACCATGATCCAGGGTCGTTGCATCTGGAGCCCGCCATCAGACAAGGGGAGGGCCTCTATCTGGTGAGAAAGCTTTGTGCTGACATGAACACTGTGCTCATTAATGAATCAAAACCAAAGTGAAGAAACGAAACTCAAAGAGGAGTGTTTCTTGGAATTAAACACAAATACGTTTCGAACAGCCTCAAATGCAGCCCAAATAGAAACAAGCATTTGCAATGCAATAGGTCTCGCATTAGGAAATTTTGAGCTATTGGTACTGTAAATGACAATTTTTTATTTATATGTTGGTTTTGAAAATAGCGAAATTAATAGCTTTGTCATTTACAATGCCAATAGTTGTAACTTTCGCAAATGTGACACCTATAGCATTTGTAATCCAATATGTGTTGTATTTACGTGACTTAGATGTATTGATATTACAAACAACAACGGCTTTTAATTTTTTTTAAATAATTAATACTTAAATAAAAGTTATTGTAATTTATAATGGCAATAGCTTAAACTTTTGTAAATAACTTTTGTGAAGAATATGTTCAGTGTATTTTATTGTGACGAAAATCCAAGAACAGAAGTGAAATATTAACATATTTTTGATACATTTGTAATAAAGCTTGAAACATTGAGAGAACATATTTGAACCAGTTGTTGTTGAATGGTTGCACAGATTGATGCTGTGGGGGTGCTGAGTGATGTTGTAGTGGTGACGAGTGATGCTGTGGCGTTCAGTGATGCTGTGGCACCGCATAGTGATGGTGTGGTGCCACTGAGTGATGCTGTGGTGGTGCTGAGTGATGTGTGGTGATGCAATAGATAGATAGAATGAGTGCGATCGAGTACGTGCGATAGATAGATAGAGTGAGGGCGATAGATAGAGGGAGGGCGATAGATAGATAGATAGATAGATAGAGGGCGATAGGGTGAGGGCAATATATAGATAGACAGATAGATAGAGTTAGGGCGATAGATAGAGTGATGGCGATAGAGTGAGTGCGATAGATAGACAGATAGAGTGAGGGCGATAGATCGATAGATAGAGTGAGGGCGACAAATATAGTGAGGGCGATAGATTGAGTGAGGGCGATAGATAGATAGAGTGAGGGCGATAGATAGATAGAGTGAGGGCGATAGATAGATAGAGTGAGGGCGATAGATAGATAGAGTGAGGGCGATAGATAGATAGAGTGAGGGCGATAGATAGAGTGAGAGCGATAGATAGAGTGAGAGCGATAGATGAGTGAGGGCGATAGATAGAAGCCATATGAAAACTCAGCTTGTTATGGGCTGAAGTTCCAACAGGACTTTGAGCTGAGCCAGAGCCATGCCTTAGGCTCAAGCCTGGCTCAAACTTTCAGTGGCTCACCCACCTCAATTCGTAATTTAACCAATGCTGGAGCAATGCCATGTAGTTCAATGCTCCAAAATACAACATTTATATGCGTGGTACCCTTGCTCACAAGGTGGAATGTGGTTCGTTTTAAAGCCAGTACTGGCTGCTGGTAATACATCTGACATTGAGGCACCTGCTAGCTGCAAATAAGGGTATTATGCTGTTTCCATAGCTACCTGGCATTCCACTATTCACCTCATAAGTATGAGACATTTGGCATGTGCTCCACTATGGTAACTGACATGTAGGCCAGGATTCCTGCTAACAATCTTGCCTGTGACAAAATAAAAACATTGCCAACAGATCAAATATTTTTTTAAATCATGTCGGTGCTGTTTTGAGAGTTGGACTCAGTAGGGCGCCTGCTTAGCCTAAATGAGGACTCTGCTGGCAGTGGGCAGTTCCAGGGTGCCCGGAAAGCGCAGTACTGATTCCTCAAACCCAATTTTAACAGAAAGTCAGGTCACTGCTTCACAGTTTAGTGGGGGCAATGCATGAATCAGAGTATGCCTTGATCGCAGCAGATTTTAACGCAGACAGAATCAACTCAGCATCTCATCTTTCCTATGTGGATAAAATGAGTACTACTGGAGAATATTATCACATTTTATCAATGCCCTCCGTTTACAGTGCGCATTGTGAGGTTGCTGCACACCCCTGACATGGAACAGCTTGAGGTCTATAAAAAGAATTAAGGGAGCCTACCAGAGCACAAAACAATGAAAGCTTGCCACATCAGCGGCACTCATTCAATAAGAGATCTTGATGGGATGCGTTAAGAAACTTAAATCCTGGTTGCTGTTCCTTACACACCGGATAGTGTGGTTTTCCGCGAGAAAGCTGCACTTACTGGGAAATGCACTGGGTTTCTTGAACTATTTCTGCAGCTCCCAAACATACCCAGAGGTGTTATTTTAGTTCTAACTAAAAATGTTAAACCTAAACATAACTAAATGCGTTTTGGGCACAGTCCCAATTAATTAACCTAAAAAGAGTTAAAACATTGAAGCACGAGGGAGTCCCAACAAGTAGAAAAAAACTTTCACCTAAGTAAAAGGTCCCTTGCCCTCGGGCAGTTCTCAAAAAGGCTGTTTTGTGACCCTGACAGATGCACTTTAAAGTTGCTATTGTCTTCTGAGCGAGCTGTTCATAAATTATGGGCAGTTAATCACGACTTGCGAGGGTGAAATTAGACTCCGCAGTACCTTGGTGCCAGCACACACATTCACGGTCCTCCAATGGCGGAAGTACGGGTCCTGAGTTAGTCTCAAAGAGCAGGAGTGGGCCGTTCAACAGGATGACACGGACACCTAAGTGATCGAAGCACGCTTGCCACTACTGCCGCTCGATGATTGGCAACCTACCACCTCTCCCATTATGTCAGTACTTCACTGTGCCCACACTGATACGGAGCACAAGGGTCGTCTTCTGAGTTTGGCGAAGTTCACATTAAGGAGGTTGCAGACTACTCAGCTGGCAAAAGACTGAACGTGCTGCACATAAAATTGTGTGCTAGAGGTGCGATATGTGTTAACGAGACAAGTTCTGTGGGGACAGGGAAAATGTGTGTCTGGGAGCAGGGGAAAACTCGGTAGATGTGCCGATCGTCTCACAGTTAGCTGAAAAAATAACATATGCCCATTTCGTATTTTTTTTTTAATGCTTGGTAGAATGATGTCCCCCGTGGACAGAATAAAATACAGAGATATTCAATCGCGTTTTGCTGACAGTCTCACAGGGCTGTAAATAACTGCTGCTGCTATTCAACTCTATTGTACTAACTTCACAGACCTTGGAATGATGAAAGGCTGAGCTAACTTTCCAAGATTGAAGCCTGTGAGTGAAACGAGCGAGAGCAGCGCACGTGGAATTTTGCAAGGCTTCGGAGGAGGGCACACACGCGCGGCTCGTGGGGGTGGAAGGGTTGGGGGGGATGCGTGGGGGAGGGGGTGGGGGATGCGTAGGGTTTTTAAAAAAAAATAAAGTAAACAAGGAAATTAGTTGTAAATGAATTGAAAACGGTATCAAAAGGCCATATATAGGGTAATGTATCAAATCCAAGGAATCTGTGGGGGAATAAGGGGGGAATGGAAAGCATGAATTAACATGGATAAAAAGATGTAAAAGTGCAATGCCCAGATAAAACTGCAGTGAAGGACAAGAAAAACACGCACTGGTAACTGCCAATATGAATATGCCTGACCCTGGAGGGATCAAAAATTGAGAGCGGAAAGAATTGTTAAGCGAGGCGCCAAAAAGTGAAAAATATTGTGTATTTAAGGCAAGTTCATGGGTCTAATCACAATTAATGCAAACAGAAAGGCATCCATGAGGCATACTTCAGATATAATTGCTCCTTGGATAATCCTTATTTGAAATTCTATATTTTGATTGTCAGCTCCTCCCCTCGTGACATCACCTTTTTCAGGATTCCTCACAAACTCCTTTGAGGGAAGATCAAATTATGCAGTAGGCTGAGGCAAGTATGTGGTATTGAAAAGGCAAATAACAAGATGTGCGCACGCACTGATGAAAACGAAACTAAGCGTGGGGGCGGGACTTCCGTCTTGTGCGTGAATCAGCGCCCACGGAGTTCCTGGCCCGAGTAGCAGTGGTGACGCGGGGCTCTCATGCCCGAGGGAGAGCCCCGCGGAGGCTACAGAACACCGGATTGCCGGTAAGTGGGACTGTATTCGGGAGCGGGCGGGCGGGGGGGGGCGCGTGTGTGTATGCGACGGCGGGGGTGGGTTCTCTGTATGTATGGGTGCGTGCATGGGTGCTCGTGTGTGTGTCTGTGTGTGCGTGTCTGTATGTGTGTGTGCAGGGGGGGCGGCAGCGTGTGTATGTGCACGCGCGCCTGTGTGAGTGCAGGGGGTGGGGGCTGGCTGTGTGTGTGTGTGCGCCGTGTTTGCACGCAAGCCAAGCGAAAGCAGGGGCTGTGTGTACGTGTCTGCGCAAGCGCGTCTGAGAGGCGCGCTCCCGCGGTGAAAACTGGAAAGGAAAAGCGCGTGGCACATTGCTGTCCACATTCCCAAATACGGGTAACATTAGTTGTCTTGCTGACAGCATTCAATGCTTTCACATTGAATGCTAGGTCAGCTCGACCTAAAAAGGCGCAGCGAATGCTAACTCACATGGAACATGTGTGAGCATAAACGATTTCTATTCTAACACTACGAGAAGCATGACACATCCACACTCGCTTCTGACGCATCGCCGCTGTGCTGCTGAAGAAACCTACGCAGAGTCTGCATGCGACTAGAGATATCGGCACATACCGAATCCTGTCCACTCATCTCCAAAGTCTGAGATCACCGCACCAATTCCTACGCAGGCCCTACTTTGCAGCTGCAAAACGAACGCATCATGGGACCGTGACTGGAGAGATCAACTCAGCACAGTTGCATCGAGAACTAACGCATCCACGATCCTCACGCATCACACCGGGGTGCCAAGTCTACATCAAGGCCAGGGCCGCACTAAGAAACTGATGCATCACCTCCCTGCACAGTAAGAAACAGACTCTCCTTTTATCATGAGCTAAAACATTTTCTAACATCAACAAGCAGAAACAAAAGTTTAAACAGTAATAAAAAACTACCTTGATAAACAATTATGAGCACTCCATATTATCAACATCAAGAAGAGAAACAGTAAGGATGAAAGAAGTCTCGAAAATTCCCTCATCGATGTTCATCATATCCTCAATATCCTTCTGGATCATTATTGCGGCATTTGAGTCATGAATTGATATTTTCTTTTTGGGTGTGAGGATAGTAGTACAAAAGGGACAGCAAGAGGGAAGACACTGAATAAGAACACAGCAGAGCACCAATACCGCCTCAAAAAAATCACGTTTTCAAGAATCCAGCCCCAGCTACCAAAAAGAGACCAACTCCAATTCCTACTTTCCATTTCTTTGACATTTTCGAGAATATCTAAAATATGTTTGGTGATATTCTTGCCATATTCTTGATCCTGACCACACACTGATCGCTAACTACCATGCATACACCACCACTCTTAGCCAAAATAAAATCCACTGCATATCTAGTCTATTCTGAATATATTTACATACTCTCCAACTGAGTGGTGATGTCACGCAAGGCTGCTACTGTGATATTAGACAGAATTTGCAGCTTGCATCTGAAATATTCTCTAGCCTTCTCCCCCCTGGCCATGGATGTACCACCCAGAGTGAAAATAGAAGAAAGAATGTATCCAAAAGTGATCCCATTTCTATAATTATTGACCTCTATAATGGTCACTCCCTCACAGAGTTCTTTTGTGAGAGTCTTTTTAACCCATCTTATATTAGGCTTAGCGTATTTACAAGGTACTCCCAAAGACAGTACCATTCCAAGAGCTACATCCACTGTGCCATTGTGAACATTAGACTACGTCCCATTAGACAAAAAAAACCCTGGGTGAGCGTAAATCGGCCCCTCATAGTCCAATTCTGCATACCAGGAGTATATTCCAAAAGTACTGGGGTCCTCAGCATTTACCAAATGAATCGTATTTTTGTATATCACCACTCCTGAACAATTTATATACAATCAAGTGTCAATACTATTCACAATGGGGCAAAGGGCAGGGTAATATCCAGCCTTTCAGGTAACTATCAATTCCTTGTAATCCCAACCCACCAATGTGACATTCTGTTTCTCATATAAAAAATATCACAATATGTGTTGTTATCACAGCCTGGATAACCAATTCCCAGTGGCTTTCTATGATACAGACATGGTCCCGGATAACCAAAACCAAATACTCCTTTTATTTCAGTGAATTGGGGTGGCTGAGTATAACTATAATTTACAAGTGACAAGGAATATGCAGTCCACAAACTAGTGACAGATTCAGTTGGGCTAACAAGCAGTCCCTTCTCTGAAGAACCTCTTATGTGTCCCTAAAAATACATTGTTTGGGTCCGTTCTTTTATTTCTTTTCTGGGAGATAATCTTACCATTACTATGTGATGGTACATTTTGTTCAAGTTCCAAAATTCACTACACCCCACACAATATTATTATCAATAAAACCAACAGAACAACACATATTATTTTTCTTTTTCATGCCCACACCATATTAACCGTACAACAAGAACAATTGGGGGCTCTTCATCAGCAATCTCTCTTCCAAAATGATGCATAATCGATTAGCAAAGAGGCAAGAATGCAAAGAAAATATACTAGTTCCCAGTGTCCGCCTCACTGGTACAGGCTCCTATTGTCCATCAATAAGTTGGCACTCTTGAGCACCGGCGGTGGAGCTTGCTCTGTCCTAAGCTCTTTAATCTATCCCACATCGATAAAGGTGGTATACCTTCAGGGTGTACTTCTGGTCTCCTTAGCTAATTGTGCAAACTACAAATGCAAAGTGAGCACAAAATTCTCCACTAATTTCAATGAATGCTGTTGGTACTATGACTCAGTACTACCTATTTTGTGCAGTCCATCCCTAATCTTTTTTCTCCTTGGACTCAGTATCTCTCAGCAGAGGGCGCAAATTGTACCTGGTAGCCCCAGGCACCGTGTGATCAACAAACAAAGGCTCCTGGATAGCTCGAATCTCTGGATGAACAGCCTCTTTTAAAACATCCTCGTTTTCCTTATCAGTTAGTGTCCAGATCAAATGGGCGTCACTGAAGGGGATAAACCTGGGCACCTGCTCGCACTCCGAGTCACCCATGCCCTCTTTCACCCATTGATCGTAAGTAAGGTAACAGCAAAGGAATCCTCCGACAGTGGGTGGCATGCAACCAGTTCTTTCGACCAGCAACATTTACAGCCGTCCGTGTCACCAACAGAACCTGCTCAGGACCTTTCCAACATGGCTCCAAACTTTTCTTGCGCTGGAAATTTCTTATTAACACAAGTCCCCAGGCAGAGATTCTGTTGGTGAATAGAAGGCAAACTTTCAATTAACTGGCCAAGATTATCAAGCAACACAGGATATTCAATATCAGAGAGCATACGAGGGACACCCCAGTCATTCACCGGTTGTCCAAACATGACCTCATAGGGTTACAGTCCTGTTCTAGAATGAGCAGTGGTTCTTGTTCACAAAAGAGCAAATGGTAGAGCATCTGGCCATTTTAACCCGATTGTTTCCTGAATTTTTGCCAATTTCAATTTGAGAGTACCATTGTACTTCACAATCAAACCCGCTTAATATGGATGGTTGGCAACATGGAATATGTGCTTTACATGTAAACCATCACAAATCAATGTAATCATTTTCCCATTAAAATGACTTCAGTTGTCACAACAGATAATTCGGGTCAAGCCAAAACGAGGAAAGAACTCTTTAAGGAATACCTTCGCAGTCGTAATAGCTGTATTATCTTCAGTGAGGTAAGCCTCAACCCATTTACTAAATGTGCATACAACCACCAGAACATACTTAAGATTATTGCATCTCTCTAACTCGATGTAGTCCATTTGGATGACTTCAAAGGGAAACGTAGGTGGTGCAAAATTACCAGGTGGTGTAGGGGTACCCTTCCCTGGATTATGCATCATAGAATTCATGCAGTATTTCACCAAATGTGCAGCTGTCTTAGAGATATTATCATTATGCATACAGCGGCTAACAGTTTACAAATGCCCTTTGCACTAATATGAGCTGGACCATGTGCCATAGTAACCACGGGCAGTACATATGCATCGGGCAACATCCATTTTGTTGCCTCGATTTATCAATCCAACACCCCTCCTCATTCAACTGTGCAGGCTCCCTTGTGTCATGTTGCAAGGATGCCTGCATTGTGAGTATGATTGTGTTTGTGCAGGGAGGGGCACCTTCCTGCACAAAAAGAATTATTGATGGCAGTTTCCTCTTTCGCTGCGTGCTGCAGCATGCGTAGAAAGAGGACAAAACAAGGAAACATAAAAGTATTTCTCCTCGTCCTGCTACTCCTATGCCTTCCAAGAGAAGGCGTAGGATTCTGACGCATTCGCAGCTTTACAAAACGTTGTAAATCTGGGACTGTGTCAGGTTCCATGGATGTTACTTGGGAACACCCACAGCAACACCCATGGAACGCCCCTTTCATGCAGAGTATTAGTTGAAAGGGTTATATAGAAAAGGATGGTGCACCAAATAGGAAATACAAGAAAGCTTTAAATTTGTCCAAAATTAATGTTTATATATTTGGTATTGGTGCTGTATATATTTTGTTTGATTATTTTAGAATGTTTTAATTGTTTATGGTATTGTATCAGGAGATGTGGTGTTATCTACATGGTGGTTCTCTTTATATATGTTACCAGTTGGTAGATGTAATAAACAGCACGTCTGTCTGAGACATATATGTATGTATAGTATGTATATTTATGTATTTATGTATTTATGTATTAGTACCAGTCTTGCCCGTCTGCAGTGTTCTTGTTATGATATAATTTGTTATGTTAACACTTTTTCTTTTGCCTGAAATATTTATATATGTGTATCAATGTTTTTATGTATGTGATATGTGTAATCGTTTTATTTTTGTATCTTTGGTGTTTTTATATTTGTACTTCTTTCAGCCCTGACGAAGTTCTAATTGAACGAAACACGTTGGCTGTGGTTTTAAAAGACTGAAAAAGAATAAAGGAATTTTGGACAAATTTAAAGCTTTCTTGTATTTTCCTATTTGGTGCACCGTCCTTTTCTATATAGGCTTTCGGATCTGTTTCGCAGTGGAGCATTTGTGCGGTGAGCTCCGGACGTGTCTTGCACAACCTATGGACTTGAATTTTTACTTTGAAATTGAAGTGCTCAACCTTGGTCAGCCGCACAGTTTGTTTTAAATAGCTAATAGTTGAAAGAGGCCCATACTTACAAAGCCTAGACAATGGCGAAACCACAGCCCTCATCCTCCTGGACCTGTCAGTCGCCTTTGACACAGTATGCCACCGCAAACTGAAAACACGCCTCCAAGAAGCCGAAATCCAGAAGAAGGCCATGGAATGGATAACGTCCTTCCGCTCCGGCAGAACCCAGAGAGTCCACCCTTCCGATCAGAAGCCACTGACATCATCTGCGGCGTACCCCAGGGCTCTTCCCTCAGCCCGACCCTATTCAACATCTACATGGCCCCCCTTGCACAAGTGGCCCACCAGCACGACCTGAACATCATCTCCTATGCCAATGACACCCAGCTTATCCTCTCCCTCACCAAGGACCAGCACACCGCCAAAACCAACCTCCACGAGGGAATGAAGGCCGTCGCCGAGTGGATGAGGAGCAGCCGCCTGAAACTGAACTCTGACAAGACGGAAGTCCTCATCCTTGGCCCCACCCCCTCTGCCTGGGACAACTCCTGGTGGCCGACTACACTGGGAAGAGCACCGACACCCACGGACCACGCACGCAACCTAGGATTCATCCTCGACTCCTCCCTCTCCATGTCAAAACAAGTCAACGCCGTCTCCTCCTCCTGCTACAACACCCTCCGCATGCTTCGCAGGATCTACAAGTGGATCCCAACCGAAACCAGAAGAACAGTGACCCAAGCCCTCGTCAGCAGCAGGCTGGACTACGGCAACGCACTCTACGCAGGAATCCCGACCAAACACCTACAACGGCTGCAACGTATCCAGAACGCCTCCGCCCACCTGATCCTCAACATCCATCGGCACAGCCACATCACCTCCCACCTAAGAGACCTGCACTGGCTCCCCGTCAACAAGAGGAGCACCTTCAAGCTCCTCACCTACGCACACAAAGCACTCCACAACACCGGACCAGCCTACCTCAACAACAGACTCAACTTCTACACCCCGCCTGCCAACTCCGGTCCGCCAGCCTCGCCCTCGCCACCGTCCCACGCATCCAACGAACAACCTCCGGCAGCAGATCCTTCTCCTTCCTCGCCGCCAAGACCAGGAACACCCTCACCACCCATCTGCGGCAGACCCAGGACCTGCTCACCTTCAGGAAGCTCCTCAAGACCTGGCTCTTGGAGCAGTAGCAGCACCCCCTCCCCTCAGCGCCTTGAGACCCTCACGGGTAAGTAGTGCGCTTTACAAATTCACTGATTGATTGATTGATTGATTGAATGTGCTGCCGGTGCGTCAACAAAGTGACGCACTAGCGGAGCAAAGGGCTTGTAAATGAGGCCCTTTGTGGGTATTTCACAGGCACACTCAGCTGCACTGGTTTGACCTTAAATGTTCTTTTGTGACCAAACACTCAGTATTCCCACTGACAACCGCAGTCAAACTGTAATTACTAAAGCATCACCACCACTATTCTGATTCAAAAACATATCCTGTCTAAAGCGAAATAGAGCACAGTTCCACTAGAGACCAATTCCACTCCTGCTAAGCAGTACCCAGATGGAGGCAAAACTCCTGACAGCATAATCTACAGAGTTACATTTTTCGTTGGCGTAGTCAGGTCTGCACAACCCCTGAGAAGAGGGTTTGGACTCTGTGTGAATAGTGTAGTTATGAGATAGATGTCCTAGCAAGTTTTTGATGGAAATATGCATACAGAAGTTCCATGTAGAGCCCTGTACATTAAAGATGACATTAATGTGCACAGGGTTTACTATGAAGTTGTTATAACACATGCATAGTTAGCCCTCAAACATGTCAGTGATTTAAGGATCTGTTGCTGAAATCTCTATGTGTGAATCCCAGGTAAAAAATGTATATCTTAGCAGGACTTAGTCGTGCTTTTATCCTTCTGAAATTTGGTGCATTAGTAGTATTAATACGTTTTACAGCCACACTGCACTTCCACGTGTTATATAAAAGCAAGATACTGAAAAATGGGCTAGGGGTGGAGATGCCGGAACCGATAGGGGCCCTTGTCAGATGCCTCCCCGAGGAGGGAACCCCCGCAAGCCTGTGAAAGGGGGGCGCACAGGATTGATTGCCCCCCAAACTAGCCACTAGCAACCCAATCCCAGAGGAAGGGGGCAAGAAGCCGGGGGCTTAAAAACAGGGTGTAGGTCCCCAGTTTGGCACAGGGCGAGAGGAGTAAGGAGGGCGCAGGCTCAGAAAGGGCCATGCTGACCAAGCAGGATCGCATAGCAGCTCCAGAGGGCCAGGACCCGGGGGAAGCCTGCAAGCGAGTACATACTCCCTTCCCTGGGCAATTCACCCACCAACACAAAACTTTTGGGGATAGCAAACCTTATCCCGCTAACAGTCACAGAGAGGATTTGGCAAAAGGAGGTGCGCCAAGCGGGCTTAGACCTCACAGCTCAAGATAAAAAGGATGAGGACATACGGGATAGCCGCAAGCTGATGGTAGAAAAAAAAATAGAAAACTGGATAAGGGGCTTCAGGATTTTGGCATGTGTGTTCATAGAGAGGTTCCTCCAGAGTGCAGCAGCACTAATCTTCTATGAGCAGAAAGTCCATGAAGTACAGCAGAAGTATCAGGGAGTAGCATGGCTGAGGTTCAACGAAGGTTTCAAGGAGAAGATGCAGATGTGGCTGATAATGGAGTCGGACTGCCAGGACATTGAGGGCTTCACGGACCACATGGTGGCAGCCAGGGAAGGGCTAGGCATGCGAGAACTCAGTTTTCGTCCCTCAGGGTTCAAATGGAAATATGAAAGCCAAGAACATGGTTTCAGAGGCAAAGGCCAGTCTGGCAGTAAAACAGGTAAAACATGAGTGTCAACGCGTTGGAAATATGATAAAGACGAATGTAAATGGGGGACTGCGTGCAGGTTTAGGCACAGCTGCGGGACCTGTGGGGGCAATCATCCTGCCGTACAATGCAGACAGTCAGTTGCAAGGGACGGGTGCCAACAGAGACAAGGGCAACTCAAACAAATTACGACTGGGGTGAGACAGCACAAGGGGGGGGTTTGAGCAGGGAACCACCACTGCCCACTCCCATAAACACAAGTAGACTGATATCATTATTAGGGCTCCGAGTTTTATAGTATTTATTTTTTCATCATTACCGTCTGTATTAATCCATATTTTATTTTGGGCCATCTTATTGGTATTTATCCATACTTATTTTGTGTTTTTAGAATAAATGAAGTCATAAAGTGGTAAATTTCCATATTTATTGAACTCTTCAACATGTCTGATACATGGATGCCTGTCACGTTTTAGAAAATTAAGTAGGCACATACAACAAAACAATACACTCACAAGTAATGTTAGCGTTATTCTACAAATATAAGTTAACATATGCCTGCATTTAAGGAAATCTCATCCTGTTTTTTAACTCTCCATGGTGTCTATCTGCTCTGCTGTTGCCAGGAATTCATGAATGACAGCATGGAGAGTCTCTCACAAAAAGCACCATTTTCAGTATTTTTCCATTTTTAAAAATAAATACAGACAGGAAACGCATTGTTTTCTGTCTGTACTCATCTGTAAAAAATCAGTAAATGGAAAACCAGGAGCCTTAATCATTACTAAATAACTACCAACTGGAAAGTGTCCTAGATGCCATGACTCCGGTATTAACTAGGAAATTATTCCTGCAATGGAGATATGGGACTCTCCCCCTGGCATCTTTCACAGCAACATGGTCTTGTCGCCCTCCCACAGAAACTTGTCCCGCATGTGCCCACACAAAGGAGAATGATGTACATGTGGTTTTTTTCTGTCGAGCCTATGAGAGGAGTAGGAAATACTGGCTCGTCCCTTTGCTTAAAAACATGGGATTCAGAACTTTTTTACCCGCTTACAGAGTTTTAAAGACAGATTTAGCCCCAACTACTGTATTTGCTCTATCTAAATTCCTAACCTCAATGTGGTATGCCCGAAATCGCTGCATTAAGAGACTTGGCGACTCAGGACAGACTTGATTCCTGGCACACCTCTATTAATTTTTATCACCAATGTTGTTTAATGCGTTTTTAAATTTTAAAATGAAATATTCTGTGATGCTATGTATATCTTTTATGATCATGTGATCGAAATAAAGATTTTTGGAATGGAAAATAACTACCCAAGGCAGACAGACAAAAATTGGCAGAAGGGTTCACTTCTGGTTTCCTCATCCCTTACAAAGGACCGGTGGCCTGCGACGTAACCGCAACTTAAAATCGGTACAGGACATCCCAGAGGCAGCTAGACAAAGGTGGCCAGGGATGTCCATCTGGGTAGAGGAGTTGGCCCATTCATTCTCTCACCGCTACCAAACCTGACAGTCTCGCTGTTAGGTGTGGTACCTAAGAAGGAAGCAGAGCAAGTACTGGCTCATACACCACCTTTCACACCCACAATTATATACAAACAAATTAATTAGCAGCCATTATTTCTGTTAGGTGTCGAAACATCGACATTTTGTTATATATATGTCAGTGTGGGCAACAGTGCTTTTTTCATTTTGCCTTTTTAGTGATATAATGGCTGCTAATTAATTTGTCTGTATATAATTGTCATGTAGGACAAACCATTTCTTTTGAGAATAATATTGTTGATGTATATATTGTCACTCCTTTTCAGCCCTCATTCAACCCTCACTTTGCTCACAAGTCCTTCCTTTCTCCCTTCTACAACTTTGGGGAATTTTTGTATACGTATGTTCTAGATGTTTTGCTTGATTTTGAGCATTTAGATCAATGTTCAATATGGATAAATAATATTGAGCAGAGTTTCATAGTACAAGTGATTGAATGGAGTTCATTAACTAACTGATACAGGGCTCCTCTGGTAGTTTTCTTTCCACCACCACTCCTAACATTGATTTCCATCTCAATGACAACATCGCTCGTTTGGAACGTTTAGAGAAGAAATTAGTGCGCACACTTTTGCATGGATAATTACTTACTTATTATCTACAGGCAAATATAATACTAATTGGCCTCCAAGTGAAGAACGAACCAGCCATATTTGCAGGTTTACCAAAGTTTAAAGAGCATTGCAGTTTTGTTGCTAATAATTCCTCCCGACACTGTATAGTGTTGGGAGTGGAAATGGCTTTGGAACAAGTCGAAGTGCTCACTAGAGAGATTGCCGCACTTAAACGGGAAATTTCCGGGGATTCCACACTGACCAATGCCAAAGCGGCTCTTGAACGCCTGGACAAGACCCTGAAAGATTTTGGGGTCAACACCCACGCAGGCACAGGCTGTGCTGGGCGTTACACTGGGGCGTTGACGTCAGGCAGGGGAGGGTCAGGGTGAGGGGATGTAAAATACGGGATAAGGACCATTAGAGGTAAGTATCGGAAAAAAAAACGAATTTCGGTGCCCACTCTGCATCACATTTGGCGATGCAGAGTGGGCAACGAAATTCTAACTATGTTCAACAGGTCTGGGGGTTATTGATTAGCTCATTTACTGGGGAGGTGGTGGTGTGGGGAACTTGGGCCTTTGACTGTCGGTTGTCCACCCCTGCCAATGTCCTTGGTTGCTGATATGGATTAGTACTGTTTGGACAGGGGCTAATTATTTGGTACCTGTCCTGGGGAGGGGGAGTTAGGGATGTTCTTTAAGTTGGGAAATGTAACGGGGAACCAGGCGTGTCACAAGAGGGAAGTCTTTTAATGGGTACAAACACAAAATACAACAATGGGACCCCCATTAGGCTTGAACTGCATCTTGTGGAATGTGAGGGTAATGCACCCAATGATAAAGGGCCATAAGATACACTTCCATTTGGTCTACAGAGGCATTCAGTTCGCATTCCTTCAGGAAACCCATATACTGGCAAAGGAAGGGAAGGCTCTGCAGTGCCGCTGGAGGGGTCAAGCATGTTACACCACTTACTCAGTGTTCACAAAGGGAGTACTAATATGGGTAAGAGCAGGTGCCCCATTCCAATGCACGAGTCAGCTCATTGACCCAGAGGGCAGAAATGTGGTAGTGATCGGGAGGCTGGATGGCAGGGATCTGGCACTAAGTAGTATATGTGTGCCCAACTCAGACCAGGCAGCTTTTTTTGCACATCTTTCTAGGAAACTGGTGACCGTCCCCAAGGGCTCCGTATTACTGGGGGGCGACTTCAATTGAACTTCAGATGTCACTCTTGACCGCTCCCACCAAGCTCCCTGCTGCACCCGTGCACAAACTGGAAATGGCATGCCACGACTGGCAACAGTAATGGGGGTCGATAGACGCCTTGGTGGCACAGCACCCTGAAACCCAGGACTACTCCTTCTTCTCAGCCCTGCGCAAATTACATGTTAGGCTGGACGCCATTTTGTGATCCCCTGATGTCCATGAGGGGATTTGCATCAGCAAATACCTCACTACCGACACTTCCTGATCACAACCCTGTGCTGGTACAGCTACAAAGGTCCCACGCGCGTGGGAAAGCCTTTATGTGTCTGAGAGAAGCATAGGATAAGTGAAGTTGAGATGAAGTCTAGGAGACAGAAGGTTTTGATGATCTCCATAGTAAGTATATTAAGAGCGATTTACAAAAGACAAATAACATAAGTTGTGATGGATGTCACTAAACAGATATATATGATAAACAAAAGAGAAAACAAGGTAGAGCAAAGGGGCGCATGGCAGATTATTTTGAGTGAATTAGAATTAAACAGAAACACCAAAACAGAATATGGCCTTATAGTTAGATAGTTACAAATCCATGCCGGGACATAAAGGTAAAGTGAGACGAAAGTCTAACTTTATGACTTTCGGTATTCACAAAAGGAATTACCTACTCATAAATGCCCTTTGTGAATACTGGAAGTCGTAAAGTTTGACTTTAGGTATTCGCAAGGCTCTTTTACGAGAAGTAAATGACCTTTGTGAATACCGAAGTTCATAAAGTTAGATTTTCGTCTCACTTTAACTTTATGAATCTGGCCCCCAGTCTTTGACCTTTGTGTTCTGTGTGCTTCGACGTATGAGAGCTCAGTCTTAGATGAGGAGCATCTTCGTTGAGTCTTTCTTATGTGTGCTCCTTGTTTCATGAGTTCTGTCTTTCAATAGCCTACTCTTTCATGAGATCTACCTTCCTTGGGCTCTCACTTCCATGAACTCTCATTTCCTTGATTTCTCGCTTCCATGATTTTTCTCTTCTTTTAGCATTGTGTATTTCAGTGAGATCTTACTTCAGTGAGTTCTGTATTCCCTGACTTCCATGATGTCAGAGCCCCGTTCAGAGGACAAATGGGCAAGCACAAGCTACTGGGCCCATCCATGGGGGCTGATACCTTTTACTTCTGATGTCCCCGGGCCCAACTATGGATCCTGAGCAATTGGGGCAAGTACCCATTAAGCACTTGACTCACAGTGGTAGTGCGGGTCGAGCAGTCCAAGAAGGCTTAGGGGGAGGTAGACACCAATGCAACCAATCTTGGAGCTGATCTCAATTTGAGAGAAGCTCCAGGTATGATGGGAGCAGACTAACCCAGCACTCATTTTGAGGCTGAGGGCTTGTGCCAGCAATCCTGGCACAGGCCCTCAGCTGTTTCACAGCTAGTGAATGGGTGCGCACTGATCATGTCGGGCTGGCCGTAGCAATAAAGCCGGCCAACCCCACAACTGCACTGCAGGAGCAGCTGTGATCCTGCAATAGCAGTATTCAGCCCCATCCCCTGCCATCACACTGAGGCGTTTAAGTAAATGTGCATTAAAATGCCATTTAATTTATATGTGTGTGCCTGCTGTGCTCACAGCAATCAGGCCAAAGCTCCTCCGCTCAAACGGAGGAGCCGCTCCTGAAAATACAGCTTTCACAAAGAATCAAATAATACATTCCGCTCCCTAAGGTCAGGGCTCTAGTATTTTAGCAGACGGCTTTCTGTCCCGCTAGTAGTCTGAGTCTCAGGATTTCTACTCCTACTCTTATTAAGTCAAAAGTGTTCCAGCTACAAAGCGTATGTGACAATCAAGTTCCTCTGGGGCCATCTGGCCAATTACTCAGTCTTAACCCCATCACCAAGATCTACACAACAAGAGTCGTCATGCTTGCCTCCTTCACGGGTGATAATGCTGAAGTGGCTGTCCCTGGTGACTTCCTCACACGTGGCCCTGCTTTAACACCTGTCAGGTGTCCTCAGTCTTTCTCCGATGCTGATAAGTTTCCTTGAATCCTCCTCACAGGTGCGGGCAATTCGACACTCCTGGTTCTCAGTTGAGTCTTGGTCTCAATGCCACCCTCTTATTCTCGATAGCTGCCCCAGCCAGACCATTCTCCTTGCCTTTTCCTTGTGGCTCCATCTGGCATTTGGGGTCACTGTCCATACTCTGCTCTCTGAACACCCATCGGTGCAGCATAGTTCACGGATCACTTCACGGGGGACCTCTTCCGACATACAGGAGTGGCTGACTTTAACCTGCAGACAGGCAATGACCTGATCCGTGCAGCAGCTGTCTCCTCACACCTCGCTACAGGAATCCAGTTGCCACAATACCCCACTGGACCTCACTCTCCCCAACACTCTCCTCTTCCTTACAGACCGCACTGGTCTTGGCAAGCATGCAGACTCTGGTGATCCAGGCTCCAGTGGTTGGTGATGTTAGACTCCCTTGCTGATGTTACCTAACCCAGCTGGGAGACTAGCAGGCCTTGGCCCTCAGCCCTGGTCACCGGCAGAAGTCTTCTTCTCATCACACATCCTGCATGGCTGCTTGACAATTGACAAATTTAGGGGCCGTCAAGCTCCTCTTCTTATAGTCAAGTTCCAGACAACAAAAGTGTTTTCGATTTTGGGTCTTTGAAGCTTAATTTGGAGGTCTGTTTCCGTTTGAATTGCCCTCTTCTCCTCCCTGCTTTTCCTCCAGAAATCAGTCTGTCACACCAGGAACGACTCCAAATCCAATAGCCCCACAACAAAGGCCATGGGAGTGACTAGAGGTTCACTCCTGGATGTCAGCCGAAGTGATATGTGTATCAAAAGGTTGCCCCAGGGCCTAAGCCCCACTCTTTATGATTCTCTTATCACCCCATCTCCTTCCTGAGATGTGCCCAGGCCCCTTCCCAGTGACCTCTCTGTGAATCAAAGAACACCCTTTGAAGTACAATGAAGATCCCGGCTCTCCCATTCCCCATTGTGTCCCACCCAGCTCAAAGGAATGCAGCAATCCACATATCTATCCAGGGAGGTCCTCCTCTTCCTCTTGCTCCCTCATTTAGCCCTCGGCCTCCCAAAATGGAACATAGAATCTACCATATATTATACCATTCACAGGTACACATACACCGAGTACATGCATATAACATAACACACACTGCACAGTACTACATTTTCCATGTTTTGTACCATTCATAGGCACACATACATCCAACATATGTACATGACATGTGTGCACTGCCCAGCATTGCATCATCCTTCTATTGAACCATTCACAGGCACACATACACCCAGTACCAGGAGCGGCTCCTCCGCTATGATGGAGGAGCGTTGCCCCACTGCTTTCTCGCAGTGCGAGAAGCAGAAACATAAAATGGTATGTTCCTTTTACTGCTAGAGAGGTGATGGATGCACTTAAAACCCTGGTACCGCTGAAAGCAGCAGGGCCCGACGGGTTACCTGGTGATATAATATGGGCAAGCCCCAGGGAGTGGGGGAATCTTGTATCCTCACTGTTAAATGCCATCCGTGAGGGCGCGCCCATTCCTGAATCCTGGAAGGGGGCAGAGGCTGTCCCGATATTCAAGAAGGGGTGTCGGGACAACCCTGCCAACTACAGGCCAATAAGTCTAATCGACTCTACCCAAAAACTGGCAAGGAAGGTGATCCTGCGAAGGATGCTCGAATGGATGGACGACAATAACATCTTGTCGAACCTCCAAGCCGGGTTCCGCTCTGGCACCGGGACCATCGAGCAGGCCTTTAGATTAACTCTTCTCCACTGGAAGGTGGTGGTGCTGGGAGGGGGCAGTCTTTACTTAGCCTTTATAGACTTAAAAACTGCCTTCGACCTGGTTCCCAGGGAGAAGTTATGGAAGGTCCTGTTAGACTTAGGGTTGCCCTCGTACATTCTCTCCCTATTGTTAAAATTTCACGATGGCAACTTTGCACAGGTGCGCTGGGGCACGAAGGGTGAAAAAACAGAAAGAATCCCTGTGGGAAGGGGTGTCCGACAGGGATGTGTCTTAGCGCCCACCCTGTTCTCGCTTTATGTAAACGGAGTGGTCGACCACCTGCTTGGAACTCCCTCGGATGATCCCTCCTTGGCGGGCAAACGGATCCCTACACTGCTTTTTGCAGATGACACTCTCCTTATTTCAAAGTCCCCCATGGGTCTGCAGAGCCTTTTAAACAGTTTCCAGGAGTTCTGTTTGTTGAGAGGCTTAGTAATTAACACAGACAAAACCAAGTTTCTGGTCATGAACTCCCCCAGGAAACTTGGCAGACTTCCGACCTTGAACTCCAAGCCATTAGAGAGAGTTTCCGAATTTGACTATTTGGGTATCCGCCTCAATGACTCCCTTTCCTGGAATCCACACATCTCTAAAATGCTACTGGGCCACAAAAGGGTAGGAGGAGCACTACTCAAGAAACAACGCTCCTCATCCAGTAAACCCCTAGCCCCAGTAGTGGAAATATACAAAGTGAGAGGGGTCAGTGCCGCTCTATACGGGGCGGAGCTGTGGGGCACCTGCAACCTGGATCCAATAGTCAAATCAGAGAACAAGTTCTTGAAAGACCTGATGGCTTTGCCACGGAGCACTCCAACTGTGCCACTGCTACTGGATTTAGGTTGTAGACCTATCGGGGACCAAGCGCAACTTCGACCACTGCTCCTTTGGGTGAGATTGTGGTGAGTGCCCGAATTGGTCTCCTATGCGGAAGCTCTTTCTGAGATTATGGATATGGCAGGGTGGTCTAGGATCAAATGGCTGAGGGACATCAAAAGACTATTAATGGAGATAGGGTTACCTGATGCTTGGTCCACGAAATCTGCCCCACCAAAGGCTACTGTTAAAAAGTTGTATTGGAACTGGGTCTCTGTGAAATTACATCTAGACTCACGCCATTGTAACGCAACAATAGCTTTTGTGAGAATCAAGGATGTGGTGGCATGCGAACCCTATCTAGACATTATCTCCATTGACCGCACCCTGTATTTCAAGTTTCGTGTGGGGACTCTACCAGTAGGGGAGGTAGTCGCCCGCCGGAAGCGCCCTCACCAACTTTCACCTTTTTGTGCATCCTGTTCCACTTGTGTAGAGTCTGTAGCCCACATCTTCTTTGAATGCCCGGACTACTGTGCCCCGCGGACTCATTGGCTTAAACCACTTTGTAGACTCCTGGGCATTCGTCAGTGTATAGTGGCAATGCGTATTTTAATGACTGACACATCCCCTGTGATTGTATGTGCTGTGTCAAAAATTTTTAAATGGGCTTGGTTGATTCGTGATAGAAGGCTTTCCGTGTCAATTTAAACCTTGTTTTAACTCTTTTAATCAATTCTTGTACCTGTTTTTTATTAATTGTGTGTAATAGATTGTATATCACATTTACTATAAATTGTATTTTTGTACTGCTTTTATGGTATTTGTATACCGAAATAAAGCCTATCAATCAATCAGTCAAAATGGTATTAACTTTTAGTTATACCATTTTATGTTTGTGCATTGTGGGCAGGTGGGTGGGCGGGGCTGCTCTGCTCTTCGATCAGGGCAGGGGAGGAGTGTTGTGCCCACTCCTGAGTGCGCAAAGACTGTCATGCACACTCTACCCTTCTCCATGCCTGCATAAAGATCATGCCTACCCCATGAGTCCCTGGCTGGGCGCTGTCCCGACGAATCACAACTTTGCTTGCAGTGTTGTGATTGGCTTAGGTTAGTGAGCCTGGCTGCCTGCTTCTTGTTCCTGTCAAAGGCAGGAGAGCAGGAGCTGAGAACACGAAGGACCCCAGCCTCACGTTAAGTTTAAATTATTCTTTTAAAAAAAAGGTTTTATTAAACCCTTTGCACGACCTCCCCCACCACACCCCTCCCCCTAGCGACCCACCTATGCCCGGCCCCCCACCCACGAGCCATGCCATCCGTGACTGCCCAGCACATGTATATAACGCAGACTCACTGCACAGCTCCACATACCACTTTGAGTGAGCAGTGAGCCTTACTCCAGTGACACAGGTAAAAAGGCCTGTTCACTCCTCCTGAACCCTACTCGGTCTGCTGCCACCACCGCACTCGTGCTTGCTTAAGTCCTGGCAAAGCCAGTAGTCCTTCACCACTATGAGGGCAGCACTTTGGGTGCCCCTCCCGGTCCAACATGACGGCAATTTGCTAAACAGGACTTTGTCCTGGCACACGCATGACAACAATCAGCGTCAGGGATCCAGACATCGCTACAGTTGGGTAACTCAGGGTAGGGGTGCACATCCATCACCATGAGAGGGGCTTTTCTGTAGCAGCTCATGACTTCTCACTTGTAAATGTAAATGTACAGGAATTTATATAGCGCAAATCACCAAGCGGTTTCTAAGCGCTTGCTTAGGGAACCCGTCCTGGTATTCCCCTGTGAGATAACCCCGGCAGGGTATCCGCAAGGTGAAAGCCAGGCATCCCACCGCGAGGGGCCGTTGTGGAGATTAAGCAAGCTATTGCCCAGAGTCGCAGAGTGTGAACCCGTGAATCGAGTAGGCACCGGAGCGATAATGGTCGAGTCCATGGACATTTTTTTAGGACTCAAGACCCCGCCGAGCCGGGAATTGAACCCTGGTCCCGGGCTGACCTCTGCTTCCAGGTCTGCCTCCTCTAACCAGTGAGCCACACTTCTCCACTTCAATGAGCTCTGTGTTCCATAATCTCTATCTTCTATGAAATCCACCACCTATATGTTTGCATTTGTGTATTTAAGTGTTGTCATGTGGGAGCATTATCCTTTTAGAGTTCTTTTGTCTATGGCCTGTATGAGTTCTTACAGTATGTTTGCCCTGCCCCAAGTGACCTTTATGTCAGGAGCTGTATTCTCTGAGACTTTTGTAGTGTACAACACTGTAGTGTGCAAGCTCTTTAATGTATGACCTACATATTGTAAGAAGTCTGTAATGTATGAGCTACATATTGCATGACTTTTGTATTCTATAAGCAGATAAACGCATGCACTCTTTGTTGTGTTTGCTATGTATTGTAAGGGCTCTGTAATATATTAACTATTTAATGTATGGACTCTGAAATGTATATGAGCTCTGTAGCATATGATTTCTTTACTGGATAAGCTCTGTAGCAAAAGAACTATGGGCCAGATGTATGCCTGTTTTTAGAAGTCGCTAACGGAGAATCGGGCCGTTAGCGACCGCTAAAAAGCCACAGACCACTGCCTGCACTTAAAAAATGAGAAGGTAGCTTTTCATTTTTATTTTTGAGATGCCTCCCATTTTTTGTTAAGAAAAACGGGCTGTATTTCAATACAAAAATTGCTTTATTTAAAAAGCAATCACAGACATGGTGGTCTGCTGACCCCAGCAGGCCATCATCCCTGTGAATACAGGATATTCCCAGTGGGTTGCAAATTGCGACTTACCTCACGAATATTGATGAGGTAGGCCATTTGCGACCCTATTGGAAATTGCTAAATGTGTCTGAAACGCATACATCACATTTTGCGAGTCCCTAATCGTGAGTCACAAAAATGTGCGAGCTCTTTATTATACGTTAAGTATAAGTTTTAAAGCTGTTTTAAGATCTCAGTCATGCATGCGTTCTGTAAAGAATAAGCTGTGTAATGTATTTGCTGTGTAATGTATGGTCTCCGAAAAGCATGAGTGATGTATTGAATGAGCTATAAAATCTATGATCTCTGTTTTGAGTTGAGTTCCGCAATGTATGGCCCTGTTAGGTGATCTTAGACCTGAGTAACTACTCCCTCGTTAGCTGTGTTTTGTAGTATGTAGTTTGAGCTAAATACTGTATGGCATCTGCATTGTAAGAGGTCTGTACTGAATAAGGCTTCCGTCACAAGTATTTAAAATACCATTTTATGTTTCTGCTTTTCGCACTGTGAGAAAGCAGTGGGACGACACTCCTCCGACCACGTGGAGGAGCCGCCCCTGCATTTCACGAACTTTCGACTGAGACACTCGTCATAATTTCCGCAGATGAAACTGGATCCAGAAATAACCCATCATCTCTTATCTCCCCATATGTAGATGGTTACCCCCAGCATTAGTGCGTGATAATATGTGAGGGGCTGGTGTGGGTGATGAGGGGAGCACAGTTTGTTCCTTCTGTAGTGCTAAAGGTGGCAGGAGGGGGGCAGCCCGTGTCTCTGCCCACAGCATATGACTAACACTCATCCACGGTTTTCCGGGTGCAAATGTAAAACTTGGGACCCGTGTTTCTGGTCCTGGAATTTCGGGTTCAGAAACCATGGAAAACTCATACATTGAGCGGTTTCTCCCCGGGCATGCCACTCGGGGCAGCTCGTAATGAAGGCCTGAAAGAGCTCTTATACAGGAATTCTCCTTTGTGGATGGTATGTCGACTGTCTTAGATGCACTCAGCCGAGCATGCACATCAATTTACCAAAATGCCTGGGGTAGCGGAAGTGACCTCACACGCCATTTGACCTCCACTTTCACTCACACACACATACTTACACATGCACATAAATTCACATATATACATTCTCTCACCCACAAGCACGTGCACATGCAATCATAGAAAAGCATTCTTTACTTACCTCAGCTTCCACGAAAGGGCACATTCCAGTTTATTGTACTCTATAATTATTTTATGACATAATTATTGAATATTATATTTTATTTCTTCACTATTATTATAATAAAAAAGTGTATGAGCTCTGCCCTATATAAGCTTGGAGTCATTGTTATGCTTTGTCTCTTTCCTGAAGTCTTCCTAATTTGCTGCTCATGAGCTTTAGTTCTCCCCCATTCACTCTGCAGATGTCTTATATTTGCCACTTGAGGACACCAGGCTTCTCTCTCTGTGGCCCTGGCGTTGGGCTCCTCCAGAGAGCGCTGGCCGGGCTTGGAGGTGAATTGATGACGCCTGACATTCAGCCTCTCGCATCTCTGCGCGCAAGAGTCAGGGGGAAGGGTTAGACTCCTCTCCATCTCTTTTAATGCTCTCATTGACTTTTTTAAGCCTGATCATTTCTTAGTAGAATCGCTCTGCAATTCCCAGCAGGACCTTGCGAGCACCATGGATCAAGGGAAGCGCTTCTCACGTGTCAGCTTGCCACTTGGAGGAAGATATATCATGAGCTCAAGGGCGGGGGGTTGAGGAGAAGACCCGGGAAAAGGGAGCCACAGGCAGAGCACAGCAGGGATTAGCGCACAGAAGCCATGAGCCAGTGAAGACTGAGATTGGCTACAATACATTTATTTGCGGAAACAAAAGTGTACATACCTCATCGTGGAGGACCCATGCAGGTTGTTTAATTTGGTGGTTGAAAGTCAAAAGAACCACACTGGAGTGGAGATCCCAGACCAGGAAGCTTAACTATGCATTCTGGAAGCAGCAGAACTCACCTTGGAAGCACCAGACAAGGCAGTGAGTGGAGAACAGAAGACTTTGCTGCGGAGGCCACAGTCCGAAAGAGCATTGCGTGCTCTGAGAACAGAAGGACTCACTCCGGCGAAACTAGACTTGTGCCCTGAGAATAGAGGAATTCACTGTGGAGACCATCGGCATGGCATTTAACTGGGTCATCTGAGGGTAGAAGAACGTATCTGAGGGGACCTCTGACAGAAAGCTTAACTGGGTGACCTGAGGACAGAGGATCTAACTGTGGAGGCTCCAGATAGAGGAAATGAATGAAATAATGAATGAAATACAATTTGTAAAGCGCAATGGCTACCCTTGGGCCTCCCAGCGCTATGGACCACAGCAACCAGTAGTCAAGATGAAATTAGATGCAGTTCTTAAAGAGCCCTGTTTTCAAGAGTCTAAGAAAAGCAAACAAATTGGGCTCCTGACGAACAAAAATAGGGAGAAGGTTCCAGAGGGTAGCCGAATTATATGTAAATGATCGTCCACCACATCTTGCTCTTTTTACTTTAGGTGAGCATAGAAGATAGGCAGTAGTTGACCGGAGGGGCCTATTAGGTTGGTAAGGGGTGGCCAGGGATTGGATGACAACAGGGTCGTTCTACCAGAAAGCTTTGTGAGCTAGGCACATGGCCTTAAACTGGATCCTTTCTCTAATCGGCAGCCAGTGCAGGGTCACTAAAGAAGATTTTGCAGACTGTTGGGGGGGGAATCTGCAAAAGCAGACGAGCAGCACAGTTTTGAATAGTCTGGAGTTTCCTGGTGGTATATAAAGGAGCACCCAAGTAAAGAGCGTTCCCATAGTCCAGGCGAGAGAGAATAAGAAAACGTATTGTTAAGACCCCATAATGGGAATCTAACATTCACATTAGACAACGGAAGAGCCAATACATGAACCCTACAATAATGATTGGAGAATAGAAGAACCTCACTGCAAAGACCCCATCAGAGAGCATAAATATGTGATGTCGAAACAGATGACCTCAGTGAAGATACCCCAGGGACGGAGCCTCTCTGACAGATCTGAGGACAGACATACATCACAATTTAGACCTCAGAAAATATGTTAACAATAATATCAAAGAAGCCATTATTGTGCAGACCTAAGATATGAACCTGTATAGGGATAACCTAGAACATAAGCCCTCACTGTGGACAGCCTCAATCCACAGCTTAACTGGGTGAATGGAGAACAAAATACTCTCACAGGGAAGACTTCGGACAGAGAGCTTAAATATGTGACTGTGATTAAGAAACAATACTATTGAGAGCCAAGAGGAGGAGCTTAATAGGGTGATCGGATGGCAATAGAACCTTCACAAGGTGAACTTAGACCAGGAAGGTAGCATGGAGATCAGAGGATCAAACAGGTTCACAGTGAAGGCTCCAGGCAGGTAGATTAGCAGGACAAAAGGACAGATGTGTTTACTGTGACGGTCTCAGACAAGAAGATTAATGTTGTGATCTGAGGACAGGTCAGAGAACGCTACTATGCAGACTACAGAAATTGTGTTTTTACTGATATCAGAGGACTGAAGACCCCACTGTGGAGGCCGGGTACTGATCACTTAATATGGATATCAGACCACATAATGAGAAGATCCACACACAGGAAAATTGGCTTTCCTACATAGGATAGCAAGAGCTGCATTGTGAAGTATTAGACATGGAAGTTAGTGTGGGAAACAGAAGGACCTATGAACCTCCTAACGGACTCACATACCAGTCAGCGAAATATATATATATATAAACTGAGAACAACAGGACCTCATTGTGAACATCCCAGACAGATTGCTTAACTTTGCGGACAAGAGGGCAGTAGAAAGTAACTTTAAAACCACAGGAAGGGATTGTAACATGGGATATCAGGGGCTTTAAAAACATAACCACAGGCAGGAAGTTTAGCTTTGTCACATGGTGTTAAAAAACTCACTTTGAAGCCAAAAGACATAGAACTTCCCTTGGGCGTCTGGAAAAAAGAATACCCTCAATCTGGACACCCCAGACAAGGAGCACAACTGGATCATATTGAAAGAGTATATGAGAGACAAAATGTTTCGCTTCGTGACAGCTTAATAAAGGTATCATGAATGTATGACGTTACAATGCATACTTTTACAATGCATACCTATACAATGCATTTTTTACAATGCAACATCCATTACAACGCATTCCATTACAACGCATGCCATTACAACAAATTTTTAAAAACTACCTTTACAACGCATTCCATTACACACATACTACCTTTACAACGCATACCATTACAACGCATACCATTACATTGCATGTATGGTAAGTGTTGGATAGTGTAGGGGTAAAAATTACTATTCTAACTCCAGGGGGGTGCAACAGTAGGGTAAGTGTTGGATAGTGTAGGGGTAAAAATTACTATTCTAACTCCAGGGGGTGCAACAGTAGGGTAAGTGTTGGATAGTGTAGGGGTAAAAATTACTATTCTAACTCCAGGGGGTGCAACAGTAGGGTACGTGTTGGGTAGTGTAAGGGGACTATGCATTGTGATGGTATGAATTGTAATGGTATGTGTTGTAATGACTGCGTTGTAATGACATGCGTTGTAGTGGTATGCGTTGTAGTGTCATGCGTTGTAATGGTTGCGTTGTAATGGCATGCGATGTAATGGATGTTTCTTTGAAAAAGTTTTGTTGTAATGGTAGTGCGTTGTAAAAGTTGCGTTGTAAAGGTTGTTTCCCAGGAATCATATGATAAGATCATAGATGGGGAGCTTAACAGCATATTGTTAGACCTGTCATCCTTGGCGTGGTATTCTCCCAAACATTTTGCCTTCATCCCTCCGGTTTTACTGAATTTGTATTTGTTTGCTTTAGGACTCGCTTCACTTTACCACCACTAACCCGTGATAAGTGCTTGTACTCTTTCCTTCAAACCTTGTCTGAAGGAGAGAGCAGAAGTGTTCACTGTGCGATGGGAACAAAGCCATACATGACTGATGAGTTCTAGTAAGGGCAAAACTGGTCCTGGGTTGCTGGTGATCTGTTTCTGGCAAACAGAAACAAATCTGACACACCGGGACACTCTTTTGAGTAGCTGTGCGCTATATAAATGCCTTTTTTCATTCATTCATTCATTCACTCGGCCTGCCCGGCCTTTTGTCACCCCCAGAGACTTTAGAGGCTTGACCGGGGTAGAAATGCTTTCAGAGACGTCATATGGGGTAGGACGAGGAGTCACCTACGCAAAGGCTGGCACCAGGTATAAATATTGGGCCCCTGGAGACATTCACCCGAACCCTCCTGGACCATTTAAACTTACAGAAGAAGGGCTGCCCCGCTGCTAGAGGACTTCCCTTCTTTTTGAAGTAATTAATGCCTTGCTATCTGAGAACGAATAATGAACCTCTTTGTCTTCATCCCAAGCTAACCAGGATGACTCAAATGGTCAGTTGGCTGACCTCCTGTGTGAGCTGAAAGGGATACAAGATGCTTCAGAGACCTCCCTGCATCTACTGAGATGACTTGCTGCAACTGCACCTTCAACTGGAGATGCCTGAGTGCTTCTGGCCTCTGCTAGAGGGAGTATTGATCCCCAAGAGGTGCCCCCCAGGTCATTGAACCTTATCTGGAGTCAAAGAGTACTCCTCACTGCGTGACTGAAGGGTTCCATTTGAGCTGACACAGTGTAATGCAGCCCGATTCGGGGCTTTGCTTCACAGCACCTCCCAGCACCTGATCGTCGGCTTCATTGGAACCGACACATCATGATGCAGCCCGATGCCGGGCCTCCTATCACAGCACCTTGTAGCTCCTGATCGGTGACTTCCAAGAACTGACACAGCACAGTGCAGATCGGTGCTGGACCTCACATCTCAACTCCAAGGACACTGAGGTACCACTCCCAGAGGGTCCAGCTCGGTCGTGTACCCTGCCCATGCTTCTCGTGACATTGTGGCAGTCTGATATGACCCGATAACCACAGTTGGCACCCTTTCTGCTTCTTGATGCTTTTTTCACTTAGAACTTTAAAGTTCAATATCTCCAGTTTTAGTAATTTTAATTTTGTCATACTAGTATTCTTTTATTAATTACAATTTATTCTATTTTTTGAAATAGGTTTTAGATGTTTCTAGTGCTTAGTGCTGTGTATTAACTTTATTGCTGTTTGTGTACCACATAAATCCTTTACACATTGCGTCTTAAGTTACATCTGCCTGCTTTGTGCCAAGCAACAAGAGGCTACTTTAGTGACCTTGTGGTTTACCCTGACACGGATTGTGGTTGTGGCCTGAGTAGGGCTTCCTCCCTCCTCAACCATAACCCAATTTCTTCCATTAGTGTTCAGCGGTGGGGTCAGTACTTGTGCTTGTGCAGTGCAACTCAGCAATATGCTCAAAACTAAAACCCCATACAAATAATCTGACATCAGATTAAACCCTTTTTAAAATGTTCCTTGATTGGCTATTTTTTCCTTTTTCTCTATATTTAATCCCTTCTTTATTTGTGCACGTGTTACTCTTGCCTACAAGGATGGAAATGGATCTCAGGAATCACCAATAAACAAAAGCTAAAAAAGGCAGGAGCTCCAGAAAGCCCTCAGAGCATGGAAGAAGGCCCATCAGCTGCTGACTACAACACAGAAGCATGAGGAGGATGAGCATATGGAGGAGCAGGAAAAAGAGGAGGCTTCAACCCTCCTAACCAGTACCTCAGAAGAGAGAGGGGGCTCATAGGGGTGAGGTCCCTTGCTGTTTCTAAGGCATTAACCTGGGTGGCCTCCCACAAATTAACCCCTGAAGAACTGAAGGATAAGGGATGAGAGGGAGTTTCAGCTGCAGTTCACCAAGTCGAAATTGGAGGCAGCCAGGGAGGAGGCTGCTGCAGAGAGATCCTTGGAGGAAAGGAAACTTCTGTTGGGTCATGAAGTGAGTCTAAAAGAGCTGGACTTGAAAGTCATGCATATCTCAGGGTCCAGCAGCACTGGTGACAGTGACAATGCAGTGTCCAATGGAGAAAACAAGGTCCACATCTCTAAAGATATTGTGGTGGATATATGACTGAAGCATGCATGCCTTTACCACGCAGTCCTTTACCACACACCCTTTGCCACGCAGATGCCTTTGACATGCATATGCCTTTGCCATGCATGCCTTTTCCACACATTGAGCCCAAAGCCTAGGAATATTGCGTGGCTCTGAGTGGCTTCATAAACGAGGAGTAAGGCACCGCAAATTGCTGCATTGTTCTACTCTGACCTGGGAAGGCTTTCCATGGGCATTGCATGGATGTTCCCACACAACTTCTATGGTTTCCGCAATTTATCAAAACTGGTGGTCATTGGAATGTAGGCAATGTAGAAATAAAAAGAAAAAACAGAGAACAGCGGTACATCTCTACCCTGGATACTGTGAATAAAGGGTTAAACACGAAAGAAGATTGGATGAGAATTGTACCATAATACATATTAAGACAAATAGAGCACTGTAACTCATAGACTGATAAGATTATTTATGAGCATATATTAAAGTAGTAGGATAAACATCCAAGCAGGATATGTAATATTGAAGTGCAGTTTGACCATCTACCGTATGCACTGTGGGTACTGTTAGCACTATGTCAGAGGCTGGTAGGAGATCATGACATTAGGGACCTGTAGACTGTGAGGTCTACCAAAAATTAAATAGCTAAAGAGTGGTTTTGTATTAACTAGACAGATTGGGATATGTAGATCAATCTTGACCCTCATTTGAGGCTTTTTTAGCGTAAAAGGTTTCTCCCAAATTACTAGTAAAGACGATAATTAAATCCAGTCCATACCTACAAAAAACATTTTTTAAGCTCACTGATATAAAGTTTTATAATATGGGTCAAGCCATAGTGTGTGAGCACACTGGTTTGGTAACATACGGCAGCCAAAAGAATGGATTTTATCCACGCTAATGAAATAATAAAGTTTTGTTGAAAGTACCACGGAGCTTGCGTGGGCGGGTCCGAGCCGATGGCGTCACAGTATGACACATTTAAAAAGCGCCACGTAGACAAGGCTTGCCCTTTACCATTTTGAAGCCGCGATTCACAAGACGCAGTACTGAAGAGACCGAGAGCGGGGAAGCCGGCCGTTGGACTAAAAAGGTACGCATGTGAGCTAAGGTTAGGGCGCTTTATTCTAATTCATAAAATGTGAGGTAGTGTCTCTCGGTTTGAATAACATCTAAGCGACTATATTCCTAGTTAACAGGATCTGTTTAAAATGTGTAGAGGGGATAAATAAATACATGTTAGGGATGATTCTTGCAACAAAACACATGTGGAGAAATGAGATGCAAGGAACTCATCTCTTTTATTGCTCTCTCTCCTCTTTATTATGAATGTAGCCAGGACCATCAAATACCCCAGGTCGGAGATTCACCACCAAAACCTTATCATCGTGGAAAATAGGTGAGATAACATGTGCTTGATCATTGTTATAAGCGCTAGCTGGTGAAGTAATAAGAATAATCATAGTCATTGAGTGGTTTGTATTTTTCTCATTTCCCCACAAAAGGTGATTGTCTAGAGAACATTGATAAGACAATACCCATACGGTGATTCGTAAAGTTGTTCCTACTCACCGATGAATGAGGTAAAAGAATTTGTCACATCATTGATGTTTAAAAGAAAGTGGTTTATATATATAGTAGCAGCCCGTCCCGACGTTGTCCGGGTATGAATTGCTGCCGGCCAGTAGTATATTGTTTTGTAGGATTTCGTTTTGATAGCATTTCTTATCTGTGACAGGCCTGTGAAACGCTCCGATTCACAGTGCACTGCTGATGCACTTAAGAGTGCGCGTTCAGTAGTGTGTGAACTCGAGTTTCCCTACTTTATTTTTCCTTGCAATATTATATAGCACAAACTCGACAACATGGCATGAGCACAATTTACATTACAGAAGAACACACTCATTTGTGGTAGGCACGGGGAGACAAAGCGATTTGCCTGGAATCACAGGATGTTGAGCTGATGCCGAGATTCGAACGTAGCTCCCCAGCTCTAAAGCTCGCAATTCTAGAACTTGTGGTGGGAGGTGTGTCTCAAAGTGTATGTCTGTGCTGGCCATCAATGAGAGAGACCTGTGCATTTTTCAAATGGGTGGTGAAAAAATATGAGTATGTTGCTGGAGATGCGGGCCGCCGTGCCACCAATGTACTTACAGGGGGAGGGTAAACACCCATTATTCCGCAACTTTCTTTCCACATACCATCACTCCGCATACTTTCATTACGAAAGTACCATGACTCCGGAATGCCATTATAACGCATGGCATTACATTTTATATGCTTTTACCACGCATACATTTACAGCGAAATTCGTTGTAAATGCATGAATGGTAAAAGTATGTTTTTTTTTTTAAATGTTTGGATAAGGTAAGTATGGGTATAGGGGTATATGTTTTGGGGTACTGAGGTATATGTTTTGGGGTGTTTGGGTATTTTAAGGGTTCCGATATAGTTTTGGGTTATGGGGTACAGGGGTAGTTGTAGGGTTTAGGGATAGGTATGGGTTTTGGGGTACAGGGGTATTTTTAGGGTTCAGGGCTAGGTTTGGGTTTTGGGGTATAGTGGTATTTTTAGGGTTCAGGGGTAAGTTTGGGTTTTGGAGTACAGGGGTATTTTGAGGGGTTCAGGGATAGGTTTGGGTTTTGGGTTACAGGGGTATTTTTAGGGTTCAGGGCTAGGTTTGGGTTTTGGGGTACAGTGGCATTTTAGGGTTCAGGGGTAGGTTTGGGTTTTGGGGTACAGGGTTATTTTTAGGGTTCAGGGCTAGGTTTGGGTTTTGGGGTACAGGGGTATTTTTAGGGTTCAGGGTTAGGTTTGGGTTTTGGGGTACAGGGGTATTTTAGGGGTTCAGGGCTAGGTTTGGGTTTTGGGGTACAGGGGTATTTTAGGGTTCAGGGGTAGGTTTGGGTTTTGGGGTACAGTGGTATTTTTAGGGTTCAGGGGTAGGTTTGGGTTCTGGGGTACAGGGTATGTTTTTAGGGTTCAGGAGTAGGTTTGGGTTTTGAGGTACAGGGGTATTTATACGGTTCAGGGCTAGGTTTGGGTTTTGGGGTACAGAGGTATTTTTAGGGTTTAGGGATAGGTTTGGGTTTTGGGGTACAGGGTATATTTATAGGGTTAAGATGGGTTAGTGTTTAAGGGTGTTGGGGTATTTTAAGGAGTAAGGGGGGGTTATGATTATGGGGTGCAGGGGTATTTAAAGGGAGCAGGGTGGGATTAGCACACGATATGAGACTTGGCATGAAGGGCGGAACGTACCACACGCCCCCAGCATTTGTCACGCCCCCAGCACACGCCCACAGCACAACGCAGACACGCCCACAAGGGACTACTTTGCTGGCACGGTTCTTTTACCTTTTAAATGTATATGGTGGGCGTCTGCATAGCCTATGTCCTTCTCCTGCAACTGCCCTTTCCAACGCTGTATTGGGTGTTGTGATTGGTGCTGTGGTTCCTGAGATTACCCGCCTCAAAGGTTTGGGCTCTCTCTTTCTTATATTAGTATGGATATGAGGTTAATGGAGCCCAATTTATACTGATAGTTGGCGGCCCAATTTTAACTAAAGGAATCGACTGAGTGAACTTGCATAGGAAATTGAGTTTACATATGTGACAATGGTCCAATGTAAATAAACTCAAACCACTATTAGTATCTGTATTATATTTTACATACTAGTTTTATTGTCCCGAAATACTTGACATTTGAAAACCGGAAAGGATTCTCACATATGTGCGATCGCACAGGTGAGTCGCTAAGATTTAAACAGCACGGAATGAATGTGCTTGTCCAAAAGAGTGAGTGTGTTCCTGTAGAGGGTGGCTTCTAAGAATGCGACAAGGGTGAAACACTTACAAAGAAAATACAAATGGTCAACACCGGGATCTTATGCATAATGACATATGTGAACAGAATGGTGATTTTTGACATATAAGGGGTTAATATACAGCGAGACCATGTATAGTAGTGAACCTGTTTTAAATTTCCATCTTCCAAGACGGGTGGTAATGTGCTTAGCCGTGTTAAACAGGGATAAAATGTCTCATATTGCATATGTCTTTTTGACTCAACTTGGATGAGGGTAGAAATTTTGATTTCGATATTATAGGATCGACATTTTAATAGGGCCTATATACTTGAAAGATAAAAGAATGTTTTGTCTTATTTATGCATTAGGTGACATCAATTATAAGAAGAAGCATATATTAACTGTCCTGAAGAAGGTGGTTAGAACAATTTAAGACCACCGAAACGTGTCAACGCTTTTGTGTATGTTAAATTTGGAGTGATCAACAGTGGTGGGGCCATAGGGAAAAGAAACTCAACCCTGTGTTGTGCCAAGTGAATCTAAATTAACATCAATAAGTCAAAGTTAATTGTCTCATTCTTTCTCCCATGAAATTGTATACATTTGTATGATTGTACTTTGTGTTTTACTTCTTAAAACATTTGTTTTATATACATTGTACATTCAGAGGAATAGTTTTTAACTTTGTAATAAACAGTCTGTTTTGATATAACTAATGTGTTATTTTTCCTTGTAAGTGTTTCACAACGAGTAACGGGTGGTACGTGATGGTTTGAGATGAGTGAATAGATGGAATGTGTCTGATTTTGGCGCTATAAAAATCACCTAAAGGGAAAATCATTTTTTTACTTCATAGGTCATTGGAATGTGCCAAACAGATATGCCTTCTCAGGGGAGACATAATGAGGAGACATACAGTCATGCAGCGCAGTAAGGTGATTTGCGATGCTGCACTGCATGACTTTCCTGTAAATATGCCCCTCAGGGTTTTGCAATTTGGAAAAAAAATGGGTTTTATCGTTTGCCTTGAGGGGGAACTTGGAGGGTGGATGAAATACTCTTACCGGTAAATACCGCACCTAGCTGCATTGGTATTTACCTGGTACAATATTCTTTTTGGAATAAGTCAAGCTGGATGAGGTCCTGTGTCTACCTGAGGTTTGTTTGTAAGTCTCTCAATTTCTGTAAATGGTAGATCACCTTTTTTGTAGCAGGTTAATATTTTCTACACAGTGTCAGTGTTAGAAATGGAGGTCTTTAGTTGGCAGAGGTATGTATGTTTGTGCAAGTAGGGACCCTTGTTTCTAGGCAGGGTAAGGGGGATACACACTTTAGTGAACCCCTGCTCCCCCTTTGGTAGCTTGACTCAAGCAGACATGCTTATTCCAAAGGCAATGTGTAAATTATTTGTACTCAAAACACACAGTAATACAGTGATAATACCACAAATGGACACCACAGCAGTTTAGAAAAATAAAGCATCTTTATCTAAACTACATAAGACAAAAACTGCAAAAATCAAACATACAGGTAGTAAAATATGACTTTAGAACAGTTATTTCAAAAATAGAACTTGCAGCAAACAAATAGCTCCACCTGAGACTATTATGATGGTGTGACAGGCAATATTCCAAAGTAAGACCCCGACGTGAGGTCCCCGGTTAGGGAACATGCCACATAGACCCCTGAAACTGTACCTTGGAATGCAGTCTTTGGACGATGTACAGCGTGGTAGAGGTGAGGTGTCGGTGCTGAGGTCGAGTCCAGTTCCCTAGCTGAAACAGGTGAGGCGAGGTGTCGTGTCCGTGGGAAGGCGCCGTGTCGAGTCCAGGACAGGGGAAGTCGGTTCTGTTGGTGGTGAAGCGTCGGTTCAGGTGAGGCAATGCAAAGTCGAAGACTCGTGAAGTCACCCTTAGTGATTATTGGATGCGCAATGACAGGATGCAAGTACTTGCAATAACGGTGTTGGTGCGAGCGCTGGTGTCGGGGAGGCTGTTATCTGCAGGCATAGAAAGGCTGTTGGAGCTACAGTGAAGGCAGGGTGATGCGCCATGCACTTCACAAACGGTGCCCATGGCCTCAATGCAGTTTGCAGCATCACAACGGCATCGCTGAAAGCGTAGAAAATTGTTGTTCTTGCTTATTTTAGGTTTTTTCCAGCTCCCAACAACAGGAACAACCCCCAGAGGCCCAAAACTGGAATAGGCACCACTTGGTAGATCAGAACTCCCAGCAGTGAAGTTAAAGGGAGCTGGTGATGAAGTCTTTGTGTCCCTGAGACATAAGAACAGGAGGCCAGCACACACAAGCCTTTGGAGATTCTTCTTCATGCAGCTTCCTCAACACATTTCCAGTCTTTTTCCTTTCATTGGCAGAAGCAGCAACTGACAGCCAACCCCACATAGCACACAGCAAAGGGGCAGTACTCCTCCTCACAGCTCTCCAGCTCTTCTACTTGGCAAAGGCTCCTCTTGAATCCAGAAATGATCTAATTATCTGGTGTTTAAGGTCCACTACTTATACCCCATTTTGTCTTTGTTGCCTTTTGTGGCAAGAGTCTCTGAGCCCAGTCCAGACCAGTTCTGTCCTCTCTAGTGCAGCATCACAACAGGAGGTGGAAACACATTTGTGCAGAGGAGACAGGGCCTATTTAGGTGCAAGAGAAACTCCTCCCACCACTCAAAATGCAGCCATGGTCTATTCAGCTCAGCTCTGAGTCACCGAGAAAAGGCAGGACACACCTCTCCTCAACTCCTCAGTGGCTGTCTACAGTGAATGATCATCCCCAGGCCCTGTGACTGCAAAACAAGACAGTCAATACAGAAAACAGCAGATGCACAGAGAATGGTTAGATAAGAAAATGCCTACTTTCTAGAAGTGGCATGTTCACACATACAATTTAAAAACCATCTTTACTAAAAGGTTTGTCATTAAATTTTGCGTTCAGAGAATCTAAACTCAATTTCTCTATCTTGTCCCAATGGAAAGTTGTACTTGTAAGATGTTACAAAGTTACTCCCATGTTAGCCTATGGGACAGATAGTTTTTGAACAGTGAAAAACGAAATTGGCAGCAGTTTGCTATCAGGCCATGTCCCACACACCAGTAGATGACCTACCTTTCACATACACTGCACCCTGCCCATGGAGGTACCTTGGGTCTACCTGAAGGGTGTCTTACATGTAAGAAAAGGGATGGTTAGGGCCTGGCAAGTGGGTGCACTTGCCAAGGTGGACATCACAATAAAAACTGTGCGCAGACACTGCAATGGCAAGTCTGAGGTACATTTGAAAGGCCTCTTCTGTAGGTGGCAAAATCAGTGCTGCAGGCCCACTAGTAGCATTTGACTTACAAGCCATGGACACACTCAGTGCACTTTACTAGGGGCTTACCAGTAAATCAAATATACCAATCATGATAACAATTTACACAAGGAGCGCTTTCCCTTTGACACTGATCAGCAGTGGCAAAGTGCCCAAAGCATCTAAGCCAGCAAATTCGAAATCCATCACTGCATCAAAAATATATGAGGTATGGGCCAAATGTCAGGGGAAACCATGCCAAGTCTAACAGTCAGCCACACTGGCTCTTTGCTCAGGGGGTAAAATAATGTATTTAATTGTTTATTAATAGGTTTATATACCATGGGCTAGACCCAAAGTTGGCAGAGCGCTTCACAAAATAGAGATGTTATTATAGTTATAAAATGAGAACATTGGAAGCTCCAACTACCAAGCAAGTCATTCACCCATTCCCACATATGCTATTGTGAAGCATTCCATATATTCATCCCACCTTCCCTCTTTGGGCTAAATGCATGGAACACTTTGAGGAGCTGAACATGACATGTACATCAGGAACACAGTGTGATATGCAGATGAACTGAAAACATGTAGTTGTATTTCTTTCAACATCATCAAATCTCTTTTAAGTGACCTTCGGTTCACTACCTCCAGCAGCGTTCCGTGCAGGTAAGCGCGCTGGGGCAGTGGGGTGGGATGGGCGGGAGGGATATCAACAGACGACGGAATAGGAATTATTTATCTATTTAATTATCCCTATTCCGTCGTATGTCGACTCCCCCCCCACCTACCTCACTGAGCTTACCTGCACAGACCACCGCTGACTACCTCTCATTTGGTTCACCCCTTTGAGCCCTACTTGCTGATCTCACAACTTTCCCCTCTCTTCTTGTCATATTAAAAAATTTGTCAGTGACTGTTGATTGTGTTTGCTGATGGGTCACTGTCTAGACCTTCAGTGCAGCAGGCAGCTCCTGAGATGATGCCGCATTCTGCCCCTGCCATGCACAAGTGTGAAAGTCAAATTGCCTGTCTGCTCTTATCCCTATCTGCACCAGAGCTCCTGTTCTCTGACTGTGCCCTCACACTGCTGTCTTTTCCCCATCTCCCCTCACTCATTTTTTGTATTCTGTCCTCTCCTTGTTGCTCTCTCTTTGGACCTACTTGAATTAACCATGAATACGCTACCGATAACTGGTGAATCTTTCAGAAGATGAAAGAATGACTGTGAGAAGTCCCCTAAGCACACGAGCAATATCCCTCTGCTTTTCTTGCCATGTCATCCATTTGGTATACAAAATGATTGGTAGCTGTTAGAAATGGGGATCTCTTGTTGGCAGAGGTGTATACCTTTGTCCAAATAGGGACCCTTGCTTTTAGACCGGGTAAGGGGGATACACACTTTAGGTACCCCTGCTCACCCCCTTGGTAGCTTTGCACAGGCAGACAGGCTTATCCTAAAGGCAATGTGTAAAGTATTTGTACCAACACTCACAGTAACACAGTGAAAACACCAGAAATATCTTTATCTTAACTTAACAAGACCAAAACGGCAGAAAAATCCAACATACACAGTAAAAAATATGACTTTCAAAAGGTTTTAAGAACTTGTACCATAGAAATCTATGGATGCGTGACTTTTACACAAAGTACCTGTAGTTGCATCAAAATTCACAAGGCCAAACAGCCGCAGAGTGAAGAAGCATCAAAAACAAAGAGATGATTAAGTTCCTGAGACCTTGTGGAGGCGATGTGACTGTTCTGCTGCATGCAGGAGAAGTGATGCAAGGTCAGTAGGCGGAAGTGAAGCATTGATTCTTCGTGACAGTTCCAGTTTGGGGTGATGTGTCGGGAAAACGTGCCGCCCAGGTGCAATGCGTGGAAGTCCGGGATGCCTCGGGAAATGATGCTACGTCGATTTTCATCATCCGTGATCCCTCGATGCTTCGATTCTTGCAGTGGTGAGAGGCTCTGCGTCAGTTTTTACAGTGGCATGGTGATGCGTGGGAATTCTTCTTGCGCCATATAGATGCATTGGAAAAAATAGCAGCAAGAAGAGCGATGCGTCATTTTTGTAGTTCTTCAAGTTCCTTCTCTCTTTCAGCTCCCAAACATCAGCACAACCTCCAGAGGACCAATGCTGGCACAGGCAGCTCCTGGCTGGTCAGAACTCACAGCAGCAGAGTTCAGGGGAGCTGGGGGTGAAGTCTTTGAGTCCCTGAGACTTCAGAACAGGAGGCCAGCACACACAGGCCCTTGGAGATCTCCTTCAAGCAGGGGACACAGCACACAGCAAAGTCCTTCTCCAATCCTTGGCAAAAACAGCAACTGCAGGCCAACCCCACTCAGTAGACAGCAAAGGGGCAGTACTTTTGCTCAGTCTTTCCAGCTCTTCTCCTTGACAAAGGGTCCTCTTGAATTCCTGTGGTGAGTTAAAAGTCTGGGGTCTGGGCCCCTCTTTTTATACAGTAAATATCTTTGATCACTCCTGGCCCAAGGCTCTGAGATCAGTCCAAACCAGTTCTTGAGGGCACTTTGCAAGTGCACAACAACCTCCATTGTCAGTGTGAGCCCTGGCTCCAGACACACCCCAGGGAGGCAGAACCATCATTGTGGAAGGGAGGCACAGCCCTATCAAGGTGAATCACCTTTCCTAAAAGATGCATCTTTAGATTCTGAGTTCAGGCATACTAAACTTTTGTTTCCTACTTTGTTCCCAGGGGTAGTTATGTTAATAAGATGTTATAAGCAAACTCCCCATTCCATCCTATGGGAACAGATAGCCTTGCAATAGTGAACAACGAAATTGGCAGTATTTCACTATCAGGACATGCCACATACAGCAGGGCATGTCCTACCTTTCACATACACTGCACCCTGCCCACAGGGATTCCTTGGGCCTGCCTCAGGGGGGACCAACATGTAATAAAAGGGAAGGTTAGGGCCTGGCAAGTGTGTGCACTTGCCAGGTTGACATGGCTGTTTACAAACTGTGTACAGGCACTGCGTTGACAGGCCTGATTGCCTTTTCAGAGATACTCATGTGGGTGGCACAATCAGTACTGCAGGCTCACTAGTAGTCTTTGATTTACAGGCCTTGGCACACTCAGTGCACTTTACTAGGGGCTTATTCGTAAATCAAATATACCAATCATGGATAACAATTTACACAGAGAGCATATGCACTTTAGCACTGATTAGCAGTAGTAAAGTGCCCAGAGTCCTAAAGCCAACTACAACAGGCAAGAAAAAAATAATGTTTGGGGATAACCCTGCAAAAAGGGCCAGTTCCAGCAGTAGCCACCCTCAGATGTTAATGTTATTAACCCTTTCCCTGCTCATGACGAGCTCAGCTCGTCATGAGGCACAGTGGAGCTGTGCTTATGACAAGCTGAGCTCGTCATGAACAATGATAAATCCCACTTTGCAGCACAGGAGGGGAAAACCTCTAGCAGCCAAGGTGTTAAAGGTTTAATTGGTGGCAATGCATAACCTTTTAAGATCTTGACAATAGTGGGCTTGATTTACAAAGGTATACTCTGGCTTTTGGGTACGTTTATGATTGTTTGCTATTCAGAAAGGTAATTTACTAGTAGTATCTTTATGACTGGAGAGCTTTCGCACATGAAGAGGTAGGAATGTTCTATAAAGTGCAGAGTTACCTTTGGAAATCATGCCTGTTGTGTCTCACCACTACCATTTCTACCTCTGCCATTAACAGTACTGTGCTGATGGCCTGATTTAGGGTTTGTCAGCTGCTTTACTATGCCACATCCTGGCGGATACACTGTCTGACTTATTACAACTGCCATTGAATATAATTCAATTGTAATACAATGGTAGAAATATCCATCATGTTCATGATGGAGAAGCCTGCTCACCAAGCTCTAAATCTGGCCCAAAATTATAAATCTGGGCAGGGACATGAATACAGTAACGTTGTCTGAGATAAGTAGTCCCTTGGGCTTTCCATCAGAATCACTGCCACCCCAGTTGTGTTCTGGTTGGCTAGTTCAGAACTGAAACCAGGAGACATGTTTTTAAGCCCGACCTAACCATTTGCCCAAATGGTGTGCTCTTGGGCAATCATCTGTTGAACTGATTTTGCCTGCCCCCATTTTTTGTTCAAGATTGGTTTTTTTTTTAATCAATGTAAAAGCTGGTATTACATTTGTAGACTGGATATTTCCTCAGGGGACAGTGAGTAGGCAGTTCACACTCTCCTGGTCTATTCACCAAAATGTAATATGGTGGCCAAATAAGAGTCTTATGAACAAACACTAATGCATTACAATCCTAGGTCTCCAACTTTACGAAACTGTTTGATCTTTAGCAAATTATACTCTCCATGTGCCTCTGTCCCCTGATCTGAAATTATTGGTGTACCTTGAAGAAGTCCTAATTCCCGTCATAGTTTCCATTCACACATTCAAGCCCTAATTTATGGGGATTTGGCATAGGGCAGCACAGCAATCACCATGCTGCTCTGCCCTATGCCAAAGTGAAAGGGCAGGAGCCTAGCGCCAGCGCAGACACCCTTGCACCATGGTGCAAGAGTACCTGTGTTGTCTGAAGAATTAGTTTTGTGCAGGAAGGGCACCTCACTGCACAAAAACAATCCTGAGAGGCGTTTTTCTCTTTCCATTAGGAGTGGCCCATTCAGGTAAGAGCAGTGGGGTGGTGGGGCCGAGGGGGGGGGGAGATTTCGACAGACGATGACGAGGGAAAATTCATTATTTATTTAATTTTCCCTTGTGGTCGTCTGTCGATTCTCCCCCCACCCAACTGGGCCCACAGCTCTTACCTGCATGGACCACTCCTGATTTCCATGTGAGAGCACAATGCAGCCCACATGAAAGAGGAAAAAGTTAGGAGAAATGACGTTATTTCTCCTCCTTACACCAAAGCTCGGGAGGCGTAAGATTTTTGGCGCATCCTCAGGTTTACATGGTCTTGAAAATCTGGGTAAACGTATACATTGATGGGTGTTGTGTGGGAACACCCACTGCAACATCCTTGGAATACCTCTCAAGCACAGATTAAGGCAACGCAATGATTTGTGCTACCTTGCAGAACTCCAAATATATGGGGCCATTCAAAGTCATGCAAAGTGGCTTTGTGTGGCCTTATAGATATAATTTTGTAGTTGTAGCATCACAAAAAGTGGCGGTCCAGTAGTGCAAAGGGCACATAAATACGCCCCTTATCATTACTAAAATGCAATTTTCCAGTTTGTATATGAGCATCTCTAAAGATAACCTTGTCCCTGAAACTACTTTGTGCAGGACCTCTCCTGAGATGCAACTCTTCCCTCCTATGTACACACAGGAGTCTCTTTTGCAGCTTATGGATGGCTGAACTAGTGAGATGTGGAGACCCTGCCAGGCTGCTCAAGGAAGATAGCTGCGAGCAGCAAAAAGCAGCACATTTGGCATCGCACACCAGCTGAGTGTAAGTAATGGCACAGAAGATCCAAATGCAGTGGTGGCTACTACTGGACAGGGATGGTGGGCTGGGTGGAGAGGAGTGGGGGCAATGAAATAACTAAAGCACTTACGTGGGAACAGCCGCCAGCCGCTTCTTCTCTGTCCTCTTCTTCTTTCTATCACAAGTCTCAGAAGCGCAAAGGCTCCCAGACTCCCCTAGCCAATCACAACGCTGCCTTAGAGCAGCATTGTGATTGGTCTGAGTGCTGTGGGTCAGCACTCAGACAAGGAGTAGGAGGCTTGCATGCTCCCCACCCAGGCTGTACAATAGAGCCGGTGGAAAACGTGCTAAGTGCGCTTGACTGGCCGGCCTAAGGAAACCGACCAAACTGTCATGCGCACCTAAATGTGCTACCACTCCTCCCCTGCAGTGCTCCGGCCAGCCCCGCCCACATGAAATGAAGGAGCCACTGCAATAGGAAAAAAAAATGATAATAATGTTGCATTATTATCATTATATTTTCCCTTTTTAAACTGCTCAGAGAACAGTGAGGCAGCGCTCCTCCGCCTTAGCAGAGAAGCCGCCGCTGCAAATGCTGAACAAACTTGCAAAAAACTGGAGAGTTAGCCACCCTAGACCTGGAAGAGAGGACAAGCTTTGCCATAGATGCTCAGAAAAGGCTGGTGTGTGCTATGTGCTGTCAGGGGATGAGTTGCTATAAGAGACTACCATGTGGGCTGCAAACTGTGAGGTAGGCAAAGTGGCACTGTAGTGGCATAAAAGAAGTATATAATAGAAGTCGCTGGTGCTTTCACACATGAAGTAAGGTCATACCACATGCTGTTCCAACTAATTAACAGGTGCTATAATATCACAGAATAATTGCTAACGTGACAATCATAATGTGCTGACAATGTGAAGGTTTAATAAGTGTAACACACTATGCAGAATTATTAATTAATCACATTCATAACAAGGCACATGTTGTCAGGAGGTGAATGTGTGCCTCATGCTGTTACAAGGAGGAAAAGTATGATAGGTGTATTAAAAAAATACAAGCATTGGCAAAGCCAATAGCTTTCACCTCTGCAAAATCTTGGTTTTGTCAATGTTTTTTATACAAGCGGTACAACATGGCTTTAAGTTAGAAAAGTGCTATAACACGATCATTGCTGTCCGCGTCATACCTCTTGTTAAAAAAAACTTCAAGCCATGTTGTAGAGAACCTAGCGCCACTGTGCAAAATGCCTTAAAAAAGTTTGACAAAACCAACTAGATTTTAGAGAGGCGAAACCTATTGGCTTTGCTATTGTTTGTTGATGTTTTAAGTCTCTTGCTCAGTGTGGTAATCCATCGACCTCAGATTCCTGAGATTAACCATCCCATTTCAGTTGCATGCAATCTCCACTTAATGAAGCTAAATCTTAGCAACTGCATCTACAGCAGAGATAAGGGTATAATTAGCAGGTCACACCTCCTAGTCCGTGTGCTACTGGACTTGCCTTTCATCCTTCTCGGTCACTAAGGGGCATATTTACAAGCCCCTATCGCCATGGGAACATCACTTTTTGCGATGTTCCCGTGGCGAGAGGGGCTTCACCTTATTAACAAGGCAGCGTTAAGCCACTGGCTTAATGCTGCCTTATAATTAAGGTTTCAAGCAAAGGCTATGCTTTGCTTGAAAGGGGTGGGCAGTGGGTGTTGCAGTGGGCGTTCGACCGCAACGCCCAATAATTTTGATGCTGCCCCTGTTTACAAGGGCAGCGTAAATAGGAAACAGTGCCAAAATTAAGACTAGGGAAAACCTGTTCTTAACTTGGTGAAACGAGGAGAAATGCTTTATTTGAGCGTGTCATTAAGCTAAGGAGGCTAACGACATTTCGGTTGTGAATATCCCCATCCCTGACCGCGCATTTAATTTGGGATGGAGTATTCTCCAGTATTCAAACCCATATGCTGGCAAGTAAATCAGGCAAGGGATGAGTATAGAAGTGGCCATGAGCGGCAACAAGTATCTTCCCCACTATTCAAGGGGGGTTTTCCAGGATGGACAAGAGTTGGGTTTGAAATAACTGTAATGAAAACAACTGCGAATGTTAAAATGTAAATAACGTGCTGGGCGTTCACGTTCCGGTCTGTGGATAATGGATTGCAAGGAGAGGCGAGCCAGGATATTGATAACTTCAATTTGCTGGAAGAGTCATATAGACAGAGAAGGCGTGAGAGAAGGCGTTTTTGTTTCATGCAAAATCTATAAAATATATATTTTTTTATCAAAACAGGACCCACATATGAGAAATAGGAGGGTGTCACAGAGATTATTTGCAGTAATATTAGTGAGCAGCTGCTGTGTTACAATATTGAAAACGAACAGCAGTATCCCTGAATATTACATGTAAACACATTTAGAATCTGTACCAGTGTGCCTATGCACTGTCGGTAACATAGCCAAAGAGGGCATGAAAGAGCTGAAATTGGATCCGAAATTTAAAGCTGTTCCCAACAGGGGCCCCCAAAATACATTTGGCTCATGGCCCCCAAAATCCTTAAGATGTCTCTGACTGGCACAGTTTAGGCAAACAGACTGTAAGGCTTGTTTTGGGCAAAGAGACTGTCTGAAGAACTTTGGTCATGAAACCCATGAGAAACCTCACTGGCAAACATGCAAAGAGGGCAAAAAGAGCATCTGCAGGAGCCTGCTGAGTAAGGAGACAGAGGGATATAGGTGCCTTCAAGGGAATTTGTTTAAACAAAAGTTGATAATTCAAACTTGACTTGGAAGGATAATTTAATGATCCTTATAAGAAATCAATTCATCAAAATAGATTAATAATTATAAATAACCACAATTCATCAAAACACATAAAAATACATAGATAACAAACACAAACACAAAGGTGTATAGGAAAATAGAATTTATCAAGTGGTAAAACGATTAATTTCATATACAGAAATAGATGATTCAAGATTAATTAGGTCTGCAGGTACACAAACAATATGGTAATAAATGACTCAACAGAACCTAAAAACACCTATCCAAAATCTAAATGCGTAACATAAAGTAAGGATGAGGCGGAGGTCGATGTTTCGGTGTCCTAGAGAACACTTTGTGAGACCATCTTCAGGACTGGTGTCAATTATGAACTGCATAAGAACCAAGTGTAGTCTCAATTTGGATGCTGGAAAACGTTAATTTTCGAAGTAGATCACAAATCCATGTTGGAGAGAGGGTGCAGCTGCCCCGAATATCAACGATAAGCCACACCGATGTAAATTCAATTTCAGTAGTGAAGGAAGTCAATGCCGTACACATCCAATCTAGGGGTCCTTGCCAGAATCGTGTGGACCAACAGAGTGAGTGGCGTTATAAGCTTCACGGAGTGGAGAGGAGCAATTCAGAATCTTTAAGTCCGATAATGGTGTATGTAGGCCAAAAGGTACGTCGCGTTGTTGGCGTGATCGACCGAATAAGAATCTCGATCGAAGATGGTCGGGGAAGATCATATGGGCCTTCAGAGTGATTTATGTGATTCTTCGATCTCTCTCTGTGAACGGCAAAAAGAAATCCCGCTAGTAACGGGGAGGCGAAAAGTAAGGAGACAGGCATCCGGAAGCAGTACAGTCCAGGCTCCATGGAACGATGAGAACTGGAAGCCCAGCAGGAAGACCGAGGCAAGGAGGAGGCTATGACCAATAGGAAGCAAGGAAAAGAGAGTGACATGAGGGCCACGTGAGAGTCAGTCAGTGGTAAGTAAAGGTAAGTAATCGGCAAGTTCCAAACCCCTTTTTAAGATTTTTTTTCCATACAAGACATTACTCAAGCGCTGTGCAGGCGAAACCCAAAAAGGGTACAGAGTTGTCTGGTGGAACCAGATGTTCAAACAGAGTTAGCTGGGGTTAGGTTCCATTATGGCCAGAGGTGCCGACATTGCAACTGGGGAACAAGGGGGCTCATTATGATGGCGGGAGGACCGCCACCGCCGGGCCGGTGGTGGTGATCCTCCCACCATCAGAATAAGATTTACCCACCACCAAATTAGGATGGCAGTGGGAATCACAATGGTTCCGTGGCGGATGGAAAGTCCGTCCACAATGGCTCAGCAAGGCGGTCCTTTTCTGCCACCTTGCGGAACCCAGACCAAGGAAACATTGCGGAGGTGCCGTGCAGGCACCGCCGTAGTATTTATGTTTTGCCCTTCTGCCTGCCTTTTTACGACAGACATACCGCTGCAAAAAAAACAGGAGGAGCCTGGCTTTGGGGGCCCGCAATGGGGGGTGGTACCCATGGTACCCTCCTGCAGTTCCAAGCACCAAGTGGCAGGCACCGCGTTGTGCCTGCCACGTGGTGCAGGGAAATACTGTGCATGCTCTTTTTTCATTGCGGACGGTGCTGCAGCCAGCAGCACCGTCCGCAATGTTAAAAGGCCAGGATGCGCCGACAGTATGGCGGGCGCATTCTAATTGCACTGGTGGGACTGCCGCACGTCTGTTGGGCGATCCCATCGCCATTATGATGGTGGACAGACTGATGTCCGCCTGACATCATAATGAGCCCCACGGTTCGGGTCTCAGTGTCAGCTGAAACATCCTGTGATTCTGGGCAAGTCACTTACTGTACCTGCGCCTAAAGAAATGAAAAATAAATAAAAATGAATCTGACCTTTTGTAATGTAACTGGTGCACTCCAGTACCTTTGGGATTAGTTCGGTCTGTATAAAAATAAAAATAAACTTAGAGCAAAAGAATAGTCATCAAGTACCAAAGTGCTGCATCCAACCGTTAATTACACTTTATTTTGTGTAAGGCAGAGAAAGTAGGAAGAGCGAAAGGGTCAAGCAGATGTCCAACATTAAAGGCAATGGTTTACAGTGGAGTTTGAAAGTATTCTGGGGCTAGGCTTACCAGGAGGGTGGGACAGCAAGAGCAGGGGTTAAACAGCTTATAAGGGGGTGATGGGGACTGAGAACTCCTCATTGGTGGTGTGATAAGACGGTGTTTGGTGAGATAGGGTTTCCACTCCTTGCAGAAGTGGATAAGGGATGGATCCAGGGGGTGTGATCTGGGATGGCTTTCTGGATTCTTGGAGCAGAGATGGAGAATTGCGGATATTTCATTTACTCCTCACTGCATTCCCTGATGTCCTTTTTGGAGATGCTGGTTATTCAGAATTTTTCTCCAACATGATGTTGAAGGGGAGAGCATTTTTATTCTTAGTGCATGATGATAGTTACATGTTGCTGCTGAGCAAGGCTGGCTTTAAAGTTAGTGGGGCCTGGTGCGACAATGTTGTTGATGACTCCCTCCCTTCATGTCTTTCCTTATGGATCCCCTCACCACTAGCTGGTAAACATCCTTTACCACAAAGTTTTTACCACGCGGTACCTTTACCGCGCGGCCGTTACAACGCAAGTCGTTACCACGACTTGCGCTGGAGGGCGCTGTGGGATAAGGAATTTTATAAATTTATATTCCAACACCTTCCCTACTGTTACGGGGACTGGTGTTGGAATATAAAATTATAAAAATCCTAAATCCGCGCCCTCCAACGCAAGTCGTGGTAACGACTTGCATTGTAGCGGCTGCGTGGTAAAGGTATGTGTTGTTACAACCTGCGTTGTAACAACGTACATCCCACTAGCTACTCCTTAGCCCTCTTTCAAATGTATTTATTTTATAGCACTACTCCTCCCAATGTAGGGTGTCAGAGTGCTTTACATCACAAACATATTGTAGAGAGACAATTAATCATACTAATGTGTAAATCAAGGTATAGGAAATCTTATTTGAGACAATGTTGTTACAAGGTGCAGAAGTCACATGTCATCCTTGATGGTTACGAGTGCTTTTGTGTTATGAGTGCTACGTGCGGAGAAGCAAAGGTGCAGATTTACAAAATTTTCATTTAGCGTAGTAACCAAAGTTGCTGCACTGCATTGGCTGAAAAGACAAGAGCACAACAGAACAATGTCTATTAAGTTTGGTGCTGTTGCTCTCTCTTCTATTGATGGGACACATTAGTCTGCCTTGTGCCAATGCACACACCCTTGCAGATTAGTGTAAGGGTGTGTGCCTAATGTCAAGCATAGGTTTTATATATATTATACTGTAAAGGTACCCATTCAGTACACAACTCTATGTTTTTACAAAGTATAACACTTTACTACGTTGTCTGTGTGCTGTATCATGAGTGATGCCAGTTCATAGCTCACTGAGCTATATTAGAAATATTGCAGTTTATGAACTCCAATAACAAAATTCTCTCTATGGCAAAAGCAGTAACCCAATAAGCTATCCGCATCAATTACAAATATGTGATCTGCATATTACATGCTGTGCTTTGCAACAGGTGCATTAACCCTCTCTGCTGATCCGTCTTGACTCCAAACTGTGACAGGACAAAACACAGATCTTTCCAGTGCCCTAGTGCTGCATTGCTGCTGACTTTTAACAAGAAATGACAAGTAATCACTGAAGCTATTGCTCCCACAGATGTTGGAATGGAGTACATCATTGATTGGAAGTGTTTCAAGCCAAAACCTTAAATGGGATGAAATGGGATGTTGGCATATCTCGTCCCATGCCTGACGGCTATGAGAGGTTGCTACCAGCCCAGAGGCACTGTCCCCATATTTCCATTTAGTGGTATTGTTGTGCCAGATTATATGCCTGATAAGCCAAACACTAAGGGCCTGATTATGAGTTTGGCAGGAATAATTACTCAATCACAAATGTGACAGATAACCCGTCTTCCAAATTACAGCTGCATTATGTCCTATGTAACTTGCAGTAAGGAGGACGGGATAGCCATCATGTGTGTGATGGAGTATCCCATCTGCCAAATTCGTAATTATGCCCTTTATCTGTGAACCTGTTTTTCGTTCTGGTCTTGGCCAAGACCTTTTTATTTTATGAAAATGCATATATGAAAAACATCTCAGGGCGTTCAGCTAGACCCCCTCATCCATTGGTCTGCTGTTATGTCATTCACATTTGGCCCACTGGGCAATTAGTCAGCCAACTTCAGCCATTGGCTAGCTTCTTGTGAGTGACAACATCCTGCTCTTTCACCGTGAGCATATTGACACACAAAAAGTAGTTCCCTGAATGCTACAAGCTACTATGAAAAATTGTGATTATTGAGACCAAAGAAATATCTGTGCCTTAAAGATGTTTCATGTCTCGGGCTCTAGACACCGCATGTGTGTCTTGAAGAGACATTTTGTTATATACTTGGTGGGCTTTAGCCCGCCCATAGGCTTCCTACATACTGGCTTCATTATCGCTCCCATATTCCTTCCCTCCATTTGTGCATATCATGCATGCGTCATGCTTCTTCCTGTGTTTAGACCTCCCCGAAAGCACAGGACAATTACTACTATCCCTCCCCAGCTCCCATTTTAGCAAATGTTTTCAGAACTACTTTTTCTTCGAGTTGGAGAACTTTACATGAGCGTTCGCTCTGAGCTCCATTGTGGTATATTGTTCCCTAACCCAGGGTGACACCATCTCGACTGCGCAGCATGGGGCACATTTCCCTAGATCAGCACTGCGCCTGCTTCTTGACTGCCACACTTTATCTTTCAGCATGGAGGCCGCTTCCGGACAAATGTATATTGTAGCCTGCTCACTGCTGTATGGGATTATAAGCATTGTACAGCAAGAGTAAACATAGCTCCCACATTAGGAGTACTTACCACATGAGCACGTTGTGACAAACACTGCAACTACTTGAGGCCACTGCCTGGTCCATACCACTTCTGGCTCCACTCCTGGCTCACACCCTTTCAGCCCCTTCCAAAGATGGTATCACACTCACTTTTGCCACCTCGGGTAATTGGCATGAAAGATGCTTTTGGCCAAACCCTACTGATCACTGGCCAGCTCACCCAGAGTCCCTGCAACCTCTTGGGAGATTATTGTTGGTGAACACAGTACAGGTAAAGGTGTTCAGCTACCTCAGCACAGGCTCAGGTAGTGCCATCTTGCCAAGCGGAGGGGTTCCCCAAACAACACACTATGTGACGTATTAAACAGAAAGACAATCACAGCCAGGTAAAGGTTCGGGCTTATGTAAAATTGGGCTTTAGGATTCTTTTTCAAAACTTGTACAATTGTATTGAGACATCCAATATTGCGCATGTGTGAACGATGTGGAGCACATAACAGATGTTTTAACCATGGATAAATTACATTGACATTGCCAAAGGCAATAGCTCTCGGACTGCCGAGACCTATTGCTATTGCCAATGCTTCTTTTATATTGGATTGTTTGCGGCAGCTACCCCAGTACTAAAGTTGAACAAAAACAATGATGAAACAAAACCAGCATTGGAAAAGCCAAAAGGCTGACAGTTAATGCTCGACCCATTGACTTTGCCAATGCTTGTTGCTACAATGAGGCAATGTAGGGTTGTTTTGCTGTATAATTATGTGCAAATACAGCTTAAAAGACATTAATTCCATCAATCAGCATCCTCATCGGTCTTGGGAAGTACAGCTGCCCCGCCACACGGACAACACAGTGCCTTTGTATAATTTAATGTGTACACTAATTTGTATAATAATATAGTGTCTGACAAAAGTGCCTTAGTAAATGTGTTCAAACATTTAGAAACATACCATGCTGCTAACTGGACTCCTACTTGACTTTCCAGAAAAGATCATCATCATCAGTGAGCAATAAAATAGCTCCACCTTTACTCTTTTAAACTCCACACGTTATTGTTCTTTCTGTACTCTGAGGTCCTGAACTCCACTGAGGCTCCAGAACTACGAATTCAGGGGCATATTACCAAGCAATAGCGATAATTATCGCTATTGCTTGGTTAGAGACAAAAATTTACCGCTGAGCTGCGGCAATTTTTATCGCAGATAAACCTTGGTATTACCAAGGTTTATCGCAAATGCGATAAAAATCGGCCGCAATGCATGAATATCGCTGAAAAGTCCGCGATATTCATGCATTACCGAGCTAATGCTCTTAGCCATGTTATCCACCTCCCATTGGATAACATGGCTAAGAACTGCTCAGGGCAGGTGTTAGCTTTTGATCTCCAAAAGTTGGTAATAGGTGATAGCGATGTTAGCGACTGTATTCAGTCGCTAACATCTTGGCACGCCCACTTTGCATGTCATTAGTGATAAATATCACTGACATGCAAAGTGGGGCCCAAGATGGTCGCTATCTCCTACTAGCTGTCGCTAACTGGTGTTAGCGACAGATAGGTAATAGGGAGATAATTTTATCTCCGCTTTCTTGGCTTTTAAAGCCAAAAAAGCGGAGATAAAACCCCTTGATAATATGCCCCTCAGTTGCTTGATGTCCTGTGTGACAGATACGCATACCAGAATTCTTGGGGTCTGATGTACATAGACCTCCGTTTGCGATTTCCTAATAGCATTAATATGCATGAAGCAGGTCGCAAATTGTGACTCATTCGGAATGGCTAGCACTCAAAGGAAAACACGATTCATTATGAAAAGAATAATTAAAAGTTTTGTTTAAATTTTTTTGTAAAAGGCTGTGGTCTGTAGGACTACTGGCTGCTCTTAAAAAATACTGGTGCCCACATTCACAAAGTGGAAGGGGTCCCTTAGGGACTCCTTCCTGTTTGAGAATGGGTTACCACCAACTTAAAGTTGGTGGTAACTGTGAATGTTTTACGATCGCATTCCTGTCACAAAATATTCATACATACCAGTGCTATTCTGTATCAGGAATGGACGCCCTAAACACGCCCCTTGCTGATACCGAATCGCAAAATCAAAATGAGATTTTAATAACACAATCTCGATGCACCTATACCTCATAACACTCATGTACACTTCACGGCTCTACACCCCCACTTCACATGACAGGTATGGAATAAAAGATCTCTGATAAAGATCTCCTTTACAGGTGCCCGTTGGCAATTGCAGTACCGGCCCGATGAGGAGGAAGCCCAATGATGATGCATGACACACAACTGGGTGGCTGAGGGCTCAAGTTCCTGAAGGAGTGGACTCTTTCCTTTAGATATCTCACCTATCACACATATATTCTCTCTCCTACTTCTTTAAAGGAACTGCATACCCTTTTGACATAATAAAGTTTCAGGGGCAGCCACAGGATCTCATCACAGAAATAGGTGGATTTCTTTAACTATGCTAGCAAGACACTGAGGGCTGGGTGAGGGGCTGCAAGGTTGATGATTAGTCAGTGCTGTACAACTTAAATTTGAAGGAGCACACTCTTGATACTTGTTTTCCAGAGCTGCACTAACATCTGGTTGATCGCAAGCTGACTGAACCCAGGAAGCTTGCTGAGGACGCATCAGAGTGTTTAAAAAGTACCTGGGAGTGACCCCAGAAGGGTCGTTCAGGTTCACCCCAGGAGAGTAGGAGAGAGGGGAGACATACTCATAGGGTGAGTTGGAGATCCTTGAGGGTGGGGAGTAATCACTGTGAGTGGGATACTGGTCACTACTTTGAGGGATGCCAGACCTAGCCAGACCATGGTTGTGGAAAGGCTAGTCTCCACAGAGCAGTATATTGGCCAGGTGCGTAGGATGACTCCGACCCAGGGGCCGTACGTTTTCTGTCCTATTGCCCTGGTGTATCTAGAGTGAGGTGGGCTGGGGAGGTGACCCAGAGGATGGTCATAGTTAATCCCCAGATGCCCACTGACTGTATTCTGGGTAATTAATTGCCCCAGTGTCAGGAGAACTAGAATGAGTGGCCGCCATAGGCACCCTGCCAATTTTAGGTTTCTGGGTGTACCACTCCCAAATGGAGGGTACAGAAGCCCATGTGGAAGGGTACGGGGAGGAAGGACTCACCCCTGACTTCTGTTCCGCACAAGGGTACAGGCACTGATTGAAGGGCCAGTTCTAGGATACCACCCCTGAACTGGTGGGAGGTGGAGTGGAAAAAGGGTGCAAGGCACATATGGCTACTGCCTTCCACTCTGAGAAACCACAGAGGATGGTGGCCACTGGATTGCCTGGGGCCTGGCTCTTGGCACTGACAGCTGCCAGTGGCTTCTAGTGGTTGCTGTCCTGGTGGACAGAGTTTTTCTTGGGTTGGGAACAGATGTCACACCCAAAGGTTGGAATGGGCCACATCACTTTGTTGGCAATGGTGGTTCTGTCTACCTACAAGGATATATCTGTGAGCAAATTAGGGTTAGGTGGAGCTCAAATGGGGACACCAGGTAAGGAATAGGAGTCCCCATGTGTTTGCCAAGGAGCCCCAGAGAGTAAAGACAAAGGGGTCAACTGGGTTCAGAGAGGCAAAGAACTGGCAAGTGCCCCGGCAGTAGTGGGTCAATCTCCATGTTCTACCGCCCTAAGCAAGGAAGTCCATCAAGGTATTGATTAATCTACCCTGGCTTTATGCTGGAAGAGTGCCGTGTTGGAAATTGGCCCTCACTGAAAGGTCACCCGAAACCTTTTTGCCTTACTCACCCTATTTTTCTGACCTTCATTTGTTGGTCACAGGACTCTGAGCACCTTACCACTGCTGACCAAGGCTAAGGGGAATGTGCTCTCTCTTCTAAACATGGTAACATATCCTTATACCCAACTGGGATATTTAATGTATCTGTAAGTCCCTATCAGAGTGCACCACCTGTGCCCAGGGCCTGTAAATTAAATGCTAATTGTGGGTCTGCAGAACTGATTGTGCCAGCCACACAAGTAGCCCTTTAAACATGTCTCTGGCTTGCCACGGCAGAGCCTGAGTGTGCAGTTGTACTGCCGTCTCGACTTGGCATTTAAAACCCTTTCAAACGAGAGATACAGTGCACACCAATTTCTTCTTCCTTTTGATACTGATCAAATTTATATGTTTTGAGTCGCTTGCGTGCAGCCTGGGCAAACGTGATCCACCCTGGTTTCACGTGTTCGTAAATTCAACTGCAGGGGGAGCGTGATTGCACTCCTTTCCAAGCGCACAGCATTTTCCGACATTTTCACGAGAAAAAGTTGTTCATTAATCATTTTTTAAGTCACTCAAACTGCTCAAAAATATTTGTATTCACTTGTTTATTGTTCTTTAACATGACACACGTAGGATGAAATGTTTTCATTGCTGCTTCTCATGTGCCAGATATGCCCATCCAGGCCTTTTTCAGGACACGCTTGAATCCATTAAAACATCCTCAGCCTTTGCAAGATCTAATACCCAATGCATTTCAAGCCATTTGTGGCCCTTCGTCAGGGGTTTGCTACAAATAAAAGAACGGTGCCATTAGGTTGTGTTAATTAAAACATCCCCATATCTTAACAAAATTGCAATTCATGTTTGAGAAACGTTCAAGGTTACGCAGGTGACCCTGCCCAGCATTTTCCCTCTGAAAATGTAATTAAGTACTCCCGACACTGCACACTAAACAAGACTCTCCTCCCCTCCTTCTCCCCTCCTCAATTAACTTTCCGATAACCAATGTAGAAAACACATTTAGCCCCTTCTTACATCTGTTACCGCTAGGTTCTTAATACACAGTGCTATGTTGAAAAACCACTGAAACTAGCTTTCGTACCTTCGTGGCTGCTTCTTAATTCCTCAATATTCCATCTGGTACTGCTCAACGGAAAACGCGATTTACGTGTTGCTAGTTCACCACCTCTTTTAATTAGCACATCAACACTCCACCCCTTCTACCTGACCAATCCTAGCGGCCCAACACTTTCAAGAGCTATCCTTTCTGCCTACGTTCCCCATTATGCACTAAATAGAAGCTTCATCTCCAAGTGAGCTTGCTGTTTAGTGATTACCTGCAATTATTACTTCCCTCTCCTAATTAGAAAACTAATTTTGAACTTCTACATCTGAGTACCCCGCCCTCCCTTCTGATGTTAAATAAAACGCTGATGCTACCCTTGTATATTAAAATGTTCTACGCTCGAATTACAATGTTTACAAAAACATCATTTTTACAAAGACATTAGCACATTGGAAGGATTATGGTTAAGTAAAATAGAGTTTGAATATCTAAACAAGAAGGATTATAACATCCCAGCGTTTTATACGCTACCTAAAATCCCTAAAAATAGTCAAAATCCCCTGGAAGACTGATTGTTGCTGGCTGCCAGTCGGTGTTACAACCGCTGGCGGAGAATGTTGACCACTTTCCTAAACCATTTGTTTCCAAAACCCGATCCTTCACACAAGACAGTGGAGACGTCATAACAAAACTAGAATTAGAACTATATGATCCATTGCACAACATTCTGGTTACTATGGACATAGAGAGCTTATATACAAGCATCCCTCAGGGTGCGGCTTTCAAAGTGATTGGTGATGTTTTGGAAGATCGTATACGCCCACACCAGGTTCCCACTAAGTTTATTTTGGACTGTGCAAGGATTGCGTTGGAAGAAAACTAATTTCTATTCAATAAGAGTTCTATGGTCAGGTGAAAGGCGTGGCCATGGGCGCTATTTTTGTGCCAGATATTGCAAATTTGTTCGTTGCCGCTTTGGAGGTCAGAGTGATTTACAATAACAATCCCTTCAGCTTCCACCTAAATAAATACTTAAGATACATCGATGATGTATGTATCATGTGGGAGGGGGTGCAGGAAGAACTAATACATTTCCATCAATGGTTGAACCAACAAGATCAGAATTTGCAATTCACATTGGAAAGCGATCAATACTCTATGAGCTTTCTGGACTTGACAATCATGAATGACGAGAGTGTCCTGTCTATGGGTTTATATACTAAGCCCACCGCCAGGAACACTTTGTTAAAATACAACAGCCATCACCTACGTAACTTATGTGGTAATCTCCCTTTTGGGCAGTTCTTTCGTGTCAGGCGTAACTGAAGGGAGGATTATTTTAGGGAAGCCAAAATCCTACAGTCCAAATTAGTTATGAGAACATATCCATACAGACTTGTGAAACACGCCATGAACCAGGCTTGGTATTACGATCAGCAGGCACTGTTACACACATTTAGACAGCAACAAGAGACAGAGAACAAAGCACAACCTATAACTTGTGTAATGACTTTTGGGACCGAGTCAAATCATATAAAGAAAATAATCAGACAGAACTGGCACCTCATTAGAAAGGTTGAACCGCAGTTGGAAGAACCCTGCTTCACCTTCAAGAGCGATTCAGAAAAGGGGATGGTGATGAACAGAGTGTCTGAATTAAGCAGACCACTCCTACCCAGTCCAAAGATCAGGGCTTGATCCATCACCGTTATTTAGCTCACTGCACCATCCCAGCTCAGAACCTGGCTATATGCAAATTAGTCTGTCCCTGGCCCAGTGCATCATGGGAACAGGGCAGACCAAACTACCAAGCCAATTCTTCACCAGAAAGGAGACAAGCCTCCGGGGACCGGTTTCTGGCATTTCAGCCGTCGTCGGCCCGGCTTGCTTGAATCCTGATGGTGCAATGAGCAAGGGACTCATGTCTGAGTATACCCTGCCACACCTATAGTGGCCAAAAACGATTCAGAAAAGGGGGTGGTGATGAACAGAGTGTCTGAATTAAGCAGACCACTCTTACCCAGTCCAAAGATCAGGGCTTGATCCATCCCCGTTATTTAGCTCACTGCACCATCCCAGCTCAGAACCTGGCTATATGCAAATTAGTCTGTCCCTGGCCCAGTGCATCATGGGAACAGGGCAGACCCAACTATCAAGCCAATTCTTCACCAGAAAGGAGACAAGCTTCCGGGGCCGGTTTCTGGCATTTCAGCCGTCGTCGGCCCGGCTTGCTTGAATCCTGATGGTGCAGTGAGCAAGGGACTCATGTCTGAGTATACCCTGCCACACCTATAGTGGCCAAAAACGATTCAGAAAATGGGGTGGTGATGAACTGCTTGTTTCCTTCCCAGTATAAGAATTGGCTTGGTAGTTTGGTCTGCCCTGTTCCCATGATGCACTGGGCTAGGGACAGACTAATTTGCATGTAGCCAGGTTCTGAGCTGGGATGGTGCAGTGAGCTAAAAAACGGTGATGGATCAAGCCCTGATCTTTGGACTGGGTAGGAGTGTTCTGCTTAATTCAGATACTCTGTCCATCACCACCCCCTTTTCTGAATCACCTTCAAGAGGGCAAGGAACCTACGTGACCATTTAGTGAGGGCCTATAATGAACCACCATCAGCTACAATATAAAATATGTGGGGCTTGTTACCAGTGACAGGACACTACCTCTCTGGTAGTTGTGCAGCTTGTGCAACTACAACTACCATGAAAAGTTGTAATGTGAATGGTAGAGAGCTGATACTGCGTCAACATTCAAATTGTCTAACTAAAAACGTTATATACTGTATACAGTGCCCGTGTTTTTTAACATACATTGGCAAAACTACACAAGAAATCAAAAAACTTATTTTACAACACCAGTCACGTATACGTTGTAATGTTACTACAGCTCCGCTTGTTGAACACTATCAACAAAAATCACATATGCCATTAGAAATGAAATGGTTTGTACTTGAAGTTGTAAAAAATACGAAGAGGCGACAGAATGTCGATCGGCTGCTCACAAAGAAAGAAAACAAATGAATCTGGTCATGTAACACAGTTAGAAAAAGGACTGAATTATTTGATTCAGTGGCACGTCTTGGCGACATTGTAATGGATTCTTGAAGGATCACTACTTATACATTGTGTGGTTTAAAATACCCTCAGAGCATTCTTGCCGCATGTCAATAGCGGTTAGCTGTATAGATAGGTTGTCCAGACTTGAACTTGGTCCACTAACCCCCTTTTTTAGTTATGCATACACTCCACTGGTGAGTAGTATACCATAGTGAGAGTGTAGAGGTATAAGTGTTACTTGGATTGTAGAGAGTGAGAGCTGAGAAGTCTTAGTACATGCTCCTTTGTACGAGCTACATTGCCTGGTGATTCTTGTATTTGATCTATGACAATGCTGACTATTAAAGTTTTTGATTCTGGACTTTTAGATGCATATTTAATTTTATGTCAATATACTATACTCTTGTATAGAGTTGGCAAATGATGTCCCCCTTTTCTATTAATTACACCAGATTTCCCAGCATAGGTATGTTAGTATGAGTTCCATTTGGGCCACTCTTAGATGGCGGCTATAGTAGAATGCATAATGAAGTTATCACGCATTCGGCCCCCCTGTTGTCTTTAATCGTTGCCTGCTCTACGCAGTACTCATTCGCCTGAGTCAGCAAAAAGTTTGTGTGAAGTTCTTGTGCAGATTAGGTTGTACATGGCTTATTCCTCAGCCATCATCCGTTTATTCATCTTTTGCACGAGCTACATTGCCTGCTTATTCGTGCATCTGATCCCGGACAGTGTTGGTTTATAAAGTTTTGAATTTCGATTGATGCGTATTTTGGATTCTTTTATATCTAACTACTCTTGTATAGAGTCAGCAACTTAGTGGCATTTTTTGTCCTAATTTCATCAAGATTTTCCAGTAGAGATATAGGATTAAAAGTCTCATTTGGGCCACTCTAAGATGGCTGCTGCAGTAGAATGCGTTTTGACGTTATCACGCATCCGGCGTTTGTTCTGTCTTTAATCGCTGCCTGCTCCACGCCGTACTCGTTTGTTTGAGTCCGGCATTTACGGACCAAGTTAAGCTGGTTCCTGTGGAAAGTAAGTGTGTCCTTTATGCGGCGAGTAGCTCATTTGATATTTATAATGAATTACTGCGTTAGATGTTTTTAGATCGTGTATTTATTACACAAGTCCATGTTTCACTACAGGCGAGTAAAAGCTGTAGCAGTAATTACGTTATTCTAACACTTTTGTGGTGTTTGTTTGGGGACCGTGAGCTATGGTTAGCCAGCTGAAACTGTAGTGTAATGTGGTGATAGCTTACGCATGATTATCTGTGTGCTGGAAATGGACTGCTGGTCAAGTGATTCGGTTGATTTTGTAAGACGCTCATTGCAAGATTTTATGTTTTATTTCAGGCAAGTATATGCTGGTTATTGCCAAGAATTACATGAGTAATCTTTGTTACCCAGACATTTTGTGATGTTATAATGGGGGCCATTGGTTGTTCAGTTTAAACGAGGAGCTAATACTATGCCTTTGGTTTACTAAACATGTAGGTGGTGAGATGTCAAATTGAGTTACAAGACATGCGAGTACAGTCATTGACCATTTGGGTCTTTTGTAGGGTGAACTTTTATCTAGTCTCAAAATAATTACATATGGACTTGTATGTATGTTTCTTTACTAGACTTTTTTTTTAAACTAACTAGAGGACAAGTTTTCCATGTTACCTTTTCTAGAAGAATTCTAAAAAGTGAGTAGATTTTTTAGAATTTTTGTACTTGATTAGTGTGCATTATCTTTGTTTATGGGTCACATTGGTTTTTGTTTATGTGCCACATTGAGGCTGAACATTTTTCTATGTGTTTTTAATGCATGGTGGTTGGGTTGACACCTAGGGTGTACATCACCAGTGCTGTTGTCTTTGTGTGTGAAGCAGACAATACCTCTTATAGATGCAGGGATGACACATATGTATATTTTTCCATTGTAATAGATATAAATGTGCAACTTTTCTGTCCTGAAGATTGTCCCGAGGATCTTTTAGACCAACAGGGGACCGAAACATCGACGCCCAACATCGTTTTGCTTATGTGTTGATTTTGCTGATTACAAATTTGATAAAATACTGTGTTTAATTTTCATGAATATGGTGTTTGGATTATCCATATGTCTAAGCAAATGGTGTTTTTACACTACTGTTAACTAACTGAAGAACATCAGTAGTATGTCCGTTACCTGGAATTAAGTGATACAAAGAAATAAGTCCAGTTGAATAAATTATACCTGTTTGATAGACTCTGGAATATATGCATATTTTTCCCTGCACTATTTGATTAATGATCATGAATGTGACATTGGTATAAAGTGTAAATTGTTTGAAATGTTTCCTCTAGGGACAATGAGATTTTGTTTTTGATCATACCCAGTCACAGGGGGATTATTGGGTGGCTCTATTACACTTAGCCTTTTAGAAAGTGGGCATTTCTCTGCTCTGTGTGTCTTGCTGACTGTCTCTAATACAGATCTGTGGTGGGTGACAGCTGTCATATGTGCATGGTCACTATTTGCATTCCCTCTAGACAGCCTCAAACACAGGAAGGGTGGGGGAGACAGAGAACTAATCTGCATTCATCTGCATTCTTATAGCTCTTCCTGGGCAGAAAGAGGGAGAGGGAGCTGACACACCCGAATAGGCAGTGTTTGGTTTCCCACGCAAAGGACTGATTAACCCCTACTGATAGTCTGATAGTCTCGGGCTAGGGCTAGGATGAAAGAGTGCCCTCTGGACTTCAAGGGCCTGCTTTGAAGTCACCCCCACTTCAAAGACAGAACTGCGTAGAAGTATTTGGGCTCTGACCCTATCAAGACAGTACACTACTGAACCTGTGAACAACTCTGCCATGAGTAAAGACTACTGTGCTACAAGAATTGCCACTCTGCCTGTCTGCTTCCCTGGAAGAACTGCTTGTCTGCAATGCTTTGCTGTCCTGCTGCCTGCTGATCTATGCCCTAATGAGGACAAAGACTGGACTAATCTCACTTGAACCCAGAGTGACTCCAAGGGCTTGTTGGCTAGCCCTCTGTTCTGAAGTCTTGGGTCCATTAAAGACTTTCTCCAATCCTGTAATAGCACCTGAACTCTACCATCTATGATTCCTATCCTGCCAAGTCGTGACGATCCAGTCCTGGACCCTTAAAAAGGGTTTTTTATTGTCCAGAAGCATCAAAAATCGCCACAGTGACGACTTTGTGCTCATCAGAATGGATTTGTTGCCCTTCGACTCCGATGCAGGAGCCGATCAACAACATTTCTTCAACAGGCTGTGCAACTCGATAACAACAGACAGTGTGGCTCAACTACAGTGCAGTGCTTTCATAAAGGGGTTAGTTGACGAAGTCTTCATCGCATGCTTGGATCAGAACCGATGCATCAAGCCTTCGATATCGATGCTTGCTTCATCCAAGGTACTTTTTCAGCGGGACCTGCGTGAGTACTGTAGTTGGCCTGCCCTCCATCACAGACTGCTCATACTTTGGATTCACTCCAGTCCAGTGCGACTACAAGTCACTCCTAAGCTCTATTTGGTTCCAAGCATGACTTTTTGATTTATTCTTTAAAAATTCATAACTCGTGTTCTACTTCTTGCATTTTTGTCATTTTGGTCTTGTTTTTACTCATAAATATAATCTATGTGTCTAACCCTGTGTGAAAATTTTTTCCGGTGTTTTCATTGTGCTACTCTGTGTGTGTTTGTGTGTGTGTGTATGTGTGTGTGTGTGTTGCCCAGCTGCTTTACAAATTGCCTCTTTAGATAAGCCTGACTGCTCTGTGCCAAGCTACCAGAGGGTGAGCACATGTTATCTTTTAGTGTGTATCTAGCTTACACACACTAGAGTGGCTGTTTCTGCTTGTACAGGATGCATACTCTCACAGCCAGAATCCCCAGTTCTAACAAATGCTAATCACGTTCAGTGCATCTGGAAGTTCCTTAAGTGCATATTTTTATCTGAATGTTTCATGGAATTAAACAGTGTTATAGACAGATCCTAGAATGGAATTAAAAAATGTCATCTATAAACCTTTTAGTGAACTTTCTGGTTTGGCGAATTGAGAAATAAATGGGTGCACAAATGCTCACCATTGATACATTTGAGGAGTACTGACTGTAGTAGCACTCCCACTGCGAGCCGCCACTGATATCAATGCTAAATCTAAACTAATATAATAAATAGAGAGCCCACACCTTTGAGGCGGGTAATCTCAGGAACCACAGCACCAATCACAACACCTAATACAGCGTTGGAAATGGCAGTTGCAGCAGAAGGACATAGGCTATGCAGACGCCCACCATATACATTTAAAAGGTAAAAGAACCGTGCCAGCAAAGTAGTCCGTTGTGGGCGTGTCTGCGTTATGCTGTGGGCATGTGCTGGGGGCATGAAAAACGCTGGGGGTGTGTGATAAGTTCCGCCCTTCATGCCATGTCTCATATCGTGTGCTGTGGGCGTGTTCGGGGTGCGGGATTACGAAAAAACATTCCAGCTCCAGGTGTCCACCCTGGTCCATTTAATTACCCCTGCACCCCATAATCATAACCCACCCTTACTCCTTAAAATACCCCAACACCCTTAAACACTAACCCATCTTAACCCTATAAATATACCCTGTACCCCAAAATCCTAACCTATCCCTAAACACTAAAAAATACCACTGTACCCCAAAGCCCAAACCTAGCCCTGAACCTTATAAATACCCCTGTACCCCCAAACCCAAACCTACCCCTGAACCCTAAAATACCCCTGTACCCCAAAACCCAAACCTAGCCCTGAACCCTTAAAATACCCCTGTACCCCAAAACCCAAACCTACCCCTGAACCCTAAAAATACCCCTGTACCCCAAAACCCAAACCTAGCCCTGAACGATAAAAATAACCCTGTACACCAAAACCCAAACCTACCCCTGAACCCTAAAATACCCCTGTACCCCAAAACCCAAACCTAGCCCTGAACCCTAAAATACCCCTTTACCCCAAAACCCAAACCTACCCCATAACCCTTAAAATACCCCTGTACCCCAAAACCCAAACGTACCCCTGAACCCTAAAAATACCCCTGTACCCCAAATCCCAAACCTAGCCCTGAACCATAAAAATAACCCTGTACACCAAAACTCAAACCTACCCCTGAACCCTAAAATACCCCTGTACCTCAAAACCAAAACCTAGCCCTGAACCCTAAATATACCCCTGCACCCCAAAACCCAAATCTACCCCTGAACCCATAAAATACCACTGTACCCCAAAACCCAAACCTACCCCTGAACACTAAAAATACCCCTATACCCCAAAACCCAAACCTAGCCCTTAACCCTAAAAATACGCCTGTACCCCAAAACCAATACCTATCCCTAAACCCTAAAACTACCCTTGTATCCCCAAAACCCAAAACTATATCTGAACCCTTAAAATACCCAAACACCCCAAAACATATACCTCAGCACCCCAAAACATATACCCCTATACCCATACTTACCTTATCCAAACATTAAGAAAAACATGCTTTTACCATTCATGCATTTACAACGCATTTCGTTGTAAATGTATGCATGGTAAAACCATATAAAATGTAATGCCATGCGTTATAATGGCATTGCGGAGTCATGGTACTTTCGTAATGAAAGTATGCGGAGTGATGGTATGCGGAAAGAAAGTTGCGGAATAATGGGTGGTTACCCTCCCCCGGTAAGTACATTGGTGGCACGGCGGCTCACATCTCCAGCAACATACTCATATTTTTTCACCACCGATTTGAAAAATGCACAGGTCTCTCTCATTGATGGCCTGCACCGACATACACTTTTAGACACACCTCCCGCCGCAAGTTCTAGAATTGTGAACTTTAGAGCTGGGGAGCTACGTTCAAATCTCGGCATCAGCTCAACATCCTCTGAATCCAGGCAAATCGATTTGTCTCCCCGTGCCTACCACAAATTAATGTGTTCTTCTGTAATGTTAATTGTGCTCATGCCATGTTGTCGAGTTTGCGCTATATAATATTGCAAGGAAAAATAAAGTAGGGAAACTCAAGTTCACACACTACTGAAAGCGCACTCTTAAGTGCATCAGCAGTGCACTGTGAATCGGAGCGTTTCACAGGCCTGTCACAGATAAGAAATGCTATCAAAATGAAATCCTACAAAACAATATACTACTGGCTGGCAGCAATTCATACCCGGACAACGTTGGGACGGGCTGCTAGTACAATATATTTCAACATAATTTATGTTGCCATTATCATTGAGTTTCAACAAGGAGAGGTGACAGAATGTGATCCTTCAACTCATGTCTTTCCAGTAATTGTTCCTAAAAATCATGCCCTTCCTTTTTAAGACTCACAAAACTGTCAAACCTAGTAAATTGTAGCAGATATTCAGGATCATCTCACAATTCCTGTCATCCGAATAATTACATTGCCTGGGCTTCCCAAATGGGCCCACTTCTACTTAGCATCCCTAACATCTGACCTGCCCCATTTCAGCGAAATGACCTTTGGGGCAACCTTTACTGTATCACAAAAACTGCCTGTTGGTCCTGCTCAAAATTTTTCCAGCCTTTAACACAAATGACCATCAACCCTGAATTCACTCTTTCAAACCCATAATTGCCTTCAATTACATCACCTTGCAGTGTTTGAAGTTATAACTGGTCCAGATGACTTCCCTCAAAGCTACAGTCACTTTGAATAGAGCCTCAACCTCTACAGGAGTCCTGCTAGCCAACAAGGAAATCAGAATTTACCAGTACCGAGAGGACATGCTTGCTACAATTCCATTATGGATACAGAAATCCTAATTCAAACTGAACCCTACCAATCACATCAAACAGAGTTTATGGTAATTACCAGTAACTACAAACAACTACAAAAGGCCAGTTCCTTGTGATTACATTTGGCAGCTTCCCTCCTCATCTTATCAACAGCACTTACATTGTGGGCTTTCTGAGTAACACCAACCTTAATGTCAACCAAACACCAATGATAGGATATAAGCCACCTACTATCAATTGACTTGCTCCTTTGAGTGAAATACTTACATCCAGGCCTCACAGCCATATCTAGTCTCTGCCCTTTCACATCTGAATAGTGGAAACATTCTACTACCAGCATCCTTGAGAAGCACAATACACTACTGTACAGAAAATGTATGTCTTTGTCCCGCAGTCTTTTTCCCAGCAAGGATTCCCAACGCGGTCGTTACAACGACCGCGTTGTGATTCCGTATAACATTACTCGCAAGTCGGAACAACGACTTGTGGAGGGGGGCGCTGGATGTTGGAATAGTATAATTTACTATTCCAACTCCAGTCTAAGCGGACACTAGGGAAGGTGTTGGATTTTAAATCCAACCCCCCCCCCTCCGCAAGTCGTTGTTCCGACTTGCAGAGTAATGGTATGCGGAATCACAACGTGGTCGTTGTAACGACCATGTTGTGATTCCATGCAGGAAAAAAGTTTCGTCATAAACGTTGTTTACCCTGTACAGCATCCTCAATGTAGCAGCATGTATTAACATTGTTATATGTATACAAAACACACTGACCCTCGAAGTCATCCACTGTCTCTCACAATCCAGACCTGATCTACCCTCTTCAAGTCAATGAACTCTAACATCCCACAGCACCTGGTCATCAACATGGAGACTTGCAGTGGAACACTCACAACATACAGCAGCATTATTTGTTTGAGACATAAGATGTGGACCTAAGGATTCGTGTGCTTTAGTCCTAGGATCCTGAGCACCATTCTAATTCAGAAGCAGGAGGTTTCTTCCTTTCCCCACCTGCAGAAGGAGATGTCATGCCTTCTCTTCAAGCAACACCTATTCACAGAGTAGCCACCAGGATGCTGAATGATCCTTAAAAAGATTCTTACTCCACCACTCCCCAAGAAATCACTTCCATGCCCATTTGCTGCCCCAGCCCTCCCATTAAACTGAACCCATCACTATTCCTGCACTCCTCCTCTCTCTCTACCCTCCACTTGAGTCTGTAGACCCCCCGTCCTCCACCTTCTTACTCACTTCTGAACTACTCACTGTGAAACCACAATTCTTCATTGCGTTCTATTTTTTTGGTAGCTGAGCTTGCACTATTCAAGTCATACATAGATACACATGCCCCAAACAATTCATTTGAACTCAAACAATTGTTACAGAACGCATAATCCTCCAAGGCTGATACTGTTTATCTCCCGGTGTTCTGTGTAGTGCCGGGGGCTGTCTGCACTGTCCTCTCAATCAATCACTCATTCAACCATTTGTATAACGCGCTACTCAACTTTGAGGGTCTCAAGGTGCTGAGGGGGAGGGAGGGTGGCAGCTACTGCTCGAACAGCCAGGTGTTGAGGTGTTTCCTGAATGTCAGCAGGTCCTGGGTCTGATGTAGGTGTGTTGGGAGGGTGTTCCACTTCTTGGCGGCGAGGTAGGAGAAGGATCTGCCGCCGGTGGTGGTTCTGTGAATGCGTGAGACAGTGGCAAGGGCGAGGTCGGCGGAGCGAAGCTGGCGGTTTGGGGTGTAGGAGGTGAGCCGATTGTTGAGGTACGCTGGTCCGGCGTTGTGGAGTGCTTTGTGAGCGTGGGTGAGAGGCTTGAAGGTGATTCTCTTGTTGATGGGGAGCCAGTGCAGGTCCTTCAGGTGGGCAGTGATGTGGGAGTGGCGGGGTCCTCTGATTTTAAAAAGTCAGGTATACCTGAGGAACAGCGTTTGCAGTCCAAACTGGACATTTCTGGACCAGCATCTGAGATACCTCGGGGGCTACTCTGAAAAAAATTAGCCTAGACCAAGATTTAAATACACTCACAAAACTTGCATAATTCACAAACGTTTGCATTACATGACAATTTGTGAAATCCTTGGAATTCTGTATTTTGTAATTGTGACTAATTTTTTCCTGTACAATACTGGCTCCAGCAAAACATGTCTTACCACAAGATATGTTCTACTTGATCAAGTCTCTTGCTGGTACATTACATGATTTTTTCCCTTGTGTGAAAATATTATGCGCGCAATCAATAAACCATATTTTTTGTCATTCAAATAATTTCCGTAAAGTTTTGAGAAAAGTAAATTATGGGATTCTGTGCAACCTTTCCAGTGATCACAAAGAGACATGTCGCACTGTAAGTACTTCTAACTAAATTAATTAATTAGTAAATAAATTGTAAAATTAATGAAGAAATACATTTTTAATCAAAAACAATACTTTTCTGTGAACTCTTCCACACTGATTCTAGCTCCAAGAAGCCGTCACATTGGCAAACACTCTACAGCAATTATAACGAATATAACATCATGGCAGTAAACTGAACATATCTACTCATATCATCACAATTTTTGCTAGATTTTAAGACTGGGTAATTCCTAGACAATTTCAACGTTCTTAATCACACATTTCCACCGTTCTGAGCAATTCTTGGTCTCTCAATATATGTTTAGAGACTGCAAAACATTACGTTGCTAAGTATTTAAACTGGTACAGGCTGCTTATAAGTGAGGACGATTATTGTGCCTGACTATTTGCAAATAAAACTTAAAGTGAATTGAGTTTCTGCAAACGTTATTTTTCCACAGGCTACGCCATGAAACACCATCTGTTTAGTGATGTGCACCGTTTCTCATATAAATGGAAATGGAGATGTTTTAGAATTCCACTGATGTTGCCTGAATGTGCTGTGGAAATTACTAAAGGCTGAAGTACCGACTCACGCTGCGTATTTGTATTTTTTTGTTCATGAAGATCAATAGTTAAGTATTCAAGACAGACAAAGAGCCGGACTCGAAAAATAGATGACGGCTTACATTTTTTGGGCCCATGCCTGCTGCTATTAATCTGTTACCAACAGATACGCCCAAAAGGTAGGGATGAGAGAAAGGAAATGTATGCAGGTCAACATTTTAAAACAAGAAAGTGGGAGAAAATTTGAAAATTAAATCTGGGGAAGGTATTTTCCCCATTCACTTATATTGAAGAACAGTCAATTTTAGGCGGGACATAGCTAAAACATTGCCTTTTTTGGCTTCTATAATCGAGAGTCTACCGCCCGAATAAGGTGTGTTGGCATGCATGGAAATATGTTGCATTCTGGTGTGTTCTGTCCAGTTATTTAAAAAAAAAGATAGGTTCGCCATTGCCCTAAATAGCTTCGAAGATTGTCAGAATGAAGCGAGCCTTGAATCTCCAGCGATTCTACAAAGAAGGAGATGGGAGGGATGACTTTTTATTCTCTCCTTTGATGTTTCTCAAATATTTAGTGTTTTTCTTGCTCTGAAAGTATTTATTCACCCTCTCCTTTGATTCCTACTTGGAATGTTTGTGTATTGAAGTCAATGGGTGGTGAGCCGGCCAGGAGCCTCTCATCTCTTTCCTTTCATCTCTTCTCTGTCTTGGAGGCCCTCCAAGCTGATGCTCTCTTCTCATATGGCATGCTGGGTATAGGTCTCTGTCTGCTCATGAAAAAGTGTCCTAAATATTGATCATCCGCCAAATATGACCCTTCAATCAGTGTTTAATGCCTACATTACAGGCAATTGTATTGTATTTCCACATGCAGATAAATAATGTCACCCCATTTCCTATCTACCAGCAATACCCCCACAGTCACCACATTTTTCAATGTCAATACATTCAAATTCCCCTTACCATAAAATTCTATATATATTCCACTGGCCCTCCATCAACAGCCTTGTATCTGGAGTGCAATGCATTTCCTTATTTACTTTTGAGCATGAACCAAGCACACCGGGGACACAGAGTGCTGTACAGGCATAGCTAGTAACAGAAGTGGTATGCTTAAGGAAAGTACAATCTGCAAATTAAACACAGGAGATGCAGATATAACATAAATATGCATACTAATTCTACGTTTTATGTGGAAATGGGCTATAACTGATTAATATTTACATTTGGAAGCAGTAAAAGTTGGATTTAAAGAGACTTATGGATAATCAGCCTTGATCAGGTGTTTTAAAAAACAGTGGTGTAAATGATATAGTAACACTTCAAGTTCTTTTTGAAGGCAATTAATGTGCAGTTTGGGGAGTAAAGTGTTTCAGACCCTTGGGGCACATACCAATGATGGTGGGTGGAGAAAAACTTTAGATTTATTAATTTACCTGACAAAATAATAATAATCACACACTTGATTATAAACTTTGGCTGGTAGTTAAAAAAATATATAATGTTAGATCTAAGAAATAATAACCTGTTGTTGGAAACATATTTAAGAGACTACAAATGAATAGACCTCCTTCAATCTGTGGAATGTGGTCTGAATGACTTGCAAGAATGTGTAAACCAAACAATGACTATCTGAACCACCCCACTCCCCTGTAAGTTGTCTTTCTTAGCTAGCGACATTTCATGGAGTGGCTACTCTATATATTATCTACTGATGACACTTGTCCATATCTTTTATATATGCCTAAGCTTATATCTAAGTGTCAATAGTTGGGTAAACAATGGATTGTACTCCTGTGTCCAACATAGTGACAGTAACAGTGCTGTGTCTACCTTGGGTTAATATTGAGTGTATGCACAGTCTCATATTTGTTACAAGATGATCATGAATACCAGCTGATGAAAAGTATATACTATCCATAACCCAACTAAATGTATTATGTTTAAACATAAGGTGATGGAATTAGGTCATACATGGTACTGTCTTAGGCTCTGGCACTATTATATTTTAGGCTATTACAATGACTTAACACATTTCATTGAATATGTTATCACCCTTTTCTTGTGCTCACACTTGTGTTACTGAATTCCTGGGAATATGGTTTGAACATTATTGCACCTGTTCTTACTCAAGTTTTTATGGTCACTAAAAACATACATCCCACACATGCTATAGAGGAAAGGCTACTTAAAGTGTTAGCATTTGGACTCTTTGTTTTTAAAATTACAATCCTTCATCTTTATGCCATAAAAATACTGTAAGCTATTTGTTCCAGTTATTATAGTTTTATTATAGTTTTGGAAATGACCCTTTTTGCAGGGTTATCCCCAAACTTTTTGCATCTTCCTCCTATTTGTTCCTGACCTGTTGTTGTGGCTATAGGACTCTGGGCACTTTACCAATGCTGATCAGTGCTAAAGTGCATATGCTCTCGGTGTAAATTGGTATTGTGATTGGTTATCCATGATTGGCGTATTTGATTTAACAGTAGGCCTCTAGTAAAGTGCCAGGGCTGGTAAATCAAATGCTACTGGTGGGCCTGCAGCACTGATTGTGCTACCCACATTAGTAGCCCTGAAAAGATGGCCCAGGCCTGCCATCACGGTGCCTGTAACTGCCTTGTCGACTTGGCAAGTACACCCACTTGTCAGGCCCTAACCTTCCCTTTTCTAACAGAATGGGAAATGCTTTGTAACATTTTACAAGCATATCTTCTCAGAGGGATAAGATGGAAAAATTTAGTTTAGTATCCATGAACTCTGGATTTAATAACACACCTTTTAGTAAAGATGGATTTTAAATTGTGTGTTTAAAAATACCACTTTTAGAAAGTGGCTATTTTCTTTGTTCAACCATCCTGTGTGCCTCTGCCTGTTTGTTGATTGACTGTCTGGCTTTGGAGTGACAGGGGCTGGGAGGTGCAGTGGTTCCTGGAGTCTGAATGAGTCGGCACTAGGCTGAATAGGTCTGATCTGCATTTGGAGTGGTGGGAGGAGTAGCACCGGTACTTGAATAGGGCTGTGCCTACCTTCCAAAATGCTAGCTCCAGCCCCCTGTGGTGTGTCTGGAGCCAAAGCGCACACTGACAATGGATGTTGTAAACTTGCAGAGTGCCACAGAGCAAAGAAATGTTGGGGTATAAGTATCAGACCAAAACCCCAGACTTTAGATCATTCCTGGAATTCAAGAGGAACCTTTGCCAAGGAGAAGAGCTGGAGAGACTGAGGACACATACTGACCTTGTTGTGTGTCTGGGGTTGGCCTGCAGTTGCTGTTTCTGCCTAGGAAAGGAGAATGACTTTGCTGTGTACTGTGTCCACTGCTTATAAGAGATCTCCAAGTTCATGAAATGAGCTCACCTCCTGTTCTGAAGTTTCAGGGACACAAAGACTTCACCCCCAGCTCCCCTGAACTCTGCTGCTGTGAGTTCTAGCCTGCCAAGAGGTGCCCGTGCCTGTTTTGGATCTCTAGAGGTTGTTGCTTCTGTTTGGGATCTGGAAGAAAGAAGAAACATCAAGGACTACTAAGATGGACGCATCATGGAATCACAGCTGAAGAGGACCGATGCAGTGCCCCTCAACACCACTGCATCGATCGGCGATGCATCCCGGATTTTCATGCATCGTAAATGTACGGCACGCTTTCCCGACGCATCATCTGTGGACCGGAACCGTCACAAAGAATTGACGCATCACTCCCCATAAAGACCAAATTCAACGCAACTCGTCCTCTGTGTGTCGCAGAACTGTCACATTGCCTCCCGATGGTCTCAGGAGTGTCACTGCACTTTGTTTTCCGAATTTGTGGCTATTTGGATTTTGGAACTTTGAAGCATCTACAGGTACTTTGGTGAAAAGTTACGCATGCATAGTTTTCCATGGTACAAGTTCATGAAACCTTTTGAAAGTCATATTTTTAACTGTGTATGTTGAATTTTTGTAGTTTTGGTCTTGTTTAGTTCAGATAAAGATACTTTATTTTTCTAAACTGGGTGTTTTCATACTTTACACATTGCCTTTGGGATAAGCCTGTCTACTCATGTCAAGCCACCAAGGGGGTGAGCAGGGGTTATCTAAAGTGTGTATCCCCCTTACCCTGACTAAATGCAAGGGTCCCTATTTGGACAAAGGTGCCCACCTCTGCCACCTAGAGACCCCCATTTCTAACACTGAGTTTGATACCATGCTTAACAAGCAGACATGACTGGTATGGGTATCTGAAGATTACAACAGAGTATTCCTTTTATTCCCATTCCAGCGCACTATATGTTAAATTCAAGTGTTTTTATTAAACTACATTATATTGAGGATTTAAAATTCTTTTGTTTAGACATTGGCCCAAACACAACTATTTATCCAGGACTCTGAATTTTAGTGGCAGGTCTTTTGCTAGGCACTACCATTTTGAATCCAACACTGCTCTGGACTTAAATGAATTAGCTTTTCTCAGATATTATTGGCTTCTGGCACTAACAATGCTGCATTGCTCTAAATTGTTAAACCAATGTGAATACCTTATGCTCTACTCACCCTAAAGAAATTGCAAATTCTGCTTTTGACACCTTTTGTTAGAAATGGGGGTCTCTAGTTGGCAATGGCTCTAGCTTCTAGTCAGGGAAAGAGGGGTACACTCCTACAATAACCCTTGCTCACCCCCTTGGTAGCTTGGCACAAGCAGACAGGCGTATCTCAGAGGCAGTGTGTAAAGCATTTGTGAACACATACAGTAATATAGTGAAAACACTCCAAACGGACACCACACCAGTTTAGAAAAGTAAGTATCTTTATCTAAACAAGACCAAGCAGCAAAAATTCACAATACAGTATTCAAAGTATCCTAAAAAATAGGTTATTCACCTAAATCAAGCTTCTAGAAACAAATAACTCCACTCTGAGTTATTACGACGTTGTGACAGAAGAAATCTCAAAATACGGCGCCAACCACGAGGTGTGTGGAGTAGTGCCCGGAGGCACAAAGAACAGTACCTTGGAATTGATGAAAACAAAGATAGTTCACGGAGACTGAAAGGTGCGGCTTCAATGGCGCTATGTGGTGTTCGACTCCTTATGACCCCAGGGGAGGTGCAGCCTTGTTTCCTGACTGCAGGGGAGGTTAGACAATGGTTCCTTATTGCGACATAATGTAATGATGGTGCCGAAACCACTGTTCCCTACGATTGCGCAATGTTGATGGATTCAGGGAGTCACCCACATTGAGGATCGGCTCCGCGATGATGAAGTTGGCTTCAGAGTCGATGCGGACGAGCAGCAGGCGTCGGGCCCACGTTGCAAGTCAGAGTAGCACTCACGGCTTCAGGCGGGTTATGACGCCGCTCGTTGGCGTCGCTGTGGCATGGCGGCCAGCGTCCGGTCTACTTTGCAAGTCGGAGCAGTGCTCATGGCTTCGGTGCAGATTACGACATCGCTCACTGGCGTCGGTGGTGCAATTTCCTTCTGTAGCTGCTGAAACAGCAGGTCTGGATGCAGGCAGACAGAAGGGGTGAAGTCTTTGTGTTCCTGAGACTTCAGAACAGGAGGCAAGCTCAGTTTCAAGCCCTTGGAGGTCTTCCTAAAGATAGTCAAAAATACACACAAAGTTCCTTTTCTCCTTTCCTTGGCAATAAGTAACCACTACAGGCCAACCCCAAACAGCAAACAGCACAGGAGCAGTCTCTTATTTCAGCGTCCTTGGTTTCTCTCCTTGACAAAGGGTTCGTCTTGATTCTCAGAAGTGATCTAAAGTTCTGGGCCCCAATATTTTTAATACTAAATCCTTTTTGCTCTGGAGGCAGAGAGTGTCTGTACCTAGTCTAAACCCGTTCCGTCCTCCGTGGTGTAGCTTCCTGGCAGGAGGTGTAGACAGCATTGTTGAAAGCAGACCTGGCCCAGGTAGCTGAAAAGAAATCTCCCCCCCTGCTCTCTAGTCTATGCAGGTCCTATTCAGCAGAGCCCTGACCCATCAGACTCCTGGAGCCGAGGCCCTCTCCAGCTCCCTGTCACTCACACACCAGACATGGAATACACAACCCCAACAGAGACATACTGGATGGTTATGCAAGAAAATACCTACTTTCTAACAGTGGTATTTTCAAACACAGAATGTAAAAACCATCCTCACTAAAAGATGTATTTTAACATTCTGAGTTCAGGCATACTAAACTCGAATTTCTGCCTTGTTCCCTGGGTCAGTTAGGATTATAAGATGTTATAATCAAATTGTCCATTCTGGCCTATGCGAACAGGTTGCCTTGCAATAGTGAAAAAGGAAATTGCTGTAATTCACTCTCAGAACATGCCACACATGTCAGGGCATGTCCTGCCTTTTACATACAATGCACCCTGCCCGTTGGGGTTCCTTGGGCCTGCCTTAGGGGCGACTAACATGTAGAAAGGGGAATGTTTAGGGACTGGCAAGTGTGTGCACTTGACAAGTCGACATGGCAGTCTCACACTGCACACAGGCTCTGCTATGGCAGGCCTGAGCCACATTTTATAAGCTGCTTCTGTGGGTGACACCCAGTGCTGCAAGCCCACCAGCAGCATTGGATATACAGGCCCTGGGCACACATGGTGAACTGTACTAGGGTCTGACAAGAAAATCAAATAAGCCAATCATGTAGTCACTGATCCATTACAACAATTTACAATAGGGAACACTTGCACTTTTTTCACTGAATAGCAGTGGCAAAGTGCCCAAAGCATCTACACCAGCAAAAACATAGCAAAAATACCAGAGGCAACAGCAAAAAATGGAAGGGAGACCCACACCAATGGTGCCAGGTCCAACACCTTTCTTTTGACTGTAATTTTCATTTTAGTTTGTGCCCTAATGGGAACCCCTTCTTTCTGTGGTCCACAAAATGATCACTCAGTTACCTTTTTATAGAGTTACTACCTCAATAACTTTCAGTCTGCACTTTATGAAGGGTTATAGCTTACTTCCAAGTATCTGTGTGCCTTAAACCTTTAATTGTATTAATTATTCTAGCATCTTGTCAATTTCCAGTATGGTAAGTTCTTTCTTTTTGTCAAGGCACTATATTATCTTTGTCCCTTTCTCTAGGATCTGACATAAATTGTGATGTTTATGCCACACGTTTGCCCCCTAGACTATTTCTAGGTACTGCCTTACTACCACAGTCATTTAATGTAGCCATTTGAGATAAACCTTTTACCTTTTGAATACAGTCATATCCCTCAGTCAGAATTGCTCCCAAAGGTCTCATTTTTCTTTCTTAGGATGCTACCCAAAATATCCTCATAAAGTTCCACTGACCGTGCTTATATAGGGTAGAAATGACAATATAATTGTTTTGTTAACTGTATGTTCTGTTTAACAACGAGTCCGGGACCTACATGTGTGATTCGATCCTATTTTTTAGCATCCTTAAAAAAGAGACAGCCAAAAAAACATTCTTCTTTTCGTGTTATGCTATAAGTTTTCAAGTACAGTTTAGACACACATGAACAGTCTCCACAACCTTGTTTGGATTTCACATTTACAATTAAGTATATGCATTTTTGAATAAATGTGTATTTAATTTACTACCTTCTTTGATTCTTTCTCCTTTATTGATATATATGATAACATTAAATGCATGCCCTGAAACTTTGATAATCTCACAGACATCCAAGATATATATATATTGTGTTGTAGGCCACTGAAACTGTCTAAATCACTCTTAGCAATAACCTAAAAGAACACATTATTATGTCAGTTTGTGACGCAAGTCAGAGCAAGTCAGAGCCCGGGTCCCCTTTGGTAGTCCAACATCATCCTCTAAATCAGGTGATGGAAAATGCATCTCTAGATGGTGGTTGAGGTATTTCGGATTTGTTCAAGGTGAAGTTAAACCTGTCCATTCTTGCTGTGACTCCGGATTTCCTTCTATAAGATACCCATTCAGTGGGACATCCTGTGCCAGTAAAATCATGAGAAGGTGACTGCAACCACTCCTGTGCAAGAAAGGGATGGAGTAGCAGACATTGTGGGTGATGGTAGAACATATCATTGAGTGAAGCAGCTAGAGGCAAGAGGCAGTTGGAACAAGAGACCATGGGGAGGGCGAAGCCCACAGTAGCAGGAAGCTTGGGGTGGGGACACAAATGGTAAGATTGACCAATGCGGGTGGAAGACATTAGCATTTTGGTCCTGGAGATGGGCCTCTGCCATGGAAGTGAGGACTTAGAGAAGGAGAAATAGGACTCTCTCAAGTGGTGGCAGTCCTCCTTCAGCCATAAATGGCCTTTGTTGCAATGTGCACTTACCAGTTACATCTATGCCAGGAACTTACCAGAGGCAACAGCGTGCAGTGCAGAGTACTTGAATTTGCTGCCAGAACATGGGTAGGTAGCACATCCCTGTTCTCTGTGCTCAGTACACAGGAAGGTGTCTCTCCCTCCACCACAAGCACCTCATCAGCATTTCCGTTTTCACCCAGAGTGTTGTTCAGCAGCTTTGGGAGAGTGGCAATCAGGAAATTGCGTGATGATAAAAATAACCAAATATGCAAGTCAAATATTTTACACTTCATTTTAAATGGAGCCCAGACTTACCTCAGTTTAATCTGATTTCCTTGGACTCTTTCAACTTGATAGTCGAGTCAAAATGATTTTCTGAGATCTCGCCACCAATCAAAAACTGTGGGTGACTAATCACGCTTCTGATTCTTAGATGGCCGTATGCGAGTGAAGATCATTGCATTTGATTCCAGTGTAGTGTTTGAGATTCAAACCAAGGGTCTCGCCCTCATTTGTTGCCCCTCTTCCAATTTTTGGGGGTGTTTCTGAAATTTAAGCCTGGTCATTGTGAAAGGTTGTATTTGCAGACATGTATGCGTAAATCGTATTCCATATATCGTGCATGTTAGTAATTGAGACCACTGAAAAGCCCACTGAGCTAAGTGGGGTATTTGTTTACATTCAATCACCAAAGTGATCTCTAATTTGAAGAGTGTAACAAAATAAACAGTTTGGACTATCACAAATTCTGGTCAAATGTTTTATTTCCTTTTCGTTATTTTCGATTGTCAGTCACTCCTTTGATCCCTGCACAGCTCCATAAAACTTGCTCATGGTGATGCACCATCTCAGGGAAATAAAAAGACCCCTCAGCAGTGTGTGTGATGAAAAATGCAATTTTCTCCAAAGTATTTCAAATGTTTGATTTCTCATCCAGCGAGCGGCAGCCCACCACCCTCCTTCTACTGTGGATTATCCCCGAAGAAATGTAAAACTGGTGATCCAACGTACAACACCTGATTGTATGTCATTACAATTTGTGGAACTGCTTGCTCTTACAAACGGTTGTTAGTTCCTGGGCAAAATTATTGTTATGCTGCTAAACTTTTTACGTTTCCAAATGTAGTATTATTCAAAATTTACAAATTTGCTCAAAGAATGCACATCACATAAAAGGAAGTATTGCGAGATACCAGCAGTGGACTAGTTTACACCTGAATAGTCTTACCACTTGACATTTCTACTCCCACAAGATTTTAAGGTCTTGCTGAGTCAGTGGGCATTCGCTGTTCAGAGAGACATTTAGTAGCAGCTTTTGGAAGTGCTCCCACAGTGGCCACCAGCTTGCGCTCACGCTCACAGGGATGCACGCGCACCTGCATCCCTTGCATGCTTTAGCGCGTCATCGCGATTACTTTCGGTTTCACTGCGATCCTGATCGCAATGACTTTCTCTTTCACTGCCGCGCAGAGTTACTATTACAACCAATGCTTGTTATAAATGTGGTATAAATATCCGTATCTGTAGCAATACTACGTGCACACAAATTAGCGAATATTTTCGAGCGTAAAGGCTAGATCATAAAAGGTAAAATTTTGATTCTAAGCATATGTCTTCATTTTGGTCAGTGGATTCAATATACTTAACCTATCTCATTTTATCTTTGGGACTTTCTCTGGTCTGATACTATAATCTTTCCATTTCAAGATGGCCGCCACATCGGCGTTCCTCAGTTTTAGTAATCCTCATAGTCCCCCTTTTATTTTCATGCCATCAGTGTCAGTCATACATCGGCGTTCAAAAAACAGGTGACCGCAATAGTAGTCAGGATAAATTTCAGCTCTAGTCCGTGCAGCGGGAAGTGCACACAGGCTGAGACTAGAAATGGTGCATCGGCCGTCTTGATTTGCATTCTTCATTTTGGATATCTCCTTGTTTCCTGTTTTAATTCCGCATTCTTAGTACCGTTTTTCCCGCCGTCTCAGCCCCCACGATGCCCCCCCTCCCCCTTGCTTCTCTTGATCGCAAGGTTTGTTTCCCGATGTTGGCCCCCGAGGCACGCCCCCTCACCACCCCGCTCCCGCCTCCCAGCTGACCCTCTCTCCCTCCATGCCTCATTAGACGGCCACTGTCGTACAGAGGGGATGACCTCTGACCCTGTTCCAGGGCCGAGTCGCTCCCCTGCCAGACAGTACCACCAGTGCGTGTTCGCCCCCGCTACTGCTGCTCCTGAGTCACAGGTTCGATCCTCCTGTGCCCTGATCCCCATCTGCTGTGCTCCGTGTACTCTTTATAAGTTTCCCCTTCCTGCCTGCTTGTCTAATTTGCTTCCGCTGTGCTGTCTGTATTTTGCTTCTGGTGTGCTGACTGTACTTCATTTTTGTATATCTCCTTGTTGCGTGTTTTAATTCTGCATTCTTAGAACCGTTTCTCCTGCCGTCTCAGCCCCCACGATGGCCCCCCTCCCCCTTGCTTCTCTTGATCGCAAGGTTTGTTTCCCGACGTTGGCTGCCGAGGCACGCCCCATCACCACCTCGCTCCCGCCTCCCAGCTGACCCTCCCTCCCTCCATGCCTCATTAGACGGCCATTGTCGGACAGAGGGGGTGACCACTGACCCTGTTCCAGGGCCGAGTCGCTCCCCTGCCAGACAGTACCACCAGTGCGCGTTCGCCCCCGCTACTGCCGCTCCTGAGTCACAGGTTCGATCCTCCTGTGCCCTGATCCCCATCTGCTGTGCTCCGTGTACTCTTTATAAGTTTCCCCTTCCTGCCTGCTTGTCTAATTTGCTTCTGCTGTGCTGCTTGTGTTTTGCTTCTGCTGTGCTGCCTGTACTTCATTTTGTATATCTCCTTGTTGCCTGTTTTAATTCCGCATTCTTAGAACCGTTTTTCCCACCGTCTCAGCCCCCCGACGCCCCCCTCCCCCTTGCTTCCCTTGATCGCCAGGTTTGTTTCCTGCCGTTGGCCCCCGAGGCCACGCCCCCTCGCTGCCCGGCTCCCGCCTCCCAGCTGACCCTCCCTCCCTCCGCGCCTCATTAGGCGGCCACTGTCAGACAGAGGGGATGACCTCTGACCCTGTTCCAGGGCCAAACCGCTCCCCTGCTGGACCAGTGTGCGTTCGCCCCCGCTGCTGCCGCTCCTGAGTCACAGGTTCGATCCTCCTGTGCCCTGATCCCCATCTGCTGTGCTCCGTGTACTCTTTATAAGTTTCCCTTTCCTGCCTGCCTGTCTAATTTGCTTCTGCTGTGATGCCTGTATTTTGCTTCTGCTGTGCTGCCTGTTCTTCATTTTGGATATCTCCTTGTTTCCTGTTTTAATTCGGCATTCTTAGAACCGTTTTTCCCGCCGTCTCAGCTCCCACGATGCCCCCCCTCCCCCTTGCTTCTCTTGATCGTAAGGTTTGTTTCCTGACGTTGGCCCCTGAGGCACGCCCCCTCACCACCCCGCTCCCGCCTCCCAGCTGACCCTCTCTCCCTCCATGCCTCATTAGACGGCCACTGTCGGACAGAGGGGGTGACCTCTGACCCTGTTCCAGGGCCGAGTCGCTCCCCTGCCAGACAGTACCACCAGTGCACGTTCGCCCCCGCTACTGCCGCTCCTGAGTCACAGGTTCGATCCTCCTGTGCCCTGATCCCCATCTGCTGTGCTCCGTGTACTCTTTATAAGTTTCCCCTTCCTGCCTGCTTGTCTAATTTTCTTCCGCTGTGCTGCTTGTGTTTTGCTCCTGCTGTGCTGCCTGTACTTCATTTTGTATATCTCCTTGTTGCCTTTTTTAATTCCACATTCTTAGAACCGTTTTTCCAACCGTCTCAGCCCCACGACGCCCCCCTGCCCCTTGCTTCCCTTGATCGCCACGTTTGTTTCCCGCCGTTGGCCCCCGAGGCCACGCCCCCTCGCTGCCCCGCTCCTGCCTCCCAGCTGACCCTCCCTCCCTCCACGCCTCATTAGGCAGCCACTGTCGGACAGAGGGGATGACCTCTGACCCTGTTCCAGGGCCAAACCGCTCCCCTGCTGGACCAGTGCGCGTTCGCCCCCGCTGCTGCCGCTCCTGAGTCACAGGTTCGATCCTCCTGTGCCCTGATCCCCATCTGCTGTGCTCTGTGTACTCTTTATAAGTTTCCCCTTCCTGCCTGTCTAATTTGCTTCTGCTGTGATGCCTGTATTTTGCTTCTGCTGTGCTGCCTGTTCTTCATTTTGTATATCTCCTTGTTGCCTGTTTTAATTCGGCATTCTTAGAACCGTTTTTCCTGCCGTCTCAGGCCTGCGACGCCCCCTCCCCCTTGCTTTCCTTGATCGCCACGTTTGTTTCCGGCCTTTGGCCCCCGAGGCCTCGCCCCCTCGCCGCCCCACTCCCGCCTCCCAGCTGACCCTCCACGGCTTATATGGCGACCAATGCCCAAGTGCGCAACGGACGCATGCAGCGGATGCGCGCAGTGGGCGCGCCGATTGTACGCCAAAGACAAGCCCGTCTGCATCCGTCGGTGCCTGGACCGCACCCAGCGCCAGAACCCCTGGACCAAGAAGCCACCACAACACCAGACTGCACTACTACTCCAGCACCCTCCACGCACTCAACCCCGGACAAGACTACTCCTGCTACCGGGCCATCCCGAAGCGCACCCAAGGGCCCTTCACCTGCCGGAACTGCAGCTTCACCAGCATCCAGCCCGCCAAACCATCAACCAGAGAACCCAACCACCTCCGATGCATCCTCCTCAACACCCGCTCCGCTTGCAAGCATGCCATCGAACTCTGGGACCTCCTAGACTCAACCACCCCCGACGTCGCCTTCCTGACAGAGACCTGGATGAACGCCACCTCGGCACCAGACATCGCCATAGCCATCCCAGAGGGCTACAAGATCTCCCACAGAGACTGCACCAACGGAGTGGGAGGGAAAATCGCCATCATCCACAAGGACATCCTCAGAGTCTCGACCGACACCGATGACACCCTCACCACCGCCGGGCACATGCACTTCCAGATCCACACTGACCCCAACACCACCCTCAAAGGAACACTCATCTATAGACCACCTGGACCCCGACCACAGTTCAGCGACACCATCGCCGACCTCATTAGCACCCAATCCCTCGCCTCCACGGACTACATCCTCCTCGGGGACCTGAACTTCCACCTCAAGAACAACAGCAACACCAACTCCACCGCCCTAATCGACAACCTTGAAAACCTCGGACTCAAACAGCTTGTGACGATACCCACACACGCTGATGGACACACACTGAACCCCATCTTCTCCGCAAGTCTCCACGTCTCCTTCAACCACACCAACAAACCCCACTGGACCGACCACAGATCCATCCACTTCACCTTCAGGAAAACTTCCACACAGCACAGCACCCAACAGTTGCCATGCCGCTGCTGGGGCAAGGTCAACAAGGACCACCCTCGCCCTGGGTCCACCCGCCGACCCCACCGACCCCGACACCACCGCCATCAACCTCAAACAGTGGATCAACGACTGCGCCAACACCCTCGCCCCACTCAAGACCTCTGCAACCAATCACAACAACAAGAAAGCCGCTTGGTTCACCGAAGACCTCCGGACCTCCAAGCACACCTGTTGGAAGCTGGAGAAGAACTGCGTCCGCGACCGAACACCAGACAGCCACACAGCCCACAAGAACGCCACCAGCAGACACCACCAACTCATCAGGACCGCCAAGAGGACCGCCTTCAAGAACCCCCTAGACAACAACGCGCACAACACCAAAGAGCTCTTCAACATCGTGAAAGAACTCTCCAACCCCGGCTCCAACACCAACGACATTCCACCATCACAAGACCTGTGCGACTCACTGGCCACCTTCTTTGACCGCAAGATCACCGACATCCACGACAGCTTTAACACCGACACCCCCACATCCACCGCCGAGACCACAACCCCTGCGACCTCCACCCGCACCAGTCGCCTGACTGCCTGGTCCAACGTCAGTGACGAAGACACCATCAAGACCATGAACTCCATTCACTCCGGATCCTCATCGGACCCATGCCCGCACCACGTTTTCAACAAAGCCAGCACAGCCATCGCACCACATCTCCGAAAAACAATCATTCGAGACAGCAACCTTTCCGGAGAGCTGGAAGCACGCCGAGATCAACGTCCTACTGAAGAACCCCAAGGCGGACCCCAAGGACCTCAATAACTTCCGGCCCATCTCCTTGCTCACTTTCCCGGCGAAAGTCACGGAGAAGATTGTCAATAGACAGCTGACCCTCTACCTCGAAGACAACAATCTCCTGGACCCATCCCAGTCCGGCTTCCGCAGCGCCCACAGCACTGAGACCGCCCTCATCGCCGCCACCGACGACATCAGGATCCTGATGGACAAAGGAGAAACAGCCGCCCTCATCCTTCTGGACCTATCAGCAGCCTTCGACACTGTCTGCCACCACAACCTAACAGCGCGCCTCCATGACGCCGGAATCCAAGAGAAGGCCCTAGCCTGGACCACATCCTTCCTCTCCGGCAGAACCCAGAGCGTCCGCCTCTCACCCTTCCGCTCCAAGACCACCGAAATCATCAGCGGCGTCCCACCGGGATCTTCCCTCAGCCCGACGCTGTTCAATATCTACATGGCACCATTCGCCCACGTCGCACGACAACATAGCCTCAACATCATCTCCTACGCCGACGACACCCAGCTGATCATATCCCTCACCAAAGACCCCCACATTGCCAAAGCCAACCTCCACAGAGGAATGAAGGCAGTCGCCGAACGGTTGAGGGACAGCAGGCTGAAGCTGAACTCAGACAAGACGGAGGTCCTCATCCTCGGCCCCACCCCATCAGCCTGGGACAACTCCTGGTGGCCAACATCACTAGGAACAGCCCCAGAACCCACCGACCATGCAGGCATCCTGGGGGTCATCCTCAACTCCGCCCTCTCCATGACCAAGCAAGTCATCGCCGTCTCCATATCCTGCTTCAACACCCTCCGAATTCTCCGCAGGATCTTCAAATGGATCCCCCCCCCGACACGTGAAGAACCGTCACCCAGGCCCTCGTCACCAGCTGGCTGGACCTCGGGAACGCCCTCTACGCAGAAACAACAACCAAGCTCCTGAGACGGCTGCAACACATCCAGAACGCCTCGGCACGACTGATCCTTGACGTCCCCCGACGCAGCCACATCACACTCCACCTCAGAGGCCTGCATTGGCTCCCCATCAACAAGAGGATCACCCCCAAACTCCTCATCCATGCACACAAAGCCCTACACAATGCCAGACCAGCATACCTCAACGACCGACTCAGCTTCTATACCACCACCCGCAGCCTCCGCTCTGCCATTCTCTACCTTGCCACAGTTCCCCGCATCCGGAAAACCACAGCCGGCGGCAGTTCCTTCTCCTACCTCGCCGCCAAGACCTGGAATACTCTCCCTACCGACCTACGACAGACCTAGGACCTGCTGGCCTTCAGAAGACTTCTCAAGACCTGGCTCTTCGATCAGTATCAGCCCCCCATCCCCTAGCGCCTTGAGACCCTCACGGGTATGTAGCACGCTTTACAAATTGATTTATTGATTGATTGATTGATATTACATCCTCTTCATGTGACATCAGAGTCTAGATTTGCAGAATGTACTTTTCAGTGTTTGCATTATTTACCTGTATATTTTATCACATTGGTAAGATCCTGAGTTTACGTTAGGAAGACAGGAGTAAGATCTCAATATTTACCCCGTATTTAGCCCCAAGCAATTACTTTCTTTACGCTTTCAACTCCTGAGTAGGTCATATGACTTTGCTAGAGTGGTGGCCTATTAGTAGCTTAGCAGAAGACAGACTTTGCCTCATTTCAGTGCTTGTTAAAATTATATAATCTAGCGCTATCTTGCTTGCAAATAATGCTTTTTCTTTCTACAGTCTTGCATGCTATTTCAAAAGCATCCTTTATATCGGAAACCCTACATGACAAGCATTGGCATAGCTAATAGTTCTCGCTTTTGGGACCTTCTAAGTATTTAGTTATGCAGGACAATATCCTTTGTGCAACAACATCAACTGTTGCATGGCTAAACACTTATAAGGTCTCAAAGGCGAGACCTATTGGCTATGCCAATGCTTGTTAGCATGAGGTGTGGACGCGTACAAGAGGCAGACAAGCCGCATTTCACTATGAAAGTGTTGATGCTATCTTTAAGAATCAGCTAAAATAGTAAGATAAAGCACCTCCACAGGATCAGGAGCGGCATTGCTCCCAAACACATAAGGGGAAAAGTGCCCCTAAGTAGATGAGATTGTCAACAAATCAATTAACTTAATTAATTGGATAAGCCCTCTTGAGACAAAGTATAAGATTGAAACTATGATGGTTTATTAAAAGATTTCAGTTAATTGCAATACGCAAACATTTTTTGGTTTCAAATCAGTCCAAATGCATAGTAAATTATGAAGAAGAAATTAGCATTCAGCTCAGTCAAATGCAGCAGGATTTTGATTTATGCCAGACCTCAGAGAAAATATCCAAATTATTCGAAGTCCCTCACAAGCAGGTGTCAAACTAGAATGAGTCTGCTCTTTTAGAGTCAGGGCATGCATCTCTGCCTTAACTCCAAAATGAGCCTCTTTAATAGAAAAATACACAGCAAACTCCTAACAGTCAGCATGAGGTGCACACAATGTTACATAGGCTCCGTGAATCACAAAACAAAAAACGAACTGTTGTTAGTTCCTAGTCAAAATTGTTGTTATGCAGCCAAAATATGTAGCATTATTGAAAATTTACCAAGTTGCTCAAAGAGTGCACCTCGTACTAGAAAACGGTCTTGCGGGATAGCAGCAAGAGACTGACATACATAAATAGTCTTCCCCACAAGGGATTAACTAGAGTAACTCAAAAGAACCTCTCTCTCAAGGGGTGTGACAGAGCAGGGAATGTGACCGGTTAATACTTTATGGGACCTTCCACCGGTCGTTGGACACTACCGCTGTGGATCGTGTGTAGTCTGCCCCCAAACAATCCAGGGCAAAACTATAGAACTGCCCAGGGACTTCACTTGGAACATCAACAGACACACAAATTGCTATAGCTCAAGATGTATTTATGTACTCATATGCCCCTGCAAGATGATCTACATTGGGATGACGATGCGCCCTGTGAAACTACGCATCATGGAGCATAATAGCAATATCCGATGTCAAAAGACCCACATAAGACTGTATGAGCACTGCAGAGAACGAAATCACGTGGCTGAGAACTTGCAATGGACTGTCCTGGAATGCCATCCCTCAATAAATCAACAGGCCCTCTTTAAAATGGAACAAAGATGGATACATTGCCTACACACTGATGAATTTGGCCTGAATGATGCTGTGCCCTGGACTATGCTGGCTAGATAATATAGTCCATGAGTTCGCTATCCTTTACCAGCAAGGCATTAACTGTAACATTGATTTACTTATATCCCAAACCCGTTCCAAGATGGCGCCCAATGTTACAAGCCCATACATGCGTGGAAATCCTTGCTTTCCATGTCCCAGCGCGCCGCGTTTCCTAGCAACACCCGCTGGACACGCCCCTCAAGGCGCCCGCGCAACCCGCTATGTTTAGTGGCTGGTATGCATCACGTTTGTACCGGCTATCCTGCGGTTGCACCGATGTGGGCGGGGTAGGTGATTACACGCCGTTGCCAGAAGCAAGTCAGGTAAGGCGCGTTTAACCCACGCGAAGCTCACCCGAGGCATCGATTTTACGATCGCCATGAATATACACCGATTGGAACCCTGAATGATGGTAAGCTCTACCGCTCCCCAACCCCATGACGAGCGGTGAACTTGCTTTCTTTCCAGGTGCCAACTACGTAGCACTGGCCCCACCAGGTCAGCCGGTGGGATTACCAACCAGGGACTGCGGGTAAGATTTACGTATCCGCTACAAACCCTCATGTTTACTATTTACTACTTACCCGGGTTAACTCACTACGAGAGTTCTCACTATACGAGTGCTAGCTATGCCTTTTTGTAAATAATCAGTGCGTTTTAGTGGCACTTCTTCACAGTTTAATTGTTGGTGTGTATGCACACACCTACCGATGCCTGCATGACACACACGTGTTACCTAGCATGGTGTTGCACGCTACATATATGTGATCAAATACAATGCATGTCAATTGCGGATCACGAATGGTGTTTTTTGGCAGGACATATTTCACTCCAATCTGTCCCATACTCCTCTTTACCCTCTCTGACACGAGTGTTATCATTTCACAGGGGTTGTGACCCCTTCCAATACACAATTACTCGCATGCTATTGTCACATGCAACAACGTCTTTAGTAACAAATACACTATTGACTGTACCCTTCTTTTGTCTCCTTCTCTAGTCCCAGGGAGGGCCTCAATGAAGGGTTGATCCTGCGACACAATACAGGTCGTATACCCGATTCCTTAAATATTGGGGAATCCATTAGCAATTTTATGAGCATTTTCGGTCCTGATGAATTGCCCTAGAGGCATGAAACATGTCGACCATACCTGGACTGAGGGTTGAATGAGGCTTGATTACCCTAACCGTCACGCCTCAATACCCCTCATTTTTTCACGCATTTTAATGAGGCAGTGAGCCATGTTATTAAAGTTTTCCCTATTGGACTCTACTGACCTTTTTTAACCTCACTCACGCTCACTATTGCACTTCCTAGGTCCCTCACACACATGCACTCATTGGCAAAGGAATAAAAGACCTCCGCTAAAGTGCAGCACCTTGTGCTGCCCGACGGGCATTGCATCGCCAGCCTGCCGTAGGAGCAGGAAGCCAATGAAGACACTGGACAATCATCGGGTGGGATGACAACAGTCATCCATCCTTTGACTTGTGTGAGGCATCCTTAATTCCGAAAAGGGATTATCACATTCCCTGCTCTGTCACACCCCTTGAGAGAGAGGTTCTTTTGAGTTACTCTAGTTAATCCCTTGTGGGGAACTCTGTACAACTTTTGTTGATTTCTACGTCATAGGACATGTACATTGGACCCCGTTAAAAATTGTCCACTCCCTGTTCCCCCCTTTTTGATATAATACATAAATAGTCTTTCCAAGTGACATTTCTACATGCAACATTACTTAACCCCATTCTAACATCACCCCATAAAGAAATATTAATTCATCACATTTAGACCTAATGTCATCGGATGTGACAATACAACTCTAGAGCCACTTTAAACAATGAGACTTACAAAATAGGTAGAGCCACTGAGCTACAGGCAGGAAGGACCTTCAACAGTTGTGATTTGACAGAAGGCTTCCTCCAGAGTTCACGAGAACAACACGTCATAACAAAGCATTTCATTTGTGCACATTTTGCTGCAGGTAGAGTCAGAAGAAATGACAACACAGGCATGATGACATACAAGATGGAGCTGGCCGTAGTTTAGGCCTTTTTTAGCTGATATTAGAAAACATGGCCCTGTAAAGTGAAGTGTATTCGATTTCAGTAAAAAAACAATCATGACACTAAAAAAACATTAACTACTTATCAGAAAATAATTTTACAATGGTGCATCATGGAATTTCCAAGAAATTTTGTGAAAAAACTGCAATTTTGCACTGATTTACATTTATGCATTAACTTATACTTACTGCCCTTCCTGGAGGCCCTAATGTGGAGAACTCTAGTGCAAATATTTATCTGTATCTGATGCTGTTTTTTAAGTGGCGTGGAGGGTATAAGCCATGGGTTGCAATTTCTATGCAGCACATTATAGGAGACTATTGGCCTGCAGAGACGTAGGGCTTCGTTACGAATGCCACATTCTCATCCGAAGCGATAACTGGATACAATGATGCACCCTGCAGTTGCAAAGTCACCAGGCCTGGAAATATTAGGTGCTCCATCTCTGGCCTCGATAAAGGGGCTGCAGGCTGTCACACAGCCCGGATCTGGCCTGACTCCTGCAGCTGCCCAGGGGTCCTGACAGTGGTCCCCTTGAACACACAAGATGCCTGGCCTTAAACCTTGGACCTGGAGAGCAGCCAACCGTGCCCTCGGCCTTACTGCTTACACTTTCTGCATGGGCGTAACACAGGCCCCTGCAGCCCCTGCAGTGCGGGGGGGCCCGACGCTCCAGGGGCCCCCCTCACTTCCGGCAGAGGAAGATGGCTGCAAGCAAGAAAGCAAGCATAAATTATACAGTGCGCAACAGCCTGAACCTCTATTTAAACATGAATTTAAATTACAGGGGTGTATTAACACAGGCCCCACCCCCGGCAGGTGGCCCCCATGCTCCAGGGGCCCCATCACGGGGCCCCCATGCTCCAGGGGGCCCCCTCACTCTCTGCAGAGAAAGAGTGGAAGACGACTGCAACACTGCAAGCAAGCCCAGGCCTATAAACAGTCAGTGCGAGCACACGCACACCACGGACTGTGACGTCTCTATTTAACCATTAATTATGGCATATGAACACAGGCCCCTTGCAGGGGGCCCCACGCTCCAGAGGCCCCCTCACTAGTCTGAGCAGAGGCTAGGAAGCATATAAACAGTGCACTGCGCAGTACACGGCGGATGGTGCCTCGGCCTCTATTTAATAAAAGTAATTATGGTGCCATGCGCTGTGCACAAGCCCTGCAGGTGTACCGTAGTTATGATCTCCCCATCGAGATATGCCCTGTAGGGGAGTGCAAAACAGCAATGCACGTTATAGCTGGGGGCGACCAAACCGACAGGGGATCTCAGCTAGTTAGCTTCAAGCTGTATTTCTAATCTCTCCTTTGACGTAGGGGGAGACCAAACCAATGGGGAAGATCAGCCTGCCTGATGCTTTTTTACATGAATTGAATAGTTGGTGCCCACTGCGCAGTGTAGGGCTTTCTTCATGATTAAAATTGTCCGTGGGCGTGGCGGCGCGCAGTGGTTGTCTATGAGTCTGCGTGCCGCGGTGCCGCGGTCTTCAGGGTAGGGCGGGGCTAGTGACAGACTTAGAAGAATGGTGCGGCCGCCGTGGTACCGTACTAAAAGAGTACTACTAGCCCCTGCCTGGCCCTGGTGGCTAGCCTCGCCCAGACCCCAGTCGCCCTGTCTTCTGCTGCCCGCCCCGGCGCTCTCCTTCAAAGCTGCATGCCAGCCAGGCCTAAGGTGAGCAACGAGTATGTGTGAGAATTTAGGAAGCCTGGCGGCTATGCATTCTCAGGGTGGCATTGGTGGTATAGCAGGACAGGCGCAGAAGGGCGATGGCGGGAACGGTTAAGGAAATATCCCTTAGCACTGTCTGGCAGGGGTCGGGGAGAGAACGAGTACCGGTACTAGTGCTGAGCGGGAGCCTGAAAGCAGTAGAGTAGGTGGACCTGGAGGGGACAGCAAAGCTTCAATGTTCCGTTCCCCCTCAAGTGCATGCCAAAGAAATGAGAGGCCCCCAGCACGAGGCCGCGATCGTGGGTAGGAAACAGGGTAGCAACCAGATAGCTGAGGGCTAGTGCTGTCAGCTGCAATGGGTTGGGATCACAGTGGTGGGCAGGGGGGGGGGTGAGGGGGGGGGGTGTCGGAGCCCATAAATCAGATTCCAAAGGATTGGGTGTACTTCTTGCAGATCCACCAGTATTACAATAAGGACATATGCCTCTATCAGCCACTTCTTCTTGCACACTGCACTTTATCAAATAGCTGGTTACTAATTCAGCACATGTCACCTGTCTCTGATAAGACATGGAATTGGCCCAGGAGGAAATGTATTATGGCTTAAAGTTTTTCAGAATCACGCATTTATTTTGTTACGAGTTTTATGAGGCACATGGGAGGCTGAATTGGAGAGAACACTCCATGACCAGGAATGGGACAAAGCGCTTGAATATCCACACACAGTGACAGTCTCGAGGAATACTTGATTCAAATCAATACAATTCTACTGTCTATATAGAGCTTTCTTTCTCCCTAAAAAATAAACAGTCTTCCCTGTTGCCAACCCCTCATGGCCAGATTGTGCTGCCCCAGGAGCAGACTTTTATAACATGAAGTTGAATTGTCCATCCTTTACGGCATTTTGGCAAGCAGTCAAGGAAACTCAGTAACAGAGAGTGTGGGGGTGCCCTTCCTGGGCACCTGGGATTCCTGCGCTCTAGACCTATTGAGATGAGCGAAGAATACAAAGTAGTGTCTCAGTTCTTAGACCTAGCCCTATTGCTCGCTTGTGATGGAAATCCTCCTACCTTCTCTTAATCGTGGCCTGATAGCAGACCATATACAAATGTAAAGTCTTGCATAGAGAGATAGCTAGAGACTTGCAGAAGCACGCTCTGCCATGGGAGAGGGACACGATTTAGATTGACAAAGGACATACACCTAGAGACAATAATCTAAATCCATAGTACCCCATGACCCAACGAGGACCGAGATTAATACTCTCATGATACCTCAAAGGGCCCACAGGGATGTCGTTTATATTCTTTGCTTGATCATTTGTTTAATTAGAAGCTAGACTGATCTACATAACCGAGGCTATGAACAAGTCCACTGGACTTATGAGGCAAGGGAGGACCAAGTTATGCAGCATGATTCTGTTATGCAATAGAAAAGACTAATAATGCAACATACCGTGGCACATTTTCTGGCAGTAGTACTTTACTGTTTTGCCATTTTCATACTTAAATACTGCTTGGGAAAAGGATGCACCTCTTTGGCATCAGTTTAACACCTAAATACAGCAATCAGCCACTGAAAGGTGACCAGTTGACCTGAGGAAAGGTGCTGCCAATTCTTGGCTACGCGTGTGGCAGCATTTTCAATCAATTAATCAATCAGGGGGATTTGTAAAGCGCACTACTTACCCGTGAGGGTCTCAAGGCGCTGAGGGAGGGGGGTGGCAACGCTACTGTTCGAAGAGCCAGGTCTTGAGGAGTTTTCTGAAGGCGAGTAGGTCTTCGGTCTGATGTAGGTTGGTAGGAGGGGTGTTCCATGTTTGGCGGTGAGGTAGGAGAAGGATCTGCCACTGGAGGTAGTTCGTTGGATGCGGGGGCGGTGGCGAGGGTGAGGCTGGCGGAGCGTAGCTGGCGGGTGGGGGTGTGGAAGTTGAGTCGACTATTCAAGTAGGCTGGTCCGGAGTTGTGGAGTGCTTTGTGTGCGTGGGTGAGGAGTTTGAAGATGATCCTCTTGTCGACAGGGAGCCAGTGAAGGTTCCTCAGGTGGGGGGTGATGTGGCAGCGGCGGGGTGCGTTGACGATCAGTCGGGCGGAAGCATTTTGGATGCGCTGGAGTCGTTGTAGGTGTTTGGCTGGGATTCCGGCGTAGAGTGCGTTGCCGTAGTCCAGCCTGCTGCTGATGAGGGCCTGTGTCACTGTTCTTCTTGTTTCGCCGGGATCCATTTGTAGATCCTACGAAGGGTGCGGAGGGTGTTGTAGCAGGAGGAGGAGATGGCGTTGACCTGTTTGGACATGGAGAGGGTGGAGTCGAGGATGAATCCCAGGTTGCCTGCGTGGTCGGTGGGTGTCGGTGCTGTCCCCAGAGTGGTAGGCCACCAGGAGTCGTCCCAGGCTAAATATGCGGAAAAGCTTCAGCCACCGATTCACATAATTCCAGTGACCTGCCTATAGGTGAGAGAGACAGTGCAAGAGGGAGGAGAGAAGAAGAGATAATGGCAGGAGGGGAGATTTCATAATGAAACAGAACTAGCTGCCACTGCCCACTTGTGTTAGTATCGCACTGCTGAGGGTTTCATGTGAGTGTATTATTTTATCTTACTTCGGCACTTAGCGCACCGACACCCAGCGGACGCCGCAGTACAATTGTGCTTACCAGGTTTGGAAATGTGGAGATATGCAAGTTGCACATTTCTTTTTCACAGATCAAAAAATAAAGATGGATAAATGTTAGTAAGATGAGAAACATGTGAAAATGTACAGTTATAAATGTCAAAATAATAAATACCAAAAAATTGGAAGGCCTGAGAAGCAAAACAAGCATTTGATGTAGACATCTCGTAATTCGAGTGACTGCATGGTTCCTTGTTAAATGTTTGTATCCATTATATTTTAATGTTATTTGTTTGTGTGTACAATATCCTCGCTCTGGGAGCATTGCTTGGAATGAAACCCCGTCTGGAACATAGCACATGCGAAATAAACACATCTAATGAAACATAATCTGAATTTTAGAGGCTTGAGTGGATGCCAGGCCCTGTCCGGCCGATAATGGAGTCCGCAAGGGGGAGAGAACGAGTACCAGTAGTAGTGCTGAGTGGGAGCCTGAAAGCAGTAGAGTAGGTGGACCTGGAGGGGCCAGCAAAGCTTCAATGTTCCCCCTTAAGCACCAAAGAGATGAGAGGCCCCCAGGGTGAGGCCGCGAGCGTGGGAAGGAAACGGGGTGGGACCCAGATAGCTGAGGGCTGGTGCTGTCAGCTGCAATGGGTTGTGATCAGTTGAGACAGCCTTAGACCAGCAGGGGCATCGGGAGAAACCCACGCCATTAGGGAGCAGCCTTATATTACGTTGGGTCAGGGTGCCAGAAGGTAATACTATTGTATTATTAAACTCTTTACAATTGTATAAAAAAAGAACACTGGTGAGCATAAGACCGATAAAAACCCATTATACATAAAACCAATAATAACATAATTCATTAGAGATTTAAAAATACTTAACTGAGGTGATAAGCCAGGAGAGCAGGGAATGTAGAGATAGCTTTGGATCATGGAACACAACAAAAAAGGGCGGGGTCACCGTCAAACTCATCATTAAAGTACATTATCCCAGACGGGTATCAGGAGTGCCATGGTGCTGTCCTAACAAATCTGTGCCATGCTGCTAGCCTAGTCGAAAGAGTAAACGCCGGGTAACCTCTTTCTTACCCTGAAATGTCCTTTACTAATAATGAAAGTAGGAGTTGTTCTGGGAGGACATTCCAAAAGGCCAGGAGGATGCTAGAAAGAGCAGGGGTATCTGGGATCTAGGAAATGTTTTGTGTGGCATGGAGGGGTGAGGATGGAAGGGTGAGATGAGGCAAGCCGATTCGCTTTTGCGTTGTCAGGCAGGAACCTACTAAGGCTTTGTCTCTCCCGCTGTCATGTGCAGGGTACCAGTCTGGGTCAGATCTGAGCAACGAGCTGGTGGGCCGCGCCGCTGGGGGCCCCCTCCATGTGCTTTGCAGGGGGGCCCCCTCCAGTTTCGTTACGCCCTGCTCAAAGCAGGTGGGAATGTCAGTGGTTCTCTCCCTGAAATGGAAACAAAATCAATGGTAATGGATGCATTAATCCACACCTTTGCAGGTATTCCCCATTCTGAGGAGAAATCTCTCAAAAAATAAATTTGTGTCTGAGTTACGAAATGAAGTCAGAAATACCATTTCCCTGTCATGCCTACACCAAATTCCAATCATTTTCTTAAAATGAAGGCCTGTTGAATTATGGTGCTGGGTAATAAAGTCTTTTACATTAGTTCCTTATACCAGCTAAACTTGCTGGATGATGTTGTTAGATGGATTGTGCGTACACTGTGGCAAATAAAAAGCGACGGATTCCTTGCAGTCTTCCCAATACTAGTCATCCAAGCAATCCTCCTTAGCTCATTAATGTCCTGTACTATTAGTCTTAGTGCACGCAGAACATGCAGGCACATGCATCAAGCGATTTTGGAATCGCAAACTGTGCGAATGGCAAAAATCGGCCGTTTGCAATTCCAAAATCACTTATTGGGATGCATCATTTATTTTTCATGTATCGCAATTTAAGAATTCGCAATTTTTTGCGATTTCTCAAATTGCAATAGCATTTAAGAAATCGCAAAAATTGTGATTTCTTAAATGCTATGCATGATTAATTTTATTTTGCGAATTCGCAATTTTGTAGGGAAAAATTACCATGAAGTACACCTTCATGGTAATTTTGCGAAAAGTGCAACAAATGCAAATACATGCATATTTGACACTTACATGTTACACACACACATGCCCTTGGGACATGTGTGTGAGTAAAATGTACTTACGTGACATTCCAGAGGGTGCAGGGGGGGTCCAAAGGACCCCCCCCTGCACCCTTGAAATTGCATTCTCATTTTGCGATTCCTTAATTGCGAATTCGCAAAATGAAAATGCCTTCCCATTGATTCCTATGGGCCTCTAGACCCATAGGAATCAATGTAAAGCGATTCCTTATTTGCGATTCGCTATTAAGGAATCGCAAATATGGAATATTAAGAAATCGCTAAAACTTTTGCGATTTCTTGATGCATTGCCGTTTGCGATTCCTTAATTGCAATTACTTAATTTCCGCAAATAAGGAATCGCAAACGGCACCAATGATGCGTGTACCTGATTTGTCTTTAACCATGGTATGTAGTTCATATGTTGGAGGCATCAATGAAAAAGTTCTGTTGGTTTTGACCTGTCCAAGGGCTCTACTGCATGTGCGACCTGGTTAAAACTAATCCAGAGAGCAACAAAAAATGATGCTTCAAATATCACTCTATGCTGAGATGTCCTTTTTTACCGAGCAGCTCTATCCCAGCCATAGTGACCCTGCTTCAATCACACAATAATGCCTCAGGTTACAAGGTCAACTTTGATGAATCCGAGATTCTCAACCCGAAGATTCCCCCTGAGGAGGACGCTAGACTGTCGAAGGACTGTCCATTTAGATGGGCTAAACTCTCATCAAATACTTAGGAGTTCGCCTCACAATTCTGTGGCAGGGCTGTTTGGGGCCAACTACGCCCTCCTCCCACTTGACAGTAAGACAAAAGACCTCCACCCCTGGGGAAACCTTATGGTCTCCTGGTTTGGCAGAATTAATGCCATAAAAATGAGTCTCCTGTGCATACTTTAAATGTCCCAGGCCCTCCCAAATATGGGCCTCCTGGAGATTCAGCAGAAGCGTATGACGTTTATATGGAAAGGGAAAAAGGTGAGACTCCCATGGAGACTACAAACCAAAGGAAGCAGGAGGCTGGGTGTCCCCAGCAATCCCCACTATTATGTAGCAGCACAGTTGAGGGTGGTGGTAGAATGGCCAACAATGGCCTCAATGAAATTCCAGCCTCTGATTGACCACCCTATAATCAGAAGACCACTATGGGGCTTGGTGTGGTTGGAGAAGTGCCACAGACCACTTAACTCCTACATCAGCAAACCACTAGCCACAACTCTCAAAACGTGGGACATGTACGTGAGCGTGCAAGGCCTGGCGACATACCCTGCTTCCTATACCCCCATCCTCCATTACAATCCTGCATCTACACCTGCCCTCGAGGGCATCGCCTCCAAGAGATGGAGAGAAGGGTAATGCAAAATAATTTCTGAGATGTATGAGCTACACTTCGCAAAACATTTTCTGCAATGCAAACTTACAACATCATAGAGGCCGAGATATGACACTACATGCAAATTCAACGCTGGGTAACACCCCTCTAAGAGAGCTGGTGGTACCAGAGTGAGACCCATTCGAACTCCAGCTTCCCAGACTCGTTGACTCGCGGGGCAACATCTCAACACTACAAAAACTTTTTATAGCCAAAAATTGCTCTTAACCTGGTGACACAACAGGGACTGGGAGCATGCTCATGGAATCCAGGTGGCACCTAAATGTTGGCATGAATTACAGAAAGACAGACACACCTAATCTACTTCAACAATGAGGCGGGAAATAAACTACAAGGTATGGTAGTGATGGCACTACACCTCACATAAGCTACACCACATATACCATAAGGCTTCCCATAGATGCTGGTAGTGCTGCAGGGCTGTAGGAGATGCAATCCACATATGTTGGGACTGTCTGAAGGTATGACCTTGCTGGGAGGAGGTGTCAGGGTTCCTTCTTAAGATCCTATAGTTCCCTGTTCCAGCTGCAACAGAGGTAATTCTCCTGGGTGTCAAACCTCTCAATCTGACACAACTGATTAGGAATGAATTGCACATGTGTCTACAGTGCTTATGTGCTGTAGACTAGCAAAAACACACAACTGGAAATAAACTGAATGCCCAGAGCTCACATCGGGGTTCCATAGTCTGTGGGTGATTTCGGCCATGGGACGGCTGACGAGTAATATGCAGGGGACTCACTTGCTTTTCGACATCAAATAGAAACTGCTCTTAATGCAGCTAAGAGAAGGGCCACCCAGTGCTGAGCGCCCCACTGAGATGGAAAGCCCAGGGTCTCTTCCAGTGATTCTGGGACGGCGAGTCCCCTTCTACACCTCACACATAAATGTAAGTGGGGAGAGATCTCTGGTACTGATGGGGGAAATTATGTTTCAGCATTGTAGGTGTATCTCTCTTTATTTTATTTATTTAACTTATATAGCGCAACAGCTACCCAACAAAGGGTTTCCCGGCGCTATTGATTCAGTAGTAGATGGCAGGACAGGCATGTTCAGATGTTGAATATCCATGTTTTTAAGGCTTTTCTCAATTTCATATAACTCACCTCAGAACGCAAAGCATGTGGCATGGCGTTCCAAAGTGAGGGTCCCAGGAATGCAAAGGATTTACCACCCATGCGTGCAAGTTTTATTTTAGGGATAACAAAGTGATTGGCTGTTGCAGATCTCAAGGTCCGAGAGGGATGATAGGGACGGACTAGTTTTTGTAAATACTTGGGGGCTGTTTTAGTGAAGATCTTATACATAAAGCATAGGGATTTAAATTTGATCCGATTCTCTATTCTCAACCAGTGCAGCTCACGGAGGTGGATGAGGAGATAGGCATTTTCCATAACAGTCTTGCAGCTGCATTTTGCACTGTTTGTAGTCTACGGATCGTTGCCTTTTTTGCTCCTAAGTATAACACATTGCCATAATCAAGCCTAGATGTTATTAGGGCGTTGATGACCGTTTTCTTAGTGTGTTCCGGTAGCATCCAGCAAATTTTTTTTGGCCATTTTAATATTGCAAAGCAAGTGGCCGAAGTCTTCACAGCTTGCTGGTGCATGTTCAACGAGTCGTCGATTATGACACCTAGATTTCGAGCCTGCGTAGTCGGGATCGGGGGAGTACCCATTACAGATGGCTAATGTTGGGGTCCCCAGAGTTCTTTGTTTTTTCCCAGGACAATTAACTCGGTTTTATCACCGTTCAGTTTGAGAAAGTTTTCTTGCATCCACCCTGCAATCTTTCCCAAACCTATTTTTAAAATAGAGGGATTATCACTTTCGGCAGAGGAAAGAGAGAAGAGAAGCTGAGAATCGTCAGCATAGGAAAACATTTGCAATCCAGTCTCATCCACTACTTTAGCAAGCGGGCTCATGTATAAGTTAAAAAGTAACGGACTCAAAATCGAGCCTTGTGGTACTCCATGTTTAAAAGTCAGGATGTCTGAGCAAGCGGATTGGGAGTAGACTTGGAAAGTACGATTTTCTAACAATGATTTAATCCAGTTGATGGCAGCACCACGAATGCCTAAAGGGTGGAGTGTCCGCATGAGTACCGCATGTGACACAGTGTCAAATGCGGCACTGAGGTCAAGAAGCACCAGTGCCACCGTTTCTCCTCTATCCATCAAGGCTCGGATACTCTCTGTTACACCAAGCAAGGTAGTCTCAGTAGAGAAACCCGAGCGAAATCCTGATTGGTGGGAGGGCAACAAGTCATGAGTAGTAATAAATTCCGTGAGAGAGCGGTGAACATGTTTCTCCAGAATTTTTGCACTCTTGGTGTACATTACGGACCTGTTTTACCCTCTGTATTTAGGGTGGACAGAAAGTGGCAGATGAATCAAAAGCACATCTGTCATTAGGCTAATAAAATCCAATCAAGGCCTGGATTGGATTTTATTTTCCTAATTTGGATTTTATTATCCTAATTTGGATTTTTTCAGCCTAATGAGGGATGTGGTTTTGATTCATCGGCCACCTGTTCTCATATGGATATATCTGGAATATTTGAACGTTTTCCCTTACAGGCTTATCACAGTGTTGTGCTCTCTGCTGATGCATCGATTGTTGTGTATATCATCTGGGTTCATTAGTCGTTCTTCTTTCACCTGAGCACTTCTATAGGCACCTTCTCATGCAATTTATGGAGAAACCAGAAAGTAATTTATGAACGTTTGCATTTTTTTTATAAGAAAAATATAAAAATTGAATCGATTTTCACACTTCATTGTGGATTTGATTATTCTCTCTCTCTTTCTCATTAATCATTCTATGTGGACTCAAATACGATATTTGAATGTTTATCCTTGCCAATGGGACCTTTCTGTACCTTAATAACAAGTTGCCACTATCACTCCACATGCCTATGCCCAGGTACTGTAATAACTAACTGGAAAAATTATGTTCCACCTGCAAATACCAATAAAAATGTACTGAACGAAAAAAATGGTTCTTCTTGCCTGTTCCTGAGTTTGGGGCGGAGAGGTGATTTATCTCCGCACTTCTTGCTGGCTCACCTGGTCCGGTCACCGTGCGGTGCGCGGATGCAAGCCATCTTATTGGCTTCCTTCCACCTCCCGCTACTTTCCCTTTGTTTGGAAACAGCAGCGGGATGAATAATCGCGGCCTTCCATTTTGCCATCTCTTTGATGGATGCTGAGTAGGAAGTTATTTGCAGCGCCTGTAATGGGCGCGCGGCCGCGTGCAGCAGCCGTCCCCAGTAATGGCCCTGGTTCATGTTATTTCCATTTGTGTTTGTCAGGCTCCCGGGGATTGGGAACTTTTTAAAATGCTGCATATTTTAAAGTGTAAACAGAACCTGGTGTTTTGTTAAATAAACGTGACGCGTGCAATAATGCTTTCCATATTACTGAGCAAAGACTTTAAGGAGAGCAGTTTTAGCGGCTCAGCATTGTGGGTTTTGCTGATGCTAAATCAACTGAATTATTTTTTCCCCTGTTGTGCTTTTCCAGATGGCCATTAATTTTGTGAGACCTTAAGATATATGCTGGTAAGTGAAAAAAAGAAATACACAAAAAGGACTGTAAAATCCCTATAGGCAGCAAGGACATTCTGCCTGCAATCCTTGCGTTTTTGTCTCGCTTTTTCAGAGACCATTTGACATTGTCTGACGTACCCTTTGCCAAGTCATCCACTGAAAAAGCATTTTTTTAACAAAAACGTCTATGAAAATTATATGAGTGTAAAAGCAGTTTATAATATTAGATGTGAACCAGAGTCCCCGCTTTTGACCAGAGCTCAAATAAGAGCTTGAGCTAGACTCAAACTTCAGGGTGGGAGGGGCTAACAAATGGATTCGTGGAGACAGAGACATCATAAGAGTGGAATCAGAATTACTTGTGGGTCACACTGAGTCATTCTTTTAGACTTCATGTGGCAAACAGTGCACTTTAAAGCACACAGGGTCAGTAACATTATTCAGCATAACATGATTTAGGGTCTCTCAAGGAATGTTAGCAGAGTGAATGAAAAATATTCTATTTTAATGCACATTAGGCCAGTAAAACTGGTGCAATGTGACAGTTTTGAAAATTGGAAGCAAATAATCCAGTTTAAGCACATTTATTTAGTTACTGCTCTGTTCATGCTTGATGCTTCATTTACCTGCACACAATACTTTTATGAATATAATGTTTGTTGTAGCTGTTTGGGGAGAAGCTGCCACATATCCCAGCTCTATAGCACAAAGAATGTTCAATATATATTATTTAGGTCTTTGGGACAACTCCCACCAAATATCTCTGAATTGAAAATGCTTGTCATTTAGCATGAAACACAACCCGTGTTTGATAAGATTTGCTCTAATAACATACATTAAGGATTGAAACTGAGCACACAAGCTTGTTTATCGATGAACCCCCACATCAAAGACAGGTGTCAATCTGGCATTACCACGGGTAAGGGAAGTTGACCTATTTTTCAATAGGCAGTCATCACACTGCACTTAGTACCTATGTCTAAGTGAAAGGATCAGAAAATAAACAGACCTTTAAAAGTCGTATGTATTTTTTGCATTCCAGTCCCCCTAACTAGCCACTGGGCAGCAAATAAGTAGCAGGTGTGGAGCTAAGCTTGGATAAAGGGATCAAACTTTGATGCCACCACAGCTAATTCTGCCATTTTAGTGAATAAATGCTGTGGCAACTCAGGGCTGACATTCAAACCTGCAACGTACCCCTGAACACAGATGGAATCAGATTATTAAATAGCAATAACATTTGTGAAAATAATCTGCAACAGTGCTTGAAGAATGAGAATGTATTTACTGATAACAATGTTTGCGAATGTCTGACATAATATCGACAGACAGAATATCGAACTACAAAAATATCGGAACAAAAATATCGACATCAAAAATATCGGAATCCTATCTTCATAAAGGTAAGTACAAAAATATCGAGAAAAAAATATCGTAGTACAAAAATATCGGAATTAAAAATATCGTTTTTTTAAATGTATTAATAATAATGTAAAAATAATTTTAAAATACATATAATTTTACAAATATTAAATAAAAATATTAAAACAAAATTAAAAGTAATACATATACATTTAAAATAAATAAAACACTTACCGCCCGATTCATGAAGGCTAAATCGGCTCGCAAAGGGCCGGATTCTGAGAATCCGGCCCTTTGCGAGTGCGATTTTTGCATTTGGGATTCAGCATCCCAAATGCAAAAATCGCTAATTGCGATGTCGCAAATGTGCGAGGAATTACATTTAAGGAATCTCTATTAGAGATTCCTTAAATGCAATTCAACATCCAATTTAAATTTGCGAATTCGCAATTTCTTGCCGCAATTTACCGCGAGGTCAGACCTCGCGGTAAATTGCGAAAACGCAGAAAAATGCATTTAAAAGCATTTTTCTGAGTTGCATGTTACACACACACATGTCCTTTGGACATGTGTGTGTGCAACACCTGTGTGAAATTTCATTTGAGGGGTGCTACAGGGTGTCCTGTGGACACCCCTGCCACCCTTCAAATCGCAATCTTATTTGCGATTAGCTAATTGCTAATCGCAAATAAGGAATACTCCCCATTCATTCCTATGGGCCTTTTGGCCCATAGGAATGAATGGCGAGTTATTCCTTATTTGCGATTAGCAATTTGCTAATCGCAAATAAGGAATCAGTAGGAATCGCATTTTATTATGCGATTCCTACATGATTACCGTTTTGCGAGTCCTTAATAGCGAATCGCTATGATTCGCTATTAGGGGCTCGCAAAACGGCCCGTTCATGAATCAGGCTGTTAATAATGTAATGTAATTTTATTTGTTTTAATGTTATTTAATTAATTTAATGTAATATTTTTTTGTTTTTACCCTGTACGCCTGTACCCCAAAAACCCAAAACTGACCCTGAACCCTAAAAATATCCCTGTACCCCAAAAACCCAAAACTGACCCTGAACCCTAAAAATACCCCTTTACCCAAAAACTGAAAACTGACCCTGAACCCTAAAAATACCCCTTTACCCAAAAACTGAAAACTGACCCTGAACCCTAAAAATACCCCCTTACCCATGAACTGAAAACTGACCCTGAACCCTAAAAATACCCCTTTACCCATGAACTGAAAACTGACCCTGAACCCTAAAAATACCCCTTTACCCAAAAACTGAAAACTGACACTGAACCCTAAAAATACCCCTTTACCCAAAAACTGAAAACTGACCCTGAACCCTAAAAATACCCCTTTACCCATGAACTGAAAACTGACCCTGAACCCTAAAAATACCCCTTTACCCATGAACTGAAAACTGACCCTGAACCCTAAAAATACCCCTTTACCCATGAACTGAAAACTGACCCTGAACCCTAAAAATACCCCTTTACCCAAAAACTGAAAACTGACACTGAACCCTAAAAATACCCCTTTACCCAAAAACTGAAAACTGACCCTGAACCCTAAAAATACCCCTTTACCCATGAACTGAAAACTGACCCTGAACCCTAAAAATACCCCTTTACCCATGAACTGAAAACTGACCCTGAACCCTAAAAATACCCCTTTACCCAAAAACTGAAAACTGACACTGAACCCTAAAAATACTCCTTTACCCAAAATTAATTATTATTATTTAATTACCAATTAATTATTAATTAACAATAACAATAAAGTAAATATATTAGCACATTAGCTGTAATTAATTTATTTTAATAATTAATATTATTTTCCCAATTAATTAATTAAGAATAACAAAAAATTATATATTAAAAAAATTACTATAAATAATGTAATTAACTAATGAATATTAATTAATTACTAACTAATTAATAATTTTAAATATGTACAAAATTATATTAATTAATTAACTAATTAATATAAATAATTACCAATTAATTATTAATTGAAATATGTACAAACATATATTAATTAATTATTTATTATTAAATTACTTCCCACCCTATTCCCCTATAAACCCATAACCCGCTACAGAACATATTTCTCAATTAATCAATTAATTAAAATTAATTAAAAATTATTTCTCAATTAATTAATTATTAATTCCTACTAATTAATAATTAATTTAACATAATTAAATTACTTCCCACCCTATTCCCCTATAAACCCACAACCCGCTACAGTAGTAAAAGACAATATTTAATTAAATTACATTAAAAATAAATAATAAAACATAATAAATACAATATAATATACACTAAATTTATTTAAAAATTGATATTAGTAACATCGAAGTTATTTATTTCGATATTATTGACATCGATATTTAAAACTTCGATATTACTGATATCATACTAATATCGATATTAAGACTGTCGATATTACTTACCTTCGATATTTTGTCCCATCGATATTTAAACTTCGATTTTTTTGTATGTCGATATTAAAAAATCGATATTTTGTCTGTGTACCATGTTTGCAGATGTCTATTGTATTCTTGTGTGAAGCAAATGACGTATGAAATAAGACTTCTTGGAGTGGGAGCTTAGTAGCTGTATGTCGAAGTAATGCCAGAAAGAACTTTGGATGCATGAGTCTGTCGTCAAATAAGAATGTAGGCAGTGGCGTAGCATGGACAGGACCTTAGAGGTGGTTGCCCCGGCCGCAATATTCTTAGGGGTGCAACATTTTAAAAGAAAAAAAACATTTGTTGTGGAAGGGACTCGAGTCACGTCGGTGCTGTTGTCTGCAAGTGCAGGTTATGTTGTCTTGCTCGCCTTTCCCAGCAGAAGGGCTGATCAGAGCTGTGCCCTGATGCATCTCTCATGGCCTGGGGCAGATGGCATCTGCTTGTGCTGTTTGCCAGTGGCATGAGAGCAGCGCCACCCAGTGGCAAAACAGTGGAACATCTCTTGTAGTACCATGCCGCCGTACAAGGAATTTGTTTCTGCTTTTTGGCAGGCAGAAGGAGCATTTCACGCCCGAGTGCTGCTCTTCCTGCTTGACATCATGTGTCAGGTTGGGATGATGGGTGTGTGGCATCCAATCATTCTTTCATCCATTATTCAGTATTTCACCATTCATTCTGTCGTTCCATCTGTGTGCCCATCCATATCCAAACCTATTCAACCATTTCCAAATCTATCCATCAGCTATCCTTCCATCCATTATTTCACTCATTTCACTCATGCATCCCTCCATCCAGCATTTCACTCATTCATCCGTCCTTTCACCTATCCAGCCATTCACTCTATCCATTCTTTCACCTACCCATCCATTCACTCATCCATCCAACCATTTACCCTCTCACCCATCCAACCATCCTTTCACTTACTCATCCATTCATCCATTCACCCAGTTACTCTTCCGTCATTTGTCTATCCATTACCATTTTACTCATCCATCCATCCTTTCTTCCAGCTCTTCACACTCCTTTTCACTCATCTGTGCATTCTTTCACTCATCCATCCTTAATCCATACACTCATTTGCCCATCCATCCTATCAATCATCCATCCATACTTTCACTCATCCATCCATCCCCTCTTTCTCTCTCCATCCCCGTTTTACTTAACCAGCCATCCACCCAAGAATCCATTCACTCATCCACTCATGAATCAATCCATTGACCCTATCAGTCATCCATCCATCATTTCTCTCATCCATCCATTCTCACACTCATCCATCCATCTATCCTTTTGCCCCTTCACCCTACCGTTCACTCACTCATCCATCATTACATCCTCCCTCTCACTCATCCATCCACCAATTAACTATTTCACTTATCAATTTATCAATCCATCCATCATTTCGCTCATCCATCTACCCATTCACTCACCCATCATCCACCCTTTCACTTATCTATCCATCCTTTCACTCACCCATCCATCTGCCCTTTTACCCATACATCCACCATTCTACCAATACATTCACCATTCCACCCATACATACACCATTCTACCCATACATCTATTTATTTACCCTTTCTCTCATGCATCCTTCCACTCACTCACTCATACATCCATCCTTTCATTAGCCATCTATTCACCCTTTCTCTCATCCAGTTATCCTTTCACTAATCCATCCAACTATTCACCCATTCATTCACGTACTCACCCACTTTTTCACATTAATTATGAGCTGCGCTTTTGTCTGCAGAGTTGAGTCAGAAGAGACACATCAAGAACTTCACTCATGCTGTTGTTCCCACAGCAAGGCTGGGGCAGGGGAGGGTTCACTATGCCCCAGCTGAATGGGGGGGACATAGGGTTTTTTGTTTGAATTACTTGAAGGGGGTCCCTTGACCTCTCAATAAATCCATGTAGATCTCTTTAACTGGGAGCCATCACCTTCCTATAAGTTATCATGCTTACCTCCTCTGTGTTTAGAGACCGCGTGAAGTATGAATGATGTATTCTGTGAGGACAAATTGCATGCAACAAAAATAGTGGCTTCCTTCTAAAATCGATAGCCATCCCGAAATTCCTGTCCTTGCAGAAGCCCCTTTGGTTATGCCTCGAAGTCCCCTTAGTGGTTATTTCAATGTCTCTTTCTGCACACACTCCTTCCGTGCTAGGATTGTGCATGCACAAACGTCTGATTGAAGCTAGTTTCACTGCCTGCACAGCTGAGCAGCCATATTGGTATGGTGGTAGTTCATTACCACCGAGGTTGTTTGTTAATTGTGTTGCATGCACTCCACGTCTCGCTTGTAATGGCCTCTCCCTACTGTTGATCTGAAAGTTGTCTGGAAAGAGAAGAAGACTCACTTGGAAATCTCAGCTGTCTCTCCTCGAATAAGCATCCCTTCTACCAGAAAGATGTGCTCAACACTTACTGACAGTCATGTGCTTTAGACTCTGAAGGTGCATTGGAGCACAACTCAGAGAAGATGCATGACCAGGAACAGGATGTGGCTGGTGCGGCGCAGCGGCCAGAGTGGCTGACTCCGGAGCACAGGGCTCATGGTTCGATTGCCGGCGTCAGCTCAGCTCAGCACAATGTGACTCTGGGCAATAGCTCCCTTAATCTCCCAGATGGCTCCCAGCAAATTGAAACCTTAATGGGTGATATGTTCGTGCTTTAAAATATGGATTATTACTATTACTAGCAGCCCGCCCCAACGTTGTCCGGGGGTAATGAGGCTTCGGGGCCAACCGCCCGCCCAGGCCCCCGCCCGCCTCGACATTGTCCGTGTCCCATAGCCACCTCCCGCCCCCTCCCGCCCCGACATTTTACGTGTCCCCTTGCCTTACCTGAGCCGGCGCTCCTGACTTCACGTCCGCTCCTCGCCGCTCATCACCGCTCCTCCCCGCCTGTCCGCCGCTCCTCCCCGCCTGTACGCCGCTCATGTCCGCCACTCCCCTCATCATCACGCACGTCACGGCCAGTGCTACGTCGCAGCCAGCGCTACGTCGCGGCCGGCACTACTTCCTGGGGACTACTTTTTTTTTAAGTTACATTTTTTAATTTACGTTTAATTTTTATTTTATATAGCCTATGTCCATCTGCACACCCTGACATTTTCAACAATGTATCGGGTGTGTGGATTGGCGCTGTGGTTCCCGAGTTTACCTGGCTCAAAGGTTTGTGTTCTCTCTTTATAATAGTAGTATAGATGACAAATATGGGTCCACACCAGAATACCGCTAGAACACTGCTGTCATCCCTCCCTCATAAAAAATGCTGATGGGCATGCACATTTGAAAAGAATCAAACCTGACCAGGAGGAAAATGAAGAAAGTCCACGGGATGGATAAACTTTCTTGAGGATACCTAAAGGGAGTGAGCCACTCAAAGGGCGCAAGAGCCTTATGCCCCTGCAGACTGTGATAGTCCGTATTTGGGCACTTTAAAGCCATTATAGACCCGTGACTGGAAAATCCAGTTCACTCCTGAGTTGTCAGGTATTGGGTGTTAACACTATTTGTTTCCTTTCCCACATTTTCTGATATATTCTTATCTGCCCAGGCTTAAGCCTACTAGATTGCCCCTATTGTACTGTCGGTTATTTCTTGTAGAATTCTTCCTAACACCTTCCTTTCATTAATTGATGTCTGTAAGCACATTTATGGTAGAGTCATATCTGAAGGTTGCCGAGGACAGTTGTAATCTCATAGTCTCCATCCACTTCTTCTCCAGAGAATTCCTTTATCACAAGTACACAATTGTTTTTCTGCACATAAATGTGTACCTGTATGTGTGCTACAAAGCTGCTTAAGTTCTTAACTCAGCACTAGAAAGTGCCAGGAACAATTGATGTTTGTGCTTTTCTTTTGTTTTATTTGCTTACATTTTGCTGTTGTAAACAAAGACCTAACCTTTTTTAACCCCTTGTATGCTGATGACGAACCCCAGCCGTCATGCACTACGGTGCTCGTGTGCTGATGACGGCTGGGGTTCGTCATGGCCCGCCCCTGTTCATTTGTTTACCGCACAGCGGCGGAAACGGGCCAGCAGCGAAGGGGTAAAAGACAAAGGGCCTTATTACAAGGTTGGTTGCCGGTCTTCCTCTGGGATCACCACCACAGGGGTCCAAGGAAGATCGCCAAGCCCGTCATGAACCCAACGGCCAGACTAGGAGTTAAATCCAGGTCAGGCACGCAGTGTGGTGTCACGGCGGCGGGTATGTTAGGCTCATAGGAGGTCCTAAACAGCATACTGCCACCGTGAGAGAGCCTGCAGCACATACGTGCATGGTGTCGCATGCACCATGTTGTGCATGTCACACAGTGCATGCACAAAGGTGCAATTGTAGGGGGGCACAACATGTGTCCCCTCATGCAACCCCATGGCCAGATTCTCCAGGGGCCCTTCTAGGGCCCCTTTACCTGCATTTCCACCATCCATGTCGTAATATGCTCGACAGTGCCGGCATCTGCACCGCCAGCACATTCAGCCCCTTTTCAGACTGCCATTGCAGTGGGATCCCGGATACCAAGGGAGGCGGTGGTCTTTTAGCAGTCCCACCGCCACCGTTGTAATATGGTGGTCAGACCACCTGGGGTGGTGGCAGTCGACCGCCACTGTGAGTGCGGACGTCCCAGTACCACCATACTCATCATAGTATGACCACGTAGTGACCTTTTTTGAGTGATCCTCAACCGCTGAACCAGAGTACCATTTAGAGAATCAAGAACAAAGCAGGAGTCTTAGGCACTGAATGTGCAGTGTGAAGGTACACAAGACCAGGGGCAGCAGTGTCAAATTGTACTTACTCACCAAAGAACTGCCCAGTAATCGTTTACTGCACCTTGGACTTGGGAAAGACTTAATAATGTTTCGACCTTGCACAGGGAAATGAGTTGCATGAGACCTATACTTTGAGATTTGGTCAGAATACCTACCTGCTTCCTATCTTGTGATGCATTTAGCCACCCTCTAGTCTTCATGATTCATTAGCCACCCTCTAGTCTTCATGATTCATTCGCCACCCTCTAGTCTTCATGATTCATTAGCCGCCCTCTAGTCTTCATGATTCATTAGCCGCCCTCTCGTCTTCATGAATGACCTGAAGAAGGCCCTGACTTCTGTAGGTTAGCCAAGACAGGGTTGTATCACATTTGTAGCTACCTGTCTGCTGGAGCCTGCTCCAAGCAGTTTACTTTTTATATAGAACTGTGCATACCTCTAGCTCTCACTTCTTGGCACCAAAAACACAGAGCTGCTTCTATTTTCCTGCACAGAAACGAATATGGTCCTTTATTCTGCTCCTGAGAGCCAAAACTGAAATCTTTTCATTGCTTGTTACCGGTGAATGTAAAACATAGGGCACAATTAGCTTCTGACTGGTATTAATACAGACAGACCTTTTACATATTGCTCGATCAGCTAAAAAAGAACTGACACTAATTCAATCAGTATTAGACCTGAACTTCAAAACATTTAGTTAGAAAATAATTTAATTTGAAACATTTAATTTGGGAAACATTTACTTAGAAAGCAATTGAAATAAGTTTGAAGTTAAAAGTTTGAAATTATAGGTTTGGTCATTACTGAGCTCTGGGTGCAAAGCACGAGTCATACCTATGAGTCTCAAGGAACAAGCTCAGTTTTTTTTTCTTTCTGGCACTAATGAAGTTGTGCTGTTTGTGGTTGTTCATCAACTTTGATAGCTGGGTAGGCTTCTTGCCAAAGTATTTTTACCGGGAGCTTTTTCTCATTTATTTTTGGGGAAGAATTATCCCACAAAAATGTAGGCCCAATGTTTATTTTTCTACCACAAAATTGACTTTTTATAGGATTTTTTCAATCTGCATTATTTTATAAACTCTGGAGCTTTGAGAATTTCTTAAAGTTGCCAGAGATTTAAAAACCTTGGCAAAGTAGACAGAAATGTTGTCTGTCAGCATATACCCTAGTTTATAATGCAGGGAAACTCCAAGACAGTGGCAGCAATTGCCATATAAAACACTGGAATGTATTACTTTTTTAGGAATGGCTGCTACTTTACCTGCAATAATATAAATGAGTTTGGACATTGATGCTGCAGAACCAGACCTTAGTATCTGAACATTTAGTTGAAGATCGGGTTCTATTTTCTCTCTTTTTTCACCACGCTTACCTCTGCCGGCCACCACTGAGTGTTTCCTGCGTGGCATAGGCTGCGATGGAGTATTCAAGCTACCAAGCGAAGCAGCGGCTGCCACCATAAACAATGGGTGGTAGGGCGGGTGGGGTTGCGTGGTGGGGGGTGGTAAATACAATCTTGTTAAAAGTTACCTTTTGTTGCCGGACGTCTCCAGCGTCGCATCTCGTTGCACCGCCTCTTCTCTTCCTGCCTGGTACCCCCAGCCCCTGGGACAGACTCCCTGTCCAATCCCTGTGCTGAAGAGCAGTGCGGGGATTGGTGTGAGTGGGCAAGAAGAAGCCCTGCTCAGACCAGGGAGTCTGTGCGTTTTTTCCATCCCGTCTGCTCTACATAGCTGGGGTGGAGGAAAACTTAGTGCGCATGTGTGTTTTGGTCGGCATGGGAAGGCCAGCCAAACACAGATGAGCACTTAAGGAGTGGAGTGCACTACCACTCCTCCTACCCCCTCCCATGCCTTGGCCCTGCCCCTCAAAACACTGCTGGCTAAGAGCTGGCAAATGAAAAATAAAAAAATGCAAGTACATTGTTTTATTTTACATGTGCCGGCTCTGAGCCAGGCAGTGTGGCAACTCTCCTCGCCATTGCGGAGGAGCCACCACTGAAGTGAAGTTGTACTGATACAGAGGAAGAAATGATTTCAATACAACAATAACTATTTGGTTTGAGGTTTGGAATGTGATGCTGCTCTCCAGTCTTTCATTTTCAGCTTGCAACATGGTGATTCTCGGCATGTTGTATCTTTTTTTACCAACCAACAAGCCTCTTGTGCTCAGATTTACAATTTGCGTCAGTTTTGCTTCACTTTTTTAATGCAAACATAACTCAAACTTTTGGGTTGGCATTTATAATTCAACGCAACTCACAATTTGCATTGGATTGTAACCCAAAGTAAAGCAACGAAGTGCAATGCGCTGACTTGCATTACTTTGCGTCAGGGTGGGGTTTCATGGAAATGCATGGGTGTTCCTGTGCATCCAAACATGGATTCTGATGCAAATCCTTATCTACATATACTTGGATTGTTCCAAAATCGTGCACCACCCTGAAGCTTGTGTAACAAGAAGAAATGTATGCATTTCTCTGTGTTTTTTTAACCTTTTAATGTATGCAGCATTCTTTATCACACATACAATGAGCAAATTGCCTTTCATCATAGTTACACAGGAAGGTACAAAAGCTATGTTGAACACAAACCAGACATTGTTGCAATATTGTGCAAGGCAGCACACGTCCTAAAAAAGAAGTGGGGGGACTAACCTAGTTAATCAGAATGCAAGTGGTATCACGGCTCGTGACATCACGGCGTGTGACACAGCGGCATGTGACATCACGGTGCGTGACATCATAGCACGTGACATCACAGGAAGTGGCATCATAAGCAGTGACATCAGATCTTAAGCCCTCACATATATCAAGTCTATCATGAGTACATTGGAGCATATTTCGAGTATATAGGGAAACCCTCCTAATTTGGGCAGAAAATTCACTTTTTTGTAAGCTACTCATAAAACAATGTTGCCTTTTGGCCTATCACCTCCCTTACTGCACCAACTCTTGCGCCCTTACATCCCGGGCCGCACTCTGCGCTCGCTAGACCAAGAATTAGCGGTAGCCCCTCGGTTCAAACTCAGTCGGATGGGGGGTCGCTCTTTTAAGGTGCGGGCAGCCGCACTCTGGAACGCTCTCCCTTTGAAACTCCGGACCTTTGGTGACCTGCTCTCCTTCCGCAAGGCCGCTAAAACTCATTTGTTTTCTGAGCTTTGTTAAATCCTTCACTCCCCAATTTCTTAACAATTATTTCTGTTCCCCAGTTGTGTTGTGTTCGCCACCTTGTCGGTGCGCCGGGACACTCCTTCGCTGGAGCAGCCGTGCGCAATACAAATAGCACTAACATAACATAACATAACATTTTGTCTGCCTAAACTTCCTCTACCCACAGTGCTTTTAAAAGACAAAAATTGTGGTACTTAAATTATTTCAACGCCTCCTCAGGGGTAGTAAGCACTTTATGAATTACATTAATTTTGTGTAAATACAGAGAAAGACCAAAACATCTGACATTCTTACAGAGAATGGATATCTTGTAAATAGGGACTGAACAACCTGAAAAGCAGCCTCTCCTAAGTATGTGTGATGTGCTAACAAGGTGTGAGCCATTGTTTCTCCTCTACTGCATTTGCATCTAAGTGTGAGGCTCCTGACTGCTCCCAGCCAGGAGACTCAAACAAAAGGAGGCCGGAGGACCCATCAGATTTTTTTGTAGATATGGCTTTGTTCAGCTCTCTCTCATTAGTAATCAGTCATTTCATTTGCTGGTTTGCGTTGTGTGATTTGTTTGCAAATGTTGGCCTTGATCTCCAAAGGGTTGGTCTTGACCTTGATTTGTTCTCGGCTGTGCAGGACTTCCAACCTCCTGTTAATCATGACTTTAGATATCTGCCCCTTAATGGCCCTGAGCCTCAACCTGGGCAATGCAGAAGGACCCAACACGAATAGCAGATTTGCGCTGTCTTTAAAGGTCATACGAGGATACTATTCAACACGTAATCTTTGCAGAAAATCAAGCGTTTATAAAGTGCTAGTTGCTGACAAACTGCCTCTAATTTCCCTTAAAAGTAAGAGATCAAACTCCTGCTGGTGACATCCAGCGCTGTCAGCGAAAAGCCCCTGACAGATCCGGAGAATGAGGCCTTCGAGAACAGAGCCTCGGCGCTCAGCCGGTGACCCCCGGCCGTCTTGTTTAAAGTGCCTCGTATGCACGCAGCGTCCAGCTCCGGGAAAAGCCGCAGTCAATTTACCTCTCGCCCTCCCTGTCTTCAAATAGCCGGATAGAAACTGCAAACATGGCGCTGATAAGAATCCAATCATCTGCCTTGATTGAGCATCTATTTTTTCAGCTTGAGCATGGCACTTAGAGTTTTCAGCTGCCCGGGTTGTTTAATCTGCAGTTAATTTAGAGGCGCGCCACGCGGCGGCTCTGATAAATCCGCCCATCATGATAAAGGACTGGGGTGTTTTTATTACAAACTCTGCGCGGTTCCGTCGACATACATCATTTGGCGGGAAGTTGCTCATTGTCTTTGGGCGACTGCGCCGCGGTGAAAAATTCTCTCCGCTCAACCGGAGAAAATCATAGGGATTAAGGATGTTCTTGAAGGGGACGTGAGTTAGGAACGAGATTTGCTGCATCTCTTAAGTGTGCGGGGAACAAATGAGCCTGTCGGACACCCGCGTCGGCGTAAAGGTCGAGACAAGCTGCTAATGCAGAAGACAACTAATCTTCATGGAAGACTTACCGCACAGGCGTCAGTACTAGAGGTTAATTTTAACACCCCCGAAATTATGGTCTGATCAGGCAAGGTTATGGACGGTATTGCAATTATGCATCCCTTCCAGGGGTGAGAGCTTTCCGCTAGCTACAGGTAGTGCTTATTTCCAGGGCTTTAGGTGGGAAAAAAACGGGGGGTGCTCTAAAAGGGGAGGGGCAAACATCGAAGGGGTGTGGCCTATCTAAGAAAGGGCGTGGTCTAAATAAAGTTAACTAGTGTAGCAATACCCCCTGCTCTGACATGCCATCAGATCTAGGACTCCTCAGAGCCCTCCCCGCCCCCTCTATGTGACAGCCCAGGCTGAGACAGCTTCCCGGGCGCACACAGCCGCACCCAAGTACTTCACAGGTCTTTAAAAGACCATTTGCACTTTAATGATTCTTTGTCGTTTTACACCCCTTCTTAGAGCCCCGGCATCTCCACACTTATTATTACTGTGCCACGGGCGTTTTGTTCAACAGTGCAAATGCTCCCTCCTTCCCTTCGTCGCCCCGTGGGTATGCCAGTGGGTGCTTGTCCCCAGGACACTGAATAGGCCCCTCTGTGGCTTTAACACTGGCGGTAAACATGGCGAGAGGCTTGTGGTGTTCCGAACAACTGGGCGATGCTGCAGGCCAGCTTCGCTGCACACAAAATCAACCTGCTGTTCTCACAATTGCAAAATAGAGCTGTCACATCCTCGTTATGATCCGGTTACATAAAATTCAAAATTTGCAAACATTCGTGACAAGAATTTTCAATTCTATTAAGGACTATGAGGCGAGGATTATGCTAGTCTCATTTCTTTTTTTAGAAATGCCCAGCAGCCATGTAAAAAACCACATTACCCAGAAACACTTGGGTCATAACCACTATAAATAGCTATGTAGACAATCCCACTTCCTCTTTCTTTGGTGAGAAGGAAATCCAGGAAGCAGCAAACAGTACAAGAAAGTCAATGCAAAAGCAAACCCCAGTCCAGGGCAACGATGGAAAGTTCAAAACAGCAACTGCCGAAGGGAGAAACCGGAAACAATCTTCAAAGAAGAAAACAGGAGCATCCACGTCGCACTGCAGGCACGTCATTTGGGATCAGATCCTGAAAAGAGATTCAAAGCCGAAATACACGTCCATCATATATAGGAACATGTTGAAAAAGGGTGGGAAAGAAGACAAGGCAATAGTAACTGTTGAACACAGAATAAGTCATGAACATTCTTCAGTAAATACAATGTATAAACAATGGGTGGGTTAATCCTCGCCTCCTAGTCCTTAATAGAATTGAAAATTCTTGTCACAAATGTTTGCAAATTTTGAATTCTATTTCAGGACAGGAGGCTCCGATTATGCTTGTTCAAAGCTCATCCAACACAACAGAAGCAACAGTAGCAATAGGCTTAAAGTAAAAGGTCTTGAAAACAGAATCTGATGACCAGTCAGCAGCTTTCATAATGTCCCACAAAGTGACTCCCAAAGAAAAAGCCTTAGAGGCCATGGCCCCACGAGCAGAATGAGCACCAAACACAGAAACATCAATGCCCGCTTCCCCCATAAGCCACCGTACCCAGCGAGCCAATGTGGCCGGAGTAACGGGGCAAAAGGGCTTCTGCAATGCAATCAACAATTGACCTTGCATATCAGAGCAAAGAAGAGAAGTACTCACCTCATAATCTTTAAGGCATTGGACAACACAAAGGTTAGGACGAGCAGGACACGAAGGGTAAGAAATGACGTCAGTATTGGATTTAGTGCGCCTGGAAAGGCGAAATGTAACCCCTTCAGGTGTGAAGCTGCGCCCTGCAAGATCCAACGCGCAGACATCTGAAACCCGTTTGCAGGAAAGCAAACACAACAACATAGTAAGTTTGGCCGAAAGTTGTTTTCGAGTTAACAAAGAATTGATCGGCCAGGCTTCCAAAAAACGTAAGACAACCAAAACGTCCCATAAAGAAACATATTTGGGACATGGAGGAGTAGCTAGTCGAATACCCTTAAGGACCTTAGCCACAAGAGGATGTTCTCCCACAGGTTTCCCATCCACAGGAAGATGGCCCGCCGAAATAGCGGAACGGAAATTGTTGACTGTGCGGTACACCAAACCAGAAGAAGAAGATAGAGAGGCCAAAAAATTGACGATCAAAGAGACATCAGCTGATGTTGGATCAACTTGCCGTTGAGCACACCAATCACTCCAACGTTTCCATGAACCTCTGTAACGTTTGTGAGTACCTGGGGCCCAGGCGTCGCTGAGAAATCTGGTAGCATCCGCAGAAAGGCCTGACACCGCCCAACGTTCCCCGAAATCCGCCACGCCAGGAGAAGGAGAGAGCCTGACTGAACCAGGGGATGCGGATTCTGAAGCGGATCTAACAGGAGATTCCGCTTCCAAGGAAGAAGAAATGGCAATGCACATGCCATTTCCAGGAGAACAGGGAACCACGGCTGAGCCCTCCACAGAGGATCAATCAGAATCAATTCCGCCCGAAAGCGTGTCGCATAAGCCAGAACCCTGGGGATCATCATGAATGGGGGAAACGCATAACATAGGGAGGACGGCCACGGTTGAAGGAAAGCATCCGTGGCCAGAGCCTCCGGATCCGGTCTCCAACTGAAGAACTGGGGAAGTTGGGTGTTGAGATGGGACGCAAAGAGGTCGATCAAACAAGGGCCCCAAGCACGGAGGAGTTGGCGGAACACACGAGGGTGGAGTCTCCAGTCGCTGAAGTCCTTCAGATACCTGGAGTTCCAATGGATATATGACGGTACAACGCGTACCGTCACTACGCATACCATTACAACGCGGCCGTGACAACGCAAGTCGTTACCACGACTTGCGTTGGGGGGCGCGGATTTCGAATAGTTTAATTTACTATTCTAACACCAGTCCCGTGGACCCTAGGGAAGGTGTTAGGATAGTAAATTAACTATTTTTAAACCTTGAGCGCCCTCCATTGCAAGTCGTGGTAACGACTTGCGTTGTCACGGCCGCGTTGTAAAGGTACCGCGTTGTGAAAACATCGTTGTAAACGATGTTTACCGTTCCAATCCGCCACAAGATTGCGACAACCAGGAAGGTATTCCGCAATAACTGTGATCTTGTGTTGAAGACAATAGTGCCAAAACTCCTTGGCAATCTCCGCCAACAACCTCGACCGAGTCCCTCCCAGCTTGTTGATGTACCGTACTGCTGATACATTGTCCATCCGGAGAAGTATGCAGCAGTGGGACTGAAGAGGAGACAGACACTTGATCGCAAACGATCCCGCCACCAATTCCAAACAATTTATGTGGAGTGAAAGTTCCTGCGGAGACCATCGTCCCCCTGTCGAGATCGGGCCGCAGCGGGCTCCCCAGCCCCAACGACTGGCATCCGACTCGATCACAATCTCTGGTGAGGATCCGTAAAGAGCCCTGCCGTTCCAGGCTTCCATATGATCCAGCCACCACTGCATTTCCGACTTCGCCTCCTCCGAGAGAGGAATCTGATCGGAATAACGAAGGCCCCGTTGAAGATGTTGAATCTTCAGACGCTGCAAAGCACGGTAGTGCAGCGGAGCTGGAAAGATCGCCTGCAGGGAAGACGCTAAAAGACCGACAAATTGTGCTAATGATCTCAATGACACTGTCGGACTCGAGATAACGGAAGTCAATTCCCGTTTGATGTATCGAATCTTCTGATGAATCAACAGAAGTTGACAAGTGAGGGAGTTGACCTTGAACCCCAAAAAATCTATCACTTGAGTAGGATGTAGTACAGATTTGGGAACATTCACCAAAAACCCGAGAGACTGAAGAAGGTCGACAGTCCATTCCAGATGAGTCATCAGTTTGACAGGACAATCCGCCAGAAGGAGGATGTCATCCAAATAGATGATCAAGCGAACCCTGCGACTGTGGAGCGACTCCACAACCAGACGCAACAGCTTCGTGAAGCACCAAGGTGCTGACGAAAGGCCGAAGGGTAGAACCTGATATTGGTACCAAGTCCCCAGCCACTGAAACTGCAGAAAGCGGCGATGGGGAGGGAAAATCGGAACAGAGAGGTACGCATCTTTGAGGTCCAGACGAACCATCCAATCCCGTTCCCGCAGGAGATCCCTCAGCAGATGGATGCCCTCCATCTTGAAGTGACGGTAAACCACTCCTGCATTGTACTCCTTCAGATTGAGAACTAACCTCGATCCCCCTCCCTTCTTCTCCACCAGGAAGACTGAGCTGGCAAAACCCTGAGGGTGGCGCACTGTTGACACTATCGCCCCTTTCAATTCCAGAGACCTGAGTTCCTCTGTGATGAACTCTTGACTTTGCTTTGAGAAATGAAGGGGAAAAGGAGGATGGGACTGACGGAAGGGCTGATAGAACTCGATTTTGAAGCCCTGAACCGTCTCCAGCACCCATGCATCGCCGGAGATTGATCGCCAATTGTCTAGAAAAAGGCGAATCCTGCCCCCCAGAACAACACTGCATGCAGGAAGAACTCTCACCTGAAGTGGCGGAATCCTGATATCCGCCGGAGGAGCCACCGGAACGTCCATTCTTATACTGGCCACGTCCTTTCCTGGAAGGGTAGAAATTGGAACGTTGGGCGTAGCCCGAATCTTGCTGGGCTCCTCTATGGGACTGATACCCTCTTTGGGAGGGTTGCTGTTGACCATGGCCGGAGGAACGTCCCCTATTTCTTCCGGCCCTGGTGAAAACCGGACGAAAGGTCCGGCGAAGAGAGGCCTGGGCCTTATCCAGGACACTAAAGGTGTTGACAAAATTGGTCAATTCCTTTAAAAAGGGCTGTCCGAAAAGCGAACCCTGGGCAGCAGGGCCAGACTCAGATGTAGAAAGCTCTGCTAGCTTAGGGTCAAGCTTGAGAAGAATGGAACGGCACCTCTCGCTAGAGAGCGCACAGTTGGCATTGCCAACTGACAAATGGCGCGCTGAGCCCATTCAATTAGTTCATCGGGATCAACCATCCTGGAGGTACTTTTGGCAAGAAATCCAAGATCCAAAATCTTGGTGAGAGGCCCTAGGAGATCTAGAACATTGTCCTGGCAGGAACGCCAGGACCTGTCGAGACCCTTCTTTGGATCCTTCGCAAATTTGCGTAAATAAGTAATCATGGTGGGATCCACCTCAGGAGTGTCCGCCAGGTGATCCGCCAGATCGGGCCTTGGACATTCGGAGCGGAGACGGGCACGCACCTCCTTTTCGAATGGCTGACGGATGTGTTGCTGAACGTATTCCGTCCCCGCATGGGACTGTAGCCATGCAGTGAAATGGGGATGAACAATGTCTGCAGGCTCGAATGTGAGAACTGGAGGGTGAGATGGTGCATCAACAAAATGCTCCTTACACTTTTTCTTCTTTGAAGGAGGAGGAGCGGGTTCAGAAGACAAAGAGGACTGCTGATCATCACTTTCGTCATCCTCCACAATAGTAGCAGGCTTGGCGGAAGACAGAGACTGCGCCAACTTTCTGAAATCCGAAGCATGGGGATTACTTGGAGAAGAAGCCGATGACTTTTTGGCCACGGGAACCCAACTCTGTTGTTGGGCATATTTGGTCAAATGCCGCTTTAAAGGCATAATAGCGCGGACTAGCGCCGTATTCATGGAGTGTTGCACTCCTCTGTCAAGAGCTTCCACAAGATCCTGCTCCAGGGATTCAGGAGCCTCTTCCTCAAACTCACCTTCCTCATCATAATAGTAATCACTCATAATGCACGGTAAACGTGAAATATGCCCACAGTATGAGGAAGGATAATAATAATTAATGCCAAAGGCAAAAGTCACAGGGGAGTGAAAAACCCTCACAGCAAGCCAAAGCAGTAGAAAAAAAACACTGACAAAGGTCATTAAAGAGTGGAGGGATGGCTCGCTGCCACACAAAAAACGTCACTCTAGGCAAAGCCTATGCTTATTATTACAGCCGGGGACTTTTAGCCAGACTCCGGCGTCAAAGGGGTTGATTTTGGAGGCTGTGGGCGTTAACGCCGCAATGACGTCCTTCAGAAGAGCTCCGGTGAAGAGAAAATACACGGAGCGCCGGAAATAAATGAGCGGGCATGCGCGAACACCGGCTGCCTTCCAGGAAATCGGGCAGCTCGCGCAAGCAGCGCGAGGCTGTCGAAAAACCCCAAACTCCACTCCACAAACGAGATAAGGGCACAGGCACAATGCGTCCAGCCCCCGGGAGGAGAACACTCGCTCCCAACCGCGTCACACCGCCCGTGGAAAAGCGGAACCGGGAAAATGAAACGCGGCGAAAAGCGCAAGCAGAGCGCGAAATACAAGGCAATAACAATGCGACAATAAAGCAAATCAAGCAATATCAATAACAACAGTAAGGTAAGAGAAGTAGCACTCAACTGGCTGCCGAGCAGCAAAGAAAGAGGAAGTGGGATTGTCTACATAGCTATTTATAGTGCAGACTCTATGGTTATGACCCAAGTGTTTCTGGGTAATGTGGTTTTTTACATGGCTGCTGGGCATTTCTAAATAAAGAAATGAGACTAGCATAATCGGAGCCTCCTGTCCTGAAATAGAATTACCTTCTGTGCAAACACGTTTGTATTATTTCACATCTAACTTTTGTTTGACTGGACTTTTACAAGCAAGTTTTCCATGATCAGAAGTAAAAAAAAGGAGATAAAAATGTAGGCAGTTTCTCACACCGGGACGTCTGTTCACCCCAGAAGCGTAACTAGAGCCAAATTCCGGGGGGGCTAAGAAAAAATTTCGGGGGGGGGGCTGAACCTTTTATCAGTAGGCAGAGTGGAGCTGCAGGGGCTCTTAGAAGGGGTGAAACAACTGCAAGGTCTAATTAACATTCAAATGGTCTATTAAAGACCTGTGAAACGTTCAGGTGCGGCTCTGTGTGTGCCCGGGATCTGTCTAATCCCGGGCTGCCACACACTACTTGGAGGGGGGGGGGCTGAAGCCCTGTGAGTCCAATGGGTGTTGCGCGCCTGGGTCACCCTAACTTTGACCTTTGAGGCCGAAAATAGAAACCCCTAGAGACCTCTTTCGAGGCCCCCCCCAAAAACCGGGGATGCTCAGACCCCCACAGACCCCCCCCCCCACTTAAAGCCCTGCTTATTTCCCTATAACTAGGTTCACTTAACACAAATATCTCCTCCATCATTCTCTAAAAGTGTTGGATGGGGTATTATGCAAGCCCCTGTAGCACCTGCGATGCATGGCCGTCTTTGAAGGCAGAGGGACCCCACCTCACCACCTTCCTACAAACATGAAGAGTGTCCTTGTCAGCCGCTCTGTTGTGTTAATAATACTGCTTTTAATAGTTTTAAAACTTTTTTACTTTGCATTTGTCACAGCTGTTTGGAATTTAAACTTGGATTACTTTTTCGCTCACACCTTGTATTCTTTCTCTAATGGTGACTGGTTGAAATACCGGATACACTCTCCCTCAATCCCCTACGGAAAACCAATCACAGTGGCAGGGGTGCGGAGCTAGCTCCTGCACTCCGCTATATAATGCCGGCGGCAGCACGGGAGCACCTACTCTAGGTAATGCTGCTGCTCGGTCGTATTTATAATACTGCCTTTAACTGTTTTCAAGCTTTTAAACTTTGGCTTTGGCACTGCTATATTGAATTTGAACTAGACTTACTTCTTCGCCTTGTGCCTTGCATTCTTTCCCTACCGGTGTCGGGTTGAAACATCGGATACACTCTCCCTCAATCCCCTACTTGGAACCTATCACAGTGGGAGAGGGCAGAGTTAGCTCCTGCACTCAGCCTTAAAATGCCGGCTGCAGCACTGGAGTGCAGCCGACGTGTGCAATGGGCGCGCCAATGGCGTGCCAAAGGCAAGCCCTTCTGCCCCCGTCCGCGTCATTCTGGGGCCAGGGGTCAATCACTTTGCCCAAGCGAATTAAAACAATTGTATGCTAATGATCATATACTTAAACCTACTATTCACTCTAAACTAGTCAGTCTTGGAATTATGAAATACAGAGAGCACCTCCCTGGACTAATTTACTGTCTTTCCAGTCTAGGTAACCTCCACAGGCAAGGTAATCACATAGGTGAAGACACCACTTACAAACAGCACAGTTATAGTAGGACTGAACTCACAGTTACTTATTTGAATACTCGATCCCTGGTTAAACACCAACCAGATATATTTCCGTTTCTGGACTCAGACAAACCTGACATACTTTTGGTAACTGAAACATGGCTCTCTGCAGAGTCCACTCCTGACATTCTAGCTGCACTCCCTAGCAATTACTACATTCTTCAAGCTAACAGGGCCCCCGGGAAGACAGGGGGTGGGGTCGCGGCTATAATTCCTCCAGAATTAAACTTTACTTCTTTGCTGCTCTGGACATCATGTCAATTGCCAGTCTCATCATTAGACTTGACTCCCCTCACACTCCCCTGATTTGTGTGCTAATCTACAGACCCCCTTATAATATGACGCTCTTCCCCCAACAGCTGGGTGAGAAATATCCCACTTGGTAGTCAACCACGCCAAAATTCTACTAATTGGTGATCTCCATTATTGGGCTAACGATGCGATGGGTGGCACAAGGTCATATGAGTTGACCGACTTACTCAATGGACTGAATTATGTTCAACACGTGACAGCTCCCACTCATATCAAAGGCCACACCCTTGACCAAGTCCTGATGGTATCTAATCTGACAGTCTCTCCTTTTACCTATTACGACCTGTTACGACCATTATTTTATAAATGTTTTCCTCACCAATCTCTCTTTACCCAAACCTCATGCTAAGACAAGGCTCATGGTGAGGAATTGGAGACGCTCCAATACCAACACAACATTCCTTGATCAACAGACATGAAGAAAGCATTAAATCTTGGTTAGAGGCCGCCAGTGATAGTCATGCCCCATTTAGGATAGTCAATACAGCTAGACATCACGATGCCCAATGCTGGTTTTCAGAAGATCTAAAATGAAAAAAATTTGCCCTACGCCTCGCTGAAGGTGACTGGAGATGTAATCACTCCCCAGAAAAAAATGACATCTATCAAACCCAAATTAAGCAATATAAAAGCGCTATTTTACAAACCAACGCAACCTATTTTTCTAACTAAATATTGAGTTCTACAAATCAATCCAAAGAAATCTTTGCAATTGTTGCTGAGCTATCGAATCCGGCTAGAGTCACAGTGAAATCGATCCATACTCAAGCACTATGTGACTCACTAACACTTTCTTTATTGAAAAAACCATTACCATCAAGACCAGTATCCCCACTAACTCCCCCCATATAACCCAGTCAACAATACTCAAGAACTTCCACTCCCTTGAACAGTTTTCTACCATCAGCAGAGAAGATTTTTGAATCTTCTAATGAAGGTCAGATTTGAGTCTCCGGCTGACTGCTGCTCCCACACATCTTAAGGGAAGCTTTCCTCACTTGTCCAGACCCTCCTCTCTCACTATTGAACAATTCCCTTAAGGGGAAGGTCCCCAAAGCATTTAAAGAGCAGAAATAGTTCCCATCATGAAAACATCAGGGGCAGATCCTCTAGCACTTTCAAACTATTGTCCCTTCTTAGCAAAGGTTTTGGAAGCTCACATTGCGAATTGCCTCTGCTCCTTTTCTCGAACAGTCTCATTTTCTTGACCCTCATCAGGCGGGCTTAGGACCCTCCCATTCCACAGAGGCAGTTATCTTGACCATTCTAGACGAACTAAGGAAAGGAGCAAACAAGAGCACTACACAGGCCGTGGTGCTACTCGATCTCTTCTCTGCGTTCAACATGGTTGACCATGAACTCCTAGTGGACCGTGCAAGTGACTCAGGGATATAGGGCCTGGCCCTTAAGTGGCTATCGTCTTTTTAGATGATCGCACTCAAGCTCTACTCCTCACCCAATTCTCTACCGCTAAAGGCAAATTGTCCTGTGGGGTGCCACAGGGTTCCCCCCGTCACTGCACCTTTTCAATTGGTACCAGTATCCTCTGATTCAATCCTTAGGTGAATGGAAGGTAGGCACTTTCAACTACGCCGACGATTTTCAATCGATCTTTGACACAGACGAGTCTGCTGCTTCCGTCACTAACTGCCAATCTACCATGCAACATATAAGTAGCTGGATGAACAGTAACCACCCAAAATTAAACCCAGACAAAACTGAACTGATCTTAATTGGAGGGCCCTCAAACCCCTGGAATTCTAATTTTTGTTCGATTGAGTTGGGTAACCCACTGCTACCATCACGATCAACTAAAAGCATTGGCTTCACTATTGACTGCGATCTGTCCATGAAATCCCAGATTGGGACAGTGGTATCTACCTGTTTCTTTCAGCTCCAGAAGAGCAGGAAGATCAGCCGATTCTTCACTCCTGAAGCTCTTACCCAAGTTGTTTTAGCTGTACTCATTTCTCACTTTAACTAGGCAAACTCATTTTACTTTGGCATATCAGCATATCAATCAAAAAGACTGCAACTGGTGCAAAACCAGGCAACTAGATTAATCCATCGCCAGACAAGATGGCAGCATGCTACTCCTCTAATAAAAAAGCTACATTAGCTCCCGGTTGTCGAACGCAGTGTATTCAAGTTGGGATGCCTCACTTTTAAAGTGCTCCTTGGCAACTGCCCAGTATTTGTTTCTAATTGAGTCCAGAGATACATCCCCACTTGGGATCTTAGGTCTTCCCATTTGAATCTCTTAGCTATTCCATCCTTTAAATGCCAGAAACGGGGAGGACATTGATTTGAGGTTCAGGCCCCTCAGTTTTGGACCTCTCTTCCTTTGGGCATCAAATCAACGACATCATTGCCCCAAATTAGGATACTGTTAAAGACCTGGCTAATTCTCCAGGCTTATGAATGAATCACTTAGTGGCAGTATTCCCTTGACCCCACCACCAAGAAACTGTTTGGTGTACGCATGCTTAATAAATATTTTTAACATAACATAACATGGTGGGGTACTTATTCATGTAGCTTAACAAACTAATAGTTCTTTACGTACCAGGGTGTGTAAAAACTAGTAATGGGAAGATTTTCTTCTGCACAATTGAATTAGATAAGTAGTAAAATGTTAGCCATGTTATGTTGTGTGGCGTTTTAGGGTCCGAGTGAATTTTCCAGATTCATGCCCTTCTATAGGCATAGAAATCAAGCCCTTATTTAGACATAGCCCTTGCAGACCAAATACAGGCATGGCTACTTCCACCCGTACAAAACGTCACAACGTTTCTTGGAAAATCGGCTTAAACAGTTAGGGAACTTCCCCTTGCTAGAATATTGATTTGTCCAAGAACTCATGTACTTTGCAAAGAACAACTATTCCCTAGGGGTTCTTTGCTGTCTTTTTTATGCCCGATTTTACGTTAAACTATGGCATTCCTAGACACCTTCAAGGGATAAATATACCTTCACTTGCTCTGGCACGACGCAACGGTGGTGCGGAGCAGTTCGAATTGCTACTTGCCCGACGCAGCTTGCTACAGCAAGTGCCAAAGGAAGCCGACTCTCAAGCTGACGTACTGATCAGGAAGCTGACCTTTCTCCTGCCAAGAATTCAGCTCCAATGTTTCCAAGCCCACCTTGTGGGGTGTTGGGGAATCGAGTCCTGAGACAGAGATACCAGACCTCCTTCATTCTAACTAAGATATGGAGATGATTAGAACCTAAGAGAAATCTTGGATAGATTCTTGGGTAAGAAAACTAAACCTATGCTACACAATACTTACTTCTTCCCGCGTACTAGACTTAGGTTAAGTACATTGGGGTAGGTGTATTTTAGAAGCACCATTCGAGTATTTTAGTCATTGTTATTTATCTATGTATTTTATGGCTTAGAAACCATACAATGCTTTTACAGTAATATTTTATAATATTATTCTCGCTGTACGCATTATACTTTGCAGCCTGCATAACGATTGTAGCATTTCACTTCTCTTGTATTCGGTTGTCAGAAACTAATCCCTTCTTGTGAACTCGAGAAAGTTGCTAGTGACCTCTGAGTTAGCTGGCACACACAATTAAGTTTAGTATATTCGATAGAGACCTAGTCGACCTCAGTCCTACGTCTAAACTATAGGATATATTATTCCAAAGCGCAGAGCCTATTGGGAATATAGGAACTACACTACAGTTAAAGTCAGCAGAAGTTTCACGATTGTACCTGACTTCAAAAAGCAGAGTAAAATAAAACAACTTATGAGACATCTCAAAGTAGGAAATCCTTGAAAGAATGATGTACTCTCCTGCAGACCAACCAACCTAAAAATTCCTTTATGAACATAAAGGAGAAGGGGATGGGGCCTTGGAAAATGGATAAACCCCCAGAAGGGTTGAAGTTCGGGCCATCTCCACTAATCCAAGTCACATCCTCCCTCACAGTAATATTGAAGTCATCTGAAGCCACCTACATGTGTTGAGGAGATGTTAAGTGGAGCCCAGATGTGCAGAGCGTTTATACCTGAGCAGGGAATGCATTTTTTGTAACAAGAAGTTCTTTATTGACATTATGAACATTTATACATTACGGTTAAGACAGGCAAGCAATGGAAAGAAATAAGTTTGCGTAGGAGATATGAGCATTGCACAAATAAGGACAACATGTTTGAAACGCTATCTATACAACATCATAGTGTGTCCCAATAGACTACGCTAATCGCCCTGAGCAGGAAATGTATTAAGAGTCAGGATTTCCAGCTTAAGGCATGATTATGCCTCTTTACCAGGTGGCTGTGTGCTGAATGAATTAACCATGTGTGACACTGCAGCATTTTGTGAGTCAATAAGCATGCTCATACAATCACTGGTAAGAGGTGCCTAGGAAGATGGTTGCAGGGGATGGATGGTGATCAAGGGCAAGGGGCAGGTGGGATGGTGTTTTAATGAAAGGTGAGGAAGAAAACGAAGTACCATAAAGGGGTGAAGTGGGGACTAGAAGATCAGGCCTGAGTCTCAGGGAAAACTTGCAAGCATAGAAGATACTCAGAGCTGAAGATGGGGAATGGCTAACAAGCATCCCCATTCTTCCCTCAACCCTGGAGAGGTCCCATGTATGACAGAGGAACCATTTCCTGCTACTGCACATTGCCGCTGATTCTCAGCATCTTTTTTTGTTCTTTGAGATTATAAATGAGGTTGTTAGTCTCCTCAGTTTTGCACCTCACTCATGCTTTGGAAGATTCCTATATAAGTGTGGCAGGCACAACCATTCTTATTCTTTACGATGAGCAGCTAGGCTCCAAACTGTGGTGCAGGGCAACAAAACTCAGAGGAATACTTTTATGAGAAGTAGGAGTCAATCTCCAATACCACATAGGAATGAGGCTTTTTTGAGCCAAGCCATGAGTCCAAGTAAAAGCTAAGTGACATGCCTCTGGAACAAGCAGACACAAGAGGTCAGAAGTTTAATTGGGAGAATGCCATGTAGGAATTGGTAGCTTACCTTAGAAGAACACTAGGCTTTCTGGCCCTGTGGATCTTCCAAATTCAGTGTAACAATTCACTACTAGTGGTCACCACAATGGGATTTTACCCGTATCCACAACAGCTTCAAGGACGTTGTGTTGGGTGCTTTTAGGTACCAGATGATTTGCCTAGCCTCATGCCTTGGTAATCTTGAATGGTACACTGTGTGCATGTGATATCTGCATGAGTGTCCTGAATAATAGAGTAGCTGTTGTTTTTGTATCTTAATGGGTGTTTTTCTAAGTACAGCTTTTATTACAGTAAGTTTTCTAAATATATGTATAACTAACGGCAGTAGCTATGGGGTGATGGGGGAGCGCTACAGGTTCCTGTGCCCCTTCATTTGAGATTTACATGTTGTTAAGAAAGTTATTAAAGTTGCATTAATTTCAATTGTATAAACCAGCATGGTTTATTCTGATGCATTCAAGGCTTTTATGTATATCCAAATGGATGTCTGTGTGTTTAGAAAAAATTGGAGGAAAGCATGCAATAGCTTGAAGGTTTAGGGACATATGTACGAAGTCAGAATTTGCTATTTCTAAATTGCTAATCTATAAAAATCGCTATTTGGGAATCACAAACTGGTATGTATGTAACCGCTGATTTCACAAACAGGGATTCCTACAGATTCGTATTTGCAAATAGGAAATCTCAAATTATGAAATTGCAAAATTTTGATTTCCTAATAGGAAATTGCAAGTTAGGAATCAGAGCTCTCTGCATGCAGAATGATTATGTCAGACCAGGAAGTCTATAATTACAGGGTTTGCCCACAAGCCAGATGCTATGAAGCTACTGGAAGTAATGTGTGGTCGTCAGAGCATGGCTGCTGAAGAGGGGAACAAGGACTCAGGGAGCAGGAAGAGAAGGGTCAAGTTCTCTGAGAGGGAGCTTGAGGTCCTGACAGAGGAATGTGTCTCCTACATGGACCAACTGCTCACGGAGGCCTCCATCACAGTACCTGAGACCCAAAAACGAAGATCTGGGCTAGCATATTGGAGAAGGTCAACTCCCTAGGAGTCACCCATTGGACCATCCCAGTGAACCACAAGAAGTGGCATGACCTGCGGTCTTGTACGAAGGAGAAGATGGCCAGCAGGATGGCAGAAGGACATGGAACAGGCAGAGGAAACTCACAATGCTCCCCTCTGACTCCCATTGAGATGCTGATAGAGGGGACCCTGGAACCCAAGAGTGTGGTGGGAGTAGCAGATACAGATGCCTCTAATCCAGCAGGCACCAGCCAGGGTAAGTAATATTCCCTTTTTGTATCTAACATAACATTATGTTAGCTAATCCATATATCATACATCACAGCATGTTAACTTCATTGAGGTGCTTGGCCCACCCAGGTATTACATCATGGGAGTTGTAGAACACATCATTACCATGCCGAACTGTGTGCTAATGACCACATCAAACTATCTGTACAACACAAACATGTAACAAACACATGCAGCAAATATTCAACAAAATTGTGGCCAAACATTAAACATTGATTTATACTAACTATGTACACACATTTCCACAGATCACTGCCCAGACTTGTCAGGACCGGGGCATCTGAAGGGGCTACGGGCAGGGAGGTGGTCATTGAGGTCACAACACCACCGTCCCCTCAGCCCATCACCCCATTTCCAACTGGCAGGAAAGCCACCATCTCCTCACTGCCAGAGTTTGAGGATAGCGATGAGGGACGGTCGTGCAGCAGGGACTCCACTACATCTGAAATTAGGAAACAGTGAAGGCGCAGAGGCCAAACCTCAGCAGTCCCTCCAGAGACTGCGTCAGATGATATGTCAGAGGCATATCCTGTGTATGGTGGCCTGGAGAGGTCAATCATCTCCACACAGTGCTTTCAGACAAAGTAGATATGCACCTTCAGTAGGCAACTGCATCACATGTCCAAGTCACTGCAGAATATGGATAAAGGGCAGGAAAGGTGGCTAGCAGCAATGGAGAGGGAGCACTGTGTCCAGAGGCACAGGCAATACAGTTGGATACCTCCACCCAGGCCATCAACCAGCTGGTCACCACAACAACTACATTTGCAAGGTGGACTGTTAATATCCAGACAGCCATGGTGCACTGCTGCCAGGATGTTGCACGTGGGATACTGCAAGTCACCAGAGCACTAGAAAACATCCAGACCCACAACCGTTGCATTCCCAGCATTCCTGCCCCAGGGCCCTTTCCCTTCAGGAGGCATGCTGTATCAGGTGTTCATGCCACCAAAGTCTCACAACGACATCCTGACAGTCCCACCACCGAGTGCTGCTGACAAAGCACAGAACCCCAGAGACTGTAAAAAGTGACGCTCTATGCACTCAGTGGAATGAGTTGCCTTTGTTTTGTTTTTTATTATTTACTTTATGGTTATTAGTTTACAATGTATCATCCACAAGGATGCAGTTGATCCTTGCTTGCAACAATCGTGTAGCCACCTGAATAAAAGGTGGTTACTCAGTTGTGCACCAAGCGCTACGATCATCTCATTTTTAGAATGTTTTAAAGTCTTTTACCTCAGAAATAGTCGGTTATGTCTGTGCATTGTGCATGTCCCTCTGCTGCATGTGTACCCTCCTGCTGCACCGTTAGTGATAGTAAGTTATCATCAGAATCAGACTCTGTCTCTATGGGGTTGTCATGCAGATTCTTCCTCATTTTGATATTGTGCAGTATGGCACATGTGGCAATGATCTTCCAGCACGTATCCGATCTCTACATGCCAGTTTTGTGGAGGCAGCAAAGCCGGCACTTCAAGATTCCAAATGCTTTCTCTATGATGGAGCGCATTGTCCTATGTACCCTGTTGTAGTGTTTTTCACTTCTTTTCCCTGGAGTCAGGTACGGGTTGAGGATCCAAGGGCACACCTTAAGAGAATAAGAAGGTACACCATTAGGTCAAATTACACACATCGTTTTTTCTCTGTACGCATTGAGTCTGCGATTTACTAACCTACTAGAAAATCAATGCCAAATTCACCCTTTGCCAGTCGGTTATATAGTCCACTGTGGTGGAACATGAATGAATCATGGGTGTTTTGTGGAAGTCTGGCCATGAGGTCTGTTATGATACAGGAGCATCACACACTACCTGCACATTGAGTGAGTTTGAGCTTTTACTGATGTATTAATTTGCGAGGGGCATATGGCAATATGTAATTGTAATTGCATTTATATTGAGCTTACTACCCCTGATGAGGCGTCAAAGCGCTTTTTGGCGAGTAGCATGCTACTCTAAAACCCAAAGAGGATTAACAGTGAATTAGTATAGGCAAATATGAAATTAATTTGAGCAGTGTACATGCGATTTTGTCATTTGGATTGAAAAATTATAGTCGCGGGATAAAAGAGGGAAGGATTTGAATGTATATGGCACTTGCCCCGGATGAGGTGCTGAATAGGTTTTTGTTGGTTAGCATGCTACTCTAGAACCGAAACAGGATTAGTGGAGAATTAGTGTATGGAAATATGAAATTAATTTGAGCGGCAGACATATGAGTCTGGTCGTTGGATTGAAAAAGATAGTGGAGGGATAGAAGAGGTTTTTTTTTAGATCATGGCAGTAGGAGGATGTTGGGGATGAGGTGGAGATGGAGGTGGAGGGGGAAAGAGTCAGAGGGAACGGTTTAGAAAGGCTTGTTTGGGGGGTCTGAATAGTAAAAGAGATTTGAGGGGATGCAAGTGTGGTAGAGGAGGGAAGGTTCTAGAAAGGGTTGTTTTGGGGATCATAGTAGTGGAATGACAGATAGGATGAGCCAGAGAGTGATGGTAGAGAATATATTGAGAGAGGTATACAGTGTGATGCAGGGTAGTGCATTGGAGATGCTGAATTAGAAGTACATTAGAAGTAAAGAACAAAATATAAAGATGCATAAGTACATGGAAGGTATATATGTATAAGGAAGGTAATATACGTAGATTTAAGTTGTATTTAATAAACTCAGACTTACAAATGTTGCTGCACTTCAAGCCAATTTATTTATTTTTATAATTTTTTTCAATTGTCTTTTGTAGTTCAATAGTGAAGCAATTGTAGATAAATAGTTATGATAATCATTTCTTATTTATGCAATGACCTATCTGCATGTTAAACAGAATGTAAATGTAAATGTAAATGTACAGGAATTTATATAGCGCAAATCACCAAGCGGTTTCTAAGCGCTTGCTTAGGGAACCCGTCCTGGTATTCCCCTGTGAGATAACCCCGGCAGGGTATCCGCAAGGTGAAAGCCAGGCATCCCGCCGCGAGGGGCCGTTGTGGAGATTAAGCAAGCTATTGCCCAGAGTCGCAGAGTGTGAACTCGTGAATCGAGTAGGCACTGGAGCGAGAATTGTCGAGTCCATGGACATTTTAGGACTCAAGACCCCGCCGAGCCGGGAATTGAAACCTGGTCCCGGGCTGACCTCTGCTTCCAGGTCTGCCTCCTCTAACCAGTGAGCCACAGTGAGCCAAACAGAATAATATAACCATAAGTCATATGTACACTTGTCAAGCAGAACCAATACATATCTATATATTTATAAACACAACTATTACACACATTTATACAAAGGCATACACTTATGAAGGTACACACATATATTCAAAATAAATGCTCACATACACAGGGACCCGTCACATATCTATGTTTGAGCATGATGGTTATGTGGTGAGGACAGAGGAGCCAATTTTTGGGTAGTCTTCTGTAGATAAGGTAGTTATCTGTAGATCCTATGTTTGGGGGTAAAGAGTTCCATAGTTTGGCTGCTTGAACAGAGAAGAATGTGCCACTTATGTTTTTTTCTTGCATGGTGGGATTTTGAGGAGAGGTGCCAATCTAGAGTAGAGGTTCCTTTTTTGAATGTATTTGGTGACTTTATTCCTGATGAAAAGCGGCACTGTTCCATGTATCCCTTTGTGGGTGATACAAAGCAGCTTGAATGTGGATCTTCAGGTAAACGGTAACCAATGTAGGGCCTCAAGACAGGGGAGAGGTGGGCTTGTGGCTTTATATGTAAGAGTAGTATGGCAGCAGAGTTCTGAATCTCTTGTAGTCTTTTCATAGTTGTTAAAAATGATCCATGGTAGAGGCTATTGGCGTAATTGAATTTACACAGAACAAGAGAGATAGTAGCCTGGACCTTGTATGGAAATCCTAGGTGGGGGAAGAAGCATTGCAGAGTTTTTATAGTAAGGAAGCTTGATCTTGGAAATTAGTCCACTTGAGCATTCATTGATAGCTTGAAGTCCATGATAATTCTGACGTTTCTTACTTCCTTAGATTCCTTAGGTGGTGTTCCCATATCATCAGGTCAGGCGGCGAGTTGGTCATAATTTGTGCAATTGTCACATGAATTTCCATTTTGGAAGCATTCAATTTGACATGGCTCCATGTCAACCACTGATCAATGGCTCTAAGGCAACAGAAACATTTTGAGTTTCCAACGTCTTTGGAGATTTTCAGTTTAAGGAGTATATTCATGTCATCTGCATAGTTATAGCATGTGAGCTGAAATTGAGTGATCAGAGCCAGTAATGACTTCATGTAGCTGTTGGAAAGCATGGGTGAGTTGATAGAGACTTGAGGGTACCCTGCTTTTGTGAAGTACAGTTTGGACGAGAAAGGGGGTATGGATGACATTTTTTCTTTTGTGAAGGTAGGATGTGATCCAGTCAGGAGCAATCTCCTCGATGCTAGCTTCGTAGAGTCTTAGTATCAGAGTGTCATGATCAACCGTGTCAAAGAAAGTTGAGAGGTCCAAGAAAAGTAGTGCAGCAACCCAGATCCAGTCAACTGTCTTCTTCAGGTCTTTCAAGATGGGAATGAGGGCAGATTATGTGCCTCTTCCTGGGTGGAATCCTGTTTGGAAGTCTGATGGTAGGGAATATCTTCAATGAATTGTGACATCTGGGCAAATGCTGTTCTTTCTATAAGTTTCCCCAGGAAATGTCCATTTGCAATAGCTCAGTGGTTGTTATGGTTAAGTAGTTGTTCTCCTTAGTAATGGGCATATGTATGAGTTTTTTTTTAGATCTTCTGGAAATATTCCTGTTGTTAATCTAATTACTCCTAACAGGCCAGTTTCTCTCACCAACAAACCTATTCTCAGCCTTCCATCTTTTCATCCACCAACACCCTCCTCTTCTTTTGACCATAAATACACAACCACACAACCCTTACACTCCACTGCACCACATATATTACCTCTTTTAGTAATCAAATCTAACACAACCACTCGTATCTCTTGTTCATCCACTCTTACACACCACATACACTTTTCCCAAAACACATCAACACAGCCAATGACATTTGGGAAGTAAGCTACCCTGTAGAACATCAGTTTGGTTTGTTGCAATTATTGGAGGGTATTAGGGAATGATATATATTGGCTGACTTTGCTTACCATGAAGTCCAGAAACCTGTGAATGAACCTGGATGGGGCACTTTGCGACACCCCCTCTACCCTGCTATGATCCCCTGGTAACTGCCAGGGGCAAAGAGGTGTAGGCAAAACAATACCTGCACATGTGGTGGAATAGCATTGCTGCTGATTGTTGGGGCCTGTAGCTGAGGTTGCAACTTATGGTAATTGCATTACCTAAATGGCCATTTTGCGACTAGTTGCAATTAGAATGTACTTTGTACATGTGGTTTGCCATTCACATTTTGTAAATTGCTAATTGCAATTTACTATTTTGCAATTACGAAAATGTAATTTTTACTAGGTTGGAATTGCATTTTGCACCACCACAAATGCCTTTCATGTATTCCAACGTGGCATTTTGCATTTCCTAGAAGCCCAAAATATCGATTTGCACTGTCAAGAAATGCAAAATGCCTTCATACATCTGGGCCTTAGTCTCTGCTGCTCTGATCCTAACCTACAAGTCACAGGATCCAAAACCAACAAGATAGCTTGGTGGGCTATTGCACCCACTGGGTACATAGTTAGTGTGTTAGATGCTTGATGTGGCGTTAAGCTAACTCCAGGTAGCAATTGAACACTATTCAGAAGCTGTTTGCATGCCAAGAGGATGTAGAATCAGTTCTGTAGATGCTAAAATAGAAAACGGGCTCTAGACAGATAAGCCTTTAACATGCATCTAGTAAACAGAACTGTATTCACATTGTATTTGTTCCAGATTACCTGTCTGTAGGTAAAACGTATTTACCCTATTAAAGGAAAAGCTTTTTTTCATATGGTCTTAAACTACTTTTTTTACTGTGGAATATGTGTATGCACTGTACATCTGCTCTAGACCTGAGTCACATGTATTTATAGCATGGTATTCTCAGATATATACACACACTGTAAAAGCATCAGATTAATGAATTGTGTACAGCCCTCTGTTACATGCATATGTTCATATAGGAACAATATGCAAACCTAAGGTGTATGTGCAGTATCCAGGCATTTGTTTTGTGCAAAATATACATGCCTCGTATACATTCACAGTATGCTGATCTCAGGTATAGGCATATACATAGGACTCAGGGCTCAAATATATAAGAATGATAGCCTACTTTTTATAGAGGGGGTCTGAATGTTTTGAAGTCCTATTAATAACAGCATTCAACTACCCAATTTAATGGTACTGTACTTGCCAACATCAGGAGGATGGAAGTCTGAGTTGGCATCTATATTTTTCAAAGTTTTGATTTGCTGATGGTTGGAGCCTTTAAAGCTGCATCATAATCAACCCCTAAGTAGTAAATGTAAGAGGGACCGGGGAATAGATAAAAAAAAAGGCCATAATAGTAAATAGAGGATTTTAGGGAGGAGTAAGGAGGGATTTAGGGAAAGTTAGAGAAGGGTTTAGTGAGGGACATGCACTCACCAACAAAAGAGTAAACCTGTTGCTATTCATCAGCTGCCCTACTGAAGTGACTACAGTGAAACAGGGACCTACAATAGGAATACATTTCTGCATTTCAGACCTGAAGTAAGTCCAGCATCACACATAGCCAACCATTGGTACTACAAAACCCTCATATAGAAATTATTGGTGGTAGGGACTGAAAATAAAACCCATTGGAAATAATGTTAAATTACATTATATTAGTTAAAATAGTTAAAACATATAGGTAAATATAAAACATTTCTTTTTTATTCATAATATGTTTTAACAGCCGTTTTTGAATATATCAATTGATATAACATTAACGTTTATTGAAATATAATTAAATTACATTAATTTATTCTATACATAACCTTTAATAATTATAAATGCATAATAAAATAATATTTGGCACTTTAAGTGGAATTATTTTGTATTTAAACTTTATATAAACATTTTTTATTTAATTTACTATATTTAAAATAAATACCATTTTAATTCAAAATTATGGGCCTAATTGCGATGTCAGGCAGACACCGTCTTGGTCTGGAACAGGTTGGCAGTTGCGACCACCAGATTTGGATGCGACCACCCTATTGGCGGTCAGAAACATCCATTTTCCAATGGCAGCTTGTGCGGCGGGCGGAAAAGGCCTGAGACCGGTTTCGGGCTAAGAGCCCTAATCAGCTAGGCTAGCTTGAATCCAGTGGCAAAGTGAGCAAGGGACCCAGGACTGGGCATACCTGGCCAACTTAGGGTGAACAAAGCAAACGCAAGGAGATGATGGAGGGAGCGCTGAAACTTTTTAGACACTCACCCCCAGTCACAGATCTGGGTTGAATCCATCATCGTTCTTTAGCTCACTTCGCCACCCCAGTTCAGGCACAGCTATATGCAAATCAGGCTTAACCTGTGCCTCATGGGAACAGTCCAGCCCGAGCTCCCAAGCCATGTTTCCCTGAACCGGAAATAAGTATCCTGAGACCAGTTTCAGGCTAAGAGCCCTCATCAGCCAGGCTAGCTTGAATCCAGTGGCAGAGTGAGCCAGGGATCCACCCCTGGGCGTACCCTGACAACTTAGGGCTAACAAAGCAAACGCAAGAAGATGATGGACGAATCACTGCAACTTTTTAGACACTCATCCCCAGTCACAGATCTGGGTTGAATCAAACATCGTTCTTTAGCCAGGTGACAACTCTATCCACAGTTAAATAAAATAGGAGAATTGGCTATAAAAATGAAGGCGCTGTTTCCAGATTGTGGCATTAAGTTGTTGGGGTTTTATTCCACTGGTATTTCTGAGCCCCTGTTTCCATCACTGCGATGTATAATAACTGTTTGTTGCAAAAAACATTACAGATAGAAAGCTGAAAGCAGTTCATTTCTGACTAACCCCAGACAAACACTTAATCTGGCCATTGCTCGGTCTAACTGGTTCAGAAATGCAATCCATTCCTTTAAGGAAAGTGTTGCTAATAAGACTTCCCGTGCAGGCAGCCATTGATTCTTGGGCACAAGCTTTCATTCCATCACCACAAACACCTTTTGCAGAATCTCCCTAGAAAATGCTAATTTATCAAACTGCTTTCAAGCCTTTCAAGATCACTATCCATCCTGATGGGTCTGCAGTACACTTTATGTTTCGATTGGTTGTTTGCAAAAACTATGATTGCATGCTGATTGTGTACCTATCAAAAGCCTGGGGCACAAGAGGCACTTAGAGTCCAGTCAGAAATCCTACACTCCCTCCCCTTGGCCTGCATTGATGCTGATGAAAAATGTGCAAATGCATATACCTCATGTAAATGTAAATGTAAATGTGTTTCGATTTATATAGCGCGCTTTAACCCAGGGGCCTCAAGGCGCTTGCTTAGGGAACCCGTCCTGGTATTCCTCTGTGAGGTACCCCGGCCGGGTATCCACAAGGTGAAAGCCAGGCATCCCGCCGTGAGGGGCCGTAGTGGAGATTAAGCAAGCTATTGCCCAGAGTCGCAGAGTGTGACCCCGTGAGTTGAGTAGGCACCAGAGCGAAAATTGTCGACTCCGTGGAATTTTTGAGCCCGAGACCCGCTGAGGCGGGGAATCGAACCCTGGTCCACGGCCGATCTCAGCTTCTGGGTCTGCCGCCTCTAACCACTGAGCCACACTTCTCCACACTGAGCCACACTTCTCCACCATGTCAATTTGTCCCAAGCCTCAATGATGCAAAAAAACATGCCTAATCCAAGGTATTATTCAAATCCTAACCAAAAGTTCAGCAAAACCCTTTCATGAGCCCAGAAAGTTTCCAACAGTTTCTGTTTTTCAATAGCCAGTAAAGACCAACAACGCTGGTTATGTATTGCCCAACAGCGTTGGTCCTCTGACAGGTGGCCCTTGGAATTTGGCATAGCTCCAAGTCCCATACTAGTGGTCAAACATCTGAGTGTCCAAGTGGACCAATCTCTCTCTATGAAGGAGCAGGTTTCATCTACGATCAGCATATGTTTCTATACAATGCACCTGTTGAGGTGAGTGTTCACCTTCCTCCCTCTTTCTGCAAGGAGAACCTTTTTACAGGTGTTGGTCATCAGCCTTTTGGATGATGGCAATGCCTTATTGGTCTCAGGAAATGAGGCATTGCTTTCTAAACTTCAAGTGGTGCAAAACACTGATTCCCTTCTCATTTGCAGTCTTCGATCTGGAGCTTCTTCCTCCTCCCCTCTTTTGCATTCACTGGACTGGTTACCAGACTGTAAAAGGATTATCTTTCAAATCTGCTGCCTGACGCACAATTCTTTGCCTCAAAAAGATCCCAGCTGTCTATCGTCACATATATACCCATCAACTCCAATTTAGAAAATTGCTGAAGACATGTAATGCAGTAGCCCCTTGCCTAGCTTGTGTTTCATAACTTGATGACGGTGCCTGAGAGAGGAGGAGAATTGCATGCTTAGTTCAGCTGCAGAGGAAGTCTAGATTGTGTCATATGAAGATGAAGAGGTGAACTGCACTCCATATCATTCTTGATTGAAACTGGAGCTACCCACTCTACTATTCGAACAGTGGAGGTCCCAAACCTATCCTTCTCAGTAAAACTAGTCTAAGGCGTAGGTATTTCAAACAATCAGAGCACGGACTCAGTTTCAGCTAAAATCTCCTCGAAGATTGGGCCTCTTGAGGAGGACCACCTGTTTCTAGTATGTAATTCCAGTCCAATCAATTTATTGGTCAGGAATCTACTGTGCAAACTCAATTGTATGATCTGTTGTGCACCGGATGGTGTTGAGTTACAGGCACACAGTGAAGATTCAGATTTTAAATTGGGAACCCAAGAGTCTACCATTGGGCTGTTCATCGTCTTGTAAAAGCAAGATTTATCCCCCACTTAATAGATTTGGTGAAAAAGGAATTCTGGAGTTTCACTGGCAACGACAATGATCTAATCAAAGATTTTGAACCTGTAAGAATAAATGTAAAACCAAATACTGAGCATCCCCAAACACCTCAATACAACCTCTCACCAGAGGTGGTGGTGGCAATTACCCCTGTAATTCAATCCATGTTAGAACAAGGCATCTTGAAATAGATATTAAGGAGTCCCTACAACACACCTGTGATGGCTTTGCAGAAACCGAACAAAAGTTGGAGGATAGTTCAGGTTTTGAGAAAGGTTAATCAAATTGCTGTTCCTTGTTGTCTCATGTTGCCCTGTGGCACTGAATCCTGCTGTGATACTGTTTCAAATAGCCTGTGATGCTGAGTGACTCATTGACCTGTGTAACGCATTCTTTTACATTCCTCAACTTGGGATAGTCAGTTACTTTTTGCTTCCCGATTCCTAAATAAAAACTTTACATGATGCCAAGTACCACATGGGTATACAGAGAGCCCCTCTATCTTTAATGAGATTCTGAAAAAAAATTCTGGAGACCTTGCAGTTGCCAAAAAACTCAGTTCTAGTGTGGTATATCGAATATCTACTTGTGGCGTTGACAACTCAACATGCATGCAAACAAGGCACCGTTGCCTTGCTAAACTATTCAGCTGAGAACAGTCACAAGGTGTCCCCTACAGAAAAGTAATACTGTCAAAGACAGTTTCTATATCTGGGACATCACATTTAGAGGGAGCTAGGAAAGTGTCCTGAGAAAGAATCTTTTCAATCTTGAGAATGAATACTCCAATGACACACAGAGAAGTCAGGATGTTCCTGGGAATGGTGGGCTACTGTCGTAATGGATTCCAAACGTTTCCAAAGTAGTAAATCCTCTGCAGATGGATCAGACAAGGACATGTCTGATCCGCTACTCTGGGTCAACGTACTTCTGAGTGCCTTCCGTGATCTGAGAGTCGTCTCTGTCATGTCCCGGCTCTAGAAATTCGAGATTATGATGTGATTTTGCTCTTTACAGTTACGAGTGCAAGGGGTGTGTGCTATCTGCGTTAACATAGGTCCATTGCCTACTTTTCTGCAACATGTTATCCGGCAGCTAAAGCATTGCATGGATGACTAAATGTGGTGTCTTCAGGTGATCTAATCTTTCAACAATGTACAGTAACAGTGATTGGGTACCTGTGATGGTCCCTCACTGAGTCAAGATTTTGTTACAATGAAGATGGTCCCTCACTGAGTCAAGATTTTGTTACACTGAAGAGGTGTCATACCTTAAAATATGTCACACTTTTGCCTTTGCCTGTATCATATGTAGATAATGATGGGATTAACATGACTTCCTTGATGTGACAGAATTGTGTCAGGCCAAGACACGATATTCGAGATGTCACTCTGGAAGATCACAATTTTACCTTGTTTGCGGGTGGCTCTTGTTTAGGAGATGGACAAGGAATTCTGAGAGCAGTCTACTCTGTGTGCACCTTTGAAGGTGTTGTGGAAACATCCTATGTTTGCAATTTAATGTTCACACAAGTGACTGGACTAATCATTCTTAATAGAGCATGCTATGTCTCTAACAATTCGAGAGTTACCATCTATACTGATAGTCATACTGGCTTGGTGTGGCCCATGATTTTGGACAGTTGTGGTCTCAGAGAGGTTTTATGACTTCTTCTTATTCCCTATTAGGAATGGCAATTATGTGATGGATGTACTTGATGCATTACAATTGCCTACATAAATAACCATAGTAGAATGTGCAGCACACATGAGCGATGGAGTTTTGTGACTGCTGGAAACTGCTATGTGGATGAGATGGAAAGGTACTGTGCCTTTGAGTCTTGCACATTCAATAGAGATCACTCTTGTGATTCTAAGATGAATGCTATTTCAAACATGTTTTGGACTGTTGCTGATACCTAGGAAGAGATAAAAAGCATTAAAGAAGAAGCCCCAGCATGCCAAGAGGAGAATTCGGTTAGAGATGGGTTTGTGAAGGATCAGGATGAGATCTGGGTTTCGACAGATGGGACACGTGTTCTACCCAATGCCATGTTGTCTCCCATGGGCAGGCATTTCCAGGGTCCCACTCACAAAGGAAGAGACAATGGTTTATCTTTTTAAGACTTACCAGTTTAACTCATACTTCTGTTTCATTGCAGAGAACCCATGGTACAGGAGCGATACTTGCCAGCAGTTAAATGCCAGAAGGTGGACTGATGTGACTATGAATCTCATGGGTAGATCAGGTGGTCCCTTTAATCTTGCTCGGCTTGACGTTGTGGAAATGCCCATTTGGAATAGACACCACTGTATCTTGGGGTAAACTGCCACTTTTCTCATTGGGTGGAAGCGTACCCGACTAAGAAAAAGGACAGTTTCACTGTGGCTAAACTGTGGTTGTTTGTAGTCCGACCATTTCAAGAATAAAATTATGAAGATGCTGTGTGTAAGGCTTGGCGGAGCTGGCGGAGCGGCACTATGCGCAGGTTCACAGAGTTGGGGACGATCTCCGCTCTGCCACCAGCCTCCACCCTCCACCCCATATTAAAAATTAAGTAAAAAAACAATAAAGTAAAGTAAAAACAGACTTACCTTCAAGGGGCATCCCCGGGCTGCTATCCTCCTCTTCCTCACGTCTCATAGTGATCTGTGCAGGCGCGAGCTCATGCGCATTTCTTGCAAGGAATGCGCATGCGCACGCGCTCAGGCGCAGATCACCCTAAGATGCAGAGAAGAGGAGGACGGCAGCCCACGGATGCCCCAGTGAAGGTAAGTCTTTTTATTTTACTTTTTATTGTACTTTCATTCATTTTTAATACGGGGGTGGAGGCGGGCGGCTGGCCAACTCCGCTCTGCCGCGGAGTGTGCAGAGATTTGCATACCCCACGTTCTCCGTGGAACGCGTAGTAGCAAAACTCTGCACACTCTGCGGGTGGAGCGGAGTTCTCCACCCACAGTTTGCTTTGTGTAGCTCTTCAGGTGGAACAGAGATTGTAGTTACATGTCAGAGGTGTCAGTAATTGTGGAGCAAATGAATGGTATGCCAAAATCTGAACTTGACAAAGTAAGTGCTTACACTTCACCTATTTGGCGTGATGTTGTTCCCTTGGTTCTTAAAAACCTCAGAATCCAGGCTGATCCGAGGACAGGACTCTCCTCCCACGAGATCCTGATGGGGAGAGCCATGAGACTTCCTACTGTGCCTGTAGATTGTAGCGGTAGCATGGACAAGAGGGCTAGTGTCATATCCACCAAAGCAGCTATGTGGTTTGTGTAATAAAAGTGTACATGCTCCAAGCCGTAAAAACTACAACTACCAGCATGCTAAGGGGCTGTTGAGTGTAGGAGTGAGGCGGTTCTTACATAAGCACCTCCTTTCCAACAGGAAGGTGCTTGTCAATTAATCCCGGAACGTTTTGGATGGCGGATGGTGTTCCCCGCCGGATTTCAGCAAGAAGATTGAAGCCTTCGTGATCGTGAACTGTGGAGCCTTATTTTTCGTATTTTGGAAAAGACGTGGAAGACTGTGACTGTGATTAAGGTCAGAGCCGACCGGAGAACGGGCTCGCATCCGGCGTGTGTAGCCTTTTTTGAAAACTCTTTCTACTTTTGTAAAACTTCATTCGAGGTGCCTCGTAGTCGGGTCCTGCTCGTATTTAGCAACCCGTGTAGGAAGAGAAGAGCAGGGAGCGCGACTGAAAGTGAAGTCGCGCTTCATTTCTTTGTTTTTTGCATCTTCAAAACAAACATTTGTTTAAAGCAGGAGTCGTGTGATTTTGATACCGGAATGCAAGACAGCCACACGAGATAACTTTTTATCAGAAAGTGAAACGGATTTCCAGGTGGCATGCAGCTTGCTTGAACGGAGGTTACACATTCTTTTTCTTGGGTATTCCATGATATCGTTTGCAACGTTGAATACAAGCAAGCTTCTGCATTTATTTCCGGCTTTGGTGGTGTGACACTAATGTGAGTACCGTAGGGAGTATTTGCCTTTTGCATAACTCACCCCTCCCCTAATAGGGTCGTTAATAATCATTGTGTCCCTTCCTTTTTTGCAGTGTGGAATCCCCTATTTGAAGTCTGCTAAGCTTGAGTCCAGTGATAGGAGAGATCCCCAGACATCCATCCTGCCTTTATTCTTTTATCCACGTCCCCTTTTCCTACCTGAGCACTTCTCCACACAGAGAGTCTTATTTCACTGTGGGGGTCGTGTTTTGGTCGGACTGGGGGGTTAGCTTCGGACATCGTTCCTGCTGGTCGTCTGAGAAGGTTAGTGGCGATAATATTGCTTGCGCTGCTGCCAGTCTTGACATAGATTCACTAGTGAATGTAATGGATGATATGATTCTTGACTACTGGAAAGGATTGTCTGACAAAGCGCATTCTGTCTCTCACCAGATTGACATGGCAGCCCCACTTCCAAGGCAAGAACAGTTCAATTACTTAAGTCCAGGGGATTGGATTCTAGTGAAGATGCACTCCATAGAATTGCGCCTAGAGCCCTGCTGGTGTGGGCCTTTTCAAGTCATCTTTGCAAGAAACACTACCCTAAAGTGTGGGTGCCTCCAATACTGAATTAATGGTTCCCACATCAAAACAAGACAAACAGGCTAAGGCGACAGCAACTACTTACATAGTCAAACTCCAGTGCAAATTGAACACTAAACAGGAGAAGAAAATTGTGCGCAAGCTTCACCAAATCAACTCGATACCAGTACAGGGCCTGTGGTGAACAAGCCAAGAGAAGGCACATTGAAAATAGGTGCATAAACTGGAAGTTTGCATCCTGAGCTGAAAGAAGGTCCAAATAATTCAGCCAGAGAAGAGCAAGGAATCAACTTTTACAAACCAGGTAGGGCCCTCCGGCCTTGCTCCGTTGCCTTTGTTTAAAGGTGGTACAAAAGGGGGTGGTAATGGACGGAGCATCTGAACCAATCAAACACTCACACCCAGTCAACAGATCTGGGTTTAGTCCATCACCGTTCTTTAGCCCACTCTGCCACCCCAGTTCAGACATGGCTATATGCAAATCAGTCTGACCCTGTGCCTCATGAGAACAGTCCAGCCCGAACTGCCAAGCCATGCCTTCCCTGGACCGGAAACAAGCTTCCGAGGACCGGTTTCTGGCATTCCAGCCGTCTTCAGCCCGTTGTTTAAAGGTGGCCAAGAAAGTGTGGGTGTGAGAGCTGTTGTGTTGTGAAGAACGTATCCCAGACAAAGAGAAACGTGAGCAAAGTGACAGGACAGTGAGCAGCCAGTCGTCAAAATATCAACACGACAACGGATACCTAGCCTGACTCGAGAACACATGAGAAAGAGAATCAACAGAAAGTTTTTTAAAAGACTCTGAACACGATTCACAAAAGTAATCTGATACGAAATCCCAACTTTACGACTTTCGGTATTCACAAAAGGCATTTAGGAGTAGTAAAGTTAGAATTCCTAACTTTACTACTCCTAAACTGAGACAAAATCATAACTTTACGACTTTCAGTATTCACAAAAGGCATTTAGGAGTAGTAAAGTTAGGAATCCTAACTTTACTACTCCTAAACTGAGACAAAATCCTAACTTTATGACTTTCGGTATTCACAAAAGGCATTTAAGAGTAGTAAAGTTAGGAATCTTTGTAGTCTTCCACTTTTCCCATCTTAGTTACTGGCACAGGAACATTTGTTTACATCTTAAAGGGCATTTCTCCCCAGTGGTCGTGTTTTGACTAGCTGCAAGCTTTTCTGTAAACTGGGCTGTAAACTGTTGTCTTATCTCTGACTTCAAAATGAGAGGGTTTCCGTCCATCTACCCCTTCTCACCTCACTGCTTCAGCCGCCCCTCCCCAACTCCTCCCTTTCTGTGTGAATCGAGTGAGGCTCCAAGACACCCTGGCACCCATCAGCCTTGGATCACTCTCTGTTCCACTCACAGCTCTGCTCTCGTGCAGCGTGGTTGATCACAAAAGGTCCTTACTGTACTGCAAGTTACAGAGGGCGGTGTATATTTTTACATGCTCTCTGTGGCACAGAATAGTTTCATATGGAGATCCCTATGTTATCATTCAAACATGTCAGCCATGAACACACTTGTACAGGCCAGGCCATCTAAGGGCCAAGAGATGTTAAGCAGCCTTCTTTGAATGGAAGCAAGACAATCTTCATGTCGAACTAAAATGAACAAAATGCTAATGCTAAGTTATTGTCTTCAGAGGCATAGAAAATGGCATCATTTTTACTTACCTTCCTGTGCAAAATTTCAGAGAAAAAGTATTTTCTAATAATTTTGTAATTGCAAATTAACACTAAGATAACACATTTGTCACCTTCAATATTCTTAGGGATTCGTTTGCAGAAATTGTGAATCTCATGGATAAAGTTTTTTTTAAAAGGTAGTGCGCCAATCTAAGATAGAGCTGACCTTGCGGAAATCCTGCACTTCAATCTATCACATCGCCCAAGCAGCCAAGCCCAAGAAGAGATGATGTCACAGGAGCCGACGACTTTGGTTTCACAAGAGTGAAAGTCGGTTGAGACTTAAACAGACAAGCTTGAATGTGTGGTGAGTTTGGTTGTGGTTGAGGTTTGGTGTCTGGATTGGGGGCAAACGAAGGCAAGATGGTGTGTGGCGGATTCACATGCTCGAAAAACAATATGGGCCCGATTACAATGTTGGTGGGAAAGCATTCTGACCGAATCAGTCTCGCAATGGTTTCCAACAGAATTGGATTCAGGGAGTCCGTACGACTGGTTACAATGCTTTCGAATACCATTCGGTTGGACTCTCATTGACTTCAATGGGAGCTTATGTTCCCACTGAACACACAGGCTACCATTGAAGAAAAAAGTGGGTGAGGAAAACTGAGCAACTTGTAGTGAGCATCCCTTGGTGTCTGCCACACTGTGCATGGTTGTAAAGAGGGGTCCCATGGGCACCCCCAAGGGATCCATTCAGAAGGCTCTGGGTGAAGGGGGTCGGCTACAGGCCCCCAAAGTCTAATTAGGAAAATCTGTTAGAATTCGACATCGTAATACATTGGTCGGAAATGCGGAATATAGACATGTATGAGACGGCTCCGAACGACTCAGTTACTCCAAATACCGTTCAGAACCAAGTCGGAAAGTCTGGGTACTTTCCAACTATCGTAATAGGTCGGTCGGAAGGCTTTCCAAATCGGTCGTAAAGACGGGTTCAAAATCGGACTAGGACGACCCGAATGTAATTCGGAGCCATTCCGATCTACATCGTAATTGGCCTCTGTGTGCACTGAATGGCATGCTTATGGTGAGTGCATATAGGGAATGGTCGGCATAGAGTAGCATCTATGTGGGGTGATCTTAGGCTGTTCCCCACCTTTGTGCTGTCAGTACAGCATGTTTCCAAATATATTTTCTATATGTCCAATGATTCTCTTGCTGGCTAAGGTGCAGCTTGGCACAAGGGCAGATAATTGTTGAAAACAATTTTGTCTTGGGGTAATTTGCCCTACATCTAAAGTAGACGGAATCTTTTCTTGGGTAGTTAGGTTCAGATTTTGGAATCATTCAACGTTGGGAGTACTTTTATCTTACCAAGGAGCACATCGGATTGGCAATCCACTTCTCCCTCCGTTATGCTGTTCATTTTTCTCTCACACACAGTCTTTTGTACTGTGCGAATTACTTTATGAGCAGGGCCACTGCAACTATACAATTCTGAAATGTTTTCCTTATAATCAGAGCCACAGGAATTAGGCAGCAGGGAAGGAGTAAATTACATGGCATGGTTGACTAAATTAGGTGGCAAGAAGAGACAAACAATGCAGCCCTTTTTCTTGTTAGTATTACTTCATTTTGGCATTTATATACACAGTAATACTATCCACCTAATTAGTACCAGCTTGACATCCAAATACAGCAATAAGCAACAGAAATGCAAGAGCCCTCCTTGAGGTTCAAGAGAGACCTAACAGGCCTCACTGTGAGGAGCCAGGCCTAGAACCTCCTTATGGACCCTGCACCTTCTTATGTCCCCTTCCACCTACTGCACCCAAAGATGAGAGGGCAAAAGATGATGCACTGTCCATTCAGCACCAGAGCAGCACCCCCTCAGCACCAATGCCGGACCAATGCCGGACCAATGCAGCACCACTTCAGCATTAGCACAGCACCACCTCAACACCAGTGCAACATTACATGAGCTCTAGCGCAGCACCACCACCTCAGATTGACACCGCACCACCTCAGCTTCACTCAGCACCACCACGGCCTCACTCAACACCACCTCAGCCTCACTCAGCACCACTTGAGCACCACCGCAGCATCAGCGCAGCACCCCCTCAGTACCAGTGCATCAGTGCAACAACACCACCTCAGCTCTAACACAGTACCACCTTTGCACCAGTGCAGCAACACCTCACTAGCAGCGCACCACCACCTCAGCATCAATGCAGCACCAGCACAGCATCACTCAGAGCCACCACAACATCACTCATCACCTGTACAGCACCACCTGAGCACCACCACAGCATTAGTGCAGCACCATCACAGCACCACCTCAGTACCAACTTTGCACCACCACAGCACTACCTCAGCATAAGCGCAGCACCATCTCAGCACCACTCAGCTTTACTCAGCACCACTTCAGCAGCACCACCCGAGCATCACTCAGAAGCACTTGAGCACCACCATAACACCAGCACAGCACCACCTCAGATTCACACAACACTGGCACAGCACCACCTTAGCACTAGCGCAGCACCACCTCAGCACCATCACACCAACTACCTTAGCACCAGTGCAGCACTACCTCCACACCAGCACAGCACCACCTCTGCACCAGTGCAGCACCACCTCACTACCAGCATAGCACTGTCTCACTAAAAGCATAGGACTGTCTTACTACAAGCACAGCACTACCTCACTACAAGCGCAGCACTACCACCTCAGCATCAGCACCAGCACAGCATCACTCAGTGCCACTATAGCATTGCTCAGCACCTCTTCAGTACCAGCACAGTATTTCCTTAGCATCACTCAACACCATCACAGCACTCCCACAGCAACATCTCAGCATCAGCAGAACACCACCACTGCATTGGTGCACCACCACCAGTGCAGCACCAACTCAGCACAAGGGCACCCCCAACTCAGCATCAGAACAGCACCAGCTCAGCACCAGCACAGCACCACCTCAGCACTGGTGCAGCATCACATCAGCACCAGGGCAGCACCACCTCAGTATCACTCAGTACGACCTGAGCACCAGCACAGCACCACCTGAGCACCACCTCAGAATCAGTCAGCACCACCTCAGCATCACTTAGCACCATCTCCGTATCACTCTGCACCTCCTGAGCACCACTCTGCACAAGCACACCACACTCTCAGCACCAGCTCTGTGGTTAAAGACTTTGCTGTAGAAATGGCAAAACACTTTATCCCTTTCTATTTCAGCAGGGTTGGCATTGTGCTATCCCCATGCTTACAAAGCTTAATAGAAAAGCAGACATTTAAGTTGAGGAAATGGAGAGTGCTTCTGGTGTTGTAGGGTGCTCTAAACAGAAGCTGCTCTCTACCTAAATTTGGGAACTACCCAGAGTTTTCAGCTTCTTCTTTGCATAATCTTTGCGGCACTCTGTGCCTGAAATTGTATTGTTTTGACTTCTACTGGGTGCTCCCTTATGTCTGGAAATAACTAAACCTTTCTGAAGAGCTATAATCATAGCAAAACACGTGTCAGGGGTTGCTTGTATTCACTCCCGGTTGGTTTGGATGGTATTTTACTTATCCAGATCTGTAATACTGTGCCTGTAGTGGTAAAAGGCTTTTGTCATTTTACATCTTGGTGTGGATGGCATTGTGCCAATCCTGTGCCTAAAAGGTTTGCTGTAGAAATGGCAAAATACTTTGTCTCTTTTTATCTCGGCATGGATGGCATTTTGCTAATCCTATGCTTAAAAACTTTGATAGGAAAGCGTACATTTGAGGTGAGCAAATTCAGAGTGTTGATGGTGTACGGTACTCTATGCTGGAGCTGCTCTCCACCTAAACTTGGTAACTACCCAGAGTGCTCAGCTTCTCCTGCTTTTTTATATATATATATATATATATATTGACCAAGGCGGTTCGCCGTTGAAACGCGTCAGGTTTGGGAGAATATATATATATATATAGATTGACTAATGAATTCAGAGTGTAAGGCAAAGACATAAAATCAAGGATACAGTTATTTTGGTATGTTGAGTGGTCACAAAGAAAACCTTTTCAAACTTTAAGGTCAACCAAATGCAATGGAAAAACCCATCTAAATATACATTTGACAAGATCTTGATGTGAATAGGCCAGTTTGTGGATTTGAAGAGCCAACAACTTCAGGTTTTCGTCTTTTCTTTTAGGAGGAGCTCAACTGATGCCACACCAAGGGTCCAGGACCTGAGGGGCACTGCTCGGGATCAAGAACTCACTCCAGCAGAGGCCAGCATAAGCCAACAGGGCTCAGACAGGTCCAGTTAACAGGTCTAGTACAGTAGGTCAGCTGGGCAGTGGCAAGCAGGCCTGTGGAGGTTGTTGCTTCCCTGAACCACAGAACAGGAGGTCAGTCAGCTAACCCTTGTTGTCAATCAGGCTGGGATGAAGGGTGCAAGTCCAGTCTTCCTTCTCAGACCACAGGGCAGGCCCCAAGCAGGCAGTACTTTTTCAGTAGTATCCACAGGTTCAGGAGTGTCTTCAGGAGGGTCGCCTTTTTATGCCTGGTGCCACTTTGCAGTAGAAGAAACTTCTGTAGTCTTCCCCCTAAAGATGAGTCTAGAATTTCCTGGCTCTCCGTCCTGGTCCCAATCTGTCTGCAGGTGCAAAAAGCTAGTGTGTAGTCCTTTATGTATGAGCTGAAGCAGTGTCTTTGAATTGCAAGTGTGACAACTCTGCTTCCTCCTCAAGTCAGGATGGTACACCATGCCAATACTCAAACACCCAATTGTGTGGCTGTCTAGGAGGAATACACAAAGACCAACAGGCAATTACACCTACTCTTGTGACCCAGAAACAGGCTGCAGGCACCAAATGGTTAGGGCAAGAAAATGCCATCTTTCTAAAAGTGGTATTTTCAGAATTGTGACTTAACCACTAAAGATGATTTCTTGTTACAATTCCTCTGACACTAAACCTAACATTTCTACCTGCTCCCAATCAAAGGTTATCACTTATTGAATGTAATAAGATGTCCCAATGCTATCCTACATGAGGTAGGCCTCACAGTAGTGAAAACTTTCAGAGTTTTTCACCACCACAAAATGTAAAAATTACAAATACATATTCGATTCTTTCAATGCAAAGTGCCCTGACCCATGGGCTATTTAGGGCCTACCCTAGGGGGTGATGTATATGCATTTTAAAGTAAGGTTTAGGCATGGCAAAAGATATACTTTGCCTGGTAGAAAAGGCAGTTTCAAAACTGCACACGCAGGCTGCAGTGGTAGTCCTTGCAAAATATTTTTGCAAATCTCCTGACTGACCCTTGACTATTTTGGTGCACAGGTACATTTCACGAGAATCAATTGTAATAATCCAAGCCCAGTCTGTCAATAGAACACAACAGAACGCACTCCGGAACTGAAGGTACTGAAATCCAGTTTTTTTTTAATGGAAAAAACAACCTTACACATTTCAGCCAAAGGCCTTGATTATGAATGGTGGCCAGCTTGTGAATCTCACATTCAAAGTGACATAGTGCTTACAAACAACAGAGAAACCGGTGCCCAGTGTAGTGTACAACTTATGCATAAAACCGACACCATCTTGGAGTGTGCTACGCCCTAGGGACTACCACCTCCCCGAGGCTAATTTTATTAAGAGGCGGGGGCATGCGGACCCCCCACCTCCCTACCACCTAAAACTGACACCATCTTGGAGTGTGCTACGCCCTAGGGACTACCACCTCCCCGGGGCTAATTTTATTAAGAGGCGGGGGCATGCAGACTCCCCAACCCACAGGGACCACCACTTCCCTGGGGCTACGTATTACACATACATAACTTTCGCCCCTGCAATGCACTGCTTATGACCTCACATGGCATTTGAGATGTCATCAGTGATGTCACTAACCATGTCATGAGTGATGTAAAATTTGAAGTGATGAGCAGTGCATTGCTTGCACATGAGTTTATAGTTAGCTTAGGTAACTATAACTGCTGATCTTCAATGGTTTTGTACGAGTGAAACCTGAATATATATATATATATATATATATATATGTATGTATGTATAATATATTTATATATATATGTATGTATAATATATTTATATTTATATATATATATATATATATATATATATATATATATATATATACACACATATATATATACACACACATATTTATTTGTTTATAAGGTTCCTTCTGTCTGTGTACTGGGACTGGATTTCTGAGCATTGTCCTCCATTTCTACTGTCACTATGGATGACTTTCTAGCCAACATTTCACTCTACTCTGGTCCTTTTTACAAATTTGCTGCAAAACCAATTACCCTTGAGAAAGTCGTGTGTTGGACGAAAAGCATCAGCAGGAAATTGACTATAATTATTATTTATATCCATGTTTCCTTTGGTTTGAAAAGAACAATAAAGAAATACAAATCACACTAATTGGAAGATCTTCGAAAAATATTAATTCTTTGATTGACTCATGTTGGCTTAATAAGCAGTGAAAGTGTATGTGTTTTGCGGGGTGCACATAAAAATGGGGGTCCACGGGACTCTGAGAGAAGTGGAGTCCTTGACGAGGAAGAAGCGCGATGGATCGAGGGGAGTTGCCGCATTCAGAGCTCAAGTGAGAGACTTTTACTGAGCAAAAACTTTGGGTGCATCCATACAGGAGTAAAGAAAGGACTCAGTTTCCCAACATGCAATGTGTTGATGACCTGCCCATCCAGGACGCACAATATTGCTGCAATGGGTTTAACGAGTTACCATCATGCACTCTTTCCGACAGCCGCTGAGGAAGCGAATTGAGAAATGCGTCAGGCCAATCAGATGCTATTAAGGACACGAATTCACGGAGCTCCCCATACCAGATAAAATGCTTTGGGGAAGGCACATGCATGTTTGAGTGCGGCTGATCTTTGGACACCCCAAGAGCGTGATGTAATAAGCGGCCGTCCTGCCGCTGGGCCGCACCACCCCGGAAAAGAAAATGGGGGGCCACAGGACTCTGAGAGAAGTGGAGTCCTTGACGTGGAACATGCATGATGGATTGAGGGGAGTTGCCGCATTCGGAGCTCAAGTGAGAGCCTTTTACTTAGCAAAAACTTTGGGTACATCCATACAGGAGTAAAGAAAGGACTCCGTTTCCCAACATGCACCGTGTTGATGACCCGCCCATCCAGGACACACAATAGTGCTGCAATGGGGTTAACGAGTTACCATCATGCACTCTTTCTAACGGCCACTGAGGAAGCTAATTGCGAAACGCGTCAGGCCAATCAGATGCTTTTAAGGACATGAATTCACGGAGCTCCCCATACCAGATAAAATACTTTGGGGAAGGCAGAGGCACATTTGAGTGCGGCTCGACCTTTGGACACCCTAATAGCATGATGTAATAAGCGGCCGTCCTGCCGCTGGGCCGCACCACCCCGGAAAAGAAAATGGGGGGCCACGGGACTCTGAGAGAAGTGGAGTCCTTGACGTGGAACATGCGTGATGGATCGAGGGGAGTTGCCGCATTCGGGGCTCAAGTGAGAGCCTTTTACTGAGCAAAAACCTTGGGTGCATCCATACTTGAGTAAAGAAAGGACTCAGTTTCCCAACATGCAACGTGTTGATGAACCGCCCATCCAGGACGCATGATATTGCTGCAATGGGGTTAACGAGTTACCATCATGCACTCTTTCTGACGGCTGGTAAGGAAGCTAATTGCGAAACGCGTCAGGCCAATCAGATGCTTTTAAGGACACGAAATCACGGAGCTCCCCATACCAGATAAAATGCTTTGGGGAAGGCACACGCACGTTTGAGTGCGGCTTGATATTTGGACACCCCAAGAGCGTTATATATATATATATATATATATATATATATATATATATATATATATATATATATATATATATATATATATATATACATACATATGTATATACACACACATATTTATTTATTTATAAGGTTCCTTCTGTATGTGTACTGTTGCTGGATTTCTGAGCATTGTGCTCCATTTCTACTGTCACTATGGATGACTTTGTAGCCAACATACCACTCTACTCTGGTCCTTTTTACAAATTTGCTGCAAAACTAAATAGCCTTGAGAAAGTCCTGTGTTGGACGAAAAGCATCAGCAGGAAATTGGCTATAATTCATATTTGTATCCATGTTTCCTTTGGACTGAAAAGAACAATAAAGAAATACAAATCACAATAATTGGAAGATCTTCGGAAAATATTAATTCTTTGATTGACTCATGTTGGCTTAATAAGCAGTGAAAGTGTATGTGTTTTGCTGGGTGCACATAAACTTGTCTAATATGTGAACTTATTCTGACACATAGTGCCAGCATTTGGGGGTTCATAATAGCTGACCCTAAGTAATTGCACTTGAATTGATTACTTACTAAAGAGTACACACATAGGGCCAGATTTATCAATATTTGACGCAGCACACCGCAGCACACCGCAGCACACCGCAGCACACTGCAGCAAGGCAACTCCTTGCACTGCTTCAAATGGAAAGAGCAAGAATGCACCATATTTACCAACAAATCGTACATTCCGGCTCTTTAGCTGCGCTGGCACACACTGTGCTGCCCAGCGTCAACGCAAGAGCCTCTAACACTATGGTGCAAGGGTGCCTGGGCTGCAGACAGGATTGTTTTGGTGCAGGATGGGGCACACTTAGAAACAGAAAAAAGTGGAGAAATAAAGCCATTTCTTCTTACTCTGCCTCTGTCTGGAAGGCGAACAATTTTGACCCAGTCCCAGCCTTATCTGTCTTGGTAAATCTGGGAATGTGTCAAAATCCATGGGTGGATGTTTGGGAACACTCAAGCTCCACAAATTGAACGCTCTTCCCAGGGCAGAGCAGCACAAGGCTGTCACTGGCACTGCCTTGGTTTACTGCCTAGTTGTCAAGCAGCACAGGGCCACGCAATGTGGTCTTGCGTTGCATGGTAACTCTGACTTAAGGATTGCATTGCCTTTGCAACACCATGCATGATGCAAGTACAATGCATTCCAGAGATAAAACTGGCCCAAGTTCATACCAAATGTTAAGTGATAAATGGAATGCTTCATTTGTTGATGTCAGGACTTTTACAACGTATACCTTTACAACGCATTTTTTACACCGCAACATCCATTACAACGCATTCCATTACAACGAATTCTTTGAAACTACCTTTACAACGCATTCCACTACAACGCATACTACATTTACAACGCATACCATTACAAAGCATACCATTACATTGCATGTATGGTAAGTATTGGATAGTGTAGGGGTAAAAATTACTATTCTAACTCCAGGGGATGCAACAGTAGGGTAAGTGTTGGATAGTGTAGGGGTACAAATTACTATTCTAACTCCAGGGGATGCAACAGCAGGGTAAGTGTTGGGTAGTGTAGGTATGCGTTGTAATGGTATGCGTTGTAATGACTGCATTGTAATGACATGCGTTGTAGTGGTATGTGTTGTAGTGACATGCGTTGTAATGGTTGAGTTGTAATGGCTGTTGTGTTGTAAAAGTTTTGTTGTAAAGGTAGTGCGTTGTAAAAGTTGCGTTGTAAGTGTTGTTTCCCGTGCTGAAGATATACAGTCGTTTTGGGACTTTGATGAACAGGCCAAAGCCCCTATATATGGTTATACTCTTCTATGAAATAGGTTAAAAAATCACAGGGTACTGTCTTCTTTTGAGGGAAGAGAATGCAATAAACAAATATAGTGAAAAGGCAAAGGGGAGAGTAAATGTGAGACAGATGGGAAGAAGGAGCATCCAAGGGGAGAGAACATATTGAAAAACTGCCTGGAGATTAACAAATAAATTCGGCCGCAGGAGGACTTTCAATATTATCACCTGATTATCAACATATTAAGGACAAGATATTGATTTATTCTTGTGTTCTTTTGAGAATATTATGAAAAGTAATAACGGGCTGAAATACAATAAGCTTCCCTGCGTGCTTTGGTATTAACAGATAAAGCTGGGAGGATTGCAGGAGATTTACTGCAGATGAAATGACAGTGTCACAGCTCACTTGAACATTCAGAATGTGTTCTCTGTCTGTTCCTTCCCCGTTCTGTCCGTCAATCCACCATTCCAGCAGCTGTCACACTTCGTATTCCCTACCTCAGCCACACATGCCTCTCCCCAAACAATATGTCTACATTCTAACCTTAATAGCAACATAAGCCTCCTGCCCACTCTTTACATCACTGGCATTATTATATCTTCACCGCAGCATCCATATGTATATCTAATCGTTTATTCTTCCCTTAGCTGTATCACACCCTCTAGCCCATTTCTTCACATTAAGGTTTTATTTCCCCTACCGTTTCTTGTACCTCATTCCTTGCTCTGCCCCTTCCCATCCTCTCTTTCTCATCTGTCTGCAATGCTCAGTGCCTCCACACACAGGAAGCAAAAATGCTGTTTTAATGGCGCCTCCATGCCCACAACAATCCAATCCTTCTTTTGTGTCTGCTCATTTGCTTTTCATTCAATAGAGTAGCAAAGACCAGTCCTTTGGTAACATGCTAAGCAAATTATCACCCGGTTCCTTGTAAAAAGACGAGACACTCCAGAATAGCGTTGGTTTTACAATCCTTTTTAATTAGACAGCAAAATAACGCGTATGGACCACATAACCTCAAGTCCACCTTGGCGCACTTTTAAACAAGGTCACGCTCGACAGGATCATAATTAACAAGAGTCTGCCGGTCAGTAAGTATCAATCCCAATGGCAAAAGCAAAACAGCAGTTCTTTAACACTCGATCGGTGTTCATACATTTGAAATACAGCATATTCAAATTGAAAAAAGGACGATTTTTCTGTGGATCAGTCAAAGAAAAAAGTGGATGTGACAAAAGTATATACACAAAATAACAGAAAGCAAGGCTAAAAGTAGCCAAATTGATGCACTGACCATTATCACGAGATCGGGCATTCAGAATAAAAAATAATACATAATTAAAAATGTGTTTAAGGGCAAAGTACCCCATAAATCATTATTAAAAGTAACCGTTACTCAAAATCATCAAACCATGTGGCAGAAAATAGCATTAATGGTCTGATCAAACATTCACCAAAGGTTTCCAGGGTTAAGTACCCATTTGAAAAATCAGACAGTTGATCATATTTAATTCTAACATATTTATTTTGCAATAAATAAACAGGGTCAGAAATTCACCAGTCTTTTATGAAGAGAAAATATCCCCTTTTCATAAATAAAGCTATAAGTAGCCCTTATGCTTTTGCTAATCTCACCAGAAGGAGAAAAAAATCCACGACTGCGTAGTACGCCTCTCATGTGCAGAGTAACTGTCTAAAACGTGGCTAATCTCAGGTTGCTCACACTGCCTCAATAACCTGTAAAAGAATAAATACATAATGATATTACTTGCTGACATTAAATGACCTTGCACTTGTCTCAACTGAATTGCTAATGTCCCTCCCCACATGGTATCTCAGCATCACATCCTAAACCCCCTCCACCAAATTGAAAACACAAAAATGATAAAAGCACCAAACAGTATCCATCAAGAGAGGCTTGTCTCTGTAGCAGTTTTAAAGATGAGAGTACAACTCCTCATCGGCATTGATCCCCAACGGGGTGATGCAACCAGCCTATAGGATGAATCGAGATTCGAGCCTGCATAATGCTGACAATCTGTTCCCACCTCTTGAGTGTTTAGGACACCAGAAAATCTGGCCGTCGTCCAGTCCCCACTGTGTGCCTCATTAAATTGTTTGGCTGTGTGGAATTCTGGTTGTTGTTTCTTATGGCTTTCCAAATCTCTGGTATTGCTTGTTTTTCCAGGGAAAGTTGCTGGGCTAATATACAACTTTCAACAGGGACATACTATCGCATAGACCGCAAAGTCAGTTTTACACGTTATCATAAACGAGACCTTGCATATCTCCTGAGGCGGAAGCCGGGAGACACCTTGTATTTTTAAAATTGTTTCTTGATTTTCACTCTGCGCATTACTTCTTGCTTTTAAAATATCTTCACTCACCCCCTGCTTGCACGAATTCAGGCGATTGAAGCACTGAACAGCGACCCTCGCTGCAACGTAGGAAACCGGATTGTAACAATTGCGCCGCCATTGACGGCGAGGTGAACAGGCCACGCCCACCCCGAGGCCACGCCCACCCGCCCTCCACAGTATAAAATCGCTGCCTCCAGCGCCACTAAAGCAGACCTTGCATATCTCCTGAGGCGGAAGCCGGGAGACACCTTGTATTTTTAAAATTGTTTCTTGATTTTCACTCTGCGCATTACTTCTTGCTTTTAAAATATCTTCACTCACCCCCTGCTTGCACGAATTCAGGCGATTGAAGCACTGAACAGCGACCCTCGCTGCAACGTAGGAAACCGGATTGTAACAATTGCGCCGCCATTGACGGCGAGGTAAACAGGCCACGCCCACCCCGAGGCCACGCCCACCCGCATCTTCTCCACCAAATTAAATAATGTGCATTTACCGGACGCGCAGCGGACGGGCGCAGCGGGCGCGCCGTCAGCGCGCCGAAGGCGCGCCAAAGGCAAGCCCGTCTGGGCCCGTCCGGGCCCAGCCGGCCCTAGGACCTGACACTATGCCCGATTCACAGCCCCTCCTATCCTACTCCCCGGATACCCTTCGTCTTTGGAACACAAAGAAAAACCCACAGTGTAAATACATCCTGAAGGATGACACCCCGTTCACAGGATGCCCCCTATGTGACACCCCTGAAACCACAAAAGTGAGCAACATGCTCCGACTGGGCCTATTGAACTGCAGGTCGCTAGTAAAGCACTCTCACGAGGTAAACCTTCTCACCCTAACCCTTTCGCTAGACGCCCTATTCCTGACCGAAACGTGGCTGACCACCAACAACGGCTCAGATTTGGTCAACGCAACCCCCCCAGGCTACCAAATCTGCTGCCTCAATAGACCAGTTGGAAGAGGTGGCGGGCTCGCCATCCTCTATAAAGACCATTTTAGCTGCAGGATCACCGACGGTACGGTCAAGGACTGCGAAAATTGTAATTTTTCCCTTCAGATCTCGCCTACCACTTCTCTATCGGGTCTCCTGGTATATCGACCACCAGGCTCAATAGGTGATTTCTCAAACACCTTGATGGATCTCATCCCGCTAAAAACTATAGCAACGCCCAATTTTCTTCTCCTAGGGGATTTGAACCTACACTTCCTAGATCCGGCAGACCACACCGCCGCCAATCTTCTAGCAGACCTCGCGTCAGTTGACCTCCAGCTCCTGAACTCGAAACCTACTCACGAGAAAGGGCATCTCCTAGACCCAGTCTTCACCAACATCAGGAATCTCCAAACCCAAGCCCCCACCCCCCTCCCATGGACCGACCACTTCCTGGTCCCAATGCGCTGGGCCTATCAACCCGCCTCGGTCCCCAAACAGAAAACGAAGATTTTAACCCGACGTTGGCACAAGTTAAATACAGAAAAATGGGAAGCGAAGCTCAGGGATTCCGATGGCCCCCTCTCAGCTGACCCTAACACCGCTGATAGAGAATTCAACAGCTGGCTCACCAACCCCCTAGACAACCTCATTCCATTAACATGCTCCCTTAAACACGTAAAGAGGACTAACCACGCTCCCTGGTACACCCCGGCCTTGAACATTCTGAGGAAAGAGTGCAAAAAGACGGAACGAACATGGAGAAAAAATAGAACAGCGACGGATAAAAACGCCTATCAATCTGCCATGAAGGCATATAAACAAGCCCTCCATAGCGCTAAAAGCTCGTTCTTTGAGGTGAGAATACAGAATTCCTCGTGCTCTGCTAAATAGACTTTTTCCATACTTAAAGAGCTTCTCCATGTCCCAGCCCCCCCCCGCAGACACCCTTAGACCCCAAAGCAGCCGAGGAGAAATGCGTGAACCTGGCCAATTTCTTCGATAGCAAAATCAAGAAAATCCTATCCTCCCTACCTGCTACTAACCAGGCCACCCCTGGAATCGCTAAAAAATGTACCCTCACCTCTGGCAATCTTATGGACAAACCTGAATCGCCTTGTTTAACCGCTTTCGGGCCAGTCTCAGAAGAAGAAGTGGCCACCACCCTAGCAACCACGAAAAGCGGAGCCCCCAGTGACTCAGTCCCCGTACGGTTCACGAAAATCATAGCACGAACCATCACAGCTAGACTCACGGCCCTCATTAACACCTCCTTTTCCCAAGGAACAGTCCCACAAAGCTGGAAGGAGGCCGTGGTTAAAGGTCTGCTGAAGAAACCGTCACTAGACCCAACAGACTTATCCAACCATCGACCCATCTCGCTCCTCCCCTGGATAGGTAAGGTCGCAGAGAAGCTCGCAAACAAAAAATTGTCCCACTTCCTGGAAACAAACCACTGCCTAAAGAACTCCCAGACAGGTTTCAGACCTGGTCAGGGCACAGACACCGCCCTCCTGGCAGCAGTAGAAAAGGCGAGGGAAATCATGGATACAGGAGGATCAGTGGCAGTGGTCCTCCTAGACCTCAGCGCAGCATTCGACACCGTCAGCCATCAGGTCCTAGTCCAGCGCCTGAAGAGCACTGGCGTACAAGACAGTGCGCTGAGATGGCTCACATCCTTTCTCTCCCGGCGCTCCTTCCAAGTCTGGGAAGGAGAAAGCCGGTCTTCCGCAATCCCCCTCCAGTGTGGAGTACCTCAGGGCTCCTCACTGAGCCCCACACTTTTCAACGTATATATGGCCCCACTGGAGGAGCTGGTCGCCCCTTTCGGAGTCACGATCGTCAGCTACGCTGACGACACCCAGCTGGTGGTGACCCTCTCCCACCCTAAGCTACAGCCCTCCAACCTGCAAGACTGCCTGTCCACCGTCCATCAATGGATGGGCGATTCTGACCTAAAGCTGAACGGGTCAAAGACAGAGATCCTGTTGCTCGGACACAAAACCCCGAGTCTTCCTCCCAACATCTGGCCCGCATGTATGGGTGCCCCCCCCTCCCCTAAGACAGAGGTTAAGAGTCTGGGAGTGTGGCTAGAGACAGACCTCACTTTCCGGACACAGGCCAGGAAAACAGCAGGCATCTGCTATGGGCTCCTGAGATCTTGTAGAAAAGTGCTCCCCCTACTGCCATTCCAGTCCCGTCTCCTGCTTATTCAAGGTTTAGTGCTAGCAAGGTTGGATTACAGTAATGCCATTTATCTCGGGGCGCCAGAAGCCACCTTGCAAACACTACAAAAAACCCAAAATGCCGCAGCTCGCTTGCTCACAAACACCCCAGCGAGAACCTCGGCCAAGCCTGCCCTGAAAAAACTTCACTGGCTGCCCGTGAGGGAAAGAGTCGCTTTCAAGGCCCTCTGTCTGGCACACAAGGTCCTGAACAACGCGGGTCCCCCCATTCTGAGCTCCTGGATCATCCCATACAGACCGACGAGAGCGCTCCGGTCCAAACAGGAAAACCTCATCGTTGTCCCCAGGGTGAAGAAAACCCGCATAGGCGGCCGCAGATTCTCAGTGAACACGGCCAGAAAATGGAACGCTCTACCCTCAAACATCAGAGCCGAACCAAACCTCCTTCGATTCAGAAAGTCCCTCAAAACCCTCCTTTTCCCCTGATCCTTCTTCCATCTTCCGTTGCCCCCCCGTTTAGGAGTTCGAGGTCTAGCGCTGGGATACTCACGGGTGACTACGCGCTCTACAAAAACCATAAATAAATAAATAAATAAATCATATTCTGAATGTGCCATTTTCTATTTAGTCTTGAAGTTTAACCTCCTGGACATTAAGTCTATATTTGCAAGCCTTACAATGACTCCAACGGTGGAATCCCTTAACCTGTCCTAGCCAGTTGTTCACTTGTGAAGTTAGGTGACTGTGTACTAACAAGTCATTGTAGGGTGTGCCAAGATGTCCCATCTGTTTTTCAATAACCTCTGAATAAGTTTTCCTGCTTGCTCTGTATTTTCTTATGATCCAAATGAGGTTCATTGCCCAACTGGCATTTGGTTTGGGGGGGCGGGGGGGACAAGGCTTCCTCTCTCTTGACCTTGTCTGCTAGCTTGTTTCAGTGCACTAAGGGCCAGATGTAGGTAAATCTAATTTACCGACTCTTAAATACCGAATCACACCGATTCGGTATTTATGAATCGGTAAATTAGAAGGAGGTTGATGTAGGTAATTTTTTATTTTGAATTACCGAATCTGTAACATTCGGTATTTACCGATTCGGTAAATACCGAATCAGTATTCCCCATTGATTCCTATGGGCTTTGGAGCCCATAGGAATCAAAGGGGAATACCGATTCGGTATTTACCGAATCAGTAAATACCGAATCCAGCAAGGGTGCAGGGGGTGTCACTTTGACACCCTCTAGCACCCAACGGCAGGCTTGTGTGCAATGTGTACATGTCTGTGTGTCACATGGCACAGATGTGCATGCACAGATGTGCATGCACACCTGAATTCGGTATTTTACCACCCAATAGGATTGGGTGGTAAAATACCGACTCTTAAGGGCCTGTGGCACTCTGTGGAGTGCCACCTACACCTTGATTTACCAAATTACTGATTCTGTAAAATAATGGCCCCTACATCTCAATCACCAATTACTGGTTGGTAACGGCCGAATTCGGCCGTTACCGACAGGTAATTTGGCGACCTACATCTGGCCCTAAGTGTGTAGTCCTTGGCTGCTAATCTTTTGGTCATTTCACTTTTTCTTATCAGTTAACTTTGTTCAGAACGTCAGTTTCTTTTAGCTTGAAGATATTCGCTTTTACAGAATTGTCACGTGCCCCTCGGAGGCCTCTCAGGATGGGTGCGTTGCTCAAATGGGTCCACCTATTGACATCCTCAATTCCGACTTGGTATTAGAGCATGGAAGATTAAGTGGGTCAATCCGGGGAAGGAAAGGATGGGAACAGCACGGAGGGAGATCTGCGGAGAAAAAGGCTTGTTATAGAAACACTGCTCTAAACATAGTTGGTACGTAACGTTAGAAACATACTAAGTTGCTCTACCCTTGCATACCTGTAAAGGAAAATAATAAGCTTCTGCAATAACTCTCATAAGGACGATTGTAATCATCAAAGACCTTCCGTAGGCTATCGATTCTTCTAGTGCTTAAGTTTGGCTTTCTCTCATAACTCAGTCATAGGAACTGCGAAATATAAACATACGATTATACAATATTTTACTTAATACCTCTAACACGGATACACTCTTGGCTACCAATCCTATACCCACCAATACTGTAGTGTGTTTGAGCTTCGCAAGGGAGGAAGGATTGGCTTAGTCAGCAACCTCTCACTTTTTCCCCCTGCTAGAAGACGAACAAGAAAACACACGACATGTAACATATATATATATGACTGTTCTTGGCATAACCTGGGTCACTTGTCCCATTGTAAATGTTAGTTAGTAACACCACGTGTCCATTGGTGTCGCAACATGCAAATCACAGAAGTTGAGAATTTATAGTGGAGGTTTATATACCACCTGATATATCGGAAGAACACATGACTTGCATATCTCTTGAGCTGAGCACTTACAAGAGCCTGCAACAAAGAGAGGTTTCTGCACCCCATCTATTACCAGAGGCTTGGAACTGGAATGCTCTGAAAGCGGTCACAACCACTCACTTAGAAAAATAAAGAAATCGGAACAGCGGTGTCATTGACACCCTTACCCCACTGGGGACGGCAAACTTCAGGAATCTTTCTTGCAGGCACAGCCGGTTTCAACCAGGATTATCTGCAGCATTTCCTCCTTCCTCTCCGGCTTACATAGTCTGTCGGGAGGTTCACTGCGTCATTTCCTGTGCACACCCTACGCGCCGCACAAACTCATGGGAGGTGTAGTTTGTGTGCTCAGTGGGGCTTAGCATCAACCAGGTTATCTTTTACCAGCTCGCCCACAGCCTTTGAAAGACCATAGCGATCCGCCTCCAGAAGTCCCCTTGTTGCGTCGCCTCAGGGGAGTGGACAGCGGTTGGGAGCACCTGGTATGTAACAGCACATCCCTTTTCAGAAGACCGCTTACACGAACCAGGTTTGTTGGGATGTTTTGTATGGAACGATTTAATACGTTTTGGAGCATGCATCTGTGCCTCAGGCTCCCGTTAGTTTTCTTCCACTCTGTATCCTTTTTATGACATGAGATACCAGAGTTGTGAGCCCCTCATCTTGATGTCCATGATCTACCGAACCTCATACTTGTGTTCATTATTTATCCATATAGGTGAAGGCTTCTTTTTGAAGGGTGTCTACGAGGGTTTAAGAAGGGAAATATGGAATACTGGGTGTATTTTCATGGATTTCGGAAGTGCTAGTCGCATAGCCAGAGGCGATATTACCTTCATTATCTTATAAGGACCGATTAATTTTGGAATAAACACACTATATCTGTGGAACCTAATGTTTTTGGTGGATAACCATACTACATCGCCCTCTCTGTAATCAGGATTTGGTCTACGGTGTGTGTCAACCCTTGCTTTATAGACTACTTTTGCTTTTTATAGATTTATATAAGAGTTCTTCAAGGTTTGCTGCGTGTGGGTAATTCTGTTTTGTACTTCTGGTACCTTTTGCTTGGTTGCAGGATGTATCAAGGGTATGAACCGGGGAAGAAATCCGTAACTGCTATAAAAAGGAGCTACTTGAGTGGATTGATGTTTGGCACTGTTGTAGGCAATTTTTGCCAAACACAGCAAGTCTACCCATGCATAGGAGTTCTCTGCAACGTAACACCTTAGATACTGTTTCAGCATCTGAGTTGGCCTCTCGGTCTGTCCATCTGTGTGTGGGTGAAAGCCAGTTCATTTTGAAGGCTTCATATGCAACGTGGTACACCAGGCCTTCTAAAACCAGGCTGTAAATTGGGGATCCCTATCAGAAACAATATAAGTTGGAAGACCATGCAATCTGATCACGTGCTGCAGTAGCAACAGAGCTAGTTGTCCTGAGGTAGGTTCCTGTGGGCAAGCTATAAAATGACCCATCTTTGTAAGACTGTCAACAACCACTAGGATGGCTGTACAGCATTTGTCTTTTGGTAATCCCACTATAAAGTGTAAGGAAAGGGTTTCCCATGGAATCAACTGAGTAGGCAATGGTTGCAACAAACCTTGGGGTTTTCCATGGTCATTTTCGGCTTGTACACATTTTTCACATCTAAGTAACATGTCTTTTGTATCTTTTACCACGATAGGCCACCAGAATTGCCTGTAGATCCTGGCAAGGGTTTTCTCAATGCTGTTATGTCGTGCACTATGAGCATTGTGACACCACTGAAACACTTCTTGGCTTAAGGCCTTGTTCGCAACTAGTAATTGTTTACCTTTCATCGGTAATCCATTGATCAGATTCCATTGGGTGTGTTCCTTTATCCAATCTTTCCTATAGCGATTTTCTACCCCCTGGACTACCTTCTGAAGGAAGGTATCTGTTTGTAGTATCCCCGCTACTTGTTTTGGATTCAAAATAGAATGTTGTTGTTCTGTACGGTTTTCGGGGATGCTTTCTTGCCTGGACAAGGCATCATCCTTTTTGTTTTCTGCTCCTGGTCTATATGTAACAACATAATGGAATTCTGAGAAAAAAGTATCCATCTTACTTGCCTTGGGGATAACATTCTGGTGGACCACATAAACTGCAGGTTGCGGTGATCCGTATACACTGTCACTACATGTTTGGCTCCCATCAATAGATGTCTCAAATCACTGAAGGCGTCCTTAATGGCCAGTAGCTCTTTTTCAGCTATGGTGTACCGTAGCTCTGCATCGATCAGTTTTCGTGACATGTAGGCTATGGGATTCAACTGGCCCGTGGTTTTGTGCCTTTGTGACAGTATGGCTCCTATGGTTACCACGGATGTGTCAGCCTCCACCACATAGGGGCTTTCTGGATCAGGGTGAGCTAAAATGGGGGCCGTAAAAAAGGCTTGTTTCAGATTCTGAAAGAAACTCTCAGCTTCTTGTGTCCAAAGGAAGGTTACGTTCTTCCGTAGCAATTTAGTGATAGGACCTACTGAGTTTGAAAATGGACTTATAAATCGGCCATAACAATTTGTAAACTCAAGAAAGCATTATATGTCTCAAACTGTGGTATGTCTTGGCCATTCTTTAACAGCCTGTATCTTTCGCTCTGACATTTCCTGGCCTGTGAGGGGCAGGATAACTCCCAAGAACTCTACCTTTTGTACTTGAAACTCACATTTACTGAGTTTACAGTACAGTCCGTTCCAACAAAGAGCCTCAAACAGCCGATGAACATGTGTGAAGCATCCTTGGTTCAGTGGGGCTCGTACTGCACCTATATCCATAGGTTCGTTTGAAGACTCATACGACCCCATACCCCTATGTTTTTTTAAACCAAGACTTCGTCTCTCTTGACCTTGTCTGCTAGCTTGTTTCAGTGCACTAAATGGGTAATCCCTGGCTGTTAATCTTTTGGTCATTTCACTTTTTCTTCTCAGTTAACTTTGTTCCGACCGTCAGTATCTTTTATCTTGGAGATATTCACTGTACGGAATTGTCACGTGTCTCTCGGAAGCCTCTCAGGATCGGCGCATTGCTCAAATGGGTCCACCTATTGACATCCTCAATTCTGACATGCTATTAAAGCACCGAAGATTAAGTGGGTCAATTGGGGCAAGGAAAGGATGGGAACAGTGGGGAGGGAGACCTGCGGAGAGAAAGGCTTGTTATAGAAACACTGCTCTAAACATAGTTGGTACGTAACGTAAGAAACATACTAAGTTGCTCTACCCTTGCATACCTGTAAAGGAAGGAAAATACCAAGCTTCTGCAATAACTATCAGAAGGACGATTGTAATCATCAAAGACCTTCTGTAGGCTTTCGCTTCTTCTAGTGCTTAAGATTGGCTTTCTCTCATAACTCAGTGATAGGAACTGCGAAATATAAACATACGATTATACAATGTTTTACTTAATACCTCTAACACGGAAACACTCTTGGTTACCAATCCTATACCCACCAATTCTGTAGTGTGTTTGAGCTTCGGAAGGGAGGAAGGATTGGCTTAGTCAACAACCTCTCACTTTTTCCCCTGCTAGAAGACGAACAAGAAAACACACAACATGTAACATATATATATATATATATATATATATGTATGTATGTATATATATATATATATATATATATATATATATATATATATATATATATATATATATATATATATATATATATATATATATATATATATCAGTTCTTGGCATAACCTGAGTCGCTTGTCCTAATGTAAATGTTAGTTAGTAACACCATGTGTCCATTGGTGTCGCAACATGCAAATCATAGAAGTTGAGAATTTATAGGGGAGGTTTATATACCACCTGGTATATCGGAAGAACAAATGCCTTGCATATCTGTTGAGCTGAGCATATCTGTTGAGCTGAGCACTTACAAGAGCCTGCAACAAAGAGAGGTTTCTGCACCCCATCTATTACCAGAGGCTTGGATCTGGAATGCTCTGAAAGCGGCCACAGCCACTCACTTAGAAATATAAAGAAATCGGAACAGCAGTGTAATTTACACCCTTACCCCACCGGGGACGGCAAACTTCAGGAATCCTTCGTGCAGGCACAGCCGGTTTCAACCAGGATAATCTGCGGCGTTTCCTCCTTCCTCTCCAGCTTACATAGCCTGGCGGGAGGTTCACAGCATCATTTCCTGTGCGCGCGCTACGTGCCGCACAGACTCATGGGAGATGTAGTTTGTGTGCTCGGCGGGGCTTTGCATCGGCCGGGCTATCTTTTACCAGCTTGCCCTCAGCCTTAGGAAGATCATAGTGATCCGCCTCCAGAAGTCTCCTTGTTGCGTCACCTCAGGGGAGTGGACAGTGGCGGGAGCACCCAGTACGTAACCGGAATACTCCATCTAAATGTCGGCTGGCAGGTGGCAACTTGATGCATGAAAAATTGAATTACCTGATGTCTGTTTTCTAAACAGTTCCGTGTTCAGGACTCCGTCTACAACCATGAGTCTTATGTCTAAGAAATCCATCATGCTTTGAGTGTACTGCATGATAAACAGTAACTTCACATTGTTTTTGTTCACCGCTAATCCAAAAGTGTTCATTTCAGTTTCATTACCATCACAAATGAAGAAAACATCATTGAAGTATCTCAGCCAAACACTGATCTTCTCTGTCCAATGTACCACGTCGCTGCCTCGGAGCACCTGCTCCTCCCCGCAGCCCGTCGCCAAATTGGCGTAGCTGGAGGCAAAGTAGGTGCCCATCGCAGTTCCCTGATTTTGTTTAAATATTTCCTTCTCAAACATGAAAATTTTTCAGAAAAGTATATCTCTATCAGCCTAAGGATCTTGTGAGTGTGTGTTCCAAACAAGTTATGCTTCTAGCCCATAGGAAGTATTTACAGGCATTCAGGCCATCAGTGTGTCTGATACACATGTAGAGGATCTCTACAGCCCAGCATACCATCCAACTTCCCCAACGAAGATCCTGTACTTTTTAAATAACATATTTTGCATCCCTCAAATAGATATTTAGGCAAGTTATAAAAGGAAATAAAGTGCTCAACGCAAATTGAGATGTTTGAAAAGGTCATTTCTTAATGAGACTATAGGACTAGGTGTGGGCGGAAAATCCGTTCCGCTCGCGGATTTTGCAGATTTTCGGGAAATTCGCAATCCGCGAGATTCGCGAATCTCCCGCAAAATCCGCAAATCCGCGAGCAGCGGATTTTGCTCGCACTGCTCGCACTGTTCGCGTGACTTCGCGCCCCGCGAATAAGTGCAAAATTGCAGAAATACGCTCTTAGCAAAACTGAAAGTAACTACTTACCAGGTTCAAAAGTTCAGGCTCATCATTAGTAGCCATTTCCTGTAGTGCTTCCTGAGGGGCCCCTCCAGAGTTCAGTTGCCAGTTGAAACTATTATGTGACCCTGCTCTGAACCTCAGAATAGTTACACATATGCCACAAAGGTCCTGAATTACAGCTAAGGGAGACAAGCAGGAGCCAGGCTGGAAGTTAAAATCCATTAATCAGCCCCTAATTCATTATTGTCAGTTGGGGCAGGGCAGGTGTTGTAACTAATTTTGCAACAATGAAAGCACTTAGCAAGTGCAAAAGATCACTAATCAGGGCGCACTAAGGAAGCAGGTGCCAGCTAAAAAAATATTCTGTGACACATTAATCAGCCCCAAATTAATTCAGGTCACTTGAGGCAGGGAAGGTGTGCTTTGCTTTGCCGAAAATAATGTACACTGGACAACCAGAGGGTGTGGTGATGAAACAGAGGGTGGCATGGGTGGGCCAGAGGGTGGCATGAGTAGTCAGAGAGTGGCAGTGGTGACAGAGAGTGGCAGTGATGAAGAAGAGTGTCCCAAACAGGCTGGACACGTAGAAACAACAAGTTCGCAAAACTTGCGACCCGACAGGTAAGTTCGCAAATTGCGAAATTGTAAAAACCCTCGCGAACTGGCAGAAACACGGGCGAACACAAAAAAAAAAAAAATCCGCAAATTCGCGGGAATTCGCGGATTTTGCGGATTGCGAATCCGCAAATCCGCAAAATTCGGGAACGCGAGATCCGCAAAATTCGCCCATGCTTATATAGGACATCCCGTTGGATTATTCAGACTTTTGTGCACTTTGCGAAGCAACTATATGGTAGAAGTCGTGGGTGTGTCATTCTTCAGGAATTGTAATTCTTCCCAATTTAATAGTTAGTTGTTGTACCAACCTTGCAACAGGTCTAAATACATCAATTGAAATTCCTCAAATATATTTTATCAACCTTGATGTAATATGCAGTATTGTTTAGTTGTCTGTGTTCCTCCCTTTGGAAATATATCATCCATATAAGTGAACTTACACTACCCTCACCCCTTCCTCTAATGCAGCCTGGTTCTACTTCCCAAAACATTCATAGCACAGGCACTGCAAAAGCCATTTGACTGGCAATATGTTGCTTTCCATGTCAAATATATCCACCTTGTATCCCTGGGTGCAGGCCTCTCCTACAGTTCTAGCTCTCTGTATATGCCCTGCATGTTCATCTAAGTGAAGTGCATCACTTTCTTTGGGGTAGGGCTTTACTTTACTAAAGGTTGCATGGATACGCGCATTTCTCTGTGTAGTTTGCATTTTGCATGCAGGCATTTTTAAGTGAGTTAATTAATGTATCTCTTTATCTTGTTTTAAGCCATGTGGGTGTCCAGACAAACCTTAGTAAGTAACAATCCTGATCATGTAGTACTGCACACTCAGACATGCCAGGTGCATACTGTAGTAGCTTCCACTAAGGCACTGAAACTTTGGTGCAAAGTCACCATCTTTTAGACGAACGTGCACCACACATTTTTCAAAATCAGACTCCCAAAGCGGGAGTTTGTGTTTTGAAAACAAATAAATAATGACTGAGATCCTGGGAGTTTTCACCCATTTGTTGACATCATTATTTTTTCTGGTTTTGATTGCCAGGTCTTCCCTAGTGGCACTTCATTACAATAGAGATGTGGTGCAGCAGCCAGAGTAGCTGAAACCAGAGCGACAGTCTCACGGTTTGATCCCTGGCGACATCTCAGCTCAGCACAATGTGACTTTGGGCAGTAGCTTACTTAATCTCCCAGAGAACCCCCAGGGCATTGAGACCCTTAAGGGGGTTATATGTTTGTGCTTTACAAATAGGAATAATACCTATTATTATTTTACTGTCTGCTCCAAATAGGGAGAGTAATCTGATGTCCTTACTTGGACATCCCTTACTTTGCCGGGAAGCTGGAGTAAGTTTTCCGATGGCAGAGTCTGTAGGGGAAACCACTGTTGGAAACCTAACAGTTCAACTAACTCAGAAAAGAGTGACCTGAGAGGGTGCTCCATCATATTTGGGACAAAGTACCCTCCTGGCCAAACACTTACTCAGGCCCAGAACTTTGGCATTTTTTACCTTGCAAAATCGTAATTATTTAGAAATTGCCATTGGTTACTTTCTTGAACTTTATCACCTCTGGGAAGTAGGAGTACATGCAATTTGCTAATTTAACACACCCCTATATACATTTTTGCATCAGTAATGGCTGAAGAGATTGTACCTGGAACATGCTACAGCCTAAGGCAACATTTTATACAGTTCATTGATTTCCATAATAGAATACTGTATGGGAAATAATGAAGAGGTGTTTTCATGAAATCCTTCATTCTAATGAATGTGCATCATTCTTTAAGTCTGAGATGTGGCAATGAAGCAATCAAACAAACCTACTGCTAGCAATTTACATAGTGGCCTATTCACAAACCGCATTTTGTTGTCTGTTTACCAGTATTAAAGCAATATTACTACTGTACTACAACATGCTGTTCACTAACCTGCAAGCAGAGGTCTTTGTCTCTGCTTCTGTTATGTTCTCTCTAAGGGGATCTCTAAGGGGGTGCCACAGGGCTCATGTTTGAGCCCCACTTTATTTAATATTTATGTGGCCCCCCTGGCGAACATCATGAGATCTCACGGCTTTATTCCAGTATCGTATGCGGACGATACTCAACTCCTCTTTCCGTTTAAAACTCTGACATCTGAAGTGCGAAACTCCTTTGCCCGGGGTATGAAAGAAGTGGCCCACTGGATGGCCTCAAACTATCTACAATGCAACGTTTCCAAAAAGGAGGTGATGCTCTTTGGGGAAGCCAAATGCCTGTGGACTCCTGACTGGTGGCCGCAAGATCTAGGCCCAGTCCCTGAACCCAAACAATGTGTGAAAAATCTTGGAGTAAAACTGGATCAGGAGCTTTCATTGAAACAACATGGAAACCAAGTGGTGGGCTCCTGTTTCCATGTCATTGGGCTTCTCCGTAGAGTGTTCCCCCTGCTCCCTGATACCACTAGAAAAACCTTGGTACAGGCGCTTGTGCTGAGCAGGCTTGATTACTGCAATGGATTGCTGTTAGCTGCCAACGAGGGGGTCATCTCCAGACTGTAGGTTGTACAAAACACTGCTGCACGCCTTGTCCTCAATGCCCCTGCACGTACTCCATCTAAACCTCTGTTAACTAAGCTTCACTGGCTTTCAGTGAAACAGAGAGTACTGTTTAAGACATGTTGTGTCATCCATAAGTGCCTTACAGGGAAAGGCCCTGAATACCTGACAAAAAAATGTAATGCCTACGTTCCCTCCCGATCTCTTCGATCGGGAGATCAAGAACTCCTATGTGTTCCTAGGATTAAGAAGGCAAGGCAAGGGGGTAGGGCCTTGTCAGTGGCTGGCCCGAGGCTGTGGAACATTCTCCCCAGAGAGATCAGACAATGTAGGGATCATCTTCCTTTTAGGAAGAAACTAAAAACTTTTTTCTTCCAATATTAGTTATATACCTCATTGTAATATTGTAATATCCCTAATTTGCAGGACCTGCTCTGTTCAAAGATGACGCCAGAGGCGCAGAGATACTCCTTCGGGAGTCGATTCCCAGCGCGGTACAAATCTGTAATAATAATAATGTTATGTTATGTTATATTATGTTATGTTCTTCTCCTATCTTAATGTATGGAGATATACGTTCTAACTTCAGAGATCTCCACACACTTAGGTATAGGTTTTAGTAGTAAATGTGTGCTATTAAATGAATAAATAGGAGGAGTTAAGTAAAAAGTAAGGAAGAACTAAGGGAGGCAAATAGAAAAGTTTAGGGAGTGGCATGCACCCAATAACAAAAGAGTAAACCTATTGCTATTCACAAACATCATTTCCAGGAACTCTAAAAAAAGACCCTAAATAGTTGTAAATGTACTTCGGCTCAGAACTGGAGAAATTTCAGTACCACACATGACCAAACACTAGTACTGCAACACTCTTCTATGGAAATTAATGGATGCATGGACAATTAAAGCTCATATGACTAATAAAACTTAAATTAATTTATGTTGTCTTTTTTAAAACTATAAATGAGTTTAATATAATGTTACAAAGTACAAAACTTCTTTTTTTAATAAATCATTTTAAATTAATTCTGTACATAACTTTAAATAAATGTTACTACATAATATGTTTTTAATTGTATCTTCTTAAGAAGGGAATTATGTTTATTTGAATCTCAAGCAAATGATTGTAATTTATATTATATCAAAATAATTACAAATGTAATTAAAAATTAACTTAGCAGTTAATGTTTACTAAAGGGAAGAAGACCTCGGACTATGCCTGAAAAGTTGCAATTTAGTAACTTTAACCTTGTAATTTAAGCACCGGCGCATGTGGACATGTATAATCACACCTTTTAGTAACTGCAATCGTAAATAGTGAATAGCCAAAAGTAGTAGTTATTCAAAGTGTGAGAGTAAACATATACATGTGTGTTGGAACTGGCCCTTCTTGCAGGGTCATCCCCAAACTTTTTGCTTCTTCCTCCCTTATTTTTCCTGACCCGTGACTGTTGGCGATAGGACTCTGCGCACTTTACTACTGCTCATCAGTGCTAAAGTGCATATGCTCTCTGTGTAAATTGTTATTATGATTGGATATACATGATTGGCATATTTGTATCACCATGAAGTCCCTAGTAAAGTGCACTTCGTGTGCCAGGGCTGGAGATCACAAATGCTACTAGTGGGCCTGCAGCACTGATTGTGCCACCCACATGAGTAGCACTAAAGTGGTGTCTCAGGCCTGCCACCACAGTGCCTGTGTGCAGTCTGTGAACTGCCATGTCCTCCTGGTCAGTGTCCCCACTGACCAGGCCTAACTCTTCCCTTTTTGTGCACATTGGTCACCCCTATGGAAGGCCCAAGGTACCCCCCTGGGCAGGGTGCAGTGTATGTGAAAGGTAGAGCATGTACTGGTGCAGGTGACATGCTCTGGTAGTGAATTACAGCCATTTTCGTTTTTCACTATTGTAAGGCTATCTTGCTCAATAGGTTAACATGGGGGATGCTGGCTACAGTGGTACCAGCCTTTCTTCCCATAGGAACAAGATAGGACATAAGAGTCTAGTATCCCAGAACTCAGAATTTAATAACACATCTTTTAGGAAAGTTTGTTTTTAAATCCTGTGTTTGAGAACAGCACTTTTAGAAAGTTGCTGTTCTCTTGTCTGACCCTTCTGTGTGCCTTGGCCTGTTTGTGTGTTGACTGTCTGGTTTGAGAGTGACAGGGGCTGGGGATTCCCCAGGAGGCTGGCTGAGTCAGCCCTAGGCTGAATGACTGCATTTGCAACTTGAGTGGTGGGAGGAGATAGCACCTGGGCCTGAATAGGGCTGTGCCTGCCTGCCACAATGCTGGCTCCACCTCCTGCTGGGCGGCCGACGACCCTCACCCTCACTCTGAAAGGAAAGGAGAAGCCAGGAAAACAAAGTGCTCAAGAAACACCCAGAACTGGTTCAGACCGGGCTCAGGGCCCACATGCACAAAGAGAACAAGGACTTTTAGGGGTATAAGTACAGGACAGCTGACAACAGAAGATTAGATCATCCTGGAATCAAGGAGGAACCTCTGCCAAGGAGAAAGCTGAAACTGAAGAAGGAAGATTGTCCAGCTGTTGCTCTGCGTGATTGCCCTGCTGTTGCTTTGCTGCCAAGGAGAGGGGAAGGACTTTGCTGTGCTGTGTTCCCTTGCCTGAAGGAATCTCCAAGTGCCTGAGAAGAGCTGGCCCCCCGTTCTGAAGTCCCAGGAACAAAAGGACTTCACCCCCAGCTTCCCCCTGAGCTCTACTGAGAGAGTTCTGTCCTTCCTAGAGTGCGTGGCCCACGTGTGTTACCTTTGGAAGTTGTACCTGTGCTGGGAAGCTGGAAACCAAGATTTGAGAGACTTTGCTACAGAAAAGTTATTGCATTGAGCACTGTGGAGCGCATCCCCGACAGTGCGAGGAAATTCCCGCCACTACGTAGGTAGAGATCGTCGCAGCGCCTATTGCTGCTGTCAGAGCCGTCAAATCCTATATTTGCGGGACGCACCCGATCGGTGCGGGAAGCCTAACATCGCTGCGAGTGTCGCCGCAGAGCCTGTCGTCACTGGGTGAGATCGCCGCACCACCTGCTTGCGGACCGCATCACGTCGCTGCAAGAGTCATCGCCGAAGCCATCGCATCGAGGAGCTGCGAGAGATAAGATCACCGCTGGTCCGCGCATCGTCGCCCTGGAGATCGTCGCAACTCCAAAGATCGTCGCATCGTGCCTTTGCGAGAACAAACTTCCTACGGAACCTACGCACCGGAATCCATACAAGTGGCCTTCCTCCCCATAGAGACCGGATTCGTCGCAACATGCCCGCTGCAGCAGCGGGGCTGTCGCATCGCCTCCCCAGGGTCTCAGGAGCAACGCATCGCTTGTTTTCCACCGCACCAGCTTCTGCTTTTGGAACTTTGTCGCAACTAAAGGAACTGTGTCTGAAATGTGACGCAACTGGGAACATTTCACGCAACTGTGGATTATTTTATCGCAACTTAAAGAACTTTTATTGCAACCTTAAGAACCCTTTTGAAACCATATTCTTGAACTGTATATATTGGATTTTTGTCGTTTTGGTCTTGTATAGTTTAGATTAAATACCTTTATTTTTCTAAACTGTTGTGGAGTCAGTATGTGGTGTTTTCTCTGTGTTACTGTGAGTGTTGGTACAAATACTTTACACATTGCCTTCTGATTAGCCTTGACTGCTCGTGCCAAGCTACCTAGAGGGTGAGCAGGGGTTATCTCAGAGGGTTTCCTCCTTACCCTGACTAGAATCAAGGGTCCCTATTTGGACAGTGGTACCTACCTCTGCCAACTAGAGACCCCCAGTTCTAACAATGTGCATTTACTGGTGTGTAAGTTTACCTTTCTTAATAGCCCCCTCATTGTGGGCTTTGGGTCCTCCCTTTCATCCTCTGGCTTTCATTGACCTGCCTCTTTCAGCAACTAGCTTGAGACATTGTCAAACGTGTCTTGGCTCATTCAGTAGAATAGTCATCTCCTACCTAATGTCACTGAGTGTCTGGATGCATCTTTTTACCTTCACTCAAGTGCGTGCGTTGAAATGCATGCTGGACTACTTTACACCTGTAGCACACTCTGTCTGCTTCTGATAGATCCTTCAAGTGTCTTGCTCTAAAGTGCAAATGCTGCATGTGTTACCTCATGAAACCTAGGCGTATTGGCTTTTCCAATGCTTCTGTAACTTTGCAAAGTAAGAACAAATCATGTAATAGAATCACTAAAGTTTTTCCTTGTTGTTGCATGGGTTGTTTGATGGTAATATTGAACACATCCTGGTAATGCTGATGGAGTGACAATGTGGAAATAACCAGTAATAGAAATGTTCTTAGTGTTATTAAGCCAAATTACTGGGCTTCTAAATAGGACACTAATGCCTGCCCGTAATGCTGTTTTTGACACAGTCTTTATTGTGGTATATTGTGGTATTCCTCAACATGTGCAAGACTACCCCAATTTGAGCATATACTAAAGATCACTTCCAGGTGACAGACAGGCAGGACAGAAAGCAGAACATTACTATTGTACAATTCATTCAGGGTGTTCCCAAGAACTGTGAAAGGATCTTCAGTGTTTTCTGCTACAATTTATTTTGCTGCTGGAGGGCTCACTATCAAAAGACTCAAATTGACTAATTATTCACATATTGCAATGAAGCAACCGAAATTCTATATGCTGCGTTGTACAAGGGGTATGCAAAAAGTTAAACACTGAGCAAAGCAATTCCCGTTAAGAATGACCTGCTTCGGTTGTCACCTCCTCTGCTGATGCTCTAACAAGGCTGCCATATGTGACACCCAGTCTCCACCACAGCGCAGATGTGAGTGTGCATTGTCTAGTGTAGTATTTATGTTGAAACCATACATTTCTTTGTCCAGACAAACTCAGAAGGATCCCAAGCAAAAGATGTAGGCTTCACATTGCACAATGTGTATTTTTTTAATGCAATGAATACATGTCCCCTTGTTATGCCTGAATTAAGTAAGCATTTAGCTAGACACAGGTCCCAATGTGGCCATTCTATTATAGTGGGCGCTGCAATAAAATCTATGGGTGTTTTAAATGTTTTGCTCGAATAATGCCCCTTGACACAAAGTGGTAGAGGCATTTTTGCATTTAGGAACTTTTCCAGCATGTCACCTTTTGCACTGGGTAGTAACCACCATGCATTGGTTTGCATCACTTTGACCTGGTGCAAACTCATAAAGCCTTATTATGAGTCACCCAAACTCACTGTGGCGGTGGGGGTACAGGCGCACCGATGATCCGACCACCCTGTAATAAGTAGTGCAGTTGCACTGTTATGGGATTGCTGCTGCCACCAGGGAGCAGCGATCCCTGAAAGTGTTGCGGTGGTCTTGAGGCCTCAATATGCTTGGTGGGGCCGCTGCGGCCTGCCATGCATATTACGAGTTTCCTATCTGACACGGTTTTCATAGCGGTGTCCCCTGTTGCCTTCACGCCAGGGATGCATACAGGGGGACAAATGTTTTGCCCCCCTGTCTGCATGCACCCCAGTTCCTACAGGGCATAAACTTGACAGTCCATGCCCTGCAGGACATTGCTTTGGCATTCCCATTGCAGTGCTTTTTTTATAGGCATAGCCATGGGACCGCCAAAGAACAGCCCGCCAGTTATGAAAAAAGTTGTGATCTGGCAGGTGGTGCGCACACATGTTTGGAGGTGCGGGAGCAGGGAAGTCCTGCTCTTGCACTGCCAAACTTTTAATAAGGCCCCTAGTAAATCTGAACCAAAATGTATTGCATGCCATTTTCTTGACATTCACTGGCACCTTAAGGCCACTGCTATACCTCAGCTTATCAAGACAGCGGCCCTGAGATGATGACGAGGTCATGAGTAAAGCAAAAAACAGAGGCAGTGACTTCCTGATATCCAGACAAATGAAGAGTGAGAAGCATATATATAGCTCAACACACCCTAAATACTCCCAATTATTCAGAATACCCATATCCAGTTCAAGTAGGTCCTGTGACCCCATGCTAGTGTATAGGAGTTAAGACAATCACCGTTGGTTAGTGATGATGCATGTCTCTAAAGCTTAATTTGTAAAATAATGGTGCCAGGGCCCTCATCAGGAGGCCACTGCAGCTTTTGCCACACATTGCCCCTCCCTGGGAGGCCAAAGGCAGTGCCAACTCAATTACCAATCATCACTCTCCTGCAAGTGTGGCAATGCAGCCTATTCCAGTCCCCCAAAAGCTGTAAGAATGGCTTAGGCGGCAGTCAATAGCCATTTTTAATGTATATTGAAATAATAAACAACTGTTGTTATGCTAATTTTTAAATTACAAAGACACCTCCACCATGTAGCAGACTGTTACAAGCCCAGTTGAAGGACTGGCTATTCTAAGGGCCAGCGGTGCCAGGGGACAACACCTGAAACCTTCGTGGGTTACCTGTTCCGGCGTACAAATCACAGAGACACGGGACACTTCCTTCGGCGTCAAAGATCAGCGTTTATTTACTGCAGGGATACAGAGATCGCAAGAAGTACAACGAAGTGTAGGTTCTGAGAGTCTGCTTCGAATTGCAAAAGTGGATCGCTCCTTTTATACACATTTTCGTCATTGCACAACATGGCGAACAAAAGGTTACAACTCAGTTCCCACAGTAAACTTCAAAAGGGTTGCATTCATGTTTTCAGAAGCCCGGAACATAATTACAGTAGCATTGCCGGTTCCCAACTGTAAAAGCACGTTATCTCCACATTAAGCACATTCCATTCTTGCTGTAAACGAGTTAAGAAAAAGGGACAGAAACAGGTGCAAGGAAGGCAAAGGCAGACAACAGATTGAAAATAGTGTAGGGGGCAATATCGGAAGCGTGATCGCAGGATCAAAGGATTCGTGCCTAATGCATGCACGGCTGAAACAATAGACCGGCACGGCAAGATGAGCCTTGAGCGGAGCCATCTGCCTTTGCCGTGTCATCCCCCTAGTCATAAAGACACACTCAAAGCGATATGCGTCTTCCGCAAAAGCTTGGGAAACCAAGGGTCATGAAGCGGACATTGTCCGTTCGCTGGCTACGTGAGGGCAAGAAACAAAATGGATGCCGTATCTAAAATGGAACCCGTAGGTCAGATAAAGAAACCCACGAATAAGACGAATGCTGCAAAGTAGAGTAGCGAAAACGCGTACACCCACTAAATTCGTCATTTGCGGTTCGTAGATACCGAACTCGTCCATATTCGCACAGGCCCAAAACATCATTACAATTCTCAAGGAACCTCAGACGCTCCTTTTGCCCTCATGTAGGCAAGCACTAGTCGATATCAGAATTGATTTCGATATTCATCAGATCGTTCAGTTGTTGCTGGAACATCATTCTATCCATCAATGTCTCTTTGGTAACAGATGGCCATCTTATACACGTTGTAGCACAGAGGCCACATAAGGCTGGACCACACTGCACACAAAGACAACACGTGAACAGAAACATCACAACAACCCCTACAATCATCAGAATCTTCCAACCCCAAGTCGATATCAGACCCCAAAACCATCCTAGAAGCGTCCAATTACCTTCGTCCACGTGTATGGACTCGGAGATTTTATGCAACTTCCAGATGGCTTGATATACAGTTGGAGCATTATCAGGAATGAAAATACAGCAGCTCGAATGGATCACCTTGCACACACCACCTCTATCTGCGAGAACAACGTCTAGAACCATACGGTTCTGCAACGTCAAAAGTCTATCTGCCTGAAGCTCTGCTGTCAGGTTACCAAGAGCACTGGCAGTTATGTTAGCAGTCGATTCTACCACACGAGTCAATTGTCTCAGGTTCCTACTATTAACCATAGGTCCCCAAAACGGCAGGAAACCCTTAAAGAAGTCTCCTGCTTCTTGACCGGCAGTGTCGTCTTCGCTAATAACGCCTCTCACAACTCTAGTTTTGTGATAGTCTGAGGCAACTGTCAAAGTCGGTGGCAAAAGATTTGCAATATAACAGGTGCCCGAGAAGTCACGGGGCAACCACGTATATGCGCGATCATAACATAGAAAATAGGTACCCTTGGCACTCAGAAAAACAGGGGAAGAGAGCATTGGTAAAACATACGTTTCAGTACAAGCACTCTTCCCAAGCTGAGCTCTCGGATTTCGACCAAGACCTTGCAGGCAGAAACGACCAAGGTGGGGTACGATCCAGATCGGAGACGAGCTCTTAAGCTGTCTATCACCCACTGACATACTATACTCAGCCTCACTCAGATCCTTGTATGCTCGCACCTCTTCCTCTGGAATAAGCGATGCATCAAAAATATCTCTATCTAAGTCAGCGATCGCTATTGCCAAAGACTTGTGCGGGCCGGGACCAAGGTCTGCAGAGCGTGGCTCTCGACGGGGGTAGGAATCTAGTGCACTATGGAACATAGTTTGGAACGCCCGAGCTGACCCCTGGGGGCTGTAAGGAAGAACCAAATACGGAATACCCTTATCCATGGTATGTGGCATTAACCCACACACCCAACAGCTGGTAGTATTCATCACCAATTGATGTTGATGAAGAAGTTGGACAAAGGAGTTGTTCATAAATTCCGCACGTCTAACCTGTTCGTGTTGGGGCAGAAGATGAAAAGAATGTGGAGAAATAGTGCGAACAGAATTCAGATCAGGAGAAGAAGGAGTAGGTGAAGTGGAAGGCAATAACGACTGAAGTCCGAAATACACTCCACCCACCAATAGCATAGAAACAGTTAGGAATAACATGAAAACCTGAAACAAAAAACATTTTGTTCGCAAAACCTTATGCAGTTTGGATCTTTGCACCGACATCCTCTCTATTTCCGACAGCTTAGAGAACTCCATCCTCTAAAGACCGTCCGTAACGTTCTTGACGCACTTCGTTCTGAGTAGCGATTATCAATTCCCAGGAGTTCCCAGGAATCGACAAAAGTAACCGACCTAGTGTCAGGAACCTGCTAAACAGAAGGAAGTACCCGCACGGCCCTACGGTCAACCCGGATGATAGGTTTTAATCAAATAAACATTCAAATTAATATGAATCTCCTAGCTGCACAGAAGAGAAATACACGTAATGTATAGAACAAGAATTAAAAAAACTCAAAATCAATAAAAATTGCAAATGTTCGCAATGTTCGTAGCAACAGTGAGGGGGTAATGTAAAATTTAAAAACAAAACGGAATTCTTTATTAGTCCTTGTCACGCGATCGAAGAAAGTATCGACTTTTTCCAGGTCGAGTTTGCTCTTCAAACAACGGTTCAGATGACAAAACAGTGTTCGATCGTTCAGGTGACAATTCAGAACTCGAATTCTCCAATGCTGAAGACGAAGGTACAGTTCCAGATGATTCAACAGGTGTATCTGACTGAACTGAATAGTTCTCTACAGGTTGAGCATCACTGAATGGCACGTAAAGTGGAAGGGCCTCAGTTTCCATAGGGGCAACTCCTGCTTTCACCCAGTTATCTGCTGGCAAAGGAAGTGGAACCTTCTTTGTATGGCTGGCATGCACCCAGTGCTTCCGGCCTTCCAACCGAACTGCAGTCTTTGTTGCCAGCAGAACTTGGTAGGGTCCCACAAATTTTGGCTCGAGATTACGTTTTCTCCCACAATTTCGGGTGACGACCCAGCCACCAGGTTGGAGACAATGTCCAGGACCTTCTGTTTGTGCCGGCAGAGCTTCAAAAACCTGTTGATGAATCAAACTCAATTTAGAAGTCAAATCATAAAGATAGTCAATCAACATTGGATATTCGAGACTTTCAAATGCCTTAGGCCTCGGAACTCCCCAAATGTTCGCAGGACGGCCGAACACAATCTCATATGGGCTAAGCCCTACTCGAGAGTGCACAGTCGCCCTGGTCAATAAGAGAGCTAGAGGCAGTGCATCAGGCCAAGACAAACCAGTCGTGGCTTGAATTTTGGAAAGTTTCAGTTTCAGAGTACCATTGTACCCTTCCACTAAACCCGCTGATTGAGGATGATTGGCGCCATGGAATTTCAGACGTATTCCAAGGCCCTTACACACACTCTTCATCACACTTCCCACAAACTCACTTCCGTTATCCGACCATACGATCTGTGGCATTCCATACCGAGGAAAGTATTCCTTCAGTAGGACTTTCGCTGTGGACAGGGCAGTATTATCCTTAAGAGGGTAGGCCTCGATCCATCTGGAGAACGCGCAAACCACAACCAAAACATATTTCAAGTTATTACATCTCTCCATATGGATGAAGTCCAACTGGATAACTTCAAAGGGACATGTAGGAGGAGCCAAATGACCAGGTGGAGTGGGGGTGCCCTTGCCAGGATTATACATTATACATACCATACATTTCTTAACCACTCTCTCAGCACACTTAGCAATCCCATCATTCTTCCATACAGGAGACAACAACTTACATATACCTTTCGCGCTAATATGTGACATGCCGTGAGCCATAGTAACAACCGCAAGCACATACTCATCCGGTAACATCCATCTCTGACATTCTGACAAATCAACCCAACATCCATTCACGTCTAACTTTCCCGTGCTTTCTTTCCATTTAGTCTTTTCAGTTTCGGTGGCCTCATTCTGAATCGCTTTCACGCTCTCAACAGTGTCCTCACACATACCAGTCTCCGTCGGCCACCTCACTGAACTCGTAACATACATTCCAGTTGTCAGATTCTTAGCCGTTTCTTTAGCAATCTCATCCGCAAACGCATTACCACGACCAACATCATCCGTAATCTTTCGATGCGTGTTACATTTAATGATTGCCACCTGCTTAGGCAATGTAAGTGCATCCAAAAGATCGTTCACGAGCTGTCCGTGTTGGATCTTCGTACCATGCGATGTCACAAATCCTCTTTCTCTCCACAATCGACCAAAACTATGCGCTACGCCAAATGCATACTGACTGTCAGTAAACACATTCACTCGCTTCCCTTTAGACAAAACACATGCTCTCGTTAACGCAATCAACTATGCCGCTTGCGCGGAATTCTGACTCAATCTCGCAGTTTCCACAACCGTACTCAACGTCACTAAAGCATACGCGGTCGTCACATACCATTCGGCAACTTGAAACATGAACCATCAACATACAAAGTACCCTCGGGATCTACCAATGGAGTGTTTTTCAGGTCAATACGACCCTTTGTCTCTTCTTCAGTTCTGAGATAACAGTCATGTGGTGCTACATCACCTGATTCCACATTAATCGGCAACAATGTCGCTGGATTCAGCACATTACAACCCTTGATCTGTATATGACTTGCCAAAAGTGTCAACTCATAACCGGACAACCTTGCGCTCGTCAAGTGTTGAGTTTTCGTTCGATTCAAGAGAGTGTCAACTGCATGCGGAACCATCACTGTGAGCATATTATCCATGACCAGACCTGCGGACTGTCGAATGGAGACCGCAGCTGCCGCTGTCGCCCTCAGACAACTCGGCAATGCTCTAGCTACTGGGTCTAAGGTCGAGGAAAAATATGCACATGGACGCTGCTTACCACCAAATTGTTGCGTCAAGACACTCAACGCACAACCTTCCCTGTCGTGAACGTATAGTGTAAACGGCTTACTGTAATCAGGAGTACCTAACACAGGAGCCGAACACAATGCATCACGCAGTTCAGAAAAACTTTTCTGACATTCTTCGGTCCATGGCAAAGGAGTTGGAACATCCTTGCATGTGAGAGCTAACAATGGCTTCGCTAACAATGAAAAGTTTGGAATCCATTGTCTGCACTATGACGTAATACCTAGAAAGGCACGTACATCTCTCTGAGTTGTTGGCACAGTCATTCGAGCAATCGCTGCAATTCTTTCTGGGGTCAACCTTCTTCCCTCCTTTAACAATAAGTAACCTAAATATGTTACTTCTTGACAACAATACTGTAGCTTAGAAGGTGACACCTTGTGATGTAAGTCACATAGATGCTGTAACAGCGATACTGTAGCAGTTTTGCAAATCTGCTTAGTGTCAGCAGCCACTAACAGATCATCAACGTACTGAATCAAGGCCTCACCAGCCGGTAACACAAACGCATCAAGTTGGCTCTTAAGGGCTTGACTGTAGATCGATGCACTCTCACAGTAGCCCTGCGGTGTGCGTTTAAACCTGAAGCTGCGACCACCTAATGAGAAGCCGAATAGATCTCTGCTTTCCTCAGCAATCGGAATGCTAAAGAAAGCATTCTTCAGATCTATTACCGAGAACCAAGAGGCAGAGGCTGGAATCAGGGTCAGTAAAGCTGTAATGTCTGGCACCACGGGAAACTGTGGGATCACGATTTTATTGACTTCTCTAAAATCAATGACAAAACGGTACACAGGAGGCTTGGATGGGTCAGTTCGTTTCAGAATAGGTAACACAGGACTATTGCACACATTTCCCCGAGTTTCCTCGATAACATCCTTTTTGATTAGATCATAAATGATCGCTAATAGCGCTCGCTCACCATCAAGGGAAATACGATACTGGGGAATGCGTGGTAATCGCACATTCGATTTCAAATGGACGACATAAGGTGGTATATCCAATAGGCCCACATCATTGGGACCCGTTGCCCACAAAGACTCAGGAAGGGAACTCAATTCCGATGGGAGCTTATCAGTTGACAAGTACATAGGAGAGATCACTCTCTGACCTAATGTAAGCTCCACTCCCGGAGGAGAGCAATACAGAGTCGCATATAACCGCTTCAGCAAATCCAGACCCAAAAGATTCTCACCACAACCAGTAGTTAAAATCAAAGGAGCCTCTAGCTCACGTGGCCCGATCGTAAGGGACAAAGGGCTAGAAACTGGATTGCTAACCGGGGCGCCAGAGAATCCAACGGAAACATTTGTTAAGCCAGACAAAGGTGCGCCAGGGAGTTTCGAATGCATGATGGAACTTTTTGCTGCACCAGTGTCCAACAGAAAAGGCTCAACTACGCCTGATGTGGCAACTGCGATGTAAGGCCCTCTCTGATCAACCGGAACTGATACTACTCCCTCTCTTTGTCTATGGCTGTCCTAATAATTACCGTCGGCATCAATGTCATGCTCGACGTAATAGTCATCCACATGATACTGTGCAGATCTACCGGACGATGAATCGCGCTGATCGAAACAATTATTCGAGTCCGATGAAGAAGTAGAACGCTCATTTTGATTTTGAGAGGTGCCACGACCTCTACCTCGAGATGCCTGTTGAGGACCACTACGACCTCCACGGGCCGAAACACCATTATTTTGGTCACGTAAAACAGGACAATTAAACTTCAAATGGCCCTCACCCCTACAATATGCACATTGATTATACCCAAGCATAGATCTGGGTGTTGAAGAGTCAGAACGCGACTGCGACCTAGAAGACTGCGACTGTGATCGATTTTGCTATTGTGAGTCATTTTGATTCGAGCGCGGAGGATATGCTTGCTGCAACAAAACCTTAGTTTTAAGCTCCTTCGTTTTCTTATCTGCACGATCATTTTCTTCTTTTTCTCTATTTTCATAATATTGAGCTGTTGCTAATATTTGAGCAGTGGTTGAAACAGCCCATGAACTTTCTGAATTTTTCAATTCGTTGCATAGCTCAGGCAACAAATATAACACAAATTTATCGACAAACAACCGCTGGCCTCCCTCAGTGCTCATATCCTGACCACTATGATCGATAAATGCCTCCTCAAATCTAGTAAAGAAATCGGAGACACTCTCGTCTTTCTTTTGTTTGCAAGCAGACAATTTATCCCAGTTAACCCTCATCGCTGGCATAAGTGTTTTCATGAGCGTAATGATCCTTTGGGCAAGAGCCGTAATTATCTGTTCAGGCTTAGCCCCACCAACTTGCCATCCGCCAGCCGCTACAATAGCAGCCCAATCACCGCCTAATTCAGCTGCGTGATTCTCTTGACGGATTTTCGCCCAAATCGGTTGCGGTACTACGTTGCCAAACAACATGTCAATATCGGCGAGGTTCATAATAGTAGCATCCACAAGTTAGGATAACTCCTTATAATAACCTGCTGGATTTTTCCGGGGGTCAGGCAAAGATTGTTTCACCTGTAAAACTTCCGATCGCTTCCATGGGAGGTGTATCCACACTCTCTGGAAGTGTGGCGGAATTGCAGTATTGGCAGCAGCGTCACCTGGCATCCACACTGGGGGAACTTCTCGCATAGGATATTGACCAGCTTGTGCCTTCGAGTCATCGGAGTCGTCATCAAACAACACTCGAGGATGCACTGTAGATCTAAAAGCTAACAGACGCTCTAAGGCACGTCGTACATCACCGCCTACAATCATACTGTTCGAAAACTGACTCTGAAGTTCAGTCATATCGGTCGGTACATTATCTACCTCATCATTATCCCACTCTTCTCTCAAGGATTTACACATTTCCTCGAACACAAATCTTTGTGTGGGTTCATTGAACTGAGAAAACGTATCGAACACTATGCGCGAAGTGTACTTAGGATGTCTAATTCCCCTGTGCGCCATGGTGATTAACGTCTCACTCTCCCTACCTCCAGGCATTTGGCTTCGTCTCTGAGAGACGTCAGAAACATCGGACCCAAGTATCGGTCCGAAGAGTGGAGAATAGAGATTAGCAACAGCATTAGGTATGCGATTACGAACAGAAGGAGAAGAGGAGAGAAGTACAGGAGCAACAACGTGAGGACTGAACATAGAAGCAGTAGGAGTAGCCAAGATAGCAGAAGTAGCAGGAACAATAGGCTGAGAAGGTATAGGCAATGGAGCAGTAGGAAGAAGGGCAGGTAAGGGAGCAGGGACAACTTGAGGAACAAGGGGATTCGGGGGAACAGGACCAACGACAGGCTGACCAGCAGTCGCCGGAACAACAGGTGGAGGAACAGGAGGAACTACAGGAACTGTAGTACCCTGTACATAAGGAGGTGGTGATTTCAACAAGTAGGATAACAAAGGATCCTCTGTCGATTCCTCTCCCTTCTTATCAGAACTTGATGGTAGAACCGGATAACATTTATCCACCGCCATACGATGCAACCTAGTAAAAACTTCCTTTTCCTTCTCGTCTTTGTCTCGCTGGTATTGTTCTGCACTTTGCATCATTGTAATGATACCATCTCTCTTATTTTTCTTTATCTGCTTGATTTCTTTCTGCTTGGCCTCTTTACGCCATAACCGAAAGGAATCAAACATGGCCGGCCTAGCTTTCTTTTTAAACAATTTGGCTTCGAGATTATCTAAAATCTCAGTTTCAGAACTATCATGGGGTGGCCAACTAAGGACACCATTGTTTTTAGTATAACGAATCCAATATTCATTATATACGATAGGGCCCACTCCGTGTCGACTATAGAGCTCATAAATTGGAGTTCCAACTGGAGGTATCGGACATGAGTCCTCCAACCGGGAATCCGTACCGCAACATTTAAGGAAACCAAACAAAGTACTGCGGCCAGGCATCGTGCACACTAACCGAGTTTACAAACTTCAAGGGTTATCGAATTACGATGTCCTCGCAAAAATATGAGACCCTCGGTTTTTGGCAATTGCAATCGTCAAATAAAAACCCAACAACTAAGAACCAACAACTAAGAACCACAAATGCAATGGAACCATGCAAACAACTAAGTTTCAACAACAACAACCAAGGATTCTGGGAGCGACCCACAAATACTTAACTGAGAGAACAATGGCGTCACCAGGAAGGCCCGTCTATCGTCTCGCCGTACAAAGGACTACGCCAGGCGCCAAAACAGGTCGACAGTCAGGGCATCAGTCCGTCGCAGCCGTCAGGAGGCGGGAATCTTCGCTGGAAAAGTCTTCGGATCACTTATTTCGCCAACAGGATCGATGAAGCGGGGTGCACCTTCCCTCGGAGCTTTCACACGAAGTTCCTCACGATCGTCGGGCTTTGGACCGGTACCGCTGATGTCGCCCTACGTTGGGCGCCAACTAAAGGACTGGGCTATTCTAAGGCCCAGCGGTGCCAGGGGACAACACCTGAAACCTTTGTGGGTTACCTGTTCCGGCGTACAAATCACAGAGACACGGGACACTTCCTTTGGCGTCAAAGATCAGCGTTTATTTACTGCAGGGATACAGAGATCGCAAGAAGTACAACGAAGTGTAGGTTCTGAGAGTCTGCTTCGAATTGCAAAAGTGGATCGCTCCTTTTATACACATTTTCGTCATTGCACAACATGGCGAACAAAAGGTTACAACTCAGTTCCCACAGTAAACTTCAAAAGGGTTGCATTCATGTTTTCAGAAGCCTGGAACATAATTACAGTAGCATTGCCGGTTCCCAACTGTAAAAGCATGTTATCTCCACATTAAGCACATTCCATTCTGGCTGTAAACGAGTTAAGAAAAAGGGACAGAAACAGGTGCAAGGAAGGCAAAGGCAGACAACAGATTGAAAAGAGTGTAGGGGGCAATATCGGAAGCGTGATCACAGGATCAAAGGATTCAAGCCTAATGCATGCACGGCTGAAACAATAGACCGGCACGGCAAGATGAGCCTTGAGCGGAGCCATCTGCCTTTGCCGTGTCATCCCCCTAGTCATAAAGACACACTCAAAGGGATATGCGTCTTCCGCAAAAGCTTGGGAAACCCAGGGTCATGAAGCGGACATTGTCCGTTCGCTGGCTACGTGAGGGCAAGAAACAAAATGGAATCCGTATCTAAAAAGGAACCCGTGGGTCAGATAAAGAAACCCACGAATAAGATGAATGCTGCAAAGTAGAGTAGCGAAAACGCGTACACCCACTAAACTCATCATTTGCGGTTCGTAGATACCGAACTCGTCCATATTCGCACAGGCCCAAAACACCATTACAATTCTCACGGAACCTCACAGTGTTGACAATTAATTGCCGGTCCTAGCACCGGAAACTACTGGCTCAAATTAAGCACGCTTGTCCCCCCAGACCAGGAATTAATCAACACTCTTAGCTATTTATCTTCTTCCTATCACAAACTAATAAACCCCCTACAAAGCATAGAGGACACAGGCTGGGCTTAGACATAGTGCTCTGGGAGTCAGAGTGCTTGAACTGTTTCAGCAAGAATGTGTCATGATGATTTCATTGTTACAGATAGTGACTTTTGCACTGTGTGATCATGGGTACTGGTGGTGTTGAGAGTGATTGCACAGTGCCTGAGAGGATGCTTGCACCCCATGTATGAGGGAGGGAAAGCACTGTTTATATATAGAGTTCTTGCCCAGTGTGAAGGAATAAAAATGCTTACAGTTATGTAGAAGAGAGGGGGCAGTTTTACTTTATGCATACTTAGGCGCCAACATTGTGTAAGAGTAAGTTCTTACAATGCATGTGGGAGCGAGGGTTCTTTCAGTCGTGTGGGAGCACAGATCTTTATGCTATAGGGGGCCATTAGGATGTGGCCCACCATAAGGGCGGGAGTCCTGTGGGGGCAATTAGGATGCGCCAGCCACAGTGGCGGGCACATCCTGCTTCCTGTCATTGTGGCGGGCAGTGCACTCAGCACCGCCCGCCACAATGCCAGGAGGCATATTGTACACTTCCATGCACAACATGGCAGCCACTGCGCGGTGCCTGTCATGTTGTGCATGGAACTGCAGAGGGGTACTATGGGTACCCCCATTGTGGACCCCCCCAGAGTCCCTGGGGGCCGGCAACGGGCCCCGCAGTCTATTCCCGCATGCCTTTCCGTGGTGGCATTGGCATGTTACTGCACCCATGGTAATATGGCTGGCGGTGTCTAACAGACACTGCTACCATATTAAACCCTTTTCCGCCCGGTCAACTCGTTGACCGGGCAGAAAAGCACGGATGGTCGGTCCATCCACCGTGGTCTCCCCGCCTAGTAAAAAGACAGGGGAAATGGGTGGCGGGCGGGGTCGGATCACGGGCAGATCGCCACCGCCATGCGGGCAGTGGTGATCCGCCCATGATCCTAATGGGCCCCAATGTGTGAGTTATGGTATTTCACTGTTTGCGCTAACAATTATATTAACGCTATTCATGTGAGAGTCGTACTTTCACTACATTTGTGAGGCTGCTTACACTATATTTGTGATTTACTCTCAATGTATGAGGGTGGCCACACTAAATGTGTGAAAAAAGTGCTTATACTGCCTGTGTGAGTGATGGTACTTTCATGTGCATGTGGGAGTGATTTTACATGTGCAACATCAACAGAAGCATTGACAAAACAATAGATGTGTAATGAATGTCCAGTTTTTAGCTAGACTTATTGTCTTTGCGACGCTGCCGGTGTGGGCATTCAGAATCTTACTAGTGAAAAGTGGCTGAATGAATTTGCTACGAACTCCACAGGCTTGTTCCTGTAATGAAGAACATTGGAGAAATTGAGTTCTGGCATCTTTATAGATTATTTTAATTTGCTATAAAGTAAACCAGTGACTCTTGCAGTGCAAAATAAACACATAGCATTGCTTTTTGTCTGCGTTCATGTTTAAAATATAAAATTGAATGTGACAAAAAGTGTGATGTTAAAATTGTTAAAAGTCCCTCATTTTATTACAGTGGAAGAACTTTTTAGATGATTGAGGGATATCCCTCAAAAGTTGATTGCATGACAGTGAGACTAAACTATTCTTCTGCTTTAATCCAAAATGTGATGAAGAATGTTTTAGGCCTATGGCTGAAAGGGGCTCACGCAATCACGTCAATGGTTTGGAGGAGGCTAACGCAACACTAATATCTGTCTATTCAACTAAAGCGGTTGTCGAGAGCTAAACAAGGCTTGACAAAGCCAATAGTTCTTGCATTTGGAACCTTTTGGTTTTACCTATGCTTTATGGTGATGTTTTGCACAGTCGGTAAAAAGGAAATGCTTTTAGACGATTCTGTGCAATATCGGTAGAAATGATATGCCTCATGGCGAGATGTGAGCATAATGCAAAGGGGTCATGAAACTAATGTCATCTGTGTCATTCAGTATGTGTACACAATGGTTATGACATATGTGTGCACAAGCATCAGCACTCATACATACATTGTACTACATGATGTGGGTCCATTTAATGCCTACTTTACTTACTGCTACAAGATGACACTCGCCATTGTGTACGGTAAATTAAAAAAATATATTTTTAATTGCGGTAAAGTGCATTTCAGCAAGCAGAGTAGCCTGGGAGCAAATAGGAGCTACCAGGCCCACAATGAATGAATTAATTATATTATTTATATTGCACAGTTACTTAAAACCATTTGCAATACATCTTGCATACCGGTTGAAAGGAAGTTAAAAACAACAATTATAAAAGAACGACATTTGTATGCAACACTCTCAGATCAATATATTAAAAAAGACTATATATGTGAGTATATATATCTATACATTGGTAAAACAGCAAGAAACTACCAGTGCGTCCTTTTTGATAAATTTCTTGCGGATTCTAAAAAAATGTTTAATTACTAAAATAATGTCTTCACTGACTGGTTAGTGGGGGCACGTTTACTTATTGAACCGAATTAACTAATTTCTTAGTGGCGGCTTCTAGGATCAAATTACATAATGCCCCCTGGTTTGTGACATAATTAATTTTTAACCATGTCATTTATGTGTTTTTATCCTTTTGACCCACTGTATTGCATGAGGCGACTATGAAAACGTATCAAATTATTTTATATGTGTACAAAAATGTTTTTATACCTTTTATGATTTTATAAATCGAATAAAGAGTATTTGACTGACTGAACCGAATTAACTTTCATCTTGCCTGACCCCTCTTCTTCCATAAGCCTATTTCGAAGCTCGGCCATGTATTTCGAAAACCTGGCCAGGTCTGATGGAAGAGTACAGGAAAAAAGAACCAAAACAGCTTCTTTTACTGTTCGAACCCCATGTTGTTTTAAAAAAGTCTGATGGGGCAAAAGCATAACAGGACAGCAACAAATCATATGTAGCAGGCCCACAATGAAATGAAAAACATGTAAAACAAAATACAAAGGACTGGGAGAGGTGGTTGAAGCCATGGAGGGGCGGGTATGGGGAAGCAATGGGAAGTGAGCAGGGGGAATAAAACTGAAATAACAATGAAGGTGGGAAAGAGGGATGAATGAAGGGAACAGCAGCACATGAGGGAGAGAGCAACACAGAGGGTGGGATGCGGGTATCTGGCGGGGAGAAGTACATACATTCTCAATGAGTGCATAATGAGAAGGAAAACAGATGTTCCCTAAAAGTGAGCAGTGGAAGGATACAAGTCAGCCAATCAAAATGATAGTAAAGAGGGACAAATTCAAGAATAGGAAGTCAAGCCATATGAAGCAAGTAATTGAGAGTGACAATAAAGCCTCCCCAGGGGTATGCAATAGAATTGTTCTAAGCCCACTCTATGTTTTTGGTCTTGTCCACAAGAGGCTTTCAACTTTCAAATAGCTAAAGGTTATGTGGTAAGGAAGACCTCAAAATGGTTAGTCTTTAATATTTCTAAGGGTTAAATAAGTTTTAACTGATGATTACCTGTCTGCAGCATAAAACTGAGTTAGTGTTGCGTGTTATGCCTAAAGCCTTTTTATAGAAATTGATTTTTACAATGAGAGTTCATTTGTTTCTTGTGCTATTTTGCATTGATTTGAATGCTGAATTATAAAGCAAAACATCTACGTGGATGCTACTGAATTAGAAGTTAGGATAACTAACAATAAAGCTCTGTTCCTTTTTTTGTGTTTGATTAAGTCTGACGAATGTATGATGTTTCAACACAAACATTTACAATGCATGCCTTTATAACGCAGTTTTTACATCACAACATCCTTTACAAAACATTATTTTACATTGCATGCCATTACAATGCTTTTTAAGAAACTACATTTACAACACATTCCATTACATCGCATTATACCTTTACAACGCATACCATTACAATGCACACCATTACATTGCATTTAAGGTAAGTGTTGGATAGTGTAGGGGTAAAAATTACTATTCTAACTCCAGTGAGTGTAACAGTAGGGTAAGTGTAGGATAGTGTAGAGTTACAATTTACTATTCTAACTCCAGTGAGTGCAACAGTAGGGTAAGTGGTGGATAGTGTAGAGTTACAATTTACTATTCTAACTCCAGTGAGTGCAACAGGAGGGTAAGTGGTGGATAGTCTAGGGGTAAAAATTACTATTCTAACTCCAGTGAGTGTAACAGTAGGGCAAGTGTAGGATAGTGTAGAGTTACAATTTACTATTCTAACTCCAGTGAGTGCAACAGTAAGGTAAGTGGTGGATAGTGTAGGGGTACTATGCATTGTAATGGTATGTGTTGTAATGACATGCGATGTAATGCTTGCATTGTAGTGACATGCGTTGTAATGACATGCGTTGTAGTGACATGCAATGTAATGGCTATGTTGTAATGACATGCGATGTAAAGGATGGTGCGTTGTAATGACTGTGTTGTAAAAGGTACTGCGATGTAATGACTGCGTTGTAAAGGTTGTTTCCAAACTCTGATTGATTGAATAGAAATATTGGGAGAGTGCTTACCTTCATATTAGTAATTGGCATAACTTATGTAATTTGTTGTAGTGTATTTATGCAAAATTACAGCTGAATTACGTGAGAGTTTAACCAAGCATTTAGCACTATTTGTTTATAGCAGAATGCACTGTGAGTGCAAACTGGACCCAAGGATGCATTTTTTCTGTTAAGAGAATAGTGCAAAATATAACAGAGCACGAACAGCAGCAGCCACCAGACAATCACACTCTGTTCCTGTACTCTTACCGTGGCCATTTTGCCCTACCTTACTCTAAATCATACCAGAGGGGACAATCACATACTTTTTGCAAGAGTAACACAAAATTACTGAAATGAATCCGATTAGTCTGGCATAATCAAAACTTCGCCCAAGAGTACTTCACATCTACCAACCTCTCCCAGGCTGTATTGACAACAAATGTCATAAGGGTAAGGGTGGGCGGCCAGCTACGCTCCGTGCACGGAGTGTGCGTAGTGCCGCCTACTCCGCATTTTGCGGAGCGGGCGTAGCCAGGCGGCACTACGCACGCTCCGCAGACGGAGCGTAGCTGGCCGCCACCCGCCTCCCTCCCGCCCTCCCTAAATACTTTCAATTAAAGGAGTCAAATAATTAAAATGCACTTACCTTGCCCGCCGCTGCCCGCCGCGTCCCCGGGGCTCGCTATCTTCCGTCTTCCGTCTTCTTTACTAATGCGCATGCGCGGGCGGCCGCGCATGCGCATTTTCTCGTGAGAAATGCGCATGCGTGGCCGCCCGCGCATGCGCATTAGTAAAGAAGACGGAAGACGGAAGATAGCGAGCCCCGGGGACGCGGCGGGCAGCGGCGGGCAAGGTAAGTGCGTTTTAAATATTTGACTCCTTTAATTGAAAGTATTTAGGGAGGGCGGGAGGGAGGCGGGTGGCGGGGCTGGCGGCCAGTGGTGTTTGCGGAGTGGGGCTACGCGGAGTGCGGAGGTGGGCATCGTTTCTCGCCCACTTCGCGTAGCTCCGCGAAGCCCCACTCCGCCCACTCCGCCCAGGGTTACATAAGGGGCATCCACTGTAACCTGATACAGCTAATTTGATAAATGATCACTATAGGTTTTCTAAAAAACAAGGTGATGAAGGACTGGGTTCTGCTAAGACCCAGCGGTGCCAGGGATAACACCTAAAACCTTCGTGGGTAACCTGTTCCGGCGTACAAATGACAGAGACACGGGACACTTCCTTCGGCGTCAAAGATTCGAGGTTTATTACTGCAGGGAACACAGAAGTCACAAGAAGTACAACGTGTGTAGGTTCGAGGAGACTGCTTCAAATTGCTACTGTAGGTCGCTCCTTTTATACACATTTCTCTCATAGGTTAACATTGTACACAAATGTTTACAACTCGGTTCCCATCGTAATCTCCAAGAGGGGTTGCTTTGATGCATTCAGGGCCCGGAACATAAGTACGGAAACATTTGGTGGTTCCCAACTGTAAAACCCATCTTCCCACCATTAGTACATTCCAATTGGTAGTAAACAGATCGAAGAAGGAACAGAAACAGGTGCAGAGGAAGACAGAAACAGTGGGGAGATCGGAAAGGGTGTAAAAGGGGTGGTGTCGGGAAACACGAGCTACAGGCATCAAAGGGACGTGCCTAATGAGATGCACGGCTGAGACAATAGAGCGACACGGCAAGATGAGCCTTGAGCGGGGCCATCTGCCTTACAGTGTCATCCCCCTCATCATAAAGACACTTTCAAAGGAAACGTGTCTTCCGCAAGAGTTTTGGGAATCCCAGGGTCGCGAAGCGGACAGCGTCCGTTCGCTGGCTACTTGAGGGCAGGAAACAAAATGGATGCCGCATCTAAGATGGAACCCGTGGGCTCGGATGTAGAAACCCACAAAACAAACGAACGGTTTAGGCTAGCACAGCGAAAACGCGTACACCCACTAAACTCGTCATTTGCGGTTCATAGATACCAGACTCGGTCATATTCGTGCGAGTCCAAAACACCACTTACGATCGTCACGGAACCTCAGACGCTCCTTTTGCCCTCATGTAGGGAAGCACTAGTCGGAATCATACTCGATATTCATCAAACCATCCAGATGCTGCTGCAACATCATTCTATCCAACTGAGCTGCTTTGGTAACAGGCGGCTGTCTTATACACGTCGTGGCACAGAGGCCACATAAGGCAGGACCACACTGTACACAAAGGCAACACGTGAACAGAAATGCTGCAACAACCCCGATGATCATCAGAATCTTCCAACCCCAGGTCGACATTAGGCCCCAAAACCATCCAAGTAGCGTCCAATCCCCTACGTTCACGTGTATGGACTCAGAGATCTTATGCAACTTTGAAATGGCTTGATAGACAGTCAGAGCGTTATCTGGAATGAAAATACAGCAGCTCGAATTGATCACCTTACATACTCCACCTCGATCTGCTAAAACAACGTCTAAAACCATACGGTTTTGTAACGTCATGAGCCTATCCGCCTGAAGTTCTGCCGTAATGTTACCAAGGGCACTGGCAGTGATATTAGCTGTCGATTCCACCACTCGGGTCAACTGTCTCAGGTTCCTACTATTGACCATAGGTCCCCAAAACGGAAAGAAACCCTTGAAAAAGTCTCCTGCCTCTTGACCGGCAGTGTCCTCTTCGCTAATCACGCCCCTCACAATTCGAGTCTTGTGGTAATCAGAGGCGACTGTAAAAGTCGGTGGCAACAAATTTGCAATGTAACAGGTGCCCGCAAAGTCGGAGGGCAACCATGTGTACGCACGATCATAACAAACAAAGTACGTACTCTTGGCAGTCAGAAACACAGGGGAAGAGAGCATCGGTAAGACATACGTCTCGGAGCAAGCACTCTCTCCAAGATATGCTCTCAATCTTCGGCCACGACCTTTTAGACAAAAATTACCAAGGTGGGGTACGATCCATATTGGAGACGAGCTTCTAAGCTGTCTTTCACCCACGAGCGCACTATACTCAGCCTCACTCAGATCCCTATAGGCTCACACCTCTTCCTCTGGGATGAGCGACGGCTCATAGATATCCCTATCTAAATCAGCGATCGCTATAGCCAAAGGTTTGTGGTACGGACCGGGACCAAAGTGCGGAGGACGTGGCTCTCGATTGGGGTAGGAATCTAGTGCACTTCGAAACATTGTTTGGAATGCTCGAGCTGAACCCTGGGAACTATAGGGAAGAACCAAGTATGGAATTCCCTTATCAGTGGTATGTGGCATCAACCCACACACCCAGCAATTGGTAGTGTTAACCACTAACTGATGTTGATGAAGGAGCTGAATGAAGGAATTGTTCATAAATTCCACACGTCTAGCCTGTTCGTGTTGAGGTAAGATGTGGAAGGAATGAGGGGAAACAGTAGAGGTAAGTTTAGGCTCGGGAGAAGGGGTAGGTGAGGCAGAAGGCAAGAACGTCAATATCAGGTAATACACCCCACCCACCAATAGCGAAGAAACAGTTAGAAACAAAAGGAATATTTGAAACATGAAGCATTTGGTGCGAGTGATTTGCTGCAACCTGAATCTTTGCACCTGAGCTTTTTCCACATCCACTAGCTTAGAGAACTGCATCCTCTAAAACCGTCCGCAACGTTTCTTGACGCACTTCGTTCTGTGTAGCAGTAGTCAATCCCCAGGAGTTCCCAGGAACCGACGGCCTTCAACCTAGTGTCAAGACCTACTAACCAGAAGGAAGTACACGCGCGGCCCTACGGCTCACCCGAATGCAAGGTATTTTATATACAAGTATATACAAAAATCTCCTAGCTGTGGAAGCAAAAACACATATGGAAACAAACTCACAATATTTACAAAAACCAAAATCATACGAGTGTGTTCAGATTTGAATGGTATCAATGGGGTAATGTGAATGTCAAAAGGGGGAGCAAAAGCTTTTTATTAGTCCTTGATATTGAATCGCAAAAAGTATCGTGTTTTCCCGGGACGTGTCTGTTCGGTAAACAACTGATCCGATGGAGGGACAGAGTTCTGCTGATCAGTCAATTGTTCAGATCTCGAATTTCTCGATGGTAAGTGTTCAACAATGTCTTTCTGCTGCACTGAGGATTCTCCGACAGGCTGAGCATCGCTAAAAGGTACAAAGGTCTGCGATGCTTCAGTTTCAGACGAGGTAATGCCCTTCCTCACCCACGAGTCCGCTGGTAAAGGTATTGGAACCTTTTTGGTATGGGTGGCATGCACCCAGTTCTTTCGGCCTTCCAAACGGACAGCAGTTCTCGTGGCAAGGAGGACTTGGTAGGGTCCAGTAAAGCGAGGTTCGAGATTGCGTTTTCTTCCAAAGTTCCTCGTCACCACCCAGTCTCCGGGCTGGAGCTGGTGGCCTGGACCCTCCGTCTGCGTCGGCAATGCTTCAAAGACCTGTTGGTGAATTAACCTCAGTTTAGCAGTCAGATCATGAAGATAATCGATCAGCATTGGGTACTCAAGATCTGAGAACACACTCGGTCTAGGGACCCCCCAAACATTTGCAGGACGGCCGAACACTATTTCATAGGGACTGAGCCTACTCGGGAGTGTACAGTCGCCCGTGTTGACAACAGAGCTAGAGGCAAAGCGTCAGGCCATGAGAGACCAGTAGTGGCCTGAATCTTCGCCAACTTTAGTTTGAGGGTGCCATTATAGCCCTCAACCAGACCCGCTGACTGAGGATGGTTGGCGCTATGGAACTTTTGAATAATTCCAAGGCCCTTACACACATTCTTCATCACACTCCCCACAAACTCACTTCCGTTATCAGACCATACAATTCGTGGCATTCCATACCGAGGAAAGTATTCCTTCAGTAGGATTTTTGCAGTGGACATAGCAGTGTTGTCTTTAAGAGGGTAGGCTTCAATCCATCGGGAGAATGCGCAAACCACAACTAAAACGTATTTCAGGTTATTGCATCGCTCCATATGGATGAAGTCTAGCTGAATTACTTCAAAGGGACATGAAGGGGGTGCAAAATGGCCAGGAGGTGTAGAGGTTCCTTTTCCAGGGTTGTACATCATACATATCATACAATTCCTAACCAGTCTCTCAGCACATTTAGTGATACCGTCATTCTTCCACACAGGGGACAACAACTTGCAGATACCTTTCGCACTAATATGTGCTAACCCGTGTGCCATCGTCACAACAGCTAGTACATACGCATCTGGCAACATCCATCTCTTATGCTCCGACAAATCAATCCAACAACCATTCGCATCCAACTTTCCCGTACTTTCTTTCCACTTCGTCTTTTCAGTCTCGGTGGCCTCATTCTGTATCGCTTTCACACTCTCGATGGTATCCTCACACATACCAGTCTCTGTAGGCCACCTAACCGAACTCGTCACATACATTCTAGTGCTAAGTTTCCGGGCAGTCTTCTTAGCAGTCTCATCAGCAAACGCATTCCCACGGCCAACATCATCCGTCACCTTACGATGCGCACTACATTTAACAATCGCCACCTGCTCAGGCAATGTAAGCGCATCCAGAAGATCATTCACAAGCTGTCCATGCTGAATCTTAGTGCCATGCGACGTCATGAAACCTCTCTCTCGCCACAATCGTCCAAAACTATGCGCGACGCCAAAAGCGTATTGGCTATCGGTAAACACATTCACCCGTTTCCCTTTCGACAACACACACGCTATAGTCAAAGCAATCAGCTCTGCAGCCTGAGCAAAATTCTGATTCAATCTTGCAGCTTCCACAACCGTACTCAATATCACTACGGCATACGCGGTCGTCACATCACCATTCGGTAATTTAAAACACAACCCATCCACATACAGAGTCCCATCGGGATTTTCCAAAGGAGTATTTTTCAGGTCCACACGACCTTTGGTTTCCTCCTCTGTTCGTAAGTAACAGTCATGGGCTGCTACTTCATCTGATTCCATACTGATTGGTAACAAAGTCACCGGATTCAGGACGTTACAGCGTTTTACTTGAATGTGACTTGCCAAAAGCGTCAACTCATACCCAGACAACCTTGCACTCGTCAAGTGCTGAGTTTTAGTACGATTCAAAAGAGTGTCAACTGCATGCGGAACCATCACCGTAAGCATATTATCCATGACCAATCCTGCAGATTGTCGGATGGACACCGCAGCTGCCGCTGTTGCCCTCAGACAACTCGGCAACGCTCTAGCTACTGGATCCAAGGTCGAGGAAAAATATGCACATGGACGCTGCTTACCACCGAATTGTTGCGTCAAAACACTCAACGCACAACCTTCCCTCTCGTGAACGTATAGTGTAAACGGCTTACTGTAGTCAGGGGTACCTAACACAGGAGCCGAACACAATGCGTCACGCAGTTCAGAAAAACTTTTCTGACATTCTTCCGTCCATGGCAAAGGAGTTGGAACGTCCTTGCATGTAAGAGCCACCAATGGTTTCGCTAGCAATGAAAAATTTGGAATCCATTGCCTGCAGTATGACGTGATACCTAAAAAGGCACGCACATCTCTCTGAGTTGTTGGCACAGTCATTCGAGCAATCGCTGCAATTCTCTCTGGGGTCAACCTTCTTCCCTCCTTTGACAATAAGTGACCTAGATAGGTTACTTCTTGACAACAATATTGTAGCTTAGAAGGTGAAACCTTGTGATGTAAGTCACAGAGATGGTGCAACAACGACACCGTAGCAATTCTGCAAATGTCCTGAGTGTCTGCAGCCACCAATAAGTCATCGACATATTGGATTAAGGCCGCACCGGCCGGCAACACAAACGCATCAAGTTGTGTAAAAGGGTGCAAAGACAACCAGTGACCAAAGACCCTTTAGTGTTGCCCGGCGGTGTCGCCTCAATGACCCACCAATATTAATCAATGAAGAAGCAGGCGCTGGAGACTGAAAGGCAGGAAACGAGGGTTTATTCTCTCCGGAGGAGAACACATCAATTCGGACAGCAAGTATCGTCACGAGGTGCTCTAACCGCATCTCTGAGGCCTGGCCTCTTATACACAGGTTTATGATCTTTATTGCACGTAACACATTCTTGCAACACTTTGATATGTGAAAGAACATCCTCGGAATCTCCCCTTCAGGCCCGTTCCCACATACATTTACAGTTGAATTCCCCCACCCGATCCACGGAATGTGTGGAGTTTGATCGGATCTCATAGAGTGGGGGGCTTTTGATCTGCTCGAGGGTCTTTTGATGGGGAGGGGAGGTTTCCTACTGTACGGGGTAATAAACAGTATCCGCAGGGCCAGGTGGTGGCTTGGGAACAAGGAAGACAGACGGGCACACAGGAAAAGGGGGGTTTGCATCAAAGGGCCTGAGACTATGAAAGGAATGAAGGGAGGTGTCGCGCTGGGAACAGGATGGGATTCTGAGGCAGATCTGCGCTGAAGAGGGGTTTATGGCCCAAGGCATGTGAGAGCGAGGGGGTTTGTCAGCGTGCGGGGGATGCCTGTGAGGTTAAGAGAGAGTGAGACGCGCTGGCTATCAGCGAGGGACAGGGAGGCCATGGTGCTTAAAATGGCTGCCGCTTATGCGCAAGGTATGTGAGGGCGGGGGTGACTAGTACATGGGGGCGCTGGCGAGGGTGAAGAACCGGGTTGGGGGTCAGGGACGTGCAGAGAGCGGTTCTGATCAAAAACAGCTAAAATGGTGGGAACGTATGACAAAAAGTGTGGCATCGGGAAAAAAGGCAAGATGGCACAGACGATGTTCACCAAACCGTAACGATTTTCCACAGTCCTCCCTTTAACATTTCCAAGACATCTTGCTGGCCTATTTCCTATCTATCTCTACTGCGGTGGTCATAAGTAAGGGGATGGAGACCTAGGCAAAGGAACTGTACATAAATATCACATTATAAACATCACATTTGAAAATCTTGTCATCTAGTAGGCGGGTTCATCGTTAAGCTTGTTGCAGAAAAAGTCATAGTAATGCAATATCAGACTAGAATTATGTAGCGAGGGCGTTGGGTACAGATCATAGATGCTTATAGTCATTCGGAATAGGAACTGGTAAGTTATCATATAAGTAAGCCCTTTTTGTACTCGGTGGGAGCATAGTCAAATTCAATGGTGGTTGGGAGAGAAATGAGATATAATAAAAATAATAATCAGAGTTCTCAGTGTCTTATGGTCATGGACCAGCATTAGTGAGTTCTCAGCATTCTTTGTCGTCTTCTGTTGGCACTGTTAAGCACCTGTATTACAATTCGTTCTGTCAACAGGAATGTTCATGTGGATTGAGTCGTTGGAGGTCTGCGGGCGGGAGTACATTTTTGTTTCGCCAGACCTCATGGGAGAAATGCGTTATGGTTTCGGAGCACGTACATTTTCTTCCATAACTCAGAGCATAGTTATTAGGAGGCAGAAAAGGATTGCGATGGAAAGTGCAATTGTCTTTGAGTTGTGGAGTCTGTTTGTTTCTTGGGTCTCTGTGGTGGGTATTTCCTGTTGCTTCCATCATCGTCGAGGCGCTCAGCAGCGGGTAGAACCACATACTTCGTTCATCTTCTCTTTGGAGCGACCCTTGGTGGAGTTTAGGTCACCGTTCTGAGATTAACATAGTTCGTGGTCTACTTAGTCGGAGCTCCCTCCCTTTAGTCGCAGGAAATACCCTTCTCTGGATGGTTCAGTAGGATTTAGAGGATTTTGAAAGTTCAGGTGGAAGGGGGGGTGTGTGTGAGTAGTCCTTATGGTAGGTCGGAGGAGGCGGGGATGGAGCAGGGCCAAGTCGGGAACAGATCAGGGGGACGGAAAATTTTGACAGCCGGGTCCATAACCAGGTTCAGAGAGTGGGGACTTTTCGGCACACGTCGATCATAGAGCAGGGGCCTCAGGTCAGCCCTTTCCTTTAGTTTTGTCGGAAACAGTGCCTCGTCCTGCGACTCCTTACTGTTGTGGTCTCGCCTTGGCCTCCGTCGCTGAGGTTCCACGATCTGCAGTCAGGCCGCGTGCTCCCACATCCGGTCTCTTTCTCCTCCGACAGTGGTACCCTTAAATGAGTTTGAAAAGACAGTCTTTAGAGATTTTGCAGAGGAAGGTAATTACGTAAATCTATTTCTCTCCCAACACCAAGCAACTGGGGTAAACATCCGCTACATTGAGGTTTGCAGCCAACGTATAAACAATTGATGATGGGTTTGCTGGATTCCCAACAACTTCCCTTTGTGGCTATTTCTTTGGCGTTTTGTTGGTTATTACATTCATTTGTCGTGGTACGAGGTCTGATACCCATTCATTGCATTCGTTTATTACAGTCATGTCAGTTCTCCTGGTAGAGACCCATTTCCCTAGTACGAGTCTTGCAAGGCTAGACCGGTCTTCAGGGCTTTGTATTTTACGGAAAAGTGCAACGTGTTATTCACCATAGTCTGATAGGCATCCTTCTGAGGAATGAACATAGGCTAAACGATTCTCCATTACATCAATGCGTCCTATCTTTTAGCTAAACATCTTATTTTCAACAAGGTTTACTGCAACAAGTTCTTTCATTTTTCGATCTAATTTTAACTTTGTAAACATCATTCTAATTTCTACATCGTTTCTCACAACCTGGCTACTTCATTAAAAACTCGGGGGGCTTGCGATAACCATTAAACTCATCTTTGGGGTGAGTGGGGTCTTATGGAAAACAACTAGGAACACAGCGAATTGGAGCAAGGGACATTTTTCAAATTCTCGTCTGGGGCAGCCGATACAAAACTGATGGTGTCCTGGGAAGGCGGGTATGTCTCGATCGCTTTTACTGATTGGGGCATTGAGACAATTTGGGACGGGGAAGGTCGCGTTACCAGAGACATTTTATCATAGAAGCCACTGACAAGTAGTCCCTCATTACGGGTCAGATTAGGGAACCGTAGTCGTCTTACCTATCCCTTTCTTTTCGGCCAATCTAGTTTTCATCAATATTTAGCAGAAACGGAGAGGTATTAACATGGCATCAATGCAATTTTATTAAAAACGAATTTTGTGCAAATACTTGTGGTATTTGGAGCCAATTGGGTGGTACACCAGGTTCGCCAATTAGGTGCCAGTCGTTAGGGAGAGACAGAGAGAGAGTGAGAGAGAGAGAAAGATAGAGAGATAGAGAGAGAGAGAGAGAGAGAGAGAGAGAGAGAGAGAGAGAGAGAGAGAGAGAGAGAGATGTGCAACGATAGGCTAAATGATACACATGTGTCCTGGAGAGTGACTGTGTACTATTTAGGCTATTCAGTGCATTACCCAATATGAGACGTTTCGGGTCTGTGTTAGGATGTAGAAAGCATGCAATTTTGGGACGGAAGAGCATTAGGTCAGGTACAAGAAGGACGTGCATTGAGTTGGGCGCCTTTTGGTGTCATCTTGCAGCGTTAGTCCGTTTCATGTATCGGACGTGACGTGGCTCCAGATCTGTTACGATACCCTAATCGTGATTCCATTGTAACCTGCAGAGGGAGAAAAAGAGGGAAAGGGAGGGATACAACATTCGAGCATATCAAATGTACGGGCACGAAAGTCCTTTACTTACCACATACTCGTCTTATCCTCTCAGGATATAATCCCTGGGGTCTCGGTTTCCGAAGTCAAAGGGGTGGGCAGTGTGGTAAGGGTGGCGAGCGATAGGTTGTTCATGGGGGAGACGGTCCAAGCGTGGTATTTTAGATCGTGTGTAGGGAAACGCTAAGAAGAAACCAGGGGCGCCTGGCGCAAGGTATTTGGTTTTTGGAGGTGTATCTGGCTATCGGGACCCTTAAATCATCCTCAATGCTGTGATGTTTTAAGGCATATCAGTTCTTCGGCCGACCCTGTTCCTTAGCACCTTCGAGTATCATACCTTTATAACATTCTGTCATTCGTACCGCTTCACTTTACCCGTTCTCAGAAGTCGTGGTCCCTCTTCCTGTGTTAGTTCCTGAGCCTAGTCGCACATTTGGAGGCAGCGTATCATACCTTAGATTCAATCATCCATCCGGGGCCGACCAACCATTTTCTAATAACCTTAAATAGAGAGCAAAACGGTTGTGCACAGAAAAGTCCTCCCACCAATTCCCACATTTACAAAAGTATGTGATACCCATTCATAGTTTGGAAAACCTTTATTTGCATAATCATTCAGTACGTAAAATGTGAGAGTGCAATCATATTTTGGCCGGACATGGCGACGGTGGAAGCACATACAGTAGGGGGGTTATTTTGCAGCATAAGAACATGTTAAAAAGGCCTAATTAATTATTTGCAAGTAACTAAAAACGTCTCATTAAGTGATGAGGGATCAGGGGCATTTTAGTTCATAAATGGAAACACAGTCAAGCTCATTGTAATCACATTTCCTAGATGTATACCGTGGGTGTGCATCATAAGCGACGTTATGTACCAGTTACAATAAATATCAAAATAAATCGTTCATTGAAATCAACATTTTGATGGGACCCCTTTCAAATGTTCGCCAAGTGAACCCTCCTCCCTTTTTCGTCAAGTGTGCAAAGGTTCACATATATATCTTAGTACATCAAGTCTCATTAGCTAAAGAACACCACGAGGTGTCCGTTAGTTCCTATTGATACCGGCGCCATTTTGGGCGAGGCCAGTTTAGTCCGGAAGTAGCATCAGGGGCAAAATGTCTCCGACGATTGGCGGTTGGACCAGAGTCCCTTTCGGCAGTTCAAAAACCTGTGCTAACAGAGGGGCTGGTGGTGTGGACCGTCAATCAAAAAGGGGGAGGGAGGTAGAATCTTTCTTACCGGGTCACGTTGATGTTCAGCCGGAACTTACTCGAGTTCGTTAGCCCATAATGTTCCTGGGCGGTTCAGACTGAAGCTGGCGCTGTCACGAGAGCACCACCATCTTGTGGCTGTGTAGTGGTTATTTCATTAGTGATTAATGCAGCTGTTCCCCTCCGGAAACCTGTAGGGGCCGAGGGCTCACGGGACTTTGGTAGAATCTTCAAAGCTGTGGGGATGTTGTCGAAGGTGGGGGCTTGTGCCCAGGTGGGCAAGTGCCCGAGTTGCAATTCCGGACAAAGTTACTCCAGCGGCCTAGACCCGCCTTCCAGAGGGCTCAGACGCCATTTTGAGACCCTGCAGCCGCCGCCCTTCGTCGTGTCTTTCATAAGCATGAGCGGATTTTGCGGATTGGCAATCCGCGAATTTTGCGGATTTGCGGATTCGCAATCCGCAAAATCCGCGAATTCCCGCGAATTTGCGGATTTTTTTTTTTTTTTGTGTTCGCCCGTGTTTCTGCCAGTTCGCGAGGGTTTTTACAATTTCGCAATTTGCGAACTTACCTGTCGGGTCGCAAGTTTTGCGAACTTGTTGTTTCTACGTGTCCAGCCTGTTTGGGACACTCTTCTTCATCACTGCCACTCTCTGTCACCACTGCCACTCTCTGACTACTCATGCCACCCTCTGGCCCACCCATGCCACCCTCTGTTTCATCACTACACCCTCTGGTTGTCCAGTGTACATTATTTTCGGCAAAGCAAAGCACACCTTCCCTGCCTCAAGTGACCTGAATTAATTTGGGGCTGATTAATGTGTCACAGAATATTTTTTTAGCTGGCACCTGCTTCCTTAGTGCGCCCTGATTAGTGATCTTTTGCACTTGCTAAGTGCTTTCATTGTTGCAAAATTAGTTACAACACCTGCCCTGCCCCAACTGACAATAATGACTTAGGGGCTGATTAATGGATTTTAACTTCCAGCCTGGCTCCTGCTTGTCTCCCTTAGCTGTAATTCAGGACCTTTGTGGCATATGTGTAACTATTCTGAGGTTCAGAGCAGGGTCACATAATAGTTTCAACTGGCAACTGAACTCTGGAGGGGCCCCTCAGGAAGCACTACAGGAAATGGCTACTAATGATGTGCCTGAACTTTTGAACCTGGTAAGTAGTTACTTTCAGTTTTGCCAAGATCGTATTTCTGCAATTTTGCACTTATTCGCGGGGCGCGAACAGTGCGAGCAGTGCGAGCAAAATCCGCTGCTCGCGGATTTGCGGATTTTGCGGGAAATTCGCAAATCTCGCGGATTGCGGATTTCCCGAAAATCCGCAAAATCCGCGAGCGGAACGGATTTTCCGCCCACGCCTAGTCTTTCAGGAGTGGAAGAAACTTCTTGTGGCGACAAAGACAGAACACCATGCTGTTGGAGCAGGACATTTGGTTCGGGGCGCCAGGGTGCTGCTGTGGAGCCTCCACCTGGGGAGGTGAGGGAGGCTCGTTCGCGCCGCCTCCCTCTCCCAGCGCATCCCACGCCGTCCCTTCGAATCAGGGGTGCACATGATGACCACCCTACACCCCTGACTCCGACTCTTGGGGGACCATTGTATGTTCGGTGCTGCGCAAGTATATGCCCGTTGGACACTGCACGTTCTGTGCTGCGGAACTATGCCCGCCGGACATTGCATGTTCTGTGCTGCGTAAATATGGGTCCATCGCCCGGCTGGAGGACTTCGGCGCCGGGCCAGGGCTGGGAGACCTCCTACCTGTGGAGGTGGGAGAGGCTCGTCCGCGTCGCCTCTCCCTCCCAGCCCACCCTGCATCAGTTCGATGGAGGAATTCGTGATGGTCGGACCAGGAGATACGAGGGAGGGGGTCACCTGCATCCGCCCCCTCCCTACTCGTGGCCCGGGGGACGTCACCCCAGGAAGGAGAGTATGGGAAGACCTTTTCATGTCGGCCCATGGAGCCTCCTGTACCTTCTCGTCGGTGATTTCTTTTGGTCTATGGCTGATGGCTGGCCCCGCCCCACACGTGCTGTGTGTTTCACCTTCCGGATGGGCGGGACCATTGACTTGTTACATTTTGAGAACTTCTGGAGTGAGCGTAATATGTTTTGTATTGTTCCTATTAGTACAGTTTACTTTAAAGAATGTTTTACTAGTTTTTCTATTTATCATTGGTTGTGTGTTATCTTTATCGTACTTAAATCCTAAATTATATAACAGATGCTTGGCTTCCTTGAGTCCTTTTTCTAACGGGGGGGTTGTCTACGCAGGCCTGTAATTGCTTTTGTTTTTCAGAGTGGGGGGGGCAACAGGGAGCAATCAGTCCCAGAACTCAAACATGTCGTTGAAATTGGTCTGACGAAATCTGTGCCATCGAGCATAATCAAACATGGTGGTTCTATCCGTCCTGTCCGTGTTAGCCTGATTTGTTTTTATCTCGCGCCTTTTCCCTTTCTGCCGGCCTGTTATTTCTGTCGACCCTCCGCTCTTACCTATGTTCTGTAGAGTCGAGTATTGGGCTTTCCAGTGCCCGAGACATTTACAAAAAGCACATTGGTTTTGCCTTAAATCTGTTCGTCCTGTGCATAGTGTCGGGGGATTACTTTTGGGTCGTTGTGTCTCGGGGTTGTCCTGTCGGCACATCCCTTTACACCGTTCTCTTTTTGTGTCTAATCCTCGGAACTGTGTCGTCGCTGGCCCTTCCTTTTGCCTACCAGACGTTTGGAGGATTGTCTGCCGCGTTTCTTTATCTACTCTGACTTCGTCTCTTTCCTTTCGTTGCGTAGCTTCTTTGCGCCACATACCGAGACTATCGAGCATAATAGGCGTTGTCTTATTATTACGAAGGGCTATTTCTACCGTTTCTATTTTGTCTAAATCGAAGGATCCTATCAGTGGCCACTGTTTCTCTTGGTTTGCTTTGGTATACTTGTGCCATAGCTTACTATAGGCTATGGTAATTAATCCATACTTTGTGAACATGTCTTTATTAGGGGTGCCTTCCAGCGGGGCTAGATGGTCCACCTCTAATAAACGGTCCGGGCTGAACCAGCTATCCATCAGAGGGGAGAAGACAGGCATGACGGATCACAATGGGGATAATAGTCAGCACTACCTATCTTATCACTGCGTGCAAAGACTAGACAGAATATTTCTATTCTACGTTGTTTGCAGGCAGTGAATACCTCAAGAACCAATATCGGGCAATCAGTGTTTGGTCAATAAATAAAAAATAAAAAATGGTCAATGGGGAGAATAAGTAGGCCCGCAAAGGTCTGCGTCACCTACCCTTTCACTATCTGCAAAGAGGGGGACCTATTCTTTCCTTTTTGCAGACAGAGAATCTCCAGAAAAATGATCCGTAACAGTTAATCAATGGGGAGGGGCAATTGATCAGTGGGGGAGAAAGATAGGCACGACGGGTGCGTTACCTATCCTTCACTGCTTGCAAAGAGAGAGCCGGTTGTTTCTCCGTTTGCCGACAGCGAAACTCCAAATAAATTAACAAAGAATAATACTAGTATTTTTCCATCAATCATCAATCATTCCGCAATTCGTCGTGTTTACACGACCTTACCCGGACCGTATGGACAGTTTCTTGTCTTCCGAATCCAGCGCCCGATCGTCCTCTTCTCTTCGTACTCCTCGTGGCACTCCTGATGGTTCCCAGTCAGGACCGTAGATCACTCGAGAGAGGTCCGTTCGGAACCAGTGAAGTTCGGATGATCGGCTGTCAGACGAGGGTCTATCGGACAGGGTACCTTCCGATCGTTGCAGTCGTTCACTCTGTCGTCAGGACCTCTCCCACTGGATCCACGAGTCGCTGATGGGCCCCACGCTTGGGACGCCAATTGTAAAAGGGTGCAAAGACAACCAGTGACCAAAGACCCTTTAGTGTTGCCCGGCGGTGTCGCCTCCATGACCCACCAATATTAATCAATGAAGAAGCAGGCGCTGGAGACTGAAAGGCAGGAAACGAGGGTTTATTCTCTCCGGAGGAGAACACATCAATTCGGACAGCAAGTATCGTCACGAGGTGCTCTAACCGCATCTCTGAGGCCTGGCCTCTTATACACAGGTTTATGATCTTTATTGCACGTAACACATTCTTGCAACACTTTGATATGTGAAAGAACATCCTCGGAATCTCCCCTTCAGGCCCGTTCCCACATACATTTACAGTTGAATTCCCCACCCCGGTCACAACAGGTGATGATTATCGCGCAGCTGGACATTCCGCCGATCCACGGAATGTGTGGAGTTTGATCGGATCTCATAGAGTGGGGGCTTTTGATCGGCTCGAGGGTCTTTTGATGGGGAGGGGAGGTTTCCTACTGTACGGGGTAATAAACAGTATCCGCAGGGCCAGGTGGTGGCTTGGGAACAAGGAAGACAGACGGGCACACAGGAAAAGGGGGGTTTGCATCAAAGGGCCTGAGACTATGAAAGGAATGAAGGGAGGTGTCGCGCTGGGAACAGGATGGGATTCTGAGGCAGATCTGCGCTGAAGAGGGGTTTATGACCCAAGGCATGTGAGAGCGAGGGGGTTTGTCAGCGTGCGGGGGATGCCTGTGAGGTTAAGAGAGAGTGAGACGCGCTGGCTATCAGCGAGGGACAGGGAGGCCATGGTGCTTAACATGGCTGCCGCTTATGCGCAAGGTATGTGAGGGCGGGGGTGACTAGTACATGGGGGCGCTGGCGAGGGTGAAGAACCGGGTTGGGGGTCAGGGACGTGCAGAGAGCGGTTCTGATCAAAAACAGCTAAAATGGTGGGAACGTATGACAAAAAGTGTGGCATCGGGAAAAAAGGCAAGATGGCGCAGACGATGTTCACCAAACCGTAACGATTTTCCACAGTTGGCCCTTCAAGGCTTGACTGTATATCGATGGACTCTCACAGTAGCCCTGAGGAGCACGTTTAAACCGGAAGCTGCGGCCACCAAGAGAGAAACCAAAAAGATCTCTACTCTCCTCAGCAATCGGTATACTGAAAAACGCATTTTTCAGATCGATCACGGCGAACCAAGATGCAGAGGCTGGAATCAGAGTTAGTAGTGCCGTGATGTCGGGCACCACAGGGAACTGAGGATCCATAATTTTATTCACCTCCCGTAAATTGTTGACAAAACGATAAACAGGGGGTTTCGATGGATCAGTGCGCTTCAAAATGGGAAGTACAGGGCTATTGCACACGTTTCCCCGTGTCTCCTCGATAACGTCTTTCTCAATCAAATCGTAGATGATGGCTAACAGTGCCTGTTCACCATCATGCGAGATACGATACTGGGGAATACGTGGCAAACGCACATTAGATTTCAAGTGAACAACATAAGGGGAGATGTCAAGCAGGCCCACGTCATTGGGACCTGTTGCCCACAAAGATGCAGGAAGAGAACTGGTGGAAGCTTATCGAGAGACAAATACATAGGAGAGACAACTCTCTCACCCAACGTAAGCTTTACTCCCGCAGGAGAACAATACAAAGTCGCATACAGACGTTTTAGCAAATCCAGGCCCAAAAGATTTTCACCACAACCAGTGGCCAAAATCAACGGAGCTTGCTGCTCACGAGGCCCAATTGTAAGGGGCAAAGGGCACGAAACCGGATTGCTAACAGGGGCGCTAGAGAATCCAACGGAAACATTTGTTAAGCCAGACAAAGGTGCGCCAGGGAGTTTTGAACGCATGATAGAACTTTTCGCTGCACCAGTGTCCAACAGAAAAGGCTCAACGACGCCCGAGGTGGCAACTGCGACATAAGGCCCTCTCTGATCAACCGGAACTGATACTACTCCCTCTCTTTGTTCATGGCTGTCCTAGTAATTACTATCGTCTATATTGTGATCAACATAATAATCGTCTACATTGTACTGAGCAGATCTGCTTTGCGATGATCCACGTTGATCAAAACGGTTGTTAGAATCGGAAGTGTTATTGGAACGATCAGTTTGAACACCACGACCTCTACCACGTGATGCTTGTTGGGGGCCGCTACAACCTCCTCTAGAAGAATTACTGCTGTTGCGATCACGCAAAACCGGACAATCGAATTTCAGATGACCCTCGTTCCAACAATAGGCACACTGATTGTACCCTAACGAAGATCTATCAGAAGAGGAGTCGTTCCGAGATTGCGATCTGTTCGACTGAGACTGTGACCTATTCCGCTGTTGCAAGTCGTTCTGATTCGAACGTGGAGGATACGCTTGCTGCAACAACACTTTTGTTTTGAGCTCTTTCGTCTTTTTATCAGCGCGATCATTCTCTTCTTTTTCTATGTTCTCATAATATTGTGCTGTGGCCAATATTTGAGCAGAAGTAGAAACAGCCCAAGCACTTTCTGAATTACGCAATTTGTTGCTAAGGTCAGGCAGCAAATTTGAGACAAACTTATCCACGAACAATCGCTGTCCACCCTCAGTACCCATATCCTGACCACTATGATCGATGAATGCCTCCTCAAATCTCGTAAAGAAATCAGAGACACTCTCGTCCTTCTTTTGCTTGCAAGCGGACAGTTTGTCCCAATTCACCTTCATGGCTGGCATAAGCGTTTTCATAAGAGTGATAATTCTCTGAGGAAGATCCGTAATCAATTTTCAGGCTTAGCCCCACCAATTTGACAGGTGTCTGCCGCCACAAGAGCAGCCCAATCACCACCTAATCACCACCTAATTCTGCCGCATGGTTTTCCTGACGAATCTTTGCCCATACCGGTTGCGGTACAACATTACCGAACAGCATATCGATATCGGCAAGATTCATTATCGTAGCATCTACGAGCTGCGATAATTCTTTGTAGTATCCTGCAGGATTTTTGCGAGGATCAGGCAAAGATTGCTTCACCTGCAAAACTTCCGATCGTTTCCACGGGAGATGTATCCACACTCTCTGAAAGTGTGGCGGAATAAGAGGGACAGCCTGTGCATCACCAGGCATCCACACCGGTGGAACTTCGCGCATGGGGTACTGACCAGGCGCTGCAAGCGATCCCTCAATGTCCTCCACAAACAATGCCCGAGGCATCGTAGAAGGACGAAAAGACAATAATTGCTCGACAGCACGTTGAACATTGGTGCCCACCAACATTCCGCTCGCAAACTGGAGCTGAAGGTTAGTCAGAGCAGTCAATACCTCATCAGATGCATCAGCCGATATTAGGTCACGTAAAGCCTTGCACATCTCTTCGAACATGAACCTTTGTGTCGGTATTTTGAATTGGCAAAACGTATCTAACACTACACGAGGAGGATTTCGAAAGGGGTATTTCATCCAACCCATAGCCATATTATACAATGAGTCACGGTCCCTACCACCAGGAAGCTGACTTCGTCTTTGAGGACCGTACGAACCAGCGGACTCAAGAATAGGTCCAAGAGAATTAAAGAAGTTAGCAGCTACAGAGGGGGTACGACGTCGAACAGACGGAGACAAAGTGTAACCCAACGGGGTAACAAGAGAAGTACCAGAAACAGAGGGAACAGCAGGAGAAACCAGAACAGTAGAGGCAGCGGGAGCAGGAGTATGAGGAAGTACAAGTGGAGGAGCAGTAGGTAAGCATGGGCGAATTTTGCGAATCTCGCGTTCGCGAATTTTGCGGATTTGCGAACTCGCAATCCGCAAAATCCGCGAATTCTTGCGAATTTGCGGATTTTTTTTTTTGTGTTCGCAAGGATTTCTGCCAGTTCGCGAGGGTTTCGTACCAGTTCGCAATTGCGAACTTACATTTCGTCGCGCAACGGTCGCGAATTATGTTGTTTCTACGTCTGGTTCATCATCACAGGTTCCCAGCACCCTCTGTTTCACCACTGCAACCCTCTGTTACATCAATGCCACCCTCTGGTTCATCATTACTGTAGATTATGGGGGGGAAAAGCAAGCACACCAGCCCTGCTTCAACTGAGATGAATTAATTTGGGGTTAGTTTATTAATGTGTCACTGTTTTAAAATTCCAGTCTGGCACCTGCTTCCTTATCTGTAATTTTGCTTTCTGTTGCAGTGCATTTTTTTTCCCCAGGACCTTCTTTGTGGCCTACTTGTAGCTATTGTATGAGCCTGCTGTGAGGGTCAGAGCAGGGTCATACAATTGTTGCAACTAGCAACTGAATTCTGGAGGGGCCCCAGTCAGGAAGCACTACCGGGAATTGTTACTAATGATGAGTTTGAACTCTTGCCCCTGCCGAGTGCTTTCAGTTTTGAAAAACTCGGTTTTCTGCAATTTCGCGGGGTTCGCGGGGTGCGAACACGCGCGAGATCGGATTCGGAAGCCGCAAATTCGTGCGAATATGCAATTTGTTTTTTTTGCGGCGTGTTAGTTGGCAAGGTTTTGTGCGTTTTTGCGAGCCGCTCGTAGCGCAAGACGCGAAGTTACCCTCGCGGTCGTTCAAGGGCGCAGCCATCTTGTTTGCCTGACGTATTTCCGTTTCCGGGCGCGAAGTGTAATCTCGCAAAGTCCGCGGCTTGCCAGTACAGTCTCGCGCGTGTTCGCAAGGAAAATCTCGCGCGAACTTACCCGCGCGGTCGTGAACGGGCGCGGCCATCTTGTTTCTCATTCATTGCTATGGTTCTGGGCATGGTCTTTGTATCCTCTGTCAATCTCTGCCATCCTTTGCTTGTTTGAAGTTTTTTTTGATCTATTTTACTTATTATCTATCCCTCTATTTTTCTAGCCCTATATTTTTGTGTTTACTGCTACTTTTGGTTAATTTTAAACTACTTTTGTAAACTCTTTTCTTTTCTTCTCTTCCCTATTCTATTTTCTTTATTCCTTTCCGCCCAGACCATGGTGAAGGGAGCCGGGAAGCATCCCGAGAAGGGGAAGGGTCCCGCACCCCGTGTCCGGCTCCCGTGCGGGCGTTTGAGGGGGGAGCTAGTGATGCCACGGGAGATCTTTACCCCGGAGGAGGTGGCCCAACTCATTTTTTATGTTCAGCGCCGCCTCCCCAGGACCATCATGGGAGGCGGCAAGATCAGTGCCGGGTACGGGGCCCGGGAGCGCCGGAAGCGGTGGGAGAAGGTGTGCCAGGCCATTTACCACCACTCTCGGGTCTGGCGCACCTACAACCAGGCCACCCACCACTGGACGGATGTCCTGACCAGTGAGCGAGATCTGCTCGACCTCCTTGGCCTTGAGATCCCCGGGCTTGGTAAGTAGTAGTAGCTATGTCTTTACTACTATGTTTTCTCCTGCTGTGTTATTATATTGCAAATTTTTGTTTTTTACCAAGAGCAATAATGCTGCTCATTACATTGTAGGTAAATTTTATTTCAAAATCTTCTGTGCATTTCAGGTACACTGCTCTCCTTCTTCTCAGTAGTGTTGCTACTATGCTTATTTGTTTTAGATTTTGTGTTCATTTCATTGGCCTGTGAAATTATGTATGAGTGTAGTTGAAAGAACTGCGTAATGCTACACACTAAGGTTCAGATAAAGTTGCAGGGATGCGCCAGTAATTGGGCGTCACGCCACCATCACCCATGGTGCGCCGTATTTACAATGCGGCGCGCCATGGGCCCAAAACGTCACCAAAGCGTTACGCATCTGTGCCGTAAAGGAGGCGCATTGCTGGAGTTGCGTCGCAACGATGGTGCAGCTCCATCAATGCTCTGGGGTGCCCTATCTCCCCAATGCTGCGTCAAGCCGTACGTCCGCTTCAAGCAGGCGCAGGGTTTGAGTCACGCATCATTGTCCTCAAAGTGACTGATTGAAATCTTGTAGATTTCCCTCAGCCACTTTTAGGATGCGTTCCTGCGCAGGAACGCCCTCCCTTGCGCCGGAACACCCCTATTGGCGCAGGGCTTTACAACGTGATGCATCTCCCAGATGCGTCACGTTGTTAATATACGCCGCACCATTGCGCCTCTTTTGTGCTGTCGCTGCGTCACAAAAGTCACGCAACAATGGAGCAAAAGAGCCGCAAGGGCCTTCTAAATCAGCCCCTACAGACTCAAGTCCAGTCCTTCCTTTGTACACATGGCGATAAGAAGAAATAGTGGTGGTGGATTAATAGTTTGAGTATTTTAATGACTGGTGAATGTAGTAGGAAACTTTAGTGTTGTCGCTGATCTTCAATCACGATGGACTTTGGCTGTCACTTTGCGTGCTGCGGACTGCTGCCTGCCAATCCTAGGCAAACCTTTTTAGTACTTTGTTTAGTGAGTTACATAGGGTAGTTTCCAATTCGACGGTCCGCAAATCAAGCAATACTAAAGTAATGACGTAGTCGACCACATGAGATTGGTCAATAATATATCCCGTGGAGTCGTTCCCTATTTGCTATTTCGCAAAAATATTTTGTTACTTTGTTAGTTCTTTTTTAAATGTTTGATTTGGTTGAGAAATATCATCCATGTTTTCTGTTTTTCTTTCTTTCATGTTGTACATCAGCTTCCCCCAGGGGCAAGAGGAGGACACAGGAGGAGGAGGAGGAGGGTGCTGTTGTCGATGCAGGCCAGGACCGGGCAGTCGAGGGCTCCTTTGCTGGCCCCAGTAAGTTTTAATTTTAATATAGAGTACTTATTTTTTCCTAGCGTTCCTCATTCGATTTTTTCTAAATCGTCTTTGATCTTCTTGTAGACAGGATCTAAATTCTTATCCTGCCTCGACTATGACTCCGTGTGGTATTACTAGATTATTCTTATTAGTCTGTCTGTGTAGCTAACTAAGATTGCACATTTGGCATTTCCATTGGACTCCCATTCTAGTCAGCAATAGCTCTATGCACTGAGTGTAGTCCTCTGGGATTGTCCATAATGTCTTTTCAAGTATTCTAAATGTTTATGCTTTGACCATTGCCAAAAATAAAAAGGTGAATGACCACCACCAAGAAATAATAAGATACTACTTTACTTTTGGTTTGGATAGGAGGACAATCCATTCTACTACTGTTGCAGGGACAAATCTGCACAAACAGAACTATGGACACTAAATAATGCATCGCTTAGCTTATCAATTATAATAGGTGCTGTAACTGTTAGACTTTCCACATACCTCAGTGATAACAGACTTTGTAGTTGAACCCCCAATCTCCTTACTGACTAGATAGTGTGGCAGAGTCATTTAGCTCCCAAAGTCACCGATGGCAGAGGCACGGACTCATGCTTGCAAAAATTCGAAAACCTTTAGCTCATCCACTCTAGTCTGGAGGACCAAAAACCACAGAGTCTATTTAAGTTTAAAAGCTTTATTAAAAGTAAACACATTTATTAAATTCAAGTTTGTCATAAAAGTGAACGTGTAACTGAAAATGGAAAAGTGCTTAGTGCTGACGATTAATTGGACACATTTCTTGTGGTCGAGCCGAGCTCTCACCTGGTTTGAACTTGATCCTGCTTGTGTTCTTAGAAGTCAAGGTTCTGTCTGTTAGGAGAAAAAGTGGTGCGTGTTAAAAAGTAAAAAGCAAACATTCATCAGTTGTGCCAAAAAGTGCAGCAAGACAACAGCCTTCCCTGGAAAAAGGGACATTTTTACTCTAGAGTACACAGTCATAAATTATTAAATTGTACACTTTTTTTCACATTTCTTTCTTCCTCCTAGACCAAATATTATATAGTAGTGAGTGGTGTATTCTAACATTATTACATGTACTTTGTAGGTGGAACATCTGGAGACGGGGCCAGCGCGGAGGTGGTGGTGGCATTGGACGAGGAGGACAACTCTGGGGAGGAGGCGGTGCAAGTGCCGGACAAGGACATGCCTGTGAGGGTTCACACGGTGGTGGCGGGCAGAGGTAAGCTATACATGCCTTAGTCATTGAGATTGAAGACTGCAGAGTGTGCTTTCTGCACGGGTGTATTATAAAAAAAGCAGGTAGTAGCCTCCTCTAAATGTACTTCGACTTAGCTGTGAAGTTTTTGGCGAGAAGAATCCCAATCAGATCTGAGGTGAACTTGATGGATGGGATGAACGAAAAGCGAAAGAAGGGTGTAAGTAAGTGTGGAAGCACGAGAAATGTAATGATGACTGGCAAAGAAGAATGATATGTGTTTGCTTGGTCCCCGAGGTGGCTGGGAAGGTAAGAAAATGGTATGGTGCATGGCTGGGTGAATGATGAAGCAAGGATGGGTGGAAGGAGAACAGCCTGGGTGGGTGAGACAGAAACTGTATGTGTGCAATATACTTTGAATGGATGGATGCCTGGATCATTCATGGTACTATCTGACTCTTAGATAGCATATGTGAATCTAGAGAGAGTAGACGGTCACTGGATGAACTAAGTGTTACTTTGAAGAGCATGTAACACCGCACCCGCACGTCCGTTCCAGTGTAGGAAAGGCAAGGAAAAGAAGTTGTAACGTTGTCCAAAGACTACCATGAATAGTAGCAGTAGTTTGTATTGCAACTGCAAGCACAGCATATATCCAGTTATTACGGTGGACACTCCCTACCTCCCTTAATAACTTTAGTTTAGTAGTAGTACGTCATTCATGTGTGGGGGTATCACTGTTCACTCAATAATAAGCAAAGCACCTAAAGTCATCCCATATGTCATCAAATACATCCCATGTGAAGTGATAGATAATCAGATAATTTAGCTTCTTCATTTTCCTTTTCTAATACTCATTTGCACTGTAGGGTGAAAGCTAAATTAATTAAGCAGTAGCCCTTTTAACAGAGTATTCTCAGTGCCACCCGTAATAGAAAAGTAAGAGCTTCACCACCTGCATGTACTGGACCGGTACAGTAACGCAAGTCTGTCTCACTCACCATGGTGTGCGTCTGTTTTTCTCGGGTGCAAGTTCACTGCGCTGGCATTATGCCGGCTTGCATAAGATAACGTACCAATTTTCCTAAACAAGAGAGAAGAAGAAGAATAAGAGTGGTGTACTGTCATAGTCGACTGTAATAGAAGTCCATAGTGCTCGTAGAATTTGTTCCTTAAACTCCCACTAATGTTAGAGCAAGGATGAAGAAGTCGGAGGTTACATAGATACTGTCCTCAATAGTTATGCACTGTGCTTTCAATTTGCTACTTGTACTGTGACAACTTTCTGCTCAATCATTTTGTGTTAATCTTAAGGAGCATTGGTTACAGACTATGTCTTTCTTTTTTCATGTAGTTGCTCCTTCCAAATCCAAGACACCATCAAGGAGGAAGGAGCTGGCTCGAATGGCCCGGCAACGGAGGCTGGATGCCACTGTTGCTGAATATCGGCGGCTGGTGGCCCTGGAGGAGGAGGAGACGCAGTCTGGTACAACAACAACGTCCACTGGGACAGCTGCATCCTCCTCCGTGCGGGCTGCCAGCCAGCGCAGTGCTCCAGCGGTACGGAGCCGGGCTACCAAAGCCAAACGCCACCGCCCAGCAGCAAAGAAAGCAGCTGCCCCTCACAGGATTTGCAAGGCACACCGGCGCCGCTTATCCCTCAGACTGTCCTACCTGGAGCAGGAGGTCCATAATTATAAGAACGTGGTGGAGGGCCTCCGCTTCGAACTTGCCACCCTCCGCAAGGAGCATGATGCCCTGGCTGCTAATTCCAACAGCACCCTGCCATAGTGTCCCTTGCCCCTTTTTTAGAGACTTTTGGGGGGTGGGAATTGGGAGTTGTGATTTTTGGGGACTTTTGAAGGACAATCGTTGGGGTTAGGGAGGGTCTTGCGGGAGATTCTTTTGTTAGGGCTATAAAGATATACTTTTTGAAACTTTATCTGACCATACCTGTTTTTTACTGCTTTTGAGTCTGGTGGGTGGGGGTTTAACATAACAGTAAGTTTGTTTTCCTGAATAGTCCTAGGACTTTAGTAGTACTACCGTCAATCAAATCTCTCGTCTCTCCTAATACTCCATTATACTACCTCCAACTAAACGCCTATCTTACCTGTAATTTCTGTTTGCAAGTAGGGCTAGGCCCAGGGCTGGCTCCACGGGAAACAGCAAATAAGGTTGGCAATCCTGGGCGGATAAAATTTCCTCATAGCGGTGGTACTAGTGGTGTGACACAGTGGCAGTTGCTTGCCTATGAAAAAAAAGAAAATGAAATCTGGTTTGTCCTCCTGAGCAATACAAAGGTACAATACAGAATATAGCAGGTGACAGAAGTACACTAGAACAGTGCCACATTGTAGCCTAACAAATGTTAAAGTATAACTAATTCGGTTGAAGTTCTTTGACATTAGCCATGGGTCTTTGTCAAGCAGAGTAAGAATATATCCTCGGATTTCTTCACCAGCCTGTTGCTATCACCTTATCCTCCCCAGCAAGTGTGTGGATTTATTGCTGTAATTTAGTCACACATCAATCAAAACCACACAGCCCGGGGGAAGAGGGTTAGGGTTTGAAAAATGGATGGGTACGGGGGTTTTTGGGAAAGGTTTTGGGAGACAAGAAAAAGTAGCACAGCATGGACAAACAATTGTGAACATAAACAAATCTTTGGGTACAAACCTATCCATCAATCTTTGAAAGTGCATACACTACTGCATGCATGTCAGTTAAAAGTAAGTAGTACTTTCGACAACTATGGAAGAAAGAATGCGACAGTACAGGGCGTGGGTGGAAATATTGATAACTATATTCAACATAAGGTCTCTGTAGCCAGATACCTGAGAGCCTTGCTGGTCACTATAAATCCATTCACAACAACACTCAATGGGGTTGGTCTGGAAGGTATAGTAGATAGAAAAGGAGAAATTGCTTTTTTTCTAGGTGTCCCCTCACTCACCAGGGTTGCCCCTTGGTGACATGCTTCATCATTGGGGCCATCCCAGTCCTCTATGGCCTGGGGCGTGCTGCGACTTGCGAATTACGTAGGAGCACTTACAAATGACTATGTGTGGTGCAGATGTGATAGTGGAGTGGACTAAGTGATGTGTTAAGGGATCAATTTAGAAGCAGAGAGAGATCCAAGAAATGCAGTCACAGTCAGAGAAAAAGGCAAGGGATACTGTATCTATGTGGTTGTAGTGGTCCTGTTGGAAGTGGTAAGTAAGTTGCCTGCAGAAAAAACATCCTCCTTTTAGCGGCACTCCTCCATTGCAGCCGACGCTTCGTCCATCGATGTTGGTCACCAGAAGACACCCTGTAAAAAAAAGCACAGCATAGACAAACAATGGAACATAAACAATTCTTTGGGTACAAACCTATCCATCAATCTTTGAAAGTGCATGCACTACTGCATGCATGTCAGTGAAAAGTAAGTAGTACATTCGACAACTGTGGAAGAAAGAATGCGACAGTACAGGGCCTGTGTGGAATTATTGATAACGATATTCAACATAAGGTCTCTGTACTTAGCCAGATACCCGAGAGCCTTGCTGGTCACTATAAATCCATTCACAACAACACTCAGTGGGGTTGGTCTGGAAGGTATAGTAGATAGAAAAGGAGAAATTGCTTGTTTTCTAGGTGTCCCCTCACTCACCAGGGTTGCCCCTTGGTGACATGCTTCATCATTGGGGCCATCCCAGTCCTCTACGGCCTGGGGCGTGCTGCGACTTGCGAATTACGTAGGAGCACTTACAAATGACTATGTGTGGTGCAGATGTGATAGTGGAGGGGACTAAGTGATGTGTTAAGGGATCAATTTAGAAGCAGAGAGAGATCCAAGAAATGCAGTCACAGTCAGAGAAAAAGGCAAGGGATACTGTATCTATGTGGTTGTAGTGGTCCTGTTGGAAGTGGTAAGTAAGTTGCCTGCAGAAAAAAAATCCTCCTATTAGCGGCACTCCTCCATTGCAGCCGACGCTTCGTCCATCGATGTTGGTCACCAGAAGACACCCTGTCCACTGCCTGCCTGATGCTGAATTGTGGCTCGCTACTGTGAAGCCTGACTCCATCCTTTTTTCCCCATTGCAGAGACTGAAACCCGGCCTGTAATTATTCAACGAAAAACAGGAAGTGATATAATATTACAACACCACTGATAAATAAATATAAGGTATGTAGGCTGTGGAGTGCAAAAAGTCACAATTTGATTTTCCTAGTAGACAGTACAATATTTTTGAAAGTGCGTACTCTGAGTCACCTTTTGAAGGATAAATAAGTATGGGCAAATTAATGTAGCGGATCTTGCCCCTCAAGCTAGGTGTACTGTAAACTGTGTTTTAGAACAAAATTAGATCTTCCTAGCAGTGCTCCCACCCAGACCCTTACTAAAGCCAGTCGCAAAAATGTAGAAGACCCCCAATCAAAGCTCAAAAAACGAGGCCTAGCAGAAAACTGGTGACAAAACTTACTTTGAAAGTAAAAGTAGGCCGAAGTACCCCCTTCCTAATTACCCCTTACCCACCGTGGATTGCATTCAAACCACTTGCAAGCAACCAAGCAAAAGTAGCCATAGCCAGCATCGCTCCAAGACTCGAAATCCCCCCCACTCAAACACATGCAATAGAAATACTGCTAACCCTAACGAACCCTAAGTTAAGAATAGTGGCAAAGGCTTTCTTTAACTATGCCAAGTCCCCCCTTTCCCACCATGGATTTTCTTCAAATGACTTGCAACCAAAATTACACATTCTCACGAGTGCTCTAAGACCCCAGAACTCAGTTGGAAAAATCTAGAACACCCCGAAACACATGCAATCCTGCTGCTAGGGCTAACCCTAACGAACCCTAAGTTACAAAAAGTGCCAAAAGGCTTTTCCGCGAGGATTTTGTCCCAACCACTTCTACCCAGTATTAGACCTTCCCAGGAATGCCCCAAGACACGCCAACCCACCCGCCAAGAAGCATAACACCCCCAAACAGGCCAAAAGCATAATCTCATACTTGCAATATTTCTGGGCCTTCGGTCCAAACGCACTGCGTAGCTAGGCCATAAGTCGGGGTTGCCACGACGGATTTCCTGAAAAGCAAATGCAATCAAGATTAGAGTGTCCCAGCAGTGCTCCCAGACCACGAAACTCACCCACAAACAGACGGAACCCCCCTAAGAGCACCTCAAAGGCAAGCAAGTCATCAAAAACACAAAAAATGTTCCGCCTGGGATTTGGTCCAAAACACTTTTATCCGGTATTAGAGCTTCCCAGCAATGGCCCCAGAGCCGTCAACCCAGGAGAAAATGAGTAGAAGACCCGCAAACAGCCAAAGAGCAAAAGTACAAAAATGGGGACTTTGTCAATTTTTCACAAATTTCCCAAATCACTCCGCGCGCGCTCTGCAGCTAGGCCCTAACTCCCCTCTGCCACCATGGATTTGCTTCAAACCTCTTGCAAAGTAAAGTATATATAGCCAGCAGTGCTCCCAGACCACGAAACTCACCCACAAACACCAGGAAGCCCCCCAAACAGGCCCCCGAAAACGCTACATAGAGCAAAATGTCAGAAATAGCCCAAAAAAAAATCGGCCTGGATTTTGTCCCAACCACTTCTACCCGGTATTAGACCTTCCCAGGAATGCCCCAAGACCCGCCAACCCACCCGCCAAGAAGCATAACACCCCCAAACAGGCCAAAAGCAAAATCTCATACTTGCAATATTTCTGGGCCTTCGGTCCAAACGCACTGCGTAGCTAGGCCATAAGTCGGGGTTGCCACGACGGATTTCCTGAAAAGCAAATGCAATCAAGATTAGAGTGTCCCAGCAGTGCTCCCAGACCACGAAACTCACCCACAAACAGACGGAACCCCCCCTAAGAGCACCTCAAAGGCAAGCAAGTCATCAAAAACACAAAAAAAATTCCGCCTGGGATTTGGTCCAAAACACTTTTATCCGGTATTAGAGCTTCCCAGCAATGGCCCCAGAGCCGTCAACCCAGGAGAAAACGAGTAGAAGACCCCCAAACAGCCAAAGAGCAAAAGTACAAAAATGGGGACTTAGTCAATTTTTCACAAATTTCCCAAATCACTCCGCGCGCGCTCTGCAGCTAGGCCCTAACTCCCCTCTGCCACCATGGATTTGCTTCAAACCTCTTGCAAAGTAAAGTATATATAGCCAGCAGTGCTACCAGACCACGAAACTCACCCACAAACACCAGGAAGCCCCCCAAACAGGCCCCCGAAAACGCTACATAGAGCAAAATGTCAGAAATAGCCCAAAAGAAATCGGCCTGGATTTTGTCCCAACCACTTCTACCCGGTATTAGACCTTCCCAGGAATGCCCCAAGACCCGCCAACCCACCCGCCAAGAAGCATAACACCCCCAAACAGGCCAAAAGCAAAATCTCATACTTGCAATATTTCTGGGCCTTCGGTCCAAACGCACTGCGTAGCTAGGCCATAAGTCGGGGTTGCCACGACGGATTTCCTGAAAAGCAAATGCAATCAAGATTAGAGTGTCCCAGCAGTGCTCCCAGACCACGAAACTCACCCACAAACAGACGGAACCCCCCCTAAGAGCACCTCAAAGGCAAGCAAGTCATCAAAAACACAAAAAATGTTCCGCCTGGGATTTGGTCCAAAACACTTTTATCCGGTATTAGAGCTTCCCAGCAATGGCCCCAGAGCCGTCAACCCAGGAGAAAACGAGTAGAAGACCCCCAAACAGCCAAAGAGCAAAAGTACAAAAATGGGGACTTAGTCAATTTTTCAAAAATTTCCCAAATCACTCTGCGCGCGCTCTGCAGCTAGGCCCTAACTCCCCTCTGCCACCATGGATTTGCTTCAAACCTCTTGCAAAGTAAAGTATATATAGCCAGCAGTGCTCCCAGACCACGAAACTCACCCACAAACACCAGGAAGCCCCCCAAATAGGCCCCCGAAAATGCTACATAGAGCAAAATGTCAGAAATAGCCAAAAAAAAAATCGGCCTGGATTTTGTCCCAACCACTTCTACCCGGTATTAGACCTTCCCAGGAATGCCCCAAGACCCGCCAACCCACCTGCCAAGAAGCATAACACCCCCAAACAGGCCAAAAGCAAAATCTCATACTTGCAATATTTCTCGGCCTTCGGTCCAAACGCACTGCGTAGCTAGGCCATAAGTCGGGGTTGCCACGACGGATTTCCTGAAAAGCAAATGCAATCAAGATTAGAGTGTCCCAGCAGTGCTCCCAGACCACGAAACTCACCCACAAACACCAGGAAGCCCCCCAAACAGGCCCCCGAAAACGCTACATAGAGCAAAATGTCAGAAATAGCCCAAAAAAAAAATCGGCCTGGATTTTGTCCCAACCACTTCTACCCAGTATTAGACCTTCCCAGGAATGCCCCAAGACCCGCCAACCCACTCGCCAAGAAGCATAACACCCCCAAACAGGCCAAAAGCAAAATCTCATACTTGCAATATTTCCCGGCCTTCGGTCCAAACGCGCTGCGTAGCTAGGCCATAAGTCGGGGTTGGCACGACGGATTTCCTGAAAAGCAAATGCAATCAAGATTAGAGTGTCCCAGCAATGCTCCCAGACCACGAAACTCACCCACAAACAGACGGAACCTTCCCTAAGAGCACCTAAAAGGCAAGCAAGTCATCAAAAACACAAAAAAACTTCTTCCTGGGATTTGGTCCAAACCACTTTTATCCGGTATTAGAGCTTCCCAACAATGGTCTCAGAGCCGTCAACTCACCTGCAAAGAGGTACAACAACACCCCCACAAGTGCTGAGTCTTTCTTCATTGGGCGTAAACCAGCCCTCTGGTTTGATGGAAATAGGAGTCTGGAGGAGGAGGATAGAGGAGCATGTTCTTCTGAACTTGTGAACCTGAGGAATGCAGACTGCGGCAACTTCAAATCAATTAGCAAACCAGCGAAGACAGTTCTGCTGATGGGCTTGATTTTGTGATTATCTGATTAAAGTTTGAAATATATTAACTGTGCACAACAAAGAAAGACAGACACACAGGAATAAAAGTGAATAGGGACGAAAAAGAAAGTTATTGATTCGTTGTCTCATTTTCAGGGCTCGGTATCACGGTCCAGGAATAAGAATAAGGCTTCGTCATCATACTCTGCGAATTCAGGCAGGGTGAGCTCAGTGTCACCTGACAGAGTAGAAATTCCCTCATCTATGTTGCTGGCCACCTCCTCTTCATCCGGCACACTCTCTCGTACTCTGAAATCTGGTGGTATGAGGTGCTGATTCATCTTGATCATTGTTAACCTCTCCACATTTTTGGGCGAGAGGCGGCTCCGTTTGGGAGTTACAATCCCACCAGCTGCACTGAAAACCCGTTCAGAAGACACGCTTGCGAGTGGGCAAGACAAGTAGTTTAAAGCCAGGTTGGTGAGCTGTGGCCACAATTCTTTTTTCCCATGCCAATACGCCAATGGGTCAGAATTAACATAGACCTCTGTTGAGTCATTCAGATAGTCCTTCACCATCGACTCAAGGTCCTCATCCAAGGTTCCTCCACTTTGCTTAGCTCTTGCTGTGCCTCTGACCTTTTGAGAACCAAACCCACGCAGAGCTAGCCAATCCTCTTCAGCCTCCAATGTTTCTGTTGTGTTTCGTGCAGATGATCCGGTTGCCGGTGTCTTTAACGGCTGAGAGGTCACTTGTGCCACAGCCACAGGTGCAGAAGTGGATTGTTTTGACTGGGGATGGCCTGCTGATGTACTGCCATTTCCTTCAATTTCCAGCCGTTCTGTTTCAAACCTCTTGGCTGACAAGGCTAGCCAACGTTTGTACTTTGGAACATGTTCATCATCAAAAGGAAAGAATGCTTGGCCTGCCAGCGCCTTTTTGTAGCGTGGATCCAGAATAGTAGCACAAATGTAATGCTGTTCTGAGTGGATCTTTTTAAGACGTTCATCACCTTGTAGGAGCTCTAATAATTGCTCAGCCAGAAGCAAAGAGTCTTGGTTTTTGTCATCTTTTCCAAACACAGAACACACCTCCTTCAGTTGGTCCTCCAGCATGTACAACAATGGGATAGCTTTTCCCAAATTAGAGTCCTCCTTGCTGACTGCACGCGTGAAGAACTCAAAAGGACGAAGCATGCGTGTCAGGCTTTCAACTATGTTCCATTGCGGCCCACCCATCCTCAGCTCCTCTGTACCCTCTTTAAGGAAATATTGATCGAGTTCCGTATACTGCTCATACAGACGCTCAAGCATGTAGAAGGTTGAGTTCCAACGTGTTACCACCTCCTGGATGAGTGCTTTCACTGGCATTTGACGTTGATATAGCAGGCTCCTCAGCTGCTTCCGGGCCTTAAAAGAATGGCTGAAATGCTTGCACATTTTTCGCCAGGTCTCCAATACACTGTACGCTGCACTGCCTTTATTACCCAAGAATTTTTGGACAACCAGGTTTATACAGTGCGCCAAACACGGCACTCTGAAATAGTAACCGTCCCTCATGGCCTTAACTATATTGGCGCCATTGTCCGTGGAAACATAACCAACCTTGCGTTTTAGTGGGGACAGCCAGTTAAGGAGCTTTGTGTTAAAGACATCCAAAATGTTTTGTGCTGTGTGACGTTTCTCCAAACCAAACATGGCTAGTGTTGCATGTTTCCGAGCAGCTTTAAAAACAATGTTCGTGTCAACACCTGTGTTTAGCTTTGCTTTAGCCCCTGAAAAAGAGACCCAGTGTGCAGTGATGCACATGTAATCAGCGCCTGCGCCACTGGTCCACATGTCTGTTGTCAGATGTATAGTGTGAACAGCACTCTTCTGCAAAGCTGCCCCAATCACCTTCAGAACATCTTCATGTAGTGCTGGAACCGCAACTCGGGCAAAATAGAACCGGCTAGGAACCTTCCATTTAGGGCAGAGCGCTGCCACTAATTCTAGAAAACCAACCCCTTCTACAAAAGAAAAAGGGAGAAGGTCCAGAGCTAGCATTTTAGCCAGCTTAGTGTTATACAGACGCGTCATTGGGTGGTTGCGTTCATATTGCGCTTCTGTAAACAACATCTTTTTAATGTTGCCCTGGACCAAGGATTTACGGGATGATGATGATATCTTCGACCCAGTTACGCTCGCTGATTAACTTTTCCGCATTGATGTCTCACTCTCTCCCACACTCTTAGTGTGGCTCCCATGGGGTGTGCTGCTGACAGGGGAACTGGGTGTAAGTGAAGTGTTTGAATCGTCTTCTTCCTCCTCGTCATCATCAGATGAAAAATCAACGTTTTCATTGCGTGCAATTCGGGCTTCCTTGATCCCGTGTAGGTGCGCAAACCATTGGACATCGTGCGTTCTCCTAAGATGACCTCTCTGGCCTCCGGTACCATAGTTGGTACCAAACTTACCACGACTAACTCGAAGCTTACAAATGCTACAAATGGCTACGTTTTCCTTTTTTGGGCAAACACTAAAGAAGTCCCAAACTGGAGACTTGAAATGTCTTTTGGGGCCGGAGGAGGCGGCGATTCTGGTGGTGGTGGTCCTGCTGCTAATGCCAGATGAAGTGGAGGATGTGGATTGCCGAACTTCAGTACGTTTTGCACTTTCACCACCACAAATTGAGGTCGAGGACGAGGTGGGTACCTTCTTGCGAGGAAGAAATATGAAAGCGGTAGGTTTTGGTGTACTACTTAACTCCAAATCTAATGATTCCATTTCCATTGCCTCCTCGCCGACATAATCATCACGCTCAGCAGCTTCTCGGGATAGGGTCAAAATGTCTCTTTGCTGCATGCCCGGTGGGGCTGCAGTGACCTTTGTGATGACTGGCTCGTCGTCATCGTGAGAGGCTTCATCACCAGCAGTATCTGTCACTTCTTGTTGAGCCTCATCACACTCCATAGGTTTGAGTTTTTGGACGACCTTCCTTTTACGCTTAGGTACCGGTGTCAGATCATGGTGTGCCTCACTGTCAGACCGCAGTTGTGGTTCCCAAGACAGATCACTTGCATCAGAACGAGGTGGGCTTGAAGAAGATGTAGACACCCCCCTTGATCTTTTCCTTGCTAGGGATGTGGAAGACAATGAATGATCTTCAGGAGGAGTGGCTTCCAATGATACCTCAGCTTCATTGTCGATTTCCTGATGTGCCCCTACTTCGGGAGGAACAACTATTGTGGGCACTTGTGAACCTCCATGCACCTTTGCTTGCGCATCTCCTTTTGCTGCCTCTCCTTCCACATGTACTTGGGCGTGTACTTGCACATGGTGTTGTTGTTGCGGCTGTGGTTGTTCAACACTTGTCAGATGAGTTACAACAACCTGTGTTGATTCAGGGACATTGCTGCTACTTTCTTGCGATGAGCCAACATCACTGGTCGATGGTGATTGGAGAAGTACACTGACTGCCTCTGAAGCACTCAAGGGCTTTGACTTAAGTTGGCGTGGTGGTGGAGGCACTGAACCCAATGGAGCAGGGGTGCTGCTCCCAGCTTGGTCCCCAGCAGATCCTGCTGCTGCAGGCGTACTTTTTTTTTTTCTCCCAAAAAACGTGGCGGGTGGCACACCAGCCTCCTTGGTAACTTGCTTCTTCTGCTCCATACTAGCAACTTTCTTGCTAGAGGAGCTACGGAGACCTTTCTTTGGGGCCATCTTCTTCAGAGCAGGTCAGACAGCAGGCCGCAGTTGCACAAATTGTAGAGTTGTCTGAGGCCAGACGTGACGTCGCGTGACGTTATGCTGCACACACACACCGCTGCAGGACTTCTTCCTGGCACTGGTGGTTCTCTTGAGTCTTGTGCACCTACAAAAAAATGGAAGACAGAGGAACATCAGTTCAGTTATAGAGCACAAAGAAATCGAAAAACACTGCAAAATCAGCACAATCCCAATCCATCCATGCCCTACATAATGTTTAAATTCAAGACAACCCACAGAAAGACTAGGCCCATGCAAGACTCACTACCCCTGGGCATAAATAAAGGTTGAAAAGTAGGCAAAATGGTTGGAGGCCTAACAACAAAGCCTGCATTAAAAATGGCCACTTGCCTGCCAGCACATGGCCAGTGCCTGTAGCTGCACTCAAAATGGCCACCAGCCACATGGCCTGTCCCTCCCCATGAACACCCCCAAAAATCGAAAAACACTGCAAAATCAGCACAATCCCATTCCATCCATGCCCTCCATGATGTTTAAGTTCAAGACAGCCCACAGAAAGACTAGGCCCATGCTAGACTCACTACCCCTGGGCATAAATAAAGGTTGAAAAGTAGGCAAAATGGTAGGAGGCCTAACAACAAAGCCTGCATTCAAAATGGCCACTTGCCTGCCAGCACATGGCCAGTGCCTGTAGCTGCACTCAAAATGGCCACCAGCCCCATGGCCTGTCCCTCCCCATGAACACCCCCAAAAATCGAAAAACACTGCAAAATCAGCACAATCCCATTCCATCCATGCCCTCCATGATGTTTAAGTTCAAGACAGCCCACAGAAAGACTAGGCCCATGCTAGACTCAAATACCCCTGGTGAAAAGGCCACAAGTACAGGCCCAAAAAACGAAAATCACTGAAAAATCTGCACAATCCCATTCCATCCATGGCCTCCATGATGTTTAAATTCAAGACAACCCACAGAAAGACTAGGCCCATGCAAGACTCACTACCCCTGGGCATAAATAAAGGTTGAAAAGTAGGCAAAATGGTTGGAGGCCTAACAACAAAGCCTGCATTCAAAATGGCCACTTGCCTGCCAGCACATGGCCAGTGCCTGTAGCTGCACTCAAAATGGCCACCAGCCACATGGCCTGTCCCTCCCCATGAACACCCCCAAAAATCGAAAAACACTGCAAAATCAGCACAATCCCATTCCATCCATGGCCTCCATGATGTTTAAATTCAAGACAACCCACAGAAAGACTAGGCCCATGCAAGACTCACTACCCCTGGGCATAAATAAAGGTTGAAAAGTAGGCAAAATGGTTGGAGGCCTAACAACAAAGCCTGCATTCAAAATGGCCACTTGCCTGCCAGCACATGGCCAGTGCCTGTAGCTGCACTCAAAATGGCCACCAGCCACATGGCCTGTCCCTCCCCATGAACACCCCCAAAAATCGAAAAACACTGCAAAATCAGCACAATCCCATTCCATCCATGCCCTCCATGATGTTTAAGTTCAAGACAGCCCACAGAAAGACTAGGCCCATGCTAGACTCACTACCCCTGGGCATAAATAAAGGTTGAAAAGTAGGCAAAATGGTTGGAGGCCTAACAACAATGCCTGCATTCAAAATGGCCACTTGCCTGCCAGCACATGGCCAGTGCCTGTAGCTGCACTCAAAATGGCCACCAGCCACATGGCCTGTCCCTCCCCATGAACACCCCCAAAAATCGAAAAACACTGCAAAATCAGCACAATCCCATTCCATCCATGCCCTCCATGATGTTTAAGTTCAAGACAGCCCACAGAAAGACTAGGCCCATGCTAGACTCAAATACCCCTGGTGAAAAGGCCACAAGTACAGGCCCCAAAAACGAAAATCACTGAAAAATCAGCACAATCCCATTCCATCCATGGCCTCCATGATGTTTAAATTCAAGACAACCCACAGAAAGACTAGGCCCATGCAAGACTCACTACCCCTGGGCATAAATAAAGGTTGAAAAGTAGGCAAAATGGTTGGAGGCCTAACAACAAAGCCTGCATTCAAAATGGCCACTTGCCTGCCAGCACATGGCCAGTGCCTGTAGCTGCACTCAAAATGGCCACCAGCCACATGGCCTGTCCCTCCCCATGAACACCCCCAAAAATCGAAAAACACTGCAAAATCAGCACAATCCCATTCCATCCATGGCCTCCATGATGTTTAAATTCAAGACAACCCACAGAAAGACTAGGCCCATGCAAGACTCACTACCCCTGGGCATAAATAAAGGTTGAAAAGTAGGCAAAATGGCTGGAGGCCTAACAACAAAGCCTGCATTCAAAATGGCCACTTGCCTGCCAGCACATGGCCAGTGCCTGTTGCTGCACTCAAAATGGCCACCAGCCACATGGCCTGTCCCTCCCCACGAACACCCCCAAAAATCGAAAAACACTGCAAAATCAGCACAATCCCATTCTATCCATGGCCTCCATGATGTTTAAATTCAAGACAACCCACAGAAAGACTAGGCCCATGCAAGACTCACTACCCCTGGGCATAAATAAAGGTTGAAAAGTAGGCAAAATGGTTGGAGGCCTAACAACAAAGCCTGCATTCAAAATGGCCACTTGCCTGCCAGCACATGGCCAGTGCCTGTAGCTGCACTCAAAATGGCCACCAGCCACATGGCCTGTCCCTCCCCATGAACACCCCCAAAAATCGAAAAACACTGCAAAATCAGCACAATCCCATTCCATCCATGCCCTCCATGATGTTTAAGTTCAAGACAGCCCACAGAAAGACTAGGCCCATGCTAGACTCAAATACCCCTGGTGAAAAGGCCACAAGTACAGGCCCAAAAAACGAAAATCACTGAAAACTCAGCACAATCCCATTCCATCCGTGCCCTCCATGATGTTTAAATTCAAGACAACCTACAGAAAGACTAGGCCCATGCTAGACTCAAATACCCCTGGTGAAAAGGCCACAAGTACAGCCCCAAAAAACGGAAATCACTGAAAAATCAGCACAATCCCAATCCATCCATGGCCTCCATGATGTTTAAGTTCAAGACAACCCACAGAAAGACTCAGTCCACCCACCACTGAGTACCCCTGGGCAAAAGGCCCCAAAACAGCCCAAAAATCGAAAATTCCAAAATTTTAATTGCAGCAACTGTAATGCCCCAAACAAACTTACTTGTAAAATTTCTAATCCAACAGTGATCCAAAGAAAGTCAAAAAGGCCTCAAATCCAAAAATCCAGCAGCATCCACAAAAAGTGATCCTTCCAGCTCCAGTCCCAAATGAAAAGTGACCAGGAGATGGACAAAGCACTGGGAGGAGCCTGCTGAACAGGAACAGGAAGTTGAAGACTGTGGGGCACTTCCTTCCTCCCACCCCCCTGCCCCCCTCCCCAAAATGGACTCCTCGCTAAAAAAGTGCAGGCAAATGTCAAACTAAGGAGTTATTCAGATAAATATCATCATTTCTAGAAGGTTTATGCTGCTTGCTGGTGGATTTCTTGTGCATATTTGCAAATTTTATATTTTCGCTTGTGCGAGATTGTTGCTGCTCGCCGCATCTCAAATCTCGCAATTGCGAAGTACCGCGAGACGTGATCTCGCCGTACTCGCGTTGACAAACTCTCGCTGTGCAAGTTGGCAAGCTGCGATGACGTAATCGCGCTCGCCAAATTCCCGCGGGATCACACAGCAAGATCCAAAATGGCGCAGCACTCGCAAAATATCGAGAAAACAACTCGGCAAACGATGATAAACGCCACGCACCGCAAAAATTGTATCACCAATGCCGCGCGCCGCAAAAAAAATCCGCTGCGTGCGAATTTGCGGATTTTGCGGGAAATTCGCAAATCTCGCGGATTGCGAATTTCCCAAAAATCCGCAAAATCCGCGAGCGTAACGGATTTTCCGCCCATGCTTAGCAGTAGGGACAGAAGCAGGTAGAGGAGCGGGGACAGCTGGAAGTACAGGGACAGGAGCTGGCTGGGGAGCAGGAACAGGGGCAACCACAAGAGCGGTGGTACCCTGTACATAAGGAGGTGGTGACTTCATGAGATAAGACATTAAGGGGTCCTCCTTACCTTCCTCCTTTTTATCCGTATCCGCCGGTAAAGCGGGATAACACTTATCTACAGACATACGTTGCAATCTATCGAAAACTTCCTTTTCCTTTTCCTCCTTATCTCGCTGAAACTGCTCTGCTTTCCTTACCGTGGTAACAACTCCATCTCTCTGATTACGTTTAATCTGTCTGATTTCTCTCTGTTTGGCTTCCTTACGCCACAACCGAAAGGCATCAAACATGGCCGGCCTTGATTTTTTCTGAAACAATTTAGCCTCAAGGTTATCTAATATCGGGGTCTCGAAGCTACCATGAGGTGGCCAACTAAGGACACCATCCTTTTTAGTATAGCGAATCCAATATTCATTAAAGGTAATCGGACCTAACCCGTGCTTACTATAGAGCTCATAAGTTGGAGTTCCAACCGGAGGTATCGGACACGAGTCCTCCAGTCGGGAATCCGCACCACAACGTCTAAAACAACTGAACAAAGTACTGCGACCAGGCATCTTGCACACTAGCCGAGTTTCACAAACTTCAAGGGTTACGGGATTTACCAAGTCCCTGCAAAGAGCAAAAACCCTCGGTTTTTGGCGACTGCAGACGTCAAATATCATAACAAAGAACCAAGTACTAAGAACCACAAATGCAATGGAACCATGCAACAACTAAGCACCCACAACTAAGGACTCTGGGAGCGACCCACAAATACTTAACTCAAAGATCGATGGCGTCACCAGGAAGGCCCGTCAATCGTCTCGCTGTACCAAGGTCTACGCCCGGCGCCAAAACAGGTCTACAGTCAGGGCAGCAGTCCGTCGCAGCCGTCAGGAGGCGGGAATCTTCGCGGGAAAAGTCGTCGGGCCACTTGTTTCGACAACAGGATCGATGAAGCGGGGTGCACCTTCCCTCGGAGATTTCACACGAAGTTCCTCACGATCGTCGGGCTTGGACCGGTACCACTGATGCAGCCCCACGTTGGGCGCCAACTGAAGGACTGGGTTCTGCTAAGACCCAGCGGTGCCAGGGATAACACCTAAAACCTTCGTGGGTAACCTGTTCCGGCGTACAAATGACAGAGACACGGGACACTTCCTTCGGCGTCAAAGATTCGAGGTTTATTACTGCAGGGAACACAGAAGTCACAAGAAGTACAACGTGTGTAGGTTCGAGGAGACTGCTTCAAATTGCTACTGTAGGTCGCTCCTTTTATACACATTTCTCTCTTAGGTTAACATTGTACACAAAGGTTTACAACTCGGTTCCCATCGTAATCTCCAAGAGGGGTTGCTTTGATGCATTCAGGGCCCGGAACATAAGTACGGAAACATTTGGTGGTTCCCAACTGTAAAACCCATCTTCCCACCATTAGTACATTCCAATTGGTAGTAAACAGATCGAAGAAGGAACAGAAACAGGTGCAGAGGAAGACAGAAACAGTGGGGAGATCGGAAAGGGTGTAAAAGGGGTGGTGTCGGGAAACACGAGCTACAGGCATCAAAGGGACGTGCCTAATGAGATGCACGGCTGAGACAATAGAGCGACACGGCAAGATGAGCCTCGAGCGGGGCCATCTGCCTTACAGTGTCATCCCCCTCATCATAAAGACACTTTCAAAGGAAACGTGTCTTCCGCAAGAGTTTTGGGAATCCCAGGGTCGCGAAGCGGACAGCGTCCGTTCGCTGGCTACTTGAGGGCAAGAAACAAAATGGATGACGCATCTAAGATGGAACCCGTGGGCTCGGATGTAGAAACCCACAAAACAAACGAACGGTTTAGGCTAGCACAGCGTAAACGCGTACACCCACTAAACTCGTCATTTGCGGTTCATAGATACCAGACTCGGTCATATTCGTGCGAGTCCAAAACACCACTTACGATCGTCACGGAACCTCAGTGACAAGGCACTCTCTTATGTGACCAGAGGTAGTAGTTATATAGGATGACAGGAAGTGTGCAGACACAAGCAACTGTCTCTTACTTCTTTCTGCTACACTCCAGGCTTAAGCACAGTTTGTTACCCACATTTGGGAGACCTCTCTGAATCTCATGCACAACAGTCAAACTCTTCGGACTCCGGTCCTTCCGGAAACCCACACTCTACTAACTACACCCAACAAATAGAACATCCTCTTTTTCAAGCACCCTGAAGAGCTTTGGGGACTCCTCAGGGGTAAGAGGTGCTTTACATAAAATGTAGTGTGGAGCTGTGCCACGTTTGGCAGCACTGCACTCTAACATTTCCAAAATGCAAGGATTCACTGCATTCACAAGAATATGGCACACACCTTTGTTTTTCCTAGCGCTGGTGCAAAAAAAAGCTGCCTAGTGCCAGCGCAGGTACCCTGCCGCCACGTTGCTAGAGTGCCTACACTACAAGGATGATTGTTTATGTACAGGAAGGGACACCTTCCTCCACCTAAACAATCAATAATGATGATTTGCATCTTCTTTATGTGGTGTAGAATGCAACACACAAGGAATGAGCAAAACACAAGGAGAATTTTTTTTGCTGAGAGAGCTTTCTCTCAGCTAACGGTCTTGCACAACACTGCTCGGAAATTACACATGCCAAGGGCTCAATTCTGGACCTTGTGATTTCCAAATCAGACCAGATTACCACTGCTTCACCCATCCGTGTTGACTGGTCTGACGATTTCCTCATTCCCTTCTGTTTTCACCTCTCTCAAATTTTAACTCTCGGCCTACCCAAAAGAGCCTCTACGTGGTTACGCAACACAAAAAACATTGATCTTGAGACTCTATGTGATTCTGCTATGCAGTCTCTTCTTAGTCTAGACCCCAATACGGATGTCAATGATCTCACTCCCCTTTGCCTCTCAATCCTTGCAGTTGAAATCAACAAGGTTGCTCCACTCCAAAGCAAAAGGAAAAGACCCCCCCCCCCCCATCAGCTCCTTGGTTCAACAAAGCTCTCTATGACAAAAGGAAAAACCTTAGAATCTTGGAGAAGCACCAGAGACAATCTCCATCCACCCCCAACCTCTCTCTTTTATGTTCAGCAAGATCCATATACCACAAGCACATCTTCCAGGAAAAACATCGCATTTCAGATCCCTCCTCGATTCAGCTAAAAACAGACCCAAAAAACTTTTCGACCTCATCAAAAACCCTAATTTTTCTCCCCAAACCATCAAGCCTGAGGATGCTTCTAAGAAAGCAACTGAGTTTGCTATATTCTTCGATCAAAAGGTAAAATCTCTGGTGGAACAGGTCAACCACCCCACCCCCATCGAGGAGCGAAAATCCGTAGTCACTTGGCAGAACTTTGCCGCCATCTCAGAGGTTGATCTCCTCAAATGCATCCGCGAAACCAAACTCTCCAACCATTCCTCCGACCCCATTCCCAGTAGCATCGCCATTGCTTTCTGCTTTCTATACTAACACTCTCTCCTACTGGACCAGGCTAGTCAATCTCTTCCTCAGTCAAGGAACCCTCCCAATTGTCCTCAAAACAGGACAGGTTAACCCCCTTCTAAAAAAAACTCTCTGCAGATGCAAATGACCTCAATAACTTCCACCCCATCACCAATCTCCCTTTTCTTTCAAAGATCACAGAAAAATGTGTTGCAAAATAACTCTCCCACACATTATGGACAATAATCTCCTCGACATGTTCCAGTTGGGCTTTATTCAAAACTGCAGCACTGAAACAACCCTGCTGCAAGTGATCAATGATGCGCTGCATATTCTCGACTCGGGGGAATCGTGACTTCTGATTCTTCTTGACCTCTCTGCAGCTTTTGACACTGTTAATCACAACACTCTCCTTTACATTCTTCAATAGAGAATGGGCGTGGAAGGCACAGTACTCAAATGGTTTGCCTCTTTCCTCTCGGACAGATCCCAAATGATCAAGATTGCAAACAGTCTCTCGTCTTCACTGGTGGTTGGTCAAGGCGTCCCTCAAGGCTCTATCCTTGCTCCCACCCTGTTCAATCTCTATCTTGAACCATTAGCGAACCTTCTTAGCAAATCTGGAATCCTCTACCATCTCTATGCGGATGACACCCAAATCTACCTCAAGGCGTCTTCCTCTCATGATCTCTCACTACTCAGCTCTACTCTCAATACTATTCACAACTGGATGTTAGTTCACCAACTCATTCTCAATCCCTCCAAAACGGAATTCCTCCTCTTATCTAGCTCTCTCTCTCCGCCTCCTGTTAAATCCTGAATGGATCAATCGAATCTACTCAACAGTAAACCCATCATTGTGGACTGCGCTAAATCCTTAGGTGTTATACTTGACAAAAGACTCAACCTAATCTCACACATCAACTCCATGGCCAAGAGCGCACGTTATCAACTGTGCCTTTTATGGGGGATTCGTCGGTTCTTCCCGGAGAATGACCTAAAAACCTTGGTCCAATCTCTACTTCTCTCTAGACTGGATTATTGTAATTCTCTTCTGGCTGGCCTTCCCAAATCTCACCTCTCCCCCCTCAAATCCATCCTCCATTCAGCAGCTCGCTTCATTACAGGGTCCAAACGTAGTGACCACATCACTCCTATCCTGTCTTCTCTCCGATGGCTTACCATCGAGGCTAGAGCTATCTACAAAACAGCGTGCATCACCCACAAAGCTTTGCACTCTTCCTTCCCTCGCTATCTGGTGAATAAACTCAAACTGTATGGAGGCTCAAGACCTTCTCGTAATGAAGGAAAAGTTCCTTCTTGGACCCCCCTCCTTCAAAAGAGAAAAATTGTTGGCACAATCATTCTCAGGTAATGCAGTGAGAATCTGGAACTCGCTTCCTCCTTCGCTCCGTGCCATCACCTCCATCCAGATCTTCAAAGCGGACCTCAAATCTCTTTTATTCCAAAGACACTTTCAGAACTAAATCCCTCCTTCTCAGACCCCACCAGGAAGTTCTTTAGTCATTGTAAATTTGTCACAAATATTTTTATTTTTGTTTGTACATCCTGTGCTTGCTGCATTTGATATTGTGTGCCTTTTGCCTGCGTTGTTTTGATTCTATGGCCTGCTATTGTTCGCCAGGAAGTTCTTTAGTCATTGTATAATTTGTCATATTTATTCTTATTTTTGCTTCTACAGTCTGTTCATGCTGTGCTTGAGATTGTGTGCCTTTTGCCTGCGTCGCTCCGATTCTATGGCCTGCTATTTTTGTTTGTTTTATTCCTTCAACAGTTATCTCATGTAACGTAACTGGTTCTATTGTACAGCGCTCTGATACCTTCGGGTAAAGTCCGCGCTTTATAAAAATGCATTAAATAAATAAATAAATAAATAAATAAATAAATCACTATTCTAATGCTTAGTATTCCATGCATTAGTTTTTGGTGCTGCCCCAGCCTTGTAAATTTGGGGCCGCATCAAAAAGCAATGGGCATTGCTGTGGAACGCCCACAGCCCCTTTGCTGCAGAGGACTGCGGCAGAAAGAGGCATATTTACAAGGTGGCCTTAAGCAATGCAAAGTGGCTTAGTGCCACCTTGTAAATATGGAAAATGTTTTTGAGCCACCAGAGTCTCAAAAAAGTGATGCTGTTGCGGTGGTGAGGGCTTGTAAATATGCCCCCAAGTGTCCGTGTTCATTGTGGATGACAGGCCTTCCATTTGAATTCTCCTGGCATTATGAACTGAAAGCACAATGAGCTTCTTCACTGTTTATTTAGAATGTGGAGTCACACTTAAATTCACAAAATGTTAACCCCACACAATTCTTTCACACTAGAGTCCTGCTTTGAATGCCCACTGCACTCACACAAAGGATGTTATGATGTACATAAAGGTTATGATGTCACATAATGAACACTGAAGAATCCATCCCACCTAATTCCATGCAACCTCCTCACACACAGATCAACTGTTGTCATCAAAATCTAATTTTGATCAATTAGCGTGGAGTTTGCCTGTGAAGTGTCATAAATTGTTATTTTAAATTTAAGCTGCAATATTTACAAATTCAAAATGCAGTCAAGGTATGTAGATGTGGATTCAATATTTATGAGGTAAATATTTTGGTAGTCGAAACCTAGTACTCCTAGTGTGTCCTTTTTGCTGCGTTAGTTTCATATGATTGAAAGAGAATCAGAATAGAGGACCACCTAGATTAGAGAAAGAGTAGCTGTTGACAAAAATCACACTATTTTAAGAAAAATGCATGGAAATGCTGTTGCTTGCTAATGCAAAAACAGTAAAGTGTACACATCTTCATCACAGACTTTATTTTGATCACTATCTATACTACTATTATAAAGAGAGAACTGTGTCCTTTGAGCCAGGTAAACTCAAAAAGTACACCACCAATCGCAACACCCAATACAGCGTTGGAAAGGAGGGGTCCAGTAGATGGACATAGGCTATACAAAAAATCAAAATAAACGTTATTTAACAAATAAACAATAAAAAAGTAGTCCCTAAGAAGTAGCGCCGGCCGTGTGTGCTAACAACGTGCGTGCTGACATCATCCGAGGACAGGAACGCTAGGAGGAGCGGACAACAGCGCGGGGAGGAGCGGAAAACGTAGCCAGACTGGATGGAATGAGGTACGTGAACCGCGAGGAAGAGCGGTGATGTAAGGCGGACTGGAGCGGAATGGAGGACAACAGCGCGTGGAGGAGCAGAGAACGTAGCAAGACTGCAGAGCCATGAGGTATGTGAAACGCGGGGAGGAGCGGTGAAGTACGCGGGGAGGAGCGGTAAGTGAGGCGGAATGGAGTGGGATAGCGGACTGCAGCGGGGCGTGTAGACTGGCTTGGTGTAGTGGGGGGCGGTGAAGTGAGGCGGACTGGAGCGGGATAGCAAAATAAATGATAGGTTTTAAAACGGCTTTCACATTTGGTGCAGACATTTAAGTGAGAGTAGTGGGGGCAGTGAAGTGAGGCAGACTGGAGCGGGAGCCTGGGTTTGTGCGACTGGGAGCAAGCGCTGAGGCAAGGTGCAAGCAAGCCTGAAATGCTTCCCCCAGCCCCCTTCTGCCCCGGGCAACGCTGGGGCGGGCTGCTAGTGGATCATAAAAGTATAGACAAGACAACCACAATACACATATACATAAAAATACACATATAAATATCAGTACATAAAAATTAACAGTGAAAATACACGATATAGAAACTACAAAAATTTCATTTCACAACTGCCATCATAAAATAGCTGGGGATTAAAACCACAGATAAAATTTACAGAACAAAAAAACCACCACATAACTTCATCGACTCCAAGGTCGGTGGCAGACTGTAGGAGTTTAACTTGCTTAATCCAAAATGCCTTTAAAACACAGCCACACAAAACACTGCAATCTGGCTGGTGTCACGCTGCAGCATTCTAAATGTTTCCTGATGCTCCCTAAAGCCCAAGTTTTTGCATAGGCGAACCATCCATTTTGCATCTATACATTTATAAAAGGAACAAAAAAACAAAACCTTCATTAGCGATTCAGACCATCCTTCACAGCCTACACACAAATCATCGGATGAGCCTCTTTCCTGTTGCCATCTGCACATCAACTATTTTATAGGTAAAGTGCCATACCTGAATCGGAGATAGAGTTTCCTCGCCAATGGAGGGACGCTTTCGTCAATAGTGCTTTCATAGGGGGCTATTGGTTTCCGGTCAATAAAAGACATTGAGATGAGCGTGTGTGTGAGAGAGAGAGCACAGACAGGCAAGCAGGCAGGCAAGCAGGCAGGCAGGCAGGCAAGCAGGCAGGCAGGCAGACAGACAGACAGACAGACAGACAGACAGGCAGGCAGGCAGGCAGGCAGGCATAAGGAGGGAGAGAGAATGGAGAGGCATGAATTTAAAGAAAAACACTAGAATGAGGGGGGACAGAGAATTATCAAGAGGTGGAGAGAGAGACTTGGAGAGAGAGTGTGAGAGACGCAAACAGGAATAAGGGAGAGAGGGAGGAAGAAGGAGAGAGACAGAATGAGCAGGAGGTACGGGGCTGCTGAGTGAGGAAGAGAGAGAAACAGATTAAAAAGAAAAGAGTACTATGACAAAAGAGCAAGACAGTGAGAGTGAGGCCTAGAGAGAGGATAGATGAATCTAATAGTACATCTGATCCCCTGCTTCCCCAGACTGGCAGGCCATTGTCTAAGGGACATTATTAACCGCTACAGGAAGCCTGCTGATTTCTTGATGTTTTCCTAATGCCACTTTGCTTTGTGTCTCGTTTTAATGATCAGTTATTGAAGCACTTTTTAATATGTGTAATCTCCGCTGAAATCCCTGTTCTGCTAGTGATAAAAGAAGGAAGCCATCAGCATAAAGGAGACAATTAACTTCCACATTTCTTAACACGAGCCCGGGCGGGCGCTGCTATCTTCAAGGAGCTGCGCACGCGGCGCGCTCCGCTCTCGACTTTACACAGTCTCGCGCTGAGACAACGTCCCGGATCACTCCCAGGCTTTGGCAGACGGCTTCGGCTCTCCTGTGGTTGGTTATGACACCGCATCTAATTGGCAGGCGCAGTATTTTAATCAAATGATAGATATTTCCTTCAGTCCCTTCTCGTGTCATTTGTAAGAAAAGTCCCAGAGGCCAGATACAACGCAAAACCCTTCTGAACCTGCGGAACATACTGTATCTTTCTTTTATTTGTTTTCCACGTGTTGCCGAAGACACATTTGAATAAATATGAGTAGATGTTCTATGACTGGTATTGGATTTGCCTTGAGAGGGAATAGCAGAGCCTGGGGTGGAGCTGGTTCGCTACGATGGGCGTGGCCTGATATCTCCTGGTAGTTTGGTGTTTCCCTTGCTTAGGGGTTGCCTGTCCCAAATCAACACCAGGGGTCAGGAAGACTTACTCTATCAAGAGGTAAGTGAGGTAAAAACTCCAGAGACCCTTTGCAAAAACTAAAAAATACCCAGAATGATATATATATATATATATATATATATATATATATATATATATATATATATATATATATATATATATATATATATATATATATATATATATATATATAATGAACAAACATTGCAAATCACCCATGTGTATGGAAAGCAGTTGCATCCTAATAGCCTGCTTACACGTTCAGGCACACAGCATTGCTCCACTGCCATATATTCGACTAAGCGCCCGATTACAACTTTGGCGGTAAGGTACCGTGTCTGCCCCGCCGCCGCAATACCAAAGCCATGGTTGGGCCGCCAGCCAGATTAGGATTGTCCTCCTGTTTGGCGGGCTTTTTTGGGGCGTTCCCACGGCTTTGCATCTAAAACCAGGCACCTCAATAGGAACGCCAAAAACTGTTCCTGCACGACATGGACTGAAATAAGTTTTACCCTGTGTGTGTATCCACAGGGTGAAAAAGCACCAAAGAGGAACTATAGGGAACCCTTTGTTTCCTCTCTGCCAGGGTTTTCATGGAGAAGGGACCACAATGAAAACCCTGGCGGATAAGAAACTCCTAATATGCTTGGCAGGACCACAGCAGTCCTGTCAAGCATATTGATGCTTCTTTACCAGTGCAACAGCGCCAGGAATGGCATTTCCCTAGAGGCTGCAGTGTGGTTGTGGTGGTGTGACCGGCTATCTCATATGAGGGCGCTCGGGAGACCACTACCACATGCCCTCACGAGTCTGGCGGTCCAAGGACCATCAGACACTTAATCGGTCCCTATGAGTGCTCCCACAGCACAACCCTTTTACTCACATTGCTTCACCTCATGACCTCATGCAACCATTGGAAACACTTGCTAAACCATTACAATTACAGGCTAACAACCCTACTGACATCAGGCAGGACAATGGATACAAGTTCAACCTTGATGTCTGAAGTAAACTATAGAATTCTTTGACAGACACAAATAAATAGTACACCTCCACTAACAAGGGCACAGAATGCCAGTCTTCATTGATAAGAAAAAGACACTAAGGCAGTGGCAGCTGATGACATTTGAAAATGGTGAGGTGTAAACGTTGGGCATGATTTTTATATAGCAAGCGATGTGAACAAGTTCTATGGACAAACGTGGGGTCCAGGGGGAGTCCCTCTCCTGAGAAGGAAATGAAAAAAAGATTGGCAAATGGTGCATTTTAAAGCAAATGAATGTAGCGATAAAGCAAGGCTTATTAAGCAGTGGGAATGGATAGTCTTGAAATATTAAACACATTAAAAACTGCCCCATATCTTCTTGCATCCATTTGTTCAACACTTACCGTAATGTGTAAATTGTTCTGCATGACAACTTTAGCCCTTTAAAATGTATGCTAGTCCAGTGTCTTGCACTGCATGTACATTTCCATATTGGAAAAATATGCTCTAACCAGACTTCGAGAAGCACCCACATATGCTAGCTGTAACCATTCATATAGAAATATGTGCAGACAGGTCTTTAAGTGAGATGAAAAAAGTGGGTGCTCTCGATAAAGGAACATGCCAAATACATTTCTGTGAGTCCCATAGTGTGCATATCTTGACCACCTGCACATCTTCAACCGACTCTTTTCTCTTCAGCATCCTCTTTTCACTCTTCCCCGAATGCCCTTCCTCGCATCTCTGTCACTACACTGCCCCCAACATGCACTGCACTCCCTCAAATTTAAGCACTTTAATTTCTCTTACTTGTGCCCTGCAAATATTTTGACATCAGTGTACCCTCTTCACACACATATCCACAGAATATCAGTTGCAAACGGAACACACAAACATTTTTATGTGTGCTCCGCAGAGAGGCCAACCCACTGACAGACCCTTTGTTTGGTTTTAGCCTTAGTGCCCGAGTGCTCAATCAAAGCCCCTCATAAACACCTGGCATGGCTCAAGCATCAAAGTATGCATAGAAAAAAATACAGATAAACAACAACATTATAAAATAGCTAACTCATGGGGAATTCAAGAATAAGTAAAGCATGTAAAATAAGAGAGGAACTAAATCGCTGAAATTCATTCCCTCAACGTTTTTAACATTAATTGTTTGCAAGTCAATCTATGTTTTTAGCATCAGTGTTAACTTAGGGGCATGTACGCAGGGTCAGTTTTAATACCATACATCAGAGAACTGGCCACTGTAGGCACATGTTACACAGTGAGCACATACCTCCAGCTTTGGGCCTGACTCGGATATTTGGATCCATTTTGCAAGGGAACAAGAGCGAACCCTGCTCCTTATTTGGATCAATTTCACAAGGGAGCAAAAGCATCAGCTCCACTTCTAAAGGAGCGGGCAAAGTGCAGCGATGGCCTGGGGTGTCACAAGGGGGAGGTTAGAGTGATGTGGGGTCTCAGCACAATATACTGAACATAGCATTAGCTTGCAAACACTTACCATTACAGAGAACCAGGAACCGGATTAGAAGCGCTTGCATCCACTCTCAAGTATGACAAAAGGGTGGGATCTACGTCTTTGAATGACAAATGTCTGAAATCACAAATCAGGCAGGGTTGATGTCTCCTATGCCCGAAACCTTGACGCTTATAGCGTCACTGGCCTACAGTGTGCTTACAACCAGAGACCCTAATGGCAATGAAGGGCTTTAAAACAGAAAGCCATGCGTTGTGCGTCATGTTAAGAAAGTTGATTTTCTGCCTGTCTTCTGTCTCCTGATTCACAGCGAGGCACGGCAGGCAGCCTGAAACAGACAACCCAAACTTAAATACATCAATTTATTTAGAGATACAATTGTAGATCTATTTTATTTTTTTTAATGTAAATGTGTAGGAATTTTCAGAGGGGCAAAGCCCCTCAGCCCTAATGGAGAAACTGCCCCTGGACTAAAGACAACAAGACTCCTAAAAAATTCAAGAACCAAGTGAAAAGGGTGCCCAGATTCAAGAAGTGCCACAGGATTTAAACCAGGTGATTCAAAATATGGTGGCAATGCTCCTAATTATTAAAGATAAATACAGCTCCGCCTCAGCCTCCCCAAAACTCTTCAATGGCTTCCCATCCAAAAAAGTGCTAAATTTAAACTTCTGCATCATGTGCATAGAACTTTACATTCTTCAAGCCCTGTGATTCTTTATGCTAAATTGGATTTTTACAGTCCCTCAAGAAATCGGAGATCCATTATGCCTTGGCCAAGACTGTATGGATCAGAAAAGCCAGAACTGGTGACCGTTCTTTTACACATCTGGTGGTGGCCCATTGGAAATTGTAACCCTTGGAACTTTGCTGCATAGAAGATTACCTCAGGTTCAGAAAGAAGCTCAATACTTGGCTTTTTTCTGAGTAATTGTTTCACCTTGCTTCTCTCCCCAATTGAGGTCATAATTTAATGTATGCCTTTCAACAGCGCCATGATATCAGTTTGGGGAGGACTGTTTGTTTACAAATACCACAAAATAAATAAATAAAGCTCTGGAGAGCACAGCCCTGCCCATTCCTGTCTTATGCTATTTCTCTACAGTCTCTGGGAGCATTTTTATTACTTTTTGTTGCAGTGAACATGACAATAATGCATGTTCACTGACGGTATCCGTGTTTTGGATTGAGAGTGGCTCTGGGACCAGAGGGCACCCCCAAGGTGTGCCCTCATTAGGAGATCAATTACTTTACTCTAAACAGGCCTAGACAGAGGAGATAGACACCGCCATGATCCCAAAAGCACAGACTCCCTCTACAGCATGTGCTGATTACAATCCAACATCCCTCATCAATGGGTACGTTAAGACTTTTGCCACACTGATGGTTACCCATCTCAAACATGCCCTCCACACACTGATACATCCAGACCAATGTGGCTTCATGCTTTCCTATAGCTTGAGCTATTGCCTCCAGCACCTTCATGTGACCCTGGCCCACATCATCGCCTCCATCCTGACTTAGCCTTGCTTCTTATAGACTTTTAAAAGGCGTTTGAGGGGGCGTGGCCAAGATGGCGGTGTGAGCGGACGTGCTCTGTCGAGCTCCCGCCGCCGGCCGCCGTTTACTGGCATATTCACAGCATTCATCCCGGCCCGAGCGCTTTCCTAGCAAGCCCAACACCGGCACTACTGTGGAGAAGTGCGGGGGAGCGGCATTGCCGGTTCCCGGCGCGTGATTCCCGCCGACCCTGCCCAGAACAGTGGCGGCCACGGCGGCCTGAGGAGAGCAGTGCAGCGAAAGTGAGGCCGTAGTGGGCGGAGCCCGGACGCCGCCTCGGGTGCACCTGGACCAGGCAGCGGCAGCGACGGCAGGCCCGACCCGCGCTGCGGAGCGCGAGGCCCCCCGTGATCCCAGGTCGGGGGCTTCTGCGGGCTTGCCGCACCATCTCGTCACCTTGGCTGCTCGGCTCTGATAGCCGCGGACTGCACCGGCACCTGCTGGGGGGGCGTGTGGAGGAGCCCGGCGGGTGCCCTGAGAGCGGAGGTGAGGAGCGGGGGTGGACGGGCGGTCCCCCAGCGCCCAGCGAGCCTACCTCTGTGGAGCAGTAACCGCCGGGGGAAGTGGAGTTCTGGACTTTTTTGGTTCCGTCCAGAGGTGTCAGGGTACAACACCCAAAGACCCCGGAGTCCCACCTGCCTTGGTGCACAAATGAACAGAAACACGGGCTTCTCGATGGTGGCGTCAAAGACCAAAGGTTTATTACTGCAGGGACACAGAAGTCACAGAATCTACACACGGGCAGAATCTAGGAGACTGTTCGATTTGTACAAAGTGGGTTGCTCCTTATATACTAAAAATTGTGCTCTAGGCAAATATTTCACATGTCGGTACATTCCCAAACCTTTGTGTCTCTAAACAATAAATATTTGGCGTTACACAGGAACTGTCGATAATATCTGATACCAAACATCACGAAGAGGGGTTCCCACCAGTCCATCACAATCCCTTGTCAATATTGCATTCAAGACCCGGACCGCCTCATCGTAAAGTTCGTTACCTCCCCCTAATAAAGGCCCAGAAGGAAAGGAGCAGAGCCAGGTGCAGAAGATAGAAAAGCGGGATAAGAGATGTTTGTGGGTTGTAAATGGGCAAGGCTACCGGCTTCGGCCGCCTAATCATGATCAGGTACAATGGACAGGAAAACCAGTTCAGGTGGGCTGGCCTCGGGCAGAGGAGGCAGCCTTTGTCGAGTCATGCAGCTTCAGCGTGATCTGGTTTAAGGTGCATGTGTCATGTAAGAGGTGAATCTCCGGCTAAGGCTACGTGTCCTTAATCAAAGTGAAGTGAATGAAATGATCAGAGGCTATTGCATATGTGAGGGCAAGGAACCACAAAATGGCGGCCATGATCTAAGATGGATGCCGTGTGTATATCAGAAATGTGTCAGTGGAAGGAGTGCTCTTGCTCGTAGCGTAGCGAAAACACTAGGATATACTAAATGGATCATTTGCGGTTCGCTGATACTAATTTTATGTATTTCCGACAAACTTGAAAACACGGGTTCAAGTCGTCACGGAACCGTCACGGAACCTCAGACCCTCCTTTTGCCCTTACATAGGCAATTACTCAATCTATGTCTGAATCTAGTTCTATGCTCATCAGGTCAGTGACATGCTGTTGTATCATCATCCTTTCTCGTGTCTTTTCTCCAAATGCAGGTGGTTTCCTAAAACAGGTTGTAGCACAAAGACTACACAGAGCAGGACCACACTGGATAATCAGACAACATGAGAATAGTAATATTAAGATGACACCAATGACCATTAGAACCTTCCATCCCCACGCTGAGATCAGAGTCCAAACCCACTCCATAAAGGACCAGTTTCCCTCATCTACATGTATGGAGTCCGAAATCTTGTGCAACTTAGAGATCGCCTCGTAAACTGTTGGAGCATTATTAGGAATAAAGACACAGCAGCTCGATTGGATCATTCTGCATACCCCACCTCGATCTGCAAGTATAACATCTAGAACCATACGGTTCTGCAATGTCATGAGCCTATCCGCCTGAAGCTCAGCTGTCAGATTGCTAAGGGCACCAGCAGTTTCGGTAATAGTAGATTCAACTACCCGTGTTAGCTGACGTATGTTTCTACTATTGGCCATAGGCCCCCAGAACGGAAGGAAGCCTTTGAAGAAGTCTCCAGCTTCCTGACCAGCTGTATCTTCCTTGCTGAAGACACCTCTCGCTACTCTTGTTCTGTGGTAATCAGGTGAAGCAGTGTATGTCGGAGGCAATAATCGAGCAATATAACATGATCCTGAGAAGTCGGCAGGCAACCATGTATAAGCTCTGTCTCGACAAATGAAATAGGTACCCCTAGCAGTAAGAAAGGCAGGGGAAGAGTTAGCCGGAAACACATAAGTCTCTACGCACTCACTCCTCCCTAGCTGAGCTCTCGGATTTCTCCCATTACCTTGCAAACAGACCTGACCTCGGTGAGGTACGACCCAGATTGGAGTTGAGCTTTTACGCTTGCTTTCTCCTAAACTAAGGCGATACTCTGAAGTATTCCAACTTAAATATACTCGCAATTCGTCTCTAGGGTATGATGGAGTATTATTGACGTCTTTGACCATGTCAATAATTCCCTGGACTAAAGCTTTGTTGGCAGAGTTATATTTAGTGGAACGTGGTGGACGTGGAGGATAGGTCTCAAGAGCATAAGCAAAGATGGTTTGAAGGGCCTGAAATGATCCATTGTAGCTGAAAGGCAAAACCAGATAGGGAATACCTTTATCCATAGTGTGGGGTATCAAGCCACACACCCAACAGTCTGTCGTGTTAACTACCAGTTGGTGTTGGTGCAAGAGCTGTACAAAAGTATTATTAATGAATTCTGAGCGTCGAGCTTGCTCATGTTCCGGAAACGAGTGAAAAGAGTGTATAGAAGAAACAGTAGAAATAGCAGGATCAAGGGGAGGTACTGTAGATACTGGCACAAAAATCAAATTTATGCTAAAGACAATTCCACCCACCAGTGTTGCTAAAACAATCAAAAATGTAATGGCACATTGCATCAAGAAACATTTGCTATGAAGAATTCTATTTAGTCTGTTTCTGCGAACGTAAATCACATTTTCTCGTTGCAGCGCAGGAAGTTCCATCTTCTACAATCCGCTCGCGACCACTGATGATGTGTACGTAGATGAAAATGCCTCTGTCAGCCCTGGGAGTTCCCAGTACTAACAGAAAGATCGACCTTGTGTCAGACCCCTGCAAATTCAAACTAGGCACACAGCCACGACCCTACGGCTACCCAGACGGCAAGGCAATTTTAAAAACAATAAACAATAACAAACTTCCTGGCTGAAGGCAAAAGTTCAAAATATATATATATATATCAAAATCACAGTATGCAGTTGCCTGCTTTATTAGTCCTTTTTATGGCTTCTAAGGTTGTATCTTTTCTTCGCTGGTACTGTTTGATCGGAAAATAGTGTATCACTAGCAGCTGTTGCAGAGTTTACGTTCGCAGATGGCAAAGTTTCTTCTGATGCTGGAGACAAATTTTCAATGTTCAAAGCAGTCTTTTCAAGAGGAGAGTCACGTTTCAAAGTGTCAGAAATCAAATCGGCATCGCTGAAAGGGACAAATTTTGGAGTTATTTCAGATTCGGAGGCACCAATTCCCTTCTTCACCCAGTCGTCGTAGGGCAGCGGCAGTGGAACACGCTTTACGTGAGAAGCGTGGATCCAGTGCTTGCGACCAGCAACACGTACAGCTGTCCTCGTCGCCAGCAGGATTTGGAAGGGGCCGATGTAGCGAGGCTGAAGATTCTTTGTCCTCGCAAAATTTCTGACCACCACGTGGTCGCCGGGTTTCAGCTGATGCCCTGGACTCTCCGGAGGTTTTGGCAAAGCATCAAAGACCTGTTGATGAATAAGACTTAATTTAGCAGTCAAGTCGTAAAGATAGTCTATCAACATAGGATATTCAATGGAGCAGAATTGTTTAGGCCTTGGCACACCCCAGACATTTGCCGGGCGGCCAAATACAATCTCATATGGAGAAAGCCCTATTCTAGAATGCACTGTTGCTCTCGTTGATAACAAGGCCAAAGGAAGTGCGTCTGGCCAAGCCAAACCTGTGGATGCTTGAATTTTGGCTATTTTAAGCTTGAGGGTGCCATTGTAACCCTCGACTAAACCAGCAGACTGGGGATGGTTCGCACTATGAAATTTTTGTTTCAATCCTAGACCAGCACACACACTCTGCATAACTTTCCCTATAAACTCACTTCCGTTATCTGACCATACAATCCGTGGCATTCCAAACCTAGGGAAAAATTCTTTGAGAAGAATTTTGGCAGTTGATAAAGCAGTGTTGTCCTTTAGTGGGTATGCTTCTATCCACCTGGAAAAAGCACAAACCACCACCAGGACGTATTTTAAATTGTTGCAGCGTTCCATGTGAATGAAGTCTAACTGTATTACTTCAAAGGGACAGGAAGGAGGAGCAAAATGACCAGCTGGAGTTGGAGTTCCCTTGCCAGGATTATGCATCAAGCACACCATACAATTTTTCACCACTCTCTCTGCACACTTACTGATTCCCTCATTCTTCCAAACCGGAGCTAACATCTTACATATCCCTTTAGAACTTATGTGCGCCACTCCATGCGCCATCGTCACTACTGCAAGCACATACGCATCAGGCAACATCCAACGCTGCTGTTCTGTCAAATCGATCCAACATCCATTCGAGTCCAATTTGCCCGTACTTTCTCTCCATACGCGTTTCTCTTCCTCAGTCGCTTCTTTCTGAATCTCTTTCACACTTTCCATTGTGTCCTCACACATTCCAGACTCAGCAATCCATCTTGCAGACGTAGCAACATACATTCTACTCATCATGTCTCTAGCTGTCTGTGTAGCGGTTTCATCAGCAAAGGCATTTCCCCGACCAACATCATCCGTGATTGCTTTATGAGCACTGCACTTCACAATCGCAACTTCAGTCGGTAAGGTTAGAGATTCTAACAAGTCGTTAACTAGCTGACCATGTTGAATCTTAGTCCCATGGGACGTAATGAAACCCCTTTCTCTCCACAACCGGCCAAAACTATGGGCCACGCCAAATGCGTACTGACTATCTGTAAACACATTCACTCTCTTTCCCTCAGCTAAAACACACGCTCTCGTAAGAGCTATTAACTCTGCAGCTTGGGCAGAATTCTGACTCACTCTTGCAGTCTCCACAATCGTCTTCAAAGTCGTTACCGCGTAGGCAGCAGTCACATCACCATTCTCCAATTTAAAACATGACCCGTCCACATACAGCGTACCATCTGGGTCGGATAGAGGAGTATCTCTCAAGTCGATACGACCTTTTGTCTCTTCCTCCGTTTTGAAATAACAGTCATGTGGCTCAGAATCACTCGACTCTTGATCAGTCGGCAACAATGTTGCTGGGTTCAATACATTGCATCTTTTGATCTGAATATGACTCGCTAATAACGTCAGCTCGTAACCAGATAATCTCGCACTAGTAAGGTGTTGTGTCTTCGTTCGGTTCATGAGTGTGTCCACTGCATGAGGAACCATGACCACTAGCATATTGTTCATCACCAAACCAGCAGATTGTCGAATGGAAGCTGCAGCTGCCGCTGTAGCCCTCAAACAACTAGGCAATGCTCTAGCTACCGGATCTAATGTTGATGAGAAATACGCACAAGGGCGTTGTTTATCACCAAACTTCTGTGTCAAGACACTCAACGCGCAACCTTCTCTTTCGTGAACGTAGAGCGTGAATGGCTTACTGTAATCAGGTGTGCCCAATACAGGAGCTGAACACAAAGCTTTTCGTAATTCAGCAAAACTCTCTTGACATTCATCAGACCATGGCACCGGACTCGGAACATTTTTCCCAGTCAAAGCTACCAACGGTTTTGCTAAAAGTGAAAAATTTGGGATCCATTGCCTACAGTAAGAGGTAATACCTAGAAAGGCACGTACTTCCCTCTGTGTGCGTGGAACACTCATTTGCATAATTGCTTTTATTCTTTCTGGGGTCAACTTCCTTCCCTCCTTTGACAAGAGATGACCTAAGTAGGTTACTTCTTGGCAGCAATATTGCATTTTGGAAGGTGACACCTTATGATTCAAATTAGACAAATGATGCAATAGTGAAATTGTAGCTGCTTTGCAAGTTTCCTTGTCATCGGCAGCCACCAAAAGATCATCTACGTATTGTACTAGGGCAGAACCTGGAGGAAGGACAAAAGAATCTAACTGGCTTTTTAAAGCTTGACTGTAAATAGATGGACTTTCACAGTAGCCTTGTGGAGCGCGTTTAAATCTGAAACTGCGACCTCCTAAACAGAAGCCAAAAATATCTCTGCTTTCCTCGGCTATCGGAATGCTGAAAAAGGCATTCTTCAAGTCGATGACTGAGAACCATGTAGCTGTAGCAGGAATCAATGTTAACAAAGCAGTAATGTCTGGCACTACAGGAAACTGCGGAATTACAATCTTATTAACTTCTCTAAGGTCTATGACAAACCTATAGACTGGAGGCTTTGTAGGATCTGTTCGTTTCAAAATCGGCAATACAGGACTATTACAAACATTTCCTCGCGTTTCTTCAACCACACCTTTTTTAATCAAATCTTGCACAATCAATAAGAGTGCACGCTCACCTTCATTCGATATTTTATATTGAGGAATTCTTGGAAATTTCACATTCGCTTTCAAAGTTACTACATACGGTGGAATCTCTAGTAGACCTACATCATTGGGACCAGTCGCCCAAAGAGAATCAGGGAGTGAACGTAGCTCCGGCGGGAGTTTGTCCATTGACAAGTACATCGGAGAGGTGAGTCTTTTACCCAAAGTAAGCTGTACTCCTTCCGGAGAACAGTACAATGTCGCATATAGTCGTTTTAACAAATCTAAACCAAGCAGATTTTCATTACAACCTGTCGTCAAAATTAAGGGTGCTTTCAATTGACACGGTCCAACAGAAATAGACAAAGGACCAGATATCGGGTTGTACACAGGGGCGCCTGAAAAACCTACGGAAACATTTGTTGAGCCAGACAAAGGTGCGCCAGGGAGTTTCGCATGCATGATAGAACTTTTTGCGGCACCAGTATCCAACAGAAACGGTTCGACTACACCTGATGTTGCTACTGCGACATAAGGCCCACTCTGATCCACTGGAACTGATACTACTCCCTCTCTCTGTCTATGGCTGTCCTAGTACCCATTTTGTTGAAATCCCTCTTCAACTTCACAATAATCCTCAACAAGATATTGCTGAGATCTATTCTGTTGAGCTGACTGTACATTTCGCTGATCAAAGTGATTAGAAGGACGATCATTAGTTTGTGGAGGCATAGCACCTCGTCCCCGACCTCTAGAATTCTGTGCAAAACCACCACGACCTCTCTGAGCTGCTGCCGCATTATTTTGCGCTAAAATCTGACAATCATTTTTATAGTGACCCTCTTTCTTACAGTACGCACACTGATTCCACTGGTATTGAGGCCTGGTCGAATTATAATCTGTCTTTTGATACGAATTCTGTTGCATATTAGTCTGATTCGTGCGAGGCGGATACGCCTGCTGTAAAAGAACTTTAGTCTTTAAATCTTTCGTTTTCTTCTCTGATTTCTCCTTTTCCTCTTTATCCCTATTTTCATAGTACTGTGCAGTCGCAAGTATTTGCGCTGTCGTAGATACAGCCCACGCACTTTCTGAGTCTTTCAATTTATTGCATAATTCGGGTAACAAATTATGCACAAATTTATCGACAAACAATCTCTGTCCTCCTTCAGTGCTCATATCCTGACCACTATGGTCTACAAAAGTCTCTTCGAACCTCGTGAAGAAGTCGGAGACACTTTCGTCTTTCTTCTGCTTGCATGCGGATAATTTATCCCAATTAACACGCAATGCTGGCATCAGAGTCTTCATTAAATCTATTATTCTGCCAGGAAGATTAGCAATTAGGGGTTCGGGTTTCGCACCACCTATTTGTTGAGCATCTGCTGCAGTGATAGCTGCCCAATCACCACCTAAAGCAGCCTGATGATCCTCTCTACGAATTTTAGCCCACACTGGTTGTGGAACTACATTACCAAACAACATATCAATGTCGGCTAAGTTCATTATACAAGCCTCAACTGTCTGTGTCAATTCCTTGTAATATCCGGCTGGATTCTTACGTGGATCTGGCAAGGCCTGTTTCACTGCTAACACTTCTGCTCGCTTCCACGGAATATGTATCCATACTCTTTGGAACTGTGCTGGAGCAGCTGCAATACCCGCATTATCATCACGTTGTACTGCTTCGCGCCAAATTGGAGGAACTTCCCTCATAGGATATTGGCGACTTAGCTTCATTCTACCTTTCTCTAAATCTCTCGGCGAACGAAGAGATGGATCATTCCTAAAACTCAAAATGAGTTCCATCGCTTCCTTTATATTATCGCCCACTATCATTCCAGCAGCAAACTCTTTTTGAATCTTAATTAAATCTTCCAAATCTGATTCGACATCGTCTTCTTCTATTTCCTCACGCAACAACGAGCACATCTCGTCGAAGACGTATCGCTGTGTTGGCTCTCCCCATTGCATAAATGTCTCTAACACATCTTTCGTACTATATCTTCTAACTTTTGTAATCCATCTGAGAGCCGTGGAGTCTAAAACTCCCCGTTCCTCAGTACTTGGAAGCTGACTCCGTCTCTGAACAGAGTCAGGAGTAGGAGTCTTAATCAAGGTTTTATATATAGGAGACAGCATATTAGTAACAGAATCAGTAATTCTTCGACGAACAGAAAGTGGAGTTAGTACACTCGCAGACATAGAGAATGCAGTAGAGGTAGGAATAGATGACGAAACAGTAGGAGTATCGAGGAAAATAGTTTGAGGACCAATAGGTACAGTGGTAGGTATAGGAGCGGGCAGTGCAGGAAGAGGAGGAGCTGTAGGAACATTTACATTCACCACAGGAGGTATAGGAACTTGATTCTGAGGAACAAGAACACCAGGTTGTCCAGCAACCGGCAATTGAACATCCGGTATAAGTGGAGCCGCAGCACCTTGTGCATACGGTGGAGGCGACCGTAACAGATAAGATAGCAGAGGATCGTTTTCGGAATCCTCCAGTATCTTAGCCATTTTCGATGGCAAGGCAGGATAGCACTTGTCAATCGCTAAGTTACGCTCTCTAATGGCTACATCTATGGCTTTCTCACACTCGTTAGCCTGCAACTGCTTAGTCGCTTGCTCTAGAGTTAACTCTTCTAGTTCTTTTTGCTCTTTTTTCAACCTTTTCATTTCTCTCTGTTTGGATTCTTTCCGCCAATAACGAAAAGAGTCAAACATTGCCGGCCGGGCTTTCTTCCTAAACAATTTCGCTTCTAAATTGTCGAGAATCTCTTGTTCAAAACTACCATGCAGTGGCCAACTAAGGACACCATCCTTCTTACAATAACGGACCCATATCTCATTATAAGTTATAGGACCCACACCATACTTACAATATAGGTCATATAGGGGAGTCCCAATCGGAGGAACCAGACAGGAATCCTCTAATTGTGAGTCACTGTTGCAACTAAAACAAGACAACATTTTCCGACTTACCATTCTCAGTCCGGAACACAAAACAAACAAAACACGAAACAAATTGTGCACTTGAACCAAGAACTTAGGCCTACCAAAACGAACTGATGTATCGATACCCAAAACTGAACCAAATAGATTATCGTAACCAGAACAACTAGTGATAATCTTACAAAACCAAACCAAACCAAGAACCGATCAAGGATTTTTAACAATCCTCACAAAAGTAACCAGCTAGCTATCACTAAATACTTAACTGAGGCACTGAAGACGTCACCAAGGAGAAACCCGTCACGTTTCGCCGTACTAAGGACTGCACCACTTCGGGTCCAAGACAGGGCGACGGTCAAGGCAACGGCCCACTGCAGCCGTCCTGAACGGGAACCCTCGTGGAAGAGAACTTCAGGGCCACTTTTGCGATATGCCGGGATCGATGAAGTGGGGCGCCTCCCTCAGGAATCTTCACACGAAGCTTCTCGAACTCTTCAGGCTTTTGGACCGGTACCGAATGACGTCGCCCCACGTTGGGCGCCAATTGGAGTTCTGGACTTTTTTGGTTCCGTCCAGAGGTGTCAGGGTACAACACCCAAAGACCCCGGAGTCCCACCTGCCTTGGTGCACAAATGAACAGAAACACGGGCTTCTCGATGGTGGCGTCAAAGACCAAAGGTTTATTACTGCAGGGACACAGAAGTCACAGAATCTACACACGGGCAGAATCTAGGAGACTGTTCGATTTGTACAAAGTGGGTTGCTCCTTATATACTAAAAATTGTGCTCTAGGCAAATATTTCACATGTCGGTACATTCCCAAACCTTTGTGTCTCTAAACAATAAATATTTGGCGTTACACAGGAACTGTCGATAATATCTGATACCAAACATCACGAAGAGGGGTTCCCACCAGTCCATCACAATCCCTTGTCAATATTGCATTCAAGACCCGGACCGCCTCATCGTAAAGTTCGTTACCTCCCCCTAATAAAGGCCCAGAAGGAAAGGAGCAGAGCCAGGTGCAGAAGATAGAAAAGCGGGATAAGAGATGTTTGTGGGTTGTAAATGGGCAAGGCTACCGGCTTCGGCCGCCTAATCATGATCAGGTACAATGGACAGGAAAACCAGTTCAGGTGGGCTGGCCTCGGGCAGAGGAGGCAGCCTTTGTCGAGTCATGCAGCTTCAGCGTGATCTGGTTTAAGGTGCATGTGTCATGTAAGAGGTGAATCTCCGGCTAAGGCTACGTGTCCTTAATCAAAGTGAAGTGAATGAAATGATCAGAGGCTATTGCATATGTGAGGGCAAGGAACCACAAAATGGCGGCCATGATCTAAGATGGATGCCGTGTGTATATCAGAAATGTGTCAGTGGAAGGAGTGCTCTTGCTCGTAGCGTAGCGAAAACACTAGGATATACTAAATGGATCATTTGCGGTTCGCTGATACTAATTTTATGTATTTCCGACAAACTTGAAAACACGGGTTCAAGTCGTCACGGAACCGTCACGGAACCTCAGAAGGAGGTGTTCACGCGGACCCCCTCGCGACCTGGGGGTTGGCGGCCCCCGCTGCGAGCACCGGAGGCGCTGTGGGACTGTCGGCGGGCGCTGCACTGGGACGCAACGCGCCTTGATTGGGCCTAGCCTCGTGTCCTTCCCTCATCGCTGGCGCCCGCCTGCAGCGCTGCCCCTGCCGCACAGAGCCCCCTGTACGCTGCTACGACATCGGGACTGGGAACCCGGAGGGGCCCGTCGGCTTGAGCGGCGATTGTGGCCGGAGGGACACGTGGAGACGCTCCCGCGTGCTGTGGGCCTGGCGGGGCCTCCTGCTCTGACGGATTCGTTGGTAGGCGCACGTAGCACCGGCGGCTGCAGCGCCGGCGGGCCTGACCCGCGCTGCGGTGTGCGAGGCCCCCTGAGATCACTGGACGGGGCTTCTGCGGGCCTGCCGCACCTCCTCGCCCCCTTGACAGCACAGCCCTGAAGGCCGCGGGCGCCATTTTGGACCGCAACAAGCCCTGCCCGGGACTAGCCTTGCGCCCCCCACCATTCCTGGCTCCAGCAGCTCTGCCCCCATCGCGCTGCGTCCGCCGAGTGCAGCCGCGACATCGGGAAGCACCGGTCATCCCGGCCCGGAGGGTCTTCCTCGGGACCCAGGGGCCTACCCGCGGCCAGCGGAGGAGGTGGTCGACGGCCGCGGCTGGGGGCCCCTGGGGGGCATGTCTGGCGGGAGGACCAAGAAGGACCGCACCATTAAGGACCTCTTCACCCCCACCACCATGGGGAAGCGGAATGGACAAACGGGGCCCAATTCCCGAGGTGACGCGGAGAAGAAGGTGGAGGTCGCGTCGCCCTCCAGAGGAACGGACCCCGAGGGCCCGGTCACGCGGTCCTTCCTGGAATCCCTGTTCTCCAGTTTGCGGGAAGACATTCATGCCCTAAAGAAGGAGCTTCAGACGAGATCAAGGAGGTCTGCCGCGATACCGACGCCATAGGGGAGAGGGTGGCGGACCTGGAGGCGAAAAGTGACACGTGGGACACCGAAATCGAGGCCCTAAGGCAGGAACTGGCCCGCATACATGACCAACAGGTAGATCTCCAAACGCATGCCGAGGATCTGGAGAATCGCTCCAGGCGGCATAACATTAGGATCAGAGGAGTACAACTATCCCCGGACACGGAGGACCTCTTTCAGTTCACGCGGGGCCTCTTCAACCACATCCTGGGCCGACAGGCGGATGCCCCCTTGCGACTAGACAGAGCCCACCGGACGGGTCCGCCGAGAGCCGGCGCTGCTCACCCGGCGGACATCCTGGTGTGTGTACAGGACTACAGAACAAAGGAGGAGATCCTGAGCAAGGCCCGCCAATTGGACAAGATCACCTTTGGCGACCACTCGCCGACGTTGTACCAGGATCTGGCTGCACTCACACTGGAGAAGCGGCGCACCTTTCGGCCAGTGACAGCGGAACTGAGAAAACGCAACGTCTCCTATAGCTGGGGGCACCCTTTCCGCTTGGTGTTCCGGCTAGGCAATGTGCTTCACCAGCCGCGTTCCCTCAGGGACGCTTGCCGCGTACTGGGACTTGACGAGCCAGTGGTCGACGACGGCCCACTGGGTGAAGGGGCCCCCAACGAGGCGACCCCGGGACGCTGGCAACAGCAACGCCGCAGACGCAAACCGAGGCGCCCCGCAGCTGCGGAGATAGAGGAAGGGCAGCGGGCTGCGGTGGAAACCGTGGCGCAGAGCCTGGCGCAAGCGAATAGTGACTGACCGCTGGGAGGGGACCGCACTAGCTCCACAGGTCTTGGCCGGGTTGGATCAGACCGGTCCGGCGGCGGGGGCGAAGGCAGAGTGCTTGTTGGCCTTCCCTGATGGAGACTCTGACTCAGCGCTTACAGCGGAGTGCTAGGGGAGGACCGACCTGCTCGCACTGCTGCCACTGCTTCCATTCTACGGACGTACTCTACCACGGGTCCAGTGGCCTTGAGACTGGACCTGGGACAATATTGGACCTCATTTCTTTACCAGTTGGGGGTGAGAGTTGGGGGGTGATGCAGAGAAGGGGGGAGGGGCGGGGGGGAGTTGCTCCAAGGGAGAGGGGGACCCGGGAGAAGGGGGTCGCTCCAGTTGAGCTGAGGTTGGGGGGGGCAGTTGGGGATGGGGGGGTGTTGGGGGAGGTGGGGGAGGGGCGGGTGGGCTCTCCTTGTCCAAGGGATTCTGACATCACGGTAGGAGGCGGTAGGACCCCCTGCGCAGCGTCTCTTGTGGCCTGTTGGTCTATGGCGGCCACCTCCGGGTGGGGATTGGCTTCTTCCTTATTACCCCAGACATGACACGCCACCTAACAGTGCTTTCGCTTAATGTGCGGGGTCTTAATAGTCCGAACAAGCGCAAAGCGATTCTCTCCTGCCTCGAGCGCTCCGAGGCGGATATCTGCCTACTCCAGGAAACACACCTTGTTCGCAGCGATCAGCATAGACTCAAATCACGCGCCTTTCCCTGGCAGTTCTTCTCCTCCTCCCCGAAGAAAGCAGCAGGGGTGGCGATTCTAGTGGCTAAGTCCTTCGAGGGGAGGGTCCTCCAGAAAGAGGCAGAAATTAGAGGGCGACTTTTGCTTTACAGCTTCCAGATTGCAGGCCATACTTTGCTGGTGGGCTCAGTCTATGGCCCGAACGAGGGACAGGAGAGATTCTTACATACGGCACTAGAGACCGCTACGTCCACCACACACACGCACTTGCTGTTGGGGGGAGACCTTAACATTGTGTTTCACAACACGGCGGACCGCTCAGGCCAGAGATCCGGGCAGGTGGGTGCACTCACTGCAGCAGGACACGCGCATGTGGCAGACTTGGGCCTCATAGATCTATGGCGACACACGCACCCCCAGACCATAGCATACACGTACTACTCGGCGGCGCACAAGACGTATGCGAGGCTGGATTATTTCCTGTGCTCCTCTCAACTAGCGCTGCAGGTCGAGGAGGTGGAGATACTGCCAGCCGCGCTCTCGGATCATTCCCCAGTGGTAACGACACTTCGTGTGGGCGCCATGCCAGCTCCGCAACGACACTGGAGGCTGCGAGACGGCCTCTTGCAGTTGCCCGACACCCAAACCCGCCTCACAGCTGCGATTGACCGCTTTTTGGAACACAACGCCAATGATGACACGTCAAAGGCCACTCAGTGGGCGGCCCTCAAGGCGGTCCTCCGCGGGGAACTCATCTCCATAGCCACAGCCAACAACAGGGACAGGGCGCTGAAGCGTGCCGAGCTTACACAACGGGTGGCGGAGCTGGAACAGATGCACCAACGCACGGGGGCGGCGAGGGCTTGGCGCCAATTATGCGCCGAGCGGAAAATGTTGGCAGCTTTGGACCAAGATGTAGCGGAATACGCCGCTATGCGCCTTAAGCACGCCTATTACACCGGAGGCGACTGCTGCGGGAAGCTTCTGGCCAGTAGACTACGGGCGCAAACCCAACGGCAGCAGGTACGCTCCCTCTCGTCGGCTGATGGCAGCCAGATCACGGAAGACGCGGCGATTGCGGCAACCTTTGGCAACTTTTATGCGGCGCTATATGACGCGGACCACCTGGACCCGCTTGCCGGCCCGGCCTACCTGCAGGGTGCGGAGCTCCCCTCCCTCAACCAGGCCCAAGCGGACTTTCTGGAACGGCCCATTGGCCTGGAGGAAGTCATCTCTGCTATTGCCCGCCTCAAGGTGGGGAAATCCCCGGGACCCGATGGCTATACCGCGGCCTTCTACAAGACCTTTTGCCAGCGGCTTGCCCCCCTCTTGCGCGACCTGTTTAACACCTTTGACACGCCTGGGGCCATCCACCCGGACCTTCTGGAGGCGTCCATCTCTGTCATTCCCAAACCGGGCCGTGACCCAGCGATGTGTAGCTCATACTGGCCCATCTCGCTGCTGAATGTAGACTTGAAGCTCTACACAGGCATTCTGGCGGGCCGCATTGCACCATACCTGCAGCAGCTGGTAGACCCTGACCAAGCCGGCTTTATCCCCCAACGGCAGACCAGCGACAACACCAGGCGAGTGCTGCACCTCATTGAGGCAGGGTCGCGCACTAAACCGGGCTGCATGCTCCTCACCATCGACGCGGAGAAAGCATTCGACAGAGTGCACTGGCCCTACCTGGACCAGGTCCTCCGCCACTTCGGCTTTGGGGAGAAACTCCGCCACCGCATCTTCAATTGCTATCGCCGGCCCAATGCTACGGTCAGGGTGAACGGTCACACCTCCCCGAGATTCGACATAGGCAGAGGCACGCGTCAGGGCTGCCCCCTGTCGCCGCTTCTATTCGCTCTATATATGGAGCCGATGGCTCAGCGAGTGCGGCAGCATGCGCTCATATCTGGTATCAAATTTGGTGCCGACACGCATAAGATCAGCCTGTACGCTGATGACGTCTTGCTGTCCCTTACCGACCCCATGCAATCCCTGCGTGCTCTCTTTGTGGAGCTCCACACCTTTGCTCTGGCCTCGGGTTTCAAAATTAACGAAGCCAAATCTGAGGCCCTGAATGTCTCCCTGAGCCCAGACGTGGTGGCCGAGATTAGATCGGAATTTAAGATGCAGTGGTCGGACGCAACCGTACCGTACCTGGGTGTTCGCCTGGCTCCTACTGTCAAGGGTACTGCGCGAGTCAATTACGAGGCCCTCACACTCAAACTTCGGGAGCAGCTCCGGCGCTGGAAGCCGCTTACACTGTCATGGCTGGGCAGGATAGCCGCAGTCAAAATGACACTGCTGCCGCAGATCCTGTATCTGTTTCAGACACTCCCCTTGAACCCTCCGAAGGGTTGGCTCCAACAAACCCAATCGGAACTGTCACGGTTCATATGGAACGGCCGGCGCCCTAGGTTCAAGCACACACTCGCCACTCTGCCCCCGGCGAACGGGGGGGTCGGCGTGCCCGACCTCACCCTGTACTTTCAGGCAGCACAGCTGCGCACCTTCGTGGAATGGTTCCAGCTGGAGTCCGGCGAACACTGGCTCTTCCTGGACCAGGCAGTGGCCGGCCGTACCCTCCAGGGCGTGCCTTTCCTGCCACGCCGACACCGTCCCCCTAACCTGTACGCCTCTGAAATCACTAGCACCGCCCTGCGCGTGTGGGACAGAGTGGCCGTGGCCAAAGGGCTGACCACCTTCCCCTCACCTATGACTCCCATCTTTGAGAACCCAGACTTCTCGCCGGGCTTGGACCCCGGAGCATTCACGACGTGGCGGACGACGCCCTGTAGAGCGGCGGGACACATGTTCGACATCAAGGGGGTCCTCCCGTTCCAGCGGGTCAAGGCGGATTACGGCGTGGCCGAATCGGAACGCTTGCAATATCTGCAGGTGCGCCACTGGGTGCTCCACCCCTCGATCCAGACCGGGGCCCAACGGCACCTCACGCCCTACGAACGGTGGCTGCTGACGCGCACCTCGGACAAGAAATTGGTCTCAGACCTTTACCAGCAGCTACTTCTCACTCAGGCACACACGTACAACGCGGGTCAAGTCCGGTGGGAAAGGGACCTGGGGAGGCAGCTCACTAGGAAAGAGTGGGAGGGGGTGTACCATAGGGCCAGACACTCGGCGCACCACACCGGGCTTACCGAGACATTGACCAAGGTAGCCACATATTGGTACCACACCCCTGAGAGACTACATCAATGGGACGCCCGAATAAGTGACAGGTGCTGGAGGGGGTGTGGGGAACTAGGGACATTGGAACACCTGCTATGGAGCTGTGCGGCGCTGCGCCCCTACTGGGACCCTATCCTAGACCTTATTGATGCACACCTGGACACACAGCTGCCGCGCTTCCCAGCATACATTATCCTAGGCCTCCCAAACGCCCTCATGTACCCCCTGAAATCCTGGAGAGGACGCTTGATCGCGCTTGCGCTTGGGGCTGCGGTCCAAAACATTGTGGCCCACTGGAGAGCTATCCAGGCGCCACAGCAATTGGGGTGGCTTCACCGGCTCTGGGCGATCCTGGGAATGGAGAAACTATCACTGGCGGCAGCAGGGAGGGGGGCGGACTTTGCGGAACTCTGGCGGCCATTCCTCACCTTGCTTACCGGGGAGTTTCGGGAGGTGAGCTGCCCAAGCTACCTGCGCCTGTTACGCCTGGCAGAAACACCTCTCCCAGACCCCAAGACATACGCCTGTAAGCGCAAGGGCCCTGCGCGCGCAGCACCACCTGATTGTTAATGGTGGACCACAACCAACGGACTAATCCCGGAATTGGACAAGGAGAGGGGAGGGTTGGGTGGGAAGGGTAGGGGGGTTGTTTACAGTTCTTTGTTTCTCAAATTGCACTAGCACTGCTCAGCTTGCACCGTTGTAGCACCTCTTATGACGCGGCCGGCCCAGCTGGGTTGTAGGCGGCTTGCTGTGTTAACAGATGATGTACCCGCTGACCTCGTGTTGGGTGTCAGAGGGGTAGCTGACCTAGGCCTCCCTGGAGTGGTGACGGCCCCTACAAATGTCTCGGAGGTGCATTTCCTTGCCTATGCTCAATAAAATATTTAATACATAAAAGCCGTTTGATACGGTGGACTGGGGTTACCTATGGTTAGTGCTCATACGGGCTGGGATCGGGCCCCATTTTTGTGGACTGATCCAGGCCCTTTACTCCAATCCCACAACACAGGTCTAGATCAATGCCTTTCCCATTGGATGAGGGACAAGACAGGGATTCGCCCTGCACCCCCTCTTCTTAGTGCTGGTGATTGATGCATTAGCGTACCTCGTTCATAATGATGCTCAGCTACTTGCCTGGAGATGGAGTGAGGTTCATGAAGATTGAATAGCCTTATATACAGATGACATCCTTCTCTACCTGGTGGACCCCACAATGAGCAGCACTCGTTTTCTCCACCTCCTTCAGTACTTTGGGGAGGCCTCGGGTCTCTGGGTGAACCCCTCTAAATTAGTATTGGTGCACCTGGCCCTGTATTGTGATAGCTTTGATTAGCAAGATAATATTCCAATCGGTCATCTCAATTTGAAATACCTGGGTATCTGGGTGGCACTCTCCCCTGCACTTACCTGGTCCCTTAACCTCAAGCCCCTGTCGCAAAAGGCTAAAGCTAATCTCACTAAATGGCATTCCCTCCCCAGAACTTGATGGGTCGCAAAGCTCTGTATAAATTAATGATCCTGCTTGGGTTTTAATATATCTTCCAAAACTCCAACTCCATATACCACGATCATGGGGCCAGCCCGGGACAGGATCAGAATCTCCTTGCTGTGGAATGGGTCGGATCCCCTCCTCGCTCTTACTCACTGCCAGTGTGGCTCATATGTCAGTGGCTTGGGTATGGCCATCCTTTACCTATATTACCTAGACTTTCACCTCCTGGTGATTCATGACTGATTTAATGGGGGCTGGTTGTTTCCCTCCTACTGGCTGGAACTCTCCCTCCAAGGATTCTCTCAAATACTAGTCATGCTCTACTGTTTTCCAAACTCTCTTTACACACCCTGGGTGGCCAAAACGGTTCTACTGGCTTGAAGGCCCACACTACGCCACACTCAGTGAGACACAACACATGCAACAAACACCCCTCTGGTACAGCAACTGGTTGCAGGAGGTGGCGGCATTGCAGGGATTTAGGAGATGGGATCTTACAGTTTTTTTGTAACTAGTTTATGTTTGGTCGAGGGCACACTTACCATCGTTCCAAGAAATCCAAATCACTTATGCCCTTCCCAACACACAATTCTACAAATACCTTCAATTGAGGTATGCTGTTCAATCTCATGTTTCCCAGACCGAGCCTCCTACCAAGTTCAGCCCACTGGAAACCAGACTCCTCATGGGTGCATTAGGTGGGATCACCAAAATTTACCGAACACTGATCATTAATGCCCCAGGCATACCACCTTAGAACCTGATGGGAGAATTGGATAAGTCCCCACGAAGATGACTACTGGATGGATACACTGATGGCACCAAGGATTATCTCCATCTCTTCTAGACTGCACCAGATTCAAATGTACAACCTATATGATGCTTTCTTTTCCCCAGCTAGATTACACCGAGTAGGCCTCCTCCTTAAACCACTTGGACCAGCTGTGGTGATGCTCCTGCCAATTTCTATCATATGGTCTGGGTATGCCCTAGGATTCAAGATTTTGGTCTGCAGTGCTGGGAGAGCCAACCAAAGTGTTGGGGTGGGAGGTCACCTTTCCCCCTTCTGATTCATCTGCTGGTCCTCAATGGCTCCGGTAGCATAAGGGCTGATCGAAAATTCTTGGCCTTATGTTTGGCAAGCGCAACATTGCTACTTGCTGGAAAAATATCACCCCCACACCCTCTCACAAGGATCCGGGGGTGGACAGGTGTGTACAGCCTGAGAGACCGGTCTACGAGGCCCAAGGTTGTCCCCTTAAACATGATTGAGTATGGGGGAAATGGCTTGGCCAGATAGCATAGGGTCCTGCTTCAGGATGAGGGTGCTGCTTTTGCTCTGTGCTACTGTATCATGCCATTTATTAGCCTATGCTGTGACCAAATGCAATATAATTCTTTCTGATATGCTACCTGTGTGTCATGTTATGTTCTCTGTGCAAAATTTCAAAATCGGTTTATCAAAAAAAAATTAGGGACATACCTCTCTGTCACCTTCGTGCAGCACTTCCTACTGTCTTCTCCTGTTAACAGGTTCTGCTAGTCCCAAGTAGCTGAGTCCTGATGTATATATGTGGGACGTGGAAGGATAATGTATGCCTACTTTACAGTTGTGAGATAAAGTGTGAGTGGAGCCTCCATGTAGGTTTTTGACTGACAGTTCACAGGAATCCATTTTGAGGGGTATTTGTGCTGATAGAAACTCAAAATACATGGCTGATGTGAAGCTATCTTGGGACTTTGTTTGATCTGGGGTAAGGCTCTAAATTATATCCTGGCCTGTCCCCCACCAGTGTAACTGTAATTTGACTTTAGTGCTTTGGCAGATGCCATTGCATATCCTATCCTCTGTGGATTGGAAGGAGGTGTGAATCCTTTCTAAACCTTCTTCCACCCGCAGATGTTTCTCAATAGCCAGATTAGCAGGTTCTTGTAGGATGTGCTTTGACCCCAAGAATACAACCGGCAATTGTAAATGTTCATCCATTAAGCATAGAATTTACTAAACGTTAATATTTCTAATAGGAGCCAGGGGAAATGTGAGGAAAGGTAATATACTGGAGACAGAGGTTTGATTGGTGCCTAGAGCAGCTTCAGACTTTCACTGAACCACTATGTTAGACCTGACATCTTTTGGCATGGTTGCCCCTGTCTTTTTGCTTCTGGCCGCCTGTTTATGACTGTGTGCTGAATTTTGTTTCTGCTTTTTGTAGGACTCTGGGCACTTTACCACTGCTGACCAGTGCTAAGATGCTTGTGCTTTGTGTCTAAAATCTAATGGCATTTAGTTTTCCATAATTGGCATTTGATTTACTAATAAGTCCCTAGGACAGTGCACTGTGTGTACCCAGGGCCTGTAAATCAAATACTACTAGTAGGACTGCAGCACTGATTGTGCCACCCACTCAGTAGCCCTTCAAACATGTCTCAGGAGGCCTGCCACTGCAGAGCTTGTGTTTGCAGTTTTAAACTGCTATGTCGACCTGACAAGTCCACCTACTTGCCAGGCCCAAACCTTCCCTTTTAATAAATGTAGTGCACAGTAAGTTAGGCCCAAAGCAACCCTATGGACAGGGTGCAGTGTAATGAAAGGTTAAGACATGTCCTGTTGAATTTTACATGGCCTGGCAGTGAAAACCTGGTAAATTCAATTTTCATTACATCACTGCCTATCTCTCCCATAGGGTTACATTGGAACTGCCTTGTAACACTTTACAAGTATGTCTTCCAAATGGGAGCAGATAGAAATTGGAGTTTTACATCTCTAGACTCACAGTTTAAAAACAAATCTTTCAGTGAATTTGCTTTTTAAATTGCAGGTCTGAAAATACCACTTTTAGAAAGCTGGCATTTTCTTACTATAACCAATCGGGCCTCTGCTTACGCCTATTATAAATGTCTGGGTTGCATGACAGTTGGGCTTTGTGAATTCACTCTAGACAGTCACACACAAAGGGAGCTGAGATGTGCCATGCATATCCTGATGGACCATCACAAGGATGATTGTCCTTCCTGAGCTAGAGTGGTGGGAGGAGTTGACACTTGCACTTGATTAGGGCTGTACCTGTCCCCACACAAAGAGCTGCCTACCCCCCCCCCGTGGAGTTTCTGGTTAAAGGGCCAGAAAGGACAAGTTATTGTGCATTAAAATGACTTTCCTTTGAAGTCTCCCTACTTCAAATGCTAAAGTGAATATAAGTACCAGACCTCTGATACGATATACTCAGAACACTTCTGGACTGAGGAAAATCTGCCAGGAAGAAGAGCTGTTGTGCTGCCAGTAGGGACTATCACTTTGCTGCTTTCATTGCTGTTTTGGCCTGCTCCTCTGTCCTGGAAGTGAAAGGACTGGACTTTCCTCTCTGCATCCTCCTTTCTAAAGTTTCTCCAAGGGCTTAAGTTGAGCTTGCCTCATGCAGCTCATTACGTGGGAGGAAGGAAGTGCCCCACAGTCTTCAACTTCCTGTTCCTGTCCAGCAGGCTCCTCCCAGTGCTTTGTCCATCTCCTGGTCACTTTTCATTTGGATCTGGAGCTGGAAGGATTACTTTTTGTGGATGCTGCTGGATATTTGGATTTGAGGCCTTTTTGACTTTCTTTGGATCACTTTTGGATTGGAAATTTCACAAGTAAGTTTGTTTGGGGCATTACAGTTGCTGCAACTACAATTTTGGAATTTTCGATTTTTGGGCTGTTTTGGGGCCTTTTGCCCAGGGGTACTCAGTGGTGGGTACACGGAGTCTTTCTGTGGGGTGTTTTGAATTTAAACATCATGGAGGGGCTGGATGGCTTGGGATTGTGCTGATTGTTCTGTGATTTTCGTTTTATTGGCCTGTTGTGGCCTTTTCACCCGGGGTAGTGAGTGGTGCATGGGCCTAGTCTTTCTGTGGGTTGTCTTGAATTTAAACATCATGGAGGGGCTGGATGGCTTGGGATTGTGCTGATTTTTCTGTGATTTTCATTTTTTTGGCCTGTTGTGGACAGGCCATGTGGTTGGGGGCCATTTTGAGTGCTGCTACAGGCCCTGGCCATGTGCTGTGATGGAGGGGGCCATTTTGAATGCAGGCAGTGTTCTCAGGCCTGCACCCATTTTGCCTAGCTTTCATCCATTATGCCCAGGGGTAGTGAGTGGTGCATGTGCCTAGTCTTTCTGTGGGTTGTCTTGAACTTTAAACATCATGGAGGGGCTGGATGGCTTGGGATTGTGCTGATTTTTCTGCGATTTTCATTTTTTTGGCCTGTTGTGGCCTTTTCACCAGGGGGTGGTGAGTGGTGCATGTGCCTAGTCTTACTGTGGGTTGTCTTGAATTTAAACATCATGGAGGGGCTGGATGGCTTGGGATTGTGCTGATTTTTCTGTGATTTTCGTTTTTTGGGCCTGTTGTGGACAGGCCATGTGGTTGGGGGCCATTTTGAGTGCTGCTACAGGCCCTGGCCATGTGCTGTGATGGAGGGGGCCATTTTGAATGCAGGCAGTGTTCTCAGGCCTACACCCATTTTGCCTAGCTTTCATCCATTATGCCCAGGGGTAGTGAGTGGTGCATGTGCCTAGTCTTTCTGTGGGTTGTCTTGAATTTTAAACATCATGGAGGGGCTGGATGGCTTGGGATTGTGCTGATTTTTCTGCAATTTTTGTTTTTTTGGCCTGTTGTGGCCTTTTCACCAGGGGGTAGTGAGTGGTGCATGTGCCTAGTCTTACTGTGAGTTGTCTTGAATTTAAACATCATGGAGGGGCTGGATGGCTTGGGATTGTGCTGACTTTTCTGTGATTTTCGGTTTTTTGGCCTGTTGTGGACAGGCCATGTGGTTGGGGGCCATTTTGAGTGCTGCTACAGGCCCTGGCCATGTGCTGTGATGGAGGGGGCCATTTTGAATGCAGGCAGTGTTCTCAGGCCTGCGCCCATTTTGCCTAGCTTTCATCCATTATGCCCAGGGGTAGTGAGTAGTGCATGTGCTAGTCTTTCTGTGGGTTGTCTTGAATTTTAAACATCATGGAGGGGCTGGATGGCTTGGGATTGTGCTGATTTTTCTGCGATTTTCGTTTTTTTGGCCTGTTGTGGACAAGCCATGTGGTTGGGGGCCATTTTGAGTGCTGCTACAGGCCCTGGTCATGTGCTGTGATGGAGGGGGCCATTTTGAATGCAGGCAGTGTTCTCAGGCCTGCACCCATTTTGCCTAGCTTTCATCCATTATGCCCAGGGGTAGTGAGTGGTGCATGTGCCTAGTCTTTCTGTGGGTTGTCTTGAATCTAAACATCATGGAGGGGCTGGATGGCTTGGGATTGTGCTGATTATTCTGTGATTTTCGTTTTTTTGGCCTGTTGTGGACAGGCCATGTGGTTGGGGGCCATTTTGAGTGCTGCTACAGGCCCTGGCCATGTGCTGTGATGGAGGGGGCCATTTTGAATGCAGGCAGTGTTCTCAGGCCTGCACCCATTTTGCCTAGCTTTCATCCATTATGCCCAGGGGTAGTGAGTGGTGCATGTTCCTAGTCTTTCTGTGGGTTGTCTTGAATTTTAAACATCATGGAGGGGCTGGATGGCTTGGGATTGTGCTGATTTTTCTGCGATTTTCGTTTTTTTGGCCTGTTGTGGCCTTTTCACCAGGGGGTAGTGAGTGGTGCATGTGCCTAGTCTTTCTGTGGGTTGTCGTGAATTTAAACATCATGGAGGGGCTGGATGGCTTGGGATTGTGCTGATTTTTCTGCGATTTTCATTTTTTTGGCCTGTTGTGGCCTTTTCACCAGGGGGTGGTGAGTGGTGCATGTGCCTAGTCTTACTGTGGGTTGTCTTGAATTTAAACATCATGGAGGGGCTGGATGGCTTGGGATTGTGCTGATTTTTCTGTGATTTTCGTTTTTTTGGCCTGTTGTGGACAGGCCATGTGGTTGGGGGCCATTTTGAGTGCTGCTACAGGCCCTGGTCATGTGCTGTGATGGAGGGGGCCATTTTGAATGCAGGCAGTGTTCTCAGGCCTACACCCATTTTGCCTAGCTTTCATCCATTATGCCCAGGGGTAGTGAGTGGTGCATGTGCCTAGTCTTTCTGTGGGTTGTCTTGAATTTTAAACATCATGGAGGGGCTGGATGGCTTGGGATTGTGCTGATTTTTCTGCAATTTTCGTTTTTTTGGCCTGTTGTGGCCTTTTCACCAGGGGGTAGTGAGTGGTGCATGTGCCTAGTCTTACTGTGAGTTGTCTTGAATTTAAACATCATGGAGGGGCTGGATGGCTTGGGATTGTGCTGACTTTTCTGTGATTTTCGGTTTTTTGGCCTGTTGTGGACAGGCCATGTGGTTGGGGGCCATTTTGAGTGCTGCTACAGGCCCTGGCCATGTGCTGTGATGGAGGGGGCCATTTTGAATGCAGGCAGTGTTCTCAGGCCTGCGCCCATTTTGCCTAGCTTTCATCCATTATGCCCAGGGGTAGTGAGTAGTGCATGTGCCTAGTCTTTCTGTGGGTTGTCTTGAATTTTAAACATCATGGAGGGGCTGGATGGCTTGGGATTGTGCTGATTTTTCTGCGATTTTCGTTTTTTTGGCCGGTTGTGGACAAGCCATGTGGTTGGGGGCCATTTTGAGTGCTGCTACAGGCCCTGGTCATGTGCTGTGATGGAGGGGGCCATTTTGAATGCAGGCAGTGTTCTCAGGCCTGCACCCATTTTGCCTAGCTTTCATCCATTATGCCCAGGGGTAGTGAGTGGTGCATGTGCCTAGTCTTTCTGTGGGTTGTCTTGAATTTAAACATCATGGAGGGGCTGGATGGCTTGGGATTGTGCTGATTATTCTGTGATTTTCGTTTTTTTGGCCTGTTGTGGACAGGCCATGTGTTTGGGGGCCATTTTGAGTGCTGCTACAGGCCCTGGCCATGTGCTGTGATGGAGGGGGCCATTTTGAATGCAGGCAGTGTTCTCAGGCCTGCACCCATTTTGCCTAGCTTTCATCCATTATGCCCAGGGGTAGTGAGTGGTGCATGTGCCTAGTCTTTCTGTGGGTTGTCTTGAATTTTAAACATTATGGAGGGGCTGGATGGCTTGGGATTGTGCTGATTTTTCTGCGATTTTCGTTTTTTTGGCCTGTTGTGGCCTTTTCACCAGGGGGTAGTGAGTGGTGCATGTGCCTAGTCTTTCTGTGGGTTGTCGTGAATTTAAACATCATGGAGGGGCTGGATGGCTTAGGATTGTTCTGATTTTTCTGTGATTTTCATTTTTTTGGCCTGTTGTGGACAGGCCATGTGGTTGGGGGCCATTTTGAGTGCTGCTACAGGCCCTGGCCATGTGCTGTGATGGAGGGGGCCATTTTGAATGCAGGCAGTGTTCTCAGGCCTGCACCCATTTTGCCTAGCTTTCATCCATTAGGCCCAGGGGTAATGAGTGGTGCATGGGCCTAGTCTTTCTGTGGGTTGTCTTGAATTTAAATATCATGGAGGGGCTGGATGGCTTGGGATTGTGCTGATTTTTCTGTGATTTTCGTTTTTTTGGCCTGTTGTTGTGGCCTTTTCACCAGGGGTAGTGACTAGTGAGTGTTGCATGTGCCTAGTCTTTCTGTGGGGTGTCTTGAATTTAAGCATCATGGAGGGCAGGGGATTGTGCTGATTTTTCTGTTTTTTTTTCCGATTTTTTTGGGGTGTATAACTGAAATGATGTTCCTCTGTCTTCCATTGCTTTTAGGTGCACAAGACTCAAGAGAACCACCAGTGCCAGGAAGAAGTCCTGCAGCGGTGTGTGTGTGCATCATAACGTCACTCAACGTCACGTCTGGCCTCAGACAACTCTGCAATTCGTGCAACTGAGGCCTGCTGTCTGACCTGCTCTGAAGAAGATGGCCCCAAAAAAAGGTCTCCGTAGCTCCTCTAGCAAGAAAGTTGCTAGTAAGGAGCAGAAGAAGCAAGTTACCAAGGAGGCTGGTGTGCCGGCCGCCGCATTTTTTGGGAGCAAAAAAAAAAGTACGCCTGCAGCAGCAGCGAGATCTGCTGGGGACCAAGCTGGGAGCAGCACCCCCACTCCATTGGGTTCAGTGCCTCCACCACCACGCCAACTTAAGTCAAAGCCCTTGAGTGCTTCAGAGGCAGTCAGTGTACTTCTTCAATCACCATCGACCAGTGATGTTGGCTCATCGCAAGAAAGTAGCAGCAATGTCCCTGAATCAACACAGGTTGTTGTAACTCATCTGACAAGTGTTGAACAACCACAGCCGCAACAACAACACCATGTGCAAGTACAAGCCCAAGTACATGTGGAAGGAGAGGCAGCACAAGGAGATGCGCAAGCAGAGGTGCATGGAGGGTCACAAGTGCCCACAATAGTTGTTCCTCTCGAAGTAGGGGCACATCAGGAAATTGACAATCAAACCGAGGTATCATTTGAGGAAGCCACTCCTCCTGATGATCATTCATTGTCTTCCACATCCCTAGCAAGGAAAAGATCAAGGGGGGTGTCTACATCTTCTTCAAGGTCATCTCCTTCTGATGATCTGGATGAAGATTGGGAACCATCATCACGGTAGTCTGAGAGTGAGGCACACCATGATCTGACAAAGATACCTAAGCGTAAAAGGAAGGTCATCGAAAAACTCATAGCTATGGAGTGTGATGAGGCTCAACAAGAAGTGACGGATACTGCTGCTGATGAAGCCTCTCACGACGACGAGCCAGTCATCATAAAGGTCACTGCAGCCCCAGCGGGCATGCAGCAAAGAGACATTTTGACCCTATCCCGAGAAGCTGCTGAGCGTGATGATGATGTCGACGAGGAGGCAACACAACAATCATTGGATTTGGAGTTAACTAGTACACCAACACCTACCACTTCCATATTTCTTCCTCGCAAGAAGGGACCTCCATCCACCTCGACCTCAATTAGTGGTGGTGAAAGTGCAAAACGTACTGAAGTTCGGCAATCCACATCCTCCACTTCATCTGGCATTAGCAGCAGGACCACCACCACCAGAATCGCCGCCTCCTCCGGCCCCCAAAGAAATTTCAAGTCTGCAGTTTGGGACTTCTTTGGTGTTTGCCCAAAAAAGGAAAACGTAGCCATTTGTAAGCTTCGAGTTAGTCGTGGTAAGTTTGGTACCAACTATGGTACCGGAGGCCAGAGAGGTCATCTTAGGAGAACGCACACTGTCCAATAGTTTGCGCACCTAGAGGCGATCAAGGAAGCCCGAATTGCACGTAATGAAAACGTTGATGTTTCATCTGATGATGACGAGGAGGAAGAAGACCTGTCAAACACTTCACTTACACCCAGTACCCCTGTCAGCAGCACACCCCATGTGAGCCACACTAAGAGTGTGGGAGAGAGTGAGACACCAATGTGAAAAAGTTCATCAGCGAGCATAACTGGGTCGAAGATATCATCATCATCATCCCGTAAATCCTTGGTCCAGGGCAAAATTAAAAAGATGTTGTTTACAGAAGCGCAATATGAACGCAACCACCCACTGATGCGTCTGTATAACACTAAGCTGGCTAAAATGCTAGCTCTGGACCTTCTCCCTTTTTCTTTTGTAGAAGGGGTTGGTTTTCTAGAATTAGTGGCAGCGCTCTGCCCTAAATGGAAGGTTCCTAGCTGGTTCTATTTTGCCCGAGTTGCGGTTCCAGCACTACATGAAGATGTTCTGGAGGTGATTGGGGCAGCTTTGCAGAAGAGTGCTGTTCACACTATACATCTGACAACAGACATGTGGACCAGTGGCGCAGGTGCTGATTACATGTGCATCACTGCACACTGGGTCTCTTTTTCAGGGGTTAAAGCAAAGCTAAACGCAGGTGTTGACCCGGACAATGTTTTTAAAGCTGCTCGGAAACATGCAACACTAGCCATGTTTGGTTTGGAGAAACGTCACACAGCACAAAACATTTTGGATGTGTTTAACACAAAGGTCCTTGACTGGCTGTCCCCAAAAAAACGCCAGGTTGGTTATGTTTCCACGGACAATGGCGCCAATATAGTTAAGGCCATGCAGCTGGGTGACTATTTCAGAGTGCCGTGTTTGGCGCACTGTATAAACCAGGTTGTCAAAAAATTCTTGAGTGATAAAGACAGTGCAGCGTACAGGGTAGTGGACACCAGTCGAAAAATGTGCAAACATTTCAGCCATTCTTTTAAGGCCCGGAAGCATCTGAGGAGCCTGCTATATGAACGTCAAATGCCAGTGAAAGCACTCATCCAGGAGGTGGCAACACGTTGGAACTCAACCTTCTACATGCTTGAGCGTCTGTATGAGCAGTATACGGTACTCGATCACTATTTCTTAACACAGGGTACAGCTCAGAAGGAGGACCTGAGGATGGGTGCGGCGCAATGGAACATAGTTAAAAGCCTGACATGCATGCTTCATCCTTTTGAGTTCTTCACGCGTGCAGTCAGCAAGGAGGACTGTAATTTGGGAAAAGCTATCCCATTGTTGTACATGCTGGAGCACCAACTGAAGGAGGTGTGTTCTGTGTTTGAAAAGATGAAGAAAACCAAGACCCTTTTGTTCTGGCGGAGAAAATATTAGAGCACCTACAAGGTGATGAACGTCTTAAAATGATCCACTCAAACCAGCATTACATTTGTGCTACTATTCTGGATCCACGCTACAAAAAGGCGCTGGCAGGCCAAGCATTCTTTCCTTTTGCTGATGAAGATGTTACAAAGTACAAACAGTGGCTAGCCTCTTCAGCCAAGAGGTTTGAAAGAGAACGGCAGCAAATTGAAGGAAAAGGCAGTACATCAGCATCAGCAGGCCATCCCCAGTCACAACAATCCACTTCTGCACCTGTGGCTGCGGCACAAGTGACCTCTCAGCCGTTAAAGAGACCGGCAACCGGATCATCTGCACCACCAGACACAACAGTAACATTGGAGGCTGAAGAGGATTGGCTAGCTCGGCTTGGGTTTGGTTCTCAAAAGGTCACAGCAACAGCTAAGCAAAGTGGAGGAGCCTTGGAGGAGAACATTGAGTCGATGGTGAAGGACTATCTGAATGACTCAACAGAGGTCTATGTTAATGCTGACCCATTGGCGTATTGGCATGGGAAAAAAGAATTGTGGCCACAGCTCTCCAACCTGGCTTTAAACTACTTGTCTTGCCCACTCGCAAGTGTGTCTTCTGAACGTGTTTTCAGTGCTGCTGGTGGCATTGTAACTTCCAAACGGAGCCGCCTCTCGCCCAAAAATGTGGAGAGGTTAACAATGATCAAGATGAATCAGCACCTCATACCACCAGATTACAGAGTACGAGAAAGCGGGCCGGATGAAGACGAGGTGGACAGCAACATAGATGAGGGAATTTCTTCTCTGTCAGGTGACACTGAGCTCACCCTGCCTGAATTCGCAGAGTATGATGACGAAGCCTTATTCTTATTCATGGACCGTGATACCGAGCCCTGAAAATGAGACAATGAATCAATAACTTTCTTTTTCGTCCTTCTTCACTTTTATTCCTGTGTGTCTATCTTTCTTTGTTGTGCACAGTTAATATAATTCAAACTTTAATCACCTAATCACAAAAACAAGCCCATCAGCAGATCTGTCTTCACTTGTTTGCTTATTGATTTGAAGGTGCAGCAGTCTGCATTCCTCAGGTTCACAAGTTCAGAAGAACATGCTCCTCTATCCTCCTCCTCCAGACTTCTATTTCCATCAAAGCAGAGGGCTGGTTTACGCCCAATGAAGAAAGACTCAGCACTTGTGGGGGTGTTGTTCTACCTCTTTGCGGGTGAGTTGATGGCTCTGGGGCCATTGCTGGGAAGCTCTAATACCGGATAAAAGTGGTTTGGACCAAATCCGAGGCGGAAGTTTTTTGGTGTTTTTGCTGACTTGCTTGCCTTTGAGGTGCTCTTTGGGGGGGGTTCTGGCTGTTTGTGGGTGAGTTTTGGGGTCTGGGAGCACTGCTGGGACACTCTAATCTTGATTGCATTTGCTTTTCAGGAAATCCGTGGTGGTAAACCGGACTTATGGCCTAGCTACACAGCGCGTTTGGACCGAAGGCCGAGAAATATTGTAAGTAGGAGATTTTGCTTTTGGCCTGTTTGGGGGTGTTATGCTTTTTGGCGGGTGGGTTTTGCGGGTCTTAGGGCATTCCTGGGAAGGTGTAATACCGGATAGAAGTGGTTAGGAAAAAATCCACGGCGATTTTTTTGTTGCTATTTCTGACATTTTGCTCAATGTAGCGTTTTCGGGGGCCTGTTAGGAGGGCTTCCTGGTGTTTGTGGGCGAGTTTCAGGGTCTGGGAGCACTGCTGGGACACTCTAATCTTGATTGCATTTGCTTTTCAGGAAATCCGTGGTGGTAAACCGGACTTATGGCCTAGCTACACAGCGAGTTTGGACCGAAGGCCGAGAAATATTGTAAGTAGGAGATTTTGCTTTTGGCCTGTTTGGGGGTGTTATGCTTTTTGGCGGGTGGGTTGGCGGGTCTTGGGGCATTCCTGGGAAGGTCTAATACCGGATAGAAGTGGTTGGGACAAAATCCACGGCGATTTTTTGTTGTTGCTATTTCTGACATTTTGCTCAATGTAGCGTTTTCGGGGGCCTGTTTGGGGGGCTTCCTGGTGTTTGTGGGTGGGTTTCGGGGTCTGGGAGCACTGCTGGCTATAGATACTTTACTTTGCAAGAGGTTTGAAGCAAATCCATGGTGGCAGAGGGGAGTTAGGGCCTAGCTGCAGAGCGCGCGCGGAGTGATTTGGGAAATTTGCAAAAAAATGACTAAGTCCCCATTTTTGTACTTTTGCTCTTTGGCTGTTTGGGGGTCTTCTACTCGTTTTCTCCTGGGTTGACGGCTCTGGGGCCATTGCTGGGAAGTTCTAATACCGGATAAAAGTGGTTTGGACCAAATCCGAGGCGGAAATTTTTGGGTGTTTTTGCTGACTTGCTTGCCTTTGAGGTGCTCTTTGGGGGGTTCCGGCTGTTTGTGGGTGAGTTTCGGGGACTGGGAGCACTGCTGGGACACTCTAATATTGATTGCATTTGCTTTTCAGGAAATCCGTGGTGGTAAACCGGACTTATGGCCTAGCTACACAGCGCGTGGACCGAAGGCCGAGAAATATTGTAAGTAGGAGATTTTACTTTTGGCCTGTTTGGGGGTGTTATGCTTTTTGGCGGGTGGTTTGGCGGGTCTTGGGGCATTCCTGGGAAGGTCTAATACCGGGTAGAAGTGGTTGGGAAAAATCCATGCGGAAAAGCCTTTTGGCACTTTTTGTAACTTAGGGTTCGTTAGGGTTAGCCCTAGCAGCAGGATTGCATGTGTTTCGGGTTGTTCTATATTTTAGCAACTGAGTTCTGGGGTCTGAGAGCACTCGTGAGAATGTGTAATTTTGGTTGCAAGTCATTTGAAGAAAATCCATGGTGGGAAAGGGGGGATTTGGCATAGTTAAAGAAAACCTTTGCCACTATTCTTAACTTAGGGTTCGTTAGGGTTAGCAGTATTTCTATTGCATGTGTTTGGGTGGGGGGGTTTTCGAGTCTTGGAGCGATGCTGGCTATGGATACTTTTGCTTGGTTGCTTGCAAGTGGTTTGAATACAATCCACGGTGGGTAAGGGGGTATTTGGGCCTACTTTTACTTTCAAAGTACGTTTTGTCACCAGTTTTCTGCTAGGCCTCGTTTTTTGCGATTTGATTGGGGGTCTTCTACATTTTTGCGACTGGCTTTAGTAAGGGTCTGGGTGGGAGCACTGCTGAGAAGATCTAATTTTGTTCTAAAACACAGTTTGCAGTACACCTAGCTTGAGGGGAAAGATCCGCTACATTAATTTGCCCATACTTATTTATCCTTCAAAAGGTGACTCAGACAGAGTACGCACTTTCAAAAATATTGTACTGTCTACTAGGAAAATCAAAGTGTGACTTTTTGCACTCCACAGCCTACATACCTTATATTTATTTATCAGTGGTGTTGTAATATTATATCACTTCTTGTTTTTCGTTGAATAATTACAGGCCGGGTTTCAGTCTGTGCAATGGGGAAAAAAGGATGGAGTCAGGCTTCACATTAGCGAGCCGCAATTCAGCATCCGCCAGGCAGGCAGTGGACAGGGTGTCTTCTGGTCACCAACATTGATGGACAAAGCGTCAGATGGAATGGAGGAGTGCCGCTAATAAGAGGAATTTTTTTCTGCATGCAACTTACTTTCCATTGTTTCTTTCTATGACTGTGACTGCATTTCTTGGATCACTCTCTGCTTCTAAATTGATCCCTTAACACATTACTTAGTCCACTCCACTATCACATCTGCACCACACATAGTCATTTGTAAGTGCTCATACGTAATTCGCAAGTCGCAGCACGCCCCAGCCCGTAGAGGACTGGGATGGCCCCAATGATGAAGCATGTCACCAAGGGGCAACCCTGGTGAGTGAGGGGACACATAGAAAAAGAGCAATTTCTCCTTTTCTATCTACTATACCTTCCAGACCAATCCCATTGAGTGTTGTGAATGGATTTATAGTGACCAGCAAGGCTCTCAGGTATCTGGCAACAGAGACCTTATGTTGAATATAGTTATCAATATTTCCACACACGCCCTGTACTGTCGCATTCTTTCTTCCACAGTTGTCGAAAGTACTACTTACTTTTCACTGACATGCATGCAGTAGTGCATGCACTTTCAAAGATTGATGGATAGGTTTGTACCCAAAGATTTGTTTATGTTCAATTGTTTGTCCATGCTGTGCTTTTTTAACAGGGTGTCTTCTGGTGACCAACAGTGATGGACGAAGCGTCAGCTGCAATGGAGGAGTGCCGCTAATAAGAGGAATTTTTTTCTGCATGCAACTTACTTACCAATTTCAACAGGACAACTACAACAACATACAGATACAGTATCCATTGTTTCTTTCTATGACTGTGACTGCATTTCTTGGATCTCTCTCTGCTTCTAAATTGATCCCTTAACACATCACTTAGTCCACTCCACTATCACATCTGCACCACACATAGCCATTTGTAAGTGCTCCTACGTAATTCGCAAGTCGCAGCACGCCCCAGCCCGTAGAGGACTGGGATGGCCCCAATGATGAAGCATGTCACCAAGGGGCAACCCTGGTGAGTGAGGGGACACCTAGAAAAAGAGCAATTTCTCCTTTTCTATCTACTATACCTTCCAGACCAACCCCATTGAGTGTTGTGAATGGATTTATAGTGACCAGCAAGGCTCTCAGGTATCTGGCAACAGAGACCTTATGTTGAATATAGTTATCAATATTTCCACACACGCCCTGTACTGTCGCATTCTTTCTTCCACAGTTGTCGAAAGTACTACTTACTTTTCACTGACATGCATGCAGCAGTGCATGCACTTTCAAAGATTGATGGATAGGTTTGTACCTAAAGATTTGTTTATGTTCACAATTGTTTGTCCATGCTGTGCTATTTTTACTTGTCTCCCAAAACCTTTCCCAAAAACCCCCGTACCCATCCATTTTTCAAGCCCTAACCCTCTTCCCCCGGGCTGTGTGGTTTTGATTGATGTGTGACTAAATTACAGCAATAAATCCACACACTTGCTGGGGAGGATAAGGTGATAGCAACAGGCTGGTGAAGAAATCCGAAGATATATTCTTACTCTGCTTGACAAAGACCCATGGCTAATGTCAAAGAACTTCAACCCAATTAGTAGTTATACTTTACCATTTGTTAGGCTACAATCTGGCACTGTTCTAGTGTACTGTCACCTGCTATATTCTCTATTGGACCGTTGTATTGCTCAGGAGGACAAACCAGATTTCATTTTCTTTTTTTTCATAGTCATGCAACTGCCACTGTGTCACACCACTAGTACCACCGCTATGAGGAAATTTTATCTGCCCAGGATTGCCAACCTTATTCGCTGTTTCCCGTGGAGCCAGCCCTGGGTCTAGCCCTACTTTCAAACACAAATTACAGGTAAGATAAGCGTTTGGTGGGAGGGAGTATAATGGAGTATTAGGAGAGACGAGAGACTGACGGTAGTACTACTAAAGTCCTAGGACTCTTGAATTCACTTCACTTACTCTGTGAGAGGCACTTAGTGTTGAAAACATTTGGGCATTTACACTTAAAGGAAGAAAATGGAACTAAACTTTCAGGAAAACAAAGTTACTGTTAAACCCCCACCCACCAGGCAAGCAGTAAAAAACAGGTATGCTCAGATAAAGTTTGAAAAAGTATATTTATATCCCTAACAAAATAATCTCCCGCAAGACCCTCCCTAACCCCAACGGTTGTCCTTTAAAAGTCCCAAACCCAACTCCCGATTCCCACCCCCCAAAAGTCTCTAAAAAAGGGGCAAGGGACACTATGGGTGGATGCTGTTTACTTTTTGGGCCAGGGCATCATACTCCTGGCGGAGCAAGGCGTGCTCTATGCGGAGCCCCTCCAACACGTTTGTAAAGTGGTGGAGCTCCTGCTGAAGGCGGGACACCCTCAGGGTACTGCGGCGCAGGCGTGCCTGGCAGTTGCAATGGCTGTGAGAGGCAGCTGTTGTCCTTGCTGCTCGGCGTCGGCGTTTGGCTTTGGCAGCCCGGCTCAGTCTGGCTGGAGCACTGTGCTGGGTGGCAGCCCGTGGGGGCACGGAGGCCGATGCAGACGACGTTGTTGTTGTGGTCGACTGCACACTTTCGTCGTCCTCCAGGGCCACCAGCCGCCGATATTCTGCAACAGTGGCATCGATCCTCCGTTGCCGGGCCGCTCTAGCCAGCTCCTTCCTCCTTGTTGGTTTGGAAGGAGCATCTATATGAAGAAAGAAAGACATAGTCTGTAACCAATGCTCTTTAAGATTAACAATCATTCAGCAGAAATTTGTGTTACAGTACAACTAGCAACTTGCAAGCGCATTACATAACTATTGAGGCCAGTATCTATCTAACCTCCCACTTCTTCATCCTTGCTCTAACATTAGTGGGAGTTTAAGGAACAAATTCTACGAGCACTATGGACTTCCATTGGAGTCGACTATGAAAGTACACCAGTCTTATTCTTCTTCTTGTCTCTTGTTTAGGAAAATTGGTACGTTATCTTCTGCAAGCCGGCATAATGCCAGCACAGTGAACTTGCACCCTAGAAAAAGAGACGCACGCCATGATGAGTGACCTAGACTTGCGTTACTGTACCGGTCCAGTACATACAGGTGGTGAAGCTCTTACTTTTCTATTACGGGTGGCACTGAGAATACTCTGTTACAAGGGCTACTGCTTAATTAATTTAACTTTCACCCTACAGTGCAAATGAGTACTAGAAATGGAAAAATGAAGAAGATAAATAATCTGATTATCTATCACTTCACATGGGATGTTTTTGCTTACATATGGGATGACTTTAGGTGCTTTGCTTTTTATTGAGTGACCAGTGATACATCCACACATGAATGACTGAGTACTACTAAACTTATTAAGAGAGGTAGGGAGTGGCCACCGTAATAACCGGATCTATGCTGTGCTTGCAATACAAACTACTGCTACTATTGATGGTAGTATTTGGACAAAATTACAACTTCTTTTCCTTGCCTTTCCTACACTGGAACGGACGTGCGGGTGCAGTGTTACATGCTCTTCAAAGTTACACTTAGTGCATCCACTGACCGTCTACTCTCTCTAGATCATGGGTACTCACAAACTTTCTCTCAGGGGCTAAATTTACAGTGTAGTTTGTGGCCGAGGGCCGCACTGGTGGGGGCGGAGTCAGAGGGGGCGGGGCTAAAGCAAAACGAAAACTTGTGACCATGAAGTTGCACACAGGTCCCTGCAGCAGATGCCTTCATCCACTGAGCCACCAGACCCAGCATTTACATACATCTCTCTCCCTCCTGCTCTCCCTCCTGCCCTCCCTCTCCATCTCTCTCCCTCCTGCCCTCCCTCTCCCTCCCCCTCTGTCATCTCACTGTGTGTGTGTCTGTCTGTGTCAGCCTTCAGCCCGGGCTGAGACAGCTTCCTCAACGCGCACACACAGACAGCCACACCAAAGTACTTAACAGGTCTTTAAAAGACCATTAACATATTATTGAGGCTTTGTTTGTTGTAGTGCCCCTGCATCTCCACCCTGACAATCACTGCTTGCCCGGCCCCACAAAGCAGAGGCTTTGTTCTATTTCACCTCTTTGTGGCCCTGCATCTCCACTCTGCTCTGTGGGGGCCGGGGGAGCAGTGATTGTCAGAGTGGAGATGCAGGGGCGCTAACAGGTGAAATACAACAAAGCCTCTGCTCTGTGGGGGCCGGGGGAGCAGTGATTGTCTGCAAGGTCTGCGCACCGCCAAGGAAGGCTTGCCGGGCCGCCACCGGCCCGCGGGCCGTACTATGAGTACCCCTGCTCTAGATACACATATGCTATCTAAGAGTCAGATAGTAGCATGATCCAGGTATATTATGGACACATACAGTTTCTGTGTCACACACCCAGGCTGTTGTCCTTCCACCAATCATTGCTTCATCATTCACCCAGCCATGCATCTCATATTCTTTCCTTCCCAGCCACGTCTTCAATCTCAATAAGTAAGGAATATATAAGAGCTTACCTCTGCCCGCCACCACCACCGTCTCAACTCTCACAGCCGGCACTGGAGCCGCCGCCTCCTCCCCTGAAGAATTCCCCTCCGCCTCCGTGTTGAGCACCACCACCTCCACGCTGGCCCCGCCGCCAGATGTTCCACCTACAAAGTACATTTAAGAATGTTAGAATAAACCACTCACTAGTATTTGGTCTAGGAATGAAGACATGGGAAAACAATATAATTTGTGACTGTCTACTCGAAAGTAAAAAATGTTTTCCCTTTTTCCAGGGAAGGGTGTTGTCTTGCTGCACTTTTTGGCACAACTGATTAAGGCTGGCTTTTTAACACGCACCATTTTTCTCCACACAGACAGAAGATGGACTTCTAACAACAAGATCAAGTTGAAACCAGGTGAGAGCTCGGCCCGACCACAAGAAATGTCTCCAATTAATCGTCAGCACTAACCACTTTTCCATTCTCAGTTAAACGTTTAGTTTTTTTATTATGACTTCATTTTAATAAATGTGTTTACTTTTAATAAAGCTTTTAAACTTAAATAGACTCTGTGTTTTTTGGTCCAGACTAGAGTGACTGAGCGAAAGGTTTTGCAATTTTTGCAAGCATGAGTCAGTGCCTCTGACACTTCTTGACTCTGACTCCGAGTCCGTACTCTTGAGCTACGTTGGATAATCATGATTGGGGATCAATCATCGATGAATTCGGGAGGTAAATGACTGTGCCACACTATGTAGTCAGTCAGTAAGGACATTGGGGGTTCAAAGTCTGTTATCAAAGAGGTATGTGGAAACTCTAACAGTGCCTATTATAATTGATAAGCAATGCACTATTTATTGTCCATAGTTCTGTTTCTGCAGAAGAATTGTCCCCGCAACAGTAGTGGTATGGATTGTCCTCCTATCCAAACCAAAAGGTAGTATCTTATTCTTTCTTGGTGGTCATTCACATTTTATAGTTGGGAATTTTCAAAGCAGATAGAACACTTCAAAAGACATTATGGACAATCCCAGAGGACTGCACTGCACTAAGTTGATAGAGCTATTGCTGACTAGAATGGGAGTTTCGCCAACCGTGCAATCTTAGTTAGCTACACAGACAGACTAATAAGAATAATCTAGTAATACCACAGGGAGTCATAGTAGAGGCAGGATAAGAATTTAGATACAGTCTACAAGAAGATCAAAGACGATTTTGAAAAAAGTCAAATGAGGAACGCTAGGAAAAATAGGTACTAGTCTAAAATGAAAACTTACTGGGGCCAGCAAAGGAGCCCTCCCCTGCCCGATCCTGGCCCTGTTCAACAGCATCCGCCGCCTGCTGCTCCTGTGTCCCCTTGCCCCTGGGGGGAGCTGACGTACAACATGAAAGAAAGAACAGAAAACATGGATGATTGTTGCTTGTCAATGTCAACCAAATCAACGATTTCAAAACAACAATAACAAAATATTTCCGCGAAATTATATTGATTAGGGTTAGTTTTCATTGATTTGCGGACCTGCGACTTCGAAAGTCACGTAACTCACTAAACAAAGTACTGAAAGGTTCACCTAGGACTGGCAGGCAGCAGTCCGCAGGCAAGACGCAAAGTGATAGACAAACTCCATTGTGATTTCAGTCAGGTCAGTGACAACACTAACAGTTGCCTGCTACATAACCATATTTACAACAAGGGGTGGTGAGGGACAGAGTCTCTGAATTAAGCAGAAAGCTCTCACCCAGTCAAGAGATCAGGGCTAGATCCAACACCGTTTTTTAGCTCACTGCACCATCCCAGTTTCAGAACCTGGCTGTATGCAAATTAGTCTGTTCCTGTCCCAGTGCATGATGGGAACAGGACAAACCAAACTACAAAAGCCAATTCTTACACTGGGAAGGAAACAAGCTCCCGGGGACCGGTTTCTGGCATTACAGCCGTCTTCGGCCCGGTTTGCTTGAATCCTGATGGTGCAATGAGCAAGGGTCTCACATCTGAGAATACCCTTCCACGCTTAGGGTGGACAAAAATATTTACAACAAGGGGTGGTGAGGGACAGAGTCTCTGAATTAAGCAGAAAGCTCTCACCCAGTCAAGAGATCAGGGCTAGATCCAACACCGTTTTTTAGCTCACTGCACCATCCCAGTTTCAGAACCTGGCTGTATGCAAATTAGTCTGTTCCTGTCCCAGTGCATGATGGGAACAGGACAAACCAAACTACAAAAGCCAATTCTTACACTGGGAAGGAAACAAGCTCCCGGGGACCGGTTTCTGGCATTACAGCCGTCTTCGGCCCGGTTTGCTTGAATCCTGATGGTGCAATGAGCAAGGGTCTCACATCTGAGAATACCCTTCCACGCTTAGGGTGGACAAAAATATTTACAACAAGGGGTGGTGAGGCTCTGCTCAATTCAGACACTCTGTTCATCACCACCCCCTTTTGTAAATCGATTTTGGCCACTATAGGTGTGGCAGGGTATACTCAGACATGAGTCCCTTTCTCACTGCTCCATCAGGATTCAAGCAAGCCGGGCCGAAGACGGCTGAAATGCCAGAAACCGGTCCTCGGTAGCTTGTCTCCTTTCTGGTAAAGAATTGGCTTGGTAGTTTAGTCTGCCCTGTTCCCATGATGCACTGGGCCAGGGACAGACTGATTTGCATATAGCCAGGTTCTGAGCTGGGATGGGGCAGTGAGATAAATAACGGTGATGGATCAAGCCCTGATCTTTGGACTGGGTAAGAGTGGTCTGCTCAATTCAGACACTCTGTTCATCACCACCCCCTTTTGTAAATCGATTTTGGCCACTATAGGTGTGGCAGGGTATACTCAGACATGAGTCCTTTCTCACTGCTCCATCAGGATTCAAGCAAGCCGGGCCGAAGACGGCTGAAATGCCAGAAACCGGTCCCCGGTAGCTTGTCTCCTTTCTGGTAAAGAATTGGCTTGGTAGTTTAGTCTGCCCTGTTCCCATGATGCACTGGGCCAGGGACAGACTGATTTGCATATAGCCAGGTTCTGAGCTGGGATGGGGCAGTGAGATAAATAACGGTGATGGATCAAGCCCTGATCTTTGGACTGGGTAAGAGTGGTCTGCTCAATTCAGACACTCTATTCATCACCACCCCCTTTTGTAAATCGATTTTGGCCACTATAGGTGTGGGAGGGTATACTCAGACATGAGTCCCTTTCTCACTGCTCCATCAGGATTCAAGCAAGCCGGGCCGAAGACGGCTGAAATGCCAGAAACCGGTCCCCGGTAGCTTGTCTCCTTTCTGGTAAAGAATTGGCTTGGTAGTTTAGTCTGCCCTGTTCCCATGATGCACTGGGCCAGGGACAGACTGATTTGCATATAGCCAGGTTCTGAGCTGGGATGGGGCAGTGAGATAAATAACGGTGATGGATCAAGCCCTGATCTTTGGACTGGGTAAGAGTGGTCTGCTCAATTCAGACACTCTGTTCATCACCACCCCCTTTTGTAAATCGATTTTGGCCACTATAGGTGTGGCAGGGTATACTCAGACATGAGTCCCTTTCTCACTGCTCCATCAGGATTCAAGCAAGCCGGGCCGAAGACGGCTGAAATGCCAGAAACCGGTCCCCGGTAGCTTGTCTCCTTTCTGGTAAAGAATTGGCTTGGTAGTTTAGTCTGCCCTGTTCCCATGATGCACTGGGCCAGGGACAGACTGATTTGCATATAGCCAGGTTCTGAGCTGGGATGGGGCAGTGAGATAAATAACGGTGATGGATCAAGCCCTGATCTTTGGACTGGGTAAGAGTGGTCTGCTCAATTCAGACACTCTGTTCATCACCACCCCCTTTTGTAAATCGATTTTGGCCACTATAGGTGTGGCAGGGTATACTCAGACATGAGTCCCTTTCTCACTGCTCCATCAGGATTCAAGCAAGCCGGGCCGAAGACGGCTGAAATGCCAGAAACCGGTCCCCGGTAGCTTGTCTCCTTTCTGGTAAAGAATTGGCTTGGTAGTTTAGTCTGCCCTGTTCCCATGATGCACTGGGCCAGGGACAGACTGATTTGCATATAGCCAGGTTCTGAGCTGGGATGGGGCAGTGAGATAAATAACGGTGATGGATCAAGCCCTGATCTTTGGACTGGGTAAGAGTGGTCTGCTCAATTCAGACACTCTGTTCATCACCAGCCCCTTTTGTAAATCGATTTTGGCCACTATAGGTGTGGCAGGGTATACTCAGACATGAGGCCCTTTCTCACTGCTCCATCAGGATTCAAGCAAGCCGGGCCGAAGACGGCTGAAATGCCAGAAACCGGTCCCCGGTAGCTTGTCTCCTTTCTGGTAAAGAATTGGCTTGGTAGTTTAGTCTGCCCTGTTCCCATGATGCACTGGGCCAGGGACAGACTGATTTGCATATAGCCAGGTTCTGAGCTGGGATGGGGCAGTGAGATAAATAACGGTGATGGATCAAGCCCTGATCTTTGGACTGGGTAAGAGTGGTCTGCTCAATTCAGACACTCTATTCATCACCACCCCCTTTTGTAAATCGATTTTGGCAACTATAGGTGTGGCAGGGTATACTCAGACATGAGTCCCTTTCTCACTGCTCCATCAGGATTCAAGCAAGCCGGGCCTTAGACGGCTGAAATGCCAGAAACCGGTCCCCGGTAGCTTGTCTCCTTTCTGGTAAAGAATTGGCTTGGTAGTTTAGTCTGCCCTGTTCCCATGATGCACTGGGCCAGGGACAGACTGATTTGCATATAGCCAGGTTCTGAGCTGGGATGGGGCAGTGAGATAAATAACGGTGATGGATCAAGCCCTGATCTTTGGACTGGGTAAGAGTGGTCTGCTCAATTCAGACACTCTGTTCATCACCACCCCCTTTTGTAAATCGATTTTGGCCACTATAGGTGTGGCAGGGTATACTCAGACATGAGTCCCTTTCTCACTGCTCCATCAGGATTCAAGCAAGCCGGGCCGAAGACGGCTGAAATGCCAGAAACTGGTCCCCGGTAGCTTGTCTCCTTTCTGGTAAAGAATTGGCTTGGTAGTTTAGTCTGCCCTGTTCCCATGATGCACTGGGCCAGGGACAGACTGATTTGCATATAGCCAGGTTCTGAGCTGGGATGGGGCAGTGAGATAAATAACGGTGATGGATCAAGCCCTGATCTTTGGACTGGGTAAGAGTGGTCTGCTCAATTCAGACACTCTGTTCATCACCACCCCCTTTTGCTACATAACCAGTCATTTAAATAGTCAAACTATCAATCCACCGCCACTATTTTTCTTATTGTCAGGGGTACAAAGGAAGGAGCAGATTTAAGCCCCTTGCGGCTCTTTTGCTCCGTTCTTGCGTGACTTTTGTGACGCAGCAGCTAAACAAAAGAGGTGCCATGGTGCGGCGTATAATATTATAACAACGTGATGCATTTGGGAGATGCATCCCGTTATAAAGCCCTGCGCCATCAGGGGGCGTTCCGGCACAAGGGCGGGCATTCCTGCGCTGGAACACATCCTAAAAGTGGCTGAGGGAAATCTACAAAATTTCAATCAGTCACCTTTAGGACAATGATGCGTCACACAAACCCTGCACCTGCTTGAAGCAGACGTACGGATTGACCCAGCATTGGGGAGATAGGGTACCCCAGAGCATTGCTGGAGCTGCGCCATCGTTGCGATGCAACTCCAGCAGTAAAGCTTCGGTGACGTTTTGGGCCCATGGTGCGCCGCATTGCAAATACGGCGCACCATGTTTGGTGGTGGTAGTGGGCCGCACAATAACTGGCGCATCCCTGCTGCTTTGCAGGGATGCGACGGTAATTGCAATTCTGCCCCTTAGGGGCATACTTACTTACGCGTTCTGGTGCATCTCCAGAGATGCGCCAGATCAAATGCGTAACGCAAAACTACCCTTGCGACACGGCAGATGCGTCTCATTTACAATGCGGCGCGCCCTGGCGCAAAGGTAGGACGCATCTCGTCACGTAAGAGCGGCGCATCGCTGGAGTCACGTCGCCAACGCAGTGCAACTCCAGTAATGCTCAGGGCCACCCAATACTTAACATGCTGTGTCAGTCCTTACGCCTGCTTCAAGCAGGCATAAGGAATTGAATTGACGTAGCAGCGTTGCAGAAGTGCCTGCGTTAAATCTTGTAGATTTCACGCAGGCACTTTTGCGAGGCGCACAGCCGCAGGACTGCCCACCCTGCGTACTAGGAACGCACCCATTGTGGCGCAGGCCCATGGCTTTATAACGTGACGCATCTCCCTAGATGCGTCACGCTGTAAATGACTTGCAGGGATGCGCCACGTTTACGCCGCTGTTGCGTCACGCAAGGCAACGTAAACGTGGCGCAAGGGGCTTGTAAATGTAATCTGCCCCCTAGTGTCTAGCATTACGCAGTTCTGTAAAGTACACTCATACATAATAGTTACTCAGGCCAATGAGACCACAAAATAGAAAACAAATAAGCATAGTAGCAACGCCACTGAGAAGGAGAGCAGTGCACCTGAAATGCACAGAAGATTTTGAAATATAATTTAACTACAATGTAATCGTCAGCAGCATTATTGGCTTGCTCCATGTAAAAAACAAATATTTGCAATACAACAACACAGAGCAGGAGAAAACATAGTAGTGAGTGATGAAATAGCTACTACTACTCACCAAGCCTGGGGATCTCCAAGCCGAGCTGGTCCAGCAGGTTGCGCTCCCGGTCCAGGACGTCCGTCCAGCGGTGGGTGACCTAGCTGTAGGTGCGCTGGACCCCTGAGAGTTGGGACATGGCCCAGCACACCTTCTGCCACCGCTTCCGGCGCTCCCGGATGTTGTAGCCGCCGGCCGCGATCCTGCCGCCTCCCGCGATGGTCCTGGGCAGGCGGCGCTGGACGAAGTAGACCAGCGCACCCACTTCCTCCGGGCTGAAGATCTCCCGTCGCGTCGCCTGCTCCCCCCTTAATCGCCCGCATGCTGTCCTGGCACGGGGTCCAGGACTCCTCCTCCCCGCCGCTGCTGCGTCCCTCAAGTGCCTGGGCAGCTTCACGGCGGCTGGCTTCACCATGGTCTGGGCAGGTAAGGTAGGAAGTAGAAAATTAAGAAGGAATAGGATAGGGAAGAAGAAAAGAAAAGAGTTTAAAAAAGTAGTTTAAAAGTAAACAAAAATAGCAGAAAAGACAAAAATATACAGCAAGGAAAAGAGAGGGATAGATAAGAAGCAAAATCGTTCAAAAAAAACTGAAAACAAGCAAAGGATTGCAAAGATAGCAAGAGGATAAACACCATGCCCAGACACAGGAAATGAATGAAAAACAAGATGGCCGCCCGTTCACGAGCACGAAAGTAAGTTCGCACGCGATTTTCCTCGCGATCTCGTGCGAACTCGTACTCGCAATGCGCTTACCTCGCGAGATTATACATAGCGGGCGGAAACGGAAATACGTCATGTAAACAAAATGGCCGCGCCCGTACTCGACCTTGGGGTAAATTCGCGTGTTGCGCTGCAAGCGGCTCGCGAATACTGCAAAAAACTCGCAAAATAACACGCCGCAAAAAAATATAAATCTCATTCGCACGAATTGGCGGCTTCCGCGGTCGGTTTCGCACGACGCCGAGCTTCGCAAATAGCGCGAAATTACCGAAAAACGATTTTTGCAAAAGCAAAACAAATGAGCAGGTGCAAAAGGTCAATCTCATGATTTGTAACGATTCCCTGTTGTGCTCCCTGAGGGGGCCCTCCAGAATTCGGTTGCCTGCTTGCAACTATTGTGTGACCCTGCTCTGACCTTAACTGTATGCCACAAAGGTCCTGATTTACAGCTAAGGGAGCAGACAAGCAGGTGCCAGGCTGGAACTTCAAATTCAGTGACACATTAATTAGCCCCTAATTCATTATTGTCAGTTGGGGCAGGGCAGGTGTTGTTAATAAACTAACCCCAAATTAATTCATGTCAGTTGAAGCAGGGCAGGTGTGCTTGCTTTCCCCCCCCATCTTCTACAGTGATGATGAACCAGAGGGTGGCATTGATGTAACAGAGGGTGGCATGGGTCAAAGAGAGGGTGGCAGTGGTGAAACAGAGGGTGCTGGGAGGCTGTGATGATGAACCAGACGTAGAAACAACATAGTCGCGACCGTTTGCGAGCCGACAAGTAAGTTCGCAATTGCGAACTAGTACCAAATCATCGCGAACTGGCAGAAACACTTGCAAACACAAAAAAAAACAATCCGCAAATTCGCGGGAATTCACGGATTTTGCGGATTGCGAGTTCGCAAATTCAGTAAATTCGCGAACGCCAGATTCACAAAATTCGCCCATGCTTAGTCCTAACGCCTTGACCCTCGACGTTTCATTGACACCACAATGCCATCAGAACCAATGACTCGCCTCAAACACCGCAACACCTCTACTGTACCTCTCATCTCCGTGAGCGTCAGCAGCTCAACAACTCTGCATCGCCTCCAGGAACCAACGTCTTACTTGCTGCATTCAAATATCCCTTCTGCTGCGCAATGCACCATCCCCAAGTGCTGACGTGACCTGTACATCAGTAAAGAACCAACCCTGCAACTGCCTCAGCAACACCTCACCTCCATGGCCCCTAGCATAGTTTTTGATTCTCTACATCTCCAAGGTACTGTACTGGGGTTCGCGCTCCATCGCAGTCAACCTGAACATGTGTATTTGTCCTCGGCATGCACTTCAAGATATCCCCGACCGGTGGTACAATCATGTTTTGAGCGCTAATCTTGAACATTTTCAATCTTGCTTGTGTATGTTGAATGTTTGTCATTTTGGTGATGTTTCACTCAGATAGATATTTGTTATGTTTCTAAATTGGTGTGGAGTACTTTTGTGGTGTTTTCACTGTTTTAATGTGAGTGTGTGTACAAATAATTTACACTTTGCTTCTTTAGTTTAGCCTGACTGCTCTGTGCCAAGCTACCAGAGAGTGAGCACAGGGAAACTTAGTGGGTAATACACTTACCCTGACTAGGATTGTGGATCCCTCTGCCAACTAAAGACTAAGGGGCATATTATCAAGGGGGTTTATCTCTGCTTTTTTGGCTTTAAAAGCCAAGAAAGCGGAGATAAAATTATCTCCCTATTACCTAGCTGCCGCTAACACCAGTTAGCTACAGCTAGTAGGAGATAGCGACCATCCTGGACCCCACTTTGCATGTCGGTGATATTTATCACTAATGAGATGCAAAGTGGGCGTGCCAAGATGTTAGAGACTGAAAACAGTCGCTAACATCGCTATCTCCTATTACCAACTTTTGGAGATATTCGCGCTAAGCGGGAATATCTCCAAAAGCTAACACCTGCCCTGAGCAGTTCTTAGCCATGTTATCCAATGGGAGGTGGATAACATGGCTAAGAGCATTAGCTCGCTAATGCATGAATATCGCTGACTTTTCAGCGATATTCATGCTTTGCGGCGATTTTTACCGCATTTGCGTTAAACCTTGGTAATACCAAGGTTTATTTGCGGTAAAAATCGCCGCAGCGCTGCGGTAAATTTTTGTCTCTAACCAAGCAATAGCGATAATTATCGCTATTGCTTGGTAATATGCCCCTACATTTCTAACACGCTACTTGGCAATCTAGACAAAATAAAAACAATATGATTTTTCTGAAACATTTCTTCGTTTAAACATGGAAGGCCTTTAACCCTTTGGCTGCGTCAAACGTTCAGCTACAGTGCTGAACGTTCGAAAAACGGGTGGGGCAGCGTCGGCCAACGGATGTGCGCAGCACTACCAAGGTAGTGCTTGCGATGACCGTTGGCCGACGGCAGCAGCCAACGGGTTAAAGCACATACATCTGTGCTCTTTTTGCTTACATTTCACTCTGCACTGGATGACGACAACAATCCGATGTACTACCTGGTAAACGAACTAGAGCAGGAGGAGATGGAGCATATATTTCTAGCAGTGACGAAGAACTGCAAGCAGACTTGAAGGCTCTAAGCTGGACGCCCATGAATAGGTACATGCAAGCAGCGAAGATGCCATCAAAAACCTAATGGCCGACTTAGGACCGAGGAACACACACGAGTCCTGTAAGAAAAGAGGATATGAAAGGAACAAGAAACTGGAGAGGGTGCATGCAAAAAAGTGTAAGGAATGCAAGGACGGGTGAGGTACTAAAATGGCAGCGGAAAGCTGAAAGAACAAGGTAGAATGCCATGCTCCTGCCTGTGAGATGTTTATATACTAGCTCTACCTTGCTTGACCTAGACGTCCTGCCGCCAAACTGGAAGTGTACCGACAGTCACTAACTATGTCAGTCTCTATGATCCAATTTTCGATAATTTCCATGCCTGACCTCTCTAGAACTTAAACAAGCCCCTTAACCCGTTTTGGAGATCTGGTGACTCATCGGTCTGTGGCCATGGTTCCTCGCACCTCATTATATTCTTGTCACAGACTTCCTCAGCTGGTGGGCAGAGACATTGCATCCTGGCCCTTGAAGTTTTTGTTGCTACATCTGTGTCACAAACACTATGGCTTGATAATCGAAGTTACACAGGCACAGAAAAGTGCCCCAAAATTTGAACAAGACTCAGAAGCAGATTGGTAAACACTTTAGAATAAATATTGGGTAGTTTCCTTGATCTTCCATGGAGGCCTGACAGGGTTGTATGACATTACAACGCATGCTTTTACTACACATGCCTTTACATCGCAGGTTTTACAACGCATGCTGTTACAACGCATAGTGTTGAGGGGTGCTGGATAGTGAATAGTTTAATTTACTATTCTAACTCCAGTCCCCGTGGATAGTAGGGAAGGTGTTGGATAGTAAAGTAAATCTATTCCCTATCCTAGAGCGCCCCCCAGCGCAATACGTTGTAATGACATGCGTTGTAAAACTTGCAATGTAAAGGCATGCGTCGTAAAAGTTGCGTTGAAAAGGATGTTCCCCGCCTGACAGACAGTCTTTGGCTTCAGGTTGGACTGCAGGCCCAGGTTTTCAAAGTTCTTCACTACCCGAGGTATCAGTAACCAATTTCAAGTAGCCATGTTGATGCCGTACAGGAAATGCCAAGGCCGAAAGTGTCTTCTGGAATTGGCCCCAGAAAGGAGGAAACAGCCTGAGGACAAAAAAACACTATGATGAGTTCTGGAAACTGAAGAGACAAGTTAGAAACTAATGCAGAGATGGAAGTTCCAAACCAGCTGAAGATGACTGGAGAACTGCAACAGCAGGAAGGAGACCGTAGATTCCCATAGAATGAAGGAAGGACTGGAGTGCTGCAACACACCACAGGGGACCTAGAGCAGTGCAACACAAGGAGTAAATGAAAATGGATCCTTAAATAGACCAGGACACGAATTACCTCACAGAAAGTTAGACCACCATGTTGGACTGGGTACTACCTATAGAGCGGAATGGAAAAACTGCAATTTTGGATATGGCAGGATATCCTATACCAACTTTCCTCTCCAGGGGATTCTGAAAAGAAGAAAAAATTGAAGCATGGATACGCTGAGGCTGTCTCCAACAATTCACCCAAGAAGAAGAATGCTGCCGAAAGGTACATTGATAAGGAAGTTGAGGTACTGCGGCAGCCTGCCATTGCCTCTGTCTCACTCCTGTGCAAGTGCGCGTCCTGCCCGCCATCAGGTGCTGGCTTCAGGTGGAACGCCACATGTTCAGACTGCCAGGAACTTTTACTGACCAGTGTCAGGATCCTCACTTCAGTGTTTGCGAGAAGTGTTCTGGGCTGGAGTGTCCGATTGCCAAGTGCTTGCTAATTTAGAAACTAAGGCCTAGATGTATCAAGCCATTTGCGAATCGCAAAAGCCGAAATTCTGCGAATTTCGGCCTTTGCGAATCGCAAACGGTCTATTTGCATGTTTTGGCATGCATCAAAAATTTGCAAATTAAGGAATTGCAAACATTTGCGATTCCTTATTTTGCCATAGCATTTAAGGAATCGCAATTTTGCGATTCCTTAAATGCTATCAGCCTGATTCATCATTGGGAGGTTTTGCGAGTCTGAAATAGCGAATCATAAGGAATCGCTATTCCAGAATCGCAAAACGGGATTCATGTAGGAATAGCAACATTTTTTGCGATTCCTACTGATTCCTTATTTGCGATTAGCAAATTGCTAATCGCAAATAAGGAATAACTCCCCATTCATTCCTATGGGCCAAAAGGCCCGTAGGAATGAATGGGGAGTATTCCTTATTTGCGATTAGCAATTAGCTAATCGCAAATAAGATAGCGATTTAAAGGGTGCCAGGGGTGTCCAAAGGACATGTGTGTGTGCAAGATGCAACTCAGAAAAATGCTTTTAAAAGCATTTTTCGGAGTTTTCGCTATTTACCACGAGGTTTGACCTCGCGGTAAATAGCGGGCCGAAATTGCGAATTCGCAAATTTTAAATGGATGATGAATTGCATTTAAGGAATCTCAAATAGAGATTCCTTAAATGTAATTCCTCGCAAAATAGCGAAATCGCTATTACCGATTTTTGTATTTGGGATGATGAATCCCAAATGCAAAAATCGCACTCGCAAAGGGCCAGATTCTGAGAATCAGAATAAGGAATAACTCCCCATTCATTCCTATGGGCCAAAAGGCCCGTAGGAATGAATGGGGAGTATTCCTTATTTGCGATTAGCAATTAGCTAATCGCAAATAAGATAGCGATTTAAAGGGTGCCAGGGGTGTCCAAAGGACATGTGTGTGTGCAAGATGCAACTCAGAAAAATGCTTTTAAAAGCATTTTTCGGAGTTTTCGCTATTTACCACGAGGTTTGACCTCGCGGTAAATAGCGGGCCGAAATTGCGAATTCGCAAATTTTAAATGGATGATGAATTGCATTTAAGGAATCTCAAATAGAGATTCCTTAAATGTAATTCCTCGCAAAATAGCGAAATCGCTATTACCGATTTTTGTATTTGGGATGATGAATCCCAAATGCAAAAATCGCACTCGCAAAGGGCCAGATTCTGAGAATCTGGCCCTTTGCGAGCGCAATTCAGCTTGATGAATCAGGCTGTTACAGCCTGATTCATCATCATCCCGTTTTACGAGGCCCTAATAGCGATTCATAGCGCATTTTTCTGAGTTTTCGCAATTTACCGTGAGGTTTGAGCTCGCGGTAAATTGCGGCCAGAAATTGCGAATTCGCAAAATTATTTTGCATGATGAATTGCATTTAAGGAATCTCAAATAGAGATTCCTTAAATGGAAGTCCTCGGAAAATTGCGAGATCGCAATCAGCGATTTTTGCATTTGGGATGATGAATCCCAAATGCAAAAATCGCACTCGCAAAGGGCCAGATTCTGAGAATCTGGCCCTTTGCGAGCGCAATTCAGCTTGATGAATCAGGCTGTTACAGCCTGATTCATCATCATCCCGTTTTACGAGGCCCTAATAGTGATTCATAGCGAATCGCTATTAAGGACTCGCAAAACGGGATTCATGTAGGAATCGCAAAATAAAATGCGATTCCTACATATTCCTTATTTGCGATTAGCAAATTCCTAATCGTAAATAAGGAATAACTCGCCATTCATTCCTATGGGCCAAAAGGCCCATAGGAATGAATGGGGAGTATTCCTTATTTGCGATTAGCAAATTGCTAATCGCAAATAAGATTGCGATTTAAAGGGTGCTAGGGGTGTCCAAAGGACACCCTGTAGCACCCCTAAAATGGAAATTTTCACAGGTGTTGCACACACACATGTCCAAAGGACATGTGTGTGTGTAACATGCAACTCAGAAAAATGCATTTAAATGCATTTTTCTGAGTTTTCGCAATTTACCGTGAGGCTTGAGCTCGCGGTAAATTGCGGCCAGAAATTGCGAATTCGCAAAATTATTTTGCATGATGAATTGCATTTAAGGAATCTCAAATAGAGATTCCTTAAATGTAAGTCCTCGCAAAATTGCGAGATCGCAATCAGCGATTTTTGCATTTGGGATGATGAATCCCAAATGCAAAAATCGCACTCGCAAAGGGCCAGATTCTCAGAATCTGGCCCTTTGCGAGCCGATTTGGCCTTGATGAATTAGGCTGTATGTATGTAGCATTTTTCAATTGCGAATTTTGGTTAAGAAATCGCAAATTACCACCAACTTGTAGTTGATGTTAATTTGCGAATTCTTTTAAAAATGCACAATTTGGCATTTTTGAAGGTGGCATGTGACGCACACACAAGCCCATAGGGCATGTATGTGCGCCATATGCACACACATGTACATTTCAGGGGTGCAGCAGGGTGTCCTTGAGACACCCCTGCACCCTTGAAATTATTCTCATTTTGTGATTAGCAAATTGCGAATCGGAAATTGAGATGTATTTCACAATCATTCCTATGGGTCTCCTGGCCCATAGGAATGAATGGGAAATTATTCCTTATTTGCGAATTCACAAATTGCGAATTCGCTAATAAGGAAGATTAAGAAATCGCTAAAAAATAGTGATTTTTTACATACATCCCATTTTGCGATTTCTAAATAGCGATTCCTTAAAAATCGCTATTTAGAAATCGCAAAGGGGAATGTTGATACATCTACCCCTAAGCCTGAAGTCTGCATTCTGTTTCCTGGAACTACCCTTAAGGGGGGAGCCTCGCTTGCTGTTGAAGGTGGTACTGGAAGTGTAGTTGCGGAAGGAGGGTATTTAGGTGAGGAGCATCACGATCCAGCTGCCTCAAGTAAAGCTGAACAGAATATACAGTCATGCAGCACTGGACTAATTTTTTCCCTGTTGGCCAATCCTCTTGAAGGTGGGGTACCCAGGTGCCAGTTTTTGGAGGTTCCACGTTGAATGCTGCCACTCTTAGACCCATTTCCATGTTTCTCGTTTTGTTGCCTGCTCTTGTCAGTGTTGTGAGATTTAGCGTCCTGCAAGTTTATCTCTGTCCAGCTGCGCCTTCACCCAGGCCATGCTGCCTGCTGTGGCGCCTTTTAAACTAAACCTTTTGGTTTGGCTGATGCCGAAGATTGTGGTGCGGTTATGATGGGTTTTTGGCCCACCTAATCATACACTGTTCACGTGGTGCTCCGCACCTTAACCTTTTAATAAACTTTTAACAATCTCTGTACTGGGTGTTTGCATTAACTTTTATTTCAGTTGTTGCATCTTATTTACTTAATTTTGTTATTTTTACTGTTCATAAGCATAAGCAAAACATTTTTCAATTATACAAAATACAGTATTGCATTTTCACTTATTTTTGGCATAACATGTGTAGATTCATACACTTCTCATATATTTGCAAGAGAGCCCAATGCATTTCGGCACCTCTGTGGTGCCTTCATCAGGGGACATTCTGAAAGTAAAAAACATATACATTGTGTAAGTGTCACTTCTTTGGATGTGCATGGGGGTGTTTACTGAATAATGTAAATGTCGTACCTGTTTATCTACTGCTGTAGTTGTATTTGCCTCTGTCAATAATTCACTACATGAATTATAAAAAAGAAATGATAAGCGTCCGTTTGCGTCTAAATGCAAAACCTTAGTTATTTAACGCCTGTAGAACTATTGAAAACTATAAAGGACATACCTGGTTGATTATCTCTGTGCTCTCTGAAACAATAAGCAAAGTTTATCAGACTTCCACTGGTTTCACGTGGAAAAATCAAGAACTTCGTGGCTTAGAATTGTCATTCTAAGTGCCCTACCTTATCTTCACTGTATCTGTTATCCTAAAAGACGAAAGAATATCATTGCGTTAATGTTTAATATTCTTTCCGATAACCCTAAGTGCCGCCTATCTTTTGAATAGCCCGTACCTGTTATGCCATTTGTCCGCTCCGTAACGAAAAACCGCAGCCCTGTGATTGCCGTTTCACCCCTGGACAGGGTGAACTCCATTAAAACTTCGCGTGTTCCGCGGGGTTGCGGAATTGTAATAACCGACGACGGACTAGTAAAGACTGTTGCACTCTATATGAATTTCAGTGCGGTTGCCATCTTAGAATGGATCAAGTTCCTTTAGTAAAGTCTTAACGTTTTTAAAAAGACCTGGCCCTAAGGTGCTGTTCGGTGAAGGAATCATCGCTGAACAGAATTTGATATTGGTTAATTCTTTTCGATCGGACACTAGCCTCTTACACATACGGACTAGTTCTCTAGTTAGAACTGCTAGCTGTATCTTCAGCTCTTTATGCCTTCCGTAGTTGACACAGGCCATATAACGCTAACTCAAGGAATGCAGAGAGGGGTGCACATTTTAAATCTCCTTAAGTCATAGGGAGAAAACATCAGCCTCACACACTAATGTACACTGTCTTCCTAGGTCAGACTTATTTGCTTCAAATATCCGTCAATTGCAAGTCTCCACCAATAAAGACACACCCGTGTTGTGGAACTAAGGCAAATACGATGGATAGATGCTGATGGTAGACTTTCATTTGATGAGGAATGGAACATAAATGGTGGAAATTAAAGACATGGCAGAAGAGAACATGACAGGGTGAGTGGCATTCACTTTGCCACTTACACCTCAGTTTCTCTTGAATGAGAGGGCACCAAAGCCAGGAAAAGAAAAGAGAAGAAGACACAGAGCAGGAGATGCGTTGAGAAACACACCTGAGACTGGGAAAGATTGGGAGCAAAAAAAGTAACTTTTTAAAAGAGAAGGAAAAAGACCAGAAGAAGGAGGAGTGATAATAAAGAATATAGGCTTTGAAAAGGAGCAGATTAAGTGAAAGTCGAAAGTGGACTTGGTGATGAGGGAAATGATTAAGAGAAATGGAAAAAAAAACAAAGAGACAATTAATAATAAAGGTGAGAGCATGAATGGAAGTAAGTGCCAGGTAAAACTATGAGAAATATTTCATATTGATCAGAATTGGCTGGTCAATTACAACACAGCGCCATGATATCCCTACAGGAATGAATCACGCGTGATAGCAAGTACATAGTACTTAGAAGAAAGTTAGCAAAGCACTTAAAATAACAAATTTATGGATTAACAAAGCACAAATGGATATAGAGAAAAGGCATGGAAGGAAGTAACAAAAAAGCATTTGGAAGAAAGGGAATAAATCAAAGGAGGAGGAGATTGTATGAATGCAAAGAAGGAAGGCATAACAAGGTTGAAGTCTTGTGGGCGATAGAGAGTGCAGTCAAGCGTAGTGTCTGCAGCAGCTCAGTATTTTGCCAGAAGAAGCTGTGTAGACAGGCATTGGGGAGTCACTTTAAGAACACTCTTAGGGGGTATATTTACTTAAATGTCTCATAATGCAACGTTGTGTTGCGTTACAGGGAGGCAGCAGACATTGGCACTTTTTTCAGGGTTATCCCCAAACTTTTTGCATTTTGCCTCCTATTTTTCTGATCCTGTTTTTGATGTCCATAGGATTCGGGCCCTGTACCACTTCTGATCAGTGCTAAAGTGCCTATGCTCTCTGTGTAAATTGTAAATATGATTGTTTATCCATGAGTTCCATATTTTATTTACTGGTAAGGTCCTAGTAAAGTGCATGGTGTGTGCCAGGGACTGTAAATCAAATGCTACTAAAGGGGCTTGCAGCACTGCTTGTGCCACATGAGTAGCCCTATAAATGTGTGTTAGACCTACCACAGTGTTGTATGACCACACAGTTTGTAGCTGCTATGTTGACCTGGCAAGTGCACCCATTTGGCAGACCATAACCTTTTCTTTTCTTACATGTAAGGCACCGTTCAGGTGGTCCTAAGGTATCCCCATGGGCAGGGTGCAGTGTATGTTAAAGGTAGGACATGTACTGGTTTGTTTTACATGTCCTGATGGTGAAATACTGTGCATTTTGTTTTTTCACTATTGAAAGGCTGTGTGTCAAATAGGCTAAAGAAACAATTTATGGACGGAATGCTGGACAATTGAAACATTCACCCCCAGTCACATGGATCTGGGTTTAATCCATCATTCTTTTGCTCACCACAGCAAAAGAAAATGATGGATTTAGGCCGAGATCTCTGTACTGGGGTGAATGTATGACATTGTTCTGCATTCTGTCCATCAAGTGTTCTTTTTGCATTTGCCACCCCGAGTGGAACGGGTATGCCCAGACGTGGGTCCTGTGCTCTCCATGCCACTCTAGTCAAGCTATCCTGGCTGATGAAGGCTGAAAGCCCGAAACCGGGCCTAGGATGCTTGCTTTCCAGTCCAGGGAGGACCTGGCCTGGCAGCTCGGGCTGGACTGTTCTCATTGGATGCAGGGTCAAGATTGATTTGCATATGGCTGAGTCTAAACTGGAATGGCATGGTGAGAAAAATAACGATGGATTTTGGCCCAGATCTCTGTACTGGGGTGAATGTACAACATTGTTTTGCATTCTGTCCATCAATTGTTCATTTTGCATTATTTTGCAGCACTGCATCCGGTTTTCTGTCGGCAAAATCAATAGCTGTAAGTCTCTGCAAATGCTTGTTAAATTATGTGTTTGAAAATGCAATTTTTAGAAAGTGGCCATTTCTTGCTTTACCATTCTGTGTTCCTCTGACTGGTTGTATATTCACAATCTGGTTTTGGAGTGACAGGAGCTGGGGATGTGCATTCACTCTAGACATTCACAAGGGGGGTTGAGGAGTGCCCTGCCTTGCCTGGGTGACTCTTCACGGTCATGCTAGACCAGGGAAGACAGAACTCATTTGGACTGAGCTAAGAGACTCTGTCACAAAGAGAACAGTTAGAAATTGGGGTATAAGCACTGGACCTCAGTCCCCAGGACTTTAGATTTCTTCACGAAACAAAAGGACCCTGCCGAAAAGAACAGCTGAAGAGCTGTGCTACCTTTTCTGTGTGAGGGGTGAGTTGGCCTGCAATTGCTGCTTCTGTCTGTGGTGGAAGAAAAGGACTGACTCTTTTTGCCCTGCTGTGGTATCCTGCTTGGGAAGACTCTCCAAGGGCTTGTGTGTGCTTGCTTCCTGTTGGAAGCCTCAAGAAGATAGAATACTTCAAAAATATACTTGCTATAGTTAATAAGAGCTTGCCTGGGAGGAGAGGAGGAGTGCAGCCCCTGAAGTATGTGGGCTAGGCTTGAAGTGGCTGATCCTGCCTGGAGCAGGAGAAGGACTGGACTGTTCTTCACCTTTTTTTTAAGCAAAGACCCTACCCTACCTTTACTGCTTGAGGAGCTTCTGTGCACTTCCTTGAGTGGAAGTTCTATTTTGCTCTTTACTTTACCAAAGAAATTGCCTGGGGCTTTATTGCTGAAAGTTTGTGTGCTTTGCAGGCAAAACGAAGCTCCGGGGGGCACTAAGAGTTTGTGCCGTCTCTGGGTTAAGCCCCCTCACCCACTTTGGCATGAGCTCGAGAGATTCCTTAAAGCCGAGTGCAGTCGCTCATCAGCGGAGCAGCCGCCAAAGCTAAAGAAGCGGCCAGAAGTAGAATGACTGCACTTTAGAGCCCTGCCTCTTCAGTCAAAGTCAACTATGGCGGGACACATCCAGAGGAAAGGGGAGCTGGCGAATTGCTGCTGTGCTGGGTTGACATGTTGGAGCCTTACGTGCCGCAGGAGAGGCTGCTCGAGACCACAAGATGTCTCCATAATCGTTCAGGCAGCCCCATCTAATGACTTCTGCCTGTGGGGGACCCAGCAAGGTCTCCCCACTGATGGCGGTACAGTGTGTCTGCCCCCCAATCTGACATATAACTTTGGAGCATTTCTAGTATATTACTGCATTTGTTTTCTCAGTTGCACCACGTGTTTGTGTGCAGCTGCCTCACTGTTGGGGGCATTTTGAGTTCGTCCTGCCACAAAAATAGCCAAGCGGGCAAGAACCCTGGATGGAGGTCCCGCTCTGCCTCTTTTCCTCACTCTGCTGAACTCACGATAGTAGGTGGACAGGTGCCCCAATAACCTACGTGTGGGGGACCAGTAATCTTCCAGATATCAGTAGAAGTGCAAGGGAGCTGTCCCTATGGGTTCTCAGTGACTGTAGGGGATGAATTTACCCTATGTGATTAGGGTGATATGGATTTGGTGATTTGTGCACAATAATATCTAGTGATTTATATGAACCTAAATGCTACCTCATATGTCCTTTTGTTATGAGTTGTGTCGTTTTACAACTGGCAATGATAGGATAACAAGTATCCTTTTGAGGACCTGTATATTATGTGTGATAATGTTGTTTTTATGATGTTCTCTTCTGATATGTGTAACTTATGAGTATTTAACGTATTGCACTATTGTTAAGACAATTGACAAGTAGGGAAAGTGATCTATAAGCTTTAATGTTTTGACAATTTCATAGTTGGCAAAGTGATTTATGTGGTTGTGGTCTAATTTGTTTTATATACAATATGGGACATTTTTATATAACCTGTTATGGAGTCTCTTTTTGTGGTGTGTGTAGTGTGCCACTGGTGTGTTAGTTGCACAAACGCTTTACACATTGCCTATGGTATAAGCCTGACTGCTCTGCCAAGTTACTAATGGGGTGAGCAGGGTTAATCTTGGGTGTGTAGCTCCCTTATACTGACTAGAGTGGTGGGTTCTGCCTAGCTGAGATGCTTACTGCATACCCTGGCCAACCAGAAACCCCATTTCTAACACATACCTATAGAGATATGGCATAGTCCTACTCCCTCCCCATAGCTGCCTCTCAATCAGGCTGCCGAGTGCAACATACAAACCCACTGCACTATTTTGCAAATATGTGTGCATTATGCTCAGCAAAGTTTTGTACTGGAAGGACACTTTTCTAGTCCGTAATACTATGCTTAGACTAACTTTTTATACTTTTCTAACTTTGGCTGTGCACTGTGCAGTGCAGCCATTTGCAAAGTCAGAGAAGATTGCAGAAATAAAAGTATTTCTCCTCAATAATGAAAATGTCAAGTTCAAATAACTTTATTTGATTCAAAAGAACCATAAAAGTTTACAAGAAAGTTTGTACATTCATTTTAAAATACAAAAAGTTTTAGCAAACACTACACAAAAATTGATATTGAGTTACATAAAATCAATAAAATGTGTTCATGATTCATAACGTTTCCGAACAATTCTGATAAAACTGAGCACAGAGCTTCAAATGGTAACGGTTGATAATGAACTCAGGTAATCGAAACCTTCTTGATAATTACAGGGACGCATGTCCCCTAGAATGGGCTTAATAAAACGCGCTCTTGGATCTTTATACAGTAAACAAAAAAGCATAAGATGCATTGCGCTCTGATGGGCTGTGTTATTACATGGACAGGGGGAAAGTCTCTCACACCATCCCCCCTTTTTTGGAAAAGCTACAAGAAAATGCAGTGTATTTAAACGAAATCTTGTCATTAAAAAGCGTGAATGAGCCTGAGTAGTAAAAGACAAGTAAAATTGTTTTTGTTTTAAAGATACATATTCCACTGTATTACTAGCCTGACTAGACAAACCTAAAACAGTATGATATGCGTTCTTGATTACCGTCTTCATATTAGATTGAATAGACTCCGGGTTGTCATAAAAATTTACAAGGCCTATCTTATAAAATGTTTCCTTGACATAGTGTAACCATGAAACCGCCATTGCATTGTCAAGGTTCATACAGTCTCTTAAAATAACTTGTGAAAATAACAGCTCTTCTGAGGTCCAAATTTTCCCCATTAAAGCAACGGGGTAACATGAATTCTGTCAATCAAATAATCTAAACCCACCTCGAAATGACAGAATAAAGTAGAAGTTCTACTGGGGATTAATAGGAGGCGTTTTAAAAATGTGTTCTTTAATATTTGAATCTGGGCACTTTTGTGGTATCCCCATACCCCTGCCCCATAGGAAGCTACTGACAGACATTTAGATTTATATAGTGTTTTCAGTTCAGCTATGACCAAGTTAGCTCGCAAAGCGAAAGAACCTGTTAGATTTGGGGGTCTCTAGTTGGCACAGTAGGTACTTGAGACAAATAGGGACCCTTGCCTCTCCTCAAATAAACCCTGCTTACCCCCTTGGTAGCTTGGCACGAGCAGACAGGCTTATCTCAGAGGCAGTGTGTAAAGCATTTGTGAACACATACAGTAATAAAGGGACAACACTACAGAGAGACATCACACAGGTTTTATATCAAAAATAAGATTACATAGACTTATAACAAGGCCACAAACAACAAAAATCCACAAATCATGTTCTTAAAATGGTAGAATTAGCTTAGTTCTCTTTGGATCTTAAAATGCGACACTTTAAGTCAATGTACCTTAAGATGCGACACGCAGGGCAATGAAAGTGTTGCAGAAAAGGTGATGCGGTAGTCCCTTACACGCAAGGGCAGTGATAAGTTGAAGATCTGGTGCAAAGAAATAAAGATGGTGCTTTCTCCTTGATGCGACACGCTTCCCGGTGATGCGGTGGCTTCTGAGGCGAGGTCGATCCTTTTCTCCGGCGATGCGGGATGCTTTACACAATGCGAGCCGTGACAGGCCCTGCGACATGCTTTCCAGTGATGCGGCGGCGTCTGATGCGACGTCAATCCCCTTCTCCTGCGACCCGCTTCCCGGTGATGCGGCAGCATCTGCTGCGACAGCGATCCTCTTCAATGGCGATGCGAGGCGCTTCGCGTTGTGACGCGGCAGCAGCAGTTTGGCGACACGCTTCCTGTTCTTGAGTCGCGCTTCCAGCTCCTTGCTACACGCAAGTCCTCAAAAAGTCCAGCACAACTGCAGGAACTTCCAGCAAACTCTTGGGGGGCTGGTGGGTGAAGTCTGTTGTCCCTGAGACTTCAGCAGGAGACAAGCTCTGTTCCAAGCACTTGGAGATCCTTCACAAGTTGAAATAAAGTACACAAAGTCCATTTCTCCTTTCTTTGGCAGTCAGGCAACCACTGCAGGCCAATCCCCCAAGCAGCACTTCAGCTTAGAGATAGTCTCTCCTCAGTCTCTCTGGTTCCACTCCTCAGCAAAGGTTTCTTCTTGTTTGTACAAAAGTAATCTAAAGGTCTGGGGTTTGGGTCCCCTCTTTTATACACAGTTTCTCTTTGTTCTCTGAAGGCAGAGAGGCATTTGCCTAGTCCAAACCAGTTCTGGTCAGTCCTGAACTCTGTTTACATGACTCCTTCTTTCCTTTCACAGTGCAGGGCAGGGACATCAGACGTACCACCACAGGGGGTGGGGCCGGCATTGTGGAAGGAAAGCACAGCCCTATTAAGGTCCCAGGTGCAACTCCTCCCACCCATCTACATGCAGATCTCTCTATCCAGCCCTGTGCAGACTCACCCAGTCTCCTGGAATCCCCCCAGCCCCTGTCGCTCAAACTCCAGACAAGGAATACACAACCTAGCAGAGGCAGGCTTGGATGGTTAGACAAGAAAATACCTACTTTCTAAAAGTGGTATTTACGAGCACAGAATGTTAAAAACAACTTCACTAAAAGATGCATTTTATCATTCTGAGTTCGGGCATACTAAACTCGAATTTCTACGTAGTTCCCTGAGTCAGTTAGGATTTAAAGATGTAATAATCAAACTGCCCATTCTGGTCTATGGGGAACAGGTATCCTTGCAGTAGTGAAAAACGAAAATGGCCATAATTCACTATTAGGACATGCCACACACATCAGGGCTTGTCCTACTTTATACTTACAATGCACCCTGCCCTTAAGTCTACCATTGGGGTGTCTGATATGAAGAAAAGGTAAGGTTTAGGGCCTGGCAAGTGGGTGCACTAGCCCAGTCAGCATGGCAGTACCAGACTGCACACAGGCTCTGCAATGGCAGACCTGAGACACATTTTTACAGGCTGCTTCTGTGGGTGGCACAACCAGTGCTGCAAGCCCACTAGTAGCTTTTGGTTTACAAGCCCTGGGCACACTCAGTGCACTGTACTAGGGTCTGACCAGTAAACCAAAGCGGCCAATCATAGAATCACTAATCCATACATCAATGTACAATAGGGAACACTTGTACTGTGGCACTGGACAGCAGTGGCACAGTGCCCAAAGCATCTAACACCGGCAAAAACACAAGAGGCAACAGCAACAATGGAAGGGAGACCCACACCAAGGTGGCAGGTCTAACAGAACCCCTCTATGGTTCTGCTAGTTTGTTGTAACCGTGTTGTAATCAAGTGATCTCAGCTCAACTTATTATTAAAAAGATTGCCCAAATAAGTAAAATTTGACACTTTGGTAATGACTATGCCATTGACAGTGTACTTACGTGTTTTTGTTTTATTTGGACCACAAACCATGATAAAGGATTTGCTAAAAGTAACCTTAAGATCCAATCCTAACATGAACTCATTAAATGCATTCAGACATTTTTTATAGGCTGTTTGCTGTTAAAGCCATCAATACTGTATAGTACTCATAGGACAATAAGGGTACCTGTTTGCCTTCTTTTCTTGGAAAATCCATTTTTGTTGTAATAAAAAATGTTCCAAACCGTTTGTATATATTAAAAATAGAAAGGGAGCCATTATGCATCCCTGGCGTATAATCCAAAATGGCAATATTTCTTATGCAAAACTCTCTACTTTTTTTTAGTAGGTAAGGTTTTGTGTCAAACATCATGGTTGGTTGCATGGGAATGCCCATGTGCAGCCATTGGTGCACCAACTTTATGCAAAGCACTGCTCTTTGCCTGTGAGCAGAAACCAAAGGTATAACTGTGATGCATGTGTTCACGAGATGTGTTTGACTAGCACAAACATTACTTCCTTCATATCAATTCTGGTGTGAACGAAATAGTAAAGAGTGTTTTCTATTAAACCTTTTGACTAGCCCTGTAGAACAGGTCGTTTAGATTTACTGATGCACTTTTCTAATATTGCAGGATCTGTTTATTGTAAACACCCTGGGGGATATTCTCAAAAACCGGCAAAAATCACCGCCAACCTAGGTGAACGCACCTGCACATAACACCATCCATTGCAGGAAATCATCTCTGTGTCAACGGCGTATTCTCAACACGCCAGGAACAGGCGATAGTATCCCGACAACACATCAGATGGCGGTGATAAGCCCACAGGGATGCCGATAAGAATGGAACCCCGAACGTGAAAAAAGCTGCGATGGGCCCAACAGCAATAACAGTATCAGCGATAAGCACCGCAGTGGGGCGTGGTCCACCTGCCTGATCTACCTCATCATCGCCCGGTGCATGGATCCATGGGGCATTGTTGCGCACACATATGCTGTGCAATGCACAACATGCAGTGACCTCCTTGCACACCATCACTGGGCTGCACAGGGTCACACCACCTGTGAAGTCCATTCGCGTGAAAGGTGACTGCAACATGCCAAATGTGTGTTCAACAATGCCCCTGATGCGTACGTGGGCCAAATCGTACTGCCCTTGGCCTGTTTTCCAGGGCTCGGAGGGGTGTCATCATCCACGGGCAGAGTGTACATCCCTGATCACCTGTGAGAGGTAAGTCAGATATGGGTGAATTGGTGGTTCTGCATTCTGCATTGGCTGACTCACAGGTGCTGTGGTGTGTGAGTTGTGTGACTTTGGAAGTCATGTCTGCTTTTTTTGCCACTGTCACATGTGTGGGATCAATGTGTAGCACGTACCCACAAAGCTCCTCCTCCCTCCCCTGAGCATGTTCCCTTGTCTGCGCTGCGCGTTGGCATCATTTGCAGTCCTAAGGCATACCATCGTCATGCTCGTCTGTGCATGTCCGCATGCCTGACAACAACACCTTCCTGTCTGCCACTCTGAACCACTTGGTAGAGCTTCCATGCATGAATCATGGGAGCTACCCTCTGCTCATGTGTCAAAGGGAACATGAAGCAGTCTGTGAGGAAACGGGACTCAGCGCCTGCCTAAAACCACAACTCCCATGATCCCATGCGGTAAAGAGTATTTCAGAGCCCTGGGCGCTAACGCGCATGCGCGTAATTCTGTTCCGGTAGCCTGGTGTTTTGTTTAGGAATCGAGCGGATCGGCTCTTCCTCTGTTCCCGGCTTGAAAGGACTTCTCAGGAGACTTGGTTGCCCGGTATCCACGCGGTGGGTGAGTAAGGCGCGGCGGCGCCTATCTGCTGAAAAACGGAGCGTTGTGTGTCGGCCGACCACACGCTACCGTTTATCCGGTGTTTCCGGCTGGTTTTCTCCTGTGGATGTACATCAAACCTCCTGAGTGTTTTGTAGGGTTGCGGAGCGTGGTGGGTCAACGGGCCACACGCTACCGTACTTTGACCTCCTGGTGGATGTCAAGAAGCTCACAGAGTATAGTGGTGTCGGCTACATACTTCTGTGAGACGGACTTCTTTTGTTAATAGCTCGGAACGCAGTGTGTGGTTGCCACGCGTTACCGTAGCTAGGATTCTTCTTTACTTTTGGATTGCCTTTTACTACAGTGGGGTTCTGTGGGTCTTACTCTACGTTCCTCCGTGTGTTTGGCTTAAGGCACATGGTTGTTGTCTGGCAAAGGATTACGAAAGTCGGCAGTGTCAATTAACTGCAGTTACAGAGAACCTTTCATTATTAATTGCTTTCTGCAGGGGAAGAGGTGGATTCCTTTCACTTCGGTTTACTGTATGTTCAAAGACGGAGATCTTGATGCTTTATGTTTTGAAGTGTTCTGTCACTTCATGTCCTTCATGGTGGTCTACTGTGGTGTTACTGGTTCTGAAGTTGAAGGTGTGTGGTTGCTTACAAAGACATTACCTATCATTTAGCGAGAATTTATGAGAGTAGCTATTGCACATGCCTTGTTTAATATTGTTTATATGTTTGTGTCTTCCAGAGCCTTACTTCCCAGCAGACCCTTTCCCTTCCCCTGGTTTTTTCCCTCGCCTACTGGTTTGAATTCCCTGTCTAATAAACAAGGGAGTTGGTAACAGTTGGAGGTGGACCCCTTATAGCAACAACCGGATCCTGTAGAGCGGATTCTTGACAGAATTACGCGCCCACGAATAGCGCTCCACCCGATACGGTTGTTTAGGGGGCCATGGCCACTTTGGATGATGTCCTTCAGGCTTTAGTGGTGGTTCAACAGGAGCTGTTGGCTTCGAAGACAGAGGCAACAGCCCTCAGGGAGAGAGTAGATAGGTTAACAAGAAACCCTTTTGATGCTTCTTCTGCTACTCCGCAGATTCAGGTCACAGTACCCCCTCCTATTCCGTTGGCTACTCCGGAGAGATATTCGGGGGATCCATCAAAGACCCAGGTGTTTCTGACGCAAATTATGATGCACTTTTCGTGCAGACCGTCATCTTTTCCTTCCAATCATTCTAGGGTGGCCTTCGCTATTTCATATTTGAGCGGAGATGCGGCCAGTTGGGCTGTCCCTTTGGTTCGTAAGGATGATCCCATATTAAATGACTGGTCTGCTTTTCGCACTGAATTTGAGAAAGTATTCGACAGAAGGGCCACCACCTTCAGTGCTGATAGGGAACTAATAGAGTTAAAACAAGGAAGACAGGATTTGGTAACGTATCTTACCACATTCAACCGATTGGTGGCTGAGACAGCTTGGCCAGAGGAGAAACGGATGTCGCTCTACTATCAGGGGCTACGAGAAGGTCTTAAAGATGTTATTGCCCAAATAGACCCCCAGCCTCTCACATGCACGGATATGATTAACCTATCCCTCAGATTAGATGGGAGACTCACAGAGAGGGGCGGAGACAGACGCAAGGGAGAGCGTAGTTACTATAGATCTGAAAACACCTCCCGCGCAAGTAGCAGCTCGACTGAAGTTTGCGGCGAACCCATGGAAATAGGAGCAGTTAGAGCACCTTTGTCTAGAGCAGAAAGGGAGAGCCGCAGAGTCCTTGGCCTTTGTATGTATTGCGGGAAGAAAGGCCACTATGTCAGGGAATGTTCAGTTAAACCCAAGAATACAGGAAATTGGTCAAGGGCAAGAAGTTGGCAGTGTCCTCAGTTGGTTCTGAAGAAACTGTTACAGGTGTATTGGAGGACGATAAATGGAAGATTCCTTCCCTTTCGGCCCCTAACATTAAAGATCATGAATCCCATATTCTGCTCCCTATGACAATTGAACAGCGAGATCTGGTCCATGATGTAATGGTAATGGTGGATTCTGGTGCCACCGGGAATTTCGTAGATAGCGGGTTGGTGGCTTTGTTGAAGTTGCAAACAACCCCTAGGGAGCATCCTGAGGAAGTATGGGCGGTGGATGGTAAACCCTTGAAGTCTGGACTTATAACCGAACAGACAGAAATTCTCATTTTGTCCATTCCGGTAAAGGGAGGTACTCATAGAGAAGAGATACGGTTAAACATCATAGAGGCACCCCAGTATGAGGTGATCCTGGGTATGCCCTGGCTGAGTTACCATAATCCCCTAGTACATTGGAGGGAGAAGACACTCCAGTTTTTGGACCCACTCTGTCAGAAACACATGACTGTAAAAACAGAGAATCAGGTTATAGCGTTGCTTAATTCATACTGTTTAGCCACAGCAGCTGAGAAAGAAGTAGTTATACCTCAGTGTTACCAGGAATATCAAGATGTTTTCAGTGAGGTTATGGCTGAACAGTTACCTCCACACAGGGAATACAACTGTCGTATTGACCTGGTGGATGGGGCTGTGGTACCTTCCTGTAGGGTCTACGCATTATCAGTTCCTGAAACCCAGTATCTGAAAGAATATTTAGACCACTATGTCAAAATAGGGTTTATTAGACCATCCCGTTCACCTGCTGCTTCTTCTTTGTTTTTTATCTCAAAGGCTAACGGAGATCTGAGGGCTTGTGTGGATTACCAAAGGCTTAACAAGATAACCATTAGGAACAGGTATCCACTCCCACTGATCTCCGTGCTATTGGACCAAGTGCGTAACGCTAACATTTACACCAGACTTGATTTGAGAGGGGCTTACCACTTGGTAAGGGTACGAGCGGGTGATGAGTGGAAGACCGCATTTAAAACCCACTATGGTCTTTATGAGTATCTGGTGATGCCCTTTGGGCTATGTAATGCCCCTGCGGCATTTCAGTTTTTCTTGAATGAGGTGTTGCGTGAACTCATTGATGTATGTGTGGTAGTATATATCGATGATATATTGATTTATTCTGAAGAAGTACGCACACACACTGATCATGTCATAATGGTGTTGCAAAGATTGAGAGAACACAAACTGTTTTGCAAGCTAAGCAAATGTGAGTTTGGGGTTGCCTCTGTTGAGTTCTTGGGGGTAATGCTACATCCTGAAGGTTTACGCATGTCAGATCGGAAAGTCCTAGCAGTCCAGGAGTGGCCCACTCCTAAGAGTTTGAAAGAGGTGCAGAGCTTTATGGGTTTTGCGAACTATTACAGATGCTTTATAGCGGGGTTCTCACAGACGGCAGTACCTTTAACTCGCTTGCTAAGAAAAGGGGTGGGGTTTCAATGGTCTCCAGAAGCAGATGCATCTTTTGTATGTTTGAAGAAAGCATTCACCTCAGCTCCAGTTTTGGCACATCCAAAAACCACACTCCCCTTTATAGTCGAGGCAGATGCATCCGATGAGGCTGTTGGCGCCATCTTATCGCAAAGAGATCCTGAATCAGGCCAGTTACATCCAGTGGCATATCTTTCTAAGAAGCTCAATCCTGCCGAAAGAAATTATACAATTTCTGAAAAGGAATTGTTGGCGGTAAAAAGAGCCTTTCAAGAATGGCGCCAATATTTGTGGGGAACAGAACATCCAGTGACTGTTTACTCTGACCACCGCAATCTTCAATTTATGAGAACAGCTAGACATCTTACCCAGAGACAGATGCGGTGGATGTTGTTCTTCGCGGAGTACAACTTTGTTATAACTTTCCGTCCTGGTAGTGAAAACAGAAAAGCGGATGCTCTGTCCAGACAGGAGGAAGGAAGTTGTTCCATGACATCCACTGAGAAATCCATTGTGGATCCCTCCAAGGTGATCTGTGTTCTTGGTGCTGAAACTTTCATAGAAAAGGTCAGGAACGCTAAACCTCTAGCTCTTTGGGTTTCCTGGGCAGCTGGGGACAACACAAGAAGTCTCAGGCAAGGTTTGCCGTTTGTGAATAAACAGTTGTATTTGCCTTTGGTCGCCCTGCAAAAAGAAGCCTTCAAGTGGTGTCATGTTTCCCCGTTGGCAGGTCATCAGGGGATCCTTAAGACAGTGCATCTAGTGCAGAGACATTTCTGGTGGCCGTGTTTGAGAAAAGACATTGTATCATGGGTATCTCAGTGTGAGGTCTGTGCACGTTCTAAGAATGTCTGTGGAAAGAATAAAGGTAAATTGATGGTTATGCCTACCCCCAGAAAACCGTGGCAAACCCTCAGTCTAGATTTCGTAACTGGGTTGCCTCCTGATCAAGGTAAAACTGCGATTCTGGTTGTGGTTGACAGTCTGACTAAGTTGGGTCATTTCATTCCTTGTGTCAACCTTCCCACGGCAGGACAAACAGCCCAGTTGCTTCTCACTGAAGTCATTAGGTTACACGGGGTACCTGAGGTTATCGTATCAGACAGGGGCCCCCAGTTCATCGCAAGCTTCTGGAAACATTGGTGTTCAGCGTTGCATATTAAGTCCTCTCTATCCACGAGTTTCCACCCTCAAACAGATGGGCAGACCGAAAGACTAAATCAGACTCTCAAAAAATACTTGCGATGTTTTGCTTCCCTGGCTCACGATTCTTGGGTGTCCCTACTTTGGATGGCTGAACTTGCTTATAATAATGCTTGGCATTGTTCCACAGGGGTATCCCCTTTTTATGCAACCTATGGGAAGGATGCCAACATTCTTCCGGTATCTATCCCGGATGGGGTATCTGATCAACCCTCAGTATATAGTAGGATGAGAAAGTTACACGTCATACACAGACAACTTACCAAGCATTTGAATGCGGCAAAGGAGACGTACAAACGGTGGGCTGATACCCATCGTTGCGATGGACCTGATTTCCAGGTGGGGGACAGGGTCTGGCTGTCTACAAAAAACATAAGGTTTAAGTTGCGAAGCATCTTCCATCCTCGCTTCATTGGGCCTTACGTGATCACCAAGAGAGTGAACGCTGTGGCATTCAGACTGAAATTACCAGCCAGTCTTAGAATCCATCCTGTTTTTCACGTCAGCCTTCTGAAGCCTGCCTTGTCCACAGTACGTAGAGCGGTCCCTCCCGTCCTTGTGGCTGGTGGTGAGGAGTACGAGGTGAAGTGCATCCGGGATTCCAAGTGGAGGCGAGGGGTGTTGTGGTACCTGGTGGCTTGGAAAGGTTATTCGGCCGAGGATGACTCATGGGAACCTTGTGGCAATGTACATGCTCCTGGGGCTGTGAGACGGTTCCATGCCAGGTATCCGGCTAAGCCTGGGCCTAGGAGGCGCTGAGGAGAGGGATGTACTATGAGGAAACGGGACTCAGCGCCTGCCTAAAACCACAACTCCCATGATCCCATGCGGTAAGGAGTATTTCAGAGCCCTGGGCGCTAACGCGCATGCGCGTAATTCTGTTCCGGTAGCCTGGTGTTTTGTTTAGGAATCGAGCGGATCGGCTCTTCCTCTGTTCCCGGCTTGAAAGGACTTCTCAGGAGACTTGGTTGCCCGGTATCCCCGCGGTGGGTGAGTAAGGCGCGGCGGCGCCTATCTGCTGAAAAACGGAGCGTTGTGTGTCGGCCGACCACACGCTACCGTTTATCCGGTGTTTCCGGCTGGTTTGCTCCTGTGGATGTACATCAAACCTCCTGAGTGTTTTGTAGGGTTGCGGAGCGTGGTGGGTCAACGGGCCACACGCTACCGTACTTTGACCTCCTGGTGGATGTCAAGAAGCTCACAGAGTATAGTGGTGTCGGCTACATACTTCTGTGAGACGGACTTCTTTTGTTAATAGCTCGGAACGCAGTGTGTGGTTGCCACACGTTACCGTAGCTAGGATTCTTCTTTACTTTTGGATTGCCTTTTACTACAATGGGGTTCTGTGGGTCTTACTCTACGTTCCTCCGTGTGTTTGGCTTAAGGCACATGGTTGTTGTCTGGCAAAGGATTACGAAAGTCGGCAGTGTCAATTAACTGCAGTTACAGAGAACCTTTCATTATTAATTGCTTTCTGCAGGGGAAGAGGTGGATTCCTTTCACTTCGGTTTACTGTATGTTCAAAGACGGAGATCTTGATGCTTTATGTTTTGAAGTGTTCTGTCACTTCATGTCCTTCATGGTGGTCTACTGTGGTGCTACTGGTTCTGAAGTTGAAGGTGTGTGGTTGCTTACAAAGACATTACCTATCATTTAGCGAGAATTTATGAGAGTAGCTATTGCACATGCCTTGTTTAATATTGTTTATATGTTTGTGTCTTCCAGAGCCTTACTTCCCAGCAGACCCTTTCCCTTCCCCTGTTTTTTTCCCTCGCCTACTGGTTCGAATTCCCTGTCTAATAAACAAGGGAGTTGGTAACAGTTGGAGGTGGACCCCTTATAGCAACAACCAGATCCTGTGGAGCGGATTCTTGACACAGTCATTCCTCCAGGGGAGGGGTGTGACTCGACAGTCGGTCACCCTCATGTGTGCAAACATGTTCAAATGCATAGCAAATGTAATGTGCCAGAGCAGAATCCAGCATGCCTATCAAAGGGGACACCAAGACCATCCTTTACGCCTGTCTTTCATTGCCTACTAATGGCAGCTAACTCATGTTACACAATCAAAGCAGCTGTGGCTTGCAGACTGGAGTCACATATTTGGTAACAGTTCCCCAGGGTGCACCTTGCTGTAGCAAGATCATTCTCCGGTCCACACAAGGGAGTATAGGTTCTACACTTTGGCCTTCCATTCCGAGCTGGGAAGCAGAGTGCAACATGTTGTGCAGGCACATAGCTCTTATGTTCCAAAAGGAGGTGACCCTCACTTCCACCAGAGACACATTTATGTTGCAGGTGCCTCGGAACTCAAGTGAGATACAGTTGATTCTTACAACTGACCTCCCACTTCATTGTGTGGGACTAACTCACAAAATAGGCAAAGCATCTGAGACGGCAGTCCTTGCACATTTTTTTAAATGTGAGGGACCTGGCATGCTCAGTACTGTTCAAACTATATCCGGGTTGATACCAGCTTTCATTCATTCTATCTGTTCCAGCATCTTCGGCGGGTGCCCCATATCATATTGGCGCTGGAAGCTGTTGTCCTGTATATCCACTGTGTGCTTCATAATGGCTAACCTGCATATGATTAGCGCCAATTGTCGCTGTCTGTCTTGGCGATGTTTTTGGCGGCAGCTATCGCTGGAAAACTGGCAATGTAGGCTGTGAATAGGGCAATAAATCTATCGCCACTTTCATGGCGGACAAGTGCCGATAAATCAGCGATGGGTCCTTGAGAAGATGTCCCCCTGTGTCATAGACAGTAGGCAGGGGCTGGTGTATTGTTAACACCTTGGCTGCTAAGGCGTTTTCCCCTCCTGTGATGAACTTTTATAAATACTATACTTTCATGACAAAGTCAGCTCGTCATAAGCACAGCTCAACCGTGCCTCATGACGAGCTGACCTTGTCATGATTATGGAAGAGGTTAAAACCCAATGATAAATCCAAAAAGGAAATGTTTTCCATTGTGTAATCATCTGCATCACAAATCTGTAGTCCATAGGAGCTAGAGAAATCTGACAATTGTTTACGGAAGTATCTTTGCACTGGATGACCATTCATTTATTGTTAATGTCTGCTTTGCTGTCTTCTGAATCTCTCGTCCATGCCACCTTCCTGAGTATCCCTTGGACTGCTATGTTTCACTAATCACAGGATCAAATATTAAGGAGTATACTTGGAGATCAGTTTGGGTCCAATGTCATCAAAGGTAAATGACTCTAATTGTGACATAAGAAATTTAGGTAGCAACACTAGCTCCCTTTGATGCCCTGAATTAGTTCCATATGGATTACTTAGATCCTGGCACTACTAGAAAAACGGGTGTGATTGGTATTTTCTCATATTTTTGTACTAGTTCCTATTAAAAAAAGCTGAGCCAAATCACACTCATTCATGTCCACATCAATTACTAGTAATCTTCATTTATCCTTGCCTAAGTCATCCGCATATCTGTCCTTACTTACTTGAGGCACTATGCAACTATACATCCTCAAGGCAGTTACTCTGGTATACAAAGCAGCTGAGAAGAAAGACTAACCATCAATGTTTACTTTATCTTGCCTCAAGTTGCCCATCTTCCCCAGTTCAGCTTCCGTGGGTTTACTCAGTACCAAGTAAATAAGAATATGGAGTGCCAGGTGAGACAGGTGGCTGGACAGGTGGCTGAATGGAGGACTGGGATGTGGTGGACTTTGGCGAGGAGTAATGAAGATCACCGGTAACCAATGGGGACATCAGCTCCCCACTTATCCTGCTTGCCCTAGTCCTCAGGACTCCATCGCGGTCGGCCTGAAACTTTGACTTTGAGCCGGTCCATTGTGACCAGATGTCCCAATAGGGTGCTATGAGTTTCTAAGTGCTGTAAAGTGATAAATCTGTAAAAATTCATATCTCCGGTTCCCTACATTGGATATTTGTTGTTTTGGTATCATTTTAAAGATAACAATATATCCTATTTTTATAAAATGATGTTGAATTTTTATTATGTGTTGTGTCATAATTATTTACTGAATTGGTGTTTTTAAATGCTTTACATACCTGTCTTTGAAGTTAAGCCTGTCTGCTTGCAGCCACGTTACCAAGGGTTGAGCAGTGGAATAATTTTCTAAGACCTATACTGAGCCCTATACTGTGTTAGTGGCTTTATTGCCAGTGACAGAAATACATTTGCTCCTACCAATGATCCACTTTCCAACACTTGGTGCTCAGCGGTGTGGATGAGGACTTGTGGTTAAAAGTACACCTTTCAATAAAGTGAATTAAGATTATAAAAATCCTCTAAATTGCCTTAGAACAAAACTTTTGAGTTTGATTTATGGAATTTGGACTAAACTGTTTTTAATCCATTGTTTTGATTTTTCCCAATTGTTCTAAGTTTGTTGTGCCTAGTTGTTGTGACCCAAAACTAGTGAACCGTGCAACTGGACCTGGCTAAACTGTCCCAGTTCAGGATAGCTGATTTTAGGGTACAGTGAAGGTTTAGGGTGCTGCCTGCTTCCAACAAGATTAGGAAGGCAGGGTTGCTTAAGTCCCTATAATCCTGGGCTGGGGTAGCGGAGGAGATTTAAGGGGGGATGTAGGGTGTTCCCTCCAACCTCACCCAAGAGAAGGGTGAGGATGGTGCCTCTTCCATTATCTCTAATGTTAGCCCTATGATTCCAGATGGTGGGAGTGGAGAAGTGTCCCTTACTCAGGAACCACCACTTTCCCTTGCAGAGAGACAGTTTGAGGCTCAATTAGCCTTGATTGCATTGGAGAAGGAGACATTGGAATTGGCTAAGAAGAGATTGGAGAGGGAGGAGGTGTTCAAAAGAAATGGTGGCAGTGAAAACTATGAAGATTGTGAAATGTCAGGGGTGGTGTATTTGATCCTAAACTTCCCAAGGGTATAGTGTCCAAGTACACAGAGGGGGATAACATTGGCAGGTGGCTAGCAGCTTTGGAGAGGGCCCTTAGAATTAGTAGGGTCCACTCTGGGTATTGGGGTGCACTCCTGTGGAAGTTGATTCCAGTAGCTGGGTGGGATAGGCTCCTGAACCTGAAAGGAGAGGATGCAGAATCATACCAGGTGATGAAGGCATGCTTAGTCAGGAGATTTGGTCTGACTCCAGAGCAGTAAAGGGTGAGGTTTAGAGGCACCCAGAAATTGAGTTTAAAGTTGTGGGTAGACTTTGTGGACGTTTCAGTGAAGGCACTGAAAGACTGGATTGCAACAAAGTTGCCACATTGGAGGGATTGTCTAATTTGTTTTTGAAAGAACATATTTTGACTTATTGTGCAGAAGAGAAGTTCTGCTAGTATCTAGTGGACTCTAAGCTGACAGACCCCAGAGAGCTGGGGGAAGCAGCTGATGAGTGGGTAAGAACCCAGGTTTCCATTTGGCACCGGGGGGCAGAAGACAGGGGGACAGGTCCCTTCTCAAGGGAAAGCCCAGGGACAAGAAGGTCAAAAACCTAAGGAGTCCTCCAAAGACCCACAAACACCTGCACAAGGAGGAGGGGCCCGGGCCAACCCAAATTCAAAGGGAGGGGGTATCAGGGAAAGAATGGTAGGTTCTTTGATCCCACAAAAATGGATAAGTGCTTTGACTGTAACCAGCCAGGGCACAAACAGGGAGATGCTGTCTGTGCCAAGAAGCTCCCCCCTAAGGGGCCATCCGCAGGGATTGTCAATGTAAGTGTAGGGTTGGAGAGTGGTGTCCCAGAGAGGGGTAGTCAGGTGGTGAAAGCAACCTTAGTGTCCCTGGGTGGGGTAAATATGGCAACCCTTGCTGCCTTACCTCCAAAAATCGCAAAAACTACAGGCAGAGGCCTAAAGTGAATCGGACTGAGGTTGAGGCTATCAGAGACACTAGGGCTAGTATAACTATTGTCCTGGATCAGCTTGTGCCTCCAGGAAGGTTGTTACCTGGTGAGTTTCACCAGGTGTCGTATGCAGAAAGCAATACCAAACTCCATCCAATGGTTGTGGTGTATTTGGAATGGAGAGGTGTGACAGGCCTTATGAAGGTGCTCCCAGTCCAGTGTTTATTAGGCAATGATCTTGAAGCCTCAGAGGTGGAGAGAGGACTCCATATGAAACTATTGGAGCTCCCTGAGTAGGTATGTGCTGTGACTAGGCCACAGACTAGCCAGAAGGGAGGGGCTGGACACTTGGACCCTGGAACCAAGGGCCAAGTATCCAAGGACAAAGGCACTGGGCCTGGTGAGCCAGCCCAGGGAACTCCAGAGGTGCAGGAAGAATCTATCCTTGATGTGGAGGATCTGGCCTCCATCCCTGCCAGAGCTGTCAGATTTTGTAGAACTGACAGGAGCAGGTGGACCCTCCAGAGAGGAGTTCAGTAAGAGACAGTGTGACTGTCCCATCCTTGAGAGCTTAAGGTGGATTGCTTCTAAGCAAGAGGAGGGAGATGACAGTGGGTTTCACAAACTCTACCTGGAAGATGTACTGCTTTATACTGAGGCCAGAAACCTCAAGGAGGGGATCACCAGAAGGTTGGTGGTGCCCCAGAAGTACAGAGAGTTCATCCTGACTTTAGGTCATGATATCCCCTTGGCAGGACATTTGGGACAGAAAAAGACATGGGATCTGTTGGTGAACCATTTCTACTGGCACCATATGTCTGAAAAGGTAAAGGAGTGTTGCAGCTCCTGTGTCACCTGTCACACCAGTGGCAAGGCAGGGGGCAAGACAAAGGCTCCCCCAATACCAGTGCCAGTGGTTGGGGTTCCTTTTGAAAGGGTGGGAATGGACATTGCTTGTCCCCTGGACCCATCTACTGCCTTAGGGAATAGGTATATCTTAGTGATAGTGGACCATGCCACTAGGTACCCTGAAGCAATCCCTCTTAGAACCATTAATGCTCCTGCTGTGGCTAGAGCACTGCTAGGTGTGTTCACCAGAGTTGGTTTTCCAAAAGAGGTGGTATCAGATAGGGGCACAAACTTCCTGTCCAGCTATCTGACTGCTATGTGGGATAAATTGGCTGTGAGAGAATCTCAGGAGGAGGTGGGATGTTTTCCTCCCATGCGTTCTGTTTGACTACAGGGAGGTGCCACAGAAAGGGGTTGGTTTCAGTCCCTTTGAGTTGTTGTTTGAACACCCAGTGAGGGGACCATTGAGCTTCCTGAGAGTCTTTTGAGAAGCCCCTTAAAGAAGCAAAGGACAATGCGCTTGACTGTGATGGCCTGAGATCTAGATTGGCAGAGTACATGTACAAGGCAAACAGGAAACTGGAAGCCAGCCAGGAGCTCATGAAGCACTGGTATGATCAAGAGGCTACTATGTTTGAATATACTCCGGGACAATTGGTGTGGGTGTTGAAGCCTGTGGCTCCCAGGGCCCTCCATTACAAGTGGAGTGGGTCCTATCTAATCCTAGGAAAAAAGGGTGAGGTTACCTATTTGGTTGACCTTGGCAGCCCAGGAACCCTCATAGGGTCCTGCATGTGAATAGATTGAAACCCCACCATGACAGGGCAGACATAACCATGTTACTAGTCACTGATGAGGGTAAGGAGGAGGAAACTGGGCCTGTGCCCGACCTCCTCTCTACTAATGTGCATGATGGGTCAGTGGTGGGAGTGGTACTCTCGCCGAAATTGACAGACCAGCACCACAGAGACTGTTAGCAAGTGCTGGAGCAGTTTGCTGGCCTAATCTCCTTGACCCCAGACATCACTGAGTGGTGTTTGCCCCACATTGACACTGGTGACAGCTTACCTGTCAAAAATAAACTGTACAGGTTTCCTGACCAAGTCAGAGCCAGCATTAAAGCTGAGGTTACTAAGATGCTGGAATTGGGGGTAATTGAACCGTCTGAGATTCCATGGGCCTGCCAGTGGTACTGGTACCTAAACCTAATCCTCAGTGGGGCCCAAGGTATTAAGGTTCTGTGTGGACTAAAGTGGATTGAATGCATTCACGAAGACTGATGCTCACCCTATACCTAGAGCCGATGAGCTCATTGATAGGTTAGGGGTTGCTAAGTATCTGAGTACTTTTGATTTGACTTCAGATAACTGGCAGATTGCCCTCACTGATGGCGCAAAGGAGAGGTCAGCGTTCTCCACACCAGAGGGACATTATCAGTTCAAGGTAATGCTCTTTGGTTTAAAGAATGCACCTGCCACCTTCCAAAAGTTGATGAACAGGGTCTTGTCTGGGTTGGAACAGTTCAGTGCAGCTTACCTGGATGGTATAACTGTATACAGATCTACATGGGGGAGGATCACTTAAGCCACCTAAGGGAAGTGCTTCAGGCCATGCAGCAGGCAGGCGTGACTATTAAGGAAAGTAAGTGCCAAAAAGGGCAGAGTTCTGTGGTGTACCTGGGCCACCTGGTAGGTGGGGGCCATGTACAGCCTCTCCAAGCTAAAATCAAAACTATTTTGGATTGGACAGCTCCTGTTACCCAGACTCAGGTCAGGGAATTCCTCGGACTGACAGGATACTATATACATTTCTTTCAACATTATGGGGCCATTCTGGGGCCCCTAACCAAACTCACTTCAAAAAAGAGGCCCAAGAAGGGAGATTGGACCTCAGTGTCAGAAGGCTTTTGACACTCTGAAAGCTGCTATGTGTTCAGCACCAGTGCTGCTGGGCCCTGACTACACAAAATAATTGGTAGTTCAGACAGATGCTTCAGAGCAAAGGAATGGGCAGTGTTGGCACAGTTGCCTTTGTTAGCTGGAGGCTTCTTCCCAGAGAACAGAGGTGGAGTGCCATTGAGAGAGAGGCTTTTGCTGTGGTTTGGTCCCTGAAAAGTTGAGACCATATTTGTTTGGGACTCACTTTTGTGTTCAAACTGACCACAGGCCTCTCAGATGGCTCATGTAGATGAGAGAGGAGAATACCAAGCTGTTAATGTGGTTCATTTCCCAACAGGGAATGGACTTTACAGTGGAACACAGATCTGGGGTTGCCCATGCAAATGCGGATGGACTTGCCAGGTTTTTCCACTTAGCTGATGAGGACTTACAGGATGTAGGTTAGTAACCCATCACCTTTTGTTTGGGGGGCCACGTTGCAAAGTCATCCTGTGCCCTGGGAACCCCCCAACTTTTTGCTGAATGGTACTGGTGGTAACTGACTCTGACTGACCCTGCAGAGCCCAGGGCCAGTACTTTACTGAAAGAGACATATTTAGCATACAGTGAAAACACCTACATACACTATGGTACTCTATGGTATGGGGTACCCATGTGATTGGCATGACCTACCCTATCAGACCTTATTAAATAATAGGGCAGGGGGATTAAAACTTCCCGGAAGTCCCTAGTCCACAATGGGGCATGGCAGTTTAGAGGCCATCAGCTTTTTCTGCACTTGCATGTGTGCACTGCTGAAGCTAAAACTAAAGCCCTGTGGATTACCTTGCTGTAAAGGAACTAAAGAGTGGACTCCCCTGCAAGCTACAGGTTAACAGAGCTCACCAGGAGCATCATCACTAAGGATCCTCAACCTGGAGAACGACCAGTGGATTTGTAAGGGTTTTGTCCAAGTGGATTGTGGGAACTGAAGTCCTCAACTTTCAAGGATCATCTTGGAGCTTCCAGACCCTTGGAGTAAGTTTGAGACACTTTGGGACCCCTTAAGAAACTTCAGGAAGAAGTTCCAGAAGTTTGGAGAACTTTGGCGCTACTTTGAAAACAATCTCCATGGGGGACTGACTCAACCTGGCCAGCCAAGCTGCCTGCCTTCAACCGTGAGCCGGCCAAGCCATCCAGGTTCATTCCACTAAAAGCTCCATAGGTCCGACTTCCAGAGTTTGACTGGGAGTAGAAGAAATACGAGGCCGGCGAACCCTCACCTAATATGGCCTGGTAAAGAGCATCGTGGGACGCCGCGAGAAAAAGCTCCAGAAAAGTTTCTATGTCCAAAGGTAGAAACTTTAAGACTGGGACCTACCGCGAGTGGTAGTCGCTCAGGGCTCCATCGCAGTCGGCCTGAATCTTTGACTTCAAGCCGGTCTATCGCCACCAGATGTCCCAACAGGGTGCTATATGTTTCTAAGTGCCATAAAGTGATAAATCTTAAAAAATTCATACTTCCTGTTCCCTATAATGGATTTTTTGCGTTTTGGTGTCATTTTAAAGATAAAATTATTTCCTATTTTTATAAATTGGTGTTGGATTTTTATTATGTGTTGTGTCCTAATTATTTACTGAATAGATGTTTTTAAATGCTTTACATACCTGTCTATGAAGTTAAGCCTGTCTGCTCGCAACCACGTTACCAAGGGTTGAGCATTGGCATAATTTTCTAAGACCTATTCTGAGCCCTATAGTGTGTTAGTGGCTTTATTGCCAGTGGTAGACCTACATTTGCCCCTACCAATAATCCACTTTCCCACAGTATGCTAATGTAGTCTTGCTTTCCAAATGTAAACTAACGAATAACAAAAATCCAATAATAACATTTGGAAAAAAGAGGTGTTGAAAGTCTTTAAGGATGGCCTGTGCTTAAGAAGCTGAATAGGTTCCAGCTTTTATTGCAAAACTGGAATCTGCATATGAATGTTTTAAGTATTTTTCCATCTTCTTACCCCCTGATCAGGTAAGTAAACCTCTTCTGATAGTATGAAAGAAGAATACATTCTGTTGAGAATTGAATTTACTTTCGGATTTTTGAGGGAATTCCTAAAGAAAATCTGAACGTTTGTAATGTTTGTTAAGGGGCAACTGAAAATCTGACTGGTCGACATCTTTCCACTCTTTCAATTGGATACCTTTAATTGTTCTATGCATAAAAGGAATCAACTTATGATGTTTCAAATGGAGTAGAAAAGTCAGGATCGGAGACCACAAGCTTGTCTCTGATGTGTGAAATGACATGAAGTTGAGGTCCCTGTACATATTTTCCTTTAGGAAAAGGGAAAAATTCTTCATTATCGTCAGGATCTGCTGCTAAGAGTTTATCAGGAAGTAGGTATGTAGTAGTCCCAAATGCATCTGCTACAGCATCTGAAATCGAAAGTGTACGTCGCTACGAGAAAAAGTAATAATGACTTCCCTATTCTCACATTCAGTCTTCTGAGAAACATGGTGCCTCCTCTCGAAGCATTTCTAGACCTCCATCTTGCCACATAACAAACAACTACAGTCATAGAGACTTCTTAAATATGGTCTAGAGGGAGGAGCTATTCCGAGATATGAGGTTTCTCTAAGAAACACAACACTTTAAATACCACAAAGAAAGCCTTTGCCATCAGCAGAAGGTATACTCTTATATTTGATCTGCAAATTAAAAACATTAGGACCTTGTAGACAGAGACTGATTATAGGGTCAAAGCTGTGATCTGAAGACCTTGACAACAAGTCAGTCGCTCGCTCTTTTCATTTTTTTCAGGACAGCTCATGCTGTTCCTTATTTGAACAACCAAGGGGGTCATTAGGATGGCGGGCAGACTTAGTCCACCCGCCATCCTTTCGGAGTTTGGGACCGCCTGCCATAAAGGCGGGGGTCCCGTGGGGGGATTAGGATGCTCCCGTCACTGTGGCGGGCGCACACTGCATTTTTAGCATTGTGGCAGGCGGTGCTCTCAGCACCGCCCTCCACAATGCTAAAAATACATATATGCATTTGCATTTACAAAGCGGCAGGCACAGCGCGGTGCCTGCCGCTTTGTTAATGCCCTGTGTGCACCTCCCAACTGTCCTTCACTCCCGGGGCCTGCAGGGGGCCCCCTGAAGTGAAGACCGCATGCCTTTCCGTGGCGGCATCGCCTCGCCGGAAAGGCATCTGTTTTGGGCCATGCTAATATGGCTGGCGGTGTCTAATAGACACTGCCACCACATTAAACCTTTTCCGGCCACAAGGCGACCGGGGCAGAAAAGTGGCGGACGGTCTTTCCGTCCGCCGCGGTCCGCCCGCCATCCTAATATGGCGGGGGAATTTAGGTGCGGATGGTGGTCAGATTGCCCCCACCAGGCTGGCGGTGGCTACCGCCAGCCTGGCGGGGGCAATCCGCCCACCATCCTAATGGGCCCCCTATGTCTTAAGCTTGAATCTAACATAGGAGGGAACTTTCTTTTCTGAAGAAGGAGAAAAAAAGTTGCTAAATCAGAGTTATCTCTTCAAGTGAAAAGGAATTCATGGCATCGAAGACCGAAAACAAAATCTTGTTCTCTCCCAGCTTAGTCGCCCCAGTTACAGCACTTGATTAGTTCAGAACACATACTGCATTTGACATCAAACCTTAATATTTAAAGAACATGTCTTATGTTGCAGGTAGGTAAGTCTCCGCAGGAGCCAGAAAAAGTGAAGTCGAGGATGGGCAAACTAATGCAATAGAAATTGAAGATAGACTGCCATAAAAGGTTAGTCCTTCTTCTGAACGTTCCATACTAGGGTAGGTGTCTTGAGGCGGTCTTGTCACCTTAATTAAAGACTGGGGGACGAGGAGGACGAGGGGGTAATGTTTTGCATTGCCTGCAACCAATGACCTTCTGTTAGTATGTAGTGCCAGACGCGCTCCAAATTGAATTTGTAGTATGGGGTTTATACCCCGAAATGTCACTCTGGATGACCTCTTTCCAACTCTGCTCAATGTTTCAAGCTTCTTCTCACACAGTTTTGACCTCTTTCAAAAATGTAAAGTTTATAGGTGTGTTCAGCAATTATTAGCTGCTGCACAGAAATAACAAACTATTGGGCAAACAAAGTATATTTTTTATTAACTTCTAGAGCTTTGAACCAAACGGGTGTCCTTTAACACTTCCCTCCTGTGGTCTACCTAAATGACAAGTGACGTAGGATATGCAGTTGAATTGGACTATCTAGCTTAAAATAAACCCAAAAACACAGCGACAGCCCAACCTGTCGTGTCAAGCTGAGATAAGGACACCCACGCTTGCAATAATGTTGGTGCTTGTAAGCGACGCAGGGCAGAGCGAGATGCCGCGCGCCCAGCGATTTGCCAAGGCAGCAATTTCCCCAGCGCTTGAGGTAAAGAAACATGACATGACAGAGAGTCAGCCATTACAGTAAGACAAGCAATGTTTCACAATCAAGAGTCTTCTGTCAGAGTTCAAAAGGATACAGTACCCTCTCTTCTAAGCGGGGACGTAGCGCAGCAGCGGTTATAGTGACGCAGCAGCCGTGAGGCCGCTGAAACTGCTGAGCGGGGAACAGAGCGCGCGCCATGCTGTAATGAGAGGGCCAGAGCAGATGAGGGGGGAGCAAAGTACATAAGAAGGGCGGCCTAGCAGCTCCATTCAGCAGTAACAAGGCCATAATGAGAGAAATTCTGTAAATTCCAAGCAGTAAGGAAGAATATAAGAGACCTGAATTTAGACTGATCTGAGCAGACACTCGAATTAGGATCTGGTTATCCAATAAAGCTCGGGTTTATAGCTCTGTGTGACAGCTCTCTATTTGATTTATTAGGAAGGAAGGAGAAGTCATTAGCGTATCAAATCCACCAGACAAAGGGCCTTAGAGCCCTGACAAGCCATTTAACTTCGGCATGTCTGCACTGGCCTATATAAAATGCAAACTCTCCTATGGTAAAGGAATACATGCAGTTGAAAAAAAGCACAGCATAAAAAGTGAGAACAAAATCATTTTGAGGAATAAGAATGTCTTTGTTAGGTAGACATTTCTTTGAGCTGCTGATCGCCTCATCTATACATCAAGATTGTTGCCTAGTGCTTGAACAGCAGGCAACGTTTACTGTATGACATCATAGCACTGCTGTCATTTCCAGGAGTGGTGTGTGGGCAGAGGAGGCTTTATGTCAAAAAGACTTTTTGTATTTTGTGCAAAGGCCACAGATCTGCACTAATCCTGACTTTGGGGCAAAAAATATCATTGTATCAGATGTGGTAATAGAACTCTATAGCGAGCATGACACTTTGGGGCATATGTATCAATATCACGTTTTGCGAATCTCAAATTGCGAGAATTTGCGATTCGCAGTTTCAGATTCGCAAAACGGGATGTATTAAAAAAATCGCTAAAGTTTTGCGATTCAATAAATGTCGCAAAAAATTCTCTGAATTTTGTTTTGCGATTCCTTAATAGCGAAATTCACAAATTAAGAAATCGCAAATCCGGGAATCTGCAATATAGGTGCAGCTTGATGACACCACAACCAGAAAGTGGGAGTGATTAGCTGCACATGTTTGCCTGAGCCACAGTCAGAGGCAGTTTGGAGTCTGCACAGCACATCAAGAACCCCAATGGAGTCTCAGAGGCCTCAGGAGGGCAAGGAGGGTGAGAAGAGGAAAAGGTAACACATTTTCAGAGAAAGAGCAGGAGGTCCTCATAGAGGAAATGGTCTGCAGCCATGAGCTCCTTTTTAGTAAGAAATCCCTGAAAGTAGCAGAAGCAAGAAAAAGGAAGATATGACTGCAAATACAGGAGAAGGTGAATGCTGTGGGTGTTACCAATCGTACAATTGAAGAACTGCGCAAGAGGTGGTATAATATGCGCCAAAGGTCCAAGGGGAGGGTGGCAGCTAGATTGAAGGAGTCACAGAAGACCAGGGGAGGAACTTCCACAGCAGGACAGCCAACACCCCATGAAGAGCTGGTGGAGTCCACTCTCCTGCCTGAGAGTGTAAGTGGTGTGGCTGACATTGACAGCTCCGACCCTGCATCCAGCAGTCAAGGTAAGATGCATGGCAAATAATTTGTGTACACCTCCCCATAGCATGCACACTGTGTAGAATGTGTAACACGAAGACAACACTTGTCACTCCGGTCCACTCCTTACAACACACACAGCAATGCATCATGGGAGTTGTAGTTGGATGTAGGATAGTTTGTGAATGAGACATAGGAAATCATGCCTAAAATGTGGGTTGCAGTTAAGGCAAAATGACAGTGTCAGGAGTCAGACAACTTAAAAGTGGTAAACTTTATTGAGTCCAAAATGTAGACAAAACACAAACTCATATGTCCCCCTTTACCTTCACAGCACAATCCAGGGCACTTGAGGACAATGCAGAGGGAGAAGACATACCAATTAATTTGGAGCACTCCGATGATGGGGACACAAGTGGTGACTCACATCAGACACCCATTATGAGCAGGAAGCGCACATATGTGCCCCCACTGGCTCCATTGGAGGATGACTTAGAGGGGAGGCAAGTGAGGATAGAGTAGAAAGGCAGGGAGTGTCTGACAGTCGAGGACATGAAAGACCAAAAAACAGTGTGGCAGCAATTGAGGCACGGAGGTCAAGGCCCAGGAGCAGCACTGGCACTGAACAGGAACATACTCTTTTTGCTGGACTTGAGCAGAACATGCTTTAAGTTTAGCCCCTGCAACACAAAGCATTATGTTCAATTAACAGGCAGCAAGGCACCCTCAACAAAAATCAGCAGAACATGGGGGAGGGCATCATGGCCATGGCAGGTGCCATACAAAACTATGAGACACACAACGGAATGAAATTGCCAGGAACAAGGCTGCCCAATGTACCAATGCACAACAGCACAATTATACAAAGGCGGTGAACCGCCTCTGCACCACCACCAGCAACTTTACCAGTCGCAGCATTACTATGCAGCTGCAAATGACACATTGCTGCCAGGACATTGCGAGAGGGCTGGAACAGGTAACAAACGCAGTGGAACAAATGCAAACTGCAAACTCTGGTGGCAGCACACTCATGGTCTCTGGGGAGAGCGAAGAGCCCTCCAGTAGGAGCAGCATCACTCCTACATTACCTGATGCACGACGTCGCAGTGGCAGACAAGGTGCTACAGCTAGGCAGACAACGGAGGGCTCTCAGGCAGAACACCGCCCTGCACCAAACTGTCACCGGAGGAGGTGAACAAAACATTTTGTAAAAAGGGGTGAAGCAACCCACCTAAACAGATTATTGAACATTATTGATCAGTACCTTCATTATGTACAAAACATGTGTTAGGTAGTGTTAAAATTATTGAGTGTGAAGTGTGAAATAAACACATCACATGTAACAAAAAGCATTTTGGCTCATCACCTTTATTTCTTACCTAAAAGTAGTTTTGTGTTATCTCAGACCGTCTCTGACTTCCAGCAGCTGCCCCGACTCCTGCTGCTGCCCTGCCTGGAGGGAGGTGGGCAATAATCATCCAATGTGTCTGTGTCGCTCACATCAATTGTGGTGCCTTTCCTCATAGCCATGTTGTGGAGCATTGCGCAGCTTGTCACGATTTTACAGTATGTCTCAGGGCTGTATTGCAGTGCCCCTCCACTTTTATGTAGGCATATGAACTGGCTCTTTAGTATTCCAAAGGTACGTTCTATGATGCTGCATGTTGATCTGTGTGCCCTGTTATACCTCCTCTCCCTTGCATTTGCTGGATCCAGATACGGTGTTAGGATGAAGTCTCGGACTGCATAGGCACTATCACCTGCATGGATACAAATAATAGGTACATCAATGTCCCCCCTCAAAAGAAGTAGTGAATGGATGTATGTGTGCTATTGATTTACCTAGCAGGTATCCCTCTCCAAAGTCTCCAGCACTCAGACATCTGTGTTTCCCACTATGTCTGAAGATAAAAGAGTTGTGTGTGCTGCCAGGGTATTTTGCTACAATGTCGTCGATAATGTACTTAGCATTGCACACAATCTGTATATTCAGGGAATGGTAGCATTTTCGGTTCCTGAACACATATTCTGTTGCTGCTGGGGGTGTGAGGGCCACATGGGTCCCATCAATGCAGCCAATGACATGGGGAAACGTGCAATTTGATAAAAGTCAAATTTGGTTTGCTGTAATGCCTGTTGGGTGCTGGGGAAGTATATATGATGTGCTAGCCTCTGCAGCATTGCATCCAAAATGGCATGGAAAAAGCAAGACAGTGCACTCTGTGACACCCCGCCAACTTCTGCCATGACTCCTTGAAAACTCCCTGAGGCCAGGAGGTGCAGTGAGCACAGGACCTGCACATGGGTGGGAATTGTTTGTGTCCTGCGTGTTAGGTGTTCCAAAAAGGGTCTCAGCTCCTCAATCAGGTCCAAGATGGTCTGTGGCTGCAGCCTGTACTTCTCATGGTCCTCTTCAGTCTGCTGGAACAGCGTGATGCGCAGCCTGAAAATACGCTCCTGTCTCAGTCTCCTCTGTGCAAGGGCACGGATACGCAGCCTCCTGGCTATCACATATAGTGCTGCCATTGTGGAAGTTTCAGTTGCATTGCGGGCTGCTTTTTATAACCTTGCACCTGGTTACCACCTGCATGCACTTTGTGGTAATTGCGATTTCTTAATTTGCGATTTTCTCATATTTGCAATTTGCTATTTTTTGTTACATTTCATTGCGATTTCTTATTTTCTGATATCCAGTTTGCAAATTTCGCAAACAGAGAAAATCACAAATTGAGAAATCTCTAGGAAATTCACAGAATTAATGTTATCGCAACGTAAGAAATTGCAATTTTTGCGATTTCTTATTTTGTGATGCGATTGTGCCTCATACATCTGTAAAAGCGAATTTTTAATTGCAAACACTGTTTTTTGCGATTCGCAGCATTTGCAACTAAAAATTCGATTGATACATATGCCCCCTATGTGAGAAAGGAGAAGTGCATGGGTGAAGAGTGTGTGATGAACTCAAGGGCTACAATTGTGCTTTGATAATGCCAACGTGGATTTATTTTCTCCTCCACAAATGTTGGTATTGCGAAGAAGGATTCACAATAGAAAAGATGGATAGGCTTGTATGAGTGGTGAAATAGGGGAGTGGATAGGTGGGTGTGAGAAATCTAGTTGGGAGGTCCCAAGGCAATCATAAGTTCCTTAGACAAAATAAACTTATTTTTTGAAACTTTAAAAAAAAGAAGTTCCTTAGACACAATTGTGTCAATAGAGGTCTCTCACCGCTGGTGCCTGTAGGGCTCTATATGGTATGATGCTTAGCACTTGACCCACAGACTAGTGAAGAAGAGTGCTCCAAGGCTGACTCAGGGAGTGACTGTTGGCTAGAAACTCAGAGACCACATATGCACAAAATAATACTCAATAAATCATTGTCCATTAAGTGTTTGTTTTCTTTAACCCCTTCGCTGCTCATGACGAGCTGAGCTCGTCATGCAGCACACTGGTCGTGTGCTTATGACGTGCTGAGATCGTCATGAAACCATTGTATTCATAAAAGCTCAGCAACGGAGGGGAAAAGCCATAGCAGCCAAGGTGTTAAGAAGTCAAGGTACTTGACTGCAAAGACACATCTAGATACTACACACAGACCTACAAGTATTTTCAAGATAGTAGGTGGAATTACAATTCGGAATACAGTCTAAAGGGGTTTGCAACATAACTAGGGTCCAAATCACATACCCTAAAGGAAAGTCACAATGAGCAAATAACTCCCTAAATCTAATATGTTGCCATTATCTATGTTGTTGTTCTGTGACAGTCTGTGCATCAGCAAGCCATACTCCACAAAAGAGAATACATCTATGAATGTCTATAGGAAAACCTATAAGATGTTTCACAGTTGGAAAAAAAGATAGACCTCTAATCTTAATCAGTGGTATTCACAATCACAATATCAAACCAACACACACCCTTTATTATTGCATGTTACTTCAATACTCAGAAGTCTGTTGGCTAAATGAAGTCATAGAAAACGTTTGCTGTCACCATGTTCCACCAAAGCTAATTGGCATACAGTCTTTAGCATTACCATTTTTCTGTTTATCCTGGGTGCCTATCAACCACTTGTGACCACAAAGCATAAGGGGTGTGATTACAGAGTCCTCTAAACAGGGCCCAAAGATTTTATTGTGGGTATCCCGCTCTTCCTGGCAATCCACTTCTTCCTCCAAGGAGACATAGACCCTGATTTAGAGGTCGGTGGAGTGGGTACTCCGTGATTATATGTAATGGCACTTGGAACACAGTGGACGTAATGGTATACAGTCAAAATATCGAGTTTTTATTATCGATTTGCATTAATATCGATTAAAAAATATAGAATGGACAGAATATCGACTGGACAGAAAATAGACTACAAAAATATCGAATAGGATAGCATTAATATCGAATTAAAAAATATAGAATGGACATAATATCGAATGGACAGATTATAGTATCCCTGGGCAAAGGACTTCGCTACGCCCACGAAGTGGGCGTAGTGTTGCCTACTTCGCCCTTTGCAAAGTAGGCGAAGCAGGCAACACTACGTCCTTGGGCGTACCGAAGTTGCCCGCCACCCGCCTCCTTCCGGCCCTCCCGAACATCCCCATTTTTAATAAATGGGGACATCAAAAGAAATAAAATGCACTTACCGTGTCTGGGGCGTCCCGTGGCTCCCTCTCCTGGTTCACGCCGCCGTCTGCTAACCAATGGGCATGCGCGGGCGGCCACGCATGCGCATTTCTCGTGAGAAATGCGCATGCACGGCCGCCGAGAGTAATAAGGCCTACTTCATACTGTAGTAAACTTTATTGTTATAAAAGGAAGAACCATGAACAAATATTACACAAGACGGAGCAAGAGGGTGAAAAAAGGTGGTCAATTCTCACATGTGGTACCCACAGTAGATAAACATTAACAAAGTGTACATGAGACAACACCGGCCAATTAAGCCACAATCCAAAGGAGATCATTGCTTTCCATTGTACACATGACCAGGAGTTAAAAGGAAGAGTGGCTCATGGAGCAAAGTCGATGACATTTCGCCTCTGTTCAAATGAATAGCCTTCATCAGGACGGAAGAGCAGAGAGGTGGCCTGAGTAGAATGAAGCACAGGCCAGAGGGACGATATTTACATACGAGTGGTGGTACCTGGTCAGTATAAAGTTGGTGTAGCACTAGCTAGGAAGGATATTCCAAATCGGGGATATTGAGTAGTCGGGGCTCTGATGAGAAATTAATCAAAGGGCACCCAGATGCAAGTGCAGCCTGTCCATATACAAGGGTGGAGGTGGCTCCCAGAAAAGGGGGAGAATCACACCAAGGCTGCCAGATTTCCGGAAAGGAGGACAGCACAGTGGGTGTGTAGGGGAATCCCGGTGATTAGGGAAAACAACCAGGCACCACCAGCCTGACCTGTTTGAGGGCTCAGAAAATGACTGCCACAGGGAGGATAACAAAATGAGAGCAGTTGCGGGAATCAGAAAGTCTTGCCGCTAATTTGGTAGGTGAGGAATGCAGTCACCACAGACCGGTGAATGGACAGTCGGCACAGCCATTTCTTTCTTAAAATGATATATTTTTGCTACAGTGTGAGGTATACCTGTGATACCGTTTTTACAGCTTGGACAGTATGGGATTATTTATTAACATGGAGCAGTTTACATTTAAATGGATCACCCAGTGAAGCTGGAAATAACTCTAACATTGTATGAAGCAGTCTGTGATGTGATAGCACACGTAGCAGGGCATTGCTTTTGGTTCCATGGTTAATGCAATATAAAAGATGTAATTTAGTTTGACTAACGGCAAGTACAATGTACTTGTATCGCAGACTGGTGTTAATTTCGGTCATGCCTTGATTGTACAGTGAACAGTATCAGGCTCATTTATGGGATTTTGGTATTGGGCAGAGACGCAAAAGGCACCTTGCTGCGCTGTCCTACGCCATAGTGAAAGTGCAGAAATGCACCGTATTTAAGCAATATGGTGCATTCCTGTCATTTCTCTCTGTGCTGGTGCTGTTTCAGGAGCCTAGAGCCAATGCAGGCACCCTTGCAGCATGGTGGAAGAGTGCTTCCACTGAATGCAGGAATTTTTTTGTGCACAGAATGGGACAACCTCTTGCCCCAAAACAATCTTATGAGGTGCTTTCTTCTTTCTGTGTGTGCTGCACAATGGAGCACACATGGAAGGAGGAAAAACAAGGAGAAATTAAGGTATTTCCCGTCGTTATGCCGCACCTCAGGAAGTGCACAGATTTGGCACTTCCCCAGGTTTACATGTTTTTGTAAATCTGGGACAGCGTCAAATTCGATGGGTGTTGCGTGGAAAAATCTACCGCAACGCTCATGGAAGGCCTCCCATATGCAGAAGATGATGCAGCGATTTGCGCTGCATCGCCTTACTCATGAACATGAGGCCACTCAAAGTCACGAAGGGTGGCTTTGCGTAGCTTCATAAATCTTTATGAGAGTCCTGCTCCTGCATCACTTGTGTACCAAATTGTGTATTCAAATACAAAAGTGACCAAGGGCTCTCATAAATAACCCTATATGTCTTTCTTTATTCAGTCTATGCGCCTTCCTCATAATGACTGTAAGAGTGTGGACCAGCCAGGCCACATTCCAAGACACAATGTGGGGTATATCTGATGTAGTGAAACCAGTGATGTGCAAACTGTGCTTATGCAAACAGATAATATACATTTCTGCCCTGTATGATAATAGTAATGTGTTAAAGTGTACCTTGGTTGTTTGCCAGCTCAGGTTTAACTATCATTAAGCATCCTCAGTTGGTCAACAAAAATTACTTAAAAGGATCATGTTTTGAAATAGATAGAATAGTTTAGGTGATACAACCATATTTATCTGGCCCATGCAGCCTGCCTTTGACAAAGGGAGCTCGTTCCATCAGTATTTTACCTTTTCGATATCGTACATGCACCCACCATAGTTCTCCCTTTTTCTAAGGTCATGTTTCAATGATATTGTATTCCTGGATACCTAATGGGTGTTTCTTCAAATTATTGGCTAATCTAACCCAGGAGGAGGCATCATTCCCGGAAGGAGGTAACAGTATCAATTTTGATAGCTAGTTAGCCGTGTCCATTTTCCAAAACCTATTCTCTCTCACAAGGGTTTTAAGGTTTGTCCCTGGGGATAGATTTACTAACACGTCAGGCAACACAATGCAGCAAGACAACTTGCTGCGCTGCCTTGTGTGACAGGGAAGGAATTCACCATATCAACTACGATATGACGCACTCCTGCTCTGCACCTGACCTGGCATGCTGAGTGCAGCCGAGCGCTACACCTGCATCCTTGTGCCATGGTGTAAGGGTGCCTGCATAACAAGCTGAATTATGTTTGTGCAGGAAGGAACACCTTCCTTCAGAAAAGCAATTGTAAGAGGAAAAAAGGAAGAGAAATACACATATTTCTCCTTGTGATGCCTCACCTGGGAAGGTGTAATATTTTGATAATTCCCAAGTTTACTAGTGTTAGTAAATGTGGAAATGCGAGAAAAACCATACGTGGATGCATGCAAATACTCACACTTACGCTCCACCAATGGAACGCCTTCCCAGGGCTGATTAACGCAAGGCAGCAACTTAAGCTGCCTTGCATTACTCCAGATTAACTAAGCACGCAGAGCCGCACAAGGTGGCTTTGCGTGGCTTAGTAAATTTCCCTATAGCCCTTGTGTTGCCTTTGCCGCCTTGCATGGTTCAAGAGCAATGCAAGCGCTTTGTAAATATGGGCCCGGATTCTTTACGAAAAGAATTAGGTTGTCAGCATACAGACAACAATATGTTGTGGGGGGAGGGAATCCTTGGGCCGATTTCAGTGAGGAAGTCCCCCAAGGAGACTGGATTGTGGTTCCACTGCCACAGCAAAGGACATGGACAACAGTGGACAGTGCTTTTCTGTGCCTCTCGCTATTGTGGTGCATTCTTACATTTGGTTATTTATTTATACTGTTGAGTAACCTGATCCACTGCACCATGCCACTGCCAACTCCAATTCTTTCAGGCACTGGGAATAAAATATGCAATTACAGGTGTAACTCTGGATTGTTCCAGAAGCACCAATCTGTGCATTAGAGACATAAATCTGCTTGAAATTATTTTGTCAAGAATTTTAATGTCAACATTTATTAGTGACAATGGTCTAGACAAATCACAGAAGAGTGGGGCTTTCAGACTTAAGAAGTGTAATAATAGCAGTCTGAGGTAGAGAGGGAGGTAGTGCTCACTGTTGTTGTGTTTCATCATATATTAATAGAAAGTCTGGGGCAAGTTCCTTTGTGTATTCTTTATAGAATTCGGCCAGGAGCCAATCACTACTTGGAGCACACTTATTCTTAATTTGATTACTGATTTAATTTTTCGAGGTTGGTGTAAGAACATTGAATTTCTATGACTGTGGACTCTAAGCATGGTAGTGTGGTTTTATCCAGGTGGTGATGCATGCGGTGTCATTGGTGCAGATTGTAGTATAATGCAGCATTGAGTGAATTTCAGTGTGCCCCCTCTTCTGTTTCCATCTGGATTATACGTGACATTACCCATTGTGGTCAGATTAGGCTTTCAAACGTGCCCAGTCAATGTGTCTGATTTATAGCAATCACAACTTCAACTGCCTGCTATGTTCTTATCTCAGAAAGATCAGGTGTATCTGACTCTTTTTCCTGTTGACTTTCCAGTGAAGATCCAGTTTGCTGGGATGGTTCCATTTCAGCCTCATGGTTTCAGCCATGGCTGCAGTCACTGCAGCCCTGAGAGACGTCTGTTTTCGGTTTGTGGGTGCTGGTTGTGTTGTTGATCTAGGGATAACACCAATGTCTTTGTACAAAAGTAGGATGCATCCGGTACATTGTTTTGTACACCTTGGCGGATAAAGAGAAAGGGCTTGGTGCCAATGGTTGATGCAGACTTGTACTGTTCACTACCCACCTTTCTGGGAGGAGCCTTCATTTCTTCTTAGTCAATACTAGCGGTGACACTTAACAAAGTGGTCTTTGGACTTCGATGACAGCTGGTTCACAGACTTCTCTCAGTCTCAGTCCCAGTCTCAGTCTCATCCACCAGCAGTCAATAAAAAATAAATTGGACGACAGTCAGACTTGGCCTTTCTATTTAATACACTACAAGTCATTCTTAGAGGTGGGGATAACTGACGTAATTCTCTCTGGTGTAATTACTAGTAATTACCACAAAGTGTCTCGTAATTATGTGTAATTACGTGAGAAGAGCAATCCAGCATTTATCTGTATTTTCTTAGTGCAGGGTGCACCCTCACATTCAAAATGGGGCTGAGTTCAGTATCAGGGATAATATATAGCAAGCATTGCAAAAGCCAATAGTTCTGGCAAATGTGGGACCTAATGTATTTATGAGCCTCTTTTAGCCATGTTGTACAGCAGCGTGGCTGCTATGCGGTATGGTTGAAAGGTAGAGAAAAAGCACTTTGGTGCTGCCAGTGCTGGTTGAGTCAGAGAGAGGTTTTTTTTCCAAGGAGAGGTGAGATAAGCAGCACAATGAAGGAGTGGGAGGAGGCAGGCATCACAACATTGAAGGGGGATGGAGCACACAATACGATGCGGGAGGGGTGTTGGGAGCTGGAGCAAGCAACACAAAGGAGGAGGGCGCTCAGGGAGTGGGGGCAAGCAACACAACATTGGAGGGGGGTGTAGCATGCAATACAATGCAGGAGGGGCTTTGGGGATATGGATCAGAGGAGATACAGCCTGCAAACACGTGCCCTCTTATCGAGTGCTGTAAATAAAAGAAAACATTTTTCTATAAAAGCGTGAGTACTGAGTGGACACTGGGCAACTAAGAGGTACTTGGGACAAACAAATAAAGAGGAAGCGAATCAGGCACACAATGACCGAAGAGAAGCAAGGAATAGACAGTGACGTTGAAGCCAACCAATGGTAAGCAAGTGATGGGCTCAAAGTTCCATTCTCTGCCCCACACGAGACCTAATGATTGGTAGGCGAAAAGTTCTGTACTGAAAACACTGCCAATCATGACTTGAAGGGGGTGGTCAGGCTAATTCTGCAGACTAACTGCCATAAAGATCATGAGGGCATAATGTGCATGTCTGGAATGTTGCTTTGATTCAGTCATAAACCAGATGATATTGCAAAACCAAAGCTGCTCATTCCTACTGAACATTAAAGAGATAATGTATAGGTGCTTGCAGCCTGCACGCACACCCACACACACCTCAAAGCTCACAAAAATGTACGAACCAGCTGTGTTCACAACTCAGTGAAAATATTTGCGATAATGCAGTTTCTGCAGAGTTGGACGCAGCAAGGAACACTGAAGACTAACGTCGAGATTCATGAAACGAAAATCGGCTTGCGAAGGGCCAGATTCTGAGAATCTGGCCCTTTGCGAGCGCAATTTTTTCATTTGGGATTCATCATCCCAAATGCAAAAATCGCTATTAAGGAATTTGCACATTTGCGAGGAATTGCATTTAGGGAATCTCTATATGAGATTCTTTAAATGCAATTCATGAACCATTTAAAAATTGCGAAATCGCAATTTTGGGCCGCTATTTACCGCGAGGTCAAACCTCGTGGTAAATAGCGAAAACTTAGAAAAATGCATTTAAATGCATTTTTCTAAGTTGCATGTTACACACATACATGTCCTTTGGACATGTGTGTGCTCAACACCAATGTGGATTACATTTCAGGGGTGCTACAGGGTGTCGGCCCATAGGAATGAATGGGGAGTTATTCCTTATTTGCGATTAGAAATTAGCTAATCGCAAATAAGGAAGCTGTAGGAATCGCAAAATAAATTGCGATTTGTACATGAATCCCGTTTTGCGAGTCTGTAATAGCGATTCCTTAATAATCGCTATTACTGACTCGCAAAACGGGCCTTTGAGGAATCTAGCTGAAAAAGAGAACCACATGGATGTATGTCAGTACAACGCAATCTTTTAGATCACGGTACTTGACAACGCTGCCATTACAACGCAAGTCGTTTCAACAGCGCCATCCAGCGCAAGTCGTAGTAACGACTTGCGTTGTAATGGCAGCGCTGTTAAGGTAGTGCGGTGTAAACACCGCGTTGTAAACGATGTTCAGCGAACCACATTGGTTTATTGGTTGAATTAATATGTGGGCCAAACGCCTTGTTAGGCTGGTTTGCTAATGTATTAAGGCACTTTAGCAATTAATGTACCTTCTTCCCTGTTATTAGCTTGTATTATTGTGCTGAGTTATTTATTTTGACTATGATCATTTTATTTTATATTCCGTATTGTTAGATGCGTGCTTTACTTAAATATTTATTTATGGAATGGCTGTGCTCAAAATGCGACTGACTAAAAATGTATCCACAACGCTGTCATCTGTCAAGCACTATAGAGTGCTCTGGACACCTCCTCTGTACGACCTTGAAATAGAGGTCAAGGACAATACAACAGCTCTGAATTGTAAAGCAGGGCATAAACAGTCTGGATGATTCTAAAATGCTTAATAAGCAACCTTTCTTTGACCCCTACTGCAATAATTCCATCTCATGCCTCCGAGACCATCCTATTCGGTGAATCATTCGAGTGGATAACGTTTGTAGGAGTAAGATGCCCTCTTAAAGTAGGTGTTGTGAAACACTTCGCCGTTATTTGTTTGTTATTCACACCCACTTACAAACCTGTCCTAACAATTCCTTGAGATACTAAGTACCATATGAGGGCGTCGGGCAGTGAAGGGTGATCCCCATTGAACTGCTGTGTCTTTAAAAACTGTGGGGCACAGATGGGTGTCCAACACAAGTCCAGAGGGGCTGGATCCACAGCATATTTTAGAGATAACCAGACCACTGGCCGATTATATAGGTTGTCTTTCAATCCAATGTAAGTAAATTTCTATGTGAGTGACAAGAAAGTCTGGCATGAATTCAGGTTTCCTGGACCTACAGTGGACACCATAACAGTCACTTGTCATTTTAGCTGCTCTGCAAGGCAAAGTCTGGCACAGGAATGGTTACCAAATTGTGAATTGGTGCTTGGAGCGAAAGCGCCATGTGATTTATTTTTTAATTACATGATAGCTCAAACAAAACCATGTTAAGAGTGAAGTACATCGTACTATACTTTCTTCGTGCCTGAATTAGAAGAATAAACAGGACAGTTAGCACATCAACTTGGCTGAGAGTTGGTAATTAAAAACATATCCTATTATCTCCGAACTAAAAAGAGATTAGGCGGCTTTGTAATAGAAGCACTTGAGCTGAGCCACAGATTTCTGAGAACAGCGCCCAGAAGCTGCGGCAGAGGACAGGTGTTCTGCGGCGCAGGATAGGAATGCTGTGGTCTCGCACAACATCAGATTGGGCTGCGTGTAAGACCAACTGATAGGTAGTCACCAAACCCTGTAAAAATTAACCATGCACTTACTCTCAAAGCACTGCCCTCTTGGGCAAAGAATGAACACCGCACTACAAAGAGCAGAATAATGCACCTGTGCAAAAAATCAACCAAGCGCCACACAAACCAGACAGAGTAAACTGCTTGTTCAAAGAATGAACCAAGCGCTACAAAGAGCATTGAAGAATAAACCAAGCAGAATACTCCGCCAATGCAAAGAATGAACCAAGCGCTACAAAGAGCAGTTGGAGATGAACCCACATGCTCAAGAATGAGCCAAGCGGTAGAAGGAGCAGTGACGGAATAACACCGCCATTCAAGCAAGCAGGCCAAAGCATAATACGGCCACTTACAAAAACTTGACGACAACACAGGCAGGGCGCAGCCTAAGATGCACCTACCTATAGCTTCCAGGAAAAATATTGAATTCTATTTTTTAATGGATGAGCATTTCTCAGGATGAAGAGCAATGCCAGCCTTACACCGTCCACTGAGATATGAAGATGCAGACAAAACAACGCAGGGCGCCTTCTGTGCTGCTGATCGGACAATGACCCCACATTGAGGTCTGGATCACGGGGATGTGGTTCCTGCCACAAGAGGCAGGTGAGCCTACAAGGGAGCTGGCACCAGAAATCCTGCTGCCTACTCCCAATCTCAGTAGAGATTAGAAAACGTTCAAAAATTATGGCCAAATGAAGCCACCCATCAGTTCGAAAGGGAAAGGAGCAGACTGGATTGATTTACCACAAAATATGCACCTGTGAAGCTACCGTTGCAGGAATCACACTAATTTAATGTACTGAAACCACTTACCCGCTTACGGTGCAGCACTAAAGTTAACAGCGGGTTTATAAAATAGGCTTGATTACCATTCTGAGCTGCAGTCCAAGGCATGAAAGGGCCACTGTCCAATGAAGCCATACACATTTTTGCTTAGTGCATGACTGCAAAGAATGAAAAAGAAACTAGAAAAAAGGTGCTAAGGAGGCAGTAGCAGGCAGGGGAAGAGGGAGGGGGAATAAATAGTCCCTGAATAACATCGGAAGCAGCAGACGGGTACAGATTAAGTTGAATCAATCTATGATTGGCTGCTGCTCCACAGCAAGCATAGGAAGTGATGTTTCGGCTGCACGGCCCAATTAAGATGAATAAAAGAAGAATGATGCTGAAGCACACAAATGGTAAGCAGTGGGCAGGCTCCAAGCCCTTTTCTATAAACACTAGAGTCTTGAAAGCGAGACGCATGTGCTAGTGCATGCTCTCGCAGGCTCGACCCTAAAAAGGATACATGAGCAAATACATCTGTGGATTCCTAAAGCGCACTAACATACTATTTTCTCTGCAGAAAGCTTTTAGAAGTGGTATAAAATGGTAAATAATGATCTGACAAACACACTAGTATCAAAAACTGAAGGCAAACAACAAGCTCGGCTCTGCGGAAGGCATGGAGAAAAAAGACAAGTTGGCTACCTATGTGGCACACACTGGTTTCATAGAGTAGTGGACGAGCACCTGGTAAGCAAGGATGAGGTATGAAGGACAAAGAGAAAATTCTGCCTGGTCTGTCTGGAGCAATAAGTGGCACCAGGCCTGCAACAGACACCTGGCAGGTGGGAAAATCACCATAAAAATAGAAAAAACACCCAAACACAAACTGACCAACACCCACGCACCATGGAGGCAGCCGGAGCAGGCGCAGAGGTCAACCGCAACCCCACAAGCCCCCCTGATGACCAGCCCGGGGCCTCTGGGACAGGGAAGGGAAAGGACAAGAAGAAGAGGAAGATGAAGTTCAGTCCGCAGGCGAACAGGATCATAGTCACGGAGGTGATGGAACACCATCAACAACTGTTCGTCACCTCCAACATGTCATTGGGTCCAAAAATGGAATATAGTAGGATATCGTGGACAAAGTAAATGCAGATGGAGAGCACAAGAGGACAATGGACGAGGTCAAGAGGCGATGGAATGACATCAAGCGGAAGACCAAGGAGAAACTCTTCACCAACCAGATGGCAGCAGCTCAGACTGGAGGTTGGGGCCCAGCGCCACAGCTCGAACTGGATGACATGGAGGAGCTGGTGTCAAAAGTCATCAGAGTGGAGACTGTGGCTGGAGTTGGGGGATCGGACACTGCTTGACAGGATACAACCGCAACAGGGTGAGTGACCACCAGGTACTGGGGGGACGGGTGGAGATGGGCACTATGGCACACATGCACAATCAAGCAGAGTACAGGGCACGGCCACAGTGACTCTGGGTCATCGCCCAGATCTACAAACTATCATAGTGTACAATGCCATGCTGTCTGAATATCAACAAGTACCATGCGGCTACATACATGTGGACACATTGTAATACACCGTCCCCCCTTCGCTGGGGCACAGTCAACACCTCCTGCAGAGCAGTCCCTTCTGCTCTTCACTGATAACGAGGAGGACAACACCAGAATTGACACCCAAACCATCATTGACCTCATCGGCCACTCACCTCCAGGACCAGGGCAGGTCAGCTGCATCGAGGAAACCCCACCCTCTACCCAAACCACCCAGCAGGAGGCACCCACAGCCCGACACCCTCCCAAGAACCCAGGAACAACGCATGGCCTTCCAGCGCCGTGTGCTGGAGTGCCAGAGGGAGAGGGCTGAGCAGGTGCGATTCGGCTATGGCATCACGGCAACCAAACTTGGTGCCATCCTTGGGTGTGTAGGCCCACTCCATGGTCTCCAACGAGCACTGACTGACATCGCTGGAGTCATGATGCGGAGAGAAGAACACCTGTCTGCTCAGACTGGCTCCAGCAATACCAGCCGTGAGCTGGCACACATGCAGAGGCTCATGGAAGACATGGTGCAGATGGAGGCGGAAAGGATGGCAGCCACCGCTGCACATCAGCGGAATGTAGCTGTGATCTACCATGCTCTGCAAATTCTCATCATGGCATTGCTGCCACAAGACGTGGCAATGATGAACGCTAATGCCCCCACACCATCCACATGTCTGCCCCCTGGTTTATCAGTGCCTCCCAGTGTGGCAGGCATATCCACTCTGGCACCTAATGTGTCAGTGGGACACAGTGTGGCCGCCAATCCTCCTCCGACCCCTGATGTGTCCGTGGCACACAGTGCTGCATCCGGTACAGCAGCACTCCCGGATGGGGCAGAGCACTCATCCGGGGACGAGGACGTGGATGTGCCTGTGATCAGAAAGACCCAGAAGGACCCAGAAGGACCCAGAAGGATTAATTACTGCCACCTGGTCTGTTTCTGCTTGGACCCGCACATGGCCTCATAACCTTCCACTGACTCCCGATTCACTCAGATGCACTCACCTTGGACAGCGACATGGACTGCCTCGTCCTGTTTAATGAACAATGACACGGCGACTAGACTGCGAACTGTACCCTTCCTCTTCTTCAGTACTTGTCATCCCTGGATGGACTCTGGCTGGCCCTCCACGGGCCCATATTGTGTAGTGTGCTCGGCATTGCCCTGTTCTGCTCCAGATGCAGAACTGCACTGGATGTGCAATAAACATCCAGTGATGCACTGCTGTGTCATGTCTCATCATTCATGCATATATGTGTGGATGAATGTAGGGACTGTGATTACCCTTGCGTCCATGTTGTTCATCCTGTGGGATGCCAGTCAGAGGGTGCTACATAGCAATTTGTGTAACAGGTTCTGTGAATACCACAACAGGGGCACATGCATCAGCCACTTCCTTGTCCAGACATGGGCTGAACCACGCCCAGAGCCCACAAATCATTGTTGCAAACCCTGCACTGTTCTGGCGTACAGCAGGTCAGACCACTCCACTAACGCTCCGATGGGGGGGGGCCTCATTGCTACCCGTTGTAGCTGTACTCCATGGTGGTGTGCAGGTCACTAGTCTAGTTGTCAGCATGTCACAGCCCCTCCCTGAGGGCAGGTTTGCACTCATACCACACCCATCCGGCACAGGGTGTCACAGTCCATGTGACCCCCGCATATGTAAGGGGCCGACAATGTCACATTCGCCTCTGCCAGTGGTGACTGGATGGCGGACGCTCCACATGCTCAATCATAAACGGCCCATGATTTGCTGCGCACAGCTTTTGTGGCAAATGGGGCATTGTGGCTGGCACAGGCCTAGCACCACATGGTGCTGACTGGGGTTGAACAGGGTTAGTGGTACATGGTGCATTGCGGCCGGCACAGGCACCCCACCACGGGACAGTGACTTTAGGTGAAATGAGTCATTGGCACCTTAAGCTGTGGAGCGGGTGTGCATCCTGCGATGATGTCCTGTCCCGGTGGTCCGGACAGGTCAGGTTTTGTGTGCCCCGCTGGACCACTGTGTAAGCCAGAGCCAGCGGGCAGCACTTGCCTACCACCACGTAGCCTCGCTTTTGGGATCACAGAGTTAGTGGCACCCATTGGGCTGAGTGGGTGTGCAGCGTGGGATGGTGCCGGACCGGTGCACGGGTATGTCCTATGCAATGGAGTAATCAAGCCCCAGCACCAGACGTGAGACCTGGTGGCCTGCACAGCATGGCTGTATGGTGTGGCGGGTGCCACGTCCATGGGCCACGGGCTTGTGGCTTGCAGTGGCACGTGTTGGATCCTCCTGTCTACACGCTGCTGGCGGAAGGTGAGCAGTGAGGCCCAGTGTGCATGGGCAGGCACGCTCCAATGGGCAGCGGGAGGGGTTGGGGTGCCTCTGCTGTGTGTGTGTAGGCGTGCAGGCAATTTTGTCTCGTGCAAGTGTGTGTACTGTGCCAGTCATTTATCTGGACTCTGTTTCAGATGATGGCTCTGACCCTGATGTGTGACCTGGTATACTGCTATACATACCGGCAAGTGGTTGGAGAAACACCAGTGGCAGCAAATGAGCAGCGTGGCCTGGGTGTGAGGGGCGGCACTCTTTCTTTCTGTTCCCCTCTCTTCTTCTCTCTCTCTCTCTCTCTCCCCATCTTTTCTTCTCTCTCTCTCTCTCTCTCTGTCTTCCAACCTCTCTTCTTCTCTCTCTCTTCCTCTCCCCTCTCTTCTTCTCTTTCTCTCTCTCTCCCCCTCTCTTCTCTCTCTCTCGCTCCCCCGCTATTCTTCACTCTCTCCCCCTCTCTTCTTCTTCTCTCTCTCCTTCATTCACTCTCTGTCCTTTGATGTGCGCAGAACACACCTTTTCATCATGTTTTTTGTCTTGCAGGCTGTGACCTACAGATTGTCCAGAGGGGAGCCGCCATGTGTCTTCATTTCATTTCAGTGTTCATTTTAATAAAAATTCATTGGTTGCTTGCAAAGTGAATGTGTGATGCTCATTTCTGTGACAACACATGCATGTCACCAGTTGTAATTGTGCAACATCAGGCGGATTATTTTGTACATGTTTAGGTGTAGTTAATGTGAAATGTCTTTGGTCGGGGTGTGCCAGGGAGGGGTGGTCCTGGGTGTGGTGTTGGTGGGTGTTGTGGCCCTCTTGGGTGTGCGTGCTGCATGTTCAGTTGCTCCATGGCATCTGTTTGTCTTCAGGTGTGGCTCTGGGCTGTGCTCCCTTTTGAGGTGCAGGCTGTGGTCTGACTTCACACCAGCTCAGAGTAGGTGTTAATTTCCTGCTGCTAGCGTGCCTTATTGTGTGTTTTGTGTTCTTATCGCCGATCTGGCGGGTTGTTGAGATTGTTGCGGAATGGTGTTGTCACGGCCTACTCTGCATCTCATTAGAGATAATTGCCGGTAAGTAAATTTATCACGACTTTGGCTGTGCTAATGTGCCGAGCCGATAGTTCGGCGATAGCTACTTGTGAATATGCCCCTATGATTCCAGCTAACACCTCGAACTAGGATTGGTCTCCCCAGGGCCAGTGTCACTGGCCCTCTTAGGCCCACTGAGAAACTCTTAGGGGAATAGGTAGCTTGGGGCCACTGAATCGTTCCCCTATGACTTCTGGGAACAGGCTCTGGATTCAGCTCACCTACTGGTGCCCTTTAAGAAGCCAGGAGGCTCTGAGACTTGGAGATGGTGGCAGTGAGGGGGTTTTGCTGGCTGGTTGCAGAGGGAATGTGCAAGGTGCCCCCAACAGCAATATAAGAGCACAAGGAGACAAACAGAGGACAGTTTAGCACAGGGAGCCTTTAAGTTCCTCACAAAAATCACTGCTAGAGGCCCGAGGCCTGAAAGGAATGCTGCTGTTGGATGGGGCTGGGCACCAGGAGAAGAAAAAAAACAAATACCTTAGTCTTATGGGGCAAGACATGTGCTTTATTGAAGCTCAGACCCAAACGAAGACCGATCACAAATGTTCCACTGGAATCCTTTGCTTTTCCTGAGGGAAGACCAAGCCACTGGGTGATGCGCATTGATGTTTGCCTATTGCCGTCACAGAGGGGTATGCATGGGATACCCTCTTGAGCTATCCCAAGGTTCCATGGAGGGTCATCTACGGAGGAACCATGCAAGGATGTATGGCCCAGAACCCAATACCCCATTACAATAAAGCGCTGTGGTCAGCCACATTGCCCGCCCCATGCCTGTGTCTGGGTGGGTTGGGCCCCTGCCAAGGAGGAGTGTGATCCTAGAGGTTGGGGGCTGTGCTCAGGGAGCTGACTGAGCCACAGGGGCCTTGAGGAACCCCCTACAGCCCCTAATAACCCCTACCACTTGTGGGTGTCAGATGGGACCAAGACACCAGGATAAAAAAAAAGGAAAAAAAAACAGGGCAACACTGATGCACTGAAGAAAATAGAGCAGGGCAATGAAAACATCTCATGCTAGAATTGCCAAGCTACTTAGAGGTATTCATTCTGTTCCCATATATTAGTTACATTATTGATCTAATATGTGGGTTATTAGTATCACCGTTTCCTTTTCGCTGCTCTGCCTGGCATCAGGGTCCTGATATTGTGGACAGCAGGGCAGTCAAACAATAACACCTGTGTAAGTGTACTCCCTGGTCCTCTGATTTTATTACAAAGCATCTGCTAAGGAATCTGCTATCAGGGAGGACATTGACCTGGATTTGACAGATGTTCTCAGGTAGATCACTTGTGGTGACTTGGGCACGATTTAATAATTATGTAACCTATCTTAGAGCATTGTGAAATGCTCTGACCTTCTCCTGTCCTGTCATTGTTTTTGTGTTCCACTGGGGCATTCCAAGAAACTGAGTGCATAACGACCTTTCAAATGTGGGTGTGTTCAATCTAAATATAGGTGCATGCTGACAAAACTGGTATGTTTCTGTTGTCTGTGTTCTGAGGGTTGGACAGAGATTTGCCACTTTCTCCCTGAATTTCCCATGCTAATCCTCTACTAGTCTCCAGAACAACAAAGCCAAAGCCTTCATGCTTCTTTTCTTCTTTTGGCAGCACATAAAAGTGCTTGCTGAGTCAATCATGTACTTTATTCGCTTCTTACATTAAACAAAACCCTCCCAGGATCAGTTTTCATCTAATAATCAATGTTATTTCTACAGGCACCTCCACATAGAATGGCTACAAAGCTCGTTGTATCAGACTTCATGGGAAAATCTTCTAAAGAGAGTCTGTCTATCCCCAAGTTGTTTTCAAAATCTTTAACATTAGAGAAAATGTTCTAGAACAGCGTTCCCAAATGTGGGTGGCAACCTACGGGTGGGCCAGGGTCGTGAAAGGCTAAGCAATACATAAATATGCCTTTAGGTTCTGTATTTATCTTGTCACATTTGCTGTGCTTTGAAGACAGAGGTCAAATGTCAGAATATGTCTTCAGACAAATTGCTGCTTATATTTTTTAACATGGAGATTGGTGTTTACCAACTACACTCACTGCTGTAAGAGAAAGAAAAGTAAAGTGAATCTTGCTGAGGTAAAGAGAATGTGAAAGGAAATCGATTAGGATGACATTTTTGAAACACATCTAAATGTACATGCCATACCTGTAAATGAACTGTACACATTCACCAGGTAAGAAAGCAAAAACTAAGCACCTTTTTAAATTTTGAAGCGTGACAGAAGCAAAGGGCCTGATTGTGAGTCTGGCGGTCGCGCAGAGGCGGTGGTCCACCGTTTTGCTGATTACGACTTTCAAAGTCATAACGGCAGTGGACCGCCGACTGCACCAAGGAACTGCCGATACCAGGCAGTGGCGCAGCTGTACCACAACCCAATATGCTGAGCAGGGACTGGCGCAGTCCTGCTCAACATATTACAAGTTCGACCACCACCAGCATTTCACGGTGGCTGTCCCGCCATGAAAAGGCTGGCGGTGGAGGAACAAAGGGGGCCCTACAGGGCCACCATGTCTCCCCCTGCATGGGGCCACAACAATTTGTGGCCCCCTGCCCGTATACCACAAAGTTCCAGCATTGCATGAACGCCACCGTCTATGCTGTGCTGGTACTTTTTTCCTGTACCCATTGCGGTACCCGGGCACCACCATGGGTAAGGCAAAGGACCGCCGACCATACTACGAGTTGAACTTGTGTTAAACGATTTCAACTGGTAATACTGCTGGTGGTCCTTGCACGGGTTGGAGGCAGCGGATTTGGCGTTGCACTGTGACAAACTCATAATGAAGCCCACTGATTTTAATAGGATCAAAACAAATCAAGACACTTTACTTGATGATGCACAAATGATAAATATTCACTGATACCCAATTTTCACACACTGTCATTTGTGTGCAATATAGTTTTATCAGTAAAACTGTATGTCTGTGCAAATTTAGTATCCAAAATGTGCTATCTGTACATGACAATGCGCTCCTGCATGATGAATCAAGAAAAATTGCTCGCCTCATATCCATTAAAGGTAGGTGGGTCACAAACCTTTGTCGATCTAAATTGGACCAATGTCCTGAAAATGTTCTGAAAAGTTTAGGAAGCACTGTTCTAAAATCTTATCACATTATCTAATCCAGAACTACCACCCAGCGTTTTTTTCCAACATTTTCAGACTAAACTGCCATTTATGAAGCAATTCCTGACTTTTTTTTAAATACCCTAAGGTGAGCAACTTGTGGTTCTCCCCCTGATGTATTTGGCCTCCCTTTTACTTGCTTGCGCTTTGAAGTGCCATTCATAAATAACCATATCAAGGCATAAAACTATGGCTTTAAGAGAACGAGCTGCTAACTCAGACAAATATGTTATTCATTAATAAATAATCAACAACCTATGCAATTTTGGTATTTTAATCCACTGGCATTAACATCCAGTAAATTATACAGAGAAAGTCATGGCCTACCCATCAGCCTCCAGCCCAGAGAAAAAAATTTGACTTCAAGGTAGAGCAAATTATTTTGGTAATAGTTTAATGGAATTGAGCTGGGAAATAGTTTGAAAAGTGTTCTGTGTTGAAAATGTATCTTTAGCATTAGGAAGGTTTCACATTTCTTATGTATAAGCGTGTTGTCTTTAGATTAAGCAATAAAGTATCTCAAGCACAAAATGTGTTTTTAATAAAAGCTGGGAAATGTAATTCCTACCTTGGGGCTTGAATCACTGCTTGCCAAGCTGTTGCAATTCAGAATCTAAAAGACTTCATTTGTCTGATAGTCGAAGTGTTGTGTATGGGGAATATCAGAGCTGCGTGTGTGCAGAAAGTGGCCCAACTAAGTAGCTGCAGTGGAGTCTGGTGCCAGCAAGGCCTCACAATCTTTAGGATTCAGCATGCAGATGAGATCACTCTAAGGGTTAGGGGAATTATTGGGCTGAAACCAAAGATCAGGCTTCCAGGTAGTGCACATTTGTTTTTATAAATATCTGTTTTGGGGTCTGACTTGACAGCGAAGCTGTTGCCAGACAATTATGTAAAATCACCAGGAGAGGGGCATTGGCACCACCCACATGTTGGGAGAAGAAATGGGCTTTCCCTCTGCACAGCTATGATCATTTTGTTTGTTTGCGCAGCTGCCTGAGCTTGAATTTTCAGGTGCACACACATGACATTGTAATGCTATTAACCTGTCTTAGATAATTAGACAAGTTATGGTGTTTTTATCTAGCAGCAGCACAAATGGGAGGAGGGTAGCCATTAACCTACATGGATTTTTAGGCTTGATAGTGCAACTGTCGCCTGACCTTGTAACCTATACCAATACTGTTTTACAGCTCTTTGCTTCCACGCAAATACACATCCATTTCCATGCTACCTACTTGTAATTCTTCACATTACCATACACTATTCTTTTGAAGCCAGACCTATTGGCATTGCCATTGCTCATTTAGATTTGTGTTTATTAAAGTTTGGAGGATCTAATTCCCAATATGGAGCTTGAGGCCCACTTGCTAAGGCACTACACTTCAGCAAAGTACAAGCTTAGCTTCCCATCAAGCTAATGTGGGGAGATTTGTGAATGTCATATCCACATTATTCGAGAGTTGCCTGAGATCTAATGACCGAGCCATGAGGGCCTGGAGTACCTCCAATATGGCTGCCAGGGCTGGTTTAGGCCTAGATTAGATAAAGAAGAAGGACATGCTAATGGTGACATCTGCATAATGCATAGTGCGATGAGCTCTATTTTCAACACAGGAAACAGTGCAAGAGGACAAATGCATTTTATAAACTAACGGAAATTACTTACAAAGTTCCCCCACCTAATCATCTCGTTAGGGTTGATAGAGAGCAGCATGGATTAGAAGTGTATTAAAGTAATGAACATTAATGATGCTTTTTACTTTGTGAAGAGGTTTTATTTGCTAAATATTTTTTGTTAAATTAGTTTGCCTTTGGCTCTGTTTACAATATATATGAGACTCCGTGACAACCTGGCTTTGCAATTCTTTTGATCAGACTCCACTTTTAATTTTTAATTTCTCATTTAATAACTTGGGAATCAGCTGATTTTACTCCTGATTGCTTGATGCTACATTTTTCTGTTGCTTACTAAATGCTTCATGCAGACTGATTTTTTTATATTGAATTAAACTAATAGACTATTGAAAAGCGGAAATAATGGGAAGTAGCATCCGACGGGTGCTAATTTGGAAATGCCTGTTTTCACTGAATCCCATCTCTTAGAGGGATCCATTGCAAAGTTAGGTTTGCGTTCCCTTGGGCCCATATTTGTCAAGGGTTGCATCGCTTTTGAGTGGTGCTAAAGCGACGCAACCCTTAATACACGACTTATCAATTCATGTAAGGCCTTGGGTGGATTGATAAAACTGGAGTGATGCAACGCAGTACTAATCACTGCATTGTAATACTCTACCTCAGGGAGGCATTCGATGGGTAGTGCATAGGTTTTCCCACGCAAAACTCATGGATAGCGATGCATTAAAAGATTTACCATTATTGGTAGAAATGGAAATGCGCCAGAATGCTATGTCTCCCCGGAACGAGGAGAAATATCTTTATTTCACCTCATCCTTTCCTCTTTCTAAGTGTGCTGCATCCTTAACCTGACACACAGCAAAGCGCAGCACGGTGACGTGCTGCAGCACTGCACGACTTGTACATGAATATGCCTCTCTGTTTTTAGTTCGGTGCCTGCCAAGTCATCTTTTGTGAAATACCTTTCTAATCCACCTGCCTCCAAAAATTTGCCTCCCCTTCATAAAGCCACCCAAATGACCATGACCAATGAGCTAGGTAAAGTACTACCCAGAGGTCTCATACTGTCACTTTAAGAGGGGTGGTGAGTGGTAGTAAAGTCTTGTTGTTCTGGGGTAGATGCTTCATTCGAGAGGTTGAGCACACAAGAGTAGACTCTTCAGTTCAAAGATCTTGAAGAAGGCAAGGGCTCAGGATGGGTACGCATGGGCAGGAGCATAAGGACAGAGTCGTCACAGTCATACAAGAGAAAGTCCTAGGAGTTAAACAAAGCAATGGTCCTTATACTTTATTTTTAAACCTGAAAATATTTGCCTATTATGTGCCAAAGACTTTATTGTTAACCTAACACACAATCAGCTCCTGGCTGATATTGTGCAGATGCATTGCTTCCGTAATTTCTAATACCTGGCAGATTTTCCCCAAAAGGTTGTAATGTGGATGTACTATAGAGTGTGGGGTGATGAAATGTTCCAACTCTTTGTCAACCATTGGTGGGCAATACTAAATTATATTCCACTTTGCCCACCCTTTCAGTTACATGTAGTACCATATACTAGTAAAAGAATAAATGTGCAAGTTAGGTGTATACCAATGGGAAAGTGTTTGATCTGTCAGCCTTAGGGTGGTCTTCCCCAGAATATTTTCCTTTCACCTCCATTTTTTCCTGATCTTGTTTTTGTTGGCCATAGGACGCTGTACACTTTACCTCTGCTCACCAATGCTAAAGTGATTGCGCTCTGTCTTTTAAACAAGATAACATTGGATTGTGCCCAATTAACACTTCTAATTTACCTGTAAGTCCCTACTAAAGTGGTACTAAATGTACAGAGGGCCTGTAAATGAAATGTTCCTAGTGGGCCTGCAGCACATATTTGCCACCCACTTAAGTAGTCCTTTAAACATATCTTAGGCCTGACATTGCAGCCTCTGTGTGCAGTTTTAAACAGTCATTTCGATCTGGCAAAATAAACCTTTTGACATTGTTAGAAACTGGGTTTCTTGTTGGTGGAGGTGTGCTCCCTGTCCAAGCAGGAACCGCAATCCTAGTCAGGGCAAGTCAGATGCACAACCTAAATTAACCTGTGTGCACCCTCTGGTACCTTGGCACAGAGCAGTCAGGCTGAACTTAAGAGGTAATGTGTAAAGTATTTGTGTAGCACTTCAAAAAGTAAAACAGTGAAAACACCAGACAATAACATTCCACAATACTTGGAAAAATAGAGCTTAAAGTATACAACAAAAGTCCAATAAGTATAATTGGAGTAATGCATTTTTAAAGATTAAATAGAAATGTAGTGCTTAAAAGCATAAAGTACCAGCCGGGGCTATCTGGTCACGCTAGACCAGTTCAAATCTAAAAGTTCAGGCTGATCGTGATGGAACACGGTTCGGATACAGGACCCGTTTTGGTCCATTGAAACAGTACCTTGGTTCGCGGTTGCATCGTCGTTGAAGATGAAATGCAAGGAACAAAAATGCTGGTGCATTGTCAACAATCCCTTCAGATGTAGGCCATACATCAGTTTGTGCTGCATAACCCTTAAGATGCATCATATTCGAACCACAAGATGTTGGCGATGCATCGTTGCCGAGCCACGTATGTTGAGGATGCTTTGGGAATTCGAGGCGATGTGCCATGCAGTCGGCAATGCAATGCCACCGATTCTTGCATCAGGGGCGGGGTTGAGGGACATGTGCCAGTTCCGAGCCGTGCAACGACGGTGATGTGTGGATGTTTATTTATTTATTTATTTATTCAAAGTTTTATATAGCGCGAACAAGATCCTTACAGATATCAGAGCGCTTCACAATGACAGGGTAGGGGCAGTAGGATTGAACAGGGGTAATGGGAGCAATGTAGTAGTCACTAACATGAAAGGATAATAATAACATACATAAAACATATCAATATACAGTCAGGTAAACAGGTAGTATAAGACGGCACAAGTCATTGATCCCACTACAGAGGTGTTCAGGTACACTTTGGGTGTGTGGAAGGCTTATACCAGTGTTTTAGTATAGAGAGAGCACTGAGTGGGGGCACCGGGAGGGTGAATCAGTGACCCAACGTGTATCATATATTGTAAGAAAGTAGCGTAGTAGTGTCTCCATCAAGTAGAGGTATAGTGCCAAAGGACAAGGTGAGCATTGACACAAGGCAATGCAGAGTCTCTGATCCAGCACCTATAGGGTTCAGGAGATCTTGGCCAGAAGGATGGTTTTCACCTCTTTCTTGAAGAGTGCAGTGGAGGAGATACGCCTGGTTTCAGGAGGGAGCGCATTCCAGATCCTGGGTGCCATTCCTGAGAAGGAGCGCTTGTAAGTTTTCTCTTTCCAGAATCTACGGGGTTTCAGGAGTAGATTTTTTGAGCTTCTATTGGATCTCGAACCTCCTGATATAGACAACTTTTGAGCGAGGTAGTTGCGTGCATTGTGGTGCACGGCCGCGTGTGTCATAACTGCAATTTTTAGTTGTATTCTGGCTTCAAAAGGCAGCCATTTTAGGGACTTTAAGTCTGGGGAAATATGCGAATGTTTTCTTGAGCCAGTAATGAGTCTTGCGGCAGCGTTCAGGGAGGCTCTTAAAGGTGCTGTTGTGGATAGCGGGAGTCCGCTGAGGGCCACAATTCCGTAGTCTATTCGAGGAGGAGGAAGGGTTTAATTTTCCTCAGTGTGTTGATTTGGAAATTAGCTGCTTTTGTGGTTTTGCTGACGTGCTGCTGCATGTTGAGCTTGGCGTCTAGTGTGATGCCTAGGGATTTCGCTGAGTCCACGATGGTGGGTTGGACATTGAGTGCTGTTAGGTTGTTGAGCCATGTTTGGGTGGTGGAAATTTTCGCCGGGGGTGAGATGAGAAGGACTCAGTTTTCAGAGCATTTAGTTTGAGGTGATTATCGGCTAGCCAAGATTGAGTGTTAATAAGCGTGGAATTCAGATGTTTGATATCTTCCGGAGATTGAAGCTTTAGGTACAGTTGTGTGTCGTCGGCGTACATATGGAATTGGACATTAGAAGCTTGGAGCAAGGTGGCGAGCGGTTCCATGACGAGGTTGAACAATGTGGGGGAGAGGGAGGATCCTTGTGGAACACCTAGATCGGCAGGCACAGGTGAAGATAGCACATTGTCGATCTTGAACTTCTGAGACCGGTTGTGAAGGAAGGACGAAAACCATTTGAGAACCGTTCCCGATAGACCCATTCTAGTGCTTAGCAGCTCCAGCAAGTTCTCATGTTTAACCGTGTCAAAAGCTGACGAGAGGTCAAGAAGGATGAAGAGGCAGGACTCATTGCGATCAAGAATTTGGAGGGCGTCATCAATTATGTGTGTCATAGCTGTTTCCGTGCTATGTTTCGCTCGGAAGCCTGATTGATGAGAGTTGAGGAGGTCAAATTGGTCAATGTGTCTTGTTAGTTGGAGTTGGACACATTTCTCCAGCAGTTTGGCCAGGGTGGGGATATTGGTGATGGGCCGGTAATTGTTTAGGTCAGACGGATCAGCTGTAGGTTTCTTGAGTATAGGCGTGACTTGCCCCACCTTGAGGGAGTCTGGAATGAGGCCTTGTTGCAGGGAGCAGTTGATGATTTTGGTCCAGAGAGGGAGGAGCAAGGGGATGAAGTCTTTTACAGCATTAGCAGGTAGAGGGTCTGTGAGGTGATTAGAGGGCTTCAAGGTGCAGAGCAGTTTGTGTATTGTTTCTTCCGAGTAGGTATCGAAGTATAGCCAAGATGCCATGTTTTTAGGTTGAGTGTTAGCCATTCTTGTGTGGTTGGGGAATCGGCTTACATCCATGATGAGGTCATTTCTTATGTTGTCAGTCTTTAGCTTAAAGACAGCAGAGAAGTCTTCACAGTGTGGGGTGTCGCTTGTTGTGCTATTTGATTGTAAGGGTTGTGCCTTTGTTTGGGTCTTGATTAGTTCGAACAGTTTTCTTGGCCTGTTTTTTGCTTGGTCCAACTGGCGTCTGAAGAAGTCCAACTTTGTGCGCTTTATTTTCCTGAAGTAGGCATTTCTCTTGTTTTTAAGCCTTTTGAGGTGCAGTGCTGAGGGGTCCGCTCTCCAGGTGCGCTCTGCCATTCGCATCGAACGCCTGTCGTCATTGAGTCTGTCGTCATACCAGGGGTTAGAAGTTTTGGTGGAGACTCTCTTCAGTTGCAGTGGAGCGACTTCATTGACTAATGTATTCATAGATTCAAGGTAGTGGTCAGTCAGTGATTGAACATCCGAGGCACCTGAAGGGGGAAGGAGGAGATTGCCGATGTGGGGAGGCAGAGTAGAGGGGTTGAGATTCTTCATGTCCCTTTTCCATGTTTTGGATTTGATTGGTTGAGCCGGGTTAGGTTTAACTTTTTCATTGATAAAGAAGGTGATAATGTGGTGATCTGACCAGTCGCAGGGTAGAATCGTCTCCAGTTGTGTAGAATTCTCTTTGGCAATGATGAGATCAAGTATCGAGCGTTTGTCGTGTGTTGGTCTATCGCATATTTGGGTGAGGTCAAGCGCATTAAGGAAAGTTTTGAGACTATTCACCACTGTGTCTTTCTGATCGTTCCAGTGGAGATTGAAGTCAGACCCAGGTAGACTTGGGTGGTCTGCCGACCGGCATTGGAAGTGATCATGTCCATGAGTTGTTGGGTGAATATGAGATTGTCACCAGGTGGGTGATAGATGAGATGTAAAGCACAAACTTGTTTGCCCTCGCTGGTGATGTCGAGGCAGAGGAGTTCACAGGAGGAGAGGGAGGGGGAGGTGACTTTAGTAATGGAGAGGTTGCTTCTAAAAATGCATGCAATTCCCCCGCCCGTCTTGTCCGAGGACCTGTCTAGCCTAATGATGTGATAGTTGGGGGGGACTAGTATGTCCATAATCGTGGTAGAGGCTTCAGTGAGCCAAGTTTCAGTTAGAATGGCAGCACTTTGTACCCACTTCCAAGACTCCAGAACTGGATTGGCACCACTTGGCAGGGCAAGACTCTCAGATGGCACAGTCCAGGTGCTGTAGATGGATGGTTGGAAGTCTTTGATGTCCTGAGACTTCAAAACAGGAGGCAAGAAGACAGTCCCTTTGAGGAACTTTGGTTGTGGGTTGGAGAGTTGCAGGTCCAATCCTTTTCCCTCCCAGGCAAGAGGGCAGCAGGCATCAGGTCAGTACAGCACGGCAGGAGTCCAGCAAAGTAGCAATTCAGCAGAGTGGCGGTTCTTTCAGCAGCACAGCAGTCCTTCTTCTCTGCAGAGTATTCACAGGTCTAGAAGTGTACTGAGTTGGGGATGTCAGAGGTGCTGGCCTTATACACAGTTGTGCCTTTAAAGTGGGGAAGACTTCACAGTGAGGCCGTTGAAGTGTACAGAGTACCTGCCCTTCCTGCCCTGGCTCCAGACTCACTACGGGGGAGGGGTGCATCCCTTCGTGTGGGGAGAGGACACATCCTATTCAGTGTAAATGTGAGCTCATCTCTTCCATACTGCCCAGGATGGTACATCAGGATGCTGATGGCCCAATAGTCACACCTAAGCTCCCTTTGTGTGTGGCAGCCTAGAGGGAATGCACAAATCCCAGCCTTTGCACATGCAGATGTGCATTCAGAGACAGGCAGAAGGTACCAAATGACTAAAGTAAGAAAATGCCAAATTTCCAAAAGTTAGAAGGTAAAGGTGCATACAAGTGATTCATTTATAAATTATAATGTAAAATGACTTTATCTTGAATTCAGTGACATCTAATTACACTTATTGCAATAATTTAAAACAATTCAGTAAGGGTCAGTAAGAAAATCAATTTCAACAACCGGGTGTATCAAAAAATAGATAATTTTATTTTCCCAAAAAGGTATTTCCAACTGTTATGTTAAGCTATTTCAATGCACGATTTCTAGACTACAATTCATTTCATTTCATTTTCAATCTTTATTTCGATCAATTATAGACCATAAAAGATATACAAAAACCTATTCAATTTAAAATAGACAAGGTATCCATCATTAAAAAAAACATAAAAATAGAATAAAAAGCGTTTGCTATATATTACAGTTACATATCATTTGAACGCTTCATTTATACCGAATCTTGCTGAAGTTTTAGAAAACGGTTGCGGATGTGCCACATCGCAGTTAGAAATTTTGCTACCCCAAACACAGTGATAGGTGAAAGATCAGTTTTTAAAATCCTGTAAGCTGGAAGGTATCGGGTGAAGCCCAATTTACTGAGGAGGGGGACAAGCCAGTATTTCCTAGGTCTTCGATAAGCCTTACAGAAGAATATTATGTGTAGATCCTCTTCCAGGTGGTGTGAGCATGACGGGCACGGCTCTCTTGATAGATACTGGGCCCAATGTTTGGTAAAAGCCCTTGTGGGAAGTGTGCCATATCGCCATTGCAGGAACATTTTTCTTGTAAGGTCAGGAGAAATGTCATCTAGCACACATTCGAGTAAATACACGTCTTTAGACTTGATAAACAGTTCTGACAGGGACCCCTCCCGTAAATTCCCCGTTGTGGCTGTGAACTTCATCTCACGAAAGTCTCTCACTAAGACTTTGCGAGGTATCCTGGTGCATGTATTTACTGGATCTAACCACAATTCTGGTCTACCCAAATTCTTGCATGTTTGTCTGATGTATCTTAACCATGGGATTTGTCTTGATTTGGGTAGACAAAGAATTTCTTGGAGCTCGCTCCCGTAGCTCATAATTTCTAGACTACAATTGCCTCCATGGGTGTTTGCGGTTCATATAATCAATTGCCTATCTCGCCAATTGATATTCTCTGTGACAATGATTTACAAATTAGACGCAGAGTTTTGGGACATATGTTACATGGCTCCATGTCTTTAGTGACACGATGACTAGATTGACAACTTTGGCTTAACATCTTTTACTTAATACCTTACAGACAATATCAATAGTGCCTGTGCTATGTAACGAGAAGCTATAGGATACATATACCCCACTACAGTTTTCGCTAATAGTAGACAAAGAACTATATATATATCGATGTGTCTAATTTTTAAATATATGGTTGGCACCATCATCACTAGTATTTCTGTCTCCATTATATTAACACAGACTTGGAGACTGATAGACCTAAGACTATAGGATGTCTTCCGCATAGACCTGTTATTTAACCAAATGATTATGATTCATAAAAAATGGACACACTATTTACCACTGTGTTTCTTATTCCAAAATATTTGCCTGTGTATTGCATGCATAAATACCAGACAAATGTGCTCTCTGATTCATCACCTTTTCAGAACTCCTGTAATTAATCTACATATTATTTGTTTATGTGTTTAGGAAAAGTATTCTTCTTCATTCTGTTGAGAGGGGAATTATATTTTCCTCTAATGTAAGTACCACGGTACCACCTATAATATCCAAGATGTACTGTATTTTCGGCATTAACTCTTTTGATATAAGAAATGTAATTAAGATGTATTTGCTTAAGGCTTCAATCATCAAATAAAAGACTTCTCCCTAGAAGATCTAAGTTTTTTTTTAATTATCCAAGTAGTGAGTCACCTATTCAACTTTCTATACTGGCACTGAGAGGTGTACATTATTTCTTAAAATGTATAACACGCTTTGTGGTGAGCGCAGAGTAAATGGTTTTTTATTTCCTTATTTAACATTACTTATCCCGTTGCATGTCGGCATCCTCAACTGCCCAGTCCGCCCCGCCGCCACCCCACCACTCCTACCTGTGTGAGCGGCCACTATCCCCAAGTGGTGACCTTCAGGTCCCTGACCCATGATTTGGCATCAGCTGAACTCCTCCTCGAAGAAAAGGAGAAATCGCAGTGATGCGGCGAGCGCATAGACAGTGGTTTTATTTATTTATTTATTTAATATTACTAATCCCATCGTCTGTCGACTTTCTAACCCCCCGCCCAGCCCCGCCCGCACCGCTTCCCACCTCTATTCACTCTTAATTGTGTAAGCCGCCCCGTCCCCAAGTGGTGCTCGTGAGGACCTTGATCCATGATTTGGCATCAGCTAAACTCCTCCTCAAAGAAAAGGAGAAATCCTGAAGTTCTGGGCTCTTCACGACTGAGAATGGGCCTGTTCACTCCAAGATCCTGCCACCAGCTCTGACCACAACACGAAGCTCTGGTGACCGAACTCTTCATGCTACAGCCACCGCCAGCAATGACTGGCAGCATGAGATCCGTAATTTGCACTAAAAGTTAAACAGGTCACAGTGACCGCCAGTGCAAATCTCCAGCAACAACCATCTGCAACGCCCGACTGGATCGTCACACAACAGCAATGACTGTCCATGACACCTGGCATGCTCTTTGTGTTCTGGACTCTGCGGGCGAAACTGTGTAGGTTACTCTTTCAGCTGGGTACACCTGGTCCCTGTAGCTCCATTGCGGTCGGCCTGAATTTTGGACTTTCACTCTGTCTCCCACGAGCAGATAGGCGTGAGTTGAGGTTTGTGCTTTTAGGTGCTATCCTTAGCTGAAACCTTTAAAATTGCATATCTCCAGTACTACTGATTCGATTTTCGGCATTTTAGTCTCAAATAACATTAGTGTAGAGTTTTTCTTCTGTTGGGTTTTCACTTTATTACTGTTTGAAGTGCTTGATAAATATTTTACAGATTTCTCCTAAATTAGGCCTCACTGTTTGGTGCCACGCTACCAGATGGTTGAGCACAGCTTAATTTAGATTTTGCTTGTGTTTCATCCTCACAAGAATTACAGTTGCTGCTTGAGTATGGTTTCACCCCTCAACTAGCAACCCAATGTTCTACATAAAAAGCACAATCACTTTATTACTAGTTAGCGGGAGTAAAGTGTGCAGAGTCCTATAACTGACAAAAGCAGTTTCAGTTAAAGAACACAAAAATCTGGGAAATACCACACAATGGATGGCCATTTTCGACAGTAACCATACACTACTGAGTGATTATAGCATCGCCACTTACAAACCTTGTTTCTCACTTGACTGTCAGATTCTTGAATGCCTGAAATTCCTGCTCCCGACAGGTTTGTATTTTTTACTTCACAATAGTGTACCCCTGGATGACTAGTTACCTTACACCCTACCAATAAGGTCTATTAACTTGACCCTTTGCCACTACTCCAATAATTAGCACCCATTAATTTTGTCACTCCTACCCTAATGCCCTAGCACCAGTCCAGTTCTTGGAAACCCATCTACGCTGACTTCCACTTTATAATTAAATAAATAAACCACCTTGTCTTTCCAATACCCTATCTATCAGCAATGACCCTTCACATACGTTACAGACTCAGTTATCCATCCAAAGTGTTCTGTTGTATCTGCTGTTTTTCACAATGAACAGGTTGTCTTCTCTAACACTTCTGCAGTTTACAGAAGTGATCAATCAATCAATCAAAGACATTTGTAGAGCGCACTACTTACCCGGAGGGTCTCAAGGCGCTTGGGGGGGGGGGGGGGGTGCTGCTACTGCTCGAACAACAGCCAGGTCTTGAGCTTCTTCCTGAAGGAGAGGTGGTCTTGGGTCAGGCACAGGTCGGGAGGGAGGGAGTTCCAGGTCTTGGCGGCCAGGTAGAAGAAGGACCTTCCTCCTGTTGTCGCTCTTCGGATGCGGGGGACGGCGGCGAGGGTGTGGTTGGTCGATCGGAGGTGGCGTTTGGGAGCGTAGAAGTTGAGGCGGTTGTTGAGGTAGCTCGGGCCTTGGTGGTGTAGGGCTTTGTGTGCGTGGGTGAGGAGACAGAAGGTGATTCTCTTGTTGAAGGGGAGCCAGTGCAGGTCTCTCAGATGTCCGGAGATGTGGCTGCGTAGGGGGATGTCGAGGATGAGTCTGGCTGAGGCGTTCTGGATCCGCTGGAGTCTCTTCTGGAGCTTGGCGGTGGTTCCGGCGTAGAGGGCGTTGCCGTAGTCCAGTCGGCTGGTGACGAGGGCCTGGGTGACCGTCTTCCTGGTCTCGGTGGGGATCCACCGGAAGATCTTCCGTAGCATGCGCAGGATGTTAAAACAGGACGCGGAGACGGCGTTGACTTGTCTGGTCATGGAGAGGGAGGAGTCCAGGATGAAGCCCAGGTTGCGTGCGTGGTCTGTCGGTTTGGGTGCGGTGCCCAGGGCGGGGGGCCACCAGGAGTTGTCCCAGGTGGAGGGCGAGGAGCCCAGGATGAGGACTTCCGTCTTGTCTGAGTTGAGTTTCAGACGGCTGGTTGTCATCCACTCGGCTACGTCTTTCATCCCTTCGTGAAGGTTGGCTCTGGCAGTGTCGGGGTCGTTGGTGAGGGAGAGAATCAGCTGGGTGTCATCAGCGTAGGAGATGATGTTGAGGTTGTGTTGGCGTGCGATGGCCGCGAGGGGGCTCATGTAGACGTTGAAGAGGGTGGGGCTCAGCGAGGATCCTTGAGGGACGCCGCAGATGACTTCAGTGGCCTCTGACTTGTACGGTGGTAGACGGACTCTCTGTGTTCTTCCGTCGAGGAAGGAGATGATCCATTCCAGGGCCTTCTCCTGGATTCCGACGTTGCTGAGGCGCTGCACTAGGGTGCGGTGGCAGACAGTGTCGAATGCAGCGGAGAGGTCTTGGAGGATGAGGGCCGCTGTTTCTCCGTTGTCCATCAGGGCTCGGATGTCATCGGTGGCAGCGATGAGGGCGGTCTCGGTGCTGTGGTTGGCTCGGAAGCCAGACTGTGAGGGGTCGAGGGATCCATTTGTCTCGAGGAAGGCGGCCAGCTGTTTGTTGACGGTCTTCTCAATGACTTTGGCTGGAAACGGGAGGAGCGAGATGGGGCGGTAATTCTTGAGTTCGGTGGGGTCCGCTGTAGGTTTCTTGAGTAGGGCACTGAGTTTGGCGTGCTTCCAGCTCTCCGGGAAGGTGGCGGTGTCGAAGGAGGTGTTGATGATGTCCCGCAGGTGGGGTGCGATGACAGCGTCGGCCTTGTTGAAGACGTGGTGAGGGCAGGGGTCGGTTGGAGATCCGGAGTGGATGGAGTTCATCATGCGGACGGTGTCTTCGGTGCTGATCGGAGTCCAGGCGCGGAGGGTGTTGGTGGGGGGCGGTGGTTCGGTCGTGGCGTGCGTCGGTTGAGTGCTGAAGCTGTTGTGTATGTCCGCGATCTTGTTGTGGAAGTAGGAGGCGAGGGAGTTGCAGAGGTCTTGCGATGGGGTGATGTCGTTGTTTCCGGCGTTGGGGTTGGAGATGAAGTGTGACTACTCATCCAGCTGTTCCTGGCCTCCTTTCACTTTTAATCTCTCATGTTGTGGTACTCTATTATCCTCTTTGATCTACTGACTCATTACAAGCTCCTCAGTTGTCTGACCCTGTTTCTAGATACTGTCCATGACTCTTCTCCGATATACCTTTGCCAAATCCTGGACCCACATAGCCTACTCTATCAACATGAAACCCCTTTGCTGCCCCAATACACTTCTATCAATTCTAGACCCTCCATTATAAATCACTTCAGCTGCTTACAAGCCATCCCTCACTGCAATTAGTTAAGATCACTCTCAGACCACTGGTCATCTAATCTGACCTTAGAAATGACAGATAAATCCTACCTCTTTGCACTGAATGCCACGCAACCTCAACCATGACCACTGTTACTACATTATCAGATACCTAAAGCAAAATATGTTAATTATGCATCATATTAATGACAGTACTGTCCCATCTTTGTCTTAAACCCATCATGCATCGTGTCTTGTTCCTCAGATTATTTAACAAAAATAGATATAGGTCTTCTTTCTGTACTGACTGTTTCCTGAGTACAATGCTTTTTATGCATGTGGATTAATATAGCATAAAGACAGCTACAAAGCAATGGTGCAGAGCAAGAGAGGGGATGACTGAGGCATTAGAGTGGGGCATGTACAGAAGGAACAGGTGATTGTGGTTGATGGGGTCAGCATAATGTGGTAGAAACACGCGTTTGGACAAGCATGCGGGCGGGACGAGTGACAAGGAGGCTGCAAGAGTGGGAGAGGGTAGGTCGAGGTTTTGTAGCGAGAGGAAGCTAGTGGCAATGCTTCAGGGACAGTGGCAGGTCGCAAACGATGGTGTGGGTAGACAGCTGGAAATAGGACCAGTTTGAAAGGAATACTCTTGTTTCCTATAACAAAATGAATGCAAATAAAGTTTTCAGGCAGCATTGACAAACTCAAGTTGTGTTATGTCAACAACTTGTTCATCAGCATAAAGGTGCAGGTGCTATAGAGCTTCATTGTGTTGTCTTCTATGTGTGATCCTGGGCCTGCCTTCTGAAACAATATTCTGCTTTAGATAGAGGTGGGTGAGCGAACACATTAACAGGAAGAGCCGAGCCAGAGCCGAGCCAACAGCTAAGGGTCTGGTAGGACAGATAAACTAATTCCTGAATATAGTTCACATCTACATTGTGAATGTTTTTTGCCTGCACCTTATTAAGATCATCCCCTCAATGATTACCAAGGGGCAGATTTACAAGGACTGGGGCATCCCTGCATAAAGATGTGACTCGCAGGAATACCCTTGCACCACCACAGATGCGTCGCTTTTACAATGCGATGCACCGTGGCGCAAGGATAGTCAGATGTGTGTCGTATCTCTGGCATAAGGGCAGCGCATTGCTGGAGTTGTGACGCATGCACAACGCAACTCCAGCAATGCTCAGGGGCGCCCTATACCTAACATCTACGTCACTCCTTACGGAGGTATAATGTAGCACATGGCTTTACAACGTGACGCATCTCACTAGATGTGCCATGTTGTAAATCTGTCGCATTGTTGACGCAACAGTGGCGTAAAGATGAAGCAAGGGGCTTGTAAATCTGCCCCCACATGTTCATGCTTTGTTTTGGTGCTTTATGGTAGAGCGTGGGTGGTAGGAAGAAGCTGCATTAGAGCAGGGGTCGTTTTGGGCTCGAGAGGCCAAGAGTAAGCACCTCGAGCAGAGCTAGAGCCAGGACTCTGGCTCGAGCCTAGCTCGACTTTAAATGGCCGTCCCATCTCTACTTTCAGAGGCTTGTTTGCAGGCAGGCTAGGCACAGATGCAGAACAGTCCATGAATTATTTTTCCAGCCCGTCTGAAAGCCATCAAATGCTTCTGCCTCCGTGCACGTGCAGGCAGTGCACGTCTGCACCCCGAAGTGTCCTCTCTCAAGTACAAACCTTTATCTGCCTGATTGCTTCTGCTCAGTTAATTCTATCTAATTACTATTTTCTTCCTATTAGATTCTAATTATATACAGTATTTTCATTAGAAAGTGTAATGTTTCCCAGAGCACTTTGTCAATTGCAGGGCTGCTATGACTGGCGGTCTCAGTTACGCCATTAGAGGAGATTAGAGGAAGCCGCCTCTGGTCCGATTAGGGGACAGGCGCGAGAAGCCCCCTCCCTTCCGGCGCGAGGCCGCACGTGTCTGTAGCAGACATCTGCCCATTGGCTGTCACTGAGAGAGGATAAGTGCCACTTCGGGCGCTGCCCTCTCTGGGAGACATCCTGCACCTCAGACGTGATTGGTGCGACTGTCTTGTAGATAGCCTCTCTCTCAGGCAGTCAGCTGTGCCTGCCTGTCTCATGCGCTGTTCAGGCAGCCCTTCACCACTTCTAATCCAGTCATTCTGTGTGTATTTTGTATTTCTGTTGCTGTTTTTTAATAGCGCGAACCAGACCCGAAGATTGTGGAGCACTTTACATGAGCACCAGTTGTCGTTGTGAAAGGTCACATTAATTTTTATAGGAAAAAGTATTGGCATTGACATTCTTTCATCAGAGGGGCCCTCTTCTTGGAAGAGGTGTGGCGCAGCGGCCAGGGTACCTGACTCCAGACCACCGGTCCACGGTTCGATCGGTTCGATCGCTGGCGGCAGGTTAGCCCAGCACCATGTGACTCTGGGCAATAGCTCGCTTAATCTTCCCGACGGCCCCCGCGCCGGGACACCTCTCCGGAGGAAGCTGTGCACTTTACGAATGCTGGTATTTCATTTCTTACCTTCAATCTTCTGCGTACCTTGCGAGTATAGCCTCTTCTCTGTCCCACCTCTGCCTGCCTCAATCCTTCTTATTGTAATTCTGCAATTGACTGGCACCTAATTTCATAGGCCATAACCTCTCCTCTTTAAAATCCTATCAGTCAGCCTAGCTATCTCACCAACCATTCACCTGAAACCACATAGCCCCCGCTATTGACCAACCTACCTGGTATTAATATATCACAAAAAATGGAGAAAATGCGTGCTGATGACTAATTGCGATAACCAACAACAGCCACTAGAATAACCACTATCCTTGAGTTCAGACTGACATGCTAATCAATGTGAACTGCTTAAACAGATCGTCTGGGTCGTAAGCGCAGGGAGATTGAGTGATTTGCCCAGAATCACACAATGTTGAGCCTACGCTTCAACTCGAATCTGGTTCCCCAGTTCTAAACTCTGGCCTTAAAGCTGCATCCTTTACACCCATCTTGTTAGTGCATGTGTCAGTCTCTTAGACACCATGCACCTCACGTACTGACCTGGGTAGGGCTATCATTAGACATACACATGTAATAATCTATGGGGTAGATTTACTAATATTTTGCACTGGGTTAGTGCCACAAAAGTGACACTAACCAGCACAAAATGTTTTTTTCCTAATTTACTTTTCAGTGCAAAATTAGTTTTGTGCTGAAAAGTACCCTGGCAGTAATGCAAAGCAGTTTGAAGCTTTGCCTTGCCTTACTCTACATCAAGGAGGCATTCCATGAGTGTTGTGCTGCAGAGGGTTTTCCCACGCAACACCCATGGGTTTTGACACATTCCAAGATTTACAAGGATTTTTATTTCTCCTTGTTTTTTAGGTCGAGCCTGGGCAGAGCATGTGCTGCTCTGCGAGGCATGCTATATTCAGGTATGGACTTGAAGCTCCACCCATTTCCCCGCCCATCTTTTCAATTGGCTCCTGTTGCTGTCCTTTCTAAAAAAAAAATTTGATTCATGAATAGGCTTAGTAGTCCCTCCTTGGAAACCGCCTTGTCTGCATTTTTAATCTCCCATAAGGACTGGACTTTTTACTTGTGTTGTTAAAAGGTCTGCTTTATTTAGTCTGTGAGCACTATTTTCTTTATTGATTTTTTCCTATTCCACCCATGATGTGCTTTCCTACAACGCAGCACACCGCCCATTTTTATTAGTAATGGCAGCCGATCCGCTATAACCATAGCGGTCACGCTTCTTTATTTATTTGCTATAACTATGGAAAAGCCTAATCAATTGGCAAAAGGCATGTATAAAAATGATGCAGAGTCAAACCACATTGGATATCCGTGCTTCACAGCCGCAAGTTCTCATTCAATTGCTATTAGGTAATTAATTGTGGGTTTGTAATGCGCTAGAATTGACTCCCGAAGGAGTATCTCTGCACAGTAGATCGCTGGGGAACCCGTCCTGGCTTTCCCTGTGAGATGGTCCCTACTGGGTATCTCCAAGGTGAAACCAGGCATCCCCGGCATATGTGGGGGGCCGTTGTGGAGATGAGGCAAGCTAATGCCCGAAGTTGCCGAGTGTGATCCCAGGTTAGAGTAGGCACCGAGATGAGAATTATCGAGTCTGCTGACCCTGGTCCACGACCCTGCCGCATCGGGAATTTAACCCTGGTCCTGGGCCGTCCTCTGCTCTCAGGTCTGCCGCCTCTAACCAGTGAGCCACACCACTCCATAAGCTTCACGTCACGTCCACTCCAATTAATCCGCCTTTTGCCAATTGATTTGGCTTTTCCCTAGTCCTTGACAGGACAGGCTGCTTTCTCAATCCTTTTGTGGAGTATTTAACTTTGGACACAAGCTGTTGTTGGTATACACCACAGCATAACTGGGATCAGTATACTTTTGAGCCATCATTTTGGGGGATTCCATACGATTGTGACACTTTCGTTTTGGGTCTACCACTGAATAGATGTTTTATTAAACTACTATGGAAGCTAATATATTTATTGTCCAGATGATGACCATTTAGTTTCTCCATGGTCGAAACGCCGTCGACCCTTATATGTGGCCTAAATTGAAGAGGATGCATTGTTTGCTTTGTGTTAATTCAGTTTTGTCATGAACTTCCCCCGGTTTTTGTATAAACCCTTCCCTCAGCCACCTACTTGGCTACACACTGTATTGTTTATTTTGTTATATGTGTACTGTGTTGAGCGTCATTGTTATATATGATTTAGGATTTAACAGATGAGTTTTGTCAATACATTTACTATGAATTCTATTTATTTGTAAATTGGTTCTTTCTTTATTTCTCCTTTTTTCTTTCTCTTTCTAATTTTCCCTTTCCCAATTGTTTTCCCTTTATTATTTGATTAGTATGTCCTTGCTAGTTTCTATTTTTGATTATTTATTGTATGTATTGTGTTAACTTGGGCCCATGTTAGGATTCCAGTATTGTTTCAGGTTTTCAGGGCTGCCCTGTTGTTGTTAACAACAAATATGTGGTATGAAAACCTGGGCACAACATGTGGTTGGACTGGTGGTGGACAGCTCTATTGGGTCTAGGTCTTACTGTCAGCAGGATCTAGGCAGGGTTGCTATTATGAAGGGTAGACCTACTAGAAGGTGTTTGAGCAATGCTGTTAGTGTTAAGTGGGATTAATAGCTAAACTCTTCCGAATTGATAGCTTCCACCTGATGAGACTTCTCTACCACAGGAATCTTGCCCAGTGAAGAATATAGACACTTCAACAAGAAGGCATTTATATCGCCTGCCTTTTGATTCACTCCTATGATCCCCTCCAAGCCTCAACAGAAGTCGACACAAGACAATGCTACTTATTGAAATAATATGTGTCTGATTACATCATGATAAATGTTGTAAAGCGCTCTGGGTGGGGCGTGGCTACGGTGCGGCGCAGAATGGCTGCCTTGTAAGGGAGCTCCGCTCGCCGGAATTCTACACCGGGCAATTACCATCCTTTTAGCCTCTGCACAAAGCTCGTAACTGCACCTGGGGAGCCCGGGAGAGTCTTGGCACACGTTGGAGTGGAGCGGAGAAGTTGGGCGCCACGCCTTCACCCCGATATCCTGGAGATTGCCTGCCGAGTGGAAAAGGACAAGATGGCAGCATCGCGCCTGGCGCGGGGAGGAGAGGCTGCGGGCCTGCAGCTGTGGCGAGACGGAACCGGGTGACGAGTGGTGCCAGAGTGCGGTGGCGGCGGAGCTGGGCTGCCCTGCGGTGACTGTGGGATGATCTGCACAGCTGAGAGGCACTTGGTGGGCCGCTCTCGGCTAGGGAGGGCCTTCTGGCGATACCCGACCTCAGGAGCCTGCGTTGGTGTCAGCAACCAGCCTTCACGGTGGACGATCGGGGGCCTGTGGCACAGTCATTGCTGGTGTGGAGAGGAGGAAATCCAGCGCGAGGCGACTGCCGGTGAGTGGGGGCGCTGTTTAGGACCGGGCTTGCTGGGGCTGGCTGTGTAGGCCTGGCGAGGCACACTCGGAGACGGTAGCACCTTGTGGGACCTGCGTGGCGTGGTCTTGGGGGGCTGGGGTCGGGGCGGCGCTCCTCGTGGTGCCTTGCTGGCCTCCGTGCTGCCTGGGGCTCCAGTGGGGCATCGTCTGTTGGCTGTTACACTGTGCCCCCGGAGCTAAGACAGGCCGGGGGCGAGTGGGTGGCTGGGGCGAGGGTTCTGCGGAGACTGCGGACGGCGGGGAGTCTGGGGGAGCACTGTGGGAAACATTGGCTGAAGCGCGAAGAAGGAGCCTGACAGCGCTTAGAGGCCTCCTTGTTCAGGAAACGGCAGCTGGCTGAAGCGGAAGGGTGGTGGTGAACGTCTGGGTGATGCTACAGTGTGGAAGTCACCCCAAATTGCATAACTGCTGCTAGGAGCTGTGAAGTCGCTTGGACACTGTGCTGCCCGCGGCCCCTTGAGGGTGTATGCACTCGCCCTTTGCTCGACCACGCTGACAGGGGACATGGGCAAAACGGAGCCCAGGCAGGCCAAACTGGTCTTTGAAGCCAAGCGACTGACACGCACTGCGGTGGAGGCAAATGGGCAGGGCGAGTCAGGGGGTGCCTCATCCGCACCATAGGGCGCTGATGATGATACTCGCACGATACTCCTTGAATTGCGCGCAGGGATGAAAGACCATAGACAGTAAAATAGATGCCCCAGCGACTGGCTTGGACGTAGTGAAAAAGAAGGTAGACAAACATGAGAAGCGGCTAGATGTCCTGGAAAACAGGGTGTCGGATGGTCATGATTCGCAGGCCAAGGCTCGCACGCAACTTCTTCAAATGGAGAAGATTCTGGAGGTGATCAGCGCGAAAAATGAGGACTTAGAAGCGCGGTCTAGGCACAACAACATGCGAATCCTTGGCCTTTCGGAGACTACACTGATCTCTAAGATGGAGCCTTTTATTGAGGGCATGCTACATGAACTATTTGGGTCTTGCTTGTCCTGTGTGATGATAGTCGAAAGGGCTCACAGATCATTGGGGCCCAGGCCAAAACCCGGTGTGCCACCATGACCGATCATCGCCAGGCTTCTAAACTATGCGGACCGAGACTCGATCTTGCGAGAGGCTAGAGCCAGTGACATATAAAGGTGACACTCTCTCCTTCTTTCCTGATTACACTCCGGCGGTTCAATCAGCGCGGCGTGAGTTTGTCCCAGTGAAAAAGTTACTCCGGGAGGCGGTTGTGCCTTATGCTATGCTATACCCCGCGAAATTGAAGGTGACTCATGCAGAGCAGGCTCGTTTCTTTACAGACGCCAAATCGGCATTGAAATTCACGAAACACATCTGTAAAGGCAAATCACGGGAGCAACGGACAGTGCCTGAGAGGCCGGCGTCGGGCCTGGATGAGGCAGATTGATAGTCTGTAAACTGCTATGCTGGACCTCTATCTCTAGATCGCTATGTTGGATGTTTCTCTGTCATAGCCCGGTTTGGGAGCTGTTGCTCTAGATGATATTTGAGGCTGTGGGGGTTTGGAGCTAATGTAATACTTGTTGATCTCCCTGGGATCCGGGGCGGGATGTGTGGTCTTTTTGTGTAATTGATGCTAGAGCTTCAGGGGCACTGAGATAGGAACAATTCCGGGGACCGCACTTCGGTGCGAGTATACGCAGCTGTGCTTCTTCTTCCAGTGGGTATTACCCGAATGGTTATTGCTCTGGGGGGCAGGGGGCGCAGAGGGGGGGCTGGTCTCGACCTGATTGGGAGGTTGTAGTGGGTGGCGGGTTGTGGGGGGAAGGGTTTCTGCAGTTTTTGTATGTTTTTTTTTCTCACAATGATCGATCTCAATCACACACGATGGGGTTTGTGGTGCGTGGCGCCTGAACTGTTCAAGCTTCAATGGAGTGTGCTCCCGGAGACCCTATGTCGCTATCTGGAACTGTTGACACTCTACATGAAAAATGTCTGCTCATTGTGCCATGTTAACTTGGAATGTGCGTGGTCTCAACTCCCCCAAAAAGGGACGTCAGGTAGCAGCGTATTTGACCAGGCATGGCATACAGGTGGCGCTATTGCAGCAGATGCATTTGGCCCCGCGTACGATGTGTGGGGGGCTGGGCTGATGGGCGGGCTTTCAGTTTGCTGCTTCTTATTCCTCTTATGCGAGGGGAGTGTTGATTCTGATTAAAAGAGGGGTTGATTTTCAAATGCTATACACATATGCAGATGATGAGGGACGATGCGTGATGGTGTGTGGGAAGCTTTGTGGCACGCTGGTGGTGTTTGTGAACATGTACGGCCCTATAGCGGATGACCCGGCGTGTGTGACTCGCATCTGTGAACAACTGCTGAAATGGCCTGACGCGCCTATTATTTGGGGTGGTGATTTGAACACTTACCTGAATGTGCAGTTAGACAAGTCCAATCCAGGAACGCACTGTACCCCCAAGGTTGCTGCGAGTATACTGCGGGTCATGGAGGAGTTTGGCTTGCATGATGTGTGGAGAATGAGAAACCCGGACAGGCAGGAGGGCACACATGCAACACCTATGCATGGCAGCTGGTCGAGACTTGACTATTGGCTGGTGGATGAGGAGTTGCTGGAGTGGGTGATTGAGGTGGCACCACTGGCTCACACGCTGTCGGACCATAATCCGGTGCGACTGCTCTTGAGGAATCCGGCTGGAGTGTGTCGACCTTTCGCTTGGCGGCTACGTGCTGTGGCAATTCTAGACCCAATTTATGACAAAACCGTGCATGAAGCAATAGAACAATACTTTGCGCTGAATAAAGGTACGGTTGATCAGGCAGCAACGCTGTGGGAGGCCTTCAAGGTCACCATCAGGGGGACATGTATAGGTACGGCAGCAGGTATTCTTCGGATATCAGGACACGACTGCAGACCTTAGAATCTGAGCTATGTGATCTAGAGCGCGATTATGCTCACTGGCTGGACCTGTCTAAATTGGCCAAAATAAAGGAATTAGTTGTGAAATATAATGAGGAAGCGGAGGCGGAGATTAAATATATTTCTCGCAGGCACGCAGCTTGACGGTATGGGGAGGCGGGCAGGCCAAGTAGGACGCTGGCGTTTAAGATTAAGGCAAGGTAGAACAGCACCGGGTGGACAGGATAGTGGACGAAGCGAGAGAGGTGCATTACACCCCGGAGGCCATAACGGAACAATTCCGTGGTTTCTATGTGGACCTTTATGGCATGCAGAGCACACCATCTACTGAGGACTTTGATGAGTACTTGGATGGAATAGCGTATGCTTGGTTATCGGATGTGCAGCGCAAGTATCTATGTCTCCCCATCGATGAGCAGGATGTCAAGCTGGTGATAGCGGCATTGGCTAATGGTAAGGCGCCGGGCCCGGACAGGCTCCCAGTCGAGTTTTATCAAAAGTATGCTGATCTTCTCACGCCGCACCTGCTGGAGGTCTATGCAGAGGCGCATGAGGTCGGGATGCTTCCCCCGTCCCTGCGAGAAGCACTCATTGTCACATTGCTTAAAAAGGACAAGCCTCCGGAGCGCTGTGACTCTTATCGCCCGTTAGCACTGATCAACATCGACGCAAAGATCCTGGGAAAAATATCGCTACCAAATTGCAGCCCCTGATGCACGGCCTGGTTTTGCCGGATCAGTCGGGCTTTGTGCCTGAGCGGTCCACCTCGCACAATTTGCGCACGCTCTTCTCCATTTTCATGTGTTGGAGCCCACACTGGAGGCTGCCGCAGTGTTACTGGACGCTTCCAAAGCATTCGACTCTGTGGCGTGGCTTTATATGTACCATGTTCTGAACCGTATGGGATTCCCCCCTCTATTTCTTCAATGGATAAAAGTGTTGTACACGGCACCGTCGGCCAGGGTGAGGGTAGGCGGAATAACATTTGAACCACTGGGTATAACGCAGGGTACTCGACAGGGCTGCCCCCTCTCGTCCATGTTGTTTGCGATTGTCTTGGAACCGCTCGCATGTGTAATTCGACAAGGTCATAGGGAGACGGCACTGAACTTTAGTCACCGCCCGGTTTCTATCTCCTTATATGCAGATGACATGGTGCTGTTTGTGCGCGAACCGTCTCGATATTTGGGGCAATTACTGTGGGAGCTAGTGCGATTTGGACGCATTTCTGCGTTACAGATCAACTGGAATTAGTTGTTTGTAATCCCGCTCACGGCGGGGACCGGGTGCCCTGATCTTGAGTACCCACTGGTGTGGTCCGCGGACCCTGTCAAATATCCGGGAGTATGGGTACACCGTGATCCGGCAGTTGTCATAAGGGAGAATTATTGCAGGGCCTGCGCAAACCTGGAGAGTGCGGTCGAGAGTTGGTTGTCGTTGCTGCTGTTGCTCGCTGATTGCATAGACCTCATCAAAATATTGGTGCTGCCCCAGTTTTTGTATTTATATGTAAACGTGCCTATTGTTCTTAATCTGTCCTTCTTCAAGACGCTTCGTGGACATTTGCTTCGTCTGGTGTGGGGGGCGGCAAAAGTGGCGAGAGTTCAATGGTCGATACTCACCAGGGGGTATGACAGTGGAGGATTCGCGGCCCCGGATTTTATGTGTATTATCTAAGTGCGCAGGCTCAGTACCTGTATTACTGGTACAGGCCGAACGCTTTTACACCACACGTCGTGGTGGAGGAGGGGGATTCTGCTCCGGTCCCGCTGCATAGTGTTGTCACTCACAGTTCGCGAGGCACCCCAAAATCGGAGATGAATTCAATTGATGCCACAGTCTCAGCATGGTTGGTGCAGAAGGTACCGCTGTACGCGCCGGACCTACGCTTGGAATGGCATAAGCAGTTGCCGGTCACATGTGAAGCCCAGTCTATGAGAGTGCTGAGGGAGGCGGGAATTACTCATTTGAGAGATGTCTACCAGCAGGGGGACCTTGACCGCATAGTGAACCAGTCGCTCTTGTTCCGCTTTGCAGTTCATCGTCTGCGGGTGCAGCCAGGGAGCATTACGTCACCTTTCCAGAGGCGCCCCTGGTTCTGATGTCGTTGCAGTCGGTTCTTGCAGTGCCTAATAATAAGAGCCTACCGTCTAAATTGTATAAGCTTATTAAAGATGAATCAGTGGTGGGGGAAAGATAAAAGTTGGGCCAAGTGGAATGTGTGTTTGGATGCAGATATATCTGAGGACAATTGGAAGAACGTGTGTGGTCTGACTGGGTCGTTATGTATGAATGGTAATCTTAAGATTATCCATTTCAAGTATTTACACCAAGTGTATTACACTCCGGCACGTTTGCATAAATATGGCCTGCGGGACACGGCGAGATGTGACAGGTGTGGTCAGGAGGATGCAGATTTTATGCATCTGGCGTGGAACTGTCGACCGGTGGCTGAATTCTGGGAGGCAGTAATGAGTGGCTTGCGTGAGATGGTTGCTGCGGATCTTCCCTGTACGCCGCTGGTGTGTCTCCTCCGTTGTGTGTTACACATTAAGGGAGTGAACGGCAGGCTGGTGCGTTTGGCGCTTCTTATGGCTGCTCGTAGGTTGGCGATCGCGTGGGCGAGGGGTAGGCGACCGGGTCTGAAGGACTGGCTGGCTGACTTGGTGTATTGTAGGGACAGCCTCAGTGTGTATGCGGAGGAACTGCCCCTGTCGTCCAGACCGAGAGACATCTAGGAGCCACTACGTCTGTATTTGATTACACACTCCGCGGAGAGCACAGATTGCACTTGAGTAAGGAGGGAGAGTCGCTGGGAGGAGATGGTGGAGGTGGGGCCCTCTAAGTGATAATGGAGCAGTTATCAGGGTGATGCCCAGACACTTGCATAGTATTTTGATCGATCTTTTTTTCATTATTCTTGAATCAGGATTGAAGCGGGGTTTGTTTTATATCTTTTTCTTTTTTGTTGTTTATATGGGAGGTTTGTTTTCACTGTCCTATATATTGATGCACATGTTCCATGTCCTTTTTGGTTGCCGCGACGCACCTAACCTACATTGTCTATCCTGTGATCATTTCTTGTTGTAACGGATTGCAGCTGTGTGCTGTTACGTGTAACTTGCACCTTGTGTTCTATTATACTGCAAACGTGGATGTGTAACATTTATGTGGATGTTTATTGCAATTTACAATAAAAAAATTCTTAAAAAAAATGTTGTAAAGCGCTCTGATACCTTCGGGTCTGGTTAGCGCTATATAAACCTCTAAAATAATAATAAATAAATATATAATAAGGCAGGAGAGACCTTCATCACCAATGATTGGCTGGTGAGTTGATCAGTATCACGGGGCATGAGGTTTTCCCAGGCCTTGGGCATGGGGTGTGTTGGACAGTTACATTATGGGTGTCTATTTCATTGGCAGGTGGGTAGGACCTTGACTTTACCTTTAGAGGAGGTGATCATATTTTCCATGAGATGGGAAATGGATCACTGAAATAATATCGAGGGACAAAATATCGACTTGCAAAAATATCGTTGACAAAATATCGACAGACAGAATATCGAGTTTGTATCTACAAACAGGTAAGTACAAAAATATCGAGTACAAAATATCGTTTACAAAAATATAGTTTTAAAAAATATCGACTTTATTAAAAACAGTGTTAAATTAAATTAATATTAAAATTTAATTACTAAAATATACTTAAAAATACTTAAATTAACTTATAATAATTAAATAATAAATGAAATTAATAAAAATAATTTTTTACAATCATATTTGTTAAAACATATATATATAGTAACATACTATAATTAAATAAGATACTATTATATTACCGTACGATAGCAGAAGTGTAAAAAATACTATTCCCCCTTCAAAGAGTGCAAGCGTAGGGCAAGCATTGGATAGCGTAGGGGTTAAAATTACTATTCCCACTCCAGTGGGTGCAACAGTAGGGAAAGCGTTGGATAGCGTAGGGGTTAAAATTACTATTCCCACTCCAGTGAGTGCAACAGTAGGGAAAGGGTTGGATAGCGAAGGGGTTTAAATTACTATTCCCACTCCAGTGGGTGCAACAGTAGGGAAAGCGTTGGATAGCATAGGGGTTAAAATTACTATTCCCACTCCAAAGAGTACAACAGTAGGGAAAGCGTTGGATAGCGTAGGGGTAAAAATTACTATTCCCACTCCAGTGGGTGCAACAGTAGGGAAAGCGTTGGATAGCGTAGGGGTTAAAATTACTATTCCCACTCCAGTGGGTGCAACAGTATTGAAAGCGTTGGATAGCGTAGGGGTTAAAATTACTATTCCCACTCCAAAGAGTGCAACAGTAGGGAAAGCGTTGGATAGCGTAGGGGTAAAAATTACTATTCCCACTCCAGTGGGTGCAACAGTAGGGAAAGCGTTGGATAGCGTAGGGGTTAAAATTACTATTCCCACTCCAAAGAGTTCAACAGGAGGGAAAGCGTTAGATAGCGTAGGGGTTAAAATTACTATTCCCACTCCAGTGGGTGCAACAGTAGGGAAAGTGTTGGATAGCGTAGGGGTTAAAATGACTATTCCCACTCCAGTGGGTGCAACAGTAGGGAAAACGTTGGATAGCGTAGGGGTTAAAATTACTATTCCCACTCCATATAATACAACATTAGGGAAAGTAAATACTTCATAAATAATTTAAAAATGTATAAATAAATATCTATTAATAAATAATTAAAAATAAATAAAATTTGTATACAATATAATAATTAATATATTAAAATTACTAATTAACAATAATTATTTCAATTGATCACCTATTAATACTAATTAATAAAAATATTTGCAATTAATTATTTAATATTAAAAAAGTATTTAACAATTATTTGAAATTAAATAAATATAAATAAATGTAATTAATTAATTAATTATAATTTAATCACTTCCCACCCAATTCCCCTATAAACTCACAACCCGCTACAAAAATAATTTAGTAAAATTTCCATAATTACCAATTAATCAATTAATTAAAATGAATTACCAATTAAAATTTAATTAATTAACTATTATGAATTAATTAACAATTAATTGAAATTTACTATCAATAAATAAATTTAAATATTTAATTAATTATAATTAAAATACTTCCCACCCTATTCCCCTATAAACCCACAACCCGCTACAGAATTAAATTACGCAATAATTATAAAAACAAAAATCATTAATAAAAATTAATTATAACATAAATACACACTTTTCACACATATTATACCATAAACATACACTATAAAAAATTAGATATTATTAAAAAATAGATATTTTTTACTATCTATATTATATACTTCGATATTTTAACTTTCTATATTTTTAACAGTCGATATTATATCACTTACCTTAAAAACGATATTTTGGTCATCTATATTCTGTCCTATCGATATTTTGTCCAGTCTATATTTAAAACTCGATATTATGTCCAGTCGATATTTTTGAGTCGATATTATGTCTGTGCACCATGGGAAATATGCGGTAAATTCATAGGACAGGGTGCACCTGGAGGTGTATGGAAGATGAGTAAGGTTGTTAAAGACAGGAAAAAATTGCTGAGGGGTACAGGAGGGTGCTTGCACAGCTTTACCTTTGTCAAGGCTATTCTTTATTAGGTTTTTTACAACCATGAAATGTAACACTTCAAAATTTACTACAAGGTATGTTAAAAGACAATTTCACATTAAAATATATATCATTACATCTTAATAAATACAAAAGGAAAAAATTATTCCACTCATCTAGTAACCGTATTCACGATAAAGTGCATCATGTTGTCTGGATAAATACGAGATTTTACAATTCATTAGTAACCATGGGGCATATTATCAAGGGGGTTTATCTCTGCTTTTTTGGCTTTAAAAGCCAAGAAAGCGTAGATAAAATTATCTCCCTATTACCTAGCTGTCGCTAACACCAGTTAGCGACAGCTAGTAGGAGATAGCGGCCACCTTGGGCCCCACTTTGCCTGTCAGTGATATTTATCACTAATGACATGCAAAGTGGGCGTGCCAAGATGTTAGCGACTGGAAACAGTCGCTAACATCGCTATCTCCTATTACCAACTTTTGGAGATATTCGAATATCTCCAAAAGCTAACACCTGCCCTGAGCAGTTCTTAGCCATGTTATCCAATGGGAGGTGGATAACATGGCTAAGAGCATTAGCTCGGTAATGCATGAATATCGCTGACTTTTCAGTGATATTCATGCATTGCAGCCGATTTTATCGCATTTGCGATAAACCTTGGTAATACCAAGGTTTATTTGCAATAAAAATCGCCGCAGCTTAGCGGTAAATTTTTGTCTCTAACCAAGCAATAGCGATAATTATCGCTATTGCTTGGTAATATGCCCCCATATTTCCTGATTCAATGTCTGCTTTCTCTAAAAGTGAGTCAATCAGGTTTAAAAGCTTTACCCCTCTACAGAATAAGATATTTGATGACCCCCCTGCCCAACAGGTAACGGTCTGCCTTCAGGTACGTATATTAAGTTCTGTTAAGGTGGTTTTTAAGAGCATTTTTCTTGCTTCACCAACTGCTGGACAGACACACATCATGTGACAAAGGGACTCTTTGTGATATCCATATAATCTGTAACTTTCATTATCGTATTTCCCTTTCCAACTTGGTTGCAAATCCTTTGTTTCGTATCCCCCAAACCGATACAGCATAAACTTCTTTTTCAGGAATAAATTAAAATGAGCTGCTAGATAGGCTTGAGGTTTTAAATTTACATATGAATTTATCACTGTCCAGGAAGGTCGCATTTTTACCATTATGTTTTTGTCTTCTAAAAAAGATGATTGTTTTGCGGAGCCGTTGCACACTTTGTTGAACGCCACCCTCTCCATCTTGCTATCCCATGCCTCTTGAATGCCCAGTTCTTCAAGAGCTATTCTTAGGTATTCACCCCATGAACAAACTGGGCCTTTATGACTGACCAGCATAGATTATTCGGGGTGCCGTGTTCTGAGAGCGAAATTTCCAACATAATTTCACAAAGACAGATTGCCTCTGGAATTTCTGATTTTGGAGTCCGAATTCCAGACGAATCTGTGCTGGTGACGCTGCTCTTGGGAGATGAAAGACGGCTTTGTACACTTTCGTCTGTAATTCGTTTAAAATTCCGGATTCCCGACCATGCCATATTTCAAGTCCGGAAGACAATGCAGGAAGTAATTGAGCTGCCATTGCTTTTTAAAATATGACTGTAAGATGGGCAACTCAATTTTAATTGGAGCTGTTTATAGGCAAAAATTTAAGTTTGGGCTTTTGCTCTGATTGCACTTTTTTGATCCTTGAAAGACATGCCGCACCCTAAATTGATACCCAGATACTTATAGCTATCAACTTTCTCTATTTCTTTACTATTGGTGAACCACTTGAATTTTCTTTTAGGTATTGGGCCGACTAAATGCACCACCTTGTTTATTTCCTGTTTAGCTCCAGCCCCTGTTGGTCTAGGTCGATGATCAGATGGTCGATGACTCTTTGCAAACCAAAAGGGGTTTGGCTTAAGACCACTATATCATCTGCATATTGCAGATACTGTATGTGATTCTCTTCCAATTTCGGAGGATGGCCATTCACTTTTGACAAGTGGTTATCTAGGTCTGCAAGGTACAAATTAAAAAGGCTCGGGCTGAAGGACTGGGTTATTTAAGACCCAGCGGTGCCAGGGAACAACACCTGAAACCTTCGTGGGTAACCTGCTCCGGCGTACAAATGACAGAGACACGGGACACTTCCTTCGGCGTCAAAGATTCGAGCTTTATTTACTGCAGGGAACACAGAAGTCACGGCAAGTACAACATGTGCTACTTGTGGAGACTGTTTCAAATTGGTTCTGTGGATCGCTCCTTTTATACACAATTCGCCCATAGGTTTACATGGTACACAAAGGTTTATGGCTTGGTTCCCATAGTTATCCCCCAGAGGGGTCGTTTTGGTCACTTTGATACACACAAGGTCCGGAACATAAGTGCGGAAACATTTGGCGGTTCCCAACTGTAAAAACCCATCTTCCCACCATTAGTACATTCCAATCAGCAGTAAAACAGATCGAAGAAGGAACAAGGACAGGTGCGGAGGAAGATGGAGACAGTGGGGAATTGGAAAGGGTGTAAAAGGGGAGGTATCGGGAAACACGAGCTCCTGGCATCAAAGGGACGTGCCTAATGAGATGCACGGCTGAGACAATAGACCGGCACGGCAAGCTGAGCCTCGAGCGGGGCCATTTGCTTTACAGTATCATCCCCCTCGTCATAAAGACAGTTTCAAAGGACATGTGGCTTCCGCAAGTATCTTGGGAGTCCCAGGGTCGCGAAGCGGACAGCGTCCGTTCGCTGACTACTTGAGGGCAAGAGACAAAATGGATGCCATATCTAAGATGGAACCCGTGGGTACAGATAGAATAACCCACATAACAGACGAACGGTTTAGGTTAGCACAGCGAAACTGCATACACCCACTAAACTCGTCATTTGCGGTTCATAGATACCAGACTCGACCATATTCGTGCGAGTTAAAAACATCACTTACAATTGTCACGGAACCTCAGACGCTCCTTTTGCCCTCATGTAGGCAAGCACTAGTCAGAATCATATTCGATATTCATCAGACCATCTAGATGTTGCTGTAACATAGCTCTGTCCAATCGAGCTTCTTTGGTAACAGGCGTCTGTCTTATACACGCTGTAGCACAGAGGCCACATAAGGCAGGACCACACTGCACACAAAGGCAGCACGTGAACAGGAACGCCACAACAACTCCGATAATCATCAGAATTTTCCAACCCCAAGTCGACATCAGGCCCCAGAACCACCCAAGTAGCGTCCAACCCCCTACGTCCACGTGTATGGACTCAGAGATTTTATGCAACTTTGATATGGCTTGATAAACAGTCGGAGCGTTATCAGGAATGAAAATACAGCAGCTCGAATGGATCACCTTGCATACCCCACCTCGATCTGCTAAGATCACGTCTAGAACCATACGGTTTTGTAACGTCATAAGTCTATCCGCCTGAAGTTCCGTGGTGATATTACCTAGGGCACTGGCAGTAATATTAGCTGTCGATTCCACCACTCGAGTCAACTGTCTCAGGTTCCTACTATTAATCATAGGCCCCCAAAACGGGAGGAAACCCTTGAAAAAGTCTCCTGCCTCTTGACCGGCAGTGTCCTCTTCGCTAATTACGCCTCTCACAACTCTAGTCTTGTGATAATCTGCGTCTACAGTAAACGTCGGAGGCAACAAATTTGCGATAAAACATGAGCCCACAAAGTCGAAGGGCAACCATGCATACGCACGATCATGGCAGATAAAGTATGTACCCTTGGCAGCCAGAAACACAGGGGACGAGACCATCGGCAATATGTAATTTTCAGTGCAAGCACTCTCTCCAAGTCGGGCTTTCGATCTTCGACCACGACCTATTAGACAAAAATTACCAATGTGGGGTACGACCCATATCGGGGGCGAGCTTTTAAGCTGTTTTTCACTAGTGAACACACTATACTCGCCTCTCCTCAGGACCCTATAGGCTTGTACCTCTTCTTCGGGAATAAGCGAGGGATCATAGATATCGCTATCTAAATCCTCTATTGCTATAGACAAAGGCTTTTGATACGAGCCAGGGCCAGAGTAGGGAGAACGTGGTTCTCGAATGGGGTGGAAACCTAGTGCGCTTCGAAACATTGTTTGGAATGCTCGAGCAGAACACTGGGAACTATACGGTAAGACCAAATATGGAATTCCCTTATCTGTGGTATGTGGCATTAACCCACACACCCAACAATTAGTAGTGTTAACCACTAACTGGTGCTGGTGAAGGAGCTGAATAAAGGAATTATTGCGAAATTCTGCACGTCTAGCCTGCTCGTGTTCAGGTAAGATATGAAAGGAATGAGGAGATGCAGTGGAGGTAATTTTAGAATCAGAAGGAGGAATAGGTGTAGGTATGGCAGAAGGTAAGTAGTATGACACCATATAGTATACAATGGAGAAAACTACCTAGGCAGTAAGTTCAAAATTTAAAAACACAATACAAAAAGGACCAAAACTGAGAGTGAACAGCTTCCAGTTAAGTACATAAGTTTATTACAGTTTATTATAGTCACAATAACAAAAGATAAAATTAACATTTCATAAAAAAATTTAAATTTACACCAATCATGACATAAAAATTCTTGAACATGGAGGGTAAGTTGTGTGTCGACGCGTTTCGGCGACCAGCGCCTTTCTCAAGACAATTTACAATGTTCTGAAAATAAAATACAATGTATAATTTAATTTTACATGCTCGGTTTTCACAATAACATATTATATACATGTTTTCTAAAATATACAGGAATAACTGTTCAATAAACTCAGGTCCCAAATTAATTTAAACATTCCTGATAATTCGAGAAGATATAAAACATCGTTCTAATATCATAACCATAATGATATTAGAACGATGTTTTATATCTTCTCGAATTATCAGGAATGTTTAAATTAATTTGGGACCTGAGTTTATTGAACAGTTATTCCTGTATATTTTAGAAAACATGTATATAATATGTTATTGTGAAAACCGAGCATGTAAAATTAAATTATACATTGTATTTTATTTTCAGAACATTGTAAATTGTCTTGAGAAAGGCGCTGGTCGCCGAAACGCGTCGACACACAACTTACCCTCCATGTTCAAGAATTTTTATGTCATGATTGGTGTAAATTTAAATTTTTTTTTTTTTTTTTATGAAATGTTAATTTTATCTTTTGTTATTGTGACTATAATAAACTGTAATAAACTTATGTACTTAACTGGAAGCTGTTCACTCTCAGTTTTGGTCCTTTTTGTATTGTGTTTTTAAATTTTGAACTTACTGCCTAGGTAGTTTTCTCCATTGAATTTATTTCCCTGACCTAGGGGTGATTGTTAACGTGCATACAGGGAACCCTTGTTGTCTTCAAAGACCATATAGTATACCCCACCCGCCAAAAATGCAGAAACAATCAAAAACAATACAAATATCTGAAACATAAAGCATTTCGTACGACTAAATCGCTGTAGCTCAAATCTTTGTGCCTGTGCTCTTTCCACATCCATCAGCTTTGAAAACGCCATCCCCTATGACCGTCCGCAACGTTTCTTGACGCACTTCGTTCTGTGTAGCAGTAGTCAATTCCCAGGAGTTCCCAGGAACCGACGGTCTTTAACCTAGTGTCAAGACCTACTAACCAGAAAGAAGTACGCGCGCAGCCCTACGGCCTTTATTCGCAATTTTATATATGCAAAAATATTTTTCAGCTGTGGAAGCAAAAATATGAGGAACGAAACTCAATGTATATATATAAGAATAATTACAATGATACGAGTGTTCAAACTGATCGTGGAAAACGGGATAATGCAGTTGTCAAGGGACAGAACAGGATTTTTTATTAGTCTCTAGTGCTGGATCGCAGAAAGTATCGAGTTTTCCCAGGACGTGTCTGTTCGTCAAACAAAGGATCCGTTGAAGAGACAGCGTTCTGTTGATCAGTTGAATGTTCTGGTCTTGAGTCTTTCGATGACAAATGTTCAACAGTGTCTTTCTGCTGCACTGAGGATTCTCCAACAGGTTGTGCGTCGCTGAAAGGAACAAACGCCGACAATCCTTCGGTTTCAGTTGATGCAATGCCTCTCCTCACCCACCAGTCTGCCGGCAACGGAATAGGGACTTTCTTTGTATGGGTGGCATGCACCCAGTTTTTCCGCCCCTCAAGACGAACAGCAGTTCTCTTGGCAAGGAGGACCTGGTAGGGTCCGGTGAACCTGGGCTCCAAGTTCTTCTTCCGGGAAAAATTTCTGGTAACCACCCAGTCTCCAGGCTGGAGCTGGTGGCCTGGACCCTCCATCTGCGTCGGCAATGCTTCGTAAACCTGTTGGTGAATTAACCTCAGTTTAGCAGTCAAGTCATGGAGATAATCGATCAACATTGGGTACTCAAGATCACAGAACACACCCGGTCTAGGGACCCCCCAAACATTTGCAGGACGACCGAACACTATTTCATAGGGACTGAGCCCTACTCGGGAGTGTACTGTCACCCTTGTTGACAACAAAGCTAAGGGTAAAGCGTCAGGCCACGAGAGACCAGTCGTAGCCTGAATCTTCGCCAGTTTTAGTTTAAGGGTGCCATTATATCCTTCAACCAAACCAGCTGACTGGGGATGATTGGCGCTATGGAATTTTTGATTAATTCCAAGGCCTTTGCACACACTCTTCATCACACTCCCCACAAACTCACTTCCGTTATCAGACCACACAACCCGAGGCATTCCATACAGAGGAAAATATTCCTTCAGTAGGATTTTCGCCGTTGACAAAGCAGTGTTGTCCTTGAGAGGATAGGCCTCAATCCATCGGGAGAACGCGCAAACCACAACCAAAACGTATTTCAGGTTATTGCATCGCTCCATATGGATGAAGTCTAATTGAATCACCTCAAAGGGACACGAAGGGGGAGCAAAACTACCAGGAGGAGTTGGGGTTCCCTTACCAGGATTGTATAACATACACACCATACAGTTCTTAACCAATCGTTCAGCACATTTCATGATACCATCATTCTTCCACACAGGAGACAACAATTTGCAGATACCTTTCGCGCTAATATGTGCTAACCCGTGTGCCATTGTCACAACAGCCAACACATACGCATCCGGCAACATCCATCTTTTCTGTTCCGACAAATCAATCCAACAACCATTCACATCCAACTTTCCCGTACTTTCATTCCACTTTTTCTTTTCAGTCTCAGTGGCCTCATTTTGTATCGCCTTCACACTCTCAATAGTGTCTTCACACGTACTCGACTCTGTAGGCCACCTAACTGAACTCGTCACATACATTTGAGTGCTAAGGTTCCGGGCAGTCTCCTTAGCAGTCTCATCAGCAAACGCATTACCACGACCAACATCATCCGTCACCTTACGATGTGCACTACATTTAACAATCGCTACCTGCTTAGGCAACGTAAGTGCATCCAAAAGATCATTCACAAGCTGGCCATGCTGAATCTTCGTACCATGCGATGTCAGAAAACCTCTCTCTCTCCACAATCGTCCAAAACTATGAGCAACACCAAACGCATACTGACTGTCAGTATACACATTCACACGTTTATCTTTTGCTAACACACACGCTCTAGTTAAGGCAATCAGCTCTGCAGCCTGGGCAGAACTCTGATTCAATCTCGCTGCTTCCACAACAGTACTCAAAGTTACAACAGCATACGCAGTGGTCACATCACCATTCGGCAATTTAAAACACGAACCATCTACATACAGTGTTCCATCTGGATCTTCTAAAGGAGTGTTTTTAAGGTCCACTCGACCTTTTGTTTCCTCCTCTGTTCGCAAATAGCAGTCATGGGCTGCTATTTCATCTGACTCTGTGCTAATGGGTAACAAAGTTGCCGGATTCAGAACATTGCAACGTTTTATCTGAATATGACTTGCCAGTAGCGTCAACTCATATCCAGACAACCTCGCACTAGTCAAGTGCTGAGTTTTCGTACGATTTAAAAGAGTGTCGACTGCATGCGGAACCATCACCGTAAGCATATTATCCATGACCAATCCTGCTGATTGTCGGATGGACACCGCCGCTGCCGCTGTTGCTCTCAGACAACTCGGCAACGCTCTAGCTACCGGGTCCAAGGTCGAGGAAAAATATGCACATGGACGTTGCTTACCACCAAAAGGTTGCGTTAAGACACTCAAGGCACAACCTTCTCTCTCGTGAACATACAATGTGAACGGCTTACTGTAGTCAGGGGTACCTAACACAGGAGCAGAACACAATGAATCACGTAATTCAGAAAAACTTTTCAGACATTCTTCCGTCCATGGTAAAGGAGTTGAAACATCCTTGCACGTAAGAGCCACCAATGGTTTCGCTAGCAATGAAAAATTTGGAATCCATTGCCTGCAGTACGACGTGATACCTAGAAAGGCACGCACATCTCTTTGTGTTGCTGGCACAGTCATTCGCGCAATTGCTGCAATTCTTTCTGGGGTCAACCGCCTTCCCTCCTTTGACAATCAGTGACCTAGATAGGTTACTTCTTGACAACAATATTGAAGTTTAGAAGGTGACACCTTGTGATTTAAGTCACAGAGATGTTGCAGCAACGACACCGTAGCAATCTTGCAAATGTCCTGAGTATCTGCAGCTACCAATAAGTCGTCAACATACTGGATTAAGGCCGCACCAGCCGGCAACATAAACGCATCCAGTTGACCCTTTAAGGCTTGGCTGTAAATCGATGGACTCTCACAGTAGCCTTGAGGAGCGCGTTTAAACCGGAAGCTGCGCCCACCAAGAGAGAAACCGAAAAGGTCTCTACTCTCCTCTGCGATCGGGATGCTGAAGAACGCATTCTTCAGATCGATCACCGAAAACCAAGACGCAGATGCTGGTATCAGAGTCAGTAGCGCCGTAATGTCAGGCACAACAGGGAACTGAGGAATCACAATTTTATTTACCTCCCGTAAATCGATAACAAAACGATAAACAGGTGGTTTCGAAGGATCAGTACGTTTTAAAATAGGCAGCACAGGACTGTTGCACACGTTTCCCCGGGTCTCTTCAATAACGTCTTTGTCGATCAAATCATAGATGATCGCTAACAGTGCTCGTTCACCATCAAGAGATATATGATACTGGGGAATACGTGGCAATCGCACATTAGATTTCAACTGAACAACATAAGGGGAGATGTCAAGCAGGCCCACATCATTGGGACCTGTTGCCCATAAGGATGCAGGAAGAGAACTCAATTCCGGTGGAAGCTTATCAAGAGATAAGTACATAGGAGAGACAACCCTCTCTCCCAACGTAAGCTTTACTCCCGCAGGAGAACAATACAAGGTTGCATACAAACGTTTAAGCAAATCCAGACCCAAGAGATTTTCACCACAACCAGTAGTCAAAATCAACGGTGCTTCAAGTTCACGTGGCCCAATCGTAAGAGGCAAAGGGCGTGAAACTGGATTGCTAACGGGGGCGCTAGAGAATCCAACGGAGACATTTGTTAAGCCAGACAAAGGTGCGCCAGGGAGTTTTGAATGCATAATAGAACTTTTCGCTGCACCAGTGTCCAACAGAAAAGGCTCAACGACGCCCGATGTAGCAACTGCGACGTAAGGCCCTCTCTGATCAACCGGAACTGATACCACTCCCTCTCCTTGTCTATGGCTGTCCTAGTAATTACTATCGTCAGTTCCCTGATCGACGTAATAATCATCTACATTGTACTGCGCAGATCGTCCTTGCGATGATCCACGTTGATCAAAACAGTTATTAGAATTTGATGAGTTATCTGAACGGTCATTCTGAGCACCACGACCCCTACCGCGTGATGTGTGCTGCGAACCACCACGACCTCCTCTAGATAAATTACCGCTATTACGATCGTTTAGAACAGGACAATTGAATTTGATATGACCCTCCTGTCTGCAATAGGCACATTGATTGTACCCTAACGAAGATCTTTGGGAAGAGGAGTCATTTCTAGATTGTGGTCGATTAGATTGCGACTGCGATCTATTCTGTTGCGAAGCATTCTGATTCGATCGTGGAGGATACGCTTGTTGTAACAACACCTTTGTTTTAAGTTCTTTCGTCTTTTTATCAGCACGGTCGTTCTCTTCTTTCTCCCTATTCTCATAATATTGTGCTGTAGCCAATATCTGAGCCGAAGTAGAAACGGCCCACGCACTTTCCGAATTTTTCAATTTATTGCTCAAATCGGGCAATAAATTTGAAACAAATTTATCCACGAACAACCGTTGACCACCCTCAGTACCCATATCCTGACCACTATGGTCGATGAATGCCTCCTCAAATCTCGTAAAGAAATCGGAGACACTCTCGTCCTTTTTCTGCTTACAAGCTGACAATTTGTCCCAATTCACCCTCATAGCTGGCATAAGAGTTTTCATTAGCGTGATTATTCTTTGAGGAAGAGCAGCAATCAACTGCTCGGGTTTAGCACCACCAGTTTGTAACCCATCAGCCGCTATAAGGGCAGCCCAATCACTGCCTAATTCGTTCGGATGGTTCTCCTGACGAATCTTAGCCCATACCGGTTGCGGTACGACATTTCCGAACAGCATATCGATATCAGCAAGGTTCATTATCGTAGCATCTACGAGCTGCGATAATTCCTTGTAATACCCTGTGGGATTTTTGCGAGGGTCAGGCAAAGATTGCTTCACCTGCAACACTTCTGATCGTTTCCATGGGAGATGAATCCACACTCTCTGGAAGTAGGGTAGAACTGGCGGTGCTCGGGTGGCATCACCTGGCATCCATACTGGTGGAACTTCACGCATAGGAAACTGACCAGACGCATCTAACTGCCTCTCAACGTCCTCAACAAACAGGGCTTGAGGTATAGGAGTGGGACGGAAAGATAGCAACCGCTCAACAGCACGTCGAACGTTAGTATCCACTATCAGTCCATTCGAGAACTGGAGTTGTAGATCAGACAAAGCGGACAGCACCTCGTCAGGTGCATCGGCCGATATCTGATCACGAAGGACCTTACACATTTCTTCGAACACAAATCTTTGGGTTGGTATATTGAATTGACAGAACGTATCGAGTACAACACGTGGTGGATTTCTAAGAGGATGTGTCATCTAACCCATCGCCATATTATATAACGAAGCGCGTTCCCTATTACCGGGAAGCTGACTACGTCTCTGAGGACCATCTGAACCAGCGGACCCAAGAACAGGTCCGAGAGAGTGAAAGAAGTTAGCCGCAACAGGAGAAGTACGACTACGGACAGAGGGAGAAGTATAGGACACAGGACTGACAAGGGAAGAGGTAGAAACAGAGGCAACAACAGGAGTTAACAAAACAGGAGCAGTAGCGGGAGCAGGAGTATGTGGAAGTGGAGGAGCAGTAGGGATAGCAACAGGCAAAGGAGCAGGAACAGTCGGAAGAACAGGTGCAGGTTGAGGAACAGGCTGAGGAATAGGTACAGGGGGAACCACAGGAGCTGCGGTACCCTGTACATATGGAGGTGGTGACTTCAGAAGATAAGACAATAAAGGATCCTCAACTGGTTCTTCCTTCTTATCCGACTCCGTAGGCAAAGCAGGATAGCATTTATCTATGGACATACGCTGTAGCCTATCGACCACTTCCTTTTCCTTATCCTCCTTATCACGCTGAAACTGCTCTGCTTTCTTTACAATGGTAGCAACACCGTCTCTCTGATTTCGTTTAGTCTGTCTGATTTCTTTCTGTCGGGCTTCTTTACGCCACAACCGAAAGGCATCAAACATGGCCGGCCTTGACTTTTTCGCAAATAATTTAGCCTCTAGATTATCTAAGATTGGAGTCTCAAAACTACCATGAGGTGGCCAACTAAGGACACCATCCTTCTTAGTATACCGAATCCAATAATCATTAAAAGTAATCGGGCCTAGCCCATGCTTACTGTACAGTTCATAAGTGGGAGTTCCAACCGGAGGTATCGGACACGAGTCCTCCAGTCGGGAATCCGTACCACAACGTCTGAAACAACTAAACAAAGTACCGCGACCAGGCATCTTGCACACTAGCCGTGTGTCACAAACTTCAAGGGTTACGGGATTTACCAAGTCCCAGCAAAGAGCAAAAACCCTCGGTTTTTGGCGTCTGCAGTCGTCAAATATCACAACAAAGTACCAAGAACCACAAATGCAATGGAACCATGCAACAACTAAGAACCACAACCAAGAACTCTGGGAGCGACCCACAAATACTTAACTCAAAGATCGATGGCGTCACCAGGAAGGCCCGTCAATCGTCTCGCTATACCAAGGTCTACGCCAGGCGCCAAAACAGGTCTACAGTCAGGGCAGCAGTCCGTCGCAGCCGTCAGGAGGCGGGAATCTTCGCGGGAAAAGTCTTCGGGCCACTTATTTCGACAACTGGATCGATGAAGCGGAGTGCACCTTCCCTCGGAGATTTCACACGAAGTTTCTCACGATCGTCGGGCTTGGACCGGTACCACTGATGTAGCCCCACGTTGGGCGCCAACTGAAGGACTGGGTTATTTAAGACCCAGCGGTGCCAGGGAACAACACCTGAAACCTTCGTGGGTAACCTGCTCCGGCGTACAAATGACAGAGACACGGGACACTTCCTTCGGCGTCAAAGATTCGAGCTTTATTTACTGCAGGGAACACAGAAGTCACGGCAAGTACAACATGTGCTACTTGTGGAGACTGTTTCAAATTGGTTCTGTGGATCGCTCCTTTTATACACAATTCGCCCATAGGTTTACATGGTACACAAAGGTTTATGGCTTGGTTCCCATAGTTATCCCCCAGAGGGGTCGTTTTGGTCACTTTGATACACACAAGGTCCGGAACATAAGTGCGGAAACATTTGGCGGTTCCCAACTGTAAAAACCCATCTTCCCACCATTAGTACATTCCAATCAGCAGTAAAACAGATCGAAGAAGGAACAAGGACAGGTGCGGAGGAAGATGGAGACAGTGGGGAATTGGAAAGGGTGTAAAAGGGGAGGTATCGGGAAACACGAGCTCCTGGCATCAAAGGGACGTGCCTAATGAGATGCACGGCTGAGACAATAGACCGGCACGGCAAGCTGAGCCTCGAGCGGGGCCATTTGCTTTACAGTATCATCCCCCTCGTCATAAAGACAGTTTCAAAGGACATGTGGCTTCCGCAAGTATCTTGGGAGTCCCAGGGTCGCGAAGCGGACAGCGTCCGTTCGCTGACTACTTGAGGGCAAGAGACAAAATGGATGCCATATCTAAGATGGAACCCGTGGGTACAGATAGAATAACCCACATAACAGACGAACGGTTTAGGTTAGCACAGCGAAACTGCATACACCCACTAAACTCGTCATTTGCGGTTCATAGATACCAGACTCGACCATATTCGTGCGAGTTAAAAACATCACTTACAATTGTCACGGAACCTCAGGGCCAGGACACACCCCTGTTTCAGCCCACTTGTTATATTTATCTTGGCTGATGCTATGCTACTATCTCCCAGCTTCACCCGGGCCCAGGTTTCACTATGGAGGGATATTATAGAGTTTATTAGTTGTTACGGTATCCCCCATCCCTTCAATTTTGACCATAGTCATTCTCGTGAAACCCTGTCAAAAGCCGAATTTAAATCTATATAACATACAAATAGACCCGATTTCCTTAAAATTGCTTTCTCTGTAAGGAGTGCAATCACTGACAGGTTTGTGCTTGTGCCCATTCCTTGCCTAAAACCTGTTTGATATTTGGGAATTAACCTTTCCCATCCATCCAGTCCTGTAGATGTAATAATAAGCTGGAGGCATAGAGTTTTGCGTCAACATCCGTTAAAGCAATGAGCCTATAATTACTAGGCTCATTGCGATTACCGTTTTTATATATAGGATGAAAAATGCTCCCTTTCCACGAATTAATGATCTTATTTTGCATGTACAAATAATTAAAAAGTGGAGTGAAAAGATTTGCCCAAAATTCTACATTGTGTTTAAAGATTGCATTCGGAAGTCCATTAGGCCCTGCTGCTCCTTCTGTTTTCAATTTTTTAATTATTTCTTTTAGCCGATTATTGTCAATTAAAATGTTTGAGTCGTTATAAATTGAATCCTGTAAACTATTTTCATATAGAACCTTATTGAGCTGAACTAAAGTTCCTTCATGTTGTGATATTTTCCCTGAAAAGGGGTCAAAGCCAATTTTTGTATTTTTATCCTCCTGTGGAGTGTCTTGCCCAGGTTCCGATTTCTTCAACACCTCATGAATTATATTATTATATACATTGTGTATATGTAATTCCCAACTTTTCTCACTTATTCCCGCTTTTTGTGACATTCCTGTTCCCTTAATTAGCTTATTTATTATGCCCCAGAAGTCACAACTGTTTGGTAATTTACTGGCCCAGAGTAATTCTTCCCAGATCTTTTCCTTACGTTTCTTTTTTGCCACTCTACATTTCTGTTTAAAGCTTTTCTTCATATCTTTAATATTGTTGTTTATAACGGATTTTCCAGATCTTACTGCAATAAATACTTTTCTCGAATCTCTTGTAATTTCTCTCTTCAGGTTTCGCAGCTTGATATCGAACCATGGTTCATATATTTCATTTTGAAGGCCTCGACGTCCCGGTATGACGGGAAATTTATTTAGAAGAAACTTTCCTAATTGTTCCCAAGAATCTTCTGGTGGCTTAGTACACTGCTCCCCACCATTGGTTATAAATTGTTGAGCAGTGAGCATAACAAAATTCCCAACATATATGTTTTGCCAAAAATTCATAAATCCCTTACGGTTCCTCCAGGGAGACCCATTGTGGCAGCGTGCGGCTCCTTGTTGGAACCGTTGGCACAATATGTTGATGTATTTTTATTCCCATTGGTGAAGGAAATACCGGCATATATTAGAGATACCATGGATTTGATATCAAAGGTGGAGGGGTTGGAATTTGATCCAAGTAAACAACTACTCTCCACCTTTGATATCGAATCACTATACACAAATATACCGCAGGATAATGCTCTGAGTGTATGTGAGCTTGCCTTGGATTTGAGGCAACGTCCCCATCAAGTGCCGACTGAATTCATTGTTCAACTGGCTAGGATCTGTCTGAAAAATAATTTCTTTAATTTTAAAGAAAAGTTATACCTTCAGATCTCAGGGGTCGCAATGGGGTGCAGCTTTTCACCAGAAATTGCGAATTTAGTCATGGACCAGTTTGAAAAGAGATGGACATATAGCAACACCAACTCATTTAAACATCTATGTGGGCTCTGGTGTCGCTATATAGATGATATCTTTATGATTTGGAATGGGGATTCAGACCAATTGACTGAATTCCATACTTGGTTGAACAACAGAACCCAAGAGTTCAAATTTACGGTGTCTAGCGATCCCTTGAAAATAAACTTTTTAGATGTAGGGATTTACTCCAATTACCTCCAATAGATGGCCATTTCAGATGCTGTAATTGCGTGGCGTGTGAGATGACGAATGATTCGAAAGAGGTTAAGATTAACGGACACTCACACATTCAGAAGCAATTTTCTAACTGTAATACGATAAACCTTATTTACTGCATCATGTGCCCATGTAATCGCTCGTAATCAAGTTGTGAAAGCGAGAATTTTGCAGCACAAATCCAGAATTAAATGTTTGACCTTAGGGGCTCCTTTGGTCAACCATTACCAGTCATTTAACCACTCATTCAATGACATATACTGGTCAGTACTATGTGTGGTTACAAACCGAAACAAAACAGATACTGAGATTAAACTGAACCAACTGGAGGCAAGACTCATTGAGAAATACCAAACTTCGAAAACGGGACTGAACGATAGAGACGAAATATGGTCCCTAATTGGTTGAGAGTTCTTAAGGGAGAATTTACTTACAACTGCATCTATGTAGGTGGAGTAGTACTTTGAGATGTGACTGTGTACACTTTGGACGAGATAATAGATTGAATAACCATCATGCATATTGATTGTAGAAACCGGTCCCCGGTAGCTTGTCTCCTTTCTGGTGAAGAATTGGCTTGGTAGTTTAGTCTGCCCTGTTCCCATGATGCACTGGGCCAGGGACGGACTGATTTGCATATAGCCAGGTTCTGAGCTGGGATGGTGCAGTGAGATAAATAACGGTGATGGATCAAGCCCTGATCTTTGGACTGGGTAAGAGTGGTCTGCTTAATTCAGACACTCTGTTCATCACCACCCCCTTTTCTGAATCGTGGATATTCCATGAGCAGATTTTTATTTTGCACTCCTTTGAGGTTTCCGGGTATGTTACTGAGGGATTTAACCATTGTGATTTGTCAAATTCATCAGGATTGTTTTTGGATTAAGAAATAGGGCACCCATGACCAATCATAAACTCCTTCTGACGCTTGGTTTAAACAAACTTGGTTCTGATTTGTTGTCTCTAATATGTTATTTACCTGCTCTGTGTTTTTAGGAGTAGTACTTCGAGCCCCCCTTGGACAAGTTTTAGGGCAAATCTCCTTACCAGGTACAATCGCAATCACTGTATCAGGTAAAAGTGGGAACAGGTATTTTAAATGTTTTGGATATGATAGATAAATACCCCATGCATCAAAGTTTTCCCTTTCAGATTAAATCAGAGCTGTTACTTCCTTTGCTTTGAGGACCAAGCTGTCAGAGTAATTTCTTTTTCTGATCCTTTTTCCTTTTGCAAAAATTACACCGACAGGAGACCTGCTGTTGTGATATTACACAGTTTTAGTATCCCCTTAAATAATCTCATTAGGTTTCCCCTATTTAAAGAGTCAAACCTTCCCTTTGTTTGATATTCTGGTTCGAAGATCATTTTATTTGTTGATACTCCTGGTTTACTTTGTTGAGTACCCGTTTGGATGGAACTATTCTGTTCAATCTGAGTATTACCGACTCTGTTTCTAATTTGTACAATTTTAACTGTAGTCTCCCTTTCCTGCTTTAATATATATTCTTGTCCATCACTCATTATTGTACTTACAGTTTTGGCGATTTTTTAACCTACTTCCATTTTTGTAAGGTTATGTGGGATAGATTTATTTTTAGAAAACCTGCAGACTCGTCCCTTTTTATCCATTTAAATTTTCGAATCATTCCAATCTGTGTTTTCCGTATATTCACTCAAAAGACTGGTGTGTTTTTCTGAATTGTTTTTTAAACACCTATCTGATTTTTGTTTATTTTGATCTGCTTGTACTTTATCTTGAGTGTTAACCATGTTTTGGTCCTTGAAAATGTCCACGCACTTTGTTGACATAATTGTTAAAGTGTGTACGGTTCTATTTTTACCATCTTGTCTATTAGGGACGGTTTTAACAACAGGCCGTAAATTCAAATTCGTTATATCTCCATTAACAATTATTTGTTTGTATCCCTCTTTTGGCGCACCCTTAATTTTTTCTTGTTTTTGTTCTGTGATATTGTCTCTCACAGAAGATTTTAAATTTACTGGGAAGTCCTGCTTATTTGCAATAGTAAGGCACTCTTTATCACTTTTTATTGGTTTAGCATCTTCATGTAAGTGTATATTACTTGATTGTGTAGATGAAGATATATTACTTTGGAGGGATTTATTCAAACTTGCAATTGGATCTTGTGAAAGAGACATTGCTCCTTCCATGACCCCGGAGGGGTTTTTGTTACAAAGATGATTGCTTTTTTGACTATATAATTGTGAAAATATTGGATAGTTATGCTTTGGTTCTTGACTAATTTGCTTACTCACATTTTGCCGGGCCTTACGAGCTTTTTTTTGTTGTCTTTTTGTTAATCCACAATTTGATATGTTAGGTGTAGAGATTGATTCGTGGACAATTTGCATTTCCCCTGGATGAGTAGATTCCTTGATTTTTTCTTTTTTACAACTTCCATAATATTCTACGATTATTTTGTCATTCTTCACGTCTTTTCTATTAATTATATCTAAGTGTTCTTTATCAGCCATTTTTTCCGTTGGCTTGACGACATGCAGAATTTCCGTTAGTATTTCAGGAAGGGATGCCAACTTATCTATTATCTGGCTGCATCCACAATTTGAGTTAACTAGTAATCCACTACACGGAGCCTTACTCTGATTGTCCTTACTGAACAATCTGGTTAATGAATCCAGCTTGGTGTTAATCCCTGCAATATAAGTTGCTATCAAATTCATTAACTCAATTTGAACGTCAAGTTTGTCCGATTGGAAATGTAATACATCTATGACTCGCTGTAAAGATCTCAGTAGATTGTTACTCCATTTTACTGAGTTAGTTGATTGCGACAGGAGTTCTGAAATTAGCTCGTTTCCACTCACTGAAGAGATTGTAATTGGGGGTGAACAGAATGGTTTACTAACCATAGGACTAGAGGTTTTTTTCACAACCGTGTTTATTGATTGATTAGGCAGAGTATAAATACAGTTCTCCACAATCAGGAGGGCACTGTCAAATGGCAGACATATATCAAGATGTATTCTAACCTAATCACTCAAAATAGCCCCCCGCCCTCTCCCCCTCCACCACCCCAACCACCCCAACCACCCAAGGCCCCAACAACCCACCCCTTATCCCACCCTAGCCCAATGCATGTGATCACCTTCAACCCCAGTACATGAATAGAGTACAGCAATCATCGAGTGCCCCCCAGGCCTGGAAGTCCCCATCTGCAGGCAGTCCATCGTCCGAGTCTGTTGGGGGCTCCAAAGTTAACCCCCTGTAGTCCACCCACCGTTTCCAGATCTTGTAATGTTTCCGGGGGCATCCCCTGGCTTCAAACACAGGTAGCTCTAACCCCATGAAATAATCCAGGCCCGCTTTCCAGGCACTCAGTGGAGGAGCACGCTTACCCTTCCATTCCCTCGCCAGGTCTCGCTTGGCAACTACCAGGCCCAACAACAAGAGGTGACGTTTGTAGATGTTCCCACCCACATTCTACAAAATATGCAGAAGACCCAGCCTGGGTGTACGGGGAAGGTCCCACCCCAGCACCTCCGACAAACAACTCCACACACCGTTCCAGAACCGGGTCAGACCCACACAGGACCACACCGTATGCAATAGCGTACCTCTCTCAGTCCCACAGCACAGGCACTCCAAAGTCGCAATTAGGCCAGCCTTCCATAGTCTCTCCCTGGTGTAATAGGCCCTATGCAGGTATTTAAATTGTATTAACCGGAGTCGCACGGCAATGGCAGCCCCACGGGGGGATTCCAGGGCCTCCCTCCAGTAATCCTCGTCCAATGGGCCAATGTCTGTTTCCCAGGATTATTTCAGCGGTAGTAGGGAAGAGGAGCAATGGGTGACCAATGTTTGGTAGATTTGGGATACTGTTTTATCCCCTAGGTCTCCCATGAAGAGCTTGGCTTCCACTGGACTGAATTCGGGGAGCTGATCCAAGCCAACCAGACTACGTGCAAGCGCATGACGGAATTGTAGATATTTAAAGAATTGGGTCTTGGGCATACTAAATTCAGTGCTAAGGTCTTGGAAGGATAGAGTCCCAGCCACCAAACCCCGTCAGCGAGGCCAGTGCGGGGAGCTGTCCATTTTTCCACAGTGGGGTTTCTGCCGTCAGTCTACCCTACCAGCCCATACGGTGCAGTACTTGTCTCCAAATCATGAAGACCACCTGTGTGACTTGCGGCAGCCTCCTCCGTGGCCAGCCGAGTACAATAGCGTATGTAGTGTGGTATCTCCCATTAACAGGCGTTCGAGGGCGTATGCAGGGTCACTTCTATCGCCGTACCACCATTCATTTAGAACCAATAGGTGGGAGGCCTGGTAGTAGGACAGGAGGTCCGATGTGGCCAGACCCCCACAATACGTGGATAGGAAGCAAGTCCACAGCGCCACCCTGGCGGCACCCCCCGCCCACAGGAAGCGGCCCAGCACTGAATTTACCTGACGGAACCACTGTGGTTCGATCTTATGCGGGTGGTTCTGCAATTGATACAATAGGTGCGGAAGGGCGACCATCTTGAAAATCACAGACCTACCGTAGATGTTAAGGGGCATGTGAGACCATGTCTTGATATCTGATTGGACTCTATCCCACACAGGCAGCACGTTGCGCTCCCATGCAATATCAGCGGACTCAGACAGGAAGACTCCTAGGTATTTCAGACCCCCAACCGCCACCTGCAAGGCCGATGCCCAGGGGTATACACCCGTCTCCCTGCCTAGTACCCAAAGGGTCGACTTGCGCGGGTTGAGAAAAAGCCCTGACACCTCACCAAATATGCGCATTATCTCCAGTATTCGAGGTCCAGATCGGTTAAGATCGGTCAGGAAGAAAAGGACATCGTCCGCATACAGCGCAATTCTATCTGAAAGTCCTGCTCCCCACACAAAGCCACGAAGCTGCGCATCTATGCACACCCAAGAGGCCAAAGGTTCCACGGCCAGCGCAAAGAGGTAATTTAGGACTAGAGTTTAGAGTGATGTTTTTCTCCTCCTGTTTGTCGGCACATACTAATTGTTTTATTGGGGTGGAGGCTGCCCCTCCCTCCTCCCCAATTTGCTGAACCTGAGGTGTACCTATAGCTGAACTCTTAACCACTTCTTGAGTAAATACATCCTCATTTAATTGTATGTTGAAATTCAATGATTTAATGAGGTCCATATCATCTGATGTGGAGAAGGAACCAAACCATTCATCGGATTGAACTTTATCATGTTCTTTATTTTTTGCTACTCCGAGGTCTCCTTTATCCTTTAGATATTCTTCAAATTTCCCATCTTAATTTTGAACAGGTTGTTCGAGCTGATCTTTGAGTTGGGCCTTGGACGGGTGCTCCTGCGCTATAGTTGTTATCAAAGCTTTCTTTGGTGGAACATCCATTCTGGCCGTCTCACTTTTAACATCTTTATTTACCTTGGTTAAGTCATCTTTACATTTATTTATCTCATGATCCCTCATTCTTATATGTTCAGATATTTCAGTTACAGGGCTGGGTTGTGTTATTTTAGTGTTTGTATTTGGGCATCCTGACCACTGTTGGCTTTTATTGACCTGTGTTTTTGGTGTTCTTGGGCTCGGCAATCCCTGAGCCCCATCTGTGGTATAGATTGCGGCCATTGGATCCTTAAGAAATTGAAATCTCTGGTTCTCGTTCTTTCCTCCAAATTTTAAGATTTTGCTTATTGGTGTTAAAACAGAAGCCAACTTTTCCTTTTGAGATGAAAAGTTTTCTTTCCTTCTCTTTGTGTCTGTAGTAGAATTTAGATCTGCTTTTAACAGTCTCTTTTTAGGTTCCCTCTGAGGTGTTTGTCGCGTTTTTCCTGATCTCATAATCCTTGATTACTTTCTCCAGTCCCCAATAATTTGTATCCTATTTTAACTGGGGCAAGATCAGCAGATTTTCCGGTGTAACAAACAAGCGGCGCTGTAATTCCGTTTAGTTAATACAACTGTAACTCACAGCTTTTTAGCACCTGTTAGGCTGCTCCCACTGTTCCTTGGATCCTGTAGTAACCTTGAGTAACTTTGAGTGAGTTTTCAGTACAAAGCCGTGCACGGCCACGAGCCTCTGTTAAACACACTCACACTCACTACTGCCAACTTACTTGCTCCCCAATCACTGCTGCTTGTGCTATCACGACCTCTAATAAATTCAAAGGGAGTTTGTGGGAGTCTAAGGAAGACTGGCTTGTTCCAAAAACCACACCCCTCTAATAAATTCAAAGAGAGTCTGAGGAAGACTGGCTTGCTCCAAAAACCACACCCCAAATGCTGCTGCCGCAACCTGCCTCAATGAAAAAAGGATTGGTAGGAGAATACCTTCAATGGTCGATCACTGCCGATCCTCTGCGATTCCTCTGCAGATCCCCTCCCTGCCCCTGCCTCTGCCTCTGCCGCAGTCACATACTCCAGCTGCCAGGACACACGCGGCGCCAGCGCGATTCACGGGCCGTGGGTCCCGCCGGATGAAAGCGACCCATGTAGCTTTTAAAACACAATTTGCGGCTGTTGGCGAGCCGGTGCAGACCCCCAATGCTCGGAGTCTGGCGTATAAGTGGCTGGGCGGTTGGGGCTTTCAGAGCATTTATTTTGACGTTTTTCCTGTGTTTTTTTCGGCGGAGCGGGTCTTTCAGCGTCCTCCGCTCCTCCTCTCCCACCTCTCTCGCTTTCTGGCTGCTCTGGCTCTGATCCGGTCCGTTTCAAAAACAGGACTGGACTACAGACTCCAACGATCCGGAGGGTGGTTAAAGGGAGACGGAATGGGGCAGGATGGTTTAACACCTTAACCGCGGCGGCAATTCCGCCACGGTGTGGGCGTTCTAATGAGTGGGCCGGGCTGCAACGGCCGTTGGCCATTTGCAGCACTGGGGAGGGAGCACGGAACGGGTTAAGCAGGTAGTCAAAGCAATAGAATGTTGATGGGTATGGCACAATCGGATAAGGGAGCTAACTCACTGTCAATGGAAGATGGGTAACATGTGGCCATGAATAATAAAGGTATGTTATTGCAGTCAATGGGAAGTGGGCTGCAGACAATGTTCGGGCAGATGATCACTGGCCGCAGATGATGGGGGCAAATAGCAGGCCAAAGGACCAGTCATAATGGACTGAATCACCCATGTGCAGGAGGTAATTGGGACCTTTAGTACAATAGTTTATAGTCAACAGTGCAGTGACATGGGGCAGGACAATTACAAAGTGAAGATTAATGTTACCAGGAGGTGGGGAGGACTAAAAGGGGGCAAGATCACTGCCTATAGGATGTGGACATGCAGTGCGCCGTATTATAGGAACAGGGAATTATAGTTAGGGTGGAGAGACAATCACTGTCACCAGGGAGGGTGATATGTTAAGACACAAGTAGTAATAATACTTTATTTGATTTAAAACAAATCATAAAAGGGTGGTACCACCATGCAAGAGATATTTACATCATAAAAATAACACAGAATAAACTTTGAGTCGAGTTAAAAATTAATAACATACTCTGCAAGAGTGGCGGAAAAAAAAGTTCTAAGAAGAGAAGAAAAAGTATAAAAGAATAATGGTTATTCAAACAAGAGGCTCGTTATTATTAACTCGTGCTGCGTAAAAGCAACCATTGGAAAGAAGGGAGGAAGAGTCTGTGGTCTGCCAAAGCCTGACCTATTGTCCAGGAACCTCTTTGGATGGTGCTCTTTTTTCCAGCTCTATGGCGGCAAGGTTAAAAAATGTTATGGTTTTACATGATAGTTCTATCCAAGAACCACTTAGGCATCTTATCACCGCCGCCCTGCAAGTTCTCACCTGGGCTTCTCTTAAGGGAGACACAAGAGTACTGCCACTCGTGGGAAGGGATATGAACACAACTATACCCTACAACGCTATGTTAGAAGCAATCCCCAATGACTCAGTCATCTTTGATGAGACAATAAACACAGCGGACCACATTTGTGTGATTAACAATTAGCTGGTGGCACGTTGCATATGATGAGTTTGCTGAAAAGAATGGATAGGACTGCCAATCATCAGGGTACCACTTTATAGTAATAAGGGGCCCGATTCACAGAACCAACTTAAGACAAATTCCTAAACATACTACCATTTACTCATTAAGATATTCACAGAAGGCACTTAATCATTTTGATATTCACAGAAGGCACTTAAGTGCCTTCTGTGAACACCAAAATGAGTAAGTGCACTTACTTATTTTGGTATTCACAGAAGGCACTTACTCATCAATGAGTAAGTGCCTTCTGTGAATACCAAAATGAGTAAGTGCCTTCTGTGAATACCAAAATGAGTAAGTGCCTTCTGTGAATACCAAAATGGTAGTAAGTTTAGGATTTTGTCTTAAGTTAGTTCTGTGAATCAAGCCCACAGTGTACTTGTGACAAAATCTTAAAGGTGTTTTCGAGACATATGAATGTATAAAAAATCAATTGTACGACCACTGGATTGTACTTGCAGTTTGTTGGTGGTTTACCACCATATGTTTTCACTGGATTTATAATTTGCATAACAAGTGAGATATAGCAAGCAGTAATAGCTGCTGCCTGCTTTGGCACTTTTTTCCCATCCAATTACCACAAATATTTTTCTGATGGTTATGGTCGATTGTGTGATTTTGAAACGTCATTCATATGGTAAAACTGCATCAGAAGTAGCTCTTTTGATTACAACTTAAAACTTGCACAAAACGGTAAAATGTGAGGCAATGGAGTTTACAGCATATTAACTTCCTGCAGTGCTTTAATTGAACATAGTGGTCGATGGCTGGAGAAGTGTAATTCTTGGAGAACTTGATTTGCTATAGCAGGCTGACACGTTACGCGTGGAAGGGTAAAAACAGTGAAAGGCACATAGGGAAAAATCAGTAGCAAAAATATGCACTTGTCCCGCAACAAAATACTCTTAGAAATAAAAATAAGGGTCTGCAGCCTGTCTGCACATGGCCCATGGGAGAGATAATTCATTTAATTGCTTGATGTCAACAGTGAGCCTGTTCGCAATGCTAGCTAAAGGGATTTGGGGTGTATTTCCACCCCACTCCCTTAGCCAGTGGCTTCATGATCCTTCTTGGGACACCCCTTCCACAGACAACAAGAAACAACAAAAGGAGGACCGGGCAGGTACAGGAAGGAAATGGCAATCCGCCGCATGTAAACAAACTCGACATACACAATAAACATGAATGCAAACAATGGATGCACAGTGAAGGAGGGAAACGGTTTCATTGAAGATACAAACATATCCACGTGGCACACAGAGGAACTAAAAGACACTGATGCAAACAAAGTGCTTTAAATACAGTACCCATTGAAGAGAGCCAACAGGACAGGTGGCAGATCTCAAACCTAGACCTCTCTGGAGATGCTCTCAGTGGGGAAAATTCAGAAGCAGGAGACATTAATCTGCACACTGAGTAAACCCAGGCACAAATTGTCAATGACATTGCCAACATTGCTATTTACAAAAAGCATGGCAAAACCAACGTGGCTGCCATTTCAAGTCGACTGGCTCGATTGTTTAGCAAGCTCAGCAGAGGCAAAAAAAGAAAAAATGCTATGAAGTATATGGTTGCATGCATCATTATGTTTCCACACATGCATCATGTCTAGGCCTGGGCAAAGTTTTGATTACACCGGAGTATTCAGAGTAATTTGGTAATTCCACATTACTCTTTGATGCAGATTTACTAATGAATACGCTATCACTCCTCTTCCCGTAATTTAGTGTAGTTTGGGGGAAAAAGCTTTATACTGAGAGCACATTGATGTGTTCTGCTGCCTTTAGATCTGTTTCTCAGAGCAAAATGCATCCTTGCGTCAATTTTCGATGTGAGCATGCCTTACGAAAATAGTGCTAAAAGCTGGTAGTTATATTAGGGAAAATCCTATCCCAAGAGCACATTTAGGGCCTCATTATGATTGCTGTGAATCCGCATACTCCGGGCCGGCGGAAGCCACCGCCGTCCCGGAGTATGCGGATTCACCGCTGCAGCCACATAGAACACCCACCACCAGATTAGGATGGCGGTGGAATTGCGGATGGACCAGCGGCGGACTGCAGGTCCGTCCGCCACTGATCCGCGGGGTGGGGAGGGCTATTTGGTGACGGTGTCTGCAAGACACTGTCAGCCAAATTAGGATTTGCACGGAGACAGGCTTTTCCGCGGCGGCTTTTCCGCCGTGGAAAAGCATGTGACTTTGGCTTTTGGGGGCCCGTTGCGGGCCCCCAGGGTGTCGGGGGGTGGGGGGTTCACATGGGGGGTACCTATGGTACCCCACAACATTTACATGCACAAAGCGGCAGGCACCGCGCGGTGCCTGCCTCTTTGTGCATGTAAATGTAATACATGCATTTTTAACATTGCGGCGGGTGCAGCTTGAAGCTGCACCCGCCGCAATGTTAAAAATAGAGGATGTGACCGCCACCCAGGCGGTCACATCCTAATCTGCATGGAGGGACCGCCGCTGCCCCTGCGGACGGTCCCTCCTTCTCTATGGTGGCGGACGGACTCAGGTCCGTCCGCCATCATAATCGGCCCCTAAGTGAGCACTTGTGTGTGCCTGCTCTCGCTATTCATATTTGAATGCATTTAGTGCTGTTTATTGGTGCAGAATGCATCCTTGTGTCCATTTTAGATGCAAGGGGCCTTTTTGAGCAAAGAATATCTCTAAAGACAGAATAACTGTTCTTGCATAATTCAAGTGTAATCATTCTTAGATAATTCTGCTTGATTATTGTACACGGTATTATGTTAGTTACACCCACCCCTTTTCATGACTAATAGAAATTAGAGTCTCTAATTGGCAGGGGTATGTACCTTGTCCAAGTAGGAACTCTTTCTTCCAGTCGGGGTAAGGGGATTACACGTCTAAATGAAGCCCTCCTCAACCCCTTGGTAGCTTGTTACAAGCAGACAGGCTTATCTCAAAGACAATGTATAAGGCATTTGCACATAGCACACTGTTTTACAGTAAAAACACTGCAAGAGGACACCACACCAGTTTTATTAAAATAGCCAATATTTATCTGAGTGAAACAAGACCAAAACGATAAAAAAAAAATACGGTGATCAAAATATGAATATTGCATAAAAGAGACTTAAAATACAATTCCTTGAAGTGAAAAGTTCTGTCCGAGGCTATCACAGCTTTGTGAACAAAGAAATCCAACAGTTCCGGTCAACCTCGGCGTCGCAGGCCTGCTACAGAGAGTGTAACTATTAGGGCTTTTAGTATTCAGGTACGGGGGGCTTTAAAGGGTAGTAAGGGTTTTTTAGGTTTATAGAAGGAGAGCATTAGGCTGTAGTTTGGGGTTTATAGGTTTCATGGATGGGTAGATTAAAAGGATAGTTAGGGAATTCTGGATTTCAGGGAAGGGTAGCTTTAAGGGGTAGATAGAGATTTTAGGGTTGGAGTACTTTAACAATAAGGGGAATTAAGGGGCCTTGCCCTTAAAACTACATTCCCCTCCTCCTGCCCTGAGCCCCAAAACTTACCCCTGCGCTGTCCATATAACTACCCCAACCCCTTTCAGTGCCCTGAGGCCTAAACTCCTCCCCCAACTAAAAGAACTGCCCAATCACTCCCGCACTCAGCCCTAAAACCCCCTCCACTCCTAAAAACTCCCCCCAAACCCAGCCCAGCCCTTAAAAGTACCCTGACCCACTCCCCATCCCAGAGCCCTAAAAACCTGCCCCTGCCCGAAAGTACCCCGACCCCCCCACCCTGAGCCCCGAAAGCGACCCCACTCCTGAAAACTACCCCTCTCCAAAACCCGGCCCCATCCACACTTACCTGTCCCTATCCGGAGCTTCCAGTTCTAATGCTTGCTCTCTTCTCCCCGTCCCATCCTGAACACTAGACCGCTATCTGCCTTAACCATGCATATACGTGGTTAAGGCAGATGCATTATTCAGGCAAGCGTGGTTTCGCTAGCGTTTGATGCTGCACACATTGCTCTGCCTGTGTTCTTCCAGCCTTTCCCCTGACTTCCCTGACCAGTGAACTACTTGCAGACCAATGTACTGACAACATTGTCTGTGTCTGACATTAGTTTGTTGTGCTGTCCGATGCGCTGACATCAATGCCGACCTGCCAGGCCAAGTAAGATGGAGATCAGAGCGTCTCCTGGCACAACACCGGGGCATCAGCATTTCCCATGACACCACCAGAGCACCCCTGCATTCCTTGATTCCTCTGATCCTGTAGCCATGTTTGTTTGGCCTGTCTTGACATTTTTGGTAGCAGTCATTGCCTTGCAGTGTGGACTTTTCTCTGCTGCAGAAACTGCCTTCCTGCTCCTGCGGCTCATTGTCAATGTTTCAAAGAGCATCAAACACTGTAACTATCAGCCTTATTCATGAAGGCTAAATCGGCTCGCAAAGGGCCGGATTCTGAGAATCCGGCCCTTTGCGAGTGCGATATTTGCATTTGGGATTCAGCATCCCAAATGCAAAAATCGCTAATTGCGATGTCGCAAATGTGCGAGGAATTACATTTAAGGAATCTCTATTAGAGATTCCTTAAATGCAATTCAACATCCAATTTAAATTTGCGAATTCGCAATTTCTTGCCGCAATTTACCGCGAGGTCAGACGTCGCGGTAAATTGCGAAAACTCAGAAAAATGCATTTAAATGCATTTTTCTGAGTTGCATGTTACACACACACATGTCCTTTGGACATGTGTGTGTGCAACACCTGTGTGAAATTTCATTTGAGGGGTGCTACAAGGTGTCCTGTGGACACCCCTGGCACCCTTCAAATCGCAATCTTATTTGCGATTAGCTAATTGCTAATCGCAAATAAGGAATACTCCCCATTCATTCCTATGGGCCTTTTGGCCCATAGGAATGAATGGCGAGTTATTCCTTATTTGCGATTAGCAATTAGCTAATCGCAAATAAGGAATCAGTAGGAATCGCATTTTATTATGCGATTCCTACATGATTACCGTTTTGCGAGTCCTTAATAGCGAATCGCTATGATTCGCTATTAGGGGCTCGCAAAACGGCCCCTTGATGAATCAGGCTGTAAGTCATTAATTTGGATTTCAGCATTCAGAGCAGAAAGGACACCACATCTTTCCAACCACCTCTAATGACTGTTCTCTCCAACTGTCTCTGCGGTATTCCATCCTTTCCCAGATTCCACCAGGTCCACTTACAGGCTAACCACTTACCATTTCACCCACCATTCCATCTCTCACACCCTACTATTAGGCAAGGTCACCCCGGTTTCCTGCTTTTATGACTTCTAAGCACTCACATAGTTTACTCTTGCGAGTGTTAGTGTAGGAAACTTATGTGCATTCAGTATGCAAAGGCATACAATACTTAGCTTTTTTCTTGCAAACACTCGGAAAACAAGTCCCGCCAGTAACTTTTGAGCATTTTGTATGAGATCCTATCTTGCTTGGATTTACTTTAAGAGGAACTCAACACAAATTACACTTAAGTGCAAAACACATGCAAAAGTCCTGATTTTCAACCAAACGTCTCACTTGAGTGAAGCGTTTCAGAGCTTTTCGAAAGTATCTAAAGTTTGCAAGAAAAATGATCTGTTGACTTCAAAAAGTCCCATAAAATATTAACCATTATTGGGCCACTTTCACTCCACTGTCCTGTCTTGATATTCCAAAGTCCCAGCTGTCTGTAGTCTGCAAGGAGGTGTAATTTGATGAATATTTTCACAATCCCTTGACTGATTAGTATGGGTGTCTCTTGCTGGATGAGGCTTTAAAGAGCAGCTTATCTTCTGTCCTGATTAATCTCCAATCAGCAATAATTTCCAATCCACACTCTTGAAAGGTGGAGTGACTGAGGCGCCATCCACTTGTACAGTCCGGTGGTCACCCGGCTTTGAAGGAAGCAAAGAGCCAACATTTTCTGCCACTTATGAAAATAGGCAGCCGAACAATAGAACGTATTCTTTGCAAATCTGATTATATCACGGGAAAAGGACTTTTTTGAAAGAGGCCCATATAAAAGCGCTTTGCCTGCCTCCTTTATGCAAGCTTCTGTTAGACAGCAGGCCCCTGGGGCCGCCGCCATCAAGCTCAGAGCCCTGTTTGCTCTATCCTGCACAGCGAATGTTCTTTAAACGAGGCGCCCTTTCAAAGACAATGCTGCGCTCTTTGAAACAGTCATATGTTGATACCATCAATAGGGCTTTTTCGTCTGTTTGTAATAGCCGAGGTTTAAGGTTTTCTTTGAATGCAGGAATGTGTTCAAAGAAGTCCCACGCATAATCGGGCGGCGGTGTTCTACATTTCACTCGAAAGTTCCTGGGCTCGGAGTGCCACAATGCTGGTTTCTGATTTATGCGGCTGCTGAATTACAATCCATGCTAACAACTCCTAATACCCTAATCACCAGCACGCCTGAAAATGAGACATCAGTCTACTCAACTGGTGAGACGAACATAAAGCAGGCCACATTTATGATCAGACTTTGCTCTCCTCTTTCTGGGTTGTGAATGTTCTGGAGCCTAAATTTGTTGTTTTAAACCTTTATATATCCAATCAGTTTAAGTAAGCATTGGCAAAGGCAATAGAGCTGGCCTTATTGATGTAACACACGTCAAAAGCATGCTTTCATGCTTGTATTTGAAGGGCCGGCTTTAGGGCAGTGCGACGGGTGCAGCCGCACTGGGCGCTGACCTGTTGAGGGGGCGCTGACCTCCAGGAGGGGCGGTTGTGTTTGGCAGTAACTCACAATTTAAAAAAACTGGGCAGAGTTCAGGCAGCAACACAAATCTGTTGGTTATTGTGCCTGCTGAAAAGAGAGATCCGAGCAGCCACGGCCCGTGGAGGGAGTTCCGGTGGGCCAGAAAGACGGGGCGAGGGAGGGGCAGGGTGGGGGCTAATTTCGTAGCGTGCTCTGCATCGCAAAATGGGATGCTGCGCGCGCTAAGAAATTCGTTTTATTTATTAAATTGTTTACTTACCTCCAATTATCCATATTCCGGGTTTTAGCAGCCCCCACCCTGCCCCTCCCACACCCCGCCTTTCTGCCTCACCGGTACTCCCTCCACGGGTCGCGGCTGGATCAGAGTTTTGTCTAGTGGCAGGTTCGACTCTCCATAAAGTACCACAGAGGGTTAACATGCCTGTTGTAAAGAACTTGTAACATGCAGAACACAGGGGCATATTATCAAGGGGGTTTATCTCCGCTTTTTTGGCTTTAAAAGCCAAGAAAGCGGAGATAAAATTATCTCCCTATCACCTAGCTGTCGCTAACACCAGTTAGCGACAGCTAGTAGGGAATAGCGACCATCTTGGGCCCCACTTTGCATGTCAGTGATATTTATCACTAATGACATGCAAAGTGGGCGTGCCAACATGTTAGCGACTGGAAACAGTCGCTAACATCGCTATCTCCTATTACCAACTTTTGGAGCTATTCGCGCTAAGTGCGAATATCTCCAAAAGCTAACACCTGCCCCTGAGCAGTTCTTAGCCATGTTAAACAATGGGAGGTGGATAACATGGCTAAGAGCATTCGCTCGGTAATGCATGAATATCGCTTACTTTTCAGCGATATTCATGCTTTGCAGCGATTTTTATCGCATTTGCGATAAACCTTGGTAATACCAAGGTTTATCTGCGATAAAAATTGCCGCAGCTCGGCGATCATTTTTTCACGCTAACCAAGCAATAGCGATAATTATCACTATTGCTTGGTAATATGCCCCACAGATCCTTATTGTATGTGGATAGCTGAGTGGATTACTGCTTTTGTTTCAGAGATCCTTTTTTTACCATAGTTCATAGGATACAACCCTAATATGGAACAGTGATTGTTAGGAACTATCATTAAAGAGTCACATGAAACTTGCGTGAAATAATTTAAGGCGTTATGTTTTTTCCCTCAGTCTTTTAGTATCTGTTCATAATGTTGCTAAAGAGGGGTTGTTCGGGTAGATATACATTCTTATTAGTAAATCAGACTTTATCAGTGCTTTAAAACAAATTAAATGTATGTGAGAGAGGGGCTTTGGAGAGATGAGGGCACATTTGCAGTGTGGCAGTGAGGAAATCCAAGGAGGAGGTCACTGGGGGGTGCTGAAAATGATTGTGCACCGGACGCCATCAGCGCTAAAGCTGGCCCTGTGTGTTTGCATGCTATAGATCATTAAGGTCAGAACTATTAGATTTTGTGGTAATGGTGGTGGTAATGTAGCAGTGGTAATAGTGTTAACATAATCCTGGGGGTGGAAAAGACAATGTGGTGGTGGTAATGGTACTGGTCACAGTGGAGGTGACGGTGCTTGTTTTGGTCGTAGTAATATTGGTGGCAATGGTGGTGCTGGCATGGTGGTTTAAATGTTAATGGTGGTAATTGGGGAACCAACGGCAGTGATTATAGGAATGGAGGTGGTAACAATGGTAATGCTGCCTACAATAATGGTCATGTTGTGGTTATGGTGGTAACTATAATGGTGGTGGTGTTAGTAATGGTGTTGGTCATGATCATGGTTACGGTGGTGGAGGAGCCAAAAAAGGGGGACAAGGCATACATCACACAGGAGCACCTGGCAGCAAGAGGGCTGTTGGGCATGAGCCAGAGAAGAGCAGCAGGCGGTGTGATTTCTACAGAAGCTCCCGGTAGCAGCACAATGGGGCTTCCCAGGGCTTTAAGTGGGCCGGGTCTCCCCGGATCTGAGCATCAGCAGTTTTTTAAAGGGGACCTCGAAACGGGTCCCTATTGGGCTCTGTTTTGTGACCTGGCACAAGTGGTCTGTTTTTTTCCGGACTGCAGTGACTGCAGACACATCGATGTGCGCTACTCACACTGCTCACTTCTCACTAGTGGAGAAGTTACGGCATGACGTCATGCCAGATGAGCATTGTCGGGGAAGTGAAATCTTTTAGAGAGAGTCATTTTCTCTCTGGATTTCCCTTCTCTTTTTGAAACTCAGGAGCAGCAACATTGTCGAGGAGTCACCAGGGCTTTAAGTGGAAGCTTTTTTTCAATAATATATACAAGCCATAGCTGCTGCTTATTTATCCTATGCAACTAACAACCATTGACAAAGCCAATAGTCCTGAATTGTTGTAGGTATGATGTTACTTGTATCATATATCTGAATGCAATGACAGAAACAGCAAAATACAAGTAGAGTGGCACGCTATGCTTACACAAGAGAAATAATTCAATGTTTGCCGACTGAGTGTATTGTTTAGATGTAAAAGAGTCTCTCATGCATCTCAGTAGAAGCACTTATTAGGAGGCAAAAAGATACACAAAGAAATGAGTAACATCTGCTGAGACAGTAGCCCTCCAAGTCCACTGCATGTAATAACAAAACATCTGTAAGAAATACAGCTATCTGCAGGGCACAAGTCGGGGGTACACGAGGGTGGATGGCATCCACTCACTATTTCCACCCTGCCAAGACTTTGGACCCCCCTGTAAAATACGCTAAACTCATCCAGGTTTCAGACACAGGACACATTCAGTACCGCCTGCTCGGTATCTGCTTTCCTTCCGAGCAGCACCGTACAGGAGGGAAGGGGACTTTGTCATTTTAGATTCCAGATGAGGCATAACAAAGGCCGAACTTATATGGCCATTTGGCCTCCTTTTTTCCGATTATCCAGGCTGGGAGCAGACTGTAGCCTCACACCTAGATGTAAATGCATTGGAAGGGAAACAAAAGTACACAACTTGTTAGGATATCACAAGTACTTAAGAAAGGCACGATTTTAACTTTTTTCATACCTCTACATATAATAGATATTCATGCACTGTAAGAATGTCAGATAAGTTACTCTGTCCCACTGTAAAATAACAATTTAAATACCGGTATTTTTTATTTCCTTCACAGTGCTATTCCTCCCAATGGAGGGTGTCAGAGCGCTTTACAGCAAACGTACTTGACAATAAATCAAACAAGTTTGTAAATCATTCTACAGGATGTGTTACAGAAGAGGGTTAGGGTTACTGGGTGTAGGAGTCACATATCATTCTTCATAGCTCACTCTGCTGTAGTAGAAGGATTACAATGCAACTGCAAGTAACGAAAGGATCTCTGTGTTCAAAGCAGTAACCTACTTACCTATCTACATAGAATTAAATCTGCCATTTGCATGTTACATGATGTGCTTTGCGGGAGGCAAATTAACTATCTGTGCTATTTTGAGTCCAAACCGGGACTAGACAAAACACAGACCTTGCTATCAAATGTGTTAACCACCAGAGTTATCTTACCATTAATACCATTCCCTTAGATTTATTGGAAGCACAAAGATCTCTCCAGCAGGTGTCTTAACCTCATAAGATATTTTAAAATTCTGACTTTTCAACCAATTAAGCAGACAGATTTTCTGCCACATGGCTCCTTGTTGCCAAATTCTTTGTGGTAGGGTTAAAAAAAATGTATACGTTGAGGCCCAGATTTTAAGCTAGGGTTCCATTACATTTCTGTCACAACCCTGACGCAAAATCTGTTTTGGCATCTTCACTGTTACACAAATCAGCACTTTGCCCTGCCGTGCGTTACCTTGTAATTAAACAACAGGGGGTGGTGAAGGACAGAGTTTCTGAATTAAGCAGGATACTCTCACCCAGTCAAGAGATCAGGGCTTAATCCAACACCGTTTTTTAGCTCACTGCACCATCCCAGCTCAGAACCTGGCTATCTACAAATTAGTCTGTCCCTGGCCCAGTGCATCATGGGAACAGGGCAAACCAAACTACCAAGCCAATTCTTTCACTGGGAAGGAAACAAGCTACCGGGACCGGTTTCTGGCATTTCAGCCGTCTTCGGCCCGGCTTGCTTGATTCCTGATGGTGCAATGAGCAAGGGACTCACGTCTGAGTATACCCTTCCACGCTTATGGTGGACAAAATAATTAAACAACAGGGGGTGGTGAAGGACAGAGTTTCTGAATTAAGCAGAATACTCTCACCCAGTCAAGAGATCAGGGCTTAATCCAACACAGTTTTTTAGCTCACTGTACCATCCCAGCTCAGAACCTGGCTATATGCAAATTAGTCTGTCCCTGGCCCAGTGCATCATGGGAACAGGGCAAACCAAACTACCAAGCCAATTCTTTCACTGGGAAGGAAACAAGCTACCGGGGACCCGTTTCTGGCATTTCAGCCGTCTTCGGCCTGGCTTGCTTGAATCCTGATGGTGCAATGAGCAAGGGACTCACGTCTGAGTATACCCTTCCACGCTTATGGTGCGTTACCTTGTGTCATGTAGGCATTACGTGAGTGATGAGTGGACTTTCTTGTGCATTCACCCATGTATTTTATTGCAAACCCATATTTACAGAGACTTGTAAACATAGGTTTGCATGATATGGGCTATTGGCTAGAGCGATCAACTGTAAAGCTGGGGAACTGAGTACGAGTCTCAGCAGGGACGCTCAACATCCTGTGATTCTGGGCAAATCACTTAATCTGCTCGTGCCTAACAAAAATTAATGTGTCCCTCTGTAATGCATCCGGTGCTCATGTAAAGCTATCTCATACCTTCGGGTTGAATTTGTGCTCTATAAAACTCACAAAAAACAAACTGCCAAGTCTACCTAAGGCTGACGTAAAAAGGAGATACATCTTTATTTCTCCTCATTTTTTCCTCTTTGCATGTATGCTGAAGCACACATTCAAAGAATAAAGAGCTTCATAGTACAGTGTTTTCCTGGCTTTGTAAAAAAACAAAAAAAACAAACAGAAGGTAGCTCATAGCACTGCCTTGCGTTACTATTTGTCAGGTAAGGATGACATGGGTGGTACATGGGCGCTCTCATACATCCACCCATTTATTTTGTGTATAAATAATATAAAAAGTCTTCTTAAGGTAGCAACACTTGCTTTCCCTGGGTCACCGCTTGAGTCCCACTTCCCTTTTAAAGGATCGTGGTTATTTCCCATTTATGTGAAGTGACTTTCAAGCTAGGCCCTATTAGTGAGTACAAGTCTTAGAAACAAAAATCTTGGGAAACCTGTAGAGTATCAGTCAACGCAAGTCGCCCCGAAGGTCTTTCGGCCCAGTATTCAGTATTACCCACTCTTGCTGGAGTAGAGGTTTGGAGTGCCCTGGCATGCGTTTGATGTTGAGCAGAAGTCTCAAAGCTACGGTAGAGGTACTCCTCCACCTACATGGTAACCTTCCCTGAATCTGTTGGATGGTCTTGGGTCCTCCTGGATTGTTGGGAATTTGAATGGTAGCTCTTCTTCAGCAGCACGCTTCTCCAGGGCAACATCCCTCTCACTTCACCACGGACCCCTCCAGGCTTATGGGATTCGTAACAGTACACACAGGGAAACGGCACCTTCAGGTCACAACATTGCACAAGGCGACAACTCTCTTCTTGATAGAGCAATGCTCCAGGGCAACAGCCCTCAATCATCACCGTGGCCTACACCTGACATATGGATGTCATGGGCAGCACACTGGTTTTCTGCATTCACCTTATTCAATTCTGCTACTAAATCTAAATATAACTCTTTCCATTTCTCCTATTTCACATCAAAGGTTCATCTTTTTCTTAAATTCTTGGTGCATGAGGTTAGAGTGTGACTGATTAGCAGAAGCCACATGAAAGTCAAGTGCATCCTATATGTGGCCTATATTCTTATTACACATAGTGCAACATCGCAGCCTATTACATCAAACACAAGAGTGAGATGTGCCTAGGATCACCCAATTTGTTCAAGCTGGGAATCTGGGATCACAGGTTTTCTGCTTTCACGTTGTGAATTTCAGCAGTTAGATGGACATCTCTTTTTTTCTCCTATTTTATTTCAAAGATTAATGCTTTGTCTTTTAATTCTTGGCACATGAGGTTGGAGCGTAGATGGCAGACAGATGCAGCAACTGTATTTTTCACTTCAAATAAGGACTGCGTTGCATAACCCTGCATCCAACAAATGATTTCCAACCTTTCAAAAGGATGTACTTTAGCTACATTTCCAATCACTAAATGTTGAAGAGATGTGATCCTTGAAAGGAAGACAAGTTGCTTTTGTGTAGCTCCGAAAAATTGATTGCGCTGGATATGGCTGCGTGACATTTTCCTAAGTTGTTACCCTGTCAGGGCAGGGTTGTCTTGTTTTCTGCCCTTCTCACACCTACCTACTGTAATGATGCTGTAATGTTTTGTGATGTCCTTCCTTATAAAGGGTAGTTTTACTGTTATGATGTTCTTAGGTCTGGGACACTGATGTGATGTAATTTAGAGTTATGCTATATATGAAATAAAAGATCATGTGTGCATACTTAGGGTTGGCTCTTGCAGGTTATGTTTACAGTGATTAGGAGAAACCCGTAGTGTTATTGTAAAAAGTAGGTCAAGTAGGCCATCTCCAGTGCACCATTTTGACAGTATAGCATGCCTTGAATATGCCAAGTTCTTATTAGCAGGCATAGTCTAGTGCAGATTCTGATTACTGGCCATAGTTGTGGTGTCTCTCTTTACAAACTAGCAATATATCCCTGTGAAGGCTTACATTTTCTTGAAAATGCTAGTTGGGACTTGAATTGCACGTGTTTCATTTCATGTGTTCCATATTGTCAAACATTGACTAGAATTTTAATATTAAAGTCCACATCAATTTCCTGCATTAGCCTATCAACCTGGGCCACCCAGGGAATTTTTGTTATAGTACCTAAGGGTCAGGCAATCAATGATGACTGCTCTAAGACCTTTGTACCTGTTTTTCTCCAGATGTTCTACTAGCCAGTTATCACACTTAGATCAATTATATTCTCCATAAAATTCATCTCCAATTCCCTATGAGTGAAGGGAGTGTGTGAGGTACAGCAGGAAGCCTAGCCATAACATGATTTTCCTGGATTTGTAGCATAGTGTTTCACCTTACCCTCAAATAGTTGCTCAATAAGTAGCTACTGGAATGCATTTACTATTATAAAGTCGGAGCGTTTCTCGGATAGGCTTATTTCCGACCTTTCTTGCAAACCTGAACAAGGCCTCAATAAATCTTACAAGCTTCAGTTTTGCTAATTCCAAGTGAGGGATCCATGATCCAGAATTGTAAAAATGAATACCCAAATAGGACAATGCATTGACTTTGGGTAATCTGTGACCCCTAACTGAGTGTATTCTTTTTTTACTACCATTTCCACATACCATGGTATGAGTCTGCGATAAATTCAGTTTTATAACTTTCCGCTCCATCAATCAATCAGGGTTTTTGAAGCACACTACCCACCCATGAGGGTCTCAAGGCGCTGGGGGAGGGAGTGAGCAGCTCATTGAGGTCATTTGAAAAGTCAGGTCTTGAGGTCCTTCCTGAATTGGTGCAGTGTTGTGCTCTGTTGGAGGTGAAGGAGAAGCTCCTTCCAGGACGTGGCTGCAAGGTAGGAGAAGGATCTCCCACCTGCTCTGGTCCTGTAAATACGTGGGACGGTGGCTATGGAGAGGTCGGCTGAGGGGAGGCTTCTCTTGGGGGCATGGAAGGAGATTTGGCCATTTAGGCATTGGGGTCCAGTGTTGTGGAGGGCCTTGTAGGTCTTTGTAGGTGTGTGTGAGCAGCTTGAACCTAATCCTTCTATCGACGGGGAGCCAGTGGAGGTCATGGAGGTGTTGGGTGATGTGGCTGTGTCGTGGAATGTCGAGGACTAGTCTGGCTGCGGTGTTCTGGATGTCTTGAGTTTACGGAGTAGCTTTTTCTTGATTTCGGCGTAGAGGGCATTGCCGGCGTCCAGTCTGCTGGTGATGAGTGCGTGAGTGACAGTTTGTCTGGAGTTGGGGGGGAGGTCCATTTGAAAGTCTTGCGGAATATGCGGAGGGTGCTGAAGCTTCATAAAAGGGACAAATCCATCAATCAGTTTTTGGAGACCATTTGCGGTTCTAGATATTAACCCCGCATCATCGACATATAGGAGCATCGGAGTGACCAGAATTCCAATTTTGGGTGCATCTGCATCTAAAGCTTGGAGCTCTTTATCGATCTCATTTACATATAGGGAAAAAGAGTTGGGGCCCTAACGCATCCCTATCTAATCCCTCTTTTGACCCCAAACCTGGTGGTGCATTTTCCACCCAACTCACAACTAGCTCATGAAGTCAATGATGAGTACATTTGTGATAGGAGGACCACTATGTCCGTTGGAGCTCCCACATCAATCAGAGTTTTCAAAAAGGTGGTATGGTTCACCAAGTCAAAGGCGCTAGAAAGATCAGCAGAGATAAATAAATCCCTGCTTTGCTAGTGAATATTTTCTAAAAATGAGATGCAAATGTATGCACTGCTCTATTGTCCCGATGTCCTACCTAAACCCATGTTGCACATCAGTTAGGATGCAATTCTCACTCATCCACTCATCGAGTATGTTTAAAATGACTCTTCCTAGAATGCTAGCTGAGTAGTCCAAGAGGGATATAGAGTGATAACATCTAGGATCTCCTCTAGCTCCCTTTTTAAAAATAGGAACGATAATGGAATCGATCCAGGTTTTGTGGATACACCCATTACCTGCAGCATTAAAAACATTTGTAAGAACTGGTGCCCATAATTCAATTAAAACCTTAAACACATCAACTGGGGCCACATATGGGCCTGGTGCTTTCAGGGCAGCAGATTTTCCACTGGCTATGATAGCCTCATCCACAGGAATGGGTTGTAGAGGAGTTCAAATTCAAATTAAGCTTTATTCGGTTGTACGTAGAACATCCATAAAAGCACAATATATATTACATCTAAAAAGATACAGTTAAAAAAACAGTTGTATTATAAAATTATAAAATATCAACGGTATGACAGTTTCCCAAAGTTCCGTTCATCCCATAAAAAGACATATTTTACTCTTTGTATGGAAGCTACGACCTTAAGAGTATAAGCTGCTAAAGCGTAAACGCGGAATGGGCCAATACAATCAAGGTAAAAAAAGATTGCAGGTTAAGAAAGATGACAAACAATATGTCGTGAATTAATACAAGAATACAGTAGAATCTAAAAGAAAAAAAAACATCCATTTTACAGATACACAAAATACAAGTCACTGTTACTCTAAATTCTGGCTCTACTTGATAGCCAGTTTCAAGAAGTTTACTATTGATTTAGCAAAAGGTTCAACTTCTAGAAATTGAAGCGCAAGGAATGCCGGGCAACACCTCCGTAAGCCCATAATTTTTAAAATAGGAGTAAGCCACTGTTTCCTCAAATCCAGGTAAAACTTGTAGAAAAGTAACATGTGAATCGTAGTTTGGGGGGAGCAATCATCGCAGGGGCATGGTTGAGGATCTTTTTCCCAGTTATTAATCTTAGAGTTGATATAATTCTCATAATATTACCCTGAGATACTACCGGCTGATCCGTGCTGGAAAAAAATCCTTCGTAATGGTCCACCAAGTCAATGGGGTGATAAAAGCTTCAACTTTTGGATCAGAAATCTGATCTAAAATGTTCTGTCTTAGGTTTATGCTGCTTGTTCTGAGCTTGCCCACATTTGTCTCCTTAGCTCATGTTTGCGTTGTGCTATAGCATGTTTATATTCTACCCTTAGTAGTCTAACTTCCTCTTTATCTTTATCTCTTATTAAGTTATCATATGTATGTGTGCAATGTTGATCAAACCATCCAGTACAGCGGACTTGCTTGCTAGAATTTACTTTTTTCAGATTACCCGCTATAGCTCTGGTGACCCTACTAAAGGCTGAAGTCACTTGGTCTGGATCGGGTTCATGCTCAATGCAAACATAGAAGGTCGTCTGGATCACCAGCTTCTCCAAAAATGCTGAGGGATTTATTCCTGACTATTAAAGGCTGATACCATTCTGTTTTGCAATTGCAACTGAGGTGTACATCTGATATACCTCCTGGTGCGGAGTTGGCTAAGCCATTGTAAGAGTGAGTCGAAAGTTATCACTGTAGTAAACTGTACAGATGGTTAGTGCACTAGATAGGCATTAGAGCATGATCAATACTCGAGAAACCTCTAGTCCTGCAGAAAGTTGGTAGAGGTGTCCCTCTATTCTGTTTCATTATACCCAAGTTATATTTATATAGCATCACATTTAAGGTGTCCCCATAGTTAATGTGGGGGAAGTGTCTCAAGTTATTGCTATTAGGATCTACATGCCACAAATATTTGTTAGTGAATGTATGCAGAGATTGATATTAAAATTGCCTACACAATAAGGGACCAGATTCCAACAATATTTTTTGTAAATGTATCTAATTCTTTTTCAAGTAGCCAAACCACCTCACAACTCGTGGGGTTATACACATAATTATCAACATTAATCAATACAATGGAATATTGCAGATTTACTTTAAGTAGAAACAATTGAAAGATGGGAGAATGTACAAAAGTCATTTTAACATCACCGAGTTGATGGTTGAAACCAGGACCGACAGGCCCCCTTTAACACGTGCATGAATTGATGGAATAGTTGGACTATTTATGGTATTATACCCATTCAGTGTGTAGTCTCCAGTATGCCTCGACTCTTGGAGGTATACTGAATCTGTTGTATATATATAGTTACACCAGTCAATGTTTGCTAATTTGCTTTTTACCCCAGCTATATTCCAGGATTTAAGGGAGAAGAACATTTAACAGTGATTGCCTGTGGGTACAACTTCCCGTTATTTTCTTTAGCATCCCGCGAAGCGTCTTCTCTAGCATTTTGTACTGTTTCAGGTTGAATCGTCCTTTTGTTAAATTCATCTTTCTCCAGAAGTAAAACCTAACGTCCTCGCCTATATCATACTGTTGCATATTACGTCAAGCGATAGGGGTGCAAATCTATTAGGGGACAGAAACAAATCAGTTGATCTGGTATTACTTTGGACATCAAGGGATTTCTGTACCTGTGATCTTCATCTGGGCTTTTGGGGTTCTTGGGGCTTGTAAAAATAAGCAGAAGTGGCAGCTATTGTCATATTGCCATAATGATCACGATGCATCTGTCGTGGTTGCAGGTGTAAAAGGAGCAACTGAACTCGGATAGGATTTCGAAAATTGACTATGACACAATCATCCTTTTCTTGCTTCCCACTCGTCCCACCCAGTTTATTGTCCTTACCATAATAATCTCAGCGTGAAGTAAATGTGTTTAATTTTTGGGACGACAGCCAATACATCACTTTGTTTTTTAAACTGCCCCAACTTTCTTTGGTTCTTAACCCAAGCTTGGAGAGATCTTTTAGCACCATGACATTGGGCATTGCATCAGGAGGTAGGTGGAGTGTTGCTTGATTGTCCTGTGCTATCCAGGCACCTTCATCCCCCCAATAAGCCCCCTCACCTTTCTGCTGCAGAGGGGTCCTGGAGTGCAGAGGAGATCCTCTCCTCTGGCCAGGAAGTGACACGGGTGGGCGACGAAACAGGGGCATACTGGAGCGGAGTCACTGCTGAGCCCGGACCTGCGTGGCGGAGATGCTGTGAGTCATGCAGGGTGCAGCCCTCAAGCCCCCGCACTGTGGTGGTGTGCTTGACATCCGGTGGGGGCCACAGTGATGATGCGAGCTGGCTAGAGTGAGGGAGGAGACATCATCGGGGACAGTAGTGCGGCCCTCTGCTGAGTGAAGCTGCCTCACTGGAGGCCACTGGGTGTGGTCAGGCCTGCCTTAGGTGCTGGGAGCATAGAGGAGGCGCTCTCAGGACGGCACTGTAAATGCACTCAGACAGACACTGGGCGCAGGGCAGAATGTGAGGCTGGTGAATAGGGCCCTGTTTGTGTACTGAGTGCTGGACTCAATACGAGTCTGTTGGTAGGCTGGGCCACTATCCAAGTGGAACAACTGTGCCTTGGGGCGTGTTGAGCTCTGTGCAGAGACTGGGTTCACTCTGCTGATATCTGAAAGTGAACTCTGTGACAGGACTTGAGGGTGCAGTTTGAATTGACAACCAGAGGGGGCAGACCACAATCCTCAGCCAGAAATGCCGCCACCATCCTTTCCACTACAGGTGGTACCTTTGAAATCAGAAGCAGGGCTCCCGCAGAGCGGGAGTCCACTACAGCCACAGGGAAGACAGACCTCTATCTCCAGCCAGCAACGCTGCCACTGTCCTTTCTGCGCATGTCAGCGTTCCACAGAGGCCGGACGGGCCGCCCCTATTTGCTTTATATTTTTTTTATTTCTTTGCCTCCTGCCTTGTAGAGCAGGCAGCCATCTTAAGGTTGGAATAACAACTTTTTTTTCCTTCTTTTTCCATTATTCTAAAAGAAAACAGGCACAGGCAGAGGAATTAAATCATGGTTAAAAGAAAACTGGTAACTACCAGCTCAGGGAAGCATGTCATGGGAACGCCAACAAATTCCATTACAAACGATCTAACAGAGGCTGTGGGGATAATAGAGATCAACATTTTAAGCGTGAAAGAGAAATTAACAGCTGCAAAGAAAGCAGTAAATACAGTCCTGAGCCGCATATCAAAAAGTCAAATTTTAATGCCGGAAAATGCCAGTGTAAACCTGAGGCAACAGGAGGATAACCCATGCATATCGAATACTCCCCTAGAAAGTGAGGGATTTATCAACACTTCTGGATCTACCACCGCACCGCTTCAAAGAAGTATACCTTACGGCAAGGTATCCACAAATGAACAAGTATCCCCAAAAACGATGAACACTACCAGATCCCGTCTGCCAAAATTTACAGAAAACAATAATCTTACAGGAAAAACTCAAAATCCAGAGTCACGTAAATTAAGAAAATTGTGAATTAATTATTTTTAAAATTGGACCTTATTGAACATCAAGTGGTTCTAGAATCGAAGGAGATCAAATACAGGGTTACCCGCTCTTGGAAAACACTGTAAGGAGTGCAAAGATGCTTTGATACCAATAGGTAAAACTCAAGGGAAATTCATAACTTTCTACATCTTAAAGTAAACAAACTAGAACAATCTGCTGCTTTAGACTCTAATCCCACAAATAGCTTAAGTAACCCAAGACAACAACAGGATCCCAAGCATGGTGGGGACCAAAGCAGGGAGACTACTGACAAGGTATCTGATATAGTGTGATTTCTTCTCTTCTTTTGCAGGAGGCAAACAGAACGACTGCTCACTGTTCAAGAATGAAAACAAAGTCTTTCCTTGGTTAAAATGCTCTCTATTGAATTCGTTGTGCAGAATGAATATTGAAACGAAGAAAGACCCTTTACCAAAGAAACATGGTTGGCAAGAGTTACAACAAGATGTAGAATGAAAAAAAATACAAGTGTAGAACCAAATCCAAGATGGCGGCACGCTTCTATGATGCTGCGCCGGATAGCTTGCGGCTGCAGCGACCACCAAAACGTTCAGAACAATAGGAAACCTTGCATGGCGGCTAACGTCAGAAAGATCGTATGGAGAAGAATCAGGTGAAACTGCGAGAGCTGTGCACAGCCCACGCAGAGTTTAAATGACTTGCAGCGGTTCAACTGCCATGGTGCATTAGTACCCATGTTTAGCATGTAGATCGTAAATCGGCAAAAGAAACACACTCGCCAATTTACGCATGGCCAGCAGCCTCTGCTTCACCAAATGAGTGTGTCAGCCTGCAAAGGTCAAGACGCTGGGCTCAAACACACCGTGCAGCACTTGGAAAAAAAAAGATATATAGTACATTCAAAGTCAAAACCAGCATCTGCAAGTGTCGCAGCACTCAAGTGGTGACTATTTTCCCAAAGAATGTCCTTTTACAGGAAGCAAAAGAACAAGCTCCCCATAAGGCTGTACAGAATAGCCCAACATCTTCAGCCATAGAGACAGACAGTGGAAAGGCCTCCTCCTGAAACTCCTCACTTCAAAAAACAGGTGGTCGCAGGCCAAAACTGTCCAGTTACAAGGGATGTAGGTGACCACTGGCTCAAAGAAACTGTTTGAAGGCCGTCAGGATGGGGAAGACACTGGTGGTTGAAAGTCATACACCTTAGGGAGGCTTTGTAGCATAACACCAGCTCTCAAGTACAAGCAGGACACAACTTACCAGGCTTGAGTGAAGATGAATCTGGCACGCCCAAGTTGAGACTGACCGGTCGTATGGTCACTGGTGGGGAGTGGGCTGCCAGTCAACTTGAAAACACGTAGATACTTTGAGTTTAAATTTCCATAGTAGATTGTAAGCCAAGACACGCAGGTTTGAAGCCCAAATTGTCACCAAAATGTACTATGTAAAGAAGCCCAAATCGTTGGCAAGGTGGTAGGTTCCAAGATGTAATTTATTTTGTCCAGTTTCAGGTAAGTAGAAAGAAGGTAGATAGTAGATAGTAACAAGATGGTAATTAGTAGTAGCCTCCCTGCTGCTCAGCCTCCCATCTTCAACTGACACTCTAACCAAGACCACACACCAACATTCCGTGACATCATCCTACATTCTCCAGTCATTCAGGCTGAACAAAAGGGAGAGTATTGGTACAAAGAAAGAAGAGGAGGAATCACACTATAACTGTATCCATACAGAAGAATGCGGAGAGTGGAAATTCTCAGAAACTAATAGCACAGGTTGATCCAGTAACAGTTAGCCTTTTAGTCTAAGTTAGACTTTTGGTCTAAATTTAGATCAAAAGTCTAACTTAACTGGTAGTAAAGTTAGACTTTAGGTCTAAACTTAGACTTCAGGTCTAAACTAAGACTTTTGGTCTAAGTTTACCTTTGTGAATCAGGTCCTATTTATCCACTAACTATGTAGTACATTGGTTATTATATATAGATAGTGAAATTCCGAAGGGGAAGGCGCCACCAAGCACGTTTACCAAGGCAGTGAGTATAAGCTTCTTGAAAAAGTGAAAGCCCTCAGAAAACCCTGGCTCTTACTGCTCCTTCTTAACTGTGATTGTAAGATCATTATGGAAATTGTGACATGTAAACTGGCCTAGTTAGCACAACGCATGGCTTTCTGCCAACAAGATTGATGTCAACCAGCCCTAATTATCTGATGTAGGCCATCAACTCTTTCTCTCTCAATTGGACAAGGTCATCATTATTATGTTAGATGCACAAAAAGCATTCGACCTGATGCAATAGGACATTTTATTTGCAATTGTGCTCCAGTTTGGATTGCCATTGCTGATCCCTTGCATTGTCTTTACAATACAGCTGAAGCCAGAATTATAATTAGTCATAAAACAACACGTCGCATCACTTCCAGGTGTGGCACGATGCAGGATTGTCCTATGTCCATGGTTCTTTTTTCATTATTTATCAAGGCTTTATCTTGCACTTTAAGGCAAGATCTAGTCATTTTGCCTCTGAGTGACAGTGTGGCAAAACAAAAAATATTAGCTGATAATATTTCTCGTAGCAGATGAAGGCATTTGCCAAAACAGACGAATTTGCTCACATCGGTGGCTATAAAGCCAGCCACTCCAAGCCAGAAGCTTTAATAGCTTCTCTTCAATTTTTTTCTGTTGAAATGAGAGTTCATTATATATCTGGGGTCTAACTTACTTCTAGTCCCTCTGACTTATTTTGATTGAAGTTCACTTCTATCATGGACAAAGCAAATGGGCTACTAAATCAGTGGCTGTCTTTAGCCCTAACCATTATCAGTCGAGTCGCTTTAGTCAAAATGATCATTCTCCCCTTGTTTATATTTATCTTTTCCAATGTTATGATCAAGGTTCCTCAAGCTAACTTTGATTAATTTGATCACATTTTAACATAATAATTATGACAGGGCAAAAAGCCACTTACTAACCGAAAGGTACTACAACTAGATATGGAAGAAGGAGGTCTGGCACTTCCAAGAATTAAAATGCATTATCAAGCTGCTCTGCTCAATTAGCTAACTCAAATGAAATCTCCTAAGCTGTGTTTAACTTAATATGATGCTTATAGAAATTGGTGTTGAGGTGATGACATTCTTGAAAACAACTAGGCTGCCGGAACATACCAGTTTCAGATTTGATTAAATTTGGCTAGAGTACAAGGTACCATGTGCATATCTATCTATAAGCGTGACTAATGCTTCTCAGTTAGGTTTTTCTGCTAGATACATTCACCATATCAATTTCGGAAAGGGTTTGGTGTCCTTTGTTGGCAAATAGTGTTCAAAGAGGGTCTGTGATACCTTTGAGATGACCTGTCAAGAATTATCCAGAGATAGCTCCTAACCTATCATTTAGTTGTATCCAAATTCGAAGCTTTATTTGTGAGAGCTTCCAAGACTCTTCTGAAACAGCACAAAATATAAATTATGCATTCTTTGTATCCCACCTCAAGGGTATAGGTAGTTAGTACCACTTATTACATTCAAAACTGGTGGAAGAGGAAATAGCACCCATGTTAAGTGCTACTACTACCAATACCAGCAGCAAGATTGAGCTAAATAACTGGGGTATTTATAATAAGATCTGTGGTCGAGCCATTTGTGCTGCAAACATAAGAAGAGTGGCTTTTTCGCAATGGATGCTGTATGAATATATGATGTAACTTCGCATGCGTTTACAACACACGCCTTCAAAACGCGGTCAGTACAATGACTGAGTTGTTACCACGCGTACCATTTCAACGCAAGTCATTAAACGACTTGCTGTAGGGGGCGCTGGAGTTTGGAATAGTATAATTTACTATTCCAACTCCAGTCTTTGCAACAGTAGGGAAGGTGTTGGGTTTAAAATCCAACACCTAAAGCCCCCTACAGCAAGTCGTTGCAATGACTTGCGTTGAATTGGTATGCGTGGTAACAACGCTTTTGTTGTACTGACCGCGTTGTAATGGCACCGTGTTGTACCGACAGCGTTGTAAACGCTGTTTCCCTTCTGTATTACATGCTAGATCGTATTCATAGAATGTACCCTGTGGGCTCTGCATACTGTTTTAGGTGTGCAAATGCCAAGGGCAATTGGCTGCATGTTTGTTTCACCTGTCCATATCTCTATTATTTTTTGGGAGAAAAATTAAGCCCAAAAAATATATGCTAAATCACATCTAGATCTCTACGGAGCTCTATTTGGATTGATTCCACAATCCATTGATATTACTGTAAGGCAGCAACAGTTTGCATTTAACACCCTGTTGATTGCTAGATCATTAGCATTGCAACATTGGAAATCTATGGTTGCACTTCATTTCACTCAATGGTTCGTCAAGTTACAAGTGGTGAGGTATATGCGCTCTATATTCTGTTCGGTGTTTGACTTCGCAATGAATTTGTATTTGTAATATGGACGTGGGAAGTGACTGTACATTTTGTCCAGCTTTTTGCTTTCATAATGCATTCATAAAGCTTTTTGTATTCACACACGGGTAATTAAATGTTATCTATATGCAATGATTCTTCTATATTTTTTAAAAAGAGTACTTATTTAATTGATCAAAAATTATCTCCATCACTCAAACACTAGCATAGTACTGTGGGTACCACATATTCTAAGCATTATGCCCAGTAGGCTGGTTCCATCATTTTTCAGTGGGTAACCCTCATGCGAACAATTTCCTCAAATATTTCAGCTTCAACATTTTTCTCTGGGTACCCCATATGACTAGAGTTGCCTCCAGTATGCCAGAGCCAGTGACAGAATTACAAGAGTTACACCCACACATGCAAAATGTCACTCATGATCACTTACTTTCACTCATACAAACCGATCTGACTCACACTCACTTTCTCCCTCAACCTCATCTATTCTCAGTGACTTACTCTCACTTACTACCACTCACTCGCACTCCCTCACTCTTAGTTTTAGTCTCACTTATCACTCATTCTCACTTAGAGTTGCTCTCACTTACTCTCACTTACTTTCCTTCCACTCACTCACTGAGACTCACTCAAACAATTGTGCTCCCTTACATCCACTAATGCACTCATTTTCACTGACTCACTCACTCTTAGACTACTTCACATCCAATTGCATGCATTCTCACTCACAGTTTCACTCACTCTCAGATTCATTCTCATTTACTTTCCAATAGCTCTCACTCACTTTTACTCACTCTAATTCTCACATTCTTTCACTCACATTCATTCAAATTCAGTCTCACTGTCACCCTCATCCACTCTCTTGCACTCTCTCTTATTCTCATCCACTTTGATGCACCCATTCTCACTCTCATGCAGTCTGATTTATTCTCACCGACTCTGAACTAATCAATCTCACTCACATTTTCTCTCACACCCCCTTCTGCATATCACATTCATGCTCACATGTACACCCACTCTTTCTCTCTTTCTCACATACCCACACACGCACACACATGCGCACACTCTCTCTCTCCCACAAGCACAAAGGCGGATAACATAGAACATTTCCCCCTTACCTGGCTTCAGCTGTCTGCTTTGGTTCACTTCAGCTCTTCAACTGCTGGTGCATGGACCCTCGGGCAAGCAAATAGTTCTTTCCTGCCTCAAGCTCAGAAGCAGGGAACTGGAGAATGAAGACTCTGCAGTGAATACACAATTGGCTGTGCAGACTTCAGTTTTATGTTTCTTGATGTTTCACCTCACCCTCTCCCATTACAACACAGGTTTGGGTGGGGCCAGTGAAGCTCCTGACCCCACCCCACCATGCTATGGGATGAGAGAGGTGGCGGTGATAGGATGATTGATTGATAGCCCCAGACACTGCAGGCCTTAGGCCTAAAGCTTTCAGGGTTATCTGCATGTATGATGCTGCTGCATGTCACTAATGGTGTGGCACTAAGATGTGCCAAACCCCTTTAGCAGGGCTGGGACTTTGCCAGCCATAGACAATCTCTGATGGCTGAAGCAGGCACCTCTATGAGCCTGCACCACCAATCAGTCGGCAGACACTGCTGCTTGTCTGCCAAAGTTAGGGCCAACATTTTCAAAAGGGTAATATTCAATATCAGAATATTAATAGTGGCATAAATCAAGGAGAGCAGAGCCTTAATACCCAACATGATGAGCCACCACTAGTCTGTTTTCCTGGAAATTTTACATCCTGATATGAGTGCCTTATCAGATATTTTCACACTTGACTCAGGGGTAAAGTACTGATCCACTGTGACTGTCATTTGGGTGATGGTTCAAATCACATTAGCTAAAACAGCAGATTCCTCATGCATGATCATAAGCAACAGCTCTTTAGCAAATTAGAACTCTAAACGTTATTATCTTAACAAATAAGCACTATCCCTAGTTAAGAAAGCACCCAACATATTTTGTCATCCGGAGAAGTGCAAACAAGATATGTTAGAAGAGGGGGTCTCTAGTTGGCAACGGTTTGCACCGTTGTCTAAGTAGGGACCCTTCCTTCTAGCCAGGATAAGGGGGATACACTACTGAAATAACCCCTACTCACCCCCTTGGTAGCTTGGAACGAGCAGTCAGGATTATATCAGAGACCGTGTGTAAAGCATTTGCACATAACCATCAGTAACACAGTGAAAAACTACAAAAGGACACTATGGCAGTTTAGAAAAATATCCAATACTTTATATATTCAAAACAAGACCAAAATGATACAAATCCACCATACAGTACATACAAATATGCACTTTGCATGAATAACCTTAAAAATGCAGTTCCTTGAAGTCGGCGGCGGTGCTGAGAACAACAGAATCCAACAGATCCGTCCAACCGCATCGGTCATGGTGTCAACAGACTCGTAAACAGTACCTTTTTGTTGCGGCCGATCATGTTGGTGTGGGCCAGTTGTGGCAACGGTCCCGGTTGCGGAGTAAAGCATAGAGGTCGCCATGCAGTGCTTTCAAGGCGCGGTGCAAGCAGCAGCTCAGTGATGGTCATCCAGCGGCATCAGTGAGACCAGGGTTGCGGTGCGGAGGGAGGCGGTGCTCGTTGTGGTGCTGACAGATCACGGTGCAGGTAGCTGGCGTTGGTCGGTCGGAATGTGGTGTGGGATGGGGCGGTGCGTCATGAGACTTACGAGCAGTCCCCTCAAGTCATGGTGCGGTCATGGGTGTCAAAGTAAGCGGGCAGCGACGGCATCGGTGAGACCAGGGCGGCGAAGTGAAGTGAGGCAGTGGGGAGTGCAGTGGCCACAGGTCACGGTGCAAGCGGCGACAGTCGGTGGTGGGATCAGGGTTGTAATGCAAAATGTGGCGGTGCCATCTTCGGTGTCTTCAGGGAATGGAGCCAGTGGCGGAGTCGGTGACATAGTTGGTTGCTTTTCCCCCCCTGTGGCAACTGAAACTACAGTTCCAGAAGAGGTTTCCAGAGGTCGGTGTTGTCTTTGCGTTCCCTGAGACTTCAGAACACAATGCAAGCTCTCCTTTAAACCTTTGGAGATACTCAGCACAAGTAAAGAAAGTTCAGTCCAGTCCTTTCACTGCCCAAGGCAGAAGCATCAACTACAGGCAAACCCAACAAAGCAACAACACAGGAAAGGTGCAGTACTCCTCCTGGCAGCTCTTCTTCTTGGCAGGTTCCTTGATTCTAGCAAGTTCTCTGAAGTATTTTATCTCCCTGAGACTTCCAACAGGAGGCAATTTCTACTTGCTTGATTCCGGTCCAGGGAAGACCTAGCTTGGCAGTTCGGGCTGGACTGTTCTGTATGGCACTGGGTAAAGACTCATTTGCATATGGCTGGGTCTGAACTGAGGTGGCGAAGTGAGCTCAAGAACGATGATGGATTCAACCCACATCTGTGACTGGGGTGAGTGTCTATAATGAATGTGATGTCTCACCAATAAGCCACACCCAAACCCTGCACTTCCATTTTGGAGGCAAATATATCACTTCACCTTAAATAATACACTTTGAGCAGCACTCTCTAAAGATGAGGAAATGACACAACACTCCCTTTAGGCGAGGCAAAAAAAACAAATCCAGGTGCACTTTTAAATAACACACACAAGTTTATTAATGCAACATTCTAGAACGGTAGGCCAAATATATCAGTAAATGCAGATTCCAATATGTCAAGTGACTAAAATGTACAATTCGAATAAAATGCAGTATATACAAGTAGCAAAGAGTAGAAAAAAATATATATATAATGGTTAGGATCATCTCACTGATTAAATTTGCATCATCCTTGACAACTCAAGCTAGGGAAGCCTGTCAATAGCCCAGGAAGGAGTTCAATAAGGACTCAAGTTCCGTCACCTCCACAGCAATACGGCTATTCTGTGGTGAACTTCCACCTGGCCCTCAAAGGATCCCAGCCTAAATCCCATTACTAAATGTAGGACAAAGCTTCTAGAAAACCTCGCCCCCTTCTCATTAGAAAGAACTGAGCTGGCTGTACCAGTCTGCGTCAAGGCCAAAACGAAGACTAGCCAAGCTCCCGTATTTTGGCTTTGAGGCAGAGTTGCACTTTCTACAGATAATATCCAGTTCACTCTGGTGAGTGAAGAGCGAAAAACAAGTGAAGAGCAGAAATATGCCCTCCCCACTTAGCTGCTACGTGGGAGCAGCAAGGAAAAGCCAAAGAACAAGATGACATGAGGCCATGTCAAAGCCAATAGTAAGAACTCATATTTAAAAACAACTTGAAGCAAGGCAAAGTCAGAAAACAAGATGACATGAGGCCACGTCAAAGCCAATAGTAAGAGCCCATAATTAACCCAAAAAACTTGAATCACTGCTGTGCACGCAAAAGCAAGGCAAAGTCAGAAAACAAGATGACATGAGGCCATGTCAAAGCCAATAGTAAGCACTTATAATTCTCATAATCCAAACAACTTGCAAACACTGGTGGCCAAACAGAAAAGCTTGAAGCAAGGTAAAGTCAGAAATCAAGATGACATTAGGCCATGTCAAACCCAATAGTAAAAACTCATAATATAAATGTACTGTTCTACTCCGTGACAGCACCCACTGAAAGACAGCAAGATTACAAGACACAAGAGAAGCAGGCATATGCAGGACCGTCCTACATTAAGGTTAGGGTAAAATAACACACTAAAGTCAAATAAAATGGTAGTAATCGAAGGTCATCATAGGGTGCCAAACCACAAGAGTGCCTCTTTCACTACAGTGTATGAAAAGTTTCAGCACTCTGTCCATCATCCCCTTGTGTTTGCTACGTTTAACCCAGGCAACAACATGGACAATGGGACTCTGACTCTTGCCATCCAAGGACTGCACCACTTACAAAGAGACATGAGTGAGGTGGGAGGTGCCCCTGTGCAGAAATGGTTTTCAAACTGATTTTCCTTACTCTCCCGGTGGCTGTCCAGACTTTGCACGACATTGCTGCCCATTTTCTTATTGCCATTCTTTTTGTGTGCCTTCCTTTATTTGGGGTTTTTCTGTTGTAAAAATTGGGTAGAATGAAGGTAACTGGGAGAGTTGTAATGGACATAATTGACGAACACATCCCCAATAACATGACTGTCATGAAGTATGGGTTGAATAGTGTAGTTGAAAATTCAACTAGGGGGGAATGTTAATATCGAAAAAGTCAATATCACTGTTAATAATGATACATTCATATGTGAGAAAGGAATTGCATATATCTATTATCGAATTCAACGCTCATGTACTCTCTGTCAACCCGACTCAGAAATACGTAGTCAGAGAGGCTCTAGACATGAGGTGACTGATTGACAGGTCACAAGTGGGGTGGCATGTAGCTGACAGATAAATGCACAAACAGAAAACTCTGATCAATCCCACAGATAGGCGCAGCGACACAACAATGGCCCAGGGAGATTGGCCACAATAAAGCACACATGGCCGGGTGCGCGCATTCCCAAAAACACCATAAAGTCAGATACCACATAACCAATCAGGACACAGCGCACACAGTACACACAGTGATCATGCGCCCTCATGCCGGACATTTGGAAACGTTACCCAATGGTCCATGCAAGGACGAGACCCACCTGCTTTTGTTATCAGGGGGCCTTATTTATGAATCCAAAGACAAGGCTGCCATTCTTTACCAAAAAATGATTGATGGAAACACTTTTTGCTACCCAAAGAAATGTATAGAACCTTGCTCAAATTTATTGTACTTTGAGATAGTCCTCAGACCCGCCCCAGTAACTGTTCTCCTGGCCGAACCCTTTAATTAAAGAAACTGTTTTGCCAAACGCCTCTTGTCTTTCGTTTTTTAAACGTAAATTCATATTCAAGCAACAGCTGCAACTTAAAAATGATCTCTATTTACTATTATTTACTGCGCAAAATATGGATTTGGAAAAATGCTTCCACAGCTCCACATTTTGGGTGGGAGGGGTAGATTTGGAGTCGAATCATTCTAGAATCATCAAATTTTGCTTCGGTTAAATCATTTCTCCACCACTAGCAGTGGCCAAAAATTTTTCTGTGTGTGCACTTTCAAGGATTGCTTAAAGTGACCCTCCCCCTAGCTATTTCAGTTGATATTTCAGGCCCTGCAGAGTGCTGCAAAGAATTCTGGGAGATAGTGGGTTGCCCATATGGGCTTTACCGTCAGATAGAAGTGATTATAGGTCTACAGAAGTAACCGCTTTTGAAGGCAAGCAGAACAGAAAATGTGAAGCCACTCAGCAACGGAAGATCATTCATTTTCTCTCAGGAAATTTATTTGAGGGCGTCAACATTTTTCACATTGGCATATGCAGCTGCTGGAAGATTGTATTTCAATTACCAAAATGAAAAGTCTAGGAATATTGAAGTTATTTAAGGCAGGGGTGCACAAATCCAACAGAGAGCTTGAATCTAATGAATTTTTCATGAATCGCCCTCCGTGGCTGCTGTTTTATTGTGCAGAGATGCTTAGTTATAGGTTTTGGTGATAACATTATACACGGATTTTCTGCAAATTGACTACTACTTTTAGCAGCTCTGAACAATTTGAGATGCATATCCATGTAGAAGGAGCACCCAGAAAGGCTATATTTCATCTTAAGCAGTATAAGCCAGGGACTTCAGTATGCAGCAGACCATAAAAATAAATGGTAGGTGGAGGAAGGTGCTTGTTGTCAAACAAGGGGGCATTGAGGTTCTGTGCAAAATTGTTCAGATTGGTGTTTTGGAGTCAAGGGGTCTAGGAAGGGTGACCAGATCTTGTAACACAAAAACCGGAACATTCCGCTAAAATAGAGGAAGGACTACAATTTTACATTAATGAAGTGGCAAAGAGTAACAGTCCTCTTCAACATATAAACAGAGAAGAACCACCAAGCAAATAAATAAAATGTAATTTTTAAAAACAGCATCTTACCTGTTAAAAATGTGCTTACTAATAACAGCTGCTAACTAACCCTGCTTTGGAAAATATAAAAAAGTGCCTCTCACTGTTTTCAGTTGACCCACCCTAAAACCCGGGACATGAAGTAAATCTGCCGAAATCTGCGGGGACAGCTGATGAAACACCAAGACTGTCCCAACAAATCCGGGACGCTTGGTCACCCTAGGCTTAGGGCACATGGGGCTGAAAGGCAGAGGATTGCCTGTGAAGCCACCGGAAGCCACCTAGGAGACTATTGGAAATAAAATATTGAGAGGTAAGAATATCTAGATTTTCAATACGTAGCTCCACATATATGTACCCACGTCATACATGTATTGTCAAAGGAAGTAGATTTGAAATTAGAAAAAGCACATCTATACTTCCATATATGCATTTACGTCTAAATACTTTGGGCCTCATTTATGAGGTTTTGCCATAGGGTAGCGCAGCTGGTCTTCCTGCTGTGCTGCCATGTGGCAAAAGAAAAGTGTGGGAATTCGCTGTATTTATCAGATACGGCGTATTCCTGTCCTTTTCCCCCGTGCTGGTGCACAATGGGCTGCCATGCGCCAATGCAGGCCCCATTGCATATTGCAGTGTTGATTATTTTTGGACAGGAAGGGAAACCTTCCTGTACAAATATAATCACAAGAGGCTTAATTCCCCTTTTTATGCATGCTGCAGGATGCAGCACACATAGAAAAAGGAAAAATGAGGAGAATTAAAGATATTTCTCCTTGTTGTGCCTCCCATACGCCTCCTCTGGGCAGATGTATGTTGTGGCACTGCCTCAGATTTACAATTTCTTGTAAATCTGGGGCTTTGTCAAAAAAACATTGATGGTGCTGGTAAGACCCCCAGCAACAACCATTGTACGCCCCTTTAACGCAGAAAACTGTGTTAGAGGGGCCGATATTTAGCAGGCAGCAATAAGCCAAAAAAAGTGGCTTAGTGCTGCCTGATGAATATCACGCAGGGTTCTGCGCCAGGGAACGTCACAACAAGTGACGTTTCTGCGGCGCAAGGGGGCTCATAAATGAGGCTCTTTGTCCCTTGATATTCTGTACCAGATATTCTTGTACTGTAATATTGTTGATGTCCATATTCAGTAGTCCAATCATCAGCGTGATGCAGAGCAGGGACCACTGCATCTCTGGTTGGGTCATTAGTCTAAGCAAAGATGAACCTATTGAAAACTGGCACCATATGCACTAAGCACTCTACGCCAGCAGGTACTATGGTACATTGCTGCATTTAACTGATATCTAAAGGAAGCATTAACACTCACATAAGATTTGTAATAGTCATTCACTCCCATATGATGAATTATTCATAGGCTGGATTATGCCAACGCACTGTGTGCTGGTATTCCAGTTTACCAGATACACAGGCTGCAATTGATACAGAATCAGGTGGCCAGACTGATCTTCCAACTCCCGGCCCGCCATCATACAAAACCTTTGCTAAAAAAATTGCATTGGCTTCGTGTGGAACAGCGAAGCACTTTCAAGCTCTGCTGTACTACACATAGAGCCCTATCAGACAAAGACCCTAGGTTCCTCTCAAATCGGATCAAAAAATACACTCCCTCTGGTACCCTTCGTTCCGCTGGACAACACTTACTTATCACCCCCAGATTCAAGCGCCTAAAATACGGCGGCACCCGTTTCTCCACGCTTTCCCCTCAAATATGGAATTCCCTCCCTCTCTGAATCCGTTCTACTGCTTCGCATCTCCAATTCAGAAAACTGCTTAAAACGTGGCTATTCCAGCAAGCCTACTCCTCCTGAGCCTCCATTCCATTGAGCCCCATCCCAGAAACGCCAAGAAACCAATCCGGTGTACGTTGCGCTATATAAATATTTAAACATTAACATTTAACATTAGGCTTAAAGACCCCTACTTATTCCTCTTCACCCTTTTCGGAACCACCACCTTAAACTATCTGTAACCCAGCACATGATTTTGGTCATTTCATTTAACCCTGATTGTACAGTAGGTCCCATCTTGGTACTTATCGAGGAATTCAACATCATCCCCCTTCATTGATAGGGCCAGGGGAGTCCCTGGAACACCATGTCAGAGAAGGGCTTTTTTTTCTCGTACAGTCAGCTTTAGTAAACACCCATGAACATTTACGCATTATAAGAGAGATGTGTGTATGTGTGTGTGTTGTACTTTTCAATAGGTTAAGAGCTTTATGTGCATCAAATGTCCCTGGGCCTGATTCACCTAACTTTAGGACTCCTACACTGAGAAAAATCCTAACTTTAAGACTTGCTGTATTCACAAAAGGCATTTAGGAGTCCTAAAGTTAGGACTCCTAACTTCTGTGAATACCGAAATGAGTAAGTGCCTTCTGTGAATACCAAAATGAGTAAGTGCCTTCTGGGAACATCAAAAGGGTAGTAAGTTTAGGATTCTGTCTTATGTTAGTTCTGTGAATCGGGCCCACTGTCTTTTGATTTGCAAGGAAACATATTTCTTTCACAGTCAACATCAGCATAATTAAACTTCCATATGCTTGGTAGGGGAACAACATATGCGCAAGAATATGGGATGGACTGAGTGCAGTCTGTTGTTTATCAAGTACTCTACAGATGATTAATTGCAACAAAATGTTCTCTATCATTTGTCAACAAAACATGCTTCACGTTGCGCTGAAAGGTATAATTTAGTTAGATCTATAACATTTTTGTATGAGAGGAAGAGAGGGCCAGCTATTAAAAGCCACACCTCTTCTCCACTGACCAGTGTCACACAAACTTATGCTGTGATGAGAAATCAATCAATCAATCAACCATGCGCTTGTATAGCGCAACTACTCACCCAAAGGGTCTCAAGGCGCTGGTGGTGGGGGCGGGAGGGGGGAATGCAGCTCCAGCATGCTACGGTGCATTGTTGAAAAGCCAGGTCTTGAGGCCCTTCAGGAACTTGGTGAGTGAAGGTGTCTGTTGGAGGTGGAGAGGGAGGGTGCTCCAAGCTTCGGTTCTAAGTATTCTTAGGGGGAGGCTTCACCAGGGAAAGGTCCTTGAACTAGGCCAGCATATCTGTACATCCTCGACATAACCTAATTTTGAGGGCCAGGAAGTAATCAAGGACCATCAATTACCTTGGGTAATACCATTACCACACAGTATGTTTGTGGTTGCTAAAAGCCTGATTGCTAGCTTTCCCCACTGTAATGGAGAATGATGCACAAGATTTCACATACCACTTTGTTTTGGCTGCACACATTTGTCAAGTGTACCTGGAAGAACTAGTGCTACCAGCCCAGGTCTAAATGCAAAGGTGGCATTGTGGACAAAAAGACAAAGCGTTGAAATTCTACCCGAGCGATTGCCAGTTGTTAGGCTCTTTGAAAGCATTTTTCCCATTACCTTATGTGTGTTCGATGTTAAGCCCTTAGTGGTCAAGAGAATGCCCAGACATAGGTCATATGATCATTGCGCTTTTTAGAACAAAGCTGCGCCTGACCGAAGAGGCCCAAGTAGGATGAAACAGGTCTAGTATTGTTTGTATTCTGGTTCTGGGAGGACCTGGCTTGACAGTTCAAGCTGGACTGTTACTAATGGAGCAGGACTATGCATTATTAGTAGATGGCTAGGTATTCTCTGAGGTGGCATACTGGACAACAAATGATGGGTTGGGATACTACCCTGAGTGATTGCCAGTAGTCAGACTATATACAAGCATTCCTCCAGTAACGTTTGTGTGTAAACCCTTAATTCAAAAACAGGCACAAACACTGCATCTGATTCTGAACTCCCTGCAGCTCTCTTAATTAGAATTAAAGCTTTATCCAGTACTGGGTTAGTGCTAAGGCATTGCGACGCCGTGTCATGTTGACTCTGATGTGACAAAATATGGATCACAAGGGTGTGCCCTCTTAATATTAAACTAAACAATATTGATGGGACGGAGAATCAAGGACATAATATCGAAAATAAAATATTGACGGGTAATTCTAGATTCACCTTCACATGTATGTACGAACATGGTACATATATATCTTCAAGGCACGTAGATGTGGAGTTAGGAAAAGTACATTTTTATACTTCTCTAAATGTGCTTTTTTGATTCTCGATATCAGTAAGCCACAATATTGTTGTTGTTAATATTCAGTACTACAAGCATCACAAGTAGTCTAAAAGAATGCTCTCCTCTATTGCTGCCAAGCAAATTAAATCCTCGTTTTTCATGAAAGAGGAGAAAGCATAACCATTGGAATACTAACCACAATTGTACCCTGCAAATACCCTTTCCTTCACTGTGGGTCTGCAACAAAACTGTTTCAAGATACCTTTTCTTTCACTGTGGGTCTGTACAAAAACTGTTTCTAGATACCCTTTCCTTCACCGTGGGTCTGTATGTGAGACTGTTTGTAGACATCCTTTCCTTCACTGTTGCCTACCTGTACGCGAGACTGTTTGTATATACCAGTTCCTTCACTGTGGGGCTGTACTGTGGGTAAGTCCTACATGAGGAAAACCCACTTCTTGAGCTAGGTAAAACAGGCAGCTCCGTGAGCACCGTGTGCTTATTCACTCAGAAAATATACCCAAAAGAAGCAGATGTGGCCATCCTAAAATTCTCTTTGCTTCCAGTGGCTGAACATCTTCACCCCAGAAATGAATGGACTTCTTCGGGAGGGCACGTGGTGTGGAAGAGGTATATGGCTTCCAAAGGCACCTACTAGCTGTACAAGCACCAAGATCTCACTTCACAACAGTGACGTAACTAGCTGCAGTGCGGTCACTGGGTTTGCAGCCCAGCAGGCGCATTAAAGGCGGGGGGGGGCCCTGCACAGCCCCAGGCATGAGGGGTTGCCGCCCTCAAAATGTGTGTCGCCTAGGGCAGACCACCCCCCCTTCCTACGCCACTCCTTCGAAAGAAGGCAAGCTCACTGCACTTGCCAGCTTTGATTGCCGGCACCGAAGGCTTCTTGGTGCAGTGTGTGCATTTTTATTTATTTTATTTTAAAGGTTTTACATAGCGCTGGCTAGACCCGGAGGTATCAGAGCGCTTTACATGAGTATCAGATCATAGTTACAGGTTACATCATTACAAAGGTTACACAATTATTAGAGCAGGGCAACATAGTTACTTGTAAGGTTGAGAGAAACAATAAGCACAAATACGAAAGGGGAAAAGCAGGCAAGGTGAGAGATTCAGGGGTGGTAGGAGCAGGGGAAGTAGACAGATAAGGAAGGGGGAAAGAGGAGGGGAGGGTAAGAGACACAGCATGGAAAGAGGAGGGGAAGAGCGACGGGGACACAAACCGGTAGAAGAGTCAAAGCAACGTCCAAAGTCCAGTAAGCTGTGATCCAAGGGGTAGTGGCATCATCCATTTGTTCATGGTGTGTAGAAGGGTAAGGGGATAATGAAAAGGGCGATGGTGAGGGAGATTGAGCGGAGCATAGGCACAAGGATAAACAGAGCAGGTAGGGGAAAGGAGATTCAGGGGAGAGAGGGAAAGGAATAGGGGAGGCAAGCAAAGAATGAAGGAGGGAAGAGGTGGGGAGAGGGTACGAGACACAGCGAGGAGACGAGGAAGTCCAGGCTAGACTCGGAGGTATCAGAGCGCTTTAAATTGGGAATTAAGGAGTGTTACAGCGTTACATCAATTGCATTTATATTGCAGTTAGATTAATTGCTAGTACAGTCAATAAACATAGAAAAACAAGATGAGGAATAAAATAATGTCTGATGTCCAGTCGACCCCTCTGTTTCCCTTTGGGGACCACACAGGGAGTAGACCTGAAATCGCCTGACCTGCGCCATTTTGAAGCTAGGCGTCATCACCCAGTATGTGATATTGGGAAAACATAGAAGGGACCAGAAGTGTGAATACAGGTAAAGTGAATGACCACACCAAGATGGCCACAATAGTTTGTGAAGGGAGCAGGCCCATTTCTATTTCCATGCTCAGCAGATCCTCAGATCAGGGAAGGAGGTGCCATCTTCAGGATCGGCGGTAGGAGGACGACATGGTAGTCTGATGATAGCAACAGGTCATAGACATACAAAATGGGCGCTCTCGAATGCACACTGTTATCAGGGGATCACCCTCTGTTGAATGACTCAGAGTCCAGTGACTGACCCCTGGACCTTCCACAGACGGGCAAACAGGGTGGGCCTGTGTTTGGCTTCAGGTATTTTAAAGTGCCTGCATTCTTGGACACTCTCATCAAGTTTAACAGTACCTTATACCCAGTAGTCTGTGCTGAAGCAGGGACCCGTGTGCAAAAGTTTAAATAACAACTTCCTTGTGGCTGCCATAAGCACCTTGCATCAGCCTTCTGTTACAGCGGTGGATGGCACAAGTCACTGGAAGCGGCAAAATTCTGCCCCCCCCCCGCACACCTACTTAACTCAGACCACAGATGGTCATATCGGTGGGTCTGTCATAGTCCCTTAGTGGAATACTAAGGACTTAATTCACAAAGGTATTCATAAATTACGATTTGAATTTTAGAAGAAGTAATTTTCACTCAATTTTATGACTTCAGAGACTCCGCACTTGGGGCGAAGAACTCCGCACATAAACATATAAGCCTGTGCTATCCTTTTATGGGCAGAGTCTCCGTCAGGAGTGCAGAATCTCAGGAATCAAACAAATATTATCAGTACGAATTGTAAGTTTACCTTTGTCAATGAGGCCCTCACTTTGAGTGGAGTGGTGAAAGCACATTAAGTCGCATTGGTAGAGGGGAAGGAGGCAACTGCATAACATCCAACAACCAGGACTGAGTACACGCTTCTGTTTACTTTGCTTCTATTGCCCACAATGCAAAGGTTAATTGCTTCTAGGCACAAAGTCATTGAGTTGGAAAACATATTGGAATGGACCATAGTTTAGGTTACTAAGTTACATTTATTATCCAGTTGACGATGTAAAGCTACATAAGGCAAAGAGCAGGGCTTGTGGCTCCACGGCTAGGTGGCGTTGGTTGCAATGACCTTGTCCAGTATGCATTTTGGATAAGGATGGATTTAATGAAACGTGAATATTATACATATTACAATCTTACAGGCAACGCATATATCACAGCAACATATGGAGAAAAAAGAAGGGGAGAGAAAGAGAATGCTTAAATCATGGGGCTCGCGCAGGTGAGACGTGCGCCTCGATCTCAAGCGCATGAGAGACTGAAAGTGGGTGTTTTTTCTGGCAGGGTGCCAAAGGGGTGGGAGAGGCCACTGGGGTACCTCTTCCTTGCATTGCATTGCTCGAGTTTATGGTCAACATTTATCTTCTGGAAACCTGTCTGACTCCACTACTGCTTGAGGTTATATGCTTTGACCCTTGGGAACTGGTATCAAACTTACTGAGGGGCTTATTTATGAGGAGCATCACTTTTTTTGACACTCAGGCGGTGCAAGCCTCTCAATTATATCTATAAGGTGATGCAAAGCCACCCTGCATAGCTTGCATGGCCTCATTGATATGGAGTAAGACAAACCAGGGGGTGCTCTCACGCAACATCCAGGGATTATGATGATGCCCCAGATTTACGTAAACCTGGGGCAGTGGCAAAAATTTACGTCCCTCCAGAGCAGGCATAACGAGGCAAAATATTTTTACTTCCTCTCATTTTTTCCTCTTTCCATGAGTGCAGCACGCATAGAAAGAGAAAAACGCCTCTCAGGAGTGTTTTTGTGCAGGAGGGTGCTCCTTCCAGCACAAAAACAATCCTGCCTGCAACAGTGGCAATTTTGCACCAGGGTGCAAGGATGCCTACATTTGCACTAGGCAGCAGATTATTTGCCAGTGCAGGGGGAAATGGGCAGAAATGCACCTATTTCATAAATACGGTGCATTCCTGCCCTTTCACTTTGGCATAGGGCAGTAGAGCAAGAAGACTTGTGGTGCCTCCCAGTGCCAGCTTCTCACAAATTAGGTCCTGAGTGTGCACAGGTTTCCATTTCCATTTCTGGGCATTGCATTATGTATGCTACTCTTATATAGCACTGTGCTAATTTGAATTTTGATCATGCTCCTCTTACATGTGACGTGGTTTTTCATGGTAATTGTTGTTTGTGTTTTTTACCTTTTTTACATGTCGATTTTGAGAAAGAAAAGAAAAGAAAAACATGTCAAATATCCAGAATTTCCTAAAGTTGAATGGCGATAAAACTGAGATTCTGGTCTTTGGCAAAGACCAGGATGTCTGGTCTAGTGAGTGGTGGCCGTCCGCTCTGGGAATCTGTCAATCGCCTTCCCAGTCAGCTAGAAATCTAGGTGTAATTTTTTACACCTCTTTGTCCATGACTCTACAGGTCAATCGAACTGTGGCCACTTGTTGGAGGGTCATAAAGATCCTCAAGAGAATTCTTCACTATCTCTCTCCTTTAGCACGCAAGCAGACGGTGGTTGCATTAGTGGGTTCCAGGTTGGACTCATTCAGCGCCTTCAGATCGTGCAGAACGCGGCTGCTCGATTTGTTCTGGCGCTTCCTAATGCATCCTCCGCAACAATGGCCAGAAAGAGTCTGCATTGGCTCCCTATACATCTGAGGATCTCTTTTAAGATCTTATGTCTAGCATATAGAGCTCTCGTAGATGGGCCACTGGACCCCCTAGGTGCCCTCCTGACTCGCTACTTGCCCAGCAGACCTCTCAGATCTTCGGAGATGAATCTGCTGGTGGTTCCTCGTGCCAGAAGGGTTCGCTGGGGTAATAGGGCATTTTCCATTGTAGCCCCTAGACTGTGGAATTCTCTTCCCCAGGAGATTAAGACCCAACCCTCTCTGTCCCTTTTCAAAAAAGCGCCGAAAACCTGGTGTTTTATCAAGGCCTACCCACAGTGAGAGTATACTTTAATAGCTAGTTTTCATTTGGTTAGGCGCCTTGACGCCCATTGGGCTTAGTAGCGCTATAGAAATCTATTTTCATTCATTCAAATCCCAATAAAGGATGCCTTTAAAAAACATATTTATCCTCTTAAAATTGGTAAAATGCCACTTACTTCCTGGTGGCTTAGTAATGCATGTTGGAGACGATGACATTTCTTAATAATGCTCTGTGGGATACATTGTTTGATAAAGCAGTATATTAGAAAGATAGGTGACTAATTCCAAATAGCAGAACATTTGCTTTTTCACATATTGTCCCTAAATAACATAGAACTCTCACATTTTATTCCTTCGTGTTATCTGTCTGTTGAACATAATCTTGTTTTTACCAGTGATAAAAGCGAAATGTATTTTTAGAACAATTCTTTGCCACATTTTTAAAGAAAATGCTTGGAGGGATAGACATCCACCTCCAGTGCAACAGACCTGGATCAATATCTTGCTGTCTCTTTTAGCAAAATTAAATGGGCATTACAGAAAGCAAGGCATACCATTGTTGTCAGGACATTGAAAATAGGCTTTTAAACTGCAATTGGGATATTAAATGCTGTCCGCTGTGTCCTTCTGATGAATATCCTGCTGTGTAATGTGACTCCTTGCAGAAAATACCAGAGCTCTCTTGAAACCAGAACCTACTAACAGACGTCAGATGTTCTCCAGCTCTGTCAGTATGCACCTGCCTGCTCCCAATTCCTTATGGGGAACTGACTAGCTCCAGCAAGAAAATCAACAAATACATTCAACAAAGGAATCTATGCTCAAGGTGGCTCCTTGCGGCCCCACCCACCATAGACCTGCCCCTGTTACACTGTTGATGCAGATTTTCGGCATTTGGCTTGGTTGTGCCCGCAGATACGCAGATATTGGACTGACATCTTTGCACAAATATCCAAGATGGTGGACATGACAATGTCACCGGACCACCTGCTAGCTCTACTGGGTTAAGTGCACCATATCCCAAAGTAGACCTGATGTTTTTTTGCTATCGAACTCCTTGCAAAGCTAGAGGTTGATATATATTGGATAAGTGCACTATACCCTAAAATACCATAATAGCTTAAGAGTCTTGTCTTCCATGACACAACCAGTGAACTTTACGCTCAGATGCAACCTCCAATGTCCCATCCTAGAGAGGTATGGCAGCCTCAGCCCATGTACCTACTCCACTCCATTACGACTGACGCCATGGGACACAGGTCTTTGCAACGTATAGATGTCGCCAATGCCAAATATACTGTACACCCAAAAAACTGGCACAATGTTGGGGACACTCCCCCTATAGATCCACCATGAGCACATTCATCCCTAGATGTTTCATAAATATTACACACAAACTCAGCTCATAGGCATTCCGTCACAGATAATGATTTGGAACGTATTGTATGATTGATTTCTCAATATATTGTATGAACGTACAAATGTTTCTATTGAATTGTAGCCACAGTTGTAATATTTTCGAATTGTCACTAAAAGTGGTGTGCATAATATAGTGAAAATGATAAATAACATTAAAAAAAAGAATGGCTCCCTGCCTCATAATTCCAATATACAAGAAAAAAACACGAGTGGAACATCTTTCCCTGTTCAAGCAGCACAAACTATGCAAACCCCAACAAACAAACATAAGATCCACAGACAACCATCTCCACTACAGAAGATTACTCAAAATGTGTCTTTTCACCACATAACGACTATACTAACAACTCAAGAATGTACCACAAGGGTATACTCATGCATGACAATATATACTTCTCATGGTATGGAAAATTGCTGTAATTATACAAGTACATGCCACAGTATTGTGGAGTGATATATGATTTTACACTTACATTTATATAAACGGAAATTCATATATTACAAAACAGAACACGTCTATGGGACAATGTCAACATTGCTGCTTCTATGTACATATAGGTGCATATATACAGGGTTCAGTCTAATGCCAGAAGTACAATAAGTGCATATATATGTATATCTACATAAGTTAATTATAGTTATTTGAAACCATAAAAAATGTTACACATGATAAACATGGAAAGGAGACCAGTAAAATATTGCCGCTTCACAAAGACTGATTTTTAATCAAGCAAACACATATGCAAAAAAGAGAAGCAGGGAAGTCTGAGTAGTTCTCAGGTTTAGGTGGAAAGCAGCTCCTGTATAAAGCACCCTCAACACCAGCAATACTCTAAATGAGCTCACCTAAAAATATCTGATTTTCTATCAAAGTCTTTAAGCACACTATTAGCACAGTGCCATCCATGCCAAGATAGAAAGGGACAAAGGGTGATATGCATCAAGGTAGGCTTTTGCGATTCCTTAATTACGATTATTAAGGAATCACAATTAAAGAATCGCAAAAGCCTATGCATGTAGGAATCGCGAAAAAATACTGATTCCTAAACATTCCTTAATTACGACTCACAAATTCCAAGCTGCAATTAAGGAATGGCTTTTGCAAATGACCATCAAGTTCAAAATGATGATAATTTGCGACCCCTATTTGCGAAATCGCTTTTTGCAATCTCTTCATCCATTGCATTCAGGGAATCACAATTTGAGATTCCCTAAATGCAATCGCAAGTAAGTAAACGCTATTTTTGCGATTTCCTCTAACTGCGATTTTTGTATTTAGGATAATGCATCCCAAATGCAAAAATACCGGTTGCAAAAGGGCAGATTCTGCGAACCGTTTTTTTCATGCATGTGGCGCAAAGCCTTTAGCAATTTCTACAGTTAAATGGTAAAAGGCTTTTGTCATTTTACAGCCCGGCATGGATAGCACTGTCTTAGTCCTATGCATCAAGGTAGGCTTCTGCGATTCCTTAATTACGATTATTAAGGAATCACAATTAAAGAATTGCAAAAGCCTATGCTTGTAGGAATCGCGAAGAAAATAGCGATTCCTAAACATTCCTTAATTGCGACTCACAAATTCCAAGCCGCAATTAAGGAATGGCTTCCCATTCATTCGTAGGGGCCTTCAGGCCATAGGAATGAATGGGAATTGCATGCGCATTTTTGCGAGTACCCAATAGGTACTCGCAAATTGTGCAAGCAATTTCAAGGGTTCCAAAAGAACACCCTGTTGCACCCCTGAAATTGAAATGTGAACACATGTTGCGCACATACATGCCCCATGGGCATGTGTGTGTGTGTGTAACCAGGAACTTGGAAAAATGCACTTTAGTGCATTTTTTAAGTTTTTGCAAATTACCATCAAGTTCAAAATGGTGGTAATTTGCAACCCCTATTTGTGAAATCGCGATTTGCAATCTCATCATGCATTGCATTCAGGGAATCGCGATTTGCGATTCCCTAAATGCAATCGCAATTAAGTAAACGCTATTTTTACGATTTCTCTAACTGCGATTTTGGCATTTGGGATAATGCATTCCAAAGGGGCAGATTCTGCGAATCTGCCCGTTTGCAACCGTTTTTTCACTTGATGCATGTGGCCCAAAGTCTTTAGCCATTTCTACAGCTAAATGGTAAAAGGCTTTTGTCATTTTACAGCCCGGCATGGATACCACTGTGTTAGTCCTATGCTTAAAAACTTTGCTGCTTTCCACCTACACTTGAGAACTACCCAGAGTTCCCTGCTTCCCTTTTTTACTTAATGTATGCATCATTCTAAGCCTGAAAGGGTATTGTTTTGATATATATAAAACAGGTTTGCACCATACGAAAAGAGCCTCACACGTGGGTGTTAGTTATTCCTTGTTTAAAGGTGCAGCGGGTGGGGGCGTGCAAAGCTGCCAAAGTTCTTAGCCAGACGCGTTTCGGGCTGGACGCCCTTGTTCACAGTCAACACAGGAAACAGACATGAAGCAATGCAATCACCATTTTATTTTTAATAAGCCCCACCCACCGGCCTCCGGGCATTCTGTTACTTATAGTGCTGCTGCGTATTACCACAGTGGGTTACATGTCGTTTCCCTTCTTTGTGAAATTAAAACCCCAGTGTGTTGGCCTCAATGTCCGTCACTCAACCTATGGCAATACCAAAACCTCCACGAGGACACCCACTAGTCACCACCATGCTGTTGTGGTCTCTTGATCCGCTGTTCCGCTGCAGGCTCTTTTCACGACTGGGCCAGCCATCAAAATATCCAAAACAGGATTGCACCATATCAAAAGAGCCTCACAAGTGGGTGTTATTCCTAGTTTGAAGGTGCAGTGGGTGGGGGCAGGACTACCGTGACACCGAGAGAAGAGAGATTCCTGAATTGCGCAAAGGCATTATTGGCAGCAGAAACTCTGCTTTTTCACCTTTGGTTAACCCACATGGGTAAGAAGTGTTTTCTATTGTGCAATAACCGGCAGCACTCACATGAGGGAATAATAATGAACTACAAGGACCAGGAGGCAGTTTGCACACGCCCACTGGGGTGGGACTTGGTATTTATATTAAATCACGTATGGCAGCCGAGACTTTGCATCAGCCAGTGATCAAGGGCCAAGTGTTGCCCGAAAGGCGTTTGTCAAGATTAAAAGAACTGCAGGGGAGATCTGGTTCTGCCTGCAGCCTGCAATAAATATGGAGTTAATACTCCCTTTGTGTGGCTTTTTCACTGGGGCGTTCTCTTTTTGGATACATATATGCATCATGTATATATATACAGATGTACACACACACACACACACCACACACACACACATATATATATTCAATGAAAAAACCATTGGTTTTAGGCCATATATAGTTAGGGATTTGCATTTACAAAACCTTATTTTACTCGCATAAAACCATTGAAATTCCATATATAGTTAGATGCGCTAACTATATATCGCGCACCCGCAATCCACTGCTGATGATGTCACATATTACATCATTCATGACATGGTTAGTGACATCACTGATGACATCACTGATGACATCTCAAATGACATCACTGATGACCTCACTGATGACAACATCCAGTGACTGTATGTTTCTGTAAAGTTAAAATATGTCTTACATATTGAAGAATGAGTGGATGTATAAGTGTCTGGATGAAGGATTTAGTAGGTGCATGACTGACTGTATGAGTGAGTGATTAAATGTGTCTCACTGAGTGCATGGGTTAGTGACTAAACTGTCTTAATTTGTGCATCATTATGTCTGTTGTTCTGTAAACTGTTGCATGTGTTGATAAGTAGCTATATCAGTAACTATATGGGTTATTGATTGGTTGCCCAACTATTTGTATGGGAGACTGAGTGTGTGTGTGGGTGGTTGGGAGGTGTAGGACTCTGTGCATGGATGTGTGAGCAGTTGATTCACTAGATGATTGGTTTCAAAAGTGCATGTGGAAACAGCTGTATGGGCGGTTGACTGTGTGCATGAGTGTATTGGTGAGTGAATGGATATCTCAGTGCTACATGTCAAAGTAAGTACATATGTAAAACATAGTACATGTGAGAGTTGACATATATAAATAACTGTGCATAAGAGCCAGTGAATGTGTGAGTGGCTGTATGGATCATTGTGAACTTGTATTAGGGATTGTATAAGAGAGAAAATATGTGTTAGTATATGTTTGAATAAGTAAGGTGTGTATAACTGTATAGTTGAGGAAATGGAGGTGTGATTGATTCTTTGCATGACTGACTAGGTGTGTGAGTAACTCCATGGATGAGTGACAGTCTGTGAGTGTCTGTTTACACTGATTGTATCTAAGGTTATATTAGAGTCTGAAGAGGTTCATCGTATTATCACATGAATGATATCATCAGTGATGTGATCAGTAATGTCAAATGAGATGTTATCAGTGATGTCATCAGTGATGTCATTTGAGATGTCATCAGTGATGTCATCAGTGATGTCACTAACCATGTCATGAATGATGTAATATGTGACATCATCAGCAGTGGATTGCGGGTGCGCGATATATAGTTAGCGCATCTAACTATATATGGAATTTCAATGGTTTTATGCGAGTAAAATAATGTTTTGTAAATGCAAATCCCTAACTATATATGGCCTAAAACCAATGGTTTTTTCATTGAATTTTCAAGGTTTTGTAAATGCAAATTCCTAACTATATATTGACTATAACCTATGGTTTTTTCAGTGAATTTCAATGGTTTTTTAATAGCAAATATGAAAAGCTTTAAAATGTCAAGTACGTGATAGATAAAAACCTTTTCGTATTTATGCACGCTGATGTGCTTTGAACGCTGCACCCCCCTTCCCCTCTCTTTTCTCTTAGGAGTACTCTCTCTTTGTAGATAGTGAAGGGTAGTTAACGCAGGCCTTTGCCCCGTTGTAATCCGTCGTGCCTGCTTCTCTCTCCATTTGATTGATTGTTATCCAAGCATTTACTGTTTTAGAATTGGTTCTCTTTGGTTCATTCTCTATTTACAAACAAGCACAGAGTCGCAATACTCTGTTTAGTCTTTGCAGATAGTGAAAAATCGTTTAAAAAAACAAATGGAATCGAGCAAAATCAGTAGGCCACTAATGGGATCTCTATTTGACCTCGCTAAAATAGAAACATTAACCACAACCCCTCATGAGAAATACGAAACTAGAGAGATGAACTGAGCTCCACACCATGAGGGCTGCAAGACAGCTCGGCTCCGTCACCCATCCCGCCCAAAATAACGACAAACCCTATGCAAATATTAAAAATATAGACAACACACCAGCAAAGAAACAGGGTAAAACATTTTATTAAATAACTATTTACATAACGTTGGTTTATAAGATGATGTCAGTAGTGGACCGATGTGTGAATAGGTCGGAAGTAGCACAAGGCGCCAAGATCCGGATGGAAAGTCCTGGATGTTGGGTGCCATAGTTCAGAGTTCTGAGTTTGAGCCTTTTTCAATGCCTGTGCTTTGTTGTTTCCCCTCCATCAAAAACAAAAAAAAATATAAAACTGTGCAAAAATACAAAAAAATCAAAAAATGTTTACAAAAGCAGTGCTTGTAAGACTGTCTGAAGCTTATTTCCACCTACTGCAGCTTCACTATTCTCAAAGTAAGTGAGGGTCGTTTGTGGACCTGACTGCATTTGAAAACAATGTTATATGGTACCTCCCTAAACAGCTTGACGGAGGCCCCCGAGGGGCGGTGTGATGGCACGGACTCGGAGAAGACGCTTGGCTCCGACCCCCTCCCCAAGTCTTATAGCACTGGTGTAGCCTGAGATCGCCCCCGACATAGGCGGCCGGCTCCCGGGGTCCGGCGGAACTTTTTGCCTTTTGATGACTCTTCTATTCTGGACTTTGTCCCACAATCCGTTTGACCTGAAGACACGCTGTAGTGGGGCGCCCCTTTACCGTTTTAGTTGCCATTCCGCCCGCTTTTGCTACACTGTGCCTCTTCCGCCATTCAGCTGTTTACCGCCCGCTCTTGCGACTACAGCGTCTCACTCACCATGTAGTTAAGTTGCTCCCGCTCTTGCGGTGCAGCGATAGGCGGCTGCCACAGGACTCTCAAAATGGCGGCCGCCTCTTCGGTTTTAGGCCTGGTCCACTAAAATGGCCCTGGGACACCTTGGAACTCGGACGCTTCCCTGATAGGGCTTGGGTCCCATTCTCGAAAGCGTCCCCTCAGCCTTGAAGATTCTACAAAAGTCTTGGGGGCCCCCGACTCCCGCAGGCTTCTGGTGGGGAGCGGCTGCCATGTCTGCTCGTGGAGTGGCCACGACGGAGCTACGAGATGGTAGTGCTCTCATGCTGACGCCAGCTTTAGTCTGAAACATCCAGAAACACTGTAGACTACCAATTCGATCAGTTCCGGTAGCGCCCCAACATGACCCGGAAGAGAAGAACTTGCCCTCCCCTCTTTGACTGATGGTTCTTGTTGCCTGTCCCCTCTGTTGTCATTTAACAGAACTTTTTGGACTGCTGAAAGGGGTTGTGTTCCGAACGCTGGTTGGTGGAGACATTTTGACTATATTCTTGACCTACGTTGTCGCGTAATGCGTTTTATGACACGCCGCGTTAGCGCACCCGGAAGTGATCCGGGGCGCGGCGCGCAGCGCGTAACGTAAGCATAACAGGTCATGTGACTTGTTAATAAAACTTTTCATTGGTTCATTTTACTTTTGTTATTTTAATGATGAAAAGCTTGGTCATATGACCTAAAAATTACGCTTTTTATTGTTTTCGAACATAATTTTTTTTTAAACATATATGTTATAATATTCCAGGCTAATGTACTTTCCCGGAAAATTTACAACTGTCCTGCAAGTAAAATATATTCCTTTTTCGAGAAAAAGGGCGTTTCTTCGTTCCATGACGGAGCCGTTGAGTAAAAGAGACTCGGCCTGCTGTCTTAGTCGCCGATACACCTGATTATCAGATTCTTATCGATCACTTTATGTTGCAGGAGTGGAAAACACAACTGCCCTTGACCATTTATCTTTACTGCGTTCCTACATATTATACCTTTTATCCGTCATGTAATTGGACTGCTTTATTTCACTTGCCTTTTACTGATTCGAAAACAGTGACTAAAAGTAAAAACTTTACCAATCTAAATACTACTACCATGTTTTGTTTTAAAAACCTTTATTGTGAAAATGTCAGTATACAAATACGGGCCTATAACCACGTGGGCCGGCCACGGAGCAAACTGAAATCGTATATGATGAGGAGACATTTACACTGTAGAGGAACGTAACGAGCGGGCCATTAGGTTGCAAGAACTAAGGTGTCTAACAGTTGCGGAATCGGTGGACGTACATTTTGTAATTAAAATAAGACAGGGCCACTTACAATAAAATTTTCTAGATATACATTTGCGGGCAAGGAGTTACGAGTCCCATTTATACCGGCGCCATTTTGGGCGAGGCCGGGCAGGTCCAAGATATAGTCAAAATGTCTCCACCAACAATCGGCCAGACCAGAACCCCTTTCGGCCCTTTATGCTACAAGATGGTGTCTTCCATTCAGAAAATATTGTTGGCAGCATTTTGAAAGGAAAGTTAAACAGCCGTTCTCCTAGTGAGTCTCACATTGTTACATTTAGGAAGAATGTTGAAGAGTAATATGTGGAAAATCTGAAGCCATTTTTCTACAAACTCTCAATCAGCCTTGGATGGAGAAAAAAAAAATCCCGAAGAATGTACAAACTGAAAACCAATTTTTGTCTGTATAGCATCAACAGCAACGCTTGAGTCAGCTTTGTGTCAAGCCGCCATTTTCATTCAATCAATAGCGTCCCACTGCACACATTCAGGAACCTGGTCGTGTCTTCAGGTGAAACGGATTGTGGGACAAGCAGAAAGGAAAAGGAAAAAAGTTCCGCCGGACCTCGGGAGCCGGCCGCCTATGTCATGGGCGATCTTTGGCCACACCAGGGCAATAGTGAAGCTGCAGCAGGTGCAAAAGAGCTTCAGACAGTCTTACAAGCACTGCTTTTCTAAACATTTTTTTGTATTTTTGCACAGTTTTATATATTTTTTTTGTTTTTGATGGAGGGGAAACAACAAAAAACAGGCATTGAAAAAAGCTCAACAGTGCAGGGCGCCTTGTGCTGGTTCCGACCTATTCACACATCGGTCCACTACTGACATCACCTCATAAGCCAACGGGGCACCCCACACTGACTTTCGGCGCAGCATTGTAGGATGGCCACACCAGTGCGGCAACTTGCTGGACACCACCTCGGTGCCATCCGGATCTCGGCGCGTTCGAGTCACTGTACCGCAAGAGTGACCGGAACTCAGCTGGTCACGCCGTCTTTCGGCGCAGCATTGTAGGATGGCCATACCAGTGCGGCAACTTGCTGGACACCACCTCGGTGCCATCCGGATCTCGGCGCGTTCGAGTCACTGTACCGCAAGAGTGACTGGAACTCAGCTGAACACGCCGTCTTTCGGCGCAGCATTGTAGGATGGCCACACCAGTGCAGCAATTTGCTGGACACCACCTTGGGCAATAGTGAAGCTGCAAAAGGTGCAAATAAGCTTCAGACAGTCTTCAACTTAGTCTGATTCTTATAATAAACTTCAGATAGTCTTACAAGAACTGCTCAGAACTCTCAACTATGGCACTCAACATCCAGGACTTGCCATTCAGATCTTGGCGCCTTGTGGTGGTTCCGACCTATTCACACATCGGTCCACTACTGACATCACCTCATAAGCCAACGGGGCACCCCACGCCGACTTTCGGCACAGCATTGTAGGATGGCCACACCAGTGCGGCAACTTGCTGGACACAACCTCGGTGCCATCCGGATCTCGGCGCGTTCGAGTCACTGTACCGCAAGAGTGACCGGAACTCAGCTGGACACGCCGTCTTTCGGCGCAGCATTGTAGGATGGCCACACCAGTGCGGCAATTTACTGGACACCACCTCGGTGCCATCCGGATCTCTGCGCGTTGTGCTGCCTTCGGCCTATTCGCACATTGGTCCGCTACTGACGCCGCCTCACGTGCCAACGGATTTTCTACGCTTTTTGTAGCATAACAGGTCATGTGACTTGTTTATAAAACTTTTCATTGGTTCATTTTACTTTTGGTTTCCTAATGATGAAAGGCTTGGTCATGTGACCTAAAAATAACACTTTTCATTGGTTTAGAACATTTTTTTTCCCAAACGATGAAAGCCCCACCTTGTTTCTGGATGATTCAGACTGAAGCTGGCGTCAGCATGAGAGCACCACCATCTCGTGGCTCCGTCGTGGTCATTCCGCGAGCAATCATGGCAGCCGCTCCCCACCGGAAGCCTGCGGGAGTCGAGGGCCCCCAAGACTTTTGTAGAATCTTCATGGCTGAGGGGACGCTTTTCGAGAATGGAGCCCAAGCCCTAGCAGGCAAGCGTCCAAGTTCCAAGGTGTCCCAGGGCCATTTTAGTGGACCAGGCCCAAAACCGAAGAGCCGTCCGCCATTTTAAGAGTCATGTGGCAGCCGCCTATCGCTGCACTGCAAGAGTGGGAACAACTCAACAACATGGTGAGCGAGACGCTGTAGCCGCAAGAGCGGGCGCAACTCAGCTGGATGGCCGCCACCTGGGGAGGCCCGTTCACGCCGCCTCCCCCACGCCCCCCCCCCGGGCCGCCCCACGCCAATTTTCGGAGCAGCATTGTAGGATACCAAAACCAGTGCGGCAGTTTACTGGACATCACCTGGGTGCCATCAACATCTCAGCACGTTCTGCTGCCTTGGGACTATTCGCACAACAGACCGCTACTGACGAGGCCTCCCCCCGCACCACCCGGGACGCCCCACGCCTATTTTCGGAGCAGCATTGTAGGATACCAAAACCAGTGCGGCACCCAGGCGACATCACCTGGGTGCCGTCCAGAACTCAGCACGTTGTGCTGCCTTGGGACTATTCGCACAAAAGACAGCTTCTGACAATTGTTGCTTTCTTTGGTGAAAAATGTTTAAATGTTTTTACAGTTTTTGTTCCGTTCATTATATTTAAAAGTTAATAAAGTTTTATAATGTTACTTTGTTGGAGTGTTATATATTTTTTTAAAAACGGGTGAATGGGGCCTTGAATCGGGTTATTGTCATGTGTGGGCTTTGCAAGTGTACTGCTACAGGATCGGACATTTCAAACTCAAATGCACGTTCTTTTTCTTACCTTTCCGAAGCATGGAGCGCAATAGCAGGCAGAGAAAGGGTGATGCAAGTGTTGAACACTGCCTAGCCTGGAAGTTGCTGGCATTCCCCCCCCCCCCCGCCCGCTCCTGAAAGAGGACACACACACACACCGCCGCCCCGAGTACTTCACAGATCTTTAAAAGACCATGCGCTTGTTTATGAGGCTTAAATGGTTTATCACCCCTTCTAGAACCCCTGCATCGACCCTCTGACGTTTCCTGGTAGAATTACCACGTAACACAATACCAAGCCCTGTCAGCTGAAACCCCCGAGGAATCATGGGGCATATTATCAAGGGGGTTTATCTCCGCTTTTTTGGCTTTAAAAGCCAAGAAAGCGGAGATAAAATTATCTCCTTATTACCAAGCTGTCGCTAACACCAGTTAGTGACAGCTAAAAGGAGATAGCGACCATCGTGGGCCCCGCTTTGCATGTCAGTGATAGTGCCCTGAGCAGTTCTTAGCCATGTTAAACAATGGGAGGTGGATAACATGGCTAAGAGCATTTGCTCGATAATACATGAATATCGCTGACTTTTCAGCGATATTCATGCATTGCGGCCGTTTTTTATCGCATTTGCGATAAACCTTGCTAATAGCAAGGTTTATCTGCGATAAAAATCGCCGATGTGCGGCGATAATTTTTGTCTCTAAACAAGTTAGAGACAAAAATTATCGCTAGTTGTTGGTAATATGCCCCCGGGTTTTTGCTTGCAGAAATCGGGAGGCGGGAGACTAGCACTGAAATCAGTAGTCTCACGCCTGAATCGGGAGGGTTGGCATGTCTGGATTCTCTACAGCTGGGGCCATAAACTACATCCGCAGGGCTAGGTGATAGCCTGGGACCGGCCTGGCATCTAAAATGGCTGCCGTGCACGACAAAATTGTGGCATTGGAAAAAAGGCAAGATGGCGCAGACAATGTTTATCAATAAGGATTCATTTATAACAAAATATTTTATCGCAGTGACAAATTGGCGGTCAACACTTCCTGATTTCCATCGAATCGAACGTTAACAGACGTCACGCAGCAAAAAAAATAAAAAGCTCACGCACAGCCGCTGGAAGAGATGTATCAACATATATGAGCCTCCTCAGCCACCCTCATGAAACATAGGGGATTAGGATACGTCTCCCGCACCCCCTTATACCTAGTAATTTAATTAAAACGAAGCACAAAATGGCGAATTCCCGTTTCGCTACCAGTTTGCGGCCCAGTTCGCGGCCCGTGAAGCGCTTCTACCGTGAAAAATCATTTTTTTTTTATTTTCCTCACGGGACCCTTTAATAACCCCAACAACATTCCTAGGGGGTCAAGAGGGGTATACCTTGCCCCCTTTCATTAAATTCCCCCTTCGTTTTTCACCTCTTCTTCTCTCTCGATCCTACCGAGAGATAAGATGGCGGCCGCTCCGACTGTTTAGAATGTTGACAGACACCGGAGAGCCAATCAGCTTTCTGCGCTCAAAGTTCCGTTTCGCGAAAAGTAAGCGAACCGGAGCGCAGCCTGGAGCGCTGTTACAGATATATATCTTGTTTTAAACGTTAATTTCTCAAAAACTACTGGAGCACATATATTGAGACCTAGCAAAGGCACATCGGGCTAACAGTCCCTACAATTTTGCCAAGTTTCGTGCAAATCCATTCAGCCGTTCGAGCTAAAAGTGAGTCCAACCGCCCTATGGAAATTAACATGGGAAAAACGCGTTTTGGGACCCCCCTTTTTTCTCGGCCCCCCCTCGACGAAACCCCTCCAAATTTTCAAGGGCTGCTCAGAAACAAAATGTGCCATTTTCCTGAAAATTTCAGCCGATTCCGTCCACAAACGCCAAAGTTATTAGACATAGAATTTTCAAAAATCCCATAGGGAATAAATCCTAACTATATATACCTACTGGCGATAGCCAGTAGGTAATATATATATATATATATATATATATATATATATATATATATATATATATATATATATATATATATATATACGATACTTGGTAAAGATTTGTTTACAGTTTCGTCTTATAAAAAAGAATTAGAACATTTAAAACACTCTATTCTTACAATCCCTACTCTTTCTTATGCATGCCAAATCTACCCCGAACCCCACTAAACACTCAAGAAATCAAGAGCACAATCCTAACACAACTAATACACAAAAAGAAACAAAACAAACAAAAAATGTACTAACCTTCTAATTACAAATCATGGTTCTGGAGTAGCCTGCTACTCACAGAAAAAGCACTTCAATACCTTATCATTGGTCATTAGTGCTGTATAAATATATTTACAATTATATTTATAATCTCCTTACCCCTGACACACGCTTGCACCCACACACACATACACACGCACAACACCCACCCACACACACACACTCACATACACACTTGAAACCCAGGAACAGGGTACGTTGGGTCCCCTAGCCACTCTAAGGCTAAATTAATTGAGCACAAATTGTGATTCATGTCGGCTACAGGGTACTGTCTGTACTCCACTGATGGGCGATGTTCTCCAAAATCATGGTCCTTAAAAGTGCTGGGCCAGGGGAATGTGGAGATTCCTTTAGAAGAGTGTTTAGTGGTATTTCCGAAAGGGCACATAACCCATAATCGAATGGCATTTTGAAGTTGCAAAAGTTGTGGATTTTGCAGACAATTATTAAGGTGCTAAATTGCATAAAAAACAAGTCTGCAAGAGAACTTTGTGGCTAAAGGTACTCTTTGTAGGACATCCCCCTCAGGAACCGGTTTTGCAAGTTGTTTTTCCTATATCAAAAACATTTATTGCTGGTATTTTCAAATGCGTGTTTATTAGCTTCTTAATTTATTAAAAATTGTGAACTTTACAAAAATATATGAAAATGCCTAACTTTGCACAACTTGATGCTTATAATGTTATAAGTATGGCACTGAAATTATGTGGAAGCGGGGTGCTCATTTATACAGCAACACATTCTACAGGAGTATTTTTGAATATTTTGACATTTTAGCTCCTTCTAGTATTGTGTTCAACTTCAAACGTTTTTCCTCATTAGTAGAACTTTAACACTTGGATTTAGCAATTAGCAAAAAACATGAGCAGTTTGCCTTTGGACATAGATTACCACTGTGCCGCACTACACGCAGGCCAAGATTCACAATGGTTTTGCGTCGGGTGTGTGTTACTTTTGTAATGCAAACCCGACACAAAACCATTTTGGAGATGAACAAACAAATTCAAATTGGTTATTGTGCTGGTTTGTATGGAAAAGTAACGCAGAGCAGCGTGAAACGCTGCATTGCAAAACTTTGCCTCACGAGCAAGTTACATGGATGGTACATGGGCGTTCCCATGCACCACCCATGCTTTTTGGCACAAAACCCTATCTACTAACATTAGTATACATGGTTTTGCACCAAAAATTAATGCTGCTGAAAAGTAGGCATTAAAAGGAAAAATGTTCTCATTTCTCCTTGCTTATCTCACTTTGTATGTGCACTGCACTGCAAAGCACAAATAAAAAGTAGGAAATGTTTTTAAACTTGTCTAGTCATAGTATTCTGTACAGGAAAGATACCCTTCCAGTACAAAACCTATGCGAGACTCACTCACACACTCTTGCACTATGGTGCAATGGTGCATGCATGGTGCTCGGCATCACAAATCCGAGCTAGGGAGAGGAGAGTGCCATATCTCTGTAGACATGGCGCTCACCTGTCTCTCCAAATCAGTCACGCAACATAGTGCAGTATCTTTGGGTGCTGCGCTACGTTGCGTGACACCTTTGTAAATCTGGCCCATAGTGTTGTTGTAACTTTAATTCTGTGTGAGCTAGAATTAGTATTTTTGTTGAAATTTGAAAATTATGCATATTTTATCTTAAACGTAGTGGCTGCAGAATCACAATATTCCAGAGGCCATGGTTGTGGGTGATTCAAATTAAGATTGTAAAAACTAGTATTCACTAATAACTAATGACACCAAAAATGAGAAATTGTAACTAGGTGTGTAGCCGCAGAAAGGTAATCTGTATTTATAGGTTATGTAACATGTCTATTTTAAAAACTGCTTGGGAGCAGCGAGCAGACGCATTTTGCTGTGAAATGTCGTTTTAATGCACTGTCTGTCAGCTCACTGATGCTTAGTATTTGTCTGAAATATTCCTGTCACATTAGACCTTTTAGTAGTGACTGAGGGACGTCCTTTACAGCAGGCAATCCATTTGGAAGTGTCATGTTATGGTTTTATGTAAGACATACATTCAAAAGGATGTAGCCAATTGAGTCCAAAAAAGGATGGGGTTGCCATGGAAACTGCAGATATCCACACCTGACCTGCATCTTTTCAATAGAGAGCATTTTGCTGGTAAACATGCAGAAGGGTGGGTGGGTGTGAGAAGCTTGTCAAACAGGATGTACGCCAATGTTATGGAAGCTCAGTAGAGCTGGGTGGGGGTCTGGGAGGTGGGATGAAAGAGGAGATGGATTAACTAATGAAAGGATGGTAAAGTGGTCTACTAGTTTAACGGCATGCCTTTGCATCTGAGCTACTAATTCTAATCCCAGCGTCAACACTTTACGTCGATAATGTGTGTGATTTAGGGCAAACATGATTATCTAACTGTGCCTGAAGTTATAAATATCTGTAATCCACTGCAATGTCAATATGTTAATGTAAAAAAAAACTGTAGACCCTACTATCCAGAACAGGTCCAACCACTTCAAGGTTTCTAGAAATTGGTTCCCACTGTTCCTGACAGAAACTGTTCTATTAACATCATCTCATGTTTGAGGCACCCTGGATGACAGTGCCAGGGCTTTGCTTCCTCATTTGCCTTAAATATTGTAAAATTAGATCTAGGTGTAAAGTGGTAACTAAAGTCTGGAAGGCGCTATAGATTCCTACGCTAATGAATAGACGAGCGTGCAATGCGATTTGGGATTAGTGGAACGAAGAGTAGTCTGATAGATGAACAATGAGCAACCACATGGATTCGGGGTTACTCCAAGTGATAAATACATGGGCTGATAAGTAGATAAATACATCAGATGTTCAAGAGGTGACTAGAAAGGTAATTGAGTAGAGTCAACTGATTGGCGGATGAGTCAATCAAAGGATCGATGAGCAAACTAAAAAAACTGATAGACAAATGTAGATCGCAACGAGATTAGATGAGCCGCCCTGGTACATAACATATGGAAGAGTGTGAGGACAGGTTAGCAGTTTGTGAGTATCTCTGTTGAGTGATGAAAGAATTATTAATGCAGTGCATCAATGGATAAGTTGTTAGGTCAGAGTTAAAGTTTTTCAGTGAACTTAGCATGCTTGCCTTTCCTGGAAAAGGAAAGGACATTTTGATAGGACTCATACCCCGCTTTATTTTACTGTTGACTGTGCAAATGGGGTTTGGCAGCGGGTGCTACATTGTGAATTTACTTTGAGGTCTCTCTGCTGGATATGAAAGAAATAATCTGACACCTGAGTGGGAGCACGCAAACCTTGTTTGCAGCCCGCGTGGAGTGTGATATCCGTTGACAAGCTCCCAGGAATCTCATTCCGCAGGCAGTAAAGCCATCAGCCCGCGCCATAGTAACAAGACGCTTCTTCGAGCAGGAGCAGAGTCCCGGAGTTACTTCACACTGAGACCAGTTCCTTCATTTCACAACGCTGGGGAGACAATTTCAGAAACATCAAAACACATTTTAACTGTTGAGATGTTCTGAACTCTGTCTGAAAGACGAATGTCTATGCTAGGCGAGTGGAGGGCTTGTAGATGCTGAAGCCAACTTTTGGAGAGGCTGGGAAGCAATGCAGCAGGTCACAGCAAGTGAGCTTTGTATCCTAGAGTTAGGAAAGAGTTCATTAGAGACTTCACAGCAGGGGTGCTGGGGCAGAGGGGCTCCACCGATGCACAATGGATGAGGGAACGCATCACCTCTCTGTTTCAACCTGGTGCCTTGCTCAGTGGTTAATGTGAAATGTGTCAATTGTGTCATTGACTTTCAAGACAGGTAACTGAGCGCTTCACTGACACACCCAATCAGATGAGCCCAACTGAGCCTGGGAGCTGGATGCTGCTAGAGTGATGGCTATCTCAGCCCGTCAATTCTCTCACTTTGGAAGCCTTGCTGGATCGTTCTGTCTGAGATGAGATGCCCTGGAGGTAGAGTGATTGGTTTTCAGCCATGGACGACTACTTCTGCACACCCTGGCTCGCCTTTTTCGATCCCATGTTTGAACTCAAATTCCAGGTACACATGACTTCAAAATGAATGTTCATGTACAACAGCTCGCTGGGAAACATTTCAAATTACTCAAAGAACTTACAGAAGACACTCAGGGTCAACATTGCTGCATGGCCGGAGCCTGACACTCTATCTGATGGTTTCAGGTCATTAGACGGGTGAATGCGCACTGTCCACTGCTGTTCAGTAGAGGATTGCGGTCTCTGTGGAGCAGAGATCAGTCGTTTGACTTTGCCCTTGCGATGACAGACTGATACTGAATGAGAAATCCTCCTGCGTGCATAGGCTAGGTGGAGGTTCAGGATACTTATGGGTGGGTTGTAGGTGGCACACCTGCAGCACAGAGATTACCCCGAAGGCATTCCACTGCTTCAACAGAGTGGACAGCTTTTCCTATTACACCTTCTACTACCTCTGAAGGGCATTCTTGCTAAAAATTGTTTCTGGTCTCAATTACACCTAAGCAAAGAGATAAGACTTGTGTCAAGTGGGTTGGGGTACGATGGCAGACGCGTCCATTGATTCCCAGGACATGGGGTATGCTACACAATGCAGATGTTCTTCTCTTCTCCTAATTCTCAGAGGGCTGCCATTCGAGTAGATTTGCTACAGCTTGAGATTCTACTCAAAATCAGCTGGAATGGTTGCACGCTCTTGTGCTATCATGGGGCCCTTCACACTGATTTCTCAGCACTGCTAACAATGCTGGTGCTCAATTGGAGAGAAACCAGCTGCATATTTTCTGATGGTTGGCGGATATCTGCGGAATCTCGCAGAGTTTTTATGTAACTCCATGGAATTCTGTGATGTGAAACTCTGCAAGTTCTGCCCAACCGTAGTACAAACACACTCTTACTGATGGAAAGCCACTGAGAGGAAACATGATCCACATAGGGATGGAACATTAGTATCTGAAAGATAAGAACAGAGATATCTGGTATGTAACACGCACAGTTCTGTGCTACCTACTAGACTTTGCTCCACCCTGGCATAAACTGTGCAAGCAAAGGCACTTAATGTGGCATACTCACTCCTGAGCCATTGTCTCTTGTCAAAATTGGTCTTTGAGTCACAGGTGCATAAAGGACTTACATGCATTGAGCTTTTTGGAAGGTCGTCTGTCATGAGATGTCTATAAGGAGGCATGGGGGGCAACAGTGTAGGCGCCATGTGTGCTCTAGAGCAACTCACTCCAAGGCGCACTAGTGTACGGTTGGTACTCCCTTACTACATCACCAACTTTACATGCCTCAACTGTATTACTGGCAAGTACTTCATCATTGTAAGTTGAAAAAGATTAATGAAAAGGTTATTTATTGAAAATAGGATAAAAGGTATATATTACATTTTTTAAAATGTTAGGTGATGCAGTGTGTAGGAGGGATAGTGGTAGGGGATATGGTCACACGCAACACTAAAGACACTAACAAATTAATGATCGAAATTAAGAGAGATACATGTCTGGAACATGCAAGTCACACAAAAATGGTTGCCGGGATCAGGAAAGATGCCTTATCTTGGAAAAAAAAGTGATGCAAATGAGAGGCTTGGTGAAGAAGACACACGCGACTTGCGTTTCAGATTTGTTTTCACAAGCATGAAAGAGGATCTCAAAAATAGTAAAAAGCTTCCCAGCCAAGGCAAGGCAGAAATCTGCCACCTGGGAGTGTTTACGAATGTGTGTGTGAGCCGCCGCTGAACAGAGAGCGAAAAAGTGTGACATAGGCAGAGAATTAAATTGGCTGAAGCCACCGGGGAGAATCCTCTCAATGTAGCGACGACTATTAGTGTGAAGTCTAATGAAAATGATGTGTTTTCATAGTTTTTTCTAAGTTTATTTTTTCTGTGTTTTTGCTCAGTACTTGAAAAGTGTGTTAACTATTGAGTCGCATGAAAAGAGAAAAGTGTGTGTGTGTGTGTGTGGCTTGTATACGCACATGCATGCTTTCTTAATAAACAGGACAGTAACACAAATAACAGTCTCTCAACTCTACCTCATTAGCCAAACTTCTCCAGCTTGACAATGCTATAACGTACATACATCATACTTACATAAATACTTACATTCGTAGATTAAAGTACATCAAGCAAACTGGTTGCCAAAAGAAACAAACTGAACAAGCATTGGTAAATGCAGCAGGTTTTGCTTATGTGATTAATAATAAGCTGCTTTTTTTGTAAATAGTTGTACAATATAAGGTACAAAAAGTCTTTTAAAGTCTTATTACTTGTTTATGTACAAAAAAGGCAATTTATTGTGCTAGTACCGGTGGTATAGTGTGTGCAAGTAATAGCAAACGTTTGGAAAATGAAATGAAAGAGGGAAATAATGGAATTAATAGATGTAATAGCAATGTTGTGCGTTTAGAGAATTTTTGGGCCTGGTCCCACTGCACCTGTTGCACCGTTCAAATCAAGCTCCTAATCCCTGCAAGATATCTGCAATTGTGACTGCCCGTTTAGTAGTAAAATATAGCAATATTTGGTATTTAGAGGACTTATGACAACTTTTAGCCCTGGTGCCACTGCACCTGCTGTACCATTAAAATCATGAACCTTGTGCGTGCAAGGTAACTGCACTTGTGACTGCTCATTTAGTAGTTAAATATAGCAATATTTGGTACATAGAGTTCTGATAACATTTGGCCCGGATGCTATTGCACCTGTAGCACCTCTGAATTCATGACCCTGGTGTCTGTTGGATATCTGCACTTTTGACTGCCTGTGTAGTAGTAAACTTTAGCAATATTCTGCGTTCAGTGGGGTCCGTAGAGGTTTTGGTCTTGGTGCCACTGCACCTGCTGCACCATTGAAATAATGGCCCTAGTGTCTGCTAGATAACTGCACTTGTGACTGCCTGTTTAGTAGTAAACGTTATCATTATTCTGTGTTTAGTGGGATCCGTAGAGCTTTTGGTGCTGGTGCCACTGCACCAGCTGCACCATTCATATTAAGCCCCTTTTAACTACAAATTAACTCCAATTGTGTCTGCCTTTATAGTAGTAAACTATAGCAATATTATGTGTTTAGAGGAGTTCTGAGAACTTTTGGGCTCGGTACCACTGCACCTGCTGCTGCACCATAGTAATCAGGAAGTATGACGTTACAACGCATACTTTTACAGCGCATACCTATACAATGCATTTTTTACAACGCAACATCCATTACAACGCATGCCACTACAACGAATTTTTAAAAACTACCTTTACAACGCATTCCATTACATCGCATACTACCTTTACAACGCATACCATTACAACGCATAACAATGCATTTCATGTAAGGTAAGTATTGGATAGTGTAGGGGTAAAAATTACTATTCTAACTCCAGGGGAGTGCAACAGTAGGGTAAGTGTTGGATAGTGTAGGGGTAAAAATTACTATTCTAACTCCAGGGGGTGCAATAGTTGGGTAAGTGTTGGATAGTGTAGGTTTAAAAATTACTATTCTAACTTCAGGGGATGCAACAGTAGGGTAAGTGTTGGATAGTGTAGTGGTAAAAATTACTATTCTAACTCCAGGGGGTGCACCAGTAGGGTAAGTGTTGGATAGTGTAGTGGTAAAAATTACTATTCTTACTCCAGGGGTTGCAACAGTAGGGTAAGTGTTGGATAGTGTAAGGGTACTATGTGTTGTAATTCTATGCGTTGTAATGGTATGCGTTGCAATGACTGCATTGTAATGACATGCTTTGTAGTGGTATGCGTTGTAGTGTCATGCATTGTAATGGTTGCGTTGTAATGGCATGCGTTGTAATGGATGTTGCGTTGTAAAAGTTTCATTGTATTGGTAGTGCGTTGTAAAAGTTGCGTTGTAAAGGTTGTTTCCCTAGTAATCATGAACCTATTGTATGCAAGGTAACTTCACTTGTAACTGTTTATTTAGTTTAAAATGTTAGAAATAATTTGGGTTTAGTGGGGTCTCTAGAGCTTTTGACACTGGTGCCACTGCACCTGTTGCATCATTCAAATCATGACCTGTTCTCTGCAAAGTAACTGCACTTGTGGCTGCCTGTTTAGTTGTAAAATATAGCATAGCTCTTGTATATTAACTTTATTTTTAATGTGCAATGTTTATATCAACATTTTGAATTTGATCATAAATACCAAATATATTGTTGAAAAATCCATTTGATAATGCCCACAAAGTGCAAAGAAATGTACTGAGGCATGAGTAGGAAATGCCACAAACGTTCTAAGGTTACAACATCTGCTTTACACAACTAAGCAATACAAAGCAAGCACTCCAGCATACTGTTAAAAGCTGTCTGCCTTTTCCATGGGAAGAGATCTTATCTTGACAGTGAATGAGGCTCAAACAGCGTGAACAGCTTTAGTCAAAGTATCGTAATTGCGTGCAGCCAGGAGTTGTGGTAGGTCTGTAACTTTTCATCCAGCCATTCCTGAACGCGAGGGGAGCAGCTACCATTGGTGTAGAGGATGTAGTGGCCCTGGGCCCCAAAGGCCTGAGGGACCCTGATTAGTGATGTATTTTATCATTCAAAAAGTAGCAAGGCAACCCATTCCTTCCTTGCTCTTGGGCCCATAACACACTGGCCGCTGATGAAACGCTGCTGTTCCGGCACCCTTGAGTTTGGAGATCTTGTAACCCCTTTTTTGGAGTGGGAATTCTTAAATTAACATTTGATCATATTTCGCTAGCAGAGAAATAGCCCATCTGTCTAAATTTATGAGCTTTGAAACTGGATGTGTGGCCCCAGGTGGGGCATCGCAGTGAGCTCTCATCCATTCACTGAACATGTGCATGAAGATGGTTTGAGCTCAGTTCTTTGTGTTATGGATTGCGCATTAGTCTGACTAATGTTTAGCTGGCTTATTTGATCTTGGGGTTACTTGTTATGCAATATAAGAGATCCTTTTAAAGTCCCTGCATCACCATAATGAGTCATTAAGATACTGAAAGTCCGAATTACCTGCAGGATATGGGCGCACTTCATTTTAGATAGGCAAAGCCAGGAATTCGAAGTTCATCAAATATTTTGATTTGCATAGAAACTTCACGAGGTAGAACACAACTTCACAGTGGAGTTTGTATGGACTATGGGTAAGGAAAGTTTGACTGGGAGGCGTTGTTGTGTTAGGAAGTGAATGAGAGGTGTATGGGTAGTTTGGGTTATGTATATGAGTTTACACGTATCAGCAGGAGCTATGCTTAAGGTGATGGTTGGATTTTTTGGGATTGAGCAGAAGGATGGGGTTTTGTAAGCAGTTTGAACACATGGGATTTTCAGTGGTTTGAGTGAGGCGGAGCACGTTTGTAGATTATGAGTTGGCACAGTGGTATTGGATAGTTGGGTGGTGTTCAGCATGCAGTGGGGAGGGGATTGGTGTTGAGTGTGAGCACATGGGTTTTTAGAGAGTTGGTTAGGGCTTTCAGTGATTGTTGCTGAGGGTGGGGTCATTGGGTGTTAATGGGCTAATGGTTTACAGTTAGTTTATACTGAGTAGTGAGTTGAACTGTCCTTTTTATTTGTTCTAGTGACCCCTGATGAAGAGCCATGGAGCTCGAAATGCATTGGGTATAATGAAATGAGCCCATTTCGACATCTGATTGTCCTTAAACATACCTCTGTTGAAAGTCTGGATAGGCATGCAGAAGGCAGTTGAAACTTTGAATAAAGACATAAGGTGAAATAAAGCTGTCTCCGGAGTGATTAAATCACGCAGAAAGATTGATGAAACTTGGGTAAATAGAATTATTGGCATACTACGGTTAAAGCGTGGGAGAATTCAGGAGGAAGTGGTTTAATGAAAGGATCTTTTCCTCATTTAGCAGTGCAACAAGCGGGCGCACAAGAAGTGCACCTTTACGGAGATCATATGATAAGCTGGGACTTGGGACGATACTCAGCACCTGTTCGCACGCACCAAAAGAAGAGTTTGTTATGAAGGATTACACTTAAGGGAAGGAGCGCATACTGTCACATACTTGCTTTACTTTTAGAAAGTTGACATGTTCTTGTCCTCACCATTTGGTGCCTGCAGACTGTATTCTGTGTCATATAGCTGTGAATCGAGCGGCATTTGGCCTTTGTGCATTCCTCCCAGACAGTGAGACAACAGGAGGCTAGGTGTTGACAGGATAGGTCATCCTGCCACAATGGATTTTGTGGAGCAGTTGCTTGCTTCCTTTACATTTCAAAGGGGCACCAGTCTATTGTTACCCTAGACCTCCTGAAGCCTGGTCAATGGAGGAAGAAAATTCTAGAACTAGAAGTGGGGGGAAGTCTAGAAGTTTCTTCCACTTCGAAGGCTGGCACCAGGTATGAAAATTTGCACCCTCAGATCAACTCTTCAGTTCTCTCAAAGACCTGTGGAGGACCCCTACAAGGACTGGCTTGTACTTCAGAAGACTGCCTTGCTGCTTCAGGCCTGCATTGTAGTCTATAGGACAGCCCTGCTGCTACCAGAGGACTTCCCTGCTGCTTGGAGTCTGCCGTGTACAGTCAGAGGACTACACTGCTACTTGAGGCCTGCCTTGATACATGATCCCCAGACTACCAGACTGACTACTAGAGCTAGTTGGCTGGTCTCCTGTTCTGAGCTACATGAACACAAACATTGCAACAGTTGGACCCTGTACCTGGACCCTGCCTGAAGTGAGCCCTACCCTCCAAGTGGTGCTCGGCCAGTCTTGTACCCTTGGAAGTGGTGCTAAAGGTGCCCAAACAGCCAAGAACACAAACTTTCGACTTAAAAATTCCACCAAAACGTTGCCAGAGAAGGAACAGAAAACCAGGACCTACCTGCTTGACAACCTGCCCAATGTGCATCAGTGGCAGTTCCCACTGCTTTCTCCTCTGCACTATCCTGTTAAGCAGCTCCTCTTTAGAAGGGTGCCTGGCCTTGTGGAGCCCTCATTGGCTATTGCCTGCTGGAAGTTTTCGACGTCCAAATGTAGAAATTTTCACTGTGACTTCCTCCTTCTGGTCCCCGACGACCGCCGGCTGCCTTCCCTGCTGAACTTTACCTTCTCAAAAGTTTTTGTTGAAATTTATTTTAAGTATAAAGGTAAACTGAGACCAGGCCCAATCTACTTTGTATATCTAATCTGCGCTTCGTCATGGTTGGCCAAACATTTTGACTTTATCCAAGCCTCACACAAATATATGGGGTTGTCACTTTGATTTTTTTTATGCTACTTTTGTCTAAAACTTAAAAAAATCATGAATCAGTTTCCACTGATTGGATTCAATTCATTTTGGTATCTGTTTTTAATTAAAATGTTCTCTATTTGTTTAAATTTTTGTGGGATTATTCTTGTGTGGTGTTTTTACTTTATTACTTTTTGAGTGCTTCATATATACTCAACACAATGCCTCTAAGTTAAGCCTGGCTGCTATTGTGCCAAGCTATCAGAGGGTAAAGCACATGTTAATTTTCAAATTTTTGTGGTTCAACCTGACAAGGATTGTGGTTGTTGATTGAGAAGGGTCTTTACACCACCCCAAAAAAAACGTAATTTCCTACAATAATCTGTACCCTACTTTTAATTGGCTGACTTGTATCATCATTTCCCTGCTCACTTTTAAGTACCTAGACCTGGAACATTCACAATTTCTGTTAAGCATTTACTCACAGTCATTAGAAAAGTTGATAAGCCATTTTGGGTGTAAAACCTTTTTTTACTCTGATGATAAAGAACTGCTTCTCAGATTTCCATAATCAAGATTAGGAAATATCTATCAATTAAGTCACTGCTTTTCACTTTTCAGCAGTCCAAATTGGGATGGCAGATAATTATATTATATTAAATATATTGGTAGAAATGGGGGTCTCTAGTTGGCAGAGATAGGTACCTTGTCCAAATAGGCACACTTGCTTCTAGTCAGGGTAAAGGGGATACACACTTTAGATAACCCCTGCTCACCCCCTGGGTAGCTTGGCACGAGCAGATAGGCCTATTCCAAAGTCAATTTGTAATGTATTTGTACTGAAACCGCAGAGTAATACAGTGATGACACCACAAATTGACACCACACCAGTTTAGAAAAATAAAGTGCATTTATCTAAACTCAACAAGACCAAAATGCCAAAAATCAAACATACAAGTATTAAGAATATGACTTTAACACCATCGCTGCTGATGGTATTCTCCTCCTGTGCTGGGCCCTTATTAAAATGGGTGTGGTCGTGACGGAACCATTCCGTCATCAGCACAGCCCAACTGTGACTGATGACGGAATGGTTCCGTCACAAGCATCGAAGGGGTTAAAAAGATTTTAGGCAACTGGGTCCATAGAAAACTATGGATGTGTGATATCTCTCAAAGTACCTGTAGTTGTGACAAAATTCACAAGGACAAACAGCCGCAGGGATGGGAAGCATCAAGAGCACAAAGAGATGTGTCAGTTCCTGAGACCATGGGGAGGCGATGCAACAATTCTGCTGCATGCAGGAGAAGTGATGCGTTGTATTCGGTCTGTAGGGGGAAGAGATGCGGCGACTCCAAGATGATTCTGGTCCCCAGGCGATGCGTCGGGAAAACTTGCCACACAAGTACAATGCCTGGATATCCCTGATCCGTTGACTATCGATGCGGTAGTGTCAAATGGCGCTACATCAGTTTTTTCAGCCACAATCCCTCAATGCTTCGGTTCTTGCAGTGGCTACAGGCGTTGCATCAGTTGCGGCAGTGGCAGGGCAATGTGTGGCAATTCTTCTCACATCGCGGTGCTGCCTCGGGAAAAACTGCAGCAAGAAGACCGATGCGTCAATTTTCTTGTAGTTGTGTTGCTTTTCCAGCTCCCAACAACAGGAACAACCTCCAGTGGCCGACACAGTCACAGGCACCTCTTGACAGGGCATATCTCCCAGAAAGGAAGTTCAGAAAAGCTAGGGGTGAAGTCTTTATGTCCCTGAGACTTCAGAACAGGAGGCAAGCTCTACTGAAGCCCTTGGACATCTTCCTCAAGCCGGGGGGCGGGAGGGAGGGGGGGGGCAGAGCACACAACAAAGTCCTTGTCCTTTCCTTGGCGGAAACAGCTACTGCAAGCCAACCTCAGACAGCACACAGCAAAGGGGCAGTATTCCTCCTCCAGTTTCTCCAGCTCTTCTCCTTTGCAAAGGTTCCTGTTCATTTTAGAAGTCATCTAAAGTTCAGGAGTTTTAGGTCTAACACTTATACCCCAAAATGTATTTGTTCTGTTTGTGCAAGGGCCTCTGAGCCCAGTCCAAACCAGTTCAGTCCTCACTGGTGCAGTATTACCGCAGGGGGTTGAGACAGCATTGTGCAAGGGAGACAGGCCCCATTTAGGTGCAAGGAAATATTCTCCCACTACTCTAAATTCAGCCACGGGCCATTCAGTTCAGCTCTGAGTCATGCAGGAAGGTCCAGGCACACCTCAACCGGGCCCCCTCTGCCCCCTCATTGGCTGTCTACAATGAATGAAACATCCCCAGCCCCTGTCACTCCAAACCCAAACAAACCTAAACACTCAATACACAAACATGCAGAGGCACACAGAATGGTTAAACAGGAACATGCCTACTTTGTAAAAGTGTCATTTTCAAACACACAATTTAAAAACCTTATTTATTAAAAGATGTGTTATTAAATTCTAAGTTCAGAGAGCCTAAACCTTATTTCTTGATCTTGTCCCAATGGAAAGTTATACTCGTAAGATGTTACAAAACCTATAGGGCAAGATAGCCTTTCACTAGTGAAAAACAAAATTGGCAGTATTTCACTATCAGGACATGTCACATACACCAGCACATATCCTACCTTTCACATACACTGCAACCTGCCTGGGGGGTACCTTGGGTCTACCATAGGGTTGCCTTACATGTAAGAAAAGGGAAGGTTAGGTCCTTGCAAGTGGGTGCACTTACCAAGTCGACATGGCAGTTAAGAACTGCCCACAGACACTACAGTGGCAGGTCTGAGATACCTTTTCAGGGAACTCATGTGGGCGGCACAATCCGTGCTGCAGGCCCACTAGTATCACTTTATTTAGAGGCCCTGGCACACTTGTATGCACTTTACTAGGGACTTACGAGTAAATCAAATATGCCAATCAGAGAGAACCAATTGTAACAACAATTTACACAAGGAGCACTTGCACTTTGACACTGATCAGCAGTGTCAAAGTGCCCAAAGCATCTAAGCCAGCAAAAACGAAATCCAGTACAGCATCAAAAGTACAGGAGGTAGAGGCAAAAAGTCAGGGGAAACCACACCAAAGAAACCGAGTCTAACACATATTAACAGCAAGACCGAAATCTTGGTATGTGGAGCAGAGCCCTCAGGCTGGTTAGAGAGTATCTGTTCAGTACTGTAGGTGACATACTCCCTCTTTGTAGCTTTAATTTGACCAAAATGTGACTTTTGAAGCTCAGATTCAGAAGAACTGGACATTTTGCTTTCTTTTGTTATGGACCTGGAATGTTACATCATTCATCTATATGTAAAAGCAAGTCCCTGTTGTATGTGATATGATTTCACCACATCTGTACTATGGAAATGTTGTGTACCCAGGCCTACATGAGGATGCAGCATTATCTAAAACATGGTGGTTCCACTGAATTTAGACTATGAACATTTGAGCTCATGCCAGAAGCCAACCATTCATGACACTGGGCACTGATCAAGCAGTAAATTCATTTTATAGTCCTGTGTTTAATCCATAGGCTTGTTCACTACAGTGGGAAAAGGCTCCAATGACTCTCACCCCTCTTCAGCTCCCCTCACCCCACACAGTTTGTGATCCATTTTAGTATCATCAAGTTATTTCACTTCAAAAAATTGTGTAGCAGTGGAGGTACATTAGGGGTTTCAAGCCCACAATTGTGGAACGATCTCCTGCTGTGGGACCCGGGAATTCTTAGCCAGGTCTGAGAAAAGTGTCAAGGGGAAGATAAAACATACAAGTCAAGAGCACAATACAACATACAACACAACACAATACAACATACAACACAAGAGCACAATACTTCCACTAGCTTCCCTCCCCTCAACAGGGTCAAGTTCAGTCGAGTTGTGTGACTCCTTCCCCAAATTCCAAGAGAGTTCCACATTTCGGTTGGTGAAAGACTATAGTATGGCCAAATAGTAGTTGATATGACATTCTGAGCATTTCTTGGCTGGGTTCTCACCCAGCTGTCATTTTAACTTTTAAGCAATTCTTTGCTTTAAAGTCGAATCTATCCGAGACAGAACAATTCCAAGATGCTAGCAGGTAGCCTCAAACCAGTTGGATCCCTGTGCTCATTAAGCATGACCATGGGCATGCCTGTATCGAATGATTCTCCTGTCTGGACTTGTCCCGAGAGAGTTGCTAAGTAGTAAGATAATACTACAGCAACCACTTGATGTTCTGATAAGTATAGACCTAGATTCAGACTGACATGGGTTTAGGTTATTGCCTATATAAGGGCAAAAGGAGCGTCTGTGGTTCTGAAAATTCCGGACCCTGCCATAATGGTGTACCAAGGCCTAAACACTCGTGCAGAAAATATCATCATACCACGACGAATTTGGTATCAATAGACCGGTAATGATCAGGACATTATGCCTGTGTATTTGCGTCACGATCGAGTGATGCTATCACCCTTAAATCACTGTTCTTGTCCTGAGCTCACGGCATCCATCTTGTGTCTTGCCCTCATATAGTCAATTGATTAAAGGCTGAATTTGATCCAAAGGACACGTCCACTTTTCTCTGACTTCTCCATGACCTGAACAGGCTGAATCTGCCTACGTGATGTTGGCCTCACCAAACCAGTCCATGCCCTCTAGTCAATCTATATTAAAGATCTGAGCAACTTGTTGTGTACATTGGCCTGAGCAAGATTAGAAGGCCGAATACAGTAGCCATGCCTGTTTATGACCCACAAGCATCCCTTATCCTACATTTCTATCTTCCACACCTGGCTCTGTTTCTCTGCTTCTGGGCTTTTACAATGGGGAGGTGACTGTTTATATGATGGGGAGGAAACCAGTTCTATTGTGAGCTTCTCCGGCCTGCACAGGAAAATATGTGAAGTTTGACATATGTTCATGATGGAAGATGGGTTGGTCAGTTTGGGCAAGTAGAATGGAATTCATAATTATAGCCTGCTTTGTTATGGTACCATGGGAGCGACCTACAATGATGTGTGTCACAGCAAGAATGTGAGCCTAGGGGCAAACTTTTTGTATAAAAAGCCTGCCTGAGAAAGCTCAGGCAGGCTCCCTCTTTCAGCTGTAAAACTACGGTTGGACGACGAAGCCTCATAATTAATTATAATAAAGATGTCTTTTAATTTTACAGATTGGCTGTCAATTCCTTTGCTGCTTTATTATGCAAACTGCTGGATAGATCCCTGGTGGGGAGAGTGAGTCATTTTCTACTTTTCTTCAGTTGGCTGCCCAACTCGGGGCCTTATCATGGAGTGGTTATCTACAGGAGTATTTTGTCAAAGGATGGAAAAACTACTGGGGAAGACAAGACAGAATTCTACCAAAAAGAGGTACTCTGGGCACAGGGTTTTCTGGGGGATTATCTGTCTCTGTGGCCCAGTATGTTTTTTGATTTTTCTGACTTAAAACTCTCCTAAAGATGTCACTCCTGACTAAGGAACCCATTCTTTTTTGCTGTAAGTATTTTTTAACAGACTGTTAGTGCAGTGGGGAATTGACAGTTACAATTTGGATAAATATTTTTGTATATGCAAATTGCAATTTGTATAGGCAGTTGAAGAGATATTTTCTCCATCTGTTTTAGTTGAAGAATAAAAATGGGTCGCTCCCAGTCCTTTGGTTCTGAGTCCTTAGTTATTTATTGGTCGCGGAAATGTGACGCAGTCCTTAGTTATTTATTGGTCGCAGAAATGTGACGCTTTGGTTTGGGTACCGGTACATTTGGTTCATTTGGTAGGCCTTTGGTTGCTGTGGTTCAGATTATCGCAGGTTGCTTTAGTTGGATAATCTTCCTCAGTATTGGTTCCTTAGTTTTATTTGAACACTGCAGTATTCAAAAACCGTGGGTCACGTACATTTGCGTGTATATCGTTGGAGATAGCCCCATGAAGTTTGAAACCCGACTAGTGAGCGCAGATGCCTGGTCGCGGTATTTTGTTTTGTATTAGTATTGACTAGGTTGCAACAAAGGATTCCCGGTTGGAGGATTCGCGTCTGATACCTCCGGTTGGAACTCCAATTTATGAGCTCTCTCTAAAAAGGTCTGTGAGGCTGTCCCTTTTGCAGCCTTCTGGAAATCTGTTGAAGAATTAAAAAAAAAAACAAGAAAAATAGGAACTAAAACGTTTTTGTTGTAAATATGGTTTACAACTAGTATTGGCAGGTTATTTTTGAACACAGTCTGTAGGCTGTTCCTTGTTCCTGTCCTAAGTGTTGACCTATGGGTTAAAATGGGTGTTTAAATGTCTATGTTGTTTGTGGGTTTTGTTGTAAATTGCGACGGCGCTATGTACAAGAACAGCGCTATGTACAAGAAATGGTTAGAGCGCGCTGTTTTGTGTGTCCTGAGTGTTTGACCCCCCTTTTGTTTTGTGTCTGGAATGAGCTCAATGTATGTATATGTATGGGTCACGTTCAATAGATGTAAATAAGGCTCCAAGAAAAAAAAATGAAAAAACGAAATTGCCTGTTCTTTAGACGCACGGTGTTAGATGTTCACAGCCAAGTCTTTTCAGCTGTAGTATATCTAATAAGAATGTTCATTCAGCCAGCACCTCTCTAGTTAAACACGGGTGGTGGAATTTTGCAAACAGTCCTTTTTAAATAAATTGTGGCGCAGTAATCTCACGCAGTCCCAGTTAGGCAGCTGCACCTAGACTTGTGTGTTAATATGTATCTAAATAATAGGCAAGGGATGTAGTGAGCATTTTATATGTAGAATTAATTATGAAAAATAATTATTAAAAACAAGTGCTACAAAAATCGTTTTTTAATATTTGTGAAGCTTAACATTCATACTATGACCCCCTAGCAATAAAATGTTTGATTTAAGTTATGTTGTACCACGAAAATGACCAAACACCTCTGTGCGCAATTTCCCTTACCCTAGGCGCAAACAAGCTCATTTCTATAAGGTATAAATTATTATTTTCAAATGTATGGCCCGTAAATTGGGTAGTAGACATTCTAGTAATACCCATTATGCAATAAAATTATAGATTATTTATTTCTTAGTATCCAGAATGCAAAAGTCGATTTTCAGACAAATAGACTGTTTTGAATGGTTTCAGGGCCCCCTTTTTAAAGCGTCTCTTTAGTAAATGCATACATTTAGACCTTAATATATATGTTTGCAGGTTGTGCCTTCTTATGATTCAGCGAGTCAATGTGTCATAGAATTGCAAGAAAAAAGAGAGAAATTATTGTTTTAAATATAGTGAAATATTGCAGGTTATGTGGAAGTGGTTAAACCTACTGGCCTTGTCAGCTTCAGTTACCACGAGCAGGGGACTGGCACGTGTTCCAGCAGTAGCGGCCGAGATGTTATCTTGTAAGGCTGTCTTGTTGACATTTGTGACCTTTTAATTAGGGCCTCGCCTGTGGAATGCAGCATGACATGGTTAAACATGCATCTGATGCTAACTTCAGCTGCCTCTTTGTATTTAAATCCCTGCCCCTGCCACGGTCCTGACCTGAGGTCACTTGAATAGCCTGACTTGCTCCGATAAATTTAATTCCTGCTCATGTTTATAATTTAAAAGTATCTTCTTAGAGCGTTACAAATATGACATTAGCTGGGATGGGATTTTCGTTTTTGGGAACTAAAATGAGCAAAGAATGCAGGGCCATGTACAGCAATGATGAGTGCATTTTAGCCAAAGAATAAATAATAGCTCCAGCATGTTCCCACAAAAGGCTTGTTGTTTGGTAAATTATGTCATCAACACATTTGTCTCAAATTAGAAATACGGCAGGGCTGACACAGCATTGTATCCCGCTGATAATAATAAAAGGAACACTATTTAATTTGTAAAACTGCAGCCTCATTTGTCAGTACCTTGAAGGATTGTAGAGCCCACATGTGGTTTGCATAGCTCCCAGTTGCTTTCAAAATGCTGCACACAAGCGCTTTATATGAGATGTAGTTGATTGTATATGATTTAAATATGTAACATTCATTCATTGCAGGCTGGCTTGTTCTCATTTACCGCATTCACATTACATCTGCGTTAAAAGCGCACATCTGAGATAATAAACAAATAGGAAAGGTATTACTCATGCAAAATTGTAGCACCTGCACTTCATGTCTTACAAATTAAGCACTGTGTAAAATGAAGGAACATGATTTAAAAAGGGCAAATGCAAAAGTGATTTCTTTGAGAAAACAAATATCAAACATTCTGCTACATGATCTGTAGAACTGGTATATGTGTGTCTCCATGCTAGGAACTAATTTTTTTTAGTTAAGTTTATTTGACAAAAAGAAAAACGAAGTGTTACATTGAGTTTTAGTTAGGCAATAAGTAGAAGCCTTCCCCAAAATTCTGCAACTTAAAGGCCTTAGGCCTGAATGAGAACGGTCATTTTTGCAAGGTACAAAAAAAAAAAAAAGTTACAGGTAAGTAATGAAAAGTTTTTATATGTCACGTTGTGTCATGTTTTGTAGTCTGATAAAAAGGGTTATAATTGATGTTGTATTATGAGAAATGTGTGTGTTGTGTATCTTTTCTGCTTCTTCCTACAGATAATTCATGGATTAATTCACAAGACACGTGAGTTGGCTGGTTGAAGAGAAATGTTTTCTTTTTTTTGCGTAATTTCTTTAAGAAAAAATGTGTGTGTTTATGTTTCATTTATACATTTGGCCCACTGAAACGCGTTATTTGACACAGCGACATTATATTTTACAGCAGAGTATCAATTACCTGATGCTCTTCTGTCAAAAGTAGGGTATAGGATTTTAGACTTGACAATTGAAATTGGGCTACAGGTTTGTAGTGTAAAGTACATGTGCCATGGTATTGTGCATGACCACTTATTCATATATGCTATTGTTTTGTCTGTACTGCTTCTTTGTGCTTGATATACAGCAAGTATATCCGATGGCTTGCTATGTGCACGCAATTTTTTATTTTTGTGTACAGGTTTCCCCTGTGTTGTGAAGGGACACATATGACGATAAGTGTTGTTCCACAACAGTTGGATGAATATTGAATTAAGATAAAATTTCACAGATATGGATCTCATATTGTGAGCGAGTAAGGCAGCAGTTTTTTCCAGTGCATGCCTAAAATTTGGCTGTAATGATTTTTAAGAAAACTAAAATGATATACTGGATCAAAGATTGCCATCCGTTGTTAGTCACTTAACTGCCTTTTTCCTTAAGGACAGGCAGCTCTGCATTTATGTATCCTTGATTGGGCCTAAGGATGGAATTATAGATCCGTGACTAAAGGTGGCCTAATTTCGATATCGCATTTTTTTGATCGCATTTTTTGATTCCTGGATAAGTTTATTGATTCATTTTTTTCCCTGAAGAGACAACTGAACATTAGTTAGAATTACTGTGTAGGGTATAGATTGTCAGCGGTAGAGCTAAATTTCTGTAACATTGGTCTTTCATGTATCCCCGTGCTCTTGGTGCTGTGTCACATGCCTTAGTCCACCCAAGCAAACTCTTGTCCTTCCTATAGATTTTTCTTTTTGCTCCTTACCTGACCAATGTTGCATCATGTTTAGTTATTGAAGATTTTTAGTTGTGTCCTACTTCCATTTTCCCTTCTCCATCTTCCTTTCACCAGTCAACCCATTTATTATTATGGGTGTATTATTCATGTTCACACTTTTAGACTGCAGTGATGTATTAGGAACCCCCCTTATGCTACATACCATTCCCTTTTGTGTGACCAGACTGGTTCTCAAGAATTTTTTTTAGGCATACTTCAAATGCCTTTTCAGACCGACTGTCAGGATAGTGATAGCCTGTTTAATTGACCCAATACAAGTTTTCCATCTCAATAGGAGATTTTCCATCTCAATAGGAGATACCTCAAGTTTACATTCTTTTTAGTACGACATATTTTTAATGTCTATTTTTAATTTTTCAGTTCTCTTCTGTTTCTGCTGTTTCAATTTTTTATAAGATGTGTTCTAATCATGCAGATACCAGGACTCTCTAGTTCTTGTCCTCTTGTCTGCACAGTTGATCATTAGCCTTTGTATTACATAGTGCACCTGATGCACATTTTTTAAGGGGACCTTTCTTCATGTCCTGGATAATCTGAATCATGTTATTTCTCTATTTGAGATGCTCTAGATAAGGAGTTTAGGAACACCTAGGCTTCATCATTAAGGAGAATATGTATTTACCCCATTAAATAATGTACCCCATTAGACAATGCCACTGTGTTAGGGCATCCATTTAGGTTCTCATGGTGTATTGCCACTCCTTTGCAGATTACAGGCCACTTGCTTAACTGTTTTTATATCTGATTTGGAGGAAACTAACAATTGTGTTACATATCCTACATCACTAGGGTCCTGCTGGATCTTCCAGAGTCATAGGAAGAGTGATTCCCTGCAGACCTGTGATCAACACTAAACCCACTCCCCATCAGTGACCGCTACAGATTGCTCTACAAATCCTGCAACAAGGAAGTCATCAGCATGGACAGCGATCATCAGCGTGCCTCCAGTGGTACCTCCTAAGCAAGCCATTTGTTTCATCAGAAGGCGTTGTAAAAAGAAAAGAGAAAAGGAGCTGATTTTCTGTTTTGCCTCAGAAGTTCAGTGCAAAGATGCGAAGGATCCCTGCTTTTGATGGCAGGACTGTCATCCACTTTATGCAATTTGTTCAAACTGTCATGTGCTTGAACCTCTGACAGCGCGCGGTCCCCTGACCCCCTTGGCCTGAGTTTTTGGCCTTTCCCCACACACACCTCTTTTCCATTGCTCCAACGGAAGGGCAGTGCACCTGAGAATCCACGTTTGGAAAAAGGCACTACATTCTGGTGCCCATGAGAGAGCAGCTTGAGCGTCCTCTGACACTAAATGATGAGTGTTGGAGTCTGAAAGTGCTGCCGACCTTGCTAGGTTTGTTGCTAAATGGTGCTTGGATCTGCACAAGATGCTTTGTGCCCTTGATTAATGAAGAGCGCATCATTTGTAGTGTCTGCCACAAAGAAGAGACACTGGTGCATTGTTTTGAGACATTGAGACTTTCGAGTGAGCAGTGAGTGTTTGCCCGGAGGGCACTCCTACTAAACAGTATTGTCTTCTCATGAAAAAGCCTGAATTGAAGAGGCCCAACGCGAAGAAGACACTGGAAGCGGATTTGATGGACAATAGAAGCCTGCAAGGAGAGGCTTTGGCGGACTCTGGGTATTTTCTGTGAGCTTGTATAGACTTGAAGTTTGGAAGCTAATTTTTGCTGCTTTTCTGGCATTGTTTTAAAGTATTATTCTGTTTAGTAAAAGCAGAATAAAGTCCACTCTCTGTGGAAGTGTATCCCTTTTTCATCTGAGAGCATTGATCAGGAACCCCACTGTTTAACTTGAACATATAATAGATTACTGAAATGCATAGGAAGCTATATAGAATGTTATTAGATAATTCTAGGATTTGCCTTCTGTTTAGGATTGTGGAAAATTATGATTTCATTCGTAATAATGGTCACTACGTCCTCCTGTGGTCTATATGTTCTCAACAACGTGTTTTCTAGTGTTATTCTAAAATGACATTGTCTTTTATGGGTGGGATTGTTTTTGTTGCTACCCAATTGACATCTGTACCCACCTCCCAACCTATGTCTCTGCCTACTATTACTTCTTTGCATTTGACTTTTGCTTTTCCTTTTCTCTCTTGCTTTTTCTGAAATTGTATTATGGTTTTCTGTTAAATTTCTTGATTGGTTACCATTTGCCAGTTGCAGGGTCACCTAGGAGTACCAACGGTTCAGTTTGTGACCTGAGTAGTGGCAGTAGGTCTGCAGGACTTGCAGTGTCCCTAAGACCTGCTAATAATCACAGCTGAAGTACTCTATCAAGATTGCGTGAGCGACATTAGAAAATGGAGATTGTATTGAGGAATGATGATAAAAAGCAAGAGATGAAAAACCGAAATTATAGAATGTTGTTCTCTAAGTGTGGTATAACTTTATCTATTTTAATACTTTTATGTATTCTATTAGTTACTATATTCTGGTTTATTTCTCCTACACAATTGATGTCTGCACCAACTTCTCAACCTACTCTTTCTTTACTGTTTCTTCACATGACTTTCATATTTTACCTGAACATACATTGGTTAGGCCAGAGTTTACTGAAAGACCCTTCTGTACAGCTTCTACATCAACACTAGAACATCACTAATTGCTGGGTGGGTGATCTTATACCACATACTACAGATAGAGGTGTTCACTATTTGGTCCTGCCATATATGGCCTTTGTACCACTACGTGTGTAAGAAGACTTGTCCCGAGAGAGTTGCTAAGTAGTAAGATAATACTACAGCAACCACTTGATGATCTGATAAGTATAGACCTAGATTCAGACTGACATGGGTTTAGGTTATTGCCTATATAAGGGCAAAAGGAGCGTCTGTGGTTCTGAAAATTCCGGACCCTGCCAAAATGGTGTACCAAGGCCTAAACCCTCGTGCAGAAAATATCATCATACCACGACGAATTTGGTATCAATAGACCGGTAATGATCAGGACATTATGCCTGTGTATTTGCGTCACGATCGAGTGATGCTATCACCCTTAAATCACTGTTCTTGTCCTGAGCTCACGGCATCCATCTTGTGTCTTGCCCTCATATAGTCAATTGATTAAAGGCTGAATTTGATCCAAAGGACACGTCCACTTTTCTCTGACTTCTCCATGACCTGAACAGGCTGAATCTGCCTACGTGATGTTGGCCTCACCAAACCAGTCCATGCCCTCTAGTCAATATATTAAAGATCTGAGCAACTTGTTGTGTACATTGGCCTGAGCAAGATTAGAAGGCCGAATACAGTAGCCATGCCTTTTATGACCCACAAGCATCCCTTATCCTACATTTCTATCTTCCACACCTGGCTCTGTTTCTCTGCTTCTGGGCTTTTACAATGGGGAGGTGACTGTTTATATGATGGGGAGGAAACCAGTTCTATTGTGAGCTTCTCCGGCCTGCACAGGAAAATATGTGAAGTTTGACATATGTTCATGATGGAAGATGGGTTGGTCAGTTTGGGCAAGTAGAATGGAATTCATAATTATAGCCTGCTTTGTTATGGTACCATGGGAGCGACCTACAATGATGTGTGTCACAGCAAGAATGTGAGCCTAGGGGCAAACTTTTTGTATAAAAAGCCTGCCTGAGAAAGCTCAGGCAGGCTCCCTCTTTCAGCTGTAAAACTACGGTTGGACGACGAAGCCTCATAATTAATTATAATAAAGATGTCTTTTAATTTTACAGATTGGCTGTCAATTCCTTTGCTGCTTTATTATGCAAACTGCTGGATAGATCCCTGGTGGGGAGAGTGAGTCGTTTTCTACTTTTCTTCAGCAGGCCTGTAGAATGTGAAGAAAATAGCAATCAGGCCATCAGGCTTGTCTTCGTATGACTGATGTCCATTCGGCCGTACTCCCTTTCTTTCTCACCGAGATCCTTATCTTAGCATCAGTGATCTCTTTTGGACCGCAGCTTTGGGATCAGGAGAGAAAGCCATTACAGTCACTGGCAGGGGGTCTGACTACTTAACCTGGTCAGATAACTCCTCGTTCATAAGATGGAAATGAGCAACCTTTCTATAAATTGCATTTGAACGAATTAGTGCAATATAACTGTGTTCCTCTGGTTTAGAATTGAGCTCAACAGTGCAATAATGCAAATATGGAGACTGTACTTGCTTCTTATGTCAAAACACACATATGTGCTATTTAGAAACATTTTACCAGCTTTGCCGATTGAAAGATGCCATCAGCCTTGCAGTAAGCCACTTTGTGTGTGGTAAAGGTGGAAAAATTCAAGTGTAGGGCAGTTTGCAGGTTCTTCCTGCGTTCATCAACATTATGCAATTAGTCTTTTGAGCTTCAAGACGCACTTTACTGGAGAAATACCCAATTTTGTAAAATAACTCCCAAAAGTCGAAATGATTGTAGTCTGACATGTTGTCACTATAGAGTTACAGTGTTGCTTGTCAGACCTGTGGTGACACATTTAAAATTCCAACCATGTCAAGAGGTTTGGGTTAAATCCATCTTCTTATGCTCACTACGCAACCCCGGCATTCCGTCCATCATTTTTTGCCACAGCACTTTGAGCCCTAAGTGGGATGGGTGTGCCCAGACGTGGGTCCCTTGCTCGCTGTGCCACTAGATTCAAGCTAGCCTGGCTGATGAAGGGTGTTACCCCGAAACGAGTCCCAGGATGCTTGTTTCTTGTCCAGTGAGGACCTAGCTTGAAAGTTCAGGGTGGACTGTTCCCTATGAGTATCAGGGTTACAACTTATTTACATATGGTAGGATCCAATCTTTGGTGGCATAGTGGGCAAAAACAATGGATTTAACCCAGATCTCTTGACTGGGGGTCAATGTTTGATTCATTCAGCATTCTGCCCATCATTTGTTGCTGCAGCACTGATCTCAAAAGTAGGCAGCACAACTCTCAAGAGGCTTACTCTAGGCTGGAAGACCAGGCGGTGTGGGTGACCCCAAACATGCTGGTGTATTGCCTGAAGTGGTAATGTTGCCCACACACTTATGTCTTTATGAAGAAAATAACTCAAGTACAGGAAAGATGGAGGACACACATGTACAGCTTTGCTACATGTGTCTTTGAATCATCAGGAAAGAGCTCCCTCTAAGATGTCTAATTGGGAGAGTATTTCCGGTGTTACTGGCTGCCCCTCTTTTCAGTGGAAAGTTGTGGTTTATCGCAGAATCTGAGGTTCATGATTTTACTTCCCCTCTTGTCCCATGGGACTAGAACATCATTTGTTGGCCTTTGATTCGACAGCCTTACAATTCCCCTTAGGTCTTGATTGAGGTCTTAGCTCAGATTATAATCTTTTACAGAGGTTTCCTAATTTTCACATGTCTTAAGTGAAAGCTTAAATTGAACGAGTTCGAAGTAACACAAGGTCACCCGGTGATTCAGACAGGAGAGCATGTCTAAAATGCGTTCCTATTTTAACAGTCATAAAACGTTTCCATGGTGTGATCCTTGTGCATAAAGTCATTTGTTAACCGTCCCTTAAAACAGCATAATATGTCTTACACTTATTACGATAAAAATATAAATATTGTGAGCCTGCTAAAGAGAGCAATTCCTCCAAGAAACAAAATGTTTTCAAGTGCATTAATAAAATTCAGTTTTTTCAGAGACACTTGAGAATAGTCTGTGGAAGCCTCAGTCCTTTTTCTTGCCAGTGTCCCATTCCCTTTTGCAGCTCAAGTGCAATCATATTTGAGCCCCTGGCAAAATTACATTTTGCTCTTTGGGAGCTCTCTCACGCTAAAAACAATGCAGTTTTGCAGACATGTTTTTCAATCTGGTGTAATGTACGTGTAGGGAACATAAAGCCTCTGCATGCAGTTGCCTTAATGCCCATCTTCCAGTCAACTTGACATACCTTTGAGTCCTCCTGAGAGAAGGGTACATATCCTTGCTCAAACTCTGAAGAGAACTGCATTCTAAAGATCAGCCAAACATTCACAACTGTAAGAAATGTGGTTACTGGTTGACTAGGGTGTGAGCCCAGGTCAAGCAGCAACCACAGGCCTTGTCAGGGTAGGGCACAAGCAAACCCCAAATTAAACTGTGTTCAACCCCCTGGAAGATTGGCACAGAACAGTCAGGCTTAACTTAGAGGCAAATTGTAAAGAATGTGTGCAACACTTCATCAGTAAGCAGTGAAAACACCAGACATAAAGGATCCCACACCAATTTTGAAAAATGTAGCTGATTTTAATAAATAGGGAAAGACAAAAATGACAAAAATCCAACTAGTAGCCTCGGATTTATGACTTTTTAAAGAATAAAATCTAAAATAGGGGCAAAAACCACAAAGTGCCAACCGCACCTACCTGGGCTCACTGGATCTGTTCAAAGTCTAAAGTTGAGGCCATCCACAATAGTTCACAGGCTGGATACAGTCCCAGATCAGTCTTGTTGAAGTTCTTCCTTCTCAAGTTTTGTGCCAAAAGTCCCATTTACATTGGAGAGGGTTGCGAGGAAAAAGGAGAACGTCATGGGAGGCTGTTGGCGTGGTGCGAAAAGCAAGCTGGATGTTGCAGGTGGCTGGACTGGAGATTCACGTTGGCGGTCCCCTGCGAGTGATCGATGCTGCAGTGTGAAGCGATGCGGGTGCTTCGCACTGATTTTCAGTACGAGCGTCGTGGTCTCAGTGCAAAGGGCCGGTTCGTGGTCACGAAGAGCCCAAAAACTTGATTTAAGCTCACTGAGCCATACCAAGGTTCGAGGACCTGAGGGTCACCCCTTGGGGGTTAGGAGCTCACTGCAGCTGATTCCTGGAACTGTTTGGGAAGCCTTTTTTGTTCCTGAAGATCAGATCAGGAGGCCAGCAAACTAGTCCTTTGAGTCACGCAGGGGTCCTGCATTCACGATAAGGTTTCAGGTCCAGTTCTTCCTCTTCTTGCAGTGGGGCAACAGGCAGCAGGGCAGCACAGCAGTGCAGTAGCTGCTTCAGGGTAGCAGTTCAGCAGAGTGGCAGTCCTTTCAGCAGCACAACAGTCCTTCTTTGTGGCACAGTATCCACAGGTACAGAAGTGTACTGAAGTTCTGGTGTTTGAGCTCCAGTATTTCTACACAGTTCTGCCTTTGAAGTGGGGAAAAGCTTCTAGAAGCATGCCTTTGAAGTGCAGAGATGCCCTGACTTTCTGGTCCTGGCTCCAGACTAACTACAGGGGGTATGCAGCTCTTTTTGTGGAGACAGGAAACAGCCTATTCAAGTGTAAGGTGCGTCGGGCCCAGCTCCTTCCTCCCATCCTGCCAACGATAACCCATCCAGTCACACCTAAGCTCCTCATTGTGTATGGCTGTCTAGGGGAAGTACACAAAGCCCAACTGTCAGCTACACCTACTCATATGACCCAGAAACAGACTGCAAGCACCAAATGGCTAAGGCAAGAAAACATCAACTTTCTAAAAGCAGCATTTTCAGAAATGCTATTTAAAATCCGACTTCGCCATATGTTAGGATTTTAAATTGTGACTCCAGAGACACCAACCATGAAGGGGTTACCTGCTCCCATTTGGAAATTACACTTTTATAAAATGTAATAAGGTAACTCTAATGTTATCCAATGGGAGAGGTGAGTCTTGCAGTAGTGAAAAATGACTTTAAGAGTTAAGTACATGTCCAACATTTTCAATACATTGCACCTTGCTCTCTGGGCTGTCCAGGGCCTACTCTAGGAATTACTTATATGTATTAAAAAGGAAGGGTTGGGCCAGGCAAAAGGTTGGCTTAGCCAGGTTGAAATGACAGTGTAAAACTGCATACCCACAGGCTGCAATAGCAGGTCTGAGACATGTTTAAAGTATTACTTAAGAGTGTGGCTCACTCAGTGCAGCAGGCCCAGTAGTAGCATTTAATTTAAAGGCCCAGTGAGCAGGTAGCACCACTTTACTAGGGCATCATCCAGTTCTACCTTGTTTTAAGGAGAGAGTACACACACTTGAACTCTGGTTAGCAGTGGTAAAGTGTGCTGGGTCTTAAGGCTAGCGAAAACATAGTCAGCAAAAACAGGAGGTCTGAAGGCAAAACTTTAAGGAGAAACCACACCAAGGATAGAAGGTCTGACAATATGTATTTGTTGAGAAATTATGAATTGACTAGTTGCAGATTGTATATTATGCAGGTCTTTATTTACCACACCAATACAAATAATCCCAAGTCAACACAAAACAAACCAAACAGCACCAAAAGTCAACACAAACAGAATGGAACACCATCAAGGACAGACAGGCCTTTCTGCCACTCTGATATTCTAGTGGTGGGCTGCAGACTAGAGGATGCTTTCAATGCTTGATGGGCTTCCATGACCAACACCCCTCTCCATTCTAGTTGCAGCCTCCTGCAGTGGGCTGGTGGTTTAAACATTTTCATTAGGGACCATTTTGTATTTCTGTCTGGACCTGGACATAAACACTCAGAACTCAGAAGTGAGCAAACAAAAATAATCCAGATGAGCTCAAGACCGCGCGACCCAATAAACCACAATATCATAATGTCGCTTTTGTCACTCTGCAGATGCCTTTGCTATGGGTGTTCAAAACAAGCTTGTCCCAGGTCCAGAAGCTCTAATGATCCTCTAGAACAGGCATCTGACAAGGCAGGTGACTCAGATGGGGAAGGCCTAGCAGGCCTTCTTTCTAGCAGCGCTTTGTATCTGCTTGCTCTGATCAGATGCAGAGATTGTGCTGAGAGCTATTTGAATTCCATTTTTCATGTAAAATTTTGCAGCGGTCCCAGTGAATATTCCAATTCCATCTCTTTGATTTAGTGCTGTGGTTAATGCTTTTGATGTCAGATGTGTAAGATGGAAGAGCTTAAAAATTCATCAATGACCTTTTGCTGACACATTTCACTTTAATTCTGCAGCGCAGGGTTTGTTCAGGATCTTGTTCATAATGTCCCCCCATCTTAAAGCAAAACGAAAAAAAACAATTACTTCCATTCTGATTTTTGCAGAGAGAAAAGTAGAAAAAAAAGAAAAGAAAACATTCGAATCTGGAAGCCAAAATGTCTCTGACAGCTTTATAAAAAATGCATTTCTTGGCCTAGTGAATGCTGCATAGTAATGGCTTCTCCAACTCAACACAACTTTAAAGAGAGGTGCAGGAGAACACGCTTCTCTTAAACACCTTCTAAGTATACCAGCAAATAGCAGGCGCGGTGGGATTGTTTGTGCAGAGATAAGATATTGAAGAATGAACATTTTCAGAATGGAAATGCCACGGCCTCTTCTAGGCAGATAATAGGCCAGGCGCCTCTTTTATGCTCCAGCAAATCATGCTTTCTCGCTCCCTATTTATGTATTTTTGAGGAGGTTATACAACGCTGTCCTATTTAGCTAAATAGGCATTAGCTTCATTTGTTGGGACCTGCTGGCTGCAATCGCTATCCGCTATGTACTGCTTGCTACCCTTATGGACTACTTTGCAAACCCTTTGAATTAAGATGTTAATGCTACTTTATTTGCTAATTGCTAGCCACTTTGATGCTGCTTGCCTACCGTTTGTTTCTTTATTAACCCCATATTTTAACCACTTTCATTGCTATTCTCTCTAAATGTATTTTTTTCTTAGCTTTTGTTATTTAATCTTACTATTTTTAGTGAAGGTTAGATTGTTATTTAATAACACGGTGCAGCCATACACATTTTTTCATGAGGAAATGGGTTAATTATCCCACAGTGGTTCCAATAAAAGAAAAAAAAATAGAAAATGGTAGTACCTAAAAGTATTTTCACGTGCAAAAACAAAAGGAGGAATGTGTGCACTACTCAGAATTTTAATTTGGATGTAAACGTATTTGTCTGATTGAATTAGAATGTATAAGCTAGGAGGTGGTAATATTGTAGGACAATTTTAGCTGTTGACTTTAAACAACTCACAAGTAATATTCGAAATAGATAATAATTGCATTCTTCCGGAAAATTCCACCTGTACAGTTTATTTGGAAATTTACCAAATGATTTACCTGCTGCACTATCGCTATGGGCTTAGGAAATTATCAACGGCCAGCGATAATTTTTTTATCGCAGGCTATCTCTGGAATTTATCGCCCTGGTAGCGCGTTATTAACAACATGTTTCTCCAGGGTGATAAAAATTCCAAAGATAGCGAGGTTATCGCCGTTTTGCAGGGAACATCGCTGGTTTTCCAGGGATGTTCCCTCCAAAACAGCGATAACCTTGCTGAAACGACCCACAGGGTCGTATCAGCATAATCCACCCCACTGTTAGGGATAGGTAAGTCTGCATTTTAGCAGACATTAGTTTTTAGAGAAAACAGCGGTTTTCTCCAAAAACTAACGTCTGCTAAAATGCTGGGGCAGCCTTGTAAATATTGCAATGTGAACATCAGCGATATTTGAAAGGTTGTCTATCCGGGGTACGCCCAGTGACGCCCACTTTGTATCTCATTAGAGATGAAAAGGGAAGCATTGGGAAAAGGTGCTAACATGCGATTATGCATTTTAGCGTCCTCTTGTAAATAGGGTGGTAGTTTTATCTCCGCTTCTTTGGTTTTTTAGGCCAAAAAAGCAGAGATAAAGCCCTTGGAAATATGTCCCTTAGTATCTCTAATTGACGTTGATGATAGAATGTTTTTTTATAATTGCATAGATAATCATAGTGTCTCACCTTCTGCAAGTGACCATTACAGACTTTGACATCACCCAAATTTCCGCATGGAAAGTACTTGGGTATTTTTTTGGGTTGGACAGTATTGATGACCGGGTTATACAAACTGGTCCATGAAAGCGATGGAACGTTTGCTCCAGTGCCTATCTTCAGGTTAGTTCACAGGACCTCATTAGTGCAATGATAGGGCTTCTGCTACTGAACAACAATCACCCACCCACGGACATCACAGTTGCTTCAAAGTCTGGATGAAGGAGAAAGCCAGGGTTAACCTAGGCTACTAGAGCAAGCAAATGAGGCAGGACAAATGCGCCATGCTGAATCTTCAAGAAGCCATTAGAACCTTTAAAAAAATTCCCAAGAAACAAAAAGAAGATTATAAAAGTTTTCTTTACTATGATTGAAATGGTGCCCTTTTCATATGGCTTTTTTGTGGAACAGTAGTCGTCCAATTTGTGGAGAGCATGTTGCCTAACGGCTAGGGAGGTCAACCTTGAACCTGGGGAATCGGGTTTGAGTCTTGGCAGGGGTTCTCAATATCCTGCAAATCTGGGCAAATCACTTAATTTCCCCGTGGCTAACTAAATTAATGTGTCCATCTGTAATGCAACTGGTGCTCATGTAAAGCGCTCTGATACCTTCGGGTAGAGTATGCAGTATATAAAGATCCCTCAAAAAATATTCCACTGCTCTTCTGGGGTACAATACAAGCTGCCTGGCAGTCTTTGAAGCCTGAAAGTATGGAGAAGTGAAAAAGATGTTACGGTATTAAAATTTATTATGCACACAACTCACTGGAGAGGGTATCTCGGCACAGAAGCCAGGAGACAGCAAAGCAAGTAAAATTGATTCGCAGTTGAGGAGGCCTCCTATTCCAACAGAATCGGAGCTGGGAAAGAGAACGACCTGCCCCCTGATTGGGACTTCCTGACCATGAGCATTTAGGTCTTGCCACAATGTATTATAAAATAAAGGGCATAGAAAGGAAAGTGAGACCTGATTACATAATTCACCCTTTCACAGAGCATTACAATTCTCCCACAACAAGTAGAAAATAATGGCATTCTCCTCTCTTGAGCAGACTGTCGAAGCCTTCACGACACTCATGCTACCAGGGCCAAGACCCTTCACAGGATTTATCCTATAGGAAGATTAAGAAGTGATTATAACATTCCACCGCGCACTGTAAATTAGCTTCCTAACTTCGCCTTTGAAACCACCTCATATAAACTACTTCTAGGGTTAGGATAGCAGCATTGAAAAGAGACAACCTGAAACCCTAGATGTATTCTTCCGAACAGCTCTACTTATCCGGCAAATGGGGCCGGATCACCTAAAGCTGTTCTCAGTAGCTTTCCACAGAACAAAATAATTGATGGTAAAATGATTATGGCAGGAGAACACACAAAATGCAACTACAATGTGGGCTAACTGGAAACTACTGGAAGGACCTGTACACACATGGAGCACATAAGACAAACCTTTGACAAATAATTCGGGTGCCAACTCCTGGGGTCTTTTGTCCACACATTGTATATAAAATGGGCACAAGATATAGCCTACAATGAAAGCCCAGTACACACTGAGAACTCCTCTACATTTCTGGTTGCCTCAGTGATAGCACATTTGTTACAGCCACAAGATAGATCCTACAATGGTATCACAATACACACTGAGAATTAATCTACATTGCTGCTTGCCTCAGTTATTGCACACCAGCCATATCCAAAATATATACCCTACAGTAGGATCCTAATATACATTGAGAATTACTAGCACACTTGTCATATGAATGGTTAATAGGTTCTAATTTTGCAAGGCAATAAGCCCTGTTGCCAGGCCTTTCTTGCAATGCTGACCTCTGCTTGTGCATGCTCCATTGCATGATACACTCTGCTTGTGCCTCTACTGCACAGTACTGTGTCCAGTTTCCAGGCAAAATGTTGGGGTGGGGGGAGGAAAGGTGTTGGACTTGGCCCTTTTGGCAGGTTCACCCCTGAACTTTTTGCCTTAAAGATCTGGGATAGTGGTAGTGATTTTTGGCCTCTGCGCACTTTAGCACTGTGGCCCAGTGTAAAGTGCGTGCGCTCTCTGAGTGCGTATGGTGAGATTGGCCTGCCCTCCCATAGGAATGCATGGGGGATATGTGTGTCCATGATAATTCCTGATATGAGAGGAGTGCAGGGGCAAGTTTAGTATGTGCAAACTCGTGGGAATAAGTGGTGCGCATTAGTGTGCACAGATTTATTGTGGTTATTTTACAAATGCCACTTTTAGAAGTTGGCATTTCTGTGTGCTATCTGTCTGCCTGCCTGATCTGAATTGCATGTCTGAGCTTTAATTGACAGGGGCTGGATGGTGTGGTTGGATCCAGGAGCCAGAATGAGTCTGCCTAGTGGTAAATAGGGAGATCTGCATGTAGATGGGAGGGAGGAGTTGCACCTGGGACCTGAATAGGGCTGTGCCTTCCCCCCACAATTCTGGCTCCACCTCCTGTGGTGGGTCTGATGTCCCTGGCCTGTCCTTTGAAAAGAAGAGACGAGCTGAGCAAAACAAAGTGCTCCAAGCTCCCCTATACCAGTTCTGACTGGTACTCCCCAGCCCTGTGCTGTTACACAAAGGGAAAATGTTGTATAAATAGAGGGGCTGTGACCCCATGAAAAGGGCCACTCTTGGTGTGCTGTTCCTGCTGGGGGCGTGCTGCTGCTGGGGCCAAGGGGGGGCTGCCATAAAGGATTGCCTCCCTGGGCCCTGCCTTGCCTGTGATGACTGTAGAACTTTCCTTTGCTGGGAGCTGGTTGCTCCATTTCTTTATGCCTCCAGGACTTCTGGTGCTCCCAGCGCCCTGTGAGCGCTATGCTTACTATTCTAATTTTAACCAAAGAAGGAGGAATGCGTGGGTCCTTGCAGCTCTGAGCTGCTCGTCCTTTTGGAGGGAATCCCGGCGTGAGGGATTCCCCTGTGATGCCTGATTGTGGGTGCCCACCCTGCATCAACAAATTTATTGTGGAGAGCGGGTGCCCACCCCGCTCTCATGCTACTTTTGGCAGGTGCCCACCACGCTAATGTGTTACTTTATTTGCGGGTGCCCACCCCGCATTATTTGCCTACTTTTATCAAATCACTGCTGTGGCCCGTGCCGCAAACCGGAAGCTAGGTTCCCCTTGCACGGGACGTGGGGGGGGGCCTGGGATCCAGCAGGAAGAGAAGCCGGCATGATGTGCTGACGCGGGGCTCCCATGCTGTGTGCGTGCGCAAATGCTTTACACATGGCCGCCGGGATAAGCATGACTGCTCGTGCCAAGCTACCCAGGGGGTGAGCAGGGTTTTCTTTGGCGTGTAACTCCCTTGCCCTGACTAGAGTGGTGGTCTCTACCTGGCTTTGGCGCAAGCCTTAGCCAACCAGAGATCCCATTTCTAACAAAAGGGTACCGGGAATGACAAATAAACAATTTTTTTAAACGTACGTACCACATCACCAGTCTTCTGCTCCTCTCTGTCTCCAATTCACTGCAGGCTCCCAGACTCCCTTGCGGCCAATCCTGATGCTACTCTAATGCTGCTGGCAAAAAAGCGATTCAGAAAAGGGGGGTGGTGATGAACAGAGTGTCTGAATTAAGCAGACCACTCTTACCCAGTCCAAAGATCAGGGCTTGATCCATCACCATTTTTTAGTTCACTGCGCCATCCCTGCTCAGAACTTGGCTATATGCAAATTAGTCTGACCCTGGCCCAGTGCATCATGGGAACAGGGCAGACCAAACTACCAAGCCAATTCTTATACTGGGAAGGAAACAAGCTTCCGGGGACCGGTTTCTGGCATTTCAGCCGTCTTCGGCCCGGCTTGCTTGAATCCTGATGGTGCAATGAGCAAGCCGGGCCGACGACGGCTGAAATGCCGGAAACCGGTCCCCGGAAGCTTGTCTCCTTTCTGGTGAAGAATTGGCTTGGTAGTTTAGTCTACCCTGTTCCCATGATGCACTGGGCCAGGGACAGACTGATATGCATATAGCCAGGTTCTGAGCTGGGATGGTGCAGTGAGCTAAATAACGGTGATGGATCAAGCCCTGATCTTTGGACTGGGTAAGAGTGGTCTGCTTAATTCAGACACTCTGTTCATCCCCACCCCCTTTTCTGAATCGTTTTTGGCCACTATAGGAGTGGCAGGGTATATTCCGACATGAGTGCCTTGCTCACTGCACCATCAGGATTCAAGCAAGCCGGGCCGACGATGGCTGAAATGCCAGAAACCGGTCCCCGGAAGCTTGTCTCCTTTCTGGTGAAGAATTGGCTTGGTAGTTTAGTCTGCCCTGTTCCCGTGATGCACTGGGCCAGGGACAGACTGATTTGCATATAGCCAGGTTCTGAGCTGGGATGGTGCAGTGAGCTAAATAACAGTGATGGATCAAGCCCTGATCTGTGGACTGGGTAAGAGTGGTCTGCTTAATTCAGACACTCTGTTCATCTCCCAGTGTCCCTGGCAGACACGTGGTTTTGGTATCGTAGCGCCGCTTTGCCAAAGATTGAATTATTTGTGCTGCATTTCACTTCGCCTGTCTGTGTAACGCTCTGCCTCCTTAGCGCTGCTCTGCCAAAGTTTGAATTATTTGTGCTGCATTTTTATTTCGCCTGCCTGTGTAACGCTTTGCCTCCTTAGCACTCGAAGTATTGACTGTACTTACTATTATGTACTTTGTTTTGCGCGTTAGCCAATAGCGCTCCGCCCTGCTCCCCCCTCCGCCTCCATTTTGTTTGTTTTTCTGCTCCTCGTGTGCCCGACCCGCCTCCCAGCTGAGACGCCCTCCCACTGACTTCTTATAGCGCTCCTCGGCTCCTAGACGCTGTGACTCGCTCCTCCTGACGGTCCGAGTGGTCGCTCCCAGTGTCCCTGGCAGACACGTGGTTTTGGTATCGTAGCGCCGCTTTGCCAAAGATTGAATTATTTGTGCTGCATTTCACTTCGCCTGCCTGTGTAACGCTCTACCTCCTTAGCGCTGCTCTGCCAAAGTTTGAATTATTTGTGCTGCATTTTTATTTCGCCTGCCTGTGTAACGCTTTGCCTCCTTAGCGCTCGAAGTATTGACTGTACTTACTATTATGTACTTTGTTTTGCGCGTTAGCCAATAGCGCTCCGCCCTGCTCCCCCCTCCGCCTCCATTTTGTTTGTTTTTCTGCTCCTCGTGTGCCCGACCCGCCTCCCAGCTGAGACGCCCTCGCCCCTCCCCCTCCACTATCCATATATGACAGTAGCTCCCGCGCGCAGCGTCCACGCGCAGCGACCGCGCCCAATCCGCGCCGAAGGTGCGCCAAAGGTAAGCCCGTCTACGCCCGTCCGCGCCTGGACCGCGCCCAGCGCCAGACCCCCTGCCCCTCGCGCTGCCCTGCCCTTCCGCATTACCTACGATGCCGCCACCCTCCTAGCCCTTAACCCCGGTCGCGCCCCCAACTGCGTCCAAGCCGCTCCTGGACGCACCCATGGACCGTTCTCCTGCTTCTCCTGCAAATTTAGCGGCACCGACAACATCTCCGCTACGACCACAACACAGATTCCCGACCCCAACCACCTAGAATGCATCCTTCTCAACACCCGCTCGGTCCACAGGCACGCCATTGACCTTTGGAACCTACTAGACACCATCTCTCCTGACGTCGCCTTCCTAACGGAAACATGGATGAACGCTTCCTCCGCCCCTGACATCGCCATCGCTATCCCTGATGACTATAAGATCACACGCAAGGACCGCACCGACCATACAGGAGGTGGAATCGCTATCGTCCATAAGAAATCAATCCGCATCTCAACCAGCTCTGACGCCAACCTCGCTAACTCCGAACACCTTCACTTACAGATCCACATCGACCCCAAGACCACTCTCAGAGGCACCCTCCTCTACAGACCACCAGGACCACGCGCAAAATTCAGTGAAGACATCACGGACTTCATCACCCCACACGCGCTCCCCTCCAAAGACTTCATCCTTCTGGGAGACCTCAACTTCCACCTTGAAAAGATCAACGACCGCAACACCGCCACCCTCTTGGACAACCTCGCCAACCTCGGACTTAAACAACTGGTCACTTCCCCCACCCACATCGCAGGTCACACTCTCGACCCCATCTTCACCTCCAGCAATCATGTCTCCTTCAGCCACACTACGGATCTCCTCTGGACTGACCACAGCTGCGTTCACTTCACCTACAACAAACCAAAACCCACCATCCACCTCCAACCAACTCTACAAAGAAACTGGAACAAAATCACCACAGAGCAGATCTCCACATCGCTCCTTCAAACCTCCCCAGCCCTCTCTTCTAACGCCAACGAAGCCGCCTCCAATCTCACCCTTTGGTTATCCAACACTGCCGACACCTTAGCACCACTGAAAAAACGTCAACACAAACTTGGCATCAAGAAGGCCTCATGGTTCAACGATGACCTCAAGAAGTCCAAGAAACTGTGCCGCTCCCTTGAAAAGGCCTGGAAAAAAGACCCATCCACCAGCAACAAGGACGCCTTCAAAAGCGCCATCCGTACTCACCACCAACTGATCCGAAAAGCCAAGAAAACAGCATTCAAGGATCGACTTGACAACAACGCCCACAACAGCAAGGAACTCTTCAACATCGTCAAGGAATTTTCCAACCCCTCGGCCAACTCCAACGACATCACCCCCTCTCAAACCCTCTGCGATTCCCTAGCCTCTTTTTTCCACAACAAGATTGCTGACATCCACAACAGCTTTGACAACCAACCCGGAAGCCAACCCACCCCACCATCAGCTGACCATCTTCCCCCCGTTAACACCCTTAACGCCTGGAACCCAATCTCCACTGAGGACACCATCCGCCTGATGAATTCCATCCACTCTGGATCCCCCACAGACCCATGCCCTCACCACATCTTCAACAAAGCAGACTCCGTCATAGCTCCGCACCTCCGAGACGTCATCAACTGCTCCTTCAATTCCGCTACCTTCCCAGAAGACTGGAAACACGCTGAACTCACCGCCCTTCTGAAAAAACCAACAGCAGACCCCACCGAACTCAAAAACTACCGCCCCATCTCGCTTCTTCCATTCCCGGCCAAAGTCATCGAGAAAGCTGTCAACAACCAGCTCACCGCCTTCCTCGAAGCCAACAAATCACTCGACCCCTCTCAATCTGGCTTCCGAGCCAAACACAGCACTGAGACCGCCCTAATCGCAGCAACAGACGACATTCGAACTCTACTGGACAATGGAGACACAGTCGCCCTCATCCTCCTCGACCTCTCTGCAGCCTTCCACACAGTCTGCCACAGCACCCTTTTACAATGCCTCAGAAACATCGGAATCCAAGGAAAGGCACTGGAATGGATCACCTCGTTCCTCACCGGAAGGACCCAGAGAGTCCGCCTCCCACCATTCAAGTCCGAGGCCTCTGAAATCATCTGCGGCGTACCACAAGGATCCTCACTCAGTCCCACCCTCTTCAACGTATACATGAGCCCCCTCGCGGCCATCGCCCGCCAACACAACCTCAACATCATCTCTTACGCGGATGACACTCAACTGATCCTATCTCTCACCAAGGACCCCAGCACCGCCAAAACTAACCTACACGAAGGAATGAAAGAAGTCGCCGAATGGATGAAACAAAGCCGTCTGAAACTGAACTCAGACAAAACAGAAGTCCTCATCTTAGGTAAATCCCCCTCTGCATGGGACGACTCCTGGTGGCCGGAAGCCCTCGGAAATGCACCCATCCCGACAGACCACGCACGGAACCTTGGCGTCATCCTGGACTCTTCACTCTCAATGAACAGACAAGTCAGCGCCGTATCCTCTTCCTGCTTTAACATTCTTCGCATGCTCAGAAAAACATTTTGCTGGATCCCCTCCGAAACAAGGAAAACAGTCACCCACGCTCTAGTCACGAGCCGACTGGACTACGGAAACACCCTCTACGCAGGTACCACCGCTAAACTCCAGAAGAAACTACAACGAATCCAAAACGCCTCAGCCAGGCTCATATTAGACATCCCACGCAACGAACACATCTCTGGTCACCTTAAAGACCTCCACTGGCTACCCGTCAATAAGAGGATTACTTTCCGACTGCTTACCCACGCACACAAATCACTCTACGACATCGGACCAGATTGCCTCAACTCTCGACTGTCCTTCTACACCCCCTCCCGCCAACTTCGCTCTTCCAGCCAAGCCTTCGCCACTGTACCTCGCATCAACAAGTCCACCATGGGAGGCAGATCCTTCTCATACCTGGCTGCCAAAACATGGAACTCACTCCCCGCTTACCTTCGCCTCACCCAGAATCACCTAGCGTTCAGAAAGCAGCTTAAAACGTGGATATTTGACAAATAATCCTCCTCCCCTTCCTAAGTGCCTTGAAACCCTCTGGGTATGTAGTGCGCTATATAAATGTTTTGACTTGACTTGACTTGACCCCCTTTTCTGAATCGCTGGCAAAAAAGCAGCATCAGGATTGGCCGGAGTGCCTTCAATTTGCAGTCCCAGTGTGACTGGGCGCCTGTGCCTGCTGTCTCCAATCTGGCAATGCAGCACGGGTTGGGAAGAGCTTCAGTGCCCATATTGGTTTCATTGTCCTGAAACGGCCGGTTAAAACCACATGTTTACTGAATGCAGTGTGTGCAACCACTCCCCTCAGTGTCTGTCATCCCCACTGGCAAAGTCCCCAAAGACTCAGCCGGGAAACAAAAGAAAACAATAATAAACACAGATTTATTATTGTTTTCTTTTCCTTTCTTTTTTAGGCTGCTGGCAGGGGGGCTACATTCCGCTGCCATAGCGGAGGAGCTGCTGCTGATTCTGGCATTGCTTACCTGCTGACCAAACCATCCCTTGTTCAGGTCCCCTTACACAAAGTCTCCTGGGTGGGCCAGCCCTCCTCCTCCCTGCCTTTACAGTTCCAGTCATTTTCCCACTAGCACTCAATGAACCAGCCCGACCACTGCTACCACAGTCCCTGGAACCTCTTACCAGTGATCATTGGAAATTGAAATTTCCATTCCACAATTACTTCTCCAGGATGTCCAGGCAACAGGATAGCCTGGAAAAGTAAATGTAGATGGGACTATGGGCCAGTCGTTTTTACTGTACCGTATGTGGTTGGGTGAAATGGGGACACTTAATTACATTTAACAACAGCAAATATTTTGTGGTTAAAGATATTTGTAGGGTTCACAAAAATTGGCCCTTCCCTACTGCTGTGGGTATTGTTAATCTATGGGCTGAGTGTTGTAGCTCAGCTGACCCAACAATTCAGATTTCTTTTCTGAGCCAAAGTGCACTTAAGGAGCAAGATTGCAAAGTTAAACTCACTGGGGCAGGTTTGCAAGGCCTTATGTCATGGTGTTATGTAATGTTATTTTCATTTATATTTTGCCTTCTACTATTAGTCTATCACTGCAGTACTTTTTTAATCTGGTTGGCCTTCTGTGCGGTTCTGGAATTTCCATCGATTGGAAGTGTCAGATTCTTTGGGTGTGTATGGTTAGTAGAGATTTGTTAAATACTGGTTTAGGAAGGGTTTGTGTAAGTTGACGTGAATGTAAAATGAGTTTGGTCCTGCAAAAGACCTTTGTGGTTTTATATGTCTATGTGTTTTAAAAGGAGCCCTCTTCTTTGTTTCATTGTCTTGGGAGGTCAGTGGCCCATGATCTGATCTACGTAGATTATTTTCTAGTCTGCTTTGCAGGCAGATATATAACTTTAAAGTAATGTATTGGACATGATAATGTATGTTTAAGCAAAATGTATCTGAATGGTTCTAAGATGTATGTTCATGGGGCGTGAGAGGAGTTGATTTGCCAATGCTTTTACAACTCTTTGTCTTTAATGGTGTGTTGTGAGCATGAGTTTGTAAAAAGTCTGCCTAATATGTTTTATTGGAAAAAGCAATTTAATGAGAGGGGAATGAATGGAAATGCATTGCAGAGTGAGAATTTCTTGGTGGAAATAACTGTGGTAGCTGATTGTGACATTTTAGAAGGATATTCAGCGACACAGGTGGTCTGTGTCAGGCATGTGCAACATAGGTGGCAGAGCATTCAGCTGCACAGAGGCACAGCTGTGGAATAACCTCCCATTTAACATCAGAGAATGAGAGGATTTTGTACAGTTTAGAAAAAAACTTAAAACCCATCTTTTGCCCAGGGTGTAGTGTTACATCACTTGTGGTAGGTAATCTCTGCGGGTGTAGTGGAACCGTCAGTCTTTTCAGCGCCAGGATACCTCTGGGGTGACTGAGCACTTTATAAATACTGGCTACATTACATAGGACCAGGAGGAAGCAATCCATGCTGGATTTTCAGGATATTCAAGTTTGAAAAATTAACTCAGAATAATTTAAAGTGGAATTAATTTGCCATAGCCAGTGTTAATTCTGAAAATCTTGCTTAGCTCTGACCATCCTGAACCCACAGTAGACACCCCCTGAGCGGATGAGTACTGATTGGGTGACTGTATAAATTGTGTAGCATACTTTGGATTTGGGACCTATTTCTAGCCTAGGTACAGATGTTTATATGATAACTCATAGACATCTGGTTGGCTGGACAGGAAGGTAGCTGTAGTAATGCTGTAGAGACAAGGCTGGTGGTTAGAAAGACAGGTATTGAGAAACTGAGAGCGAGAGAGAAGAGAGAGAGAGAGAGAGAGAGAGAGAGAGAGAGAGAGAGAGAGAGAGAGAGAGAGAGAGATCATTTGATTTGCTCATGCATGTGTGTAGGAGTTAGAATCAGTGTGGTGACCACATTTGGGGCTGTCAGAGGGTTAATGATGAATGGTCTTCTTTACAGGGACACTAGGTTCCTGGGAATCCCTTGTGAGTAGAAAGCCAGCCCCACATTCCCCTTTGACTGTGTCTGCACAAAAACCACAGCCAGCTGCTTCTCATCGATTACTTTTGTCTTTGAGGTTCACATGCTGAAGACGATGGCATCAGTTAGAGTTGGCTCTAAGTGGCTTACTTCCATTGATTTCCCTAATTGTTCTGGCTGGTGCAAGGAGAGAAGTGTCCGTATTTAAAGATGAGTTTCTTCTGGATGCTGTTGATCATGCCCTGACTTACTCCCAGCTTAAGGTTAGACTACAAGAGAGTCGAAATTCATCCTTGGACTCATATCATGGAGCACTCTGCACAGTGCAAGTTTTGGTGTAAACTCATCAGAAAGTACTCTCCAATGACTCTTCCGACTGAGGTTGAAATCAAATTTAAATACATTTCAAACACATGAAGCACATTTGCCTCTACAAGGAATACAGAGCGAGGTAAAGTTTCAAACCATAAAGGGTTTTTTAAATGATATGCAAAGTTACAATCTCGAATCGTTAGTATTAGTTGTTATAATCAACAATCAAAATATGAATGCAGTAATCAATATATAGTTCAATGCAATTCAATGTCAATAAAAGCAAAGGCAAACTACTATAAAGTTGCCTTAAAAGGAAAGTTAAGGAAAATCCCTTTTTCTATAAAGAGAGAAACTTACTCTGTTAGATTAGGGAAAATCCTGCTAAGTCGTCAGGAAAAAAGTGTTCTACCATGAAGCCAAGTGAAGTGGCATCTGCTCTCAAGGCATCTACTGCCAAGCAAGGAACAAGGGGGATCTGCCTAAGAGTCAGGCAAAGACGATTCTGGACAATCTTCTACATTAAATTTGCTTAAATCACATATTTCTAACATTTTACTATACCTATACATGATTCTCAGACGAACAACCAATCAGGTTAAAGCACAAGTTGATAACACAAATTGATTACCATCACACCGTATACACAAAAAAGGTACTATAAGCGTGCATCTGACTGGCAGTTATCTACATTCGTCCAAGGCTGTGCTTGGCAGGTGCTCTGCAACAGCTTGCTAACATATTCTGCTAGGATCACATGAAAGAAAACATTTTCATTTGAAACAGAACACCAAGGACACATCATAATAAACCTGGAGCCGACTTCTGCTGAAACAACAAAGGCACGTTAGGAAAGCAAGATGGCAGCCAGACGTTAGCCCTTTTAAAATCCGGCCTATATTGACAATTGCCCATCTAAGCATAAATTACAGACAGTAGATATAATTGTGTTAGCACCTGTCAATGTTGAGGCCTGAGTATCTTGGACCAAAATACTGTGAAGGTAAACATATGTTTACTATTCTTAACTTCACATATATGTACATAAACAACTTATATATATATTCAATACGTGGATGTAGAGTTAAGAATAGTAGATCCATACTTACGTATATGTAGTAACCTTCATGATATTTTGTTCCTCGATATCAAAGTCTTGATATTTTGAGTGCACAGTATTTTGTCCTCGATTTTCTGACCTACAAACCAAGAGGCTCAAGCAATTCTCTGTGAAGTCAATGTGTATGATCCAAACGTGAGAAAACATTGGGACATGTTGCATGTTCCATTAAACAGCAATTATTTTCCATACCGATACCCCCTTGTGGTGATATTGAAAGGCAGGAGCTTAAGTCCCATGAAAACAGTAAAGTCAGGGCAGGTTGCCAACTCAGGTAGATTAAAAAAATATTTCTCAGTAGGGAACTGTATGGAGGTTGTGGATAACCCAAACAGTGTCACCTAGTGAGCTACAGACCCCTCACCCACACACACACAGTTTATGTTTTCTGAAGTTTTCAGATTAGCGGCATGGATAGTAAGGAATGCAGTTGGGGAGCCATAACTGGACTGGAGTGGAAACAGACTGGGATCTGGTCTGGAATAGTTTGTTCAGGGGGCAGTGGACATCTTTCAGCTGATAAGATCATAAACTGAAAGATTGGGAATGCCACATTTCTCCATTGAGATTAATGGCTGGGGTCAAATTAGATTTGTCTATACATTTGAGGCATGATCAACCTCATCAATTTGTGTTTGTGTGTTTTGGTTTTCTAAGTGTTGTAAAAAAACTGGTCCCAAAGCCACAATTCGAATACACATATCTACCTCCAAATTACAAGCACAAAAATGTGGAAGCAATCATTCCTCAAACTTGGTAGGCTAGCAATGTGCAATTACCTTATTGGTAAAACATGCAACACAACACAAGGAACACAAACGAAGTTGGGTAATCCAGTCTATTTTAAATGCTTTCCAATCAAAGTAACTGGATACAATTCAGAGCTCAAAGTGGAGATGCTTCCATGGAAACGCTGCGCAGACATTAGAGACTTGAAATAATGTCACTGATCATCAGAAGTTAGGTATGAACATGTGAAGAACATGCTGACTGCAATAATCCAGAAGCCTTGTTTGCTCAACTAAGTTACAGGGTGTAGAAAGATGAACAGATGCGCACTATTTGTAAGGTAGGCCATGCAGGACAGAATCAGGGCATAAAGATGTAAACAAGGCAGTGTTGCAAGAGTGTGTTGGCAACAAAGGTAAGTGCCCAACCTTTCTGCAATCTCAATCAATCAGGGGTTTATAAAGCATGCTACTCGCCCGTGAGGGTCTCAAGGCGCATGGGGAGGGGGGAGCAGCTCCCCCTTCAGGAGAGGAGAGTGAGTGGGATGTGGACAGCAATCAGGGAGAAAGCTTCCTACATCAATTCTTCAAAGCAAAAGGGTGTAAATCTATGTATGTATCTATGTCTGTATGTAGGAATACTGATTTGATTACTCCACCTTACCTGAATCGGTCAGAGTTGGAGAGGAGGGATGGGGAGAGAGAATTTGCGGTGGAGGGAGAGGGGATGAAGAAATTCCTGATGCCCCTCACGGAACAGCTGATTAAAATCTGCAGTAGCATAAAGTCCGGATCTCCCAGGGACCCGGCACCACAGAAAAGGTTGAAAGGGAGTTTGGAGTGCCTGGAGCCCTATATAAGACATCTGGTGGAGACATCTTTTAGGACGTGCAGAGTACCCGGCTGCTGGAAGGAAGCCGTGGTCCTGCCGCTCCCCAAGAAACCGCACATTGGTCTAGACCAACTAGATAATTTACGAACAATCTTACTTTTGCCGCACTTTGTGGCGTCTTGACATGTCCGAAAGAAGGATAACAGAGGTCGAAGAGGTGCAGACGACCATAGACAAAGACCATAAACAGCTTGGCAGAGTCCTGCAGGTACTCCAAGATAAGACAGAGGATTTGGAGGCCCGCTCCCGCCACTGCAACGTACGGATCCTAGGTCTTCCGGAGACGGCACAGACGGGTATGATGGAGATGTTCATAGAGCGGATGCTGGTTACCCTGCTTGGGGCGGAAGTGTTCTCCAACATGTTCGTCATCGATAGGGCACATCGGGCGTTGGCACCGGGCCAGAAGCCGGGAGCACCACCATGGCCGATCATCGCTAAGTTCCTCAACTATAGGTACAGAGATGCGGCCCTAAGGGCAGCCAGGGACAAACAGACACTGTCATTTGAGGGGTCGGACATTGCACTATACCCTGATTTTACTGCAAAGGTACAGGAGACGAGGAAACACTTTGTCCCGATGAAACACCAGCTACGGGAGCAGGGGCTGGACTATGCTATGCTACACCCCGCTAAACTGAAAGTCAACAGGAATGGACAGACACTCTTCTTCACAGAGCCCAGGGCACTGCAGAAGGCGATCAAGGACTGGGCGAGGGAGCGGAAGATGACACCGGAGCGAAATTCACTGGAGGAGGTATCGGGTGGCAGACTGGAGGACCAGGACTGAGGGTAGAAGCATGCAGTGCTTATCCAAGATGTTTGTAAGGTTTGGGGGGCACTATACATGCCAGCGGGTGGGCCCGGACAGGCGGTGGTCATTGTGAAATTGCTGAACTTTTTGTTTCACTATTTGAATGGTTTGTGGCTACCTCCGCCCACGCGTGGCAACACTGAACTGGTTATGTTTTTTCTTTTTTCCCTTATGGTTTCTGCGGGGGGGGGGGGATTCTGAGTAGATTGGTTCGCGACCTAGTTGGGGGAGGTCCGCTGTGGGTGGGTATGTTGGAGATGTGGGAGGGGGAGTTTACGGTTTATGACCACAAGGTGCGAATCCCGACTTTTGGTACACTGGAGACTGTGGAGTTGGCTGTTGTGTGTGGAATGATGATTGCTTTAGCTAGCTATGGGTGACATGCCTGGTGGACTGCCTGGACACGATGGGACAGGGAGCCTGCCTTGATGTGGAATGTGAGGGGGCTAAATGACCATAGGAAGTTACATAAGGTCCTGAATTACTTAACCAGACATCATGTTGATTTTGCTTTCCTACAGAAAACTCACCTCTCAGAGAACAGCTCTAAGTTGCAGGCGAGGGGGCTGAGGGGACAGATGAACGCTGCTGGCTTTACGACACATGCTGTGCTGACTTTGGTTAACCCTAGGTCGGATTACTCGCTTAGTTCAGTGGCGGCTGATCCTGAAGGCAGGTTTGTCATATCTAAACTCACTGGGAGGGGATAGGAGTTATTGGCAGTGAATGTTTATGGACCAAACTACGACAAACCTGAGTTCTATGTCAAACTGGTGGGAATGGTCCGGGAGACTCAGAGTCGTGTTGTGCTATGGGGAGGGGATTTGAATATGATCAGAAGCCCTGAATTGAACCGCTCTAGTGGCCCAAGATCACCCACAGGGACCACACTAACGGAGTAGCAGGGGGAATCCCCATCCACCCTAAGGGTCTCAACCAGACCCGACGACACCCTGTGCATCGCCGAACACCTGCACTTTCAGATCCACACCGATCCCAACACCACCCTCAGAGGAACTCTCGACCATAGACCCCCTGGACTCCGGCCTCAGTTTAGCGACTTCATCGCCGACTTCGTCAGCTCGCACACCCTGGTCTCCACAGACTACATCCTTCTCGGAGACCTGAACTTCCACCTCGATAACAACAACACCAACTCCACCACCCTGATTGACAACCTCACCAACCTCGGACTCAGCCACCCACTCCGCCGGCCACAAGCTTGATCCCATCTTCTCCACAAGCCCCCACGTCACCTTCAGCCACACCACCGAACTCCACTGGACCGACCATAGCTGCATCCACTTCACCTTCCGGAAACCCACCATGCTCCACTGCACTCAACAGATCCCCTGCCACAGCTGGAGCAAAATCACAGAAGACCAGCTAAGCACCACCCTCACCCGAAGCCCACCCGCCGACCCCACCAGCGCCGACACCACAGCCAGCGACCTCAGATGTTGGATCGACAACTGTAGCAAAAAAGAGCCCAATATCTGGGTTCAGGGACCTGTCTTGTGTGGTGGCTAACTTCCAGATACTATCTTAAGTGTAGCCCAACAAGAAAGAAAAAATGTCTTTCTTATAGTCCCCTCACTCACCGGAGTTTCCTCACGGTGACATGCTTCATCATCGGGGTCCTCCCAGTTCTCTACGAAAAGGGGCGTGCTACGACTTGCGAGCTACGTAGGAGCACTGAGTAGTGAAGGACTATGTGTGGTGTAAGGAATGTGAAGTGGAGTGGATGGGTGTGTGTGTGTTTAAAAATACTGTGCTAGTGGGCCTCAATGTTTTATTCTGCTCCTAGACCAGTATGTTAAAAATGGGGTTATACTGTGTACCAACCAATAATGTAGTTGGGTTCAGTATTTGGTCAACATGTTTCACGCTACCCCCAGCGTTTCTTCAGGACCATACAGGGACCAGCCCTGTATTGTACCACTCCTAAAAAACCTAAAGTTAGGAATTTATTAGTGCAACATATATTTACAGTGATTAACGTTGTCCCTATTCGGTACACACGTGGTTCTACATACATACGCTTGACTTTTAAGGCGAATGTATAGTTCAATGGTGAACCTGTAAAAGAATGAATAAAGAACAATTAAAAAACACCTCGCCCCTATCTCTGCCGAGATCGGGGACTTTTTTTCGTCCTTCACAAACATGCACGTTTTTGATACATGCACATATATGCATACAGACTATATGGTGTGGTTTCACCATATTGGTGCGTGCATACTTTCAGATCCGGTGTCTGTTCGCCAGATGCCCAACAAGTGAACTTAACGTGGAAAAAGACAAACGGAAGTGACTATACATAAAACAGTGGACACACATTTAACACACAACCAAAGGAAACGTTTGAATATTTACTTTTGTTGGCGCTTAATAGCACATCATGGTCTCTTAGGGGGGCGGTATTGCCTCGGTGGAAAACAATGCTAGAAGGATTTTTAGGGTTGTAGAAGACGTGGTTAGTGATCGAGCGTCTTTTACATATATCATTTAGTTAGAGGTCTAGTACTCGCTACCCTCTCTTGGCGGTTAGGTCAGATACACTTACTTCCTAATCAGCAACCCGCGCCGTGTTACCTATCAGCTTCCCCTCGGACCGCATCTTGCAATGTGGTCCGCGGGTTTGGTTTTTGTTTGTTTCGATTTCCGGGTTGGAACTAGACCGTCGCGCTCAGGCGGCCATCTTAGATGGATGCAAACGAGCGTCACATGCGTCTTTCTTCCATGCCGTTTGTTACTCGCCCTTATTATCGAACCGGCTTTTTAGAAAACACAATGTTTGGGGTAATGTTATAATAAAAACAAAGAATAAAAATGAAACAATGGGCATTCTTCACAAATAGGGATTGAAGAAAACGTGGACAAAAAAGTTACCACAGGATTAGTTGATATGGTTTATGATATATAACAAATAAACCAAGGATGGAGTGAAAAAATGGAGTTTGAGAAGTATTGTTTTAATCATCTTTTTCTATAATGGTTTTAGGGGCATTATAGTTCTAGGATGTTATTTTTCATGAAAGTTATTTTTCAGCTCTAGGATTCAGGTACATTAGTTTCAGGATGTTATATTTCAACGATTGAAGACACCCCAAGGTATGTCGTCATTCAACCCACTTATATCTGTCTGTAATCTGAAAACCCAGCGTTGCTCTCGTTCGTGAAGAGTTTTTTCAATGTTGTCTTTATTTACCACACACTCAAGGACTACCCATCTCATGTCATTTGGTGTGTGATTCTTCTCAATAAAGTGGTTAGTCATGCGTGTGGTGGATTTCTTACAACGTATGTTGCTTCTATGCTCAACAATTCGAGTGCTGACCTTTCTTGTGGTCATGCCCACATAATGTAAATTGCACGTGCAAGTGATCAGATATACCACCCCACTTGTATTGCAATTGGAAAAGTGTTTTAATTGCCATGTGGTGTTGTTGTTAAAAGTAACTGACTTTGTCACTGCAGTTAGATGGCAAACACTGCAGTTGTTACACGGGTAATGGCCATTCGGTAGAGGTTGTAGTCTGTTAGTATTGATCACTGGTTTAGGTCGAGTATGTACCAGATAGTCTTTCAGGTTCATTCCTCTACGATGGCTGAACATGGGTTTTGGGATATTTAGATCACCACTGTTTAGTATGCTCCAGTGTTTTTTCACAATCTTGCTGACCTGGTTGGAGACTTTGTCGAAAGTTGTGATGCAGATGGGTCTTTCGTTGGTTGAGGGTTTTTGTACCTTTGGTTCCAGGAGGGCATCCCTATTATTATTGCTCGCTCTTTTACAGGCTACTTTTATTACTTTCTTTGGGTAATTTCGTTGTTGTAATTTTTTACTTAGTTCTTCTGATTGTAATAAGTAGTCTGATTTGTCTGAACAGTTTCTTCTCAACCGTAGGAATTGTCCAAACGGGAGGTTTTCTTTTAGATGTCTGGGGTGGAAACTGTTGTAGCTTAAAAGGCAATTCCTTGAAGTCGGTTTATGGTGAGTGGTAGTTGATAGGGTTCCATCATTTGCCCTGATGTTTAGATCCAGAAACACCAAATGGTTCCTGCTCATGGTGTTTGTGAATTTAAGAAAAGGATCTTGTTCGTTTAGCCAGGAGCAAAAACTCATGGCCTCCTCTTCCTCGCCTTTCCAAATCAACAGAATGTCGTCTATATAACGCTTCCACATTATTATGTGGTTAGTATATGGATTGTTGATGGTCAGAATTTTCTTTTTCTCAAGCTGATGGACATACAATCCCGCTACGCTCGGCGCAAAGGTGCTGCCCATGCTGGTCCCATGTTGTTGGCGGTACAAAGTTTCCTCAAAACGGAAAAAATTCTCTGTGAGGGCTAGACGGCAACACTCAAGCACTATATGTCTTGGTGTATGATATTTCCAGTCTTCTTCAAATAGCACCTCTTCCAGGATTTCCAAAGTTTCCTTGTGCGGTAAACTAGTGTAAAGACTCTCCACATCTAGGCTTATTAAAATACTAGATGTGGGGTCAAAATTGATCTCCTTCAATAGACATAGTACATCCTTGGTATCTTTGAGATACGTGTCTGTTTTTTGAACTATTGGGCGAAGGAAGGCATCAGCATACTTAGACAGGGGCTCTAGAATGGAGCCTATTCCGGACACTATCGGTCTCCCGGGTGGTTGCTCCATATCTTTATGGATCTTTGGGATCGTGTAGAAGTATGGGATTGTAGGTTTTGAATTTACTAAGAAATCAGCTTCTTTTTTGTCCATCCAGTCATTTACTGTGCTCTCCTCAATGAGGTGTGCAATGCAGATCCGTAGTCTTTCAGTCGGGTCTTCCTTGATCACAATATAGTTCCTTGTGTCTGCAAGTAGACGTAGGCATTCTTGTCTATACTTTACAGAGTCCTGTAGGACAATTGCTCCTCCCTTGTCCGCCGGTTTTATTGTGATTGTCTTGTTATTTGATAGTTCATGGATTGCTTCAAATTCCAATTTAGTAGTGTTTTTGAACACCTTGATGGTATTGGGGTCAAGGTCTTTTACATCTTTCATTACAGCTTTCTCAAAAGCTAGCAATTCGACTGGTAAATTGTGAGACGGCGGGACAAAAGTTGAACTTTTCTTCAAACCTGTGTCCGTTTCTCTGGTAATTGTCTTATCTTTGTCTTTGAAAAAGACCTGGAGTTTCAATTTCCTCATGAATTCCTTTAGTTCACAGCATAGTTTAAATTTATCAGTTACTGGAGTTGGGACAAAACCTAATCCTTTATTTAATATTCCAATCTGGACTTCTGTCAGAGATATAGAGGATAGGTTGACCACTAGATCTAGTGGTTGCTCGTCGTGGGTTCCGGTGGCCCCTTGCTGCGTGTGTGTCGTCCCGTTGTTTCCACGGGTTGGGCCCATTGTACCTGCTGAGCTGTTTTCGTTTTTGTTCTCTGGGTCGTCTGGCCTCTCCCTAAAAAAGGGCGGTTTGAATTGCCATGGTGGGAGTTCCAATTTTGGAAAGGTTGTTGTGGATACATTGGTGGAAACTGTTGCGGCCCATAAAAGAAAGGAGGCGGGGGGCCGAAAGGTGGCTGGTAAGATGGCCACATCTGTGGTTGGTTTCCTCGATTTCTACCTGAGTTTCCTCTACCCCTTCTTTGTTTTCTATTCGTTGGGTAGTTGTAATATTTAGGAGAATTGGAATTCTCAGATCCACTGTCAGATCCATCGCTGTCTGTATTATATCCAGGATTCCTGTTACTAGGTAAACAACGGGACGACACACACGCAGCAAGGGGCCACCGGAACCCACGACGAGCAACCACTAGATCTAGTGGTCAACCTATCCTCTATATCTCTGACAGAAGTCCAGATTGGAATATTAAATAAAGGATTAGGTTTTGTCCCAACTCCAGTAACTGATAAATTTAAACTATGCTGTGAACTAAAGGAATTCATGAGGAAATTGAAACTCCAGGTCTTTTTCAAAGACAAAGATAAGACAATTACCAGAGAAACGGACACAGGTTTGAAGAAAAGTTCAACTTTTGTCCCGCCGTCTCACAATTTACCAGTCGAATTGCTAGCTTTTGAGAAAGCTGTAATGAAAGATGTAAAAGACCTTGACCCCAATACCATCAAGGTGTTCAAAAACACTACTAAATTGGAATTTGAAGCAATCCATGAACTATCAAATAACAAGACAATCACAATAAAACCGGCGGACAAGGGAGGAGCAATTGTCCTACAGGACTCTGTAAAGTATAGACAAGAATGCCTACGTCTACTTGCAGACACAAGGAACTATATTGTGATCAAGGAAGACCCGACTGAAAGACTACGGATCTGCATTGCACACCTCATTGAGGAGAGCACAGTAAATGACTGGATGGACAAAAAAGAAGCTGATTTCTTAGTAAATTCAAAACCTACAATCCCATACTTCTACACGATCCCAAAGATCCATAAAGATATGGAGCAACCACCCGGGAGACCGATAGTGTCCGGAATAGGCTCCATTCTAGAGCCCCTGTCTAAGTATGCTGATGCCTTCCTTCGCCCAATAGTTCAAAAAACAGACACGTATCTCAAAGATACCAAGGATGTACTATGTCTATTGAAGGAGATCAATTTTGACCCCACATCTAGTATTTTAATAAGCCTAGATGTGGAGAGTCTTTACACTAGTTTACCGCACAAGGAAACTTTGGAAATCCTGGAAGAGGTGCTATTTGAAGAAGACTGGAAATATCATACACCAAGACATATAGTGCTTGAGTGTTGCCGTCTAGCCCTCACAGAGAATTTTTTCCGTTTTGAGGAAACTTTGTACCGCCAACAACATGGGACCAGCATGGGCAGCACCTTTGCGCCGAGCGTAGCGGGATTGTATGTCCATCAGCTTGAGAAAAAGAAAATTCTGACCATCAACAATCCATATACTAACCACATAATAATGTGGAAGCGTTATATAGACGACATTCTGTTGATTTGGAAAGGCGAGGAAGAGGAGGCCATGAGTTTTTGCTCCTGGCTAAACGAACAAGATCCTTTTCTTAAATTCACAAACACCATGAGCAGGAACCATTTGGTGTTTCTGGATCTAAACATCAGGGCAAATGATGGAACCCTATCAACTACCACTCACCATAAACCGACTTCAAGGAATTGCCTTTTAAGCTACAACAGTTTCCACCCCAGACATCTAAAAGAAAACCTCCCGTTTGGACAATTCCTACGGTTGAGAAGAAACTGTTCAGACAAATCAGACTACTTATTACAATCAGAAGAACTAAGTAAAAAATTACAACAACGAAATTACCCAAAGAAAGTAATAAAAGTAGCCTGTAAAAGAGCGAGCAATAATAATAGGGATGCCCTCCTGGAACCAAAGGTACAAAAACCCTCAACCAACGAAAGACCCATCTGCATCACAACTTTCGACAAAGTCTCCAACCAGGTCAGCAAGATTGTGAAAAAACACTGGAGCATACTAAACAGTGGTGATCTAAATATCCCAAAACCCATGTTCAGCCATCGTAGAGGAATGAACCTGAAAGACTATCTGGTACATACTCGACCTAAACCAGTGATCAATACTAACAGACTACAACCTCTACCGAATGGCCATTACCCGTGTAACAACTGCAGTGTTTGCCATCTAACTGCAGTGACAAAGTCAGTTACTTTTAACAACAACACCACATGGCAATTAAAACACTTTTCCAATTGCAATACAAGTGGGGTGGTATATCTGATCACTTGCACGTGCAATTTACATTATGTGGGCATGACCACAAGAAAGGTCAGCACTCGAATTGTTGAGCATAGAAGCAACATACGTTGTAAGAAATCCACCACACGCATGACTAACCACTTTATTGAGAAGAATCACACACCAAATGACATGAGATGGGTAGTCCTTGAGTGTGTGGTAAATAAAGACAACATTGAAAAAACTCTTCACGAACGAGAGCAACGCTGGGTTTTCAGATTACAGACAGATATAAGTGGGTTGAATGACGACATACCTTGGGGTGTCTTCAATCGTTGAAATATAACATCCTGAAACTAATGTACCTGAATCCTAGAGCTGAAAAATAACTTTCATGAAAAATAACATCCTAGAACTATAATGCCCCTAAAACCATTATAGAAAAAGATGATTAAAACAATACTTCTCAAACTCCATTTTTTCACTCCATCCTTGGTTTATTTGTTATATATCATAAACCATATCAACTAATCCTGTGGTAACTTTTTTGTCCACGTTTTCTTCAATCCCTATTTGTGAAGAATGCCCATTGTTTCATTTTTATTCTTTGTTTTTATTATAACATTACCCCAAACATTGTGTTTTCTAAAAAGCCGGTTCGATAATAAGGGCGAGTAACAAACGGCATGGAAGAAAGACGCATGTGACGCTCGTTTGCATCCATCTAAGATGGCCGCCTGAGCGCGACGGTCTAGTTCCAACCCGGAAATCGAAACAAACAAAAACCAAACCCGCGGACCACATTGCAAGATGCGGTCCGAGGGGAAGCTGATAGGTAACACGGCGCGGGTTGCTGATTAGGAAGTAAGTGTATCTGACCTAACCGCCAAGAGAGGGTAGCGAGTACTAGACCTCTAACTAAATGATATATGTAAAAGACGCTCGATCACTAACCACGTCTTCTACAACCCTAAAAATCCTTCTAGCATTGTTTTCCACCGAGGCAATACCGCCCCCCTAAGAGACCATGATGTGCTATTAAGCGCCAACAAAAGTAAATATTCAAACGTTTCCTTTGGTTGTGTGTTAAATGTGTGTCCACTGTTTTATGTATAGTCACTTCCGTTTGTCTTTTTCCACGTTAAGTTCACTTGTTGGGCATCTGGCGAACAGACACCGGATCTGAAAGTATGCACGCACCAATATGGTGAAACCACACCATATAGTCTGTATGCATATATGTGCATGTATCAAAAACGTGCATGTTTGTGAAGGACGAAAAAAAGTCCCCGATCTCGGCAGAGATAGGGGCGAGGTGTTGTTTTTTAATTGTTCTTTATTCATTCTTTTACAGGTTCACCATTGAACTATACATTCGCCTTAAAAGTCAAGCGTATGTATGTAGAACCACGTGTGTACCGAATAGGGACAACGTTAATCACTGTAAATATATGTTGCACTAATAAATTCCTAACTTTAGGTTTTTTAGGAGTGGTACAATACAGGGCTGGTCCCTGTATGGTCCTGAAGAAACGCTGGGGGTAGCGTGAAACATGTTGACCAAATACTGAACCCAACTACATTATTGGTTGGTACACAGTATAACCCCATTTTTAACATACTGGTCTAGGAGCAGAATAAAACATTGAGGCCCACTAGCACAGTATTTTTAAACACACACACACCCATCCACTCCACTTCACATTCCTTACACCACACATAGTCCTTCACTACTCAGTGCTCCTACGTAGCTCGCAAGTCGTAGCACGCCCCTTTTCGTAGAGAACTGGGAGGACCCCGATGATGAAGCATGTCACCGTGAGGAAACTCCGGTGAGTGAGGGGACTATAAGAAAGACATTTTTTCTTTCTTGTTGGGCTACACTTAAGATAGTATCTGGAAGTTAGCCACCACACAAGACAGGTCCCTGAACCCAGATATTGGGCTCTTTTTTGCTACATTAATCTCTTTAGGAGGATGACCTGTTCTTAAGTACCTCCTTCTCCCCCTTTCTTTGTACATACGGATCGACAACTGTGCCAACACCCTCCGCCTGATCAAGAAACCTTCCAACAGACACACCGTCACGAAAGCCAGCTAGTTCACCGCATACCTCCAGGTCTTCAAGCAAACCTGCCATACTCTAGAGAAGAAATGGCACAGCGAACAGCACCAGACAGCTATGCTGCCCACAAGTCCGCCATACGCAGAAACCATCACCTCATCAGATCCGCCAAAAGAGCCTCCTTCAAGGACCGACTCAACAACAACATATACAACAGCTAAGAGCTCTTCAACATCTTGAAGGAACTATCCAACCCTAGCTTCAACACTAACGACATCCCATCATCGCAAGACCTGTGAAACTCCCTTGCCACCTTCTTCCATCTCAAGATCGCAGACATCCATGACAGTTCCAAAAACCTGAACACCCTGACAACCACCGACACCTCAGACCCCGCGGCCACCACGACGACACCAACAAAATCATGAACACCATCCACTCCGGCTCTCCATCAGACCCATGCCCACACCACATCTTCAACAAAGCTATCGCCACCATCGTACCCCACCTCTGCAAGACCATCAACATATCCTTTGAGACTGCAACCTTCCCGGAGAGCTGGAACCAAGCCGAGATCCTTACTGAAGAAACCCAAGGCAGATCCGAAGGACCTCAGGAACTTCCGGCCATCTCGTTGCTCCTGTTCCTGGCGAAGGTCATCGAGAAGACCGTCAGCTGACCCGCTACCTCAAGGAGAACATCCTGGACCTGTCCCAGTCCAGGTTCCCAGCAACCACAGCACCAAGACTGCGCTCAATGCCGCCACCGATGACATCAGGGCCCTGCTGGACAATGGCAAAACCGCGGCCCTCATCCTCCTGGACCTATCAGACGCTATTGACACTGTCTGCCACTACACCCTATGCACACACCTCCACAACGCAGGGATCCGAGACAAGGCTCTGGAATGGACCACCTCCTTCCTCTCCGGCAGAACCCAGAGAGTCTGTCTCCCCCTTTCCGTTCCGAAGCCTCTGAGATCACCTGCGGCATACCCCAAGGATCATCCCTCAGCCCGACAGTGTTCAATGTCGACATGACACCGCTCGCCCACATCGCCCGACTGCACAACCTCAACATCATCTCCTACGCTGATGACACCCAGCTGATCCTTTCCCTCACCAAGGACTCCCTCACTGCCAAAGCCAACCTCCATGAAGGAATGAAAGCCGTCACCGAGTGGATGAAGAAAAGCCGTCTGAAGCTGAACTCAGGCAAGACAGAGGTCCTCATCCTCGGCTCCACCCCCTCAGCCTGGGACGACTCCTGGTGGCCGACCACACTGGGAGCAGCACCGACTCCCACCGACCACGCAAGCAACCTGGGGTTCATCCTCAACTCATCACTCTCCATGACCAAGCAAGTCAACGGCGTCTCGTCCTCCTGCTTCAACACCCTCCATATGCTCCGCAAGATCTACAGGTGGATCCCCACCGAAACAAGAAGAAAGGTCACCCAGGCCCTTGTCAGCAGCAGGCTGCACTACAGCAATTCCTTTTATGCGAGAACAACAGCCAAACTCCAGAAAAGACTCCAACGCATACAGAATGCCTCCACATGCCTCGTCCTCGACCTGTCCCAACACAGCCACATCACTACCAACCTGAGAAACCTGCACTGGTTCTCCGACAACAAGAGGATCACCTTCTAGCTCCTCACCTATGCACAGAAGGCGCTACACAACACTGAACCGGCATACCTTCCCAGACGCCTCATCTTCTACACCCCGAACCGACAACACCGCTCCGCCGACTTCGCCCTTGCCACGACCCCCACATCCAGAGAGGAACCACCGATGGCAGATCGTTCTCCCACCTTGTTGCCAAGACCTGGAACACCCTCCCCATCCTACTACGGCAGACCTAGGACCTACTAACCTTCAGGAGGCTTCTCAAGACCTGGCAATTCGAGCAGTAGCTGTACCCCTCCCCCCTCAGCGCCTTGAGACCCTCGCGGGTGAGTAGTTCACTCTACAAATTCTCTGATTGATTGATTGATATGGCACAGCCTGGGTGGAGAACATGCACAGAATCCCAGTCCCTGTCTGAGCATGAAACCATGGCGCTCAGACCAATCACGGTGCTGCTGTCATGCTGGTGACAGTAGTGTCGTGATTGGCTAGGGGAGGCTGTTTGCTTCATGCTTCCCTGCGTCATCGACAGAAGAAGGATGGATGAGAGGTGGCAGCCAGCCAGCCTGCAGGTATGTGATTTTTATTAATGTATTTTTCATCTCCCCTCCTCACCCCTGTTAAGTAGTAGGCGCCACTGGTCAATCATGCAGACAACAATGCAGGTGAACACTCTCTTCCATAACTAGTTGCCTCCTTTTTGCTCTGAAGACAGGGATACCACATTAGAATATGTTGTTTCAAAAACAACGTTGCAATGTGTTTTGACAACACCTTTCTGAAAGCAGCATGGAGTGCACCTTGAAATGGGTTCCAAGAGTACAACTTCGATTCGCTTAGTCAGCTGTGTGGAATTGGCAAGCAACAGAGGAGGATATCTACAAGGAAATGGCGAAGTGAGGCTTTAGCCATTATGGCTTAATGCCTCATTTCACCACTTATGAAACGCATGGCTGCACCATATTGACAACAATATGGTGCAGCCTTCTGTTCCCCCTGCGATGGTGCTACACTTAGCAGTGTAGAACCAATGCAGGCACCCTTGCACCATGGTGCAAGGGTGTCAGATAGCAGGGGAGAATTGTTTTGGTGTAGGAAGGTGTCCCTTCCTCACATAAACAATCCTGAAATGCCATTCTGTCACTTTCATGTGTGCTGCTCAATGCAGCGCACATGAAAGTCCCAACATTGAATTTTTTTTTAAAGATTGTTTATGTACAGGAAGGGAGACCTTCCTGTGTATAAACAATCCATGGCTTTTTGCTTTTTCCATGTGTGCTGCACAAGGCAGCACACATAGAAAAGGCAAAAACGAGAAATAATTAATTTCTCCTTGTTTCGCCAACTTAAGACCAGGTTTTTCCTGGTCTTAATTTTGGCTCTGCCTCCTATATACGCTGCCCTTGTTCATAGCATCAAAATCAATGGGTGTTGCAGTGGAATGCCCACCACAACACCCACCCCTTTCACGCTAAATATAGGCTAAAAGGCGGCCTTGTTTACAAGTCATCATTAAGCCACGTTAATTGGCTTAATGCTGCCTTATGAGTAAGGCTAAGCCCCTATCGCCACTACAACGTTGATAAAAGGGGCGTTGTGGTGGCGATAGGGGCTTGTACATATGGCCCAGATATTGATTTAATGGTGTGGAAAGGCACTTTTTTTTAATGCAACATTTCAGGAAACTTTTTGAGAAATTACAAGTAATGTTCTCAAAAAACACTTCAGGTTATTTGAAGGGACAACTGAACGTGAGGGCACACCTCATGGTTAAAGGTCTATTGAGATGCCAGCAAACAGGTGGATTTTGGAGAAAATGTCTCCATTGACACAATTCTGCCAGTCCCTATCGATGTATTTTCCATTGTATGCAAACTTTGCGGGCATAGCTACATTTTTGCACAGCCTGGTGTAATCTGTGCAAGACACAGATAGGTTGAGACCTCTGCAGGTCTGCTCAGCGCGTCATCTAGACATGTTTGATGAAAGAAAGGAGAAGATAAAACAAGAGTACCATTAAATGTATATCATAATTTTGTGTAAGACAAAACGCTGAACAGTGAAAATACCTACAACAACAATAATAAAAATACCAATAACATTATTAACAACAATATTAATTATAGTAATTATAATAACAACAACAATAATAATAATAATAATCATCATCATCATGATCATCATCATCATCATCATATTATGAATAATAATAACGATAATAATAGTAATAGTAATAATAATAACAACGACGCCAATAATAACAATAATAATAATCATAATAATAATAGTAATAATAATCATATGAAGGCAGGTGATTTTTCATTCTTTAGAGAAAGTCATGAAGACCCCGCTTGTGAGAGGTTAACCTCCTGGATTTATCCACCGCTCCCTCGTGAAACTCATAACATTTTCTTTACCCAGCGCCTTTGCAAGCTCTGCACACAGTTCATCACACAAAATGCTCCGAGCTGTCTGCAGATTCCATTTCTCCTCCTCTATCTCCGTCTTTTTTCCTACATTACTTTGGCAAAAAGTGGAAGTGATTGTAAACATATTACCTTGAAACAGAGTTAGGAAATGCATGAACCTAATGTGGCATGCAGTGACGCATGGCCTGGCCTGGAAGGGATGCGCGCGCGCGCGCCTGTTGCTGGCTCGAGCGCAGAAGATGAACGTGTGGCGGAGGGATCTGTGGCTCGCTCCCGTGCTAGCGCCCTTGTGACAGGGGTCTTTATAACATGCTCTGGGCCTTAAGGGGATTCTGCAATCAACCGGAAAGCGGCCATTAGCTGCCCCCATAAAATAATAATTTGTTTTTTTTCCATAGTGTCTGAAACGTTTTCTTGTCATTTCATAGCTCTGTCAATAACAGATATTATTACGCAGTAAGCTTAAGCAGTGGCAGTGGCAATTTTTACACTGGTGCTGGGGCAGGGACATCTTAAGGATTTTGGGGGCCCTGGGCCAAACTTATTTTGGGGGCCCCTGTTTGGAACAGCTTTGAATGTATGAACCTATTTCAGCTCTTTCATGCCCTCTTTGGCCAGGTCACTGACAGTGCATAGGACACTGGTCCAAATTCTAAATGTGTTTACATCTAATATTCAGGGATAGTGACTTGAGTTTTCTATATTGTAACACAGCAGCAGCTCACTAATATTACTGTAAATATTCTCAGTGACACTCTCCCATTTCTCATATGTGTGTTCTTGTTTTGATCTAAAATATATTTTTTTTAATGGTTTTAAAACATTTCTCTGCACAGTGTCTGTAATAAAGAGACTCTGTCACATCACCCACATCAAAAATACATGAAAGGAGAAAGGTAATCAAAACAATCTGTTTTAAAGAGATGGCTCCATAAGGGCCCCCCTGAAAGGATGGGGCTCTGTGCCAGAGACCACTTTGCCCATGCCTTAAAAGTGTCTGTGCTGGGCATCACTCTCTTTATACACCAACTTGCCTGCTCAATTTCGAAACAAAAATTCTGTTTAATTTGGAGGGGCACAATAATGTATTACTGCTCAGTTGGTGACATGGGCCAATGAATGACAGAAACTCTGGGCCTTATTTAGAGGGTTGCAAGTGGTACTCCATCACAGACGTCACTGCTATGCTGTCCATCCTATTACAAGTGCATAATAGTGCATGGCACTTAAAATATGGCAGATTTAATATCCACCACATTTTTTCAGAGCATCAAATTTGTGAAGCTTGTCAGATAAAGGTCAGTTCTTCCTTGAATTCTTAACTCTTAACTTGTGTTTAATGTCTGTGTTTGATACAATTTTAACTGCTGCTTTGGCCAATGTGTACTTTTTTACGATCAAATAAATCACTTTCTCCAGGTTGAACGTAATGTGTTTCCTCAAATGTCATGAATACCACTGTTAGAAACTGGGTGATTAGCTGAGAGGGGTGGAAGCCCTACTCAAGCAACAACCAAAACCCTTGTCAGGGTGAACACAGAAAGTCACTAAATTAACCTGTGATTTACCCTCTAGCCACTTGGAGCCAAAGCTGTCAGACTCAACATAGAGGCATTGTGTAAAGTAGTTATGCAGCAAACAAACAATAAAGATGTGAAGACATAACACAAGAAGTATCTCAAACAAATTTAGTAAAATAGAGTACATTTTATTAAATAGAATGACAATGAAATACATGAAATCCTTCCATAGTACCAGAGTAATTAATTTTTTTAGGTTTCTTTCCATGAAAAATAGGGTCAAAACAACAATTCACTATCCACAGGTATCTGGTGGCATGACACCAAGACAAAGACACAAATGTAGGACAACCACAATGGAGCGCAGTCTGGATACAGACATCAGGTTCACTCCAGTCAAGAATTACCTTCGGAATTAGAATAAACTTTCAAGATTTCTAGGAAAAGTTAGAGTCTTCAGTGGGGCCAGGTAGCAGGCTGTAGCGAGAAAGGACAAAAGGGACCTGCTGGATCAAATCTCCACAAATCCATTGATGATGGCGGGAAAGACTCAGAGCAGTAGAAGCTAGATTTTCAGACTGAGGAGGTACTCATCATTAATAGGGTGCTGGTCATCAGCAAGTTCGGTGAGATGTCTACCTTCAGACTTTGCAGTTTTTCTGGTGCTTGGATTCGTCCTGCGGGATGAGGCCACAGGCTGTAGCCAGAGAGGGCTTCATGAGGCCAGGTATCACTGCAGAGAATTCATGCTGAAGAGGATTTGCTGCTGCAGAGAAGAACGAGGCAGGGAGCTGTGCTAAAGTCAATGCCGTGGGCGTGCAGGTAGGTCCCGGTCTTGTATTGGCTCTCAGAGCAGTTTTTGCTAAAAAAAAATCTCTAAGCCCCAGGTTTTCATTTTTGGTAGGAGGAAAAACATTCTAGGACCACATCAAAGGTCCAGGATCTGGGGAGGAGGGCACCACCAACAGGGACCAACAGCATCAGGCAGACAGCATACAGAGCCTCTGGAGCTTGGTGTGTCCATTTAGCTCACATAGGAGGCCAGCCAGCTAGTCCTTGGAGTCATTCTGGTGTCCTTGGTATCAAGGAGCAGGTTCAATATTCCTTTCTCAGGCAGCTGGAAAGTCCTACATCTGAGTCTCCCAGATGTCAAGAAGTGATCTGATTCTGGGTCTTAAAGTGCCACTGTTTATACCCAGTGCTATCCTTTGGTGGGGGGCAACCCCAGGCCCACTCCCAAACTAGTTCTGACCAGAACCCTTTCCTTCCTGTGTTTTGAGCCCAAATGTCTAGAGTGCCAAAAGGCCGGTGTTAGGTTTCTTTGTGTGCGCTGCAGGAAAGGCACTTTGAAATTAAATTATAGGCTGCGTACAACACCCAGCTATCCTGCCAGGATGGTCCATCCTGTCACACCTAAGTCCCTTTTGTCCCAATGTCTGGAAGGAATCAAGAACCCATTACAAGAGAGACAGTCACAGTCATGTGACCCTGGCTATTGGCAGACAGGCACTGTTGATCTGTGCACAGATATGGCAACTTCCTAAAAGTGCACTGCAGTATACAAAAAATGATGGATGGAAGCTTGAATTAATATCAGCCTCTGGTAATTACTTGGGCTGCATACTAGTCATTTCCACATCAGCTTGGACCTAGCTATATGCAAATCAGTGTTGACCCTTCATTTGAGTGTAAACATAATTTCTCTATCAGTTCCCATTCTAAAGTGAGCACATATTAGATGTAATGAGGCAACTCAATAATAGTCTATAGGAGAGTTAGCCTTATAACAGTGGAAAAGATTTATATGGGGTTTTCATTGCCAGGACGCGGAAAATGTAAATGTAAACCCACATGATCTAGTTTTTAACACTGTGCAACCTACCCCAGGAGCTTTTGAGGCCTATCTTTGGTGAGAGTTACCAGCATTAAACCCGGACAATTTTAGTCCATGGAAAGGTCGAAATTACAGTTTAAAACTTTCCTGCAGGCTGTAGTGGCAGGCCTGAAACATGTTTTAAGTACTATTTTCATAGGTGGCACAATTAGTGCTGCAGGTCCACTAGTAGCATTGAATTTGCAGGCCCTGGGTATCGTGAAGGGTCAGGGACATAGAAGTGCATTAAACGTGGCAATTAGGTGTAGGTCAATTTTACCATGTTTGATGGAGAGAGCACAAATGTTAGCACTGGTTGGCAGTGGTAAGATGCACAGAATTCTAAAGCCAACAAAAAAACGAGTTCAGCAAAAAGGAGGAGTGAAGGCAAACAGTTATGGGGAAATACCACACCAAGGATGTCATATCTCACACCCACTTAGTTCAGAAAAGTGTCTTTTGAAAGTAAACCTTTTGTTATTGTTCTTATTGCGTTAGCAGACATTTCTAAGTTCTTTTTCAGTTCATGGTGCCATTGAATTCTTAGTACAATTGAAAAAGTGCTGGCAAAAACAGCAGTTGTGTGTATAAAACTCAGATATATAACTGATGGTGTAAATTAAGAATAAGAGAAAAAAAATATGTATCCAGCCAAGTTTTTGTCATTCATTGGATCCTTTCATTGAATGATTACTAAATGATTGTGCCCCTCCAAACTAAAGAACATTTTTGTTACAAGAATTCAACTTAGTGGCAGTGCCTTCTAAATATTTTTTTAGATCCCTTGGAAAATTTATTTCGAGCCCATGTTCAAAGCAATTTTGAATTTACTACCTGTTTTCAACTCATTCAAGACTTTGTGATTCCAAACAATAGTGAATTATAGGATACACCCTTCTGAAATGAGGGTGCACAAAAACAGGTGAAAGCTTCAGCTGCCCGGTGTTACCCAACCAAATAGTAACAAAACATAGATAGAACTTGGATTGATGAAGCAATTTGCTTTTTCTCTCTGATCTACTTTTTTTGCCTTGCCATGGTGTATCATTGAAGCTGTAGAACTGTCTGGCACATGCCTCACTGTGATACATTCCGGCATAGACCCATCTTCTCAGTTGACACCATTACCTTAGGTGTCAGGAAGCACTCTGGGTGATATTTCATACATATTTTTTTAATCACATAATAAAAAAAAGATATACAGAGAGGAAATCGACTCAAAAACGATCCAGACAAGATGCCTGAAATCATGTTATGGGCTCCGCAGCATGTGCTTTGCATTTCAAAGGCCTGAAAGCCTCGCGTTTGAAGCTCAGGGATGTATATATTCTAAATCGACGGATGCCCAGCAGGAGATGTCTTGTTTTGGCAGGTTCTGAAAGCCAATGTCAGACTGGCCTATAAAGGCATCAGGCAGTGCCCGATGGGCTGGTCTCATAGGTCAGTGTGTGGGTTGTTTCTTTGGCTGTTTGTAGCCTGTTTGATGGTCTGCTTAGCTGGTTTTTACTGTTTTTTGCCTGTTATTGAAACAAACATTTACGCAACAAGCTAAAATCCTTTTAGTGCCATATCTGGCCAATATCTTCTACAGTGTGTCTTTACAGGTGCACAGCTGCCCCAGTCTGCAATCATTGGCTTCTTTTTATCTTTCTAATTCACTAATGGGGCCACTTTTATTTCACAGACCCTGCATATTTTCAGTCCCAGTTCGACCCTGCTGAAAGCGGGGATGTGTTGTGATTCCACATCAACAGACCACACTTAGCCATGACCTCTCATAGATGGTAGGGGTTCAGTCATCATACTGAATTAATCAAAAGGGAATGGACACTGGTGTCTACTAAACCTTCGGTTAGTCTTTGAAAACCCTCATAGACAGCCTAATTTAGTCGATGCGGTGTATCTTTTATCCGCCCCGTCAGGCGTCATGGCATATTCATAGGGTAGTCAAATAACGTGCGGTATGCCTGCCTCACCCGAGGCTACCTCTGGTCCAGGTAGAAGTGTCCAGAAATAATAGGTAAGGGAAAAATATAAAAACAGTGTGTCACCAAAAAAGAATTTTTAATGAAAAGGTTGGCACTGTTGTTAAAAAATTCGATATATATGTAATCGGGCAACTAGATTACCATATATCTATATATATATGGATGCGTCAACATGTTTCAGCTCTATGAGCACAGCCGGGTCTGTAGAGCTTTCGTCAGGATAAAAAGACAAAAATACATACACAGAAGGTACTTACACAACTTGTGTAGGTTCCTATAGCTATTATGGAATTTCTTATACAGTCACCTTAATAGGCGTTCTTAGAGGCTTCTACAGGAGTGAAGAGTCGCTAGGAGTGGTCTTTGCCACGAGGACCAGCTTTCAGTCCCTGTGCTGACTCTGCCCCTGGTTCAACAGTGCTGGGCTGTTTCCCCCGGTGTGCTGGGGGCGGGGGCGCGTACAGCACCCTGGTGCTCATGTTGAGGTCAGCTTGTCATGTGCCTTGGCGCTCCGGTGCTCATGACGAGCTGTGCTCGTCACGACCACGCCCCTTCCAATGGAACGCTCAGCACAGCAGGGGAATTAGCCCAGCGTGCGAGCGTTCCATTTAATGGAAGCGGTCGATGACGAGCTCAGCTCGTCATGAGCACCGGAACGCCGTGGCTCATGACGAGCTGACCTCGTCATGAGCACTCATGTTGTTAAGGCAACCTCATACTGATTCATCCTCTCACTTGTAAGACTTTGATTTGATTTTAACTTCATATTAATTGATGCATTCATATTTTGATTACTAATCAACATTAACTTGATGATTTCTGCCTTCTGTAACCTATTAACTTCTAACAAACATTCATGGTCTGAAAACCTGATTATTGTCTGTCTTTCTGGTGGAGCCTAATGTGCTTCACACTTATTTAATTGATGATCAGCCTCAGTTGTGAACTTTCATTCATACAATAGCGCTTTATAGGCCCCAAATGTGCACAAAAAGAAAAGCGCTAACATCTCTATGGCAGTGGGAAGGAGTGTGCACCTGTAACAAGGCTGTGCTGACCTTGCCAGCACCACCATCCGAGCACCGCCTGCAGGAAGACCTTCATGTAATATTCAGCCTCGGCGGCTGCAGGGGGATCTCCCAGCTGCCTCTGCTTTCTCAGCGGGTCGTGGGCCTTTCCGGGGGCAGGAGAGCTCACGCAGAGTAAAAGCCAAGAGCAGGTTGTCTGATCTCCCCCTGCTCCCAGACCGATCCATGAAATATGCAAGGATTCGGCAGAACAGAGGCTCGGCGCAGGCCTGCAGTGGAGAGAAACATCCATGGTTTGAAAACATGATCTGCGAGCTCTGTATTGACACTAGGGTGCACGTATTGTCACAAGGGCAGCACGATTCCCAAGAAACACCAGCACTCTCATTGTAAAGACCTACCTGGCCCTATATGCATGCCCTTATGGTAATTCTAAAATCCCTGATCGATTTCTTATCAACGAATGTAAAAAACGTTATGGTAATCCATGTCAGTGATTAAATTGCTTTTTGTGTTTCACATGTTCATATTGCATTCCCTAAGAGTGTTAGCTATTTCCAGTATTTGTGACTTTGCAACACTTTTTTTGTGTACCATATTACACTTGCATAGTGCACATTTTCAACTGAGTCACATACAGGTGTCCACAATTTCCCTGGAGTTGAGTGTGAAGGCATTACAAGGGCCTCATTTGTGAAAAGTGATGCATCACTTTTCACTGCTCCCTCCTGGCGACACCAATGATGCGTCATATTTACAGTATGACGCATTATGGCGGAAGGAGCTACAGATACGTCAGTATTTCTGACGTATCTGTATGGCGCAAAAGTGACGCATTGCTGGAGTGTATCACAAAAGTGATGCAACTCCAGCAATGTGTCCTTTCACATGGAGCAAGCCCCATATGAAAGGGCCTGCATCAGTCTTACGCCTGCTGTGAGGCAGGCATAAGAAACAGACGCATTTGTGTCCTAGAAGTGGTCAGTGAAATCAAAATCTTATAGATTTCACTGCGTCACTTCTATGACCCTTTCTGGCGTCAGAACGCCCCCCCCCCTGCATACATTATACCTGGCGTAGGTTTAATGTAGCGCAGGGGTTTACAAAGTGACGTATCTACCTAGATCAGGGGTCTCCAACCTTTTGTGTAGTCAGAGCTACTTCTGGCCAGTGAAAATCGCCGTGAGCTACTGAACCCGAATAAACTCACGCATTTTTCCGAGAGACCCCACCACGCCCAGTTTCATTGGCTTTAAGCCTAATTTCATCAGGCTGAATCTGCATTCTGAATCTGCACTCTGCATTCTGAATCTGCACTCTGAATCTGCACTCTGCATTCTGAATCTGCAATCTGCACTCTGAATCTGCACTCTGAATCTGCATTCTGAATCTGCACTCTGCACTCTGAATCTGCATTCTGAATCTGCACTCTGTACTCTGAATCTGCACTCTGAATCTGCACTCTGAATCTTGAATCTGCACTCTGAATCTGCATTCTGAATCTGCACTCTGCATTCTGAATCTTCACTCTGAATCTGCATTCTGAATCTGCACTCTGCATTCTGAATCTTGAATCTGCACTCTGAATCTGCATTCTGAATCTGCACCCTGCATTCTGAATCTTGAATCTGCACTCTGAATCTGCATTCTGAATATGCACTCTGCATTCTGAATCTTGAATCTGCACTCTGAATCTGCATTCTGAATCTGCACTCTGCATTCTGAATCTTGAATCTGCACTCTGAATCTGCATTCTGAATCTGCACTCTGCATTCTGAATCTTGAATCTGCACTCTGAATCTGCACTCTGCATTCTGAATCTTGAATCTGCACTCTGAATCTGCATTCTGAATCTGCACTCTGCATTCTGAATCTTGAATCTGCACTCTGAATCTGCATTCTGAATCTTGAATCTGCACTCTGAATCTGCATTCTGAATCTTGAATCTGCACTCTGAATCTGCATTCTGAATCTGCACTCTGCACTCTGAATCTTGAATCTGCACTCTGAATCTGCATTCTGAATCTGCACTCTGCATTCTGAATCTTGAATCTGCACTCTGAATCTGCACTCTGCATTCTGAATCTTGAATCTGCACTCTGAATCTGCATTCTGAATCTGCACTCTGCATTCTGAATCTGCACTCTGAATCTGCATTCTGAATCTGCACTCTGCATTCTGAATCTTGAATCTGCACTCTGAATCTGCATTCTAAATCTGCACTCTGCATTCTGAATCTTGAATCTGCACTCTGAATCTGCATTCTGAATCTGCACTCTGCATTCTGAATCTTGAATCTGCACTCTGAATCTGCATTCTGAATCTGCACTCTGCATTCTGAATCTTGAATCTGCACTCTGAATCTGCATTCTGAATCTGCACTCTGCATTCTGAATCTGCACTCTGAATCTGCATTCTGAATCTGCACTCTGCACTCTGAATCTGCACTCTGAATCTGCACTATGAATCTGCACTCTGAATCTGCACACTGCACTCTGAATCTGCACACTGCACTCTGAATCTGCACACTGCACTCTGAATCTGCACACTGCACTCTGAATCTGCACTCTGCACTCTGAATCTGCACTGACTCTGCACTCTGACTCTGCGCTGACTCTGCACTCTGACTCTGTGCTGACTCTTCACTCTGACTCTGTGCTGACTCTGCACTCTGATTCTGCACTCTTCACTCTGAATCTGCACTGACTCTGCACTCTGACTATGGTGGCGTTTCAACTGAGTTACACTTGTAAAAGTTGACTGTTTGGAATAAGTACAGCTGTTAAACAAGAGGCAAAAATAGCTCCCATTCTGATTGGTGTCGATGAATAACATATGAAAGAGCACCATTCAGGGTCCAGAGGGCCTGCTGTGTCATCAGTTATGGACGCAGTGACTGGAGCGCCAGGTAACTAGCCCAGCACTGCCTATGGAAGTTGTTTTTGGGGGTCATTTACAGTGCTGAAACAGTAAACCAGGAGTAAATGTGAATTAGGAGCAGTTGCAAGGTGCATACAACGCCTCTTGGAAATGAAAGAACATAGTGCACTTCACGGTGCTGATGCTAGGGTTCCAGGGTGTGACCTCCGAGTCAGAAGACTGTGTTTGGGAAATGTGGGGTTCTCAAGGTGCCACGAGGTGTCAGACAGACTGCTGTTTTCTGCCCTCTGCATCTTCACCAAGCAGGACTTTATTTGGGCTTGGTGCAGAAAAATAAAAGGTGACTTTCATCCGCGTGATCTTCAGAGTTCAGCCGCTTCTCCGCCGGGCGGAGAGGGGGCCCCTCTGGTGGGGTTGAGGAGAGGGTAGGGAGAGTCACCTCTTTCTGCAGGACCGGGAAAGCGCGAGTGAGTCAGAGCAGTTTTCGGTGTCCTGGTGGCATCTGCGGGGGCGGCTGGGGTCATGGCATGCTGCTGCTGGGAGCAAAGAGAGGGTGGATGGGAGCGACGGAAGGATCAGGGGAATAACGCTGCTTACCTGCAGTGGAAGGCTCGTCTCCTGGCTGCTTGAGGCGGAGAAGTCACGTCTCCTACTGCTCCGTGCTGGCACCCGTCGTACAATGGCAGACAGTGCGATGCCAGCGCGTTTTGAGTAGACTATGGAGAGGAGCGTCATCGCGTCGCATCATCCCTTTCGCCCGCCCCATCCACGAATTTGCTCCAATCAGAGCGAAGGGCTAGGCGAGCTACTCCCGGGGGCTCCGCGAGCTACCGGTAGCTCGCGATCGACCGGTTGGAGACCCCGAACCTAGATGCATCACTTTATAAATATGTTGCAACAAAGCACATTTTTTTACGCTGCTGGTGCATCACAAAAAGTGACGCACCTGCAGCGTAAAAGTGACGCACAGCCTCATAAATGAGGCCCCAAGTTTCTTACTGTGTCTTTCAGTGGTTAAAAAAGTGTTTAGAATTCATTGTCATCCAATCCTTGGCTTCTCTGCAGATCGCACAGAGCAATATTCCAGTTGCAAGTGTGGTTTTGTTCAAATTTGTGTGAAGCAGGCACACAGTTGTCAAAATATAGACAAGGCAAAAGTAGAAGAACATGCAGAACTTATCGGAGAGTGGGCGTGTTGTTTGTTTGGAGATGTAAAGCAGTGCATTCAGGAGAAAGTGAAAAGAGGGGGCTGAAGATGAAAGAGACGAGCTGTAATATATGCTGATGAACGAGACATGGAGAGGAAAAGTACATACATGCCTAACATAGAATGAACATAACAAGAGTTATTGAGACACACTATAATACCAATATCCCTTCCACAGGGCCCTGTATTCTTTAATTTACAGGCTCACAATTTCAGAGGTGAAAAGTTTCTTTGTAAAATATTTGATTATTTGTATTTATTTACAACAAATTCATTGCTTTTGCTCGTTTATCTTAGACAGCTAATAACCACTGACAAAGCCAATCGTCCATCTGGTTTTAGATGATTGTCAGTTGTTATGTCTGGATGCAATAACAAATCTCAGAGGGAACCAAAATACCGGTTGGGAACACACAGTGGGAAATACAGAAATGTAGGGGCTCATTTACAAGCCCCGTGTGCCGCTACAACATCACTTTTAATGACTCTTAGGCAGCGCACACTGCAGAGCCATGTCTGCTAGGCCACATAAAGACACCCTGCATGGCTTTTCGTGGCCTCGTAGATATGGTATGAGTTAACGCAGCGCAAGTCGCTATTTTGCCTCACACTGCGGTATGCAGGAGTGCCATGGGTGTTACAGGGGGTGCTCCCACGTAAGACCCATGGAATTTGACACATTCTCAGATGTACAACAAGCTGTAAACCTGGGATTGCATCAGAAGCCTACTCCTTCCCAGGGGTGGCATAACAGTTGTTTTGTGAAGGAAGGTGTCCCTTCCTCCATGAAAATAACCTGAATTCAATGCAGGCATCCTTGCAGCATGGTGCAAGGGAGTTTGCGTTGGTGCTAGGTAGCCATTTCTGCACCAGCGCAGTAAAAAAGGACAGGGATGCGCTGTATCTCATGGAAAGCCCTGTCTGTCCCTCTGAAATGCGCTGCCTTGCTGACTGCGCCAATTTTCCTTCACTCTTCTCGACGCACTGATGGTGAGGTGGCAGTCACAGGGGCAGTGAGTGGGAGAAGTATGTGACATCTTACGAAATTCTCTTGATAATATCATGCATGATAATTGGTCTCTAGGGCTTCCCTCGGATTCAAAAGACGCAAGAGATATCAACAGAATGGCTGGGGAAGAAAATGTCCTATAGCTGTTTTCCCACTATTCATATAAGACATTTTCGGCTCAAACTAATGGTCTTCAGAAGGAATCGACACACAATTTCACACCTTTGAAATCTTGTAAAACTTTGCAAAATATACAGTACATGAAATATGTGAATTTCGTGAGATGAGCATAATACAAATCTTACTCAGAGCAATATTTCACTTGATGCTGGTGTGCAAATGCGACCTTTCTCCAAACCTACACAAGCTTAACAAACTTCTCAAAGGTTGTAAAGGTATAATGACCATAAATAATCTTGAAAATGTAGGTTTGGTAGTCAAACTAATCTCGGCAAAATCCCATTTTAATTTCGAGAACTACATTATCATAAAGTGTTTTGTTACAATGTTACTCACGCCTTCCACATAAGACCCCTTAACAGACTTAAAAACCTCAGAACGCATCCTTTATCGAATACCCCATCCCTCATACCTCAACTCACCAAACTTATAACATCAACATGAGACCTATTCCCCCATATCAATACACCTAAAGTAGCATATCACACCAAACTATAAAACATCACACACTATCTTCACACAGAACACTGCAACACCCCTACAATATTAAGGACTGCTACAGAACATGCTAACCAACCACTTACTTTCATAAAGTGTCAGAATACCCCCCTCAGTGCAAGTGGAAGGCACCATCTGGAACATTTCACTAAAAAGCTACTCCAGAAGGACAGTGCCACTGTAAAAGTGAACCCAGAATCACTAGATTTCCAGCAAATTTCAGCACCTTTCCTCCAAACTATATATATGAGTGTCATTAATTTCAACGTCCAATTTCCAAGAAGTGAAGCAAAACCATGGAAACCATACACATGTGTGGTTAACATTGTCTCTTGAGAGGGGATGAGGGAAATGGAGGATAGGTAAAATAGGGCGCTTCACACACATATTATGGCATCGATGGCCATCTGATTCGAGACCATGAGGAAAGGAATAAACAACCAGGTCAACACCGCACATCACCAACAACCGACAACATTGACATTCCATTACCTCATCCCAACAAAGCCAACAGACCTAGCACCTATCCCTCCTCCAACCTGTACTCGCCAAGGCTGGTGTCATATCACAAGCTCAGTCTATTTGAAGAGATGGAGAATTAAGGACTCTCTTGTGTGAGGAACCGTTTTTAAGGTTTTTTTTCTCCTGAAAAGGTAGTCTTATGTTTACCCGTTGTTCTTTCTTCCAAAAACCCTGCCAGGCTTTTACTGTACTCAATATTTTGTTTTTACCCTTTTCTCCCCTTTCCCTTCCTTTCAAACAGAAAAATAATTTCATTTTTGGATCTGCATAGACCTTTTGTCTGTTTACATTGAGAGATTATCACTGTTCAATAGAGCTAGCTTTGTGTGTGCCACATTTGTGCTGTCAGGATACAGAAAAAGGCCATCTTCCACCACCTGCATTTGACGTGCAGTCCCTTTGACCAACCAGGCAAAGGGAGTTTGGATACCAGGAACAGGGGAAAGCTGCTCAATCGGAGGTGTAGCTGCTTCCTCGGCAGTATTTAAAGGGGTGTCCTTGAGAGGCAAAGGCAAAGCTGCTACTTGGGTCACGTCTCACACGTTCATGTCTCACTATCACTTGCAGGTATGTGGCGGTCAGTCCTTACTCATGTTTTGAGTGCTGCCAACTCATATACAGTTATTCTTTTTGTTCTTTGATTTTTGCGACCTATCAGCCTTACATTCCCATCAAGAAGAGTTATTTTATTATCCTGTAACACTTCTACTGTCCTATATTACCACCTTCTCCTCCCTGTTGATTGTCACAGCGTTCTAGTAGGAGTAGGGAATACCCGATAATAAAAGGTCTGTCTAAAACAAGCTTCGCGTGACCTAAGCTTTCGCCTCGACAGTAAAGTCTGTAGTAATAGGGAGCATCTCCAAACAATAATGGATTCCGTTACTGTGAAATGAGCTCAGCCTCGTGTGAGATGGAATATGCCCCATGGTTGTAGATCTTTTTGGACTCTTTTACTATTAAATATCCCTGCCTTTAAACATTTTGACCTCTAAATAGCATGGGTCATCAAATATATGCAATCTTTGTCAAAATAGTGTTCAAGACTTGCAGCATGTTTTATTTGTCTGTCCTGCTCCTGTGCTGTCCAGTCCTAAGATGGGAAGACTGCTTTTTCTGAAATTGTCTGTGCGAACTACTTCAGAGGCCTTGCAATTGATGTTTTGCCTTCTAATTTTTTACTTTTTCAAACTTGTATTGATATTTTTACACGAATCATGCTTTAAGACGCCTACAGCTGTAGCAAAAATGTTTAAATAGTCTTACTGTCGTTTTATGGTACTCGTTTTACATGCAACCTTTTTTGTATATGCTTACCTTTATGTGAACCTCTTTGGAGTTTCAAATCATGAAAATAAAACTTAAAAGAGCAGTATTACAGTATTAGAAGCATCACGAAGGAACCTGAATGTGCCAAGCCTACTTTTAATTATTTAAATCGGTGTTGTAACACGAGCGAGGGGGTCCTGTCAGTGAGCCCCTGTCCTGGTGTCAGTGTCTCCCTTTGAAATTATTATTGTTTGTCATTCGGTATCATTCGTTGAGTCTCCTGCCTCCATATCAATGTCTGTTTGTCCCAGTGTCTGTTAGTGTTGTGTCTCCCCTGTATCATTTCGGCACCTGTGCGCAGGCGCAGAACCTGCTGGTGATATTGCCCCAGGCGCATGATTCCTCAGGCTCAGTCTTCCTGGCCCACATGTCAGCATCTGCCCACCCTTCCCTGCCTTGGTCGCCCACAGCCTTCCTGTCTGTCTCTGCCTCTCTCTCTTGCCTTTGGTTTCATTCTCAGCGGAGTTAGCAGCTACCCTCGGCGTCCCTCCTGTTGCTGCCGACTGCATGTTGAGTTTGTTCTGCTTCTTTGTTAACACTATTGCCTTCACATTTACATAAATCAGATTTCACAACGCACTGAGCTCGGAAAGCCCTGGGACACCCTGAGGCCTGTGTTCACGCCGCTCGTTATGGAAATCAGCACAGTACTGAGCTGAGAGATAAGTAGGATGTGTTTACCTCCCCTCCCCCACTGCGGATATAGCTGCTAATGTGCTCGTTTACAGCATTAATCGCCCATTCAGGCCTTGCTGTTAAGAGTCTGGGTAGTCACTAAGGAACCTACTAAGAAATTCACTGTCCACTTGCATCTCCAGCAACTAAAAAAACATTCACTGAAAGTGTTATTGGTAAACACTAGTGAGGAGATCCAGTAGCGGTTGCTTTTAAGCATGGGTGGTGGGGCAGTCTGGAGTGGGAGGGTTGAATGTATAAAATAAAAATAAGGTGACATACCTGAATGCAAATGCTGCCAGGTGCTGCCGCCTCTGCTCCGTCTCCTCCGCGCCGAAACAGGAAGCTCCCAGCCTCCCAGAAGCCCCTGTCCAATCTCAACGCTGCCTTAAGCAGTGCTGTGATTGGTCTGATTGACGTGGTTTGGCGCTCACACAGGGGATTGGAGGCTTTGCATGTTTCTCATCAGGCTGTGTAAGGCAGCCTGGTGGGGAAGATGCAAAGTGCCGGTCAAACGTTCATGCGCACTTTAGTGTGTGCTTTACACTAATCCCCTTCCCCTGCACTGGCCAGCCCGGCCCATCCATCCCGGCCCGTACCCGAGCTGGAAGGAAAACGAAAATTATAATAACGTTAGTTATTATCGTTTTCGTTTTCCTTTTTACACTGCTTGCATAGCAGTGGAGGGACACTCCTCTGCCTTAGCGGAGGAGCCGCCACAGTGGCCATCTAGAGGGGTGTCCAGTATCTACAACATTCTTATGAGCTGATTGAAACTAAAGAAAGACACTACAGAGTGATACCAATGATTTCCAAGGGGGACACAATGGATTGTCTTTTCTTTGTAATAGTGCTATTTGAATCTTGGTAAATCAGGATTGCAACTCACGTCCACACTAATGGGACGATTCCGATCACTCCAACCGAGCCGGATCCGGGGTGATTTCCTACTGATCTGGACTCCTGCAGTCCGACCGAGCGAGTACAATGCAGCCGTATGCTATCGGACTCGGCTCGGTCGGACTCCCATTGAAGTCAATGGGAGCCGGTCGTACAACGCGTACATGGGCTCCCATTGACTGAATGGGTACGTTGCGGACAAGTGCGCCCCCCTACAGTTGGTACGCATCAGTGCCATCCATGCCTGTGTTGGGGAGACCCATGGGTCTCCCCCTGTGTCCGATCCGTAAGGCTGTGGGTTACAGGGGGACCGATGCGGACCCCCAAATTCCAGCTCCGGTAGCTATTGCAAGCCAGAAGCTTCGACTCGATACGGCTGTCCAAATCGTGCATCCTTCTGGCTCGGTCGGAATTCGCATCCATTGCGCGCCGCGGTTAGCTTACAGCCGGAACGTACGGAGCAGTTCAGACCCGGAAACGATTTGAACGGAGATTTTGCGCTTGTTCACATCGTTCTTCGACGTCCGGACCCGTGTACGAACCGGATGGAACATCAGTCTCCGAATCTGACCCGCTAATCAAGAACCCGATTCGGAGCCCTTCCGACCGAGATCGGAATTGGCCCCTTAGCGTCTCTGCTTACCATCCTTTTATGAATGATGCCTCCCGACCCACTGTGTACAGATGTATATATGAATATCCGTGAAGTCTGTTGTAGATCCAACCTTCCTGAAACTATGGTAGGCACATTTGAAATCTCTGGACACTTAATGGGCTGAGGATAAATAGAAGACCCAACTTCAAGACAGAAATATGATTACCGAAGGCATGAACTGGCAAATGCACTGGCGCACCTGAAAGGACGTCTGCCAGGCAGTGAAATATCAATAGATTATAGCAAAAGAAGTTGAAAAAAAGCAATGAAGAAAAGAGGTTAAGAAGGAGAAAAGAGGGGGAGGAGCTACGACACCAACTAAGATGGCCGCATAGTCTCCCGGCTCCACTGACCTCCGTCCTATGCTTCACTATCCTGTTGACGATCCTGCTCACCTGAACCGGATCCGTGTGGGTGAGCCGTCCCAAACTCCAGTGGTGCAATCCCGGAGTTTTTCCGCCGTCGTGGAGCGAAGATACGTCGAAGAACGTACTGAGGCCTAACCTGCCTGGGAAGCCGGGATCTCTAGTGCTGGCTCTGCCGGGTCCGAGCTGAACAACAACGGGCTGCTGCATGCGGTTGGGCCGGTCTCTGGTTCACTCGAACTTTTTCTCGATTGTTCTGCTACCATCAACTGCCTGGTGCCCTGTAGCGTGTGAGGCGACGAGTGACGCAAGGTACTGTCTTGTGAGGGTCCCTGACCGGGGATCCGGCATCCATAACGCCGAGCCCCTCGGATCGGCGCCTCGCCGAGTACCACTGCCCACTGACTGCCGTTCCCTCCTAGCTTATTCCTGCTCCGTTTCACTTTGCCCCGGAGAAGGCGCCTCTCCGTTGGGTTCACCATGCCTGAGGACAGAATAAGTTTAAAGGAGCGGGTTCGATCTGGCCCGTCCTTGTTAACGGTGATGGAGGCACTTATGGCGCTTCAGGGCACTATCAAAGCTCGGACTCGTGCCTTGTTATCTGCGATGGATGAAGTCACAGGCTCGAGACCGGACCCTGACTCGAGGCTTGCGACCCGGCAGCCAGCCCACTTTGCAATGGATGCTTCGGAGGTGTATTTAGACCCGGCGGTGGAAACAGTGTTTGCCCCCATTATGTCGGATTTGCCAGACTGGAGTGTGCCTGGACACCCAATTGAACTGTCGGAACCTTCGATCCTGCACCCTTCGGAACATTTATACGGCCCCACTGTGGTATTCTCTACTTTGTACTGTATGCGGATTTGGACTTTGTTGATCCCCCTCCTCCACCGGTCGTTCAAGATGGCGGATGAGACGAAGCTTGGCCTCGGAGATGGGGAGGGGCGATGGTGGTACCAGCAATCAACATCTCTGCGCTCCTGTTCTGCCGACTTATGGGACATTGTGTGTAAGGGACTTCCCTTAATTGCCGATTTCAGTACATTTGATCGTAGGGGTCAGGGTTGAGATCTTTGTCTGGGCTTATCGAGGTGAAATTATGGTTGACGGGATTGCTTCACTGTCCTAACGGATTCCGGAGCAGAGTTAGCTAGGTTGGGGGAAGGAGACCAGGAGTCCGTAGTATTATGCCCTCCTCTCGATTTCCCCTTTCGATTGGGGCTATATTTCGGGCTTTGGTTGCTGGGCGACAGGCACGCTGCGTGGGGGGTGGCCGTAGTCATTTGCAGGGGTGCAGGGTGGGGGTGTGTGGGCGTGGCATTTCGTTTTTGTCTTTGTTCTATGGCCTCTTTTTCTTCTTCTCTTGCCTTTCTTTTCTTTCTTTTCCGGGTTAGTGTAGTGGGTTCGGCTTTCTCTGCAACCTCATCTCTACACCTGTGCCTAGGCCTCTCCGGGACCTGGGTGCTGGGGGGCGGACGACAAGGACGGTGTGGATATTAATAATATACTGTTTATCCTGATGTCGCATGTTTCAACGCCGTTGATTGCTAGGGTAGCGAACTTGGTATGGACGCATCGTTTTCCTGTTCGCCCCCATTCCCATGGTCCAAGTCACTATATGATACCTGATCCTTTCTATTTTATATTGAAAATGAAAACCTCCTATCCTGTTTCGCATCGAACTGCACTCTCAACCATTGTACTTTGTAATCTGAGCTACTATGATCCCCAGGGACAATTGCTTTGAAACTGACTGTGATACTATACTGAACTGCTTAGCGGCCAGCCCTGGGGGTTGTAGGCCCGGTTTTGTATATGTGTGCAAATGTTAAATAAAGGTTTTCAACAAAAAAAAAAAAAAAAGAAGGAGAAAAGAAATAGTTCAATAAGACGGGAATAGGAAGTAAATAAAAACAGAAAAGTTAAATCTGGGGATAATTAGGAAGAATAGATGATCTCCCACGTATGTCTCACACATAGTGAACCATGCACTGATGCTTCACTTGTTGCACCTAATGTTTGCATGTGTGAGGAAACACAAACTGGTGCCCTCTGTTCCATAGATGTTTTGTGTTAATAAACCAATCAGTGTTGCTGCCCATGTTGTAATTGAGCGGTATGTTAGAGAAGCTTGTCGAACACTATTTTTCTGTAAAAAAAAATCAAAATGTGTTTGCTTTGTTCGCCCTAAGTTGGCAGGGTATGCCCAGACGTGGGTGCCTTGCTCACTTTAGCCACTGGATTCAAGCTAGCCTGGCTGATGAGGGCTTGGCAGGTCAGGCTGGACTGTTCCATGAGCTGCATGCTCAAGACTGATTTGCATATGGCCAGGTCTAAACCGGGGTGGCATGGTGAGCAAAAGAATGATTGATTTAACCCAGATCTAATAGTGACGGGGGATAACCATCTAAAAAGTTTCAGCTCTCTCTCCATCATCTTATTGTGTTTTCAAAAGATTGCCAGAATGGATCGATCAAAAAAACAACATCAATCAATTGATAATCAACAGCAATGGAGATAAATCTAGCAAGGCAGAAGAAATGCAAATGTGTCTTATTTTTCTTTTTTCAGATGTGTATAAGGATAACCTGGCCCCTTCCCAGGACAAAATACAATCTTGGTTAAGGGGCAAATCTCTGCCCATTTTTTCTAAAGCCAGTCGGGCCCTTCTCGATGCCCATATCACCGTAGAAGAGATTAGGAATCAAATAAAGAGGTCTAAAAACAATAAAGCTTCTGGACTGGATGCTCTTCCAAACCAAGTTTATAAACTTCTATTGGACGAATTGACCCTGATACTCTGTACTTTATTTAACTCACTTCATAGTCCAACAGGGGTGTTCCCTAGATCCTGGAAGGAAGCTACCATCGTTTTGATATTGAAGCCGGGAAAGGACCCACTAAAGGCTGATTCCTATCACCCAATCTCCCTACTGAATGCCGATTAGAAGATCTTTACGGGCATTCTGGTGGGGAGAATGGCTAAATTGGTTCCTAGCCTGATGAATATTGACCAGAAGGGCTTTATAGCAGGGAGGTACATCCAGGAACAGACACAATTGTTGATAGGGAACATCGACTTGGCCTTGGTAAGAGCGGATCCTTTGGCAGTGGTGGCCGTGGTTGCGGCCAAGGCTTTCGGCAGGGTTTGCTGGTGGTGTCCCTGGGAGGTGCTCGAGGGACTGGGCCTTGGCCCTAAATTTATTTAAACCTTGAGGGAATGCTTCCAGGGAGCCTCTGCAAAGATCCTGCTGAATGGCACTCTGACTCCTAGTTTTGACATCCAGAGGGGACCCAGACAGGGGTGCCTCTTATCCTGTCTCCTATTTAATATTTATAAGGAGCTTTTTGCGCAAGCGATTAGATTAGACGATTCAATCTGTCCTTTTAAATCATAAACTTATCATTGCAAGTTAGCATTGTATGCTGACGATATTATCATATATAATAGCGACCCGGAGGTAGCCATTCCATGGCTTGATGCCCTTTTGGGGGAATTTGGCTCTATTTCTGGCTATCTAGCCAATTCCTCCAAAACTGAAGTAATGTGTTGGAACATCGACTATAGGGGAGGCCCTATTAGTAATGAGTTTAAGTATTTGGGTATTAAAATCATTAAAGACTTGAATAAAATCCCCTTGATCAACTTGGAGAAAACCATAAAGGAAATCGATCATCTCTTCGCCAAATGGAGGAACCTTCTCCTGACAATCTATGGGAAGTTGACCTACTTGTTTAATGCAGTTCCTCTGGCCTTTCCCAGTAAGAGCATTAGCAAGATCCAGGGTAAAATTGGTAGTTTTATCTTGGGGGATAAAAGCACACGGTTGTCCTGGAAAAAGATGAGGAGGAGACTCACTAAAGGTGGGTTGGCCCTCCCCTACATGAGATGGTACTTAATTGCCTTCCAATTTAAGGGTATTGGTATGCTGCTTTCAAACCCGGATGGGACAACATGGGTCAGGCACTTGGGTGAGATGGCCATTGTTGAGGGGGGAAGTGGAGGAGAAGGATTTCTATATAAGTTTTGGGCCCCAAGATACTTCAAACGTGTGCATCTTTAAGTCCTTAACCGCATCGATGCTGATGACGGAACCGCTCCGTCATCAGCCGCGGTGGCCCTGTGCTGATGACGGAGCGGTTCCGTCATGGCCCGCCCGACGCGCCTGCGCGGATTCCGTGTCTGGGCTGGGCGTTCTATTGAGCAGGCGGGACCATGACGGAACCGCACCGTCATCAGCACAGCTCACCCGAGGCTGCTGACAGAGCGGTTCCGTCACCAGCGTATGAGCGCCGCGCGGGCCCCCCACCCCTTAGCGCTCCAGCAGAATAGCCGCCGCAGCGAAGGGGTTAAGGCCGCCCTGGAAACATGGTATAAAGTGAGACGCAGATGGGGTATTGGATATTTCTCTGATTTTACTCCTATATGGGACTCTCCCGGGACCCCACTCTCCCTCAGAGACCGTCTGGTGATACCAATTAAGAGAGCGGGTGTGGCTAAGTGGTTTGACTTGATGGATATAGATGGAATTCTCCCTTGGGAGGTATTAAGAGCTAAGATAGGCCCTTCTCTCTCTAAGTTTAAGTATCTTCAACTTAAATCATAGTATGAGGTAGAAGTCAGCGAAGTAAGGGGCGACTGGGAAATAGAGCGGTTATTGCAAAACGTTCAGCCAAAAAAGAAAGAGATACCCATGTGGTACACGAGGTCTCTCGATGCAGATGATATGGAACTTGCACCCCAATCATCAGTCTGGAATCAATCTCCCCTTGAGTCTAACACCGAGGATTTTTTTGAGCCTTCTTTAAAATTGCTCTCCAAATACATCAAACCTGCCAGCCTTAAAAAAAAATCAGTTTTTCGTTGTAAGCAGTCTATATTGTACCCCGGCCAGGATAGCCAACTTTGCCTTGCCCCCCCCCCCCCCCCCCCCCCCCAAATGTCCTAGGTGTAAACTACCGAATGCGGATGATATCCACATCTTCTTTGAGTGTCCGGAGCTAAGATCCTACTGGAAAGATGTGGGAGAATCCCTATTGGGTATCTTCGAAGTAAACATTGAGATTAACCTCCTGCTGTTTTTTTTGGGGGGTAATGGCTCAACTAACTTGGCTTTATCTCAGATCCACAGGGGGTTGTTGCTATACTTGATACTGCTCGCTCAGAGGGAGCTATGTATAAAGTGGAAAGATCACATTCCTAACACAGAGAAGATTGGCTCAAAGCCTCTTTTGCTATGGCACAACTAGTACATCGACCAATATCTGGCAGCCTCTACTAAATTGGGGTCGGGACTTGCGATTAGTCTTTCTTTGTTGTGAATAATCACAAATGTGTTGGTCTCACCCCCACCCCCGGGTCCTATTATTACACCAGGCCCCTACTACCCGGGCTGACCTAGGCAAATGCAGTTAGCGGTGGGGGGCCCATCTGGAAGATATGACGGCTTTTTAAATCTGCAGAAGCCTATTAGTGAGATGAGGACAAAAGAAAAAAAGACTGATTTGCATATGGAAGGTCTAAACTGGGGTGGCAAAGTGAGCTAAAGAACGATTATGGATTTAAACCAGATCTAATAGTGAAGGGGGATAAGAGTCTGAAAAGTTTCAGCACTCTGTCCATCATCTTATGTGTTTGCAAATGATTGCCACATTCAAGGGAGGCTCGCAGGGTGCAGCGGGGGAGTGCAGCATGTAAGGAAAGAGGAGAGCGCAGGATGCAAAGTGTTCTCATTATGGAACGAGTGCAGAGTGCAAAAGTATCTGAAGAGTGAAGGGAAAGTACAGCGTGCAAAGGAATGAGCACAGCGCGAGTGGGGCACAGAGTGTGAGGGGAGAACACAAGATGGAAGTGGTGTGTGCAAGGATTAAGATGAAGCGCATGATGCAAGGGAGAGCCCAGAGAGAAGGGATGAGTGCAGAGTGCACGAGAGACTGCAGGGTGCAAGGGCAGTGTTGGCTCCGAGTAGGATGGTGGAGGCTAGAAACTGGAGCGCAGAGTGTAAAGTAGATTTCAAGATACATTGTAGGGACTAAAGTGTAAGGAGGAGGGGGCAAGAGGGGGTAACTGCAGGTCGAAAGGGCAGCTGCGAAGAGCGAAGGATACCAAGGAGAGGAGGGCAGACTTTAAAGGGGTAACATAGGGTTCAAACTGACCCATAACACACAAAACCTGCACAACATCGGAAGCAGTATTGCACACATGTAGACATACATATACACATACCAACCCAGAAAAGGCACCACATGGTATGAGCATTCTAAGCATCCTTTCAACAGACATAATGGATCTCTCTCTTTCTTTCTTTCTTTTTTCTTTCTTTCTTTCTTTCCTTCTCTTTCTTTCTTTCTTTCTCTCTCTCCCTCCCTCTCTCTCTCGCTCAATCCTCCCTCACTTCCCAGCGGTAGGGTGTTAAAATATCGATAACAAAAATATAGCTGACATAAATATCGTTGCAAAAATATCGTTTACAAAAATATCGACACCCTATACTTAAACAGGTAAGTACATAAATATCGACTCCAAAATATCGTTGTAATTAATATAGATGTAAAAAATATCGACTTTTTAAAATAATTAAAATTACATTAAATAATAAATAAATATAAGTACTCTTAACAAAATACATTACATTACTTTTATTTTATAACTATTTCAAACAAATTTACTACACTTTTTAATTATAAACTTAATAAATGTGGACATATAAATTAATTTTACACATTACTTTATATAACAACAATAATACATATATATAATTAAAATACCCCTTTACCCAAAAACCCAAAACTGACCCTGAACCCTAAAAATACCCCTTTACCCAAAAACATTTTCACTAAAAAAATCCTGTACACACACCTAAAATTAATAAAAAAATTAACATAATTAATGACATAATTATTATTCAATTAACTAATTAAAATTAATTAACTATTATTTATTACACTATTTATATTTATTTAAAACATAAATTAATCTATTATTTCATTATATTTAAAAACCCCTTTACCCAAAAACTGAAAACTGACCCTGAACCCAAAAAATACCCCTTTACCCAAAAACCTAAAAACTGACCCTGAACCCTAAAAATACTCCTTTACCCAAAAACTAAAAACTGACCCTGAACCCTAAAAATACCCCTTTACCCAAAAACTGAAAACTGACCCTGAACCCTAAAAATACCCCTTTACCCAAAAACTGAAAACTGACCCTGAACCCTAAAAATACCCCTTTACCCAAAAACTGAAAACTGACCCTGAACCCTAAAAATACCCCTTTACCCAAAAACTGAAAACTGACCCTGAACCCTAAAAATACCCCTTTACCCAAAAACTGAAAACTGACCCTGAACCCTAAAAATACCCCTTTACCCAAAAACTGAAAACTGACCCTGAACCCTAAAAATACCCCTTTACCCAAAAACTGAAAACTGACCCTGAACCCTAAAAATACCCCTTTACCCAAAAACTGAAAACTGACCCTGAACCCTAAAAATACCCATTTACCCAAAAACTGAAAAGTGACCCTGAACACTAAAAATACCCCTTTACCCAAAAACATTTTCACTAAAAAAATCCTGTACACACACCTAAAAATAATTAAAAAATTAACATAATTAATTACATATTTATTATTCAATTAACTAATTGAAATTAATTAACTATTATTTATTACACTATTTATATTCATTTAAAACATTAATTAATGTATTATTTCATTATATTTAAATTACTTCCCACCCTACTCCCCTATAAACCCACAACCCGCTACGGAACTATTAATACTAAATTCAACTGAAAATACATTATTAAATAATAATATACTACTAAAAATACTACTTTGACTAAAAATAATCATTAAAAACACTACATTACTTATAATTATTTAAAAAACGATATTATTGTAAACTATGTTTTTGTAAACGATATTTATTACAACTATATTAATGTTAACGATATTACTTACCTGTCTGTCGATATTTTGGTCAGACGATATTTTTGTCATCGATATTTCTTCCTGTAGATATTTTTGCGGCGATATTTATGTTAGGCGATATTTTTGCGGCGATATTCCTGCTCTGTACCCTTCCCAGCTATAGTACATTCAGTATATGCTCAAGTGCTTCTCGCTCGAAACCGTCCAAGCAAGTTTTGCAGAACACACAGGGGCATATTAGCAAGCAGCAGCGGTAATTATCACTTACCGCTGCTAGCGTGAGGAATTCTATTGCTCGCTATCGCGGGCGATAATCTCCATGTTAGCGTTGTATTAACAACGCTGAACGCCATGGAGATAAAAATCCCAGCGATAGCGGGGATTATCGCTGTTTTCAATTGAATATCGCTGGTTTTCCAGGTCACAAGCAGGCGTTAGGAAAGTAGCAATAACTGTGGTTAGCGCTACTTTTCCTAATGCTCTGCTTATTAGCGAGCAGCTTGATAATAGGAGAAATGTCGCTTAGCGACATTTCTCCTATTATTTTTTCCAGGAACGCCCACTTTGCATCTCATTAGAGATGCAAAGCTGGGCGTTGTTGACAAGGGCACAAAATCAGCAGAACATGCAATAGCGTGTCTTTGCTGATAGGGCGATGAAATTATCGCCGCTTTTCGGCCAAAATGGCCGCAAAAGCGGCGATCATTTCGAATCGCCTGCCTTGCTAATATGCCCCACAGTGCACTGAGGGCACGCTGGATTTTATGGTAGAGCTCACGATGTAAGGGGATGCTGGGTGCAATAGAACGGCAGGGTTCATGGAGGAGGGCGCCATGCTTTGGGCAAGGGTGCACATAAAATATCTACAGCACAGGAAGCTGCAGTGTATTCCTCCAGCACACGGAACCTTTACAGCAAAGGTGGGAGCACACAGGATGCTCTGAGCAGCACAAGGTGCGAGGTGGCACATGATGTGAATAGAAGTGCATTGTATAAAGGAAGTGCAAACTGCAGGATGTAGTGCACTTTTCAAGTTTATCCAGCCCACAGAGGCAAGGTACATCAAAAGGAACAGCCATGCATGCATTCCACATCCACACATAGGTGAGCACATGAACACGCACATATGGACATACACTTTCAAACACAATATGTACCACACAAGCGTTATCAGTGCCAGATTCTTTCATATGCATAGAAATGATATCTCATGGGCATCAGCAGTGCAAACTTTACACACACACAATTTGCAAACTTCACATACTAGCACATACACTGCTTCCACTACGGTCACTCGTTTCTGACTGGTATACCAAAAGCAAACCTCGCCCCTATCATGCTTATGTTTCAGTGCCTCCCAATCCCTCCCCCTCTTTTGTACCTTTGTCTCATATTCCAGTCAGGGGACTCAACTCTACAAGACAGCCTATTTCACCACACGGTTATTCACTACACTGTACCTCGCCTCGCTGCCCTACCAGTGGCATAATGCAAAGTGCCCACTTCATTAGGTGGTGTGGTACCTCAGAAACTCTTGTATCTCGGGTATCAAGGGACTTGAGCTGAATGGTGGGGCCATCAGCATGGCGGTGGACCCCCTGCACCTCAGGGATTTAGAGGCCCTCCTCATACCCCTGTATCTGATTAACAAATTGAGGGGCATATTTACAAGCACCAATCGCCACCACAATGTCACTTTTAGTGTTGTTGTGATGGCGATTGGGGCCTCACCTTATTTACAAGGCTTGTGAATAAGCCAGTCTTTCAAGCTGTATTTAGCGTGAAAGGGGAGGGCAATGGGTGTTGTGGTGGTGTTCCACGGCAACAACCATTGATTTTGATGCTTCCCCCTATTTACAAGGGTGACATAAATAGGAGGCAGCGTCAAAATTAAGACCAGGGAAAACCCGGTCTTAAACAGGCAAAACAAGGAGAAATGCTTCATTGCTCCTCGTTTTTGCTGTTTCCATGAGTGCTGCCTTGTGCAGCATACATAGAAACAGCAGATTGCCGATGATTGTTAATGTGCAGGAAGGTCCCCCTTCCTGCACATAAACAATCATTTAAAGCACACACCTAAAAGTTACAAAACAGCATTTAAAGATAGATTATGTGCTGGAAGGGGGACCTTCCTGCACATAAACAATCTTCCCCCAATGCAGCAACCATAGTGCAAGGGTGCCTACATTGGCGCTAGTCAGCTGAACTCAGAGCCAGCGCTAGGGAAAGGGTGCACAGCATTTTTGTGGATACGGCACATCCCTGCATTTTCAGAATGGAGAAGCGTGGCGTTAGCACTGTTTGCTTATTGCCACGCTTCTCTATTCTGCTGTAAATATGCCCGAGTTTGATAAGATGCCAATGGTCTCCACACAAGAAAGAAACACCTCTCCTAAAAACTCAACTTTTTAAAAAAGAGCATACAGTGGCATACTGGGTACTGGTTTCAGTCCATGTTTATTGTTACCTTTCTAATTTGACAATTTTGCCCATTTATTGTAAAATGTAATAAGGCCATTGGATCTTGTTTGAAATATATAAAACTATAAATATATTCACTGAAACAACCAAAGGTTAAGCTATCGTTTCAGTTAGGTGAACATTTCAGTGACAAAATAATGTTTTAACTAAAAGAAACACTGAAAATAGGTATCGCTAGTAACTATAACTTGTGCTCTAAAGCAACTATAACTTACGCCCCCACTGTGCACAGTGTTGTCATCAATTATGTCATTTTAGATGTTGCAGTCAATACTATTATCAATGATCTTATAGAACATGTAATTGGTGAGGTAATATGTGTGGTTATTAGCCATGTTTGTTGAGGGTGTGAATCAGTGTTACTTTACTGCATAAGTTATAGTAATTTACACTGTAATAATCAGGATCAGAGCCATGGGAGTGACTGCTGTGGTAAATCAAATGCTCATACGGGTTCTAATTTAGGAGTGGAAGGGGTGTAAAAATGCAGTTTTTAACCAATCATAATTAAGTTCCACAAAAAACTTTGCAAAGATGATTGCTAGTCTGTAAGCCACCGGCAAGGAATTTCTACCTTCCTCGTGGGCTCCTGAGCCCCTCTGCATGGTGTCTAAGGAGCTGTGCAATGGATTATTCCCCCCTTAGATGGAGGCGATGCACCAGCCTTGGGTGAAGAGGATAATGCGCTGTGTAAAATGGGTACTAGAAGACTGCCCTGAAGGAGTAAACATTCTAGAAAAGGAGATCACAGCTACCAAGGAAAGATATAAAATTGTGACCGTCTAAGCGAGGGACTGCTCTTTGGCGCAAACACTCCAAAGTTCCAGTGGCGGCTCCTCCGCTAAGATGGAAGAGCGTCCCCTCACTGCTCACTGAGCAATTACAAACTGAAAAATAGAATTATAATAATTTAACATTATTATCACTTGATTTAAGCTTTCTGGCTCAGTTAGGGGGGGCCCGGCTGGGCTGTTTAGAGTCTGGAGATGGAGTGGTAGGCACTTCCTAAGTACGCATGACATTTTGCCCGACCAACTCGGACCGTCCAAAATTTCATGCACACTTTTTCTGTTCTCCTTCCAGGCTGCCTTACAGCCTGGGTGGAGAACATGGCGAGGCTCCCAGTCCCCATCTGAATGCCGAACTAGGGTGCTCAGACCAATCACAACGCTGCTGAAGGGCAGCGTTGTGATTGGTCAGGGGAGTCTGGGAGGCTGCCTGCTTCCTGCTGCCCCAGGAGAAGAGGACGGAGGAGAGGCAGTGGCCAGCCAGGGACAGCTGCATCCAGGCAGCTGTTTTTCTTTTTAATTGCCTCCCCCTCTGCTGACACCCCGTCCCACTCCCATGCGCATTCAGTAGCAGCCGCTACTGCAAAGTTCATCAAAATCGGTGCAATGGTGTGATGGTCTTTTGAAGAATTTTTTGAGCGTAGTACCTGGTGGTTTCCTGCTGTGATCTGATGTACTGGGTAACCTCCCCACCCACCTAAATTGGCCATATTGACCCTGTGGCCCTGGGGAGGCTGAGCTATTTGTGGGGGGTCCCGGAGGACTGTTAAGCAATGGGAAAACAAAAAGAAACAGGTGAGAATTTGGCTCCACCAATAAGGAACGTTATGTCTGGCTAATATTTTGTTGCTTCTGTTACTTTTGCTGATCTTTTAACCCGGTTTTAGGCCTGAATGAAAACATTATTAGTCTCACTGGGCAGTCACTTTATGTGAATGTCAAAGTCTGTAGGCTTCCGTTAATGCTTGAAATGTTCTTGTCGAAGGTGGTAGGCGTTTCATGTACCTTGTTGTCCTTGTGAATTTTTTGACAACGTCTCTAAGCCTAATTCCGTTGTTTGAGAAGAGTTCATGTTAAATAGAACTTTCTGTGGGGCTTGCTATGCTAATGGCTGCTGCCATGAACATCACACAGCACCTTATCCTTATTACCTTGAGAATCAAGTACTAAAGGGGTTGCTTGGTTTTCAATATGGTGTGACAATAGTACGGATTCTACTGACAAATGATCTCAACTGCAACACCTGAGGTCCAGTAACTCCTGGAGGTCCTAGGGCCACCTTGGGCCTACCATTGCAGCTTATGTTTCTGCAGATAGGGTGGGAACACTTTAGGCTTTAGGTTTAATTGTAGCTCCATATCATGCCTGCTCTGCATTTATTTTGCTTTTGCTTTTGCTCAGAAACATAAAACAAGTTAGCCTGATGCGAATGGGAGTTTGTCTAAATACGTCCAATGTTCACATTTCTGTAGGCCCCTGGTGTACAAAAGGTTCAGTACCCTGGCGATTGGCTCCCTGAAACCCCATTATTGTCCATTTTTTTTCATGAGGAATGGAATCAAAGGTTTGGTAGTGTGGGATTTTGCCAAACCTTAGAAAATCTCCCTTTTGGTTTTAAATTATTTTTAGAGTTTTATATAGCGCAAACTCGACCCGAAGATATGAGGTATCAGATTGCTTTACATGAGCATCAGTTTCCTTTCAGATGAACACATTCATTTTTGTTAGGCACAGGGAATTTGCCCAGAATCACAGGATGTTCAGCATCCCTGTCCAGACTCGAATCCGGCTCCCCAGATTCAAGGTCGACCATTCTAGCTGAAGGCTACATCCTCTCCCCCTAAATTAATAGTCGTTTATGAGCAACAGTTCATGAGCCTCAATGCTCCTTCGAGATACTGTGGGTATAAAAGTGTATTCTACATCTAGTGTGGGACTGACATTGTATTACAAGAACATTTCCACATTTATTGAGTGTCGAAGAATCATATTCATTGTAACTCACCGAATCTGGTCAGCTTTCAAGAATTGTGCATTTGCCATACGTCTAGATATTTGATCGAGTTAGTATCTCTTGATCCAATCGGCCGATATACCCCATTTAGGAGTCAGCAGCTTGACAAGATTGTAATAGAGTAATTCCTGACGCTTCTAGAGAGAGTAAGCCCCAGCGAGCAGCAGACCGTATATATCGCGAGTCACACACGCGCCCTGATGTCCGAATGTCTTTATTTAGGTTTGGAAGAAAAACAAGCCCACACGGACTGTTTAATTGAAAAAAGACATCGTGCAACACAATCTACGACGAAGGTAACTTTCTTGAGAAACTATCTTTCAAACTATCCCTGTACTGTTTGAGATGTTCCATCAACGACACTAATGTAGACTCCACGTCTTCTGTTAACTTCACACCTACAGCAACTGAATTAAGTCATTTATAAAGATAAACCCAAGTTTTGAAGTGAGAAAGAACCTTGCACCAAGTAAGCGCTTTTACTTTTTTCCAAACGTATACCATTTAAAGGCCCTACCCACAAGAAGTGTGACCATTAATACCCGTTTATGTTGACATTTACAGAATACGAACGTACTGATTCAGCCAAGCTTTGAGAGGTAAAGAACGATTGCTGTGTGTTTGTACAAATGTTGAGGGATGCTCATTTGATTCTGAAGTAAGAAGGGTTGTCATCTTTTGTCTTACAGAATATTCCATCTTGGTCCTGAGGAGAATCCCCACAATTAGGGGGTTCGAAACGCGTCGACCTTCTGTTTCTGTTAGGCCAATCTGTTGTTTCATTTTAAAAAAAAATTCTTTGAAATTGTTTATGATGATAGATGGCCTGTGTTATTGCCTAAACCAGTCCTTTAGTGAATAGTTAGTATTAGTACCGTACCATAAATAAGATAAACAAAATTTCCCGGTTGGGGTACTTTTCTTCAGTTTCTATATGTATATGAGATGTGCTTAGATGAATGAATGAGTGTATCTGGTAGTAGTATGACTGTAACACAGAATTATTGCGTAGTGGTATATATAGTGTCTTTTTCAGAGTGTGAATGATACTTCTTCTTTTTATAAATATCTTTTGTCATAAATTCTTCTTCATAGTTCCCTTTAGAATTTATAAATAGGGGCTTCCCACGTAATTAGGTCTTGGAATTTTTCTAAAAAATTGTGACATTTGAAAATTGAGATGTGAAATAAAAGAATTTTGATTTGAAGATTCATTCAGGACTGAAATAGTGATCTCTACAGGACAAATGTTTTACTCGTTGTCTTGCCGAATCTATGAAATTACCTTGCAGTACTGGCACTTCGTTTTGTTAATTAGCAAAGTAATTAAAGGCAGAGAAATGCGCTGTCTTGTATTGCCTTTGATTTCCCAAACCACTCAAAGCCACGCAAGATGGCTTTGCCTGGCTTAGTAAATCTTAGTTAAGGGTTTACATTGCCTTATGTCAGGCAATACCAACGCTTAGTAAATAGGGCCAAGAGTGCCTGAAGAGGCTGTACAGCTAGGTATGGGCCGAGCTTTCTATGAAGACTATGTTTTGGATACATCCTGGCATATATGCAGCTCTCCTATTCATCAAAGGTTTCAGGGAACAGTTGCAAACTAGAGACGCATCATTCAAGAGCGGCAACTGGTTCTACTCTTGTACTAGTAACTGAGTTATGAGGCTACTCATATAATAATAACAATAGTTGGACCTAGCCCTTTTTACAGGGTAGGCGCCAACTTTTTTCACTCTTCCTCCTGTTTGTCTGACCTTTTTGTTGGCTTTAGGACTTTGGGCACTTTACCACTTCTAATCAATGCTAAAGTGCATGTACTCTCAGCCGTAAAACATGATACCATTGGGCTACACCTGTTTGGCGTATTCAATGTACTTATAGGTCTCTTGAAAAGTAGAATACCATGTACTCATGGCCTGTAAATTAAATGCTACTAGTGAGCCTGCAGCTCTGATTGCGCAACTCACAGAAGTTCCTTTCAAACCTGTCTCAGGCCAGCCACTGCAAAGCCTGTGCATGCAGTTTACTGCCACATTGACTTGGCATTTAAAACTATTTGCTAAGTCTTAAACTCTCCTTTTACAAATATAGGTCACCACTAAGCTAGGCCCTAGTAGTCCTCTGGGCAGGGTGCTGTGTAAGTAAAAGTTAACACAACTGTCTTTATTGAGTGGCAAGTCCTGGTAATGACAAACAACTGATTTTATTTCTCCCCACTGTGAGGCCTAGTTCTCTAGGTTAGCATTGAGAACTCCCATATATGTGTTTAAGTAGTAAGTCCTGATCCGAAAGGAGTAGCGTTCCCATGTTTGGTATGTTTAGAATGGTAGTGATAAATAATGCTTACTGCTGTAGGAGGAGTTTTTATTACCCGTTTAGAAATGACACTTTCAGAAAGTGAGCATTTCTCTTTGCTTAGAACTCTAGGGCTTTGCTGCGTGGCTCCAATCCATGTCTAGGGCAGAGTGACAGATACCCTTTGTGCATACTTTCCAGACAACCACAACACAGGGAGAGCTGTGTGTGACAGGAGAGGCATCTACATCCCTCTGCAAACTGATGGGATGGGAGAGAGGGATGCTGGCACACATTCATTTTTGTAGGCTGTGTCTTGCCCTCACTGCGGTTTAAAGGCTCCTTTTGAAGTCACTTCTACATCAAAGACATTTAAAATATAAGTTCATGGGCTCTGACCCCATCATTTAGACACTGCCTGGACTTTTAAATAGAAACTGCTGGTTCAACACACTGCAAAAGAGGACTGTGGTGCTGCCAGAAAGATCACCACTTGGATACTTTGCCTGGTTGTGCTGACCTGCGTGCCTGCTTGGCTGCTAAAGAGACTGCCACTTTGCTGAGGAAACCAGGGTGCTGGCCTGTTGCCTGCCTGCATGTTCTTTGGGCCCCCAGTGCTCTCCAGGGTCAGGTGGGCTGGTCCTCTCCCTGCACCATTAAACCCCTCTACCAGCTTAAAGGACAGCTCTGCCACGGGATTAAGGAACAGCGTGTGTCCTCAGTGTCTCCTCCATCAGCGTAGAGAGCGCTTCACTTTTTTGGTGCCTGGGATTGTGAGTGATACCTCTCTGGAGATTGCATAAAGCTAAATTCTATGACAACATCACATGATAGATTCGGAGCCTGCCTTGTCCCCCAGTGAGTTTTCTGGGAGTGCACCTTTTCCCCTAAGCACTGCACAGTGCATCTGGATTCTATCGCTGCCTGCTGGCAGTGTTCGGGAGGCACACTTGCCTCCTTAGACTAGGCACTGGGTTCTCTTAGTGGGAGCTTCTGAGGCGTTCCTCATTTCTACAAGGGGGGGCTCGCGCTCTGTGATACATTCCACACTGCAAGCACCGCCTGAGCTGTCAAACTCTCCCTGGGCCCACACTATGCATCACCGAGGGCCAGAGTGTGTGTTCTGGCCCGAGGAGGCTGTATGTGACTCCCGCCTGCCAACGAAGCACTAGCCCAGTCAACGCAGGCCCCCAGGGCTGAGGCCACTAACTTCAATGGAGACCCCTGCTTGGTTGATGGAAGGATTTACCTGTGAATTACAGTCACGAATATTGTTGGTGTACAGGTGGTCCTGTAACCTACGTTTGGTGACAAATTCCAGTATAATATTTAGTAGAAGCGCAGGGGTGCTGTGCCCTATTATGTCATTGGAATTTAGGGGTTTCTGGTGGTACTTCATGAGGTATGCATTACTACTGATATTTGGTGATTTATGCATTACAGTAAAGTATGGTGCTTCATGTGCTTTCTTAATATACTGATCTGAATTACATTTCATGCCCTAAATGTCCCAGTGTATTTAAACTGATTCCTGAAATTAAAGGTTAACAAGTTCTTTTTCAGAAATAGCATAAGGTGCACAGTATTTGTGGTTCATATTGTTTTGGTCTATGTGTTATGTACAATATACTATATATTTTTATATATAATCCTGTGTGGAGTCTCTTTTGTGGTGTATTGATTGTGTTACTGGTGTAAGTTTATGAGTGTGTTCCGTAAATACTTTCCACATGCCCTCTGGAATAAGCCTGACTGCTCTTGCCAAGCTACCAATGGGGTGAGCACAGGTTATCTTTGGTGTGTAAATTATTTGCCCTGACTAGAGTGGTGGGTTCTGCCTGGCTTAAGACAATACCCTAGCCAACTAGAATTCTCAATTTCTAACATCAATCATTTATAGTACATACATCACAAAGTAAGGCACTTCTATAATGTGTGATGTTATTACCATACACAGTTATGTTCCTACTCATGTATATTACAGAAGCCGACCCTTCAGGTTTCATTCCTGCAACCAGTCACCTACTCGTAGCAAAAAGATCTCTGCATAATTTTCTCAACCCATGGTTCATTAAGTGACTCTGGATCACAGCAGTCTGGAAATGTAGAACTACTCTTAAAGTCTTGGAACAAGGGAAGTTCTCTTGTCTTTTTAACAAAAGACATCGTGGCTCGACTTGAAGAAATTGAGGCAGATGGAAAGAAAAGAAAGAAAAAACATGAATGTGGGGGGAAGTAGCGCAAGAGAAGGGTAGGCGTCATACTAAACTATTAAACGGCTGTACTAAGGATGGTGACAGCAAAAAGTCCAATATAGTTCTGATGTCGACCTTTCCACACAATGCTTTCAGTAAGTATTTCCATGGGAACTGCGAGTAGCTCCTTGGATTTTCAACCTTGCATGGTTTCTGAGGCGTTGGTGGATGCGAAATTAGCTGCAAAATTCAAGGGGACTGTGCGGGAGGGATGCCAAGCAGGTCTGTGTGATGGAGTTATTGTCAAGGCCCATTTAGTTCAGTTTAGTGTCCTTACTTCATTGTCTGTCATGCAAGAAACTGTTGAAAAATAAAGTACGGCTCAACGAAGACAGGAGATACTATATATGAGTGAGGAAAAAAGAAGAATGAATGTGGGGAAACAATGCAACTGACTTCCATTCCAATTTGAGGTCAAGAGGTCAAGAAAGCACTCAAAGTTAGTTGAACCTTCAGAAAGCACCTTTTCTTTTTCTTTTTTTATTTTATTGTTTTATTGCAAGGAAATACAGCAGTACATAGTTACAAAAATAGCACAATGTCCTCACAAAAGCACCTTTTCATTAACACATTAAGTAAATCGATTCATACTCTTTCTCTCTGCTGGGGGTATTGGTAGGGCCACTTGAATTATTCACATTGTTGGAAAGAAGGGGTATCCCATTGGATCTCCATTCCAGCAGCTATTTATGGGCTGGATCTGGTGAACCGGCCGACCCAGGGCAATGTGCTGAATTTGTCCTGGTGTAATTACCCGACCCCAATACACAATTAAGCAGCGCTTGCACATTGTCTGCTTTCTGTTTGGATCAGCAACCTGCCAGTGGCTAGGGGGCTTTCTTCTTTTCAATTCAGCAATTGAAGGAAATAAAGATACACAGCTTATAATTTAACAAGTACTTTAGAGACAAGGTAGGTTTTTAACTTTGTTCAAAACCTCCCCAGGAGAAACACAAAGTCTGGATATAAGACGTGACATAGTGATCGGGGTGGTCTATACTGTTTGTATTTTATTGTATTTATTGTTTAATTGCTTAACTGTTTTTAGTCTTGCTTGTTTGCCTGTTTTGCTCCCTACCCGCCCCCCGCTTCCTGCCACCGCCGCTGACCACGCCCCCTTTTTTCTTTCTGTACCCTCCCCGCTCCCGCCTCCCAGCTGCCCCGCCCTCCCTCGCACTTGGCCATATATGGCGACCATGTGACGCAGGTGAGTGTGACCTAGTTAGGACACCCCCCGCGCCGCACGGCCACCAGCTGCTGCGTGTACCTCCCGCCTGCCTGCCTCGCTGCTCCGGCCGCCGCCGTGTGACCACGCCCCCTGCCACCGAGCGGCGTGGTCTCCCACGGCGTAGCGCTGTGCTCGCCTGACCTGCAGGCTCCTGCACCCCGTTATCTCGCCGTGTGCCCCTCTGCACTGTTTGTATTTTATTGTATTTATTGTTTAATTGCTTAATTGTTTTTAGTCTTGCCTGTTTGCCTGTTTTGCTCCCTACCCGCCCCCCGCTTCCCGGCACCGCCGCTGACCACGCCCCCTTTTTTCTTTCTGTACCCTCCCCGCTCCCGCCTCCCAGCTGCCCCGCCATCCCTCGCACTTCGCCATATATGGCGACCGTGCGAACGCGCAGCGGTCACGCGCAGCGGGAGCACCGATTGTGCACCGAAGGCGCGCCAAAGGTAAGCCCGTCTGCGCCCGTCCGCGCCTGGACCGCGCCCAGCGCCAGGACCCCTGGCCCCCACCGACGGAAGACGACTCGACTGTCCTACAACGCCACCGAACTCAATGCACTCAACACCGGCGGGATCCCTGGATGCTACCGAGCCACCCCGAGGCGCACCCACGGACCCTTCAGCTGCCACGCCTGCAAGTTCACCTGCATCTGGACCTGCCCCACACCAGCACCCGCCAAGCCGAACACCAGCAGCAACCACCTCAAGTGCATCCTGCTCAACACCCGCTCCGTCCACAGGCACGCCATCGAACTCTGGAACCTCCTCGACACCACAGCTCCTGACGTTGCCTTCCTCACGGAAACCTGGATGAACGACTCCTCAGCGCCTGACATCGCCATCGCCATCCCAGAGGGCTACAAGATCACTCGAAGAGACCGCGTCAAACAGACTGGAGGAGGCATCGCCATCATCCACAAGGACACCATCCACATCACGACCAACACCGACGACACCCTGAAAACCGCCAAACACCTACACTTCCAGATCCGCACCGACCCGAAGACCACCCTCAGAGGCACCCTGATCTACCGACCCCCGGGACCACGCACACAATTCAGCGAGGACATCGCCGACTTCGTCAGCCCGCATGCCCTCCCCTCCGCCGACTACATCCTCCTGGGGGTCCTCAACTTCCACCTGGAGAACAACAACGACCGCAACACCATCACCCTGCTCGACAACCTCGCCAACCTCGGACTCAAGCAGCTGGTATCCACCCCCACCCACCTCGCCGGACACACACTCGACGCCGTCTTCTCATCCAGCAAAGACATCGCCTTCAGCCACGCCACTGGACTCCACTGGACGGACCACAGCTGCGTCCACTTCACCTTCAGAAGAACGACGATCCACCACCACCAGCAACCGGTTGCTCGAAGAAGCTGGAACAAGATCACAGCCGACCAGCTCGCCGCTTCCCTGAGCCAGCACCCCCCCGCCAGCTCAGCGAACCCCAGCCAGGCCGCCGACAACCTCACGAAGTGGATCAACAACTGCGCGGACGAACTCGCCCCACTGAGGACCCCGCCTAGCAGACCCGGCAGCAAGAAGGACCCTTGGTTCACCGACGAACTCAAGAGCTCCAAGAAGAACTGCAGAGCCCTCGAGAAAGCCTGGAGAAGGGAACCGGACAACATGACCGCCCTCAAGCTTGCCACCCGGAAGCACCACCAACTGATCCGCGCCACTAAGAAAACTGCATTCAAGGACCGGCTGGACAACAACGCACACAATAGCAAGGAACTCTTCAACATCGTCAAAGAGCTCTCCAACCCCAACGCCGGAAACAACGACATCACCCCATCGCAAGACCTCTGCAACTCCCTCGCCTCCTACTTCCACAACAAGATCACGGACATACACAACAGCTTCAGCACTCAACCGACGCACGCCAAGACCGAACCACCGCCCCCCACCACCACCCTCCGCACCTGGACTCCGATCAGCACCGAAGACACCATCCACATGATGAACTCTATCTCTCCGGATCTCCGACCGACCCCTGCCCTCACCACATCTTCAACAAGGCCGACGCGGTCATCGCACCCCACCTGCGGGACATCATCAACACCTCCTTCGACACCGCCACCTTCCCGGAGAGCTGGAAGCACGCCGAACTCAGCACCCTACTAAAGAAACCTACAGCGGACCCCACCGAACTCAAGAATTACCGCCCCATCTCGCTCCTCCCGTTCCCAGCCAAAGTCATCGAGAAGACCGTCAACAAGCAGCTGGCCGCCTTCCTCGAGACGAATGGATCCCTCGACCCCTCACAGCCTGGCTTCCGAGCCAACCACAGCACCGAGACCGCCCTCATCGCTGCCACCGATGACATCCGAGCCCTGATGGACAACGGAGAAACAGCGGCCCTCATCCTCCTAGACCTCTCCGCGGCTTTCGACACTGTCTGCCACCGCACCCTAGTGCAGTGCCTCAGCAACGTCGGAATCCAGGAGAAGGCACTGGAATGGATCATCTCCTTCCGCGACGGAAGAACACAGAGAGTCCGTCTACCACCGTACAAGTCAGAGGCCACCGAAGTCATCTGCGGCGTCCCTCAAGGATCCTCGCTGAGCCCCACCCTCTTCAACGTATACATGAGCCCCCTCGCAGCCATTGCACGCCAACACAACCTCAACATCATCTCCTACGCTGACGACACCCAGCTGATCCTCTCCCTGACCAACAACCCCGCCGCCGCCAGAGCCAACCTTCACGAAGGGATGAAAGACGTAGCCGAGTGGATGACGACCAGCCGCCTGAAACTGAACTCAGACAAGACGGAAGTCCTCATCCTGGGTTCCTCGCCCTCCGCCTGGGACGACTCCTGGTGGCCCCCCGCCCTGGGCAGCGCACCCAAACCGACAGACCACGCACGCAACCTGGGCTTCATCTTGGACTCCTCCCTCACCATGACCAGACAAGTCAACGCCGTCTCCTCGTCATGCTTCAACATCCTGCGCATGCTACGGAAGATCTTCCGGTGGATCCCCACCGAGACAAGGAAGACGGTCACCCAGGCCCTCGTCACTAGCCGACTGGACTACGGCAACGCCCTCTACGCCGGAACCACCGCCAAGCTCCAGAAGAGACTCCAGCGGATCCAGAACGCCTCAGCCAGACTCATCCTCGACATCCCACGACACAGCCACATCTCCGGACATCTGAGAGACCTGCATTGGCTCCCCGTCAACAAAAGAATCACCTTCCGCCTCCTCACCCACGCACACAAAGCCCTACACGATCAAGGCCCTAGCTACCTCAACAACCGCATCAACTTCCACGTTCCCAAACGACATCTCCGATCAGCCAGCCACGCCCTCGCCGCCGTTCCCCGCATCCGGAGAGCGACAACAGGAGGAAGGTCCTTCTCCTACCTGGCCGCCAAGACCTGGAACTCCCTACCGACCAACCTGCGCCTGACCCAAGACCACCTCTCCTTCAGGAAGAAGCTCAAGACCTGGCTATTCGAGCAGTAGCAGCACTCCCCCCCCCCCCCCCCCCCCCCCAGCGCCTTGAGACCCTCCGGGTAAGTAGTGCGCTATATAAATGTCTGTGATTGATTGATTGATACTAACAAGACTGAATTATGGATAAATTCTTCTTTCCGTCTTGCGTATGATTTTTTTGGTTTGTGTGCTTGAGTCATGTTTTTGCACATGCTGATGAGTGCAACAAGTCTTGCCAGGCGCTAATTAGCGCCCGTCAGACTTGCCAGCTGCTGGCTAGCACCAGCAAGATTTTACATACTCTAACACGGCTTTAGGCGCCTTTTTTCTGAAGATGGCGAGTGAGCGCAAGCAACCGTGTCTGCATACTCGAGTAGATTTTCTCCTCGAAAAGCTGCTAAAATCTACGTAAAAAGAAGTTTCTGAGTAAATATTCATCTCCAACTGACTGTTCCAGTTCCTTCTTAGTGCAAGTAGCCTTTTTTGATTTTACTCTTTTTTCAACAAGGAGAAAGTGCCCCAATGACTCCACCTTCCTGTTCCTGTCCAGCAGGGTACTCACAGTGCTTTGTCCATCTCCTGGTCACCTTTAATTTAGATTTTAAGATCAAACACATTAACAGCACAAGACATTTGGTCAATGTTACAAGCCCTTACCACAGTTGTTAGTTTTTAATGCATACAGCTTAAGGGTTGAAAGCACCTCCATGATGCAAGGACATTACAAATGTGTACATAAGCGAGCTGTGGTTCAATTAGTCCAGTTGATTTAACCATTGGCCCCAGACATTGTTGTACTTGGTTGGTCATCACTCGGCCGGGAATGAAGGTTTCTCCTGTGCGGCACACCAATCCACTCCCTGTCGCGATTTTGCTACACTCGGGGATTTAGCCTAAGCCCAGGTAGCTGCAATATCACGTTTGGCCACCACAACTGCTGTCCCAAGGAATAGGTCAGGTGGAGAACCATCCAGGAAATCCATCACCCCAGGATAAGACGTATGGGATCATGGGGAACCTGTGTGAGTTTGAACTCTATTGCTGACCAATACGGGGCAAGGTTAGGGCATGACCAAATCATGTGGTAGAAGTCTGCCAGTTCTAGGCCGGAGCGCTGCAGTCTGGGGAGGGACACAATCCTGCCCTGTGAAGGTGTGCTGCGGTGAGGTAGGCCATTATCAAAAATGGGGTAACCCAATTGGTCATGGACCTGGGTATCAGTCGATATGGAAAACAATGGTCCTAGACCTCAATTTATATGCTGCAATGATCAGTACATAGTCAATAAATCAAAAAATTTTTGAGCATATTATTATAATTCATCAGCTCATAGTAATAAATACTTAGGAGAAAGAGAATAAGCAACAGACCAAATTCAATTACTACCAAGCAATTTAATTCATTGCTTATCAACGAGTTCATGTTTGTTAGTCACAATATCAATTCACAATATCAAGGGAATATTATTTGTAATTCACAATCGTACAATATTACATACATAGGTGAGTTTGCCCCAAGGAGGAACATGCAAATGTAGAGGTAATAAGAAGTGTTATTGGTGCTTGAAGAATGAAAAGGTGAATCTGGAAAAGTGACAAAGAGATATTTACAATCTTTTGGCAAAAATTATGGTCGGTAATAAAATCACAGTTCAAACATCCACCTGGTCACAATGGTATTTATGTATATAATCATTCAAATACAAAATAGGAGATATATTCCAAATTGGGCACGTCAGGTAAAAGTAATCAAGGGTCCAGGTGAGGTCAAGGGGTGAGCGTCGACGTTTCGACTCGTCTTGTGGCCTGACGGGCAATTTAAACCTCGGCCGTGCGAGTCTTCATCAGGACAAAGGGAGGGATGGGGGCAGTTTCACCAAGGCTTGGTATCCCTAGAAGGTTAAGGAGAGAATAAGGCTGTTGCAAGGATGTTGCATACTATATAAACATCCATACGGGCAATGCTTACCCGAATTAGTAAAAACAGGGAATTATCCGTGTGTGGACTGTCTCATACCAGGGAAGGTGTTTATTTCACCTACGGGACAAACATTTGGGCAATTAGGAACTATCCACAGGGATAGAATACTAGTATTTAAAAACAGAGATGCCCCACTCACCTTCTTGGTTGAATCTTAACCCCTTCTGTGCTGCGCGAGTTTTGCTGCGGTGCTGAACATTCCATTGGGCCTATGGAACCATGACGGAACGGTTCCGTCATAAGCACAGGCCAACCGATGCTCATGACGGAACCGTTCCGTCATGAGCATGGAAGGGGTTAGGGGATGCCCAGGGCGTCTCCACATAAATCAGGCTGTAACCCAGGGAAGGCGAGTGATAACTCCTTGAGCACCTTGAGCTATTAAAAGGTAATAATGATCAGGGGCATCTCTGTGGCCTGTGTGTGTCGTGGATCTGGGTGACAGGCTGGGTATATCGTCTGTTAATGTGGAGTTTCTCACCACCGGTGTACAGAACGGATTATGGAAAGTGCCAATGGTGAGTTAGGGGGATGGATGGCAGCCGATGGTGGCGGAATACGAAGTGAATGACAGAGGGGTCTGGAGTACTCTTAGAATGTGACCGCCACCTTGAAGCTTCAAGCCACGCCCCCACCATTGGATTTAAGTACTTTTTTGTGATGTTACAAGTAAATTCAAAAACAGTTTTATAAGGATGTTGTTTGTGTGATAGAGGGTATGCACCAGGATTTATTGCTACATTTATGCAACTTTAAAACTGTATTGTGGTGGTTGGCCTGCAGTTTTAGTAGGTGCACAGTTATTTTTAATTGCATTTAATGTATCTTATTTTGTAAAGGAAAAATGTTGCACAGTTCAGTAAATGTTCTCCATGTTTATTAATACATTTTCAATATTAATGTATTTTACTATGTAGCCTATTGTGCCAATGGTATACACAGCCAGTAGGCCGAGTACTAGTATTGAGTGCATGAAACAACTCTTTTTGTGGTGTCTGTTATTGGCATTTCATGTTTTTTTTCTGTAAAACTTGTATAGGTGGGGTAATACATATTTGATGCCTTGGAAAAATGTGTGTTTTTATAGTTCAGTCATCTTTGTTTTTGGCATTGCTGAATTAATGCTAGTGTTTTATTCATTGTCATCATGGCTCCTTTGCCTGTCCAGTGTGGAGTGTGGTTGCTGTAGGCCTCCGTGTGTATTTGCTCCCAATGCCATGAGGCCAAGGGCCATTTTGGGTAGTCATAGGCCTGCATGTGTCCTTTATGTTCCATGCCTCCATGCTTGGTGTTATTGTTTGACCAAGAAGCTGGTGGTCATTTTCTGCAGCCAGCCAGTCTGCTTGTGTCATAGGCTTGCATGTGTTCTTTTTTGTCCATGGCTGTTTGCTTGGCATTGTCAATTGGTCATGTGGCGGCAGTCCATTTTGTGCAGTCAGCCAGTGCATGTTTGCCATAGACCTGCATGTGTTCTTTGTTGAGGACATGCCTCTTTGCTGGTCGTTGTTGTTGTTTGACCATGTGGCCAGTGGCCAGTTTGTGTAGCCAGCCAGTGCGCTTTTTGCCATAGGCCTGTATGCCTTCTTTGTTGTGGCCATGTTCCTTGCTTGGTGTTGTTTGATCATGTGGCTGATAGCCATTTCATATAGCCAGCCAGTGTGCTTTGCCATAGGCCTGCATATGTTCTTTGTTGTGGCCATTGCTCCTTGCTGGTTGTTGTTGTTTGACCATATGGCCAGTGGCAATTTTGTGTAACGAGCCAGTGTGCTTTTGCCATTGCCTACATGTGGTATTTGGTGTGGCCATGCCTCCTTGCTGGCTTTTGCTGTTTGACCATTTGGTTGGTAAACATTTTATGTAGCTAGACAGTGTGGTTTGGCCAAAGTCCTGCATGTGTTCTTTATTGTGGCAATGCTCCTTGCTGGTTGTTGTTGTTCAACCAAGTGACCAGTGGCCATTTTCTGTAGCCAGTCAGTGTGCTTTTTACCATAGGCCTGCATGCCTTCTTTGTTGTGGCCATGCCTCATTGCTTAGTATTGTTGTGTGACCATGTGGCCGGTAGCTATTTTGTGTAGCCTGCCAGCCAGTGTGCTTTTTGCCACAAGCTTGCATCCCTTCTTTGTTGTGGCATTGCCTCCTTCCTTTGTGTTCTTGTTTGACCATGTGGACGATGGCTACTTTGGGTAGCCTGCTGGTGTGCTTTTGCCTTAGACGTGCATCTGTTCTTTGTTGTGGCCATGCCTCCTTGCAGGTTATTGTGTTTGGCCATGAGGTCGGTGGCCATTTTGTGTAGCTAGCCAGTCCACTTTTGCCACAGGTCTGCATGTTTTCTGCCTCCTTGTAGGTTGCAGTTTTTTGACCATGTGGCCATTTTATGTAGGCAGTCAGTGTGCTTTTTACCACAGGCCTGCATGCCTTCTCTGCTGTGGCAATGCCTCCTTGCTAGGTGTTGTTGTTTGAACATGTGGCCAGTGGCTGGGTCTATACTAGGGTGGTGTGGTGAGCACAAGCACTATAAATTAAACACAGGTCTTTTTGGCTGGGGGTGAATGTTTGCATTGTTCAGCATTCCTTCCATCATTTGTTCCTTTTGCTTTTGTTGCCCTAATTGGGAAGAGTATGCCCAGACATGGGTCACATCACCTGTGCCCACTGCTCTACTGGATTTGGGCTAGCCTGACTGATGAGGGGTGATGCCCCAAAACCAGTCCTAGGAGGCTTGTTTCTCTTCCAAGGAGAATCTGTCATGGCAATTTGGCTGGACTGTTCCCATAAGGTCAACACTGATTTGAATACAGCTGGGTCCCAACTGGGGTGGTGTGATGCGCACAAGAACGATGGATTAAACCAAGATCTTTGTGACGGGGGGCAAATGTTTGCATTGTTCAGCATTCTGTCCATCATTTGTTCCTGTTGATTTTGTGTAGACAGCCAGTGTGCCTGTGCCACAATCTTGCATGTGTTCTTTGTTGTGGACATGCCTCCTTGCTTGGTGTTATTGTTTGACCATGTGGCCAGTGGCCATTTTGTGTCACCAGCCAGTGTGCTTATTTCCATAGGCCTGGATGCCTTCCTTTTTGCAGCCATGCCTCCTTGCTTGGTGTAGTTCTTTGAACATGTGGACAGTGGCCATTTTGTGTAGCGAGCCAGTGTGCTTTGCCATAGGTCTGCATATGTTCTTTGTTGTGGCCATGCCTCCTTGCTTTGTATTGTTGTTTGACAATATGGCCAGTGGCCATTTTGTGTAGCCAGCCAGTGTGCTTTGCCATAGGCCTGCATGCCTTCTTTGTTGTGGCCATGCCTCCTTGCTTGGTGTTGTTGTTTCACCATGTGAACAGTGGCCACTTTGTGTACCCAGCCGATGTGCTTTTGCCATAGGCCTGCATCTGTTCTTTGTTGTGGTCATGCCTCTCCGTTGGTTGTTCTGCTTGACAATGTGGCCAGTGGCCATTTTGTGTAGTTAGCAAGTGTGCTTTTGCCACAGGCCTGCATATGTTCTTTGTTGTGGCCATTCCTTCTTGCAGGTTGCTGTTGTTTGACCATGTGGCCGGTGGCCATTTTGTGTTGCCGGCCAGTGTGCATTTTGCAGTGGACCTGCATGCCTTGTTTGTTGTTGCCATGCCTCTTTGCTTAGTGTTGTTGTTTGACCATGTGCACATTTTGTGTAGCCAGCCAGTGTATTTTTGGCCATAGACCTGCATGCCTTCTTGGTTGTTGTAATGTCTCACTTGGTATTGTTGTTTCACCATGTGGCCGGTGGCCATTTTGTGTAGCCAGTCAATATGCTTCTGCTATAGGCAGCATGTGTCCTTTGTGGTGGCCACGCCTCCTCGCTGGCTGTTGTTATTTGACCATGTGGCCAGCGACCATTTTGTGCAGCAAACCTTTTTCCAGTTTTCAAAGAGATTGTTTATGGAAATTGATAGGAGAAGACTAATCCTTTTTGTTTGTGTTCCTTTCTTTACTTGTTTGTGTTCATTTCTTTACTTTTTCCTGATATAAGTTTAATATTATGATGCAGGTTCTGTTGCTGATAGTTAATGTATTGTATAAGATGATTATGAACAGTGTTTAAGAATATATATTTTTTTCGCCTGCACCTCCTGGCCTCCCAAGTCCCACTGGGTTTCTCATAGTCCTCTAGTACATCAGCAATTTTTTTTATTTCTATTTTCTTTTACAAATCTTTATTTCCATTTTTTCCTTTTATTTACTTTTTATTTTTTGAATTTTTCCCAATTTTTTCCAAAACAAATCTTTTTTCTACATTTTCCCCCATCCATTATCTCCCCTGCCTGCCATATGTGCAGTCACACAGCAGCATTAATTTTCTAAGGATAATTCCATTTGTACCTGGACCTCCCTGAGTGCCATATGTGCTCCCTAATGATGCACATAAAGCAAACAGTTGCATCTGTATGTTGTTGTTAATTATTATTCCTGATTGTAAATGAAATGTTATGTATTGATGTTAATTAATTATTTATAATTTAAGTAACCATGCTAAATGATATTGTCTGATGTTTAATTGGATTTGTCTCTTCACAAAGTAGTTCCCAGTCCTTGTCTGAAACTCAGCTAAATGGACAACAAGAGCCGCAACTAGCACTAGTAGATCTTCTCGAAGTAGGAGCAGAACAGGAGATTGAGCTCCCTACTGAGCAAGTAGGTCCCCCTCAATGGGAAGATCATTTTGCCTCCAGATCTCCAGCAAGAAAAAAGATGTTCTGAGGAGCTGGATGTGGATTGGAACCCACCTCAGTCTGAGACTTGCTAGAAGAGGCAAGGTAAAAAGAAAGTCATTGAAAAAGTTAGGATGAAGAAGAGGTGGATGATGAGCAAGTCATCATCTTGGACAGTGCCCCAGCCCCAGAGGAGACCAACATTACCCCTCCTCAACCTGCTGTGAGGGATGTGGCACTGATACAACCATCACTGCCAGCAGCAATATTTGCAAGGCCCCTGTGACCTGCATCCACAATTAGCTCAGTAGAAGTACTCACTGAACAGAGGCAATCATCGACATGCCCACCTAACTCCATTTCTTTGGGCATTGGCAGTGGCACCAGTGACCCAACGAGAAAGTTGACCTCCCCAGTTTAGGACATCTTTTTGATAGCAAGTAGATGGATAACATTGCTATATGTTCCATTTGTCAAGTGTGTGTTCATTGTGGTAAGTCTGGCACGAACTATGTATTCGAGGCCAAACGACCCATATGAATAAAACATCATGCAATCTGCTGGGAGCAACAAATTAAAGCAATTGTTGCAGGTGGTGTTGGTGAAGGTAATAAGAGCAGGGAATATTTTCTGATCACGGCAGAAGGTGAAGGTGATGAGGGCTATGAGGATGTTCAACGGAAAGCTAGCTAGAATAATAATGTTAGATGTCCTGCCTTTTTCTTTTGTAGAAGGAGGGTGTTTTCTAGAGTTTTTGGTGGCCATCTAACTGAAAAGGAAGGTTCCCAGCCAAACCTATTTTTCTAAAACGTCTGTTCCAGCGCTCCATTACGATGTCCTTGAATTGGTTGGACAAGCTTTGCAGCAGTCCGCTGTTCACATTATCCACCTGGAATGTCTGACATAATATCAACAGACAGAATATCGAAATGCAAAAATATCGGAGCAAAAATATCGACAGCAAAAATATCGGAATCCTATCTTCATTAAGGTAAGTACAAAAATATCGAAAAAATAATATCGTAGTACACAAATATCGGAATCAAAAATATCGTTTTTTTAAATGTATAAATAATAATGTAAAAATAATTTTAAAATACATATAATTTTACAAATATTAAATAAAAATATTAAAACAAATTTAAAACTAATACATATACATTTAAAATAAATAAAACACTTAATAATTTAATGTAATTTTAATTTTTTTCATGTAATTTATTTGATTTAATGTAATATTTTTTGTTTTTACCCTGTACGCCTGTACCCCAAAAACCCAAAACTGACCCTGAACCCTAAAAATATCCCTGTACCCCAAAAACCCAAAACTGACCCTGAAACCTAAAAATACCCCTTTACCCAAAAACTGAAAACTGACCCTTATCCCTAAAAATACCCCTTTACCCAAAAACTGAAAACTGACCCAGAACCCTAAAAATACCCCTTTACCCAAAAACTGAAAACTGACCCTGAACCCTAAAAATACCCATTTACCCATGAACTGAAAACTGACCCAGAACCCTAAACCCTAAAAATACCCCTTTACCCAAAAACTGAAAACTGACCCTGAACCCTAAAAATACCCATTTACCCATTTACCCATGAACTGAAAACTGACCCAGAACCCTAAAAATACCCCTTTACCCAAAAACTGAAAACTGACCCAGAACCCTAAAAATACCCCTTTACCCAAAAACTGAAAACTGAACCTGAACCCTAAAAATACCCCTTTACCCATGAACTGAAAACTGACCCTGAACCCTAAAAATACCCCTTTACCCAAAAACTGAAAACTGACCCAGAACCCTAAAAATACCCCTTTACCCAAAAACTGAAAACTGACCCTAAACCCTAAAAATACTCCTTTACCCAAAATTAATTAATATTATTTAATTACCAATTAATTATTAATTAACAATAACAATAAAGTAAATATATTAGCACATTTGCTGTAATTATTTTAATTTAATTAATATTATTTTTCCCAATTAATTATTTAAGAATAACAATAAATTATATATAAAAAAATTACTATAAATAATGTAATTAAATAATTAATATTAATTAATTACCAACTAATTAATAATTATAAATATGTACAAAATGATATTAATTAATTAACTAATTAATAGAAATTAATTACCAATTAATTATTAATTAAAATATGTACAAACATATATCAATTAATTAATTATTATTAAATTACTTCCCACCCTATTCCCCTATAAACCCATAACCCGCTACAGAACATATTTATCAATTAATCAATTAATTAAAAATAATTAAAAATTATTTCTCAATTAATGAATTAATAATTCCTACTAATTAATAATTAATTTAACATAATTAAATTACTTCCCACCCTATTCCCCTATAAACCCACAACCCGCTACAGTAGTAAAAGACAATATTTAATTAAATTACATTAAAAATAAATAATAAAACATAATAAATACAATATAATATACACTAAATTTATTTAAAAATTGATATTAGTAACATTGAAGTTATTTATTTCGATATTATTGACATCGATATTTACAACTTCGATATTACTGATATACTAATATCGATATTAAGACTGTCGATATTACTTACCTTCGATATTTTGTCCCATCGATATTTAAACTTCGATATTTTTGTATATCGATATTTAAAAATCGATATTTTGTCTGTGTACCATCCACCTGGCGACAGACATGTAGACTATTTGCCAAGCCACTGAGTACATATGTATCACTGCACACTGGATCTTTTTTGTGGGGGTTAGAGAAATGATATCCTCAGGTTTGGACACTGATGACATTTTTAATAATTCCCAGAAGCATGCAAAAGTAGCCAGGTTCTCCATGGAGAAATTCCATACAGCTGCAAACATCTGGGAAGACTAACAGCAAGACCTTTGAATGGCTGTGTCTCAGAGGGCTTACATTTGATTTGCTGCCACTGATAATGGCAGTGATATAAGACCGTGGCAGAGGATGGCTATTTCAGAGTACTGTGTTTGATGCACTGCATCAACTTCGATGTACAGGACTTTCTAAAAAAAGACCAGTCAACAACATACTGCCCACCTGCAGAAGAATCTGCACTTATTTCAGCTATTCTTTTAAAGCCTGGAAACAGTTGAGGGTCATTCAACGTGATAATAGACTGCCTGTTGAAGCCCTCATACAGGAGGTGCCATCACATTGGAACTTGGCCTATTAAATGTTGCCTGTTTGAGAAGTACAGACCAATCAATGAATATGTCATGCAAAGAGGGGTTGCAGCTGGAAATGGCATGATCATTGAAATAGAAAAATGGGTCCAAGTCAAATGGCTGACAGAGATACTGTTTCCTTTTGCGGTTTTCACATGGGAGGTCTGCAAGGAGGACAGTACCATAGGCCAGGCAATCTTGTTGTTGCATATGCTACAGGAACAGCTAAAGAATGTGTCTGAAATGTATGCAGACATGGACAAAAAGAAAAATGTGCATGAGTTAGTTGTGAGCTTAATCCTTGATCTGGCTGATAATACAAGGATCCAAAGAGAAATTTTGTGGTCCAAACATTACATCTGTGCCACAATTTGAGATCCATGGTACAAAAACATTACTTCCCTATTTGATTCCATTATCTATAGAGGATGTTTCACAATACAAGATGTGAATTGCTGAGCCACCCAGCAACCCGGAAGAAGAATGAGTGGAGACCCACTCCAAGCCAGAAGTTCTGGGGTTCCACTTTCAACTTCCAGGAAGGAAGTCCTGTTGTCTCACAGGAGCCAACACCAGCAACAACAACACAGGCAACACCACACACCACTGCAATGACTTGGTTTCAAGTGGCATGTTGTATGTGCCATGCAGAGGCGAAGGCAAAAGAGTATGAGCAAGTTGCAGCACCAATGACCATTCAGAAGATGGTCCAGGATTATCTAAATTGTAGTGTAGCTCCTATATTCCCAATAGGCTCTGCGCATTGGAATAACATAAACGGTAGTTTAGACGTAGGACTGAGGTCGACTAGGTCTCTACTGAATATGTTAGACTTAATTAGGTATGCCAGCTAGCTCAGAGGTCACTAGAAACTTTCTCGAATGAACAGGGAGGAGTTAACTTCCCTGATTAGACAAGAAGGGATTAGCTTCTGACAACCGCAAAAACATGACAACTTTGCTCCCTCCAGAATAAGGAGTATATCTCCAGAGTCGTGTGAAAACAATAGATAGCTATTTCACTCAGTCAATCGTGCATACTTAGTTTCAGCAGAGTGCAGAGAAATAGAGAGACAGGCGTTTTCAATTAAACGTGTTATTTATTGAGCAGTCTTCTTTCTCATGCAGGAGAAGTGAATTGCCACAATTGCAATACTTATCATAATGTAAAGTGCATACAGTAAAAGGGGTATTATGAAATAATACTGCAAAAGCATTGATATGGTTTCTGAGCCACATAATACTTAAAATGGATCAAATATTTACAATTACATACAATGATAAAAGTTGCCTAAACGTACTCAACTGGTGCTTCTAAATTACGCCTACCCCAGTATACCTAACCTAAGCCTAGTACGTGGGAAGGAGTAAGGGAGTTGCAGTATAAGTTAAGTTAGTTTTGCCAAGAATCTGAATCAAGAATTCTCTAAGGGTCTAATAAGCTCTGTACCTTGGTTTTAGAATGAAGGAGGTCTTGTATCTCGTTCTCAGGACTCGATCTCCCAGTAACCTGCAAGGGTGACTGGAAACACTGGAGCTGGATTTTCTCGGCAGGAGAAAAGACAGCGTCTCTCTCAGTGCGTCAAATGGGAGGGACGGCTTCCTTTCGCACTCGCATCAGCTGGGCTTTGGGTAAGTAGATACCCGCGCTGCTCCAAACCACCGTGTGTTGCTTAAGGCAAATGCTGGTATATTTATACCTGGAAGGTGCCGAGTTTGACGTAAGTTTGGACAAAGGACGTCACTAAGAACTGTCACTAAGAACTGGCAGTTCTTTCAGGACTCGCAGGAGTTCTAGGCCAAATCAAAACAAAAGCAGGGGGAATTCCCGGGCTGCTGGAGGTTTGGTTTGTTTAAAGAACGCGTTGTACTTTCTAGGAGTCTAAGGAAGTAGCCTTGGCGTATTTGGACTGCATTGGCTATTACTAAATATGGATATGATTCTTATGCCTTTATAAGGATATGATTTTTTATAACCACATAAGGGCATAAATCGGGAATATTTAATTAGGGTCCTAGATACGTTCACAACACCCACTCCCCGTATAATGTCCATAATTACTAAATACTAAGCAATATATGAACATATAAGTATGCATGTGTTTTCCAGCCCACCCCAAAATACATCAAATGCATTTGAAATGGTATAGATACACGAAAATGAGTATTATACTGTACACTTTCAAGCAGTGGTATCATTCAGATAACATTTTGTTCATTTAGAATGTTGACTGAATGAATCACGAAAATTACATTCATGAAATAGCTCTTAATACAGAAAAAAGGTCGAGACCATTTGAGCACATATTTATACAGGATTGTACATGTGCTAGAGGCTGATTCAAAATATTGTCTCTAGAGTCTCTAAGAATAGAAGTTCTGTTCACTAAGAATAGTTCTACTTTAAGCAGAGTATCATGTGCCAAAAAAAAAAAGTTAATATTTTGGAAACTGGTAAAAAATAATTTTGCTTTTATGGGAAAAAATAGTTCCAAATGTTTTCAGTAGTGTTGTTTATAAAAACTGAAGGCCGAATTCAGAGTTCAGGGAACGCTGTGTGCTCGCTTTTTCAAATATTATTCTAGTTGTTAGGAGAGAACATTACCTCAGCTAGGCCGGCAAAAAAATTGTCTACAACAGTAGGTGAAAGTTGAGCCAATGCTGAAAAATCAGAAATAGTGCATATATGCGATGCATTGCCATCATCGGTGTTCAGATCAGCAATGTTCACAGAAGGTTGTACCTGTGTGGTGCCGCTTTCATCTCGTACTTCACCTCCACCTAATCGTAATGGTGAAGCCTCAACGAATGCCGTCATTAGAATGGGTAGCCGCTGGAGACAACACGTTGCATGAGTCGTTACCGGACAAAGCAAAGCATCGATATCCATTGGTACTGCTGATGGTAGCGTAAGACAGACGTCCAACACGCATTCTTCTCTGCATAGCAGACATCGAAGCACAGGTAAAATGCAATTTTGCCAAATTGGTCTGAATGCACAAAATTCGGGAAGATGCCCAGAACTGTTTCAAAGGTTGCTAACAGTCCCAAAAATTTTCTTAAATACATGTGCGATGCCACTGGTATCTGACATGTTTAAGATTTGGGTTAACATTTCTACGAAATGCACGGGGCAATTTGTCGATAATAGGGTATGTATCTCTGACCCTGTCCTTGCAACTTGCAGGTCATACATCTCTTTGGACGAGGTTAAAGGCACAGTTGTTTGTAAAAGAATAGACTTCATTCTGCTTAAAGTATCAATTCGATTAGAAGAGATATTCACAAAGGGCCATATTGCTGCCTCCATGTCTGAATTGCTGTTTGGATACAATACTTGCATACAACAAATGACCCTGGAAGTAACGCTCACAAGATAGGCTTTTCCTGGCATCAAACCACAACAGCTGTGGTCACTTAATATAACGTAGCTACTGTTGGAAAGTTGTCTGGAAAAGGGCTCTATTTGTGTAGCAGGGGTGCCGTGCAGATGACATGAAAGGTTGTTTGATGATCCTTCGCAGGCTCCATGCAAGTTAATACCTTGACACAGAAGTGTACCGCTTAGTGATTTTTTACAATTGTTACCACTAAGAAATACCTCTTTTTTCCCTTCACTATAACATCTATGTGTATAAGGTAAATTCCAGGTTGATTTGATGTATCCTTTACCCACCATTTCATACAGGTCTGCTGGTATATACTTTTGGTAGTATTGAAACTGAAAAGTTGTTATCGGGATTGTAATGGTGCCATGTATTATCCATTTAATGACAGGTCTTTCTGACATTGTCAATGGTAATCTTTCTAGTTTTTCAATGCTCAGCACCATATAGTCTGCTCCTTTTTGTGCCAACGAGATTTGTCTATCAGTAAGGTTAAAGATAGAAAATAATGACGTTGTGTTGATTAGACGCCATGGCACGTAGCCTGAACGGAGGTTTTGTAATGTCCAGCCTAGCTGTACAATAGAACGCAATTAGTATTGACCATGTTGTAACATTAGCATATCCTGTTCTATTATATCAATAACAGATGATACAATGCTGTCCAGTGAATACATTCTGGAGGACAGAGTCGTTAACCCATTGTCCACTACAGAAAGTGATTTTTCCAAATTAATACGATCAATTTCTCGTATTTTTTCTGCAGTTTCAATTTGTGTTACTTTCCAAGCTTCATTGTAAGCTGCGTATATACCGGCGTATATGAAACGTTTTTGACGCTGTTCGCGAGGTCCCATTATGAAATCTCGCAAGTCAGCACCTTCTTTAAGTAAAGTTAAGTGTTGCTTATTTTCGGGAAATGTGAATCTCTGTAGCCAGTCGAGGCATAGTTTTCCTACACTGTATGTTGTAACTATCCCTGGATGTTGTCTCTGGGAATATCTCGGGTCTGGCCCGTTCTGTTTGAACCCCTGTATTTTGTTCAGGAATCGATCTTGACAGTTATTTGTGTCTGTTGGCCGGATCAACCAATTTGTTCCAATCAGGAATTGTTCTGTTTTGTTTTCAAATATAGGACACGTCTAACCCCTCATCTGTATTGGGGTTTCTATCAGGCATAGGCTTTGGTATAGAAGGGTTGTTTAAATCTTTATCTTGGCTAAACCAAGACAGGTTATTTGTTGAATTGTGTGATTCAGGAACATTATTTGTTCTGGGATCATGCAGGCTCTAAATAATGATTCTAGACCTTGTACCTGACACTCTTTTGAACCCCAGATGGTTTTTGTCTCAATGTTATTTTTCCAAAATGTAAAACCAAATGTAGAAATGTTTTCATAAAATGTTTCAGAATAAATCAGTTTAGTATTTGTCAACATGGTTTTTACTTCTGTCTTATTTAACATTTTGAAATAAACCGTTTCTGGATTAGTGTAATTAAACCCTGAGAAGTATGGAAATTTCGCAAAAAATGTTTTTGAACTGACTTTTGGTGGAGTTGGACAATGTTCCCATTGATTATAACTGAAAACATTTGTAGGATTAGCAGACTTATGCAGATAATGATGGCCAAAGTGATTGAAACAATACATTTCCTCATAATTCGACGAACCCTGTAAATAATTATGTTCTGTAAATTTTGCTGACATTTCTAAATCTGACATCATATTATTAATATTTTCAAAGTCCCAATCATCAGAGAAGGAACTGGGTGATACAAAGTCACTTAAGGAGATCTTGAATTGGTGTAGATATTTCAAGAGCTCAACCGGGCCATAGATTTTATAGTCAGTTTTGTCCCATGCTATACTACCAGTTATAGGGATGGCTGTGATGTTCACTGATGAAAGTTCTCTTTTTTCGATGTGAGAGGATCTGTGTAGTTTCAGGACCAAGTTGATGTTCTGACTTGCTGTGTCCATTGTACTATATTTTCCATCAATAAATCTACCCAAACTTAAAACCAAGATGAGCCATAGAAGGAGGAAAAGTACACATAAAACAATCCATAATGTAATCCATGGTGAAGTTAGATATGTTTCTCTGAGTTGATGAAAGAGCTTTGTGATTTTCTTTTTGAATGTTTTTGTTGCTGGCTTGTCTCCATGTTCACTTGGATCATCGGAAAAGTCATCAAAGTTGATAAAGTAGCCAGATGCAGTTCTGTCAATTGGTGGAATTGCTTCCGGATTTCCATTGATCTTTGGATTTTCTTTTGTTACATTTGTATAGTCCGAGGCTACATCGTTGTAGACAGGTCTTTCTTGACGAACTGTTGCGATTTGGGTTTCAAGAGGCCCAAGTTCCATGGCTTTGTTGCATACTCCTTTTTTATTCACTGCAGGTTTATCAAATGTGATTAGTCTCTCAGTTTGAACCTCTTGGATTGTAGCAAGATTTGGTCTTCTGCTATTTCTTTGGAGTCCACTGGGCCTACTGCTTATTATTGGCCACATGGCTGTGGTTATTAAGACTACGTTGGACACTTATTAGATGTTTGACCCACCCGTCACCCGAACCTAATACCCTCGCTATTTTTAACGAATTCCAAAAATGCGATTGCTTTTAAGGAACCGCAAATTTGCGATTCCTTAAAAGCAATGCATGATTATTTTTAAAATTGCGATTTTCGCAATTAGGGATTGCAAATTACCACGAAATTGAACCTCGTGGTAATTTGCAAAAATGCGTCAAAATGCCCAAAGATGCATTTTAAAACTCTGTCATGTTACAGACACACATGTCCTTAGGACATGTGTGTGTGTAACATGCACTTTAAAATAAATTTCAGGGGTGCAGGGGGGGTTCCTTTGGACCCCCCCCTGCACCCATGGAATGCATTAACATTTTGCGAATTCCAAATTGCGAATTCGCAATTCCCATTGATTCCTATGGGCCTTTTGGCCCATAGGAATCAATGGGAATTGCGAAATCGTAATTTGGAATTCGCAAAATATTTGCGATTCGGTAAAAATTGCGATTTTTACCGAATTGCAAATAAATTGCGAAATTAATGATGAATTGCCATTGGCGATTCCTTATTTTTCGCAAATAAGGAATCGCAAATGCAAACGTTGATGCATCTACCCATAAGAGTCTAATCAGCTCCGTACCTTGGTTTTAGAAGGAAGGAGGTCTTGTATCTCGTTCTCAGGACTCAATGGATTTAGGCCCAGATCTCTGTACTGGGGTGAATGTATGACATTGTTCTGCATTCTGTCCATCAACTGTGGTTTTTGCACTCGATCTCCCAGTAACCCGCAAGGGTGACTGGAAACACTGGAGCTGGATTTTCTCGGCAGGAGAAAAGACAGCGTCTCTCAGTGCGTCAAATGGGAGGGACGGCTTCCTTCGGCACTCGTATCAGCTGGCCACTCTGCTCCAAACCACCGTGTGTTGCTTAAGGCAAATGCTGGTATATTTATACCTGGAAGGTGCCAAGTTTGACGTAAGGTTGGACATAAGACGTCACTAAGAACTGTCACTAAGAACTGGCAGTTCTTTCAGGACTTGCAGGAGTTCTAGGACAAATCAAAACAAAAGCAGGGGGAATTCCCGGGCTGCCGAGACTACCAAGGCCACCAAACCTCCTCTGTCTAACTCCCTCCCCGCTATGTCAGATATGGCCTGGAATCCATCATGAGCATTATGCAAGCTATACAGACCATCATTGCAATGATTGAAGCTGCTACTATGGAAACGAAGACAGAACTTAAACTACTGAAAGGCAATCTGGTGCAATTGCGGCGCTCCATGGATACTATGGTACACAAGATGTATGATCTTGATCTAAGGGTATCAGAGACCATGACTTGAAGCACTGAACTCTGGAACACTGAGAAAAAACTGACAGACTTGGAAGACCACAGTAGCAGAAACAATGTCCACATGTTCAGGGTCCCTGAGTATTCTGAGTCACAGGATGTCCCCTAGTTCCTTCAGTCTCTGCTCCTGCAGTTGCTGGGCCTGTCCTTTGCCTTCCCCCTGGAGTTATAATGGGGCATTAGTACAACCTCCCATTCTGCCTCCTCTCAAAAGAGGCGGGCCCGATCATTGCTTGTCTTCTTCACCATGAGCAGGCACGTATGGTCCTCCTTGAAGCCCAAAACCATGGCCCGAACTCCTGCCACAGCAATCGGATCACTTTTTCCTGTGAAGTATTCTTTGGAGAACAAGATCTTATGGAAAAAGGTTCTAGCCTTATGGTAGGGATACCAGAAGTTGCACTTGTGCTTCAGCCTACTGAAACCCACTGTCATGCTGGTGATGGTCAATGGCACAGTGCAGGAATTCTGGGACCCTGCTGACTTGGAACTTTGGCTGGAAAACAAGGAAACCTAGAGGCAATTCTCCATGAATAGCTCCTTACTCCCTTTCTTCCATAAACAGTGCTGCCAAAAAAGAAAGCCCCTCCAAGCCTGCGATTGGCTCTGGCATTTCTCCCCCAAGAAAAAACAGTGTGGCACTTCTGTTCCATGAGACCTTCTTGCGCTTTCTCAAACCATGGTAAGATGATAACAATTTTAAAATCCTGAATTAGTTTTTATTGTGTTTTGTTTTACTTTGTTACATGAATTTGACTATCGATCTTTGAGGGCTGTTCGCTTCCTGGTTCCCCGGTTTGCAGCTGAGATTTGCCATTTTGGGGCAGTGCACTCTCTAGTTTTTGTGGCTGCTTGGACCATAAATATGCGCCCTGCGCGGACGTGCATTGGGTGCGCCTAAGGCAAGCCCATCTGCACCCGTCAGCATCCCGGAAGTAGCCAGCGCCAGTTATGCTGCCCGTCAGGCTCCCATTTTTGAGGGAAGGTTGCGCTATACCAGCGATCTTCTGTGGTCACTCCGTCCCCTTTCCTGTTTCCATCATTGTAACTGGGACGTGCTTATGTGCCAAGACAACATCTGCTTGACGTGCAGTTTCATGCTGGGCTTGGACCGGCTTAATTCTGCCCATATCAGCGCCTCACCTAGCTCGCTGCTATGGCATCCGCTTGTGTTTAACCAGGCCTTGGTGGCCTCCTGGCCTGCCCTGCCGCGTGATCTTGAGGGAGTACTTGGGGGTTTACAAGTTGGGTTTCTAACACCATGGATCCGTTATCCTCAATCCCCCCCTCCATGGTTTACGCACAACCTGAAAGTGCTTAAATATGAATGCAAGAAACTGGAGCGGGATTGGCGTCTTAGAGACTTCTGTCCTTTGGCTATGCATAAACTTAGGCTTAAATAAAAAATTTACTGCGCAGCAATAGTCCAGGCCAAAAGGCTATTCTATTTGGCCAGCATTAATTCTGCCCAAAACAACTCTAAGGAAATGTTAGCTATTGTCCAGTGCCTTATGTCCCCTATTGCCCAATCGAGTACATCGCCATCCACAGATGCCTGGTGCGATAATCTCTCCAGCTTCTTTATTGATAAAATCTGCATTATTCAGGCGGCTTTTACTTCCTTCCACGGCGCTACTGTAGTCTCTTTGCCTCTGGTGTCATCACCTGTTAATCCCATTCACTTCCTGCATGCTTTTACTCCCGTTGATCTGCCTAGCTCTCTTAAAATTATGAAGGGCTTGATATCAGGCACGGCCAGATTGTTGGCAGCTGCTGCATGGACCATCAATTTTGAAGTGAATAGCATCATTAATATTTCTCTTCAGGACGCCCGCGTACCGGAGGTCTGGAAGCAGGCAAAGATTCTTCCTCTTTTAAAAAAGCCTTCTCTTGATCCCCTCAGCCCAGAAAATTACCATCCCATCTCCCTTTTGCCTAGTTTGGCTAAGGTGTGTGAAAAGGTGGTGAATAAACAATTCACAGAGTTCATAGAAAGTTCGGGCCTCTTGCATACAGCCCAGTCAGGGTTTAGGGCCTCCCATAGCACTACGTAAGCCTTGGTTGAGGTCTCAGAAGCCGTTCGGGAGTGTCTGGACGCCAGCGGGAAGGCAGCACTGCTTTTGCTCGACCTGTCAGCGGAGTTTGGCACTGTTCCACACTCACAGCTCCTCACATTACTTGCAGAGATTGGTGTTTCTGGCACTGCTTGGGGCTGGCTTAGGTCTTTCCTTGAGGGACTGGTGTAACAGGTCTGGCTTCCGCCATCCTCTTCATCCCCCCAGACAGTGGCCACAGGTGTCCCGTTGGGGTCTTCCCTTAGCCCCCTTCTCTTTAAAATCTATGTTACCCCTTTGGTCAATCTGGCCGAAGACTTGGGGGGCTAAGGCTCTTGCCTATGCTGATGACACCCAGCTCCTTTTTACCTTGTAAAAAAATGTAGACTCTGTTGCCTCTGCTAAACACTGTTTGTCCTCTGTTTTTAAGTGACTGGCCACCGCTCAACTCAAGTGCAATGAAGAGAAGTCAGAGATTCTCCCCAATTTCAGAGGGTTTGGTTAAAAAGAGAACCTCTCTTTCTTCACTCAGGTCAGGAAGCTTGCCGGCAATTGTTCCAGTTTTTGTAAAACCTTAAGGAAATGTCTCCCCCTTCTTCCTAGGGTTGCAAAAGAAACAGTCATCTGTGCTCTTATTTTATCTTGGCTGGACTATGCCAATGCTCTGTATGCGGGTATCCCTGGCTATCTGCTGAATAATCTTCAGGTGGTCCAAAACTCAGCGGCCAGGCTTCTTCTTGGCATTCCAATTAGAAGTACTGTGAGACAACATCTGCGCTCACTTCACTGGCTTCCCATGGCTGAACGGGTCAAGTTCAAATCCTTAGTTATCGCCTATTGCACTCTCCATGGTCGGGGCCCTATCTATCTGCAGAAGCGGTTCTCCTTTTATGCCCCTTTGAGATAACTGCGTTCTACGTCTCAAATAGCCGAGGTTTCCGCTTCAAATGCCATAAGTTGGGTGGCTGCTCTCTCAACCTAAAAGCTGCCTTGGCATGAAACACCCTTCCTTTTGCTTTATGGAACATCCAAGACCCCTTGGTTTAAAAAAAAATCTATCTCTTTGTTGAATGCTAGCTTTTTTACCCCTCTTGGTTTTTGCCGGGACACTTTCCTGAGTATCTGTGCGTGCTACAAAATAAAATAAAATAACATAACATAAAATAAAATAACATGACCGCGGTTGATATATCTTTGCAAAAATAAAAATTGCAGTCAAAACCCTGACTGTTGGCTCCATCTGTGCCCCCACGGGAAGGAAATGCCTGTGGCTCTCTCACCTTCATAGGCTCCTTAGGAATTTGGTTCCCATGAGCTCATTGTTGGTGGCAACTTCTACTTGATCCTGAACCCACTTCTGGATAAGGCAGGAAGGCCTGACATGAGCTGGTGTAATGACCAGTCTGTGCTCTATGACCTCATGGACAGCCACTCCTGCAAAGGGAAGACCACTCGGTCCCCCCGAACGTATGGATGGGTGCCCCGATCCCCCGGGAAACCATTGTGGGCGGGGGGCGTGTCCCGGCTGGTATGCCCAAAGCGGCGTAGCCGGAGCACGCCCTTCCCGCCCAGCAGGGGTTGTCCTAAACACCCGCCCGGAAGTCCGCGCGCAGATGGGCGTACCTGAGGCGGGCCCCCGCCCTCCCGCAGATGGATAAATAGAGCGGGAATCCAACGAAGCTTCCTCTTGTTCCAGTGCTCTGAAGGCTGCACCACTCGTCCCTCATGAGCCCTCGAGGGAACAAGCTGCAATTTTTGAGAACTTGTAATCTTTGTTATTTCTCTTTCAGTGCCAGGCGTGTGGAAGATCGAGTCACCCTTGCGGATCAAGTCGGACGGAGTAACCGAAGTCATGTCTGGCAAGAAAGCGGGAAAGAGCTCCGAGATGGAGAGGATACTACGCACCTTGGTGAACCGAGTAGCGGTGATGGACCGAAAGATTGGTAAAGTGGATGAGCTCGGTCGTGGCTTAGCGGCCATCAAGAAACAGATGGCGGCCCAGAATGCCCCCTCGGGGCGGCCTTAAAGAGTCATAGGACCGGCCTTGCCGAATGTCGCCCCAGGGGGTAAGGGTAAGAGGAATAAGGGGAGGGCAGGTTCCAGTGAGGTCCCAGTCCCTGAAGTAACTCCATCGAGCCCGGGCGCAGACAACCCAGTCGCGCCAGTAGATAGCCCGGTACCAGGACCGGATGGGGGTTTACCAATCCCCGTAGTGATCACGCCAATTGGGGATGACCAAATGCCCCCTGAACTGGCACTTCAGTTAGCGGCAGTATTGCCGTGGCTAAAGAAAGGAGCAGGGGGATCAGTGGCTGTGGGAGACCCGGCTGAAGAAGCCAGATTAATTATTGAGCAGTTGCGGCAGTCAAGGGATGCCGGGACGGCGAATGTACCTTCTATTCCCCTGCAGGTAGCGACAGGGGTCACGACGGACGGTCGGGCGAGGACAACGGACTCGGCTGGGAAGACGGCTGAAGCCGGTAAGAGAGCGTTGCCATTGGTGGGGGAGGGTCCAGTACCTTCAAGGCGGGAAAGTTTATCGCAGCACATTCCCATGGCTACGAAAGAGATGGTATGGGGAGATAAGTACATTAACATGTTTTCACTTTTGACTGACCATCGTGAGTTGGAATATGCAAAGACCCAGAAAGATTTGTGGCACCCCAGCGTATGGCGGGATAAGATGGCGGAATTCAGAGTCAATGAGACCATGGTGAACCGGGTCAGGGCCCTTTTCTATTTTTACGGCAATTATTGGTGAGCGTAAACCAGAAGTGTTGACTGACTTAGCATGTTATCAGAACAGGATCATGAATTTCCATGCAATGTACGGGGGAAATGAATGGAAGGGTTACGATGTTACCTTTAGAAAAGCGAAGGAGTTTAATGAGGCTTTGACATGGGATTGTCTGGACACAGTGTCATGGCATGCTCAGCTCTTGCCGGGACCGGCGGGTACGTCGGTACCAAGCACGAGCGTGTCTGAGACATTCCATCAGAAGCCGGCACAGCCCTTTCGGGCGAACGCCGGAGGGGATCCGCATCCCAGGTCTGGCGGGAATGGAGGCAAGCGGGGGGTTTGTTGGGGATTCAACAAAGGAACCTGTACCAGGCCTCAAGGAACGTGTAGGTTCCGGCATGCTTGTTCGGGCTGTGGGAATTCCTCACACCCGGAAGCCAGTTGCCGATCCAAGACCAATGGTGCGGGAGGAAAGGGGGGATCCAAGCAGGATTGATGTGGTGCCTTGGAAGCAAACATCTTCGCCCATTGATATCTTGGCTTTGACCCCCTGGCTGAACTGATACCCAGATCATGTGTCCGCTGGGACTTTGAGGAATGGCTTTCTGTATGGCTTCAAGATCCCGGCGGGAAATTTTCGGGGGAGCCCCTTTTGTAAAAACCAACTGTCTATTCAGCACAACCCGGCGGTGGCCGCCACAAAGATAGCGAAAGAAGTCAGCTTGGGGCAGGTAGCAGGGCCATTTGTCTGCCCGCCAGTTGCGGAATTTGTGTGTTCTCCTTTAGGAGTGGTTCCGAAGAAAGACCCGGGGGAGTATAGACTCATCCACAATCTGTCGGCCCCTAAGGGGGCCTCGGTAAATGAGGCTATTGACCCCGAGGTATGCTCGGTGAGATATGCATCGTTCGATGACGCAGTCGTTCTGTTGAATCGCCTGGGCCCCGGTGCATTGTTAGCAAAATCAGACATTGAATTGGCATTCAGGTTACTCCCGATACACCCTCAGGACCAGCGCCTGCTGGGATTCACGTTTCAAGGGAAATATTACATGGATAAATGTATGCCCATGGGTTGTTCAATTTCATGTGCCTATTTTGAAATGTTTAGCTCCTTTTTGGAATGGGCATTCACCGAGGCCACAGGGCATAGACAGGTGATGCACTATAAGGATGATTTGCTTTTCCTAGGTCTGGCGGGCACTCTGGACTGTGCACAAACGCTGCAGGACTTCTGCACACTCATGCGGGAGTTTGGGGTCCCATTGGCGCCAGGTAAGACGGTGGGGCCATCTACCTCACTGGAGTTTCTGGGGATTGAGCTGGACTCAGTGGAGGGGTGTTTCCATCTGGCAATTGAGAAGGTGGCCAAGTTCAGGGCTTCCTTGGTACAATGTCTCCGTAAAGATAAGGTGGCCCTACATCAGTTGCAACAGACAGTGGGTCAGCTTAATTTTACCTTAAGAGTGATGCCGATGGCTCGCCCTTTCTCACGTTCCATAGCACAAGCTATGGTGGGCCTTAAGGAAGGACACCACCGCACTAGACTGTCGGCAGAGGTTCGCCAGGACATGCGCATTTGGTTGGCATTCCTGGCGGATTTCAACGGTCGAGTGGTGTGGAACAAACCCCCAGCCTCGTCGGACGAACTGGGATTGTGGACCGACTCGTCGGGGAGCGTGGGATTTGGCGCGATCTTTGGAAACCGATGGTCGGCGCAAACATGGCCGGCGTGGTGGCACTCAAGTGGCCTAACAGGTAACATTGGATTCTTGGAGCTATTCCCCATTTGGGTGGATCTGATGGCATGGCCGGAAGACTTTAGGGACCGCTCAGTGGTGTTTTGGTCAGACAACATGACAGTGGTCGAGTGCATTAATCACCAGGCTGCACGCTGCAAGTGGATCTTGAGACTGTTGAAAGAAATTGTATTGCGATGCATGAGATTGAATGTACAATTCAGGGCAAGGCATGTGCCGGGTGTACTGAATAATGCAGCTGATGCACTCTCTCATTCACACATGCAGACTTTCAGGGGTTATCTACCCACAGCAGAACTAGTGGCGGCACCGTTCCCCGAAGCACTATGGCAGATCGGTGCCCCGGACTACAAGACCTCGTGGCAGCCAGTTTAGCGCCCAGTACGAGAAAAGCCTATGAAGGAGCGTTTCGTTCATACTGCGCCTTTTTAGGGCCGGTAGGGGGTCATAGCTGGGGGCGGGAAGAGTCCTTACTCCGGTTGCTGGTGGCACTTCATAAGGAAGGCCGATCGGTGGCAACCGCCAACAGGTATAGGGCTGCCATATCATTCATGGCACAGCTCCACGGGATACGGGACCCGACGGGTTCCTTCTTAGTCAGGAAGGCGCTCCGCAGCTGGCAGCGCCTGGAGGGTCGCAGACAAGATAAAAGGCACCCGATTGGGTTAGACAGATTGTCCTTGCTACTAGCGAAACTGGCATTCCATGGGGCCATGCGGGTAAGTGAACTCGTAGCAAGGAATAAGAAGGATGTGGAGGGAGGTCTATGCAGGGATCACGTTCAATTACGGGGCGATTCTCTGCTGATTTCGATAGCCAGGTCAAAGACAGACCAGGAGGCTTTGGGGAGTAGTGTGGTGCTGCAGCGCGCCCGAGGGAGCCCCAGTTGTCCAGTAAGTTATTTGGAGGACTTCATGGCACAGAGGTTGACAACATGGGGGGGATCCTGCTTAGACACAAGGACGGCACCCCGTTGACAAGATTTCAGTTTCGGAGGGTGCTGGCAATTACAATTGCTGCGGCGGGCTTGAACCCGTGTGATTTTGGGACCCACTCATTCAGAATAGGGGCCGCTACTGAGGCTACGGCTCGGGGTCTGGGTACAGAGGAAGTGAAACAGTTAGGCCGTTGGTCCTCAAACTGTTTCAAGAGGTATGTGCGACTGCACATGTTGTAAAAGACTGATGAAATGCACTCACGCTTGTTGTCTTTTGTTTGGGTTACATTTTCGCAAGCCTGTAACGCGGGGCGAAAATTGGGACCGGCCCAACACCAGAGGACCAGTGAGAAAGGATCACCGACTGGGGATCAAGTGGTATGGGTCGTGGGCCACTCATACGTGAGGCGTGCTGGGGACATATTCAAAGCAGGTGACGCGATCCACGCATCTGAGGAATATGGGTTCAGAGTGTCCTTCCATGGGAAAGGAGGCCTCTGTTTTGACCAGTTTCAGAGCTTTGTGGAGGAACTCTTAGGGCGGCAAAGGTCACCGCCATCTGTAATCATAGGGCATCTGGGAGGCAATGACTTGGTAAGGCTGGGAAGACGGGTGTTGGTAGAGCACATATTATCAGCAGTCAGTTGGTTGGCCAAGAGGCTCCCGGGTGTACGATTGCCTGGTCCCACGTGATTCCCAGAAGAGTTTGGCGGGGGGTCTGTCTGTGTCGGCGTTGAACCACTCGGTAAAGAGGGTCAACAACAAGATTGAGAAACTGTTTCGCTCTCCTCATTTACAAAGCATTCCTCATGGGTGTATTCGGGGTGATCACTATTATTTGAATGATGGGGTGCACCTGTCCGGGGCTGGGAATGACTTACTCATAGGAGACTTCGTAGCATGGCTAAGGGCATTGAGGAGACATGACCTTTAGGAGGTGTGGGGGGGGGCGGATAGTCGGTCAACTATCCGGCCTGTGGCGGTAAGGTCATGATCGGTGAGCAGTGATTTCAAGGTCCCTAGGGGGGGCGCCACCCAGTATGGATGGGAGCGCCCGGAGGGAGGTGGCCATTGGCCCCTCCCACGGGGGGGCGGCACCCAATACGGATGGGTCGCCCAGGGGGAGACGGCCATAGGCCCCTCCCAGGGGGAGACGGCTATATGCCCCTCCTATGAATTTCCCGGGGGCCGATATCCGCTTCTACTTGATCCTGAACCCACTACTGGATAAGGCAGGATGGCCTGACATGAGCTGGTGTAATGACCAGTCTGTGCCCTATGACCTCATGGACAGCCACTCCTTACCTGATGTGTAGTGCCTCCTTCACTCCGTGGACAATGATTATACTTACCTGTCTCCAGCCTACAGTTTGCAGTAGCAACTGATGTGGTTCCTGGTATCCACTGCCACCATGCCACTGACTCACACCTGCCACATCGATGCCGATGAAGTCTCGGGTCATGTTCCCATTGCCCTCATTCTGGATCTTCAACTGACATGACCACTGTCCCACACCCTGCGCCTGAATACCCTGCAGCTCAGATCTCCAGAAGAGCAGTTGAGATTCCAGCTCCTCTCCGTGAATATCTTGATCTCAATACACCAACGTCACCTTCCTCTTAACTCCTCAAGGCGACAGGAAAGGCATAACTCTAAGGCATGTTGATGAGGGAGGCTGGCATTGTATGCTCCAAAGCAGTTGCTAGGAGGGCTGCATTGCAAAAAGTTGTCCAAACTCTCCTAGAAGTCTACTGATCCTGCACTTTCTCCTCATCCTGTGGTCCCTGCAAGCGAAAAGCTGGAGCAGCTTACTCACATTGGCAGTGGAGAAAGTGATCTTTGCACATGGCCAAACATGTACGAAAATGGCAATGCAATGGAGACAAAGGGAGGCACAATCTGCGACTCCTGCACTCCGGCGGACACCTGGTCTCTGTTGACCCACCCACTGGATATTGTGCAGGAATTCTCCACCTTATACACAGTGCTTTACACTATGGATTGCCCGGCTGAAACCATGCAGGAACAAGCGTTCATGCCAGCTCTCTGCCTTCCCACCCTTCATAGGAGTGATAGAGAGGTGCTGGACTCCCTCATATTGAAGTATGAGTTTCCTGAGGCCGTCAAATCCCCAGTTACAACTAAGTCCTCCAGGGAGAAGGGATTTCCCCTGGAATTCTACAGGGCTACGAGTGACCTGACCATCCTCCTCCTTACTGCCATGTTCCGGGAGGCTATGAATACAGGCTCCCTCCATCTGGAATTTAATATAAAACACATCTTGCTCATTCCCAAGCTGGGGAAAGACAATCTCTGCTGTGCTAACTATCACCCCATTTCGCTACTGAACTGCGATGTGAAAATACTGGCCACGGTCTTGGCCAACAGGCTGGGTCAGGTGATCAGGACACATACATGATAACCAGGTGGGTTTCGCACCCTACTGCTCTTCCAGTTACCACCTTCGTACTCCATCACATGTAACTTTGTGCTCTCAGAGTGTTTGTTACTCTCTTGTGACATAGAGAAGGACTTTGACTCGGTCTAACTTTTCCAAATGATGGCTCAGTTTGGTATTGGCCCCAAGTTTATTCTGATGGCCAACTGTCTCCACCAATCTTCTGGGACTTGCTTCACCTCCAGCGAAGATATCCACCACTCAAATCTGGCTTAAACACCTAACCGCACTCAATGTTCAACCCACCATCGTGGACTCAGCAAAATCCTTAGGCATAACACTTGACACCAATCTTAACATGCAGCAACATATCAGCAAGGCAACAAAGGGAGCGAACTTCCAGATCAATACTCTGAGGAAACTTAAACCCTACCTCCCAGCCAAAGACTTCCAAACCGCAGTACAAGCACTAGTCATCCCACGAATTGAATACGGCAGCACCGCCCTCTGCGGACTCCCCCTAACTACAACCGCACCACTAAGAGCTTCTCTAAATGCTGCAGCGAGACTCATCACTGGGTCAAAAAAGCACTCCCACATTACCCCTGACTTGAAATCCCTGAATTGGCTGCCTTTTGAAGCCAGAATACAGCTGAAAATCGCCTGCATGACACACAAGGCGGTACACCTAAACTCACCCGGCTACCTCGCTCAGAAATTGACAATCTCTGGGGGAATTAGAAACACGAGAGGCACAAACAATCTTCTGCTGAAACCTCGAAGATTCCGGAAGGAAAAAACATACAAGCGCTCCTTCTCAGGAAGGGCGCCTAGGATTTGGAACTCACTCCCTCCCAAAACCAGGCTTATATCTTCCTTTACACTCTTTAAAAAAGAAGTAAAAGCTATCGTCATGGCTAAATACACTTGAACTATTATCTCGAACTCTGTTAACACCCTGCACCGATCTGTACCACATGTTTGACCCCTTTACTTATTTGTATGAGTTGTCTTATTACTCACATGATTGGCTTTGCAGCCACCTATTTGTACTGTGTGATCTATTGATTTATTTGTTTGACTATGTTCCCTCATGTACCCCTCTATGTAAAGCGCTCTGATATCTGCGAAGATCTTGTTCGCACTATATAAAACTTTGAAAATAAATAAATGAATAAACTGTAAACTGTGTCTCTCAGATCCTGCCTTCATCACCCAGAGCACCAGGCAGGGTTGCCCCCTGTCACCTCTCCTCTTCCTTCTTGCACTGTAGTCCATGGCTGCGGCTATTAGATCCGTGGCAAACATCTCAGGGATCCAGACAGGTGCAGGGAGTCTAAACTTCTGTTGTTTATGGACGTTGACCAACCGGGGGTATCACTTCTCGCCCTTATGGACCTTGTGGACTCCTTTGCCTACTTCTCTGGCTATAAGATCAATTGGATCAAGATGGAGGCGATGCTCTGAACTCCCCAGACCTCGGAAAGTTCTCTGGTTCTACTACCACCGGCATGGCTCCCAAACAGGCTCCCCTGACTGGGGTGTCTCTCTACACAGGGGCTTTCATATTATGGTACAGGAAAATATTTGTCTGCTCCTGACAACAACAAAATGGGACTTTGCTAAATGGTCGGCCCTTCACCTGTCCCTGTGGGGCAGGTACAGACTGTCAAAATGGTGACGCCCCTGCAGTTTAATTATTTGTTTGGCATGCTCCCGTTTCACATCCCCGCTGGCCTTCTCCTGCAGCTGGATTCCCTGGTTCGCAAATATGTCTGGGTCTCTCTGCCCCCAAGGCTTACTCTGACTGAACCCTATGCCGCCATGTCTTCTTGGGGGCCCTGGCCTCCCCACTTTAGATCCCACAATAGGGCCCATTAGTTGTCTCAGGAGGGGTAACACCTCCTCCCGCTCAGCGAACTTCCTTTCTGGGTCCGGACTGAGCAGAGCCTTCATGCTGCTACCACTGGTATCTTGATTTTTACACGGGCCCTGGTATCACATAATCCACTTAACCACATGCTGTTTGAAAATAATGTGGTCTGGAGGTTGACTCATGCTCTCTTGAAGGTAGACAGCTTTTTGCAACTGTAGCACAATGGCGGCAAAGGAGTAAACAGGATGCGTCCCAACACAGACCCTCCATTTCTGAGGGCATCACAGGTCTTTATAAACAAGCTCTTTCACTTTGCACAATACCCCATATTGCACGTCCATTTGTCCAGGGGACTGGCTTGGTTTTTATCCCAATTTCTTTCTTAATCCTCAGTATATGTTTAGTGAAAGAACATGCTAGGTCAGAGCTTTGACCCGTGTTCAGGGTGGTATTGTTTAGTTTTGTGGATATAATTTAGTCTTGAATAGTTCAAACAGTTTTTTGTGCAGTTGTTATATTCTTTGATCTGATAACCAAAGAAAGCAGCTTTGCCTTTAAAGAAATATTCTTTGTACATTTTTCTTGAGGTTTAGAGGCTTGATTTTAGTGCTAGTGAATGTGCTTCACTCCAGCAGCAACCTCTAGGATCATATGGGAAAGCATTATAAGTAATAAAAAGGGTTTTTGAAAAAAAATATAACTTTTGCGGCAGATACTATTCCAAATATTTTATAATAACAATTATTTTTGCCCTGGGTGGAAGCAGAGGTACATCACTTTAATGACACTGCCCTTTTCACCTTTCAGACTACAACCAATTGTGTAAATGTATATGTAAAACTTAGATTCCTTTTTATACATGTTTCTTTTACTAGATTGTGTGCTTCATTTATTTGACTTATTCCAGTTATGGTACCTAAAAGGTCTTCAGTCTCAAGTTGACCCTGTGTTAACACTATAGGGGCCCTGGAACAACTCCTTTCTAATAAGAAGCATTCCAGCAGGCCATTCATATTTATTCATGTTTATTTTTCATGGATCTTTCTAGAAATACATTGGATCTTAAAAAGAGATGTTAAATGTTTGGGATTCTTGTGATGTAAGAGTGCCCTTTTGAAATAAATAGTACTTTGAGAATAATGTGTCTGATGTAAACTTGAATTTGAGTGCATAGTGAAAGAACACAGTTGAATGGGAAGGAAGGAATCATTTGTTCCAACATGCTGCCCATCAATCAGGGATTTATATATAGTCCAAACAGCATTGTCACCACATTGAATGGCATATTTATCTAACAAGAACTGGAATCTGACCAGTTACTTTTTGCAAGGGGCAGGTGCTGCACTGAACATGTGTTCAGGAATATTCATTACTTTCTATCTGTCTAAGACAAAATCTCAGTTTTTCTTCAATTATGCAAATTAAGAAGCTAAAGTTCGATTGTGTACTAGTGTGGCTAAAGCAAATGCTGTGGGGCTCAGGGACTATGGGGCATATTTATGAGGGGATTATGAGGGGATTGCGCCAATTCCCTGCTCAATATTTACAAAGTGCCAAAGTGTGAAAAGGGGCATGCAATGGGGGTTGCTGTGGGCATTCCATCACAACACCCATTACTTTTAGACGTTGCCCTGGATTGCCACTGAAAAGCAGGTGTTTTTGCTCTTTCTATGTATGCTGTATTCTGCAGCACACATAGAAGAAGCAAATCGCCTTTAGTGAATATTTATGTGCAGGAAGGTGTCTCTTTCCGCACTTAAATAATCATACCTGCAACACAGTGCCTGAGTTGCAGGAAATCATCCCTGCAACACAGGCCCCCTTGGACCATGGTGCAAGAGTGTTTGTGTTGGCTGTAGGCACCTTTTTTTAGTGTCAGTATAAGGGAAAACACGTGGTGCGCCATATTCTTGTGAATACAATGCATCCCTGCGTTTTCTAAAGGAGGCAGCACGGCTCTGCTAAATTGCTTGCAGCGCTGCGCCATTTCTTTGTAAATATGCTCCTATGTTTTTCCAGCAGCTCTTGAAACAAGATGGATTACCTTTGTGCTATGTAGTGCAAAAGTTTCTTTTTTTTTAAACTTTGCGTTGTCAAAGCTAACAAAGTAATATAAAAAACAAAAGTAAATCATTTACCAAACAGCAGCTGCAAAAGGTTGATTTGATCAACCTGTGGACTTGTGCAGATTTGTAGCTTTCCTCAATCCACTGCTCTGAGCTCCCCTGTCAGAAAGTGAATTGTTAATTTGGGAAGGGAGGCCTTTACCAACTCAATAAGCACACCACATTAAGCAAAGATACAGTTATAATAGAATCTCTGTTCAAGCTCTGGTAGTTGTGGCATAAGTAGTAGACAATTTCAAAGAGAAACAATTTTAATGTCAAGAAAACAACACAAAACAAACCAACTAAATTTAGAAAACTGGAGAAATATGAACAAAGCACAAAGACATAGGCTGTTTCAAAATCAGATAATGGTGACATGAGATATGGATTTTTAACTTTTTAAGGTAGAATGGAATTATTTTTTATGGGAACAATGGATATTTAACCTTTTAAGTATGGCTGTTTGCCTGCATTACCTCCTCAGTGCATCTGTTGGCCTTTGCCGAATAACTGGGGAGGTGTATAAAGGCCCTTCTGGTGCTTTGCACCAGAGGGATTCCTTTATTTAATTTTACCTCATTTTTAGGTTTCGGCTACCGTCCCACTGCTTAAGCAGTGGGTAGGCGGAGCCGAAATCTTTTGTTAGTAGTATAGGGGGCCTGAACACGCCCTCTTCTCCATTGGCTGGCCTCGTAAATGCTGGCCAGCCATTGGAGGAGAGGAGCGTCACTGAGTTCAGGGCCCGCCTTGACGCGATTCGGGGGCGTTTCCGTGTCTTTTTTTAAGTCACGCCCTCTCCTCTTCCCATTGGCTGGAATTTTACCTTCCAGCCAATGGGAAGGGGAGAGGGTAAAAACACGCCCCCGAATCCCTACAGGGCGCGCTGTGTTTTCAGTGTACAAACGACAACTTGTTTTATTTCTGTGCAATGCCACGGACTTAGCTCAGGCACGCAGCTTTCCTCCCACAAGTTTTAGGAGACTCGCAATGATAACCGCCCGGAGCAGTACGGTACGTATGCCTGAAGCGTGCCCTTCCGCACCGCAAGTTGAGCTGCCTGGAGACGTACTGCCTTACTTGGCTTCCGTACGTCTCGTACTGCCTGGAATTGTGTTGCCTAGTGTCTGCCCCGTACGGCCCATACTACGGACCCAATTGCCAGGCGGCTGCCCCAAGCTGCACAGGTACGAGTCGTACGCCAGGAGCGTACTGAAGCACACCGCACCGTAGCCCCCGCTCCGAGGCCGCGCCGCACCAGAGCCGTCCTGTACATGTGGTACAGCCCGCCCAGTATTTCGTGAGAGCTTCCTTCCTACTTATTTAAAAAACGCGGGGCATACAAAGAGTTAAAAGCCTTCGCACTTCCGTGTCTGAGGACCTTGTTTCCTCTCCCCTGATCACCCTCAAATATAGCCCACACAGAGTATGCAAATGCGGCTCCGCGAGGAGCCCGGCGCTGCGCTCTTGTTGTCAGCCACTTCTCTCATTCAGATGTCACCACTGGCACATCGGTAGCACCTTGTTACAATGTTTTCTTAGAAGCGGCACCCGAGGCCGTTTAATTAGCAGTGTGCGCTACATCTCTAGAGTTTTGCACCCCTGGAAGGAGCCCTCCCTGCGAGTTACTGGGAGAGAGCCTTTCACAACATGTTCAAATCCGGGGAGACAAAGAGTTTTTTTTAGTTTACTACTGGAAAATCCATGCCCCCACTCACTCCGGGAGGAGTGGCACGTTAGCGGACCGGGGTGCCACACCCTCGTCTCCTAACCCCGCCCTCCTTACACACCTTACCGATTTACCTCCGAGACACTATATCCTGTTGAAATATCTTCATTTGTGTGGTTTACAGTGTCTACAATTCACATACCTCTGTCAGTGATTTTTTTATATCTTTAACGCACATGTAATTTGCTGGTTGTGTCTTAAAGTCACTATTTTATTACACCAGAAAGGTGCTTTTAAATTAATGTGCTCGGTCCCTTTTTCTAGCATTAGCATAGAAAGGTGCCAAATCCGTTTTCACCGTTTACTGTCCAAGCTTATAGCGACTTTGTCTGCTCTGTTCATTGTTGGAAAAAAAGTGATACAAATTTTACATATATTTACCTCTATAATGTGGCCCGAGTTGTGTTTTTGGCTGTGCAGTTGTTCTCCGATGGGGTGTGACTGGCCTTAGTGGTTGAGCAGGAAATGTTGCGGGCTCCCCTGAATATGAGGATGTGGTGGCGCGGTGTGACCGTGAGCAGATAGCTGCGCGGTGCGGTGTGGGATGCCGGCTCGCTTGAGGAGGGTAGGGAGAGCTGGGTTTGGGGGTTTGAGTGGAGACGTGTCTGACACACTCCCTATCCCTTCCCAGTAGCAGGCATATTTTGGGATGAAGGACAGATGGAATTATGCAATTCCACGGCTGCAGCTTTTTTTTCTTGCATGATTATGGAATTGCTGCACAATCCTTCATCTTCTGCACAATCTGCAGATTTTAACAAAGATATTGTTCCAAGCTCAAATGAATCAAAAGTTACTAAAACCGTGGCACCGTGGTCGCAGTGACGTGAGTTTGAGGTATTTACATTGCAAATAACAATGCCTTTTATTTCTTTTTATTTTTTAAAACATAAATAAAAGGCATTGTGATTTACAATGCAAATAGCTTAAATTTGCGTAACTGTGGTAACTGGCGGCTGCCCCAAGCTGCACAGGTACGAGTCGTACGCCAGGAGCGTACTGAAGCACACTGCACCGTAGCCCCTGCTCCGAGGCCGCGCCGCACCAGAGCCTGTACATGTGGTACAGCCCGCCCAGCAATGCATCTTGGCGAGGAATGATGTGGAACGTTCTTGAATTACGAGACTGTGCTTGTATATTCCCGATGTGTGATCCCACGTAAAATGAGAGTGTAGTGAATACAAGTGTATGACTGGAGCATTTGAATCTATATAGTTACGTGGCAGCTGATCTCTGTAATGTAGAGAAGTGCTTGTGGGGTGCTTATTGCCTGTAGGGCAGACCTGTGGGGCTTCTGTCTTGTCAGGTCCAGCATAGGTGTGCAGGGCATTATAATTCCTGACTCATTGGATTCTGGCAGACTAGGGAAGGGTTCTAAGCTTTTCTATAATGAATGCTGCTCCTGCTCAAGGAAAATCTTCATGGGCTCATTGCTATCACTGTGAAATAATGACCATATTGGTAAACAGTATACTAGTAACCACCCAAAGGCTTCTGTTTGAGTTACAAGCAGAAGGAAATACGTTATCAATGTGCAATGCCTCTACATGATTAATGAAAAAAAAAAAACCTGAGGCAGCACACGCCCAGCAGTAAATCTCCCCAACTCAGTTTGAATTACCATTCAACTCTCAGCTTTAAATATGCTTTGGAAATGCAGACCATTTTGTCTTTATCAGCACGTCCGTTTCTGAAAATAAAAAATAACTATCAAATAACTTTGCCATTTTGGAATAATAAACTACATTTTCCGAATGTATATTCCGAAAGAAACATAATTTCTGCTTTTAAAATAAATACCAGTTTTATCTTGTTTAGTGAATACCTTGTCAGTTGTCACTATGTATCGCGCGTGCACAAATACGTCACATTGTCCGAATTTGCTTCAAATATCCAGGCTTTAAATACACCTGCAGTGGATACTCACTATAATGCCAAGGATGGCAATAATACGCCAAAAATGCTCACCATTATATCAGAGGCAAACACTGTGCCAAGGCTTACATCGTACCGGGCAGGGTGCTCACAGCACGCCTGCCCATTATTATGATGGTGCAGCCACCATTATGTCAGGGGTGCCCAAAATTAAGTCAGGCATGCTCGCAATATGTGAGGAATGACTCAAAGTACACACAACAAGACCAAGGAGGATCACAATATGTTAAGGATGATAATTATTATGTATGGGACACTATGATGCCAGGAATGGACATAATGTTGACAGAGATGAACCCCCGTAGGATGAGAAGCAACACATTATTTTGGTAGCTCTTTACAACAGGCATAGCTACCACGGAGTGGCACTCTAGATCAAGGAGAAACACAATGCCAAGTATGCACGCAAACAGACACACACATAAGGGTGCGCACATGCATGCACACATGTATGCACAGACAAACATTCATGCACAGTGAGGCTTGGAAGTGGATCTCTGCTCTGCATACAGCCCCTGCTCGCATCAGCTCATACACTGATCATGGACCCAACTCACACACTTTGTCTCTCGTTCCTGCCAGCCCACACTTGGGTGGCTCCAGCCCTGGCTACTGCTGGGCCCCATGTTTCCTAGTCACACAGTAAGACTGATAGAGTGTGGCCTACACCATTTTCAATCTCCTTGTGACTTTACTAGTTTTACAGTGGTTAAATATGGTCATACTGAAGGCCCTGCATCCAACACAGTGTGTGCTTGTGTCTTAGCATGAGTCTTCCCTCGGTTTGGCTGGCTACCACTCTAACGTTCTTTAGATGAACAGTGCTATCTTCTTTATAGTGCATAAACACCCTGATTGATGTTCTGGGCTGAGCTTCACTCTGGAGAGCTTAAAAATGTGTTGGCAAGCTACCAGAAGCTCCTGAGATAACAGCTGGAGACCCATGGGCTAGGGTGACCAGCTTGACAAGAAAGACTGGATATGAAAGTGGGCCATTTTCATTTTTCACTTTCAGCCTAGACGTTTTTTTTGTCAGTGAAATTTGGAGGGTGGGGGGGTCATATTCATTGGAAGACTCGCTCCTCTGTCATTTCCATGGCCTCTGGCCCGCAGACTCCCAAATCCTTCTCTCAGATGTAATCGGGGCTCTGTGTGTTGTGCGTGAGGGGGGCTCTGTGTGTGTGTGGTGGGGGCTCTGTGTGTATGTGGGGGAGGCTGTGTGTGTGTGGGGGCCTGTGTTGTGTGTGGGGGCCTGTGTTGTGTGTGGGGGCCTGTGTTATGTGTGGGGGCCTGTGTTGTGTGTGGGGCCTGTGTTGTGTGTGGGGCTGTGTTGTGTGTGGGGCTGTGTGTGTGGCTGTGTGTGTGGCTGTGTGTGTGTGTAGGGCTGTGTGTGTGTGTGGGGCTGTGTGTCTGTGTGGGGGGCTCTGTGTGTGCGTGTGGCTGTGTGTGTGTGTGGGTGCAAATGCAATAGGTCTCGCGTTTGCAAAAGATTAAGCTATTGACATTGTAAATGACAATGCCATTTATCTGTTTTCAAAACCAACACATAAATAAACAATTTGTCATTTACAATGCCAATAGCTCTAACTTTGGCAAAGGCGAAACCGTTGCATTGTAAATGCTTGTTTTTTTTTGCTTACTGTTATGATGATCAGCGTGCAAGGGTGACTGACATCATTACAGTAAAGGGAAAGTAAAACATGCAGGTGAGCTTTTCTGACTATCACTGCATCAGTGTCCAGGGGGCATATCTCGGCTCTCCAAGCACTGGTTCTCTTTGAAGAGGTATCGTTGGAAACGGGAGAATCTCCCATTTCCAATGGAATCTCTGCCCTGTGGATCCCAGCTTGGGGATCGCCAAAGGAGAGTGATCCACAAGCAGGGGTCCACCAACTACATACCAGGGATGGGGGCAAAGGCACCTTAGGCAAGGGCTTGTGCTTCCTCCAACTCCCTTAAACATTTCAGTCTTTCTCACCCCCTTGGGTGGCGAATTGGGGTAATTCTACATATACTGCCCCCCCCCCCCCGGGGGCTGCAGAAAATCCAATAGATGCCAGGTAAGATTTGTTTTTAAATGATATAAGGGTGGAGGTTGTCCACCATTGGCTGAGACTGCTGTCTTTCTGCACCCCCTGCAGCACATATGGTGATGATTACAGCCAGTCTACTGCCCCAGGGGGAAGAAAGAGACACCAGGGATTTTGTTTTGAAATATAGGGGCGTGATCTGCCCACCATGGGCATGGCCATTACCCCATCCCAAAAACAAAGCTGTCAGACTTCCCCTGGAGGCAGATGGGGTGATTACCCCAAATCTGCCTCCCCAGGGGGGCAGAAAGCCCACTATACACCAGGTATTTTTCTAAACGCTATAGGGGAGGGGACTGCCCATCACTGGCCTGGTCAAGGCCCCGCCCCAAAAAAATGTATCAGCCTTACTGGGAGTAGATGAGGTGATCATCCCCAATCTGCACCCCATGGGGGCCAAAAGAACACTTGACCCTAGGGAATTAAAAAAAGAAATAAGGGGTAAGGCCTGCTCACCATGGGAATGGATATGCCCTACCCTAAAAACAAGGCAGACATTCTTCCTGCCCCTTTGTGAGGCATATTGGGTAATTACTCCTACCTGGCAGAAGGCCCACTAGACACCAGGGAAAATTTAATTTGAAAAACATATAGGAGTGGGGAGGCTACCCACAATGGGCATGGATATGCACCCACTCCAAATACATGTGCAGACACTCTTTCTGCCCCCCCCCTGGTGGGAGTGTATGGGGGGGTGCTTACTCCTCCCCCTTCTGACACCCTGGGATGACAGAAAGCCCACAAGACATCAGGGAAAAGTTTAAAAAATCATATGGTTGGAGGTTGCTCAGCAAGGGCATAGTGATGCCCCAACCCCAAAAACGAGGTAGATAGTCTTTCTGCCTATCATGGGGCATAAAGCCCACTATGTACAAAGTTCATAGGTCGCACGCTACTCCACCATTCCAGCGTGTGTACCCCAGGAGCATCACGGTAGATGTAGTTTTCTCAAAGCGAGTGCGCTTATCAAAAGTTCCGAAGTGTGATGCACAGTTGCAGGCCAACTCTGGACACCGGTGTTTCTGGATTATTGTCCTTCATCAGCAGAGTGTAGGATGAGTTTCAGGGGTTGCTGTGCAGGCTGCCAAAGTGTTATCAGGTATGGTACCTCTCCGGGCGCGTAGGGCGTTACCTGAGCTCGTCAGCTCGAAGGCTCAAGGGAGCCGTAATTAAGTACAAAGTTCATAGGTCGCACGCTACTCCACCATTCCAGCGTGTGTACCCCAGGAGCATCACGGTAGATGTAGTTTTCTCAAAGAGGGTGCGCTTATCAAAAGTTCCGAAGTGTGATGCACAGTTGCAGGCCAACTCTGGACACCGGTGTTTCTGGATTATTGTCCTTCATCAGCAGAGTGTAGGATGAGTTTCAGGGGTTGCTGTGCAGGCTGCCAAAGTGTTATCAGGTATGGTACCTCTCCGGGCGCGTAGGCGTTACCTGAGCTCGTCAGCTCGAAGGCTCAAGGGAGCCGTAATTAAGTACAAAGTTCATAGGTCGCACGCTACTCCACCATTCCAGCGTGTGTACCCCAGGAGCATCACGGTAGATGTAGTTTTCTCAAAGCGGGTGCGCTTATCAAAAGTTCCGAAGTGTGATGCACAGTTGCAGGCCAACTCTGGACACCGGTGTTTCTGGATTATTGTCCTTCATCAGCAGAGTGATTGATGATATTCTGCACTTTAGGCTAGGTGTTTGCAATTTAACTCCATATGTCATTGTGGTCCTGATAAACAATCATGTTTCATCTATTTTAGTCTAATTTATATATTTCAAAAGCTGTGGTAGGCCTGGGCAGGGGCCTATATATATTCTGTAGGTGCCAGGTAAAGTTGGAATGGCTATTTAACTTATTTTGTTTATAGGACATGTATGCACAGTTAAGGCTGCCAGACTTTTGTGTAAGAATGTTTCTTTTATTATATATTACAGGGTCACAATCTACTACAAGGGTGGACATAACAGACCCCATATGGAGGTTTCGCAAATGCGAAAAAAATCGGCTGCAATGCATGAATATTGCTGAAAAGTCCGCGATATTCATGCATTAGCGAGCTAATGCTCTTAGCCATGTTATCCACCTCCCATTGGATAACATGGCTAAGAACTGCTCAGGGCAGGTGTTAGCTTTTGGAGATATCCGCGCTTAGCTGACATGCAAAGCGGGTCCCAAGATGGTCGCTATCTCCTACTAGCTGTCTCTAACTGGTGTTAGCGACAGCTAGGCAATAGGGAGATAATTTTATCTCTGCTTTCTTGGCTTTTAAAGCCAAAAAAGCGGAGATAAACCTCCTTGATAATATGCCCCATAGTTCCTATGAATGAACGAGATGGAGGAACATTTCGATTTGGTGATCGCAAGAAATTAATCCACATTTAATAAAATGTTTTGTATCCTATGCTGGTCAGGACATTTTGCACATCTTTCACTCCCCATTGGACATCGTCATAGCAGCGTCTTCCTTTTATACAGTATGAAGGAATCCTTTTTTCACCATATTATTCCATGTGCCAAAAAGCAAGACCCAAACCCAGGTATTTGTTTTAGTTCTTGCGTAGTGGCACATTGGTCTAACATGAGTCTTAGGACTAAATCGTTTTGTTTTGTTTTGTTCAGTCCAGAGATGTTGAAAGCTGTCATGTATCCTCTGGTCTGATGCTGCCTGGGCACGTGTCACGTGCCCAGGCAGCATATTCTATGAATATAGGGGCATTTTAGAGGTATGCTCCCTTTGCTAGCTGATCAGTCAGCACACACATTTGTAAAGGGGCCTATTTTCTTGTGTGCCCTGATTTTTACCATGTTTTCTTGTATAAGCAAACAAGTTTAGGCATCACTTGTCTGCCATGAATCTGAAAATTTCACAGTAGTAACATCTGTTCCTCTAAAGTTGTTTTGTTTCCACTGATTAAGGTATAACACACACCCTCGGAAAGCAAAGTCAGAAGCAACGACATCAATCATAGCACACACTGTTAATGCTGGGTTTCATGTTCTAGGGGTAGTAGCATTGCTACCACTTCTGTAAGTTGCCCTGATCTGTTACCACTTTGTCTCTGAATTGTGTGTGCAGTCCCATTTGGTGCACTAGGATATTGAACATACACTTCAGCACCTCCTTGACAATATGAACTTTATCTTGAGGGAGGTTTCTAAACACTGGGTATAGTGTCTCCCTTTGCTTCAATGACACACTCATGTGTCTGGCCCACAATGGGTATTCATCCCATTTGGGGTCACTGGGTAGAACCTGTTCTGTATGTATGGAGTTATTGCTACGGCCTGCTATCCATTTAGCTGCGCGCACCATAAAGCAAAACCTTCAGCAGTGAGTGTATTGTGTGTTTTGTTGATGTCTGATCCTGTAATCATGCACTGGAATGTCTAGATCACCCAGTACACATGCAACACTGTTTTTTCACAAAGAGTATTTCACTTCAACCATTTTGATCAACTGAGAGACAAAAGCTACAGGGATGTGTTTGTTTCTATACGTCTTGTCTGAATGCATGCAATTGAATTGTCAGTGACCATAGGCCAAATATAGAATGGCAATGTGATGTCTAGGCTTTCCTATGAAGGGGCTTCAACAAGTGCTTCCGGCAATGTTTTCACTGTCCAGTTCCAGTCTCTGGATCTTAGCAAATTGTACAAGGGGGCTGCAATCTCAGCAAAAATTGAGGTGAAGGATCTCGAGAATCCCATAACTCCTAAAAGGCTCTGTAATGAGTGCATGTTATGTGGAAGGAACTTAGGTTGCATCATCCATAGTCTGCTTTGACCTATGTGCTTTCACTCAAGGAATATTTATAACCCTAAGAATGTTACCTGTGCCTGCACAATCTATGCCTTTTTGGGGCTCACCTTCAAACATCCCTTCTGAATAGCCTGTAGAACTTGGTGCAGACGTGCTGCATGTGACTGCATATTTTCGCTAGAAAGGAGAATGTCATCTATATATTGTATGATCTGCTTTTGGGACACTAGGTGGGAAGCAACTAGGTGGCGCCCCTACAGCCCAAAATTGATACTATTCTGGCTTGGGACCCCCCCAATACCCAGACAGAGGGGAGAACCTTTTTAGGATTCATAGGGTATTACAGGAGGTTTGTCAAGGGGTATGGCAGCATTGTTGCAGACTTGCCAGAGCTGACTTCCAGGAAGCAGCCCAAGAAAGTGAACTGGACTGACGCCTGCCAGAAAGCTTTTGATGCTGTGAAATCTGCCATGTGCACGGCGCCCGTGCTTCAGGCGCCCAACTTCTCAAGATAATTCATTGTGCAGACAGATGCTTCAGAGCATGGGGTGGGGGCTGTGCTTTCACAGATGAATGAGCAGGGGGGAACATCACTTACAACGCATTTTTTACAACACACTACCATTACATCGCAACCATTACAACGCATACCATTACAACGCATTGCGCTGGGGGGCGCTCTAGGATAGGGAATATATTTAATTTACTATCCAACACCTTCCCTGCTATCCACGGGGACTGGAGTTGGAATAGTAAATTAAATAATTCACTATCCAGCGCCTAAAAGCATTATGCGTTGTAATGGACTGCGTGGTAAAAACCGCGTTGTAAAGGCATGCGATGTAAAAGCATGCGTTGTAGTGACACCAATCCATGAGGAGGGCCTATACCAACCTGTAGCCTTCATTAGTAGGAGGTTGCTTCCATGGGAACAGAGGTGGAGTGCGATTGAGCGTGAGGCATTTGCTGTGGTCTGGGCACTAAAGAAGTTGAGACCATACTTGTTTGAGACTCACTTCCGGGTTCAGACAGAACACAGGCCCCTCGGATGGTTGATTCAGATGAGGGGTGAGAATCCAAAGCCGTTGAGGTGGTCCATTTCCCTACAGGGGATGGACTTCATCGTGGAATACCGCCCTGGTACAGAACACGCCAATGATGATGGTCTGTCCAGATTTTTCAGCCTTAGTGAAGAGAACTCCCAAGAGGATGGGAAGTTCTCGCCAAATTTCAGCTGAAGGGGACACATAATAGACTTGGCACCATTGGCGTAGGTCTCCCTTCCATTTTTTTTCTGTTGCCTCCTGTGTTTTTGCTGGTCTAGATGCTTTGGGCACTTTGCCACTGTTGTTCAGTGCCAAAGTACAAGTGCTCCCTTTTGTAAATTGTTGTATGCATTAGTGCAGCGGCGTAGCTGGGGGGGGGGGAGTAAGGTGGGGGCTGACCGCCCCAGGTGGCAATATTTAGGGGGCGGTGGCCGCACAACACTGGTGGCCTGTTGCAACGGCCTTTATAATTTATTTGGGGACACTCAATAAGTCAGTGTCCCCAAATAAATTATAAAGGCCGCCGCAACGGGCCACCAGTGCCACGCACGTGGCCCCAGTTTTTGAAGTGCCAGCGCACAGTCGCAACTGCTGCGGACGTCACATCCTGCTGCTGGAGCGGGCCGGGAGTTTTAAGGAAGGTGCGCACCTCCGTGCTGGCCGTTTTGCTGGTGGTGCCGCAAATGAATGATTCAGCAAAGGTGGTGGTGATGATGCACTGGTCCAGGGACAGACTAATTTGCATATAGCCAGGTTCTGAGCTGGGATGGTGCAGTGCGCTAAAAAACGGTGATGGATCAAGCCCTGATCTCTTGACTGGGTATGAGTGTTCTGTTTAACTCAGATACTATGTCCATCACCACCCCCTTTTCTGAATCGTTTTGTCCACCATAAGTGTGGAAGGGTATACTCAGATGTGAGTCCCTTGCTCATTGCACCATCAGGATTCAAGCAAGCCGGGCCGAAGACGGCTGTAATGCCAGAAACCGGTCCCCGGAAGCTTGTTTCCTTCCCAGTATAAGAATTGGCTTAGTAGTTTGGTCTGCCCTGTTCCCATGATGCACTGGGCCAGGGACAGACTCATTTGCATATAGCCAGGTTCTGAGCTGGGATGGTGCAGTGAGCTAAAAAACGGTGATGGATCAAGCCCTGATCTCTTGACTGGGTATGAGTGTTCTGTTTAACTCAGATACTCTGTCCATCACCACCCCCTTTTCTGAATCGTTTTGTCCACCATAAGTGTGAAAGGGTATACTCAGATGTGAGTCCCTTGCTCATTGCACCATCAGGATTCAAGCAAGCCGGGCCGAAGACGGCTGTAATGCCAGAAACCAGTCCCCGGAAGCTTGTTTCCTTCCCATTATAAGAATTGGCTTAGTAGTTTGGTCTGCCCTGTTCCCATGATGCACTGGGCCAGGGACAGACTAATTTGCATATAGCCAGGTTCTGAGCTGGGATGGTGCAGTGAGCTAAAAAACGGTGATGGATCAAGCCCTGATCTCTAGACTGGGTATGAGTGTTCTGTTTAACTCAGATACTCTGTCTATCACCACCCCCTTTTCTGAATCGCAAATGAATGATGGCGCTGGCATTCACAACGCTGCTGCAGGCACCACTGGAATTTATCGAGGGCTTCAAAAAGGCAAGTAATGACCCACATTTAATAAAATGATTTGGTATTCTAGGGCTGTGGGTGGATTCTCTTCTTTAATTTCCTCAATTGCCACCTCTTGTTACTCATACACATTGTGCAGCCTAGTTGTGCCCAATTGTTAAGAATGTATGCTTTTTATGCGGTAAAAATTATTGCCAAAACAATCTGAACATATTTTCTTATAATTCTCTTGCTTCTTTTTTCATATTTACTTTTGAGCCCCAAACTTACGGTTGAGATAGATAGCCAGTCATACTATTGCATGAAGTTGGCACATACTGTTAAGAAACTGAGCGTGGGCTTGTGTAAGCCATCCATTACTTCTTAGCCTCGAGCCTTTGACTAAACGACATTCTGTTCTAGGCTGTCAGACTGAAAAGTACCTAACAAATGTTTCTGTATACACAAATATTTTTACAAAGTATAGCACCAATAAATTACATCACATGTTTACCATTTTGAGTGACAGAAGCACAAGAGGGGTGTGGGGTGTTAAACCATGACAGATTGCACAGTTTCCATGGATTAGTCACCAGGAAAGCACATCTGGTTAGCTCTTTGAGCTCTGTCAGATAGCACTACCTATTAGGGACTGTCAGGCAAGTGCAGTGTACCAAAGGTTCAAGCCCTGAGAGATTGTGCTACGGCTGTGGGATATTTTGCAGAAAATAAAGCGTTTCTTGTGAGAGAAACGTGGTCCTCAAGCTATAGAAGCCCTGAAAGTCTAAAGTGCCAGTTCTGTGCTAGTGGCTGAAGCTCTGACAGGTACTTCTGGTTGGCCATAAGTGATTTTTATTTTGATGGCTACTCATGCCCCAAAAGCAGGACGGGGAAGCAAGCAGGAGAGCTTCCAGTTGATGCTTAGCACATGAACGACTGTGCAAGCTGTCAGCTGCTCACACCCCGAAAGACTGCACTGCCTGCCTGGCCTTTCAGGACAGTCAAGTGCCTCCTGTGATAGCAGGACGCTTTTAATGTAAGAAAGGCACAGTCTGGTCTCATCAGTTCCGTTATCCTGCCAATGGTGTTGAAATCAGCTGTTGGAGTGCGTTTTGTTTATATGACTTCAGCTACTTCACAGCAAAATAGGTTGTGTAGATTTCTGTATTAAGTTATGCCTTCTGTCTTACAGTCTTTCCTTTCTTTCCTTTTTCCTTCTTTCTGGCTTTCATTCTTTATTGCTATTGTTCTTGCTTTCTTTCTTTCTTTCTTACTTTCTGTCTTGCTATATTCCTTTTTTGACTTCTTTCTTTCCTTTCTTTTTACTTTCTCCTGTTTGGCTCCTTTTTTAAACCTTCGTACTTTCTATCCTTTTTGCTTTCTTTTTTCCTTTTTTCTTTTTTCCTTCCTTTTTCTTACCTTTTTTTTTTTCTTTGTTTCCATCTTTCTTTCTTTCCTATCTCTTTCCTTTGGTATTTTCTTCTTTCTTTCCTTCCTCCTTGCCTCATGTTTTTCCTTCCATCCTCCCTTCTTCCTTTATTTCCTTCTGTCCTGCCCAACCCACCAGACAAATAAACTGTGAAAACCCAGCCGATGCCCTGGCTTGGCTCTGCGAGCCCTTTAACGAGCAGAGCTATCAAAATATTTCCAAGTGTGCAGAATCTCTTCGATGTTGTTCTAACATCTTCGAACAAAGGTTGATGACGTTCCCGAAAACCAGGTGTAAAATGCGTTATTAAAAACAAGCACTGGCAAAACCATTAGGTCTGTAGCTGGCTACCAGTTCTTGACTTTGTCAGTGCTGGCCAACCCCTACCATAAAACCCCTCCTGTACTGCTGGAGTACAGGAGGCTGAGTGAGGTAAGAGCTAAATGGTTTTCAGGGGGGATGAAAGGATCTTTAGTGAGTCGCAGAGTGGCAGACAGTTCACAGACAAGTCCTATAAAACAAGCATTTGCAATGCAATAGGTCACACATTTACGCGGGTTTGAGCTATTGACATTGCAAATAACAAGCCTTTTATTTGTGTTTTAGTTTTGAAAACTGAAATAAAAGGCATTGTCATTTATAATGCCAATAGCTTAAACTCGCGTAAATGCGAGACCTATTGCAATGCAAATGCTTGTTTATATAATTTAACAGAAACTGAAGCCATTTTGTGTTGAGTCTGAAGCAGAACTAGTTTGGGCTCTGGAGCAAAAGAGAACGGTTGCCTAAGTGCGTATTCACAATAAGCAACAGATTTCATATAAATACTAATCAATAGCAGTATATTGATGTGCATTTGCGCTTGGGTTGTGTACATATCTATGTGTATAAGTAAAGAGAAAGGGTATTTAGGTATATATCTATGGGCATCTATGCTAATGGACAATATATAGATCTATGCTATGACAGTGAAAATTAATGTGGCTAAATTAAATATGCTACTGGGGAGAATGTATACTAATACATGTTTGCCCTCCCCTCACTCCCATTTTATACCACAGAACAAATGTCAGATTTTATATTATTGCCATAAAGCAATCCATCTAATGTGGAAAAAACACTCTTCTTCCTCAGAGATTATTTGCTACTATGTCTTTAGAGTATACTATCTCTGCTGATGCTCACAAGGCCTATTCAGTGTGCCTGCATCTCACTGTACGGATTTAATCCACTATCTCCTCTTAAATTTTTATTATATATAAATGTATTTGTTTATAACTACTGAACAAGCCGTAAGTATGCAAAGGGTAAAGTGTTATGTACTACCAAGTTTGAGTTAGGGAATAGTCCTCATGACACACTTGAGGCTTTGCTTCTTGCAAATCACTTCCCCTCCTATTCAGAACATTGCTGACAAATAATAGATTACACTTTGCCCATAGATATATTGATAGTTAGATAGATAGATAGATACATATATTGTGTTTACTCTTTGCTTTCTTTCCTGCAATTGAAAAGATTTCTATTAACTAATAGATACAGAAGCTAAAATGAAGCCAGTTAATTGGGGGGGACCATGATATTTGGTCATTTAATGTCAGCTGTAGATGATGGATTCCCGAACAGTGTCATCTATGTGCATGTTTGCATTGTGCTGAGGGGATTACCAGGTATTCGTTCACACAGCTCTCTGATGGATGTCACATGAGGTTTTTGTGAGTCCCCAGATAGATCATGCAATCTGTGTTTTCTCCTTTGTACTGCCGGTCACTGGTGTATTCAACTTTGTAGCCTTGGACCGTGTCATGTATGTGCATGTAACTTGCATGAGCGAGGTAACTATTAGCAGCAATACTACGTGTCTCTTGGACCTCTTTCAAGTGCTCGGTGTCTTTTTTCTCCAGCTCACGCCCCCCCACCCCAACCCCCCAGGGGCGGCAATCTGAGGGATAGCCCTGGGCTCCACAAGCCCTAGCTACGCCTCTGAACTATGGTAAAGAATAGTTATTTTGATTCAACTCTGCATCTTCCTGAAAGCTGGAAAGATGGTGACCTTAGCACTGCAAGTCCTTCATTGATGCTATTTTTAGGAAAACAAACCAGGCACCTTTTTGTGGAGCACTTTTTTCCTACTTTTCTGGAAAAAATCTCAAAATATACCTATATTTTGCCTACTTGCCCGGCTGACTGCAGAGGAATCCAAGCCACAAACTCTGGATACCTTTTGAGTCCCCAGGATATTGGGAAAAAAACCTTATGTGGAAAAAAAAGTTATGTAGGCCTAAGCAAAAAATAGCCCAAAAAGCCAAATTTATTTATTGTTTGAGCTGTCAGCCTTAGAATAATAAAAAATGTAATCAAAAACAACTAAGGTACAAGGGATTGCTTTTTAAAAACATGTGTAATACAATCAACTGAATGACATAGTGACATTTAAGCACTGTATTCCATTCCAATAAAAACAAGCAATTATTTCATCAGTGCATAAAAAACAATATGTTAAAGTGCGTTTGCAGAGGAACAACAGGAGAGTATAGAATTTGGACAACAATTTGTAGCTCATTGCATAATGAGGTGTACATCAAACCGCATAAAAAGGAAAAAAAGGGGGGCGTTGCCGGGCAAGATGGCTCTCAACTAACCCTGGGCAAAGCACTACACTATACTCGCATAGTTTGAGAAGTTTGCGCAACTTCGCACTACGCGAACTGCACGTAGCACAGTGCAAACATGTGTAGCATAGTGCAGCAGTCATTTTTTGCTAGCTCGCGGTCCTCAACGTCAAGTTGGCGACATCCTCGCAAGACTTTTTCCTTGTTTGCGATCAGCAACATCAAGTTGCCGATCGCGAGCATGGAAAATAAACCTCCGGCGAGATTCTCAACGCAGGGAGGTCAGGTTTCTCATTGCCAGTGGTCGCGCTTGCTCGCGACCGCTCACGATGAGAAACTAACAGTCCGTGTTGAGAAAGCTGCAGCTCGAGTAAAAATCTACTCGAGCATCAGAAAAGTACAGCTCGCACTGTGCAAGATGTAGGCCAACCAGCATTTATGATTAACCTCTTAAACCGGATTGGAGAATTTGCTGAGGGCCGATAGTGCTTATGGGTGACTTCGACCCCACCTGGCAGGCTGATCTAGACAGTACACACAATCACAGATCACTAACAAGCTCTTTTCCCACAGCAGTGAAACAGACGATGCAGGATCTGGGCCTCAGAGATGCATGGCGCAAACTTTACCCCCTGTCTAAAGATTACACTTTTTTCTCCCATGTACACCGCACTTACTCCAGGCTAGATTATGTTTTTTTATTAGTCAAAATCTGCTGGGCTCTCTACAGGAGGCAAAAATCCTTCTGTTATCAATCTCGGATCATTGCCTAGTTTTGATTTGCCTAAACTGGAGTAATGCAACACCCCAGTCCTTTCAGTGGTTCTTTCCAGCATCCCTTACACGGGATAAATTGCTGAGAGACGAACTGAGAAGTTCGATTACAGAATTTTTTTGCCCTCAACTCCCCCAGGACACGTCACCCTCCAACAATTGGGATGCATTTAAAGCAGTCATAAAGGGTAAATGTCTAGAACTGAACGCTACCCTCAATAGACAGAGAGCCAAGGAAAGAGTGAGCTTGGAGGCAGAACTAGACTTGATGGAGAAGGCACACAAGAATACACCCACTAGGGATACACAACGTAAACGTACCGCCCTGAGAAGGAAACTCAAAGCGATAAATAACAACAGAGAAGAATACAGCCCTTACGGCTCCGCCAGAAATCCTACACACAAGGAAAGAAAATAGGCAAGCACATGGCAAGACAATTAAAGGAAAAAAGAGAAAGGGAGCATATCAGGAATATACAAGACGTCGAAGGCGGGCTGGTCTCTACAGATGTGGGGAAGGCCGAAATCTTTAGGAGGTTTTATGAGCACTTATACACAGGGGAGCGCCAAGACTTTACAACACAACAGAGCTACCTTCAGGCATTGACATTCCCAAAGGTTACTCAAATCCATAATGACACCTTGACTGCCCCTATAACCTATGAAGAGGTATGTGCAGCAATTCATTCACTCAAACCTAACAAAGCACCTGGGCCAGATGACCTAACAGCACTTTTTTATAAGACTTTTGCAGCCGAGCTTATCCCACACCTCTGGCAACTATTTAATAAAATGGCAGATGATGTAAAGGTAACCCCCTCGATGACAGAAGCGGTAATTACAGTGATTCCTAAGCCGGGAAAAAAGGCCCAGTTATGCGCATCCTACCACCCTATCGCTCTTTTAAATCTAGATGCAAAGCTCTACTCTGGGATAGTGGCAAAGCGGCTAAACAAACTAATGCCAGACCTAATCCATCCTGACCAATCTGGCTTCATAAAAGGCAGGCAGACCCACAATAACATTCGAAGGTCAGTCCATCTCATTGAGAAGGCGTCAAAACGTAAAATCCTGGCAGTTCTCGCAGGGCAGGATGCCGAAAAGGCCTTCGATAGGGTGGTTGGTCATTTCTCTTTACCACACTTAAACACTTTGGCTTTGCAGATAAATTCATTGGCATGCTTAAGGCCAATTATTCTAGACCACGCTCCAAAGTACAGGTCAATGGTACAATGTCTGCACCTTTTTCCCTCACTAGAGGGACGAGACAAGGGTGCCAGCTGTCACCTTTGCTGTTTGCCCTGAGCATTGAGCCACTAGCAATGTATAATCGCAACAACCCCAAGATAACAGGACTTCCCTTTGGAGCAGACAATCACAAAATATTGCTTTTTGCAGATAACATTCTCTTATATCTCTCTGAAGCATTGTCCTCCCTCCCAGCCCTACAGTTAGAACTAGCCAGATTTGAACAAGTGGCGGGCTTCAAAATTAATTTGGACAAATCCTTCATTCTCAATCTTACACTCCCAACGGATGAAGCAGGTAGATTGCGGGAATACACCCCTTCCAATGGGATAAAAACTCAATATTTGGGCATACAGCTAACTCCAAAAGTAGAGGGACTCCATAAAGCAAATTTCCCCCCTCTACTCCACCAACTTCAAGGCGATCTCAAAAGGTGGAAGCTGATGTTTGTCTCTTGGCTAGGCTACATACATCCGATTAAAATGACAGTGCTCCCAAAATGTTTATATCTTTTCCAAGCTCTACCTATGGAGCTCGACAGGGATCTCCTGCCTCAAATTAAGTCCCTGATCACCCACTTTGTCTGGGAAGGCAGGCGGGCTCGATTACCATTCCATGTGCTACGAGGACCCAGAGGCAGGAGGTGTGGGGTTGCCTAATTTTGGGCTTTACTACAAGGCGGCGCAACTCAGAGTGGTGACGGAATGGTCCAAGTGAGCATCGGAAAAACACTGGTTGCATATGGACAGGGCTATTGCAGGGAGGACAATCTGGGACGTGATATGGAAGCCCAAAAAGGACAGGTCAGCCAATCAATAAATCAATCAATCAATCAATCAATCAATCAATCAGAGTACTTGTAAAGCATGCTACTTACCCGTGAGGGTCCCAAGGCGCTGAGGGGAGGGGGGGTGCTGCTACTGCTCGAAGAGCCAGGTCTTGAGGAGTCTTCTGAAGGCGAGTAGGTCTTGGTTCTGCTGTATGTGGGTAGGGAGGGTGTTCCAGGTCTTGGCAGCGAGGTAGTAGAAGGATCTGCCACCAGAGGTCATTCGTTGGATGCGGAGGACAGCAGCGAGGGCAAGGCTGGCGGAGCAGAGCTGGCGGGTGGGGGTGGGGGTGTGGAAGCTGAGTCTGCTGTTCAGGTAGGCTGGTCCGGTGTTGTGGAGTGCTTTGTGTGCATGAGTGAGGATCTTGAAGGTGATCCGCTTGTCGACAGGGAGCCAGTGTAGGTCTCTCAGGTGGGGAGTGATATGGCTGCGGTGGGAAACGTTGACGATCAGTCGGGCTGAGGCGTTTTGGATGCGTTGTAGTCATCGTAGGTGTTTGGCTGGGATTTCTGCGTAGAGTGTGTTGCCGTAGTCCAGTCTGCTGCTGACGAGGGCCTGTGTCACCGTTCTTCTTGTTTCGGTCGGGATCTACTTGTAGATCCTGCGGAGCATGCGGAGGGTGTTGTAGCAGGAGGAGGAGACAGCGTTGACCTGCTTAGACATGGAGATTGAAGAGTCGAGGATGAATCCTAGATTGCGTGCATGGTCGATGGGTGTTGGTGCTGTTCCCAGTGTGGTCGGCCGCCAGGAGTCGTCCCAGGCTGAGGGGATGGGTCCGAGGATGCGGACCTCCGTCTTGTCCGAGTTCAGCTTCAGACGGCTTCTCCTCATCCAATCGGCGACGGCCTTCATTCCCTCATGGAGGTTGGTTGTGGCGGTGTGTGGGTCCTTGGTAAGGGAGAGGATGAGCTGGGTGTCGTCAGTGTAGGAGATGATGTTGAGGTCGTGATGGCGGGCCACTTGTGCGAGGAGGGCCATGTAGATGTTGAACAGTGTTGGGCTGAGGGATGAGCCCTGGGGGATGCCGCAGATGATGTCGGTGGCTTCGGATCGGATGGGTGGGAGGCGGATGCTCTGGGTTCTGCCGGAGAGGAAGGACATGGTCCAGTCAAGAGCCTTCTCTTGGATTCCGGCTTCTAGGAGGCATGTCTTTAGAGTGCGATGGCAGACTGTGTGGAAGGCGGCTGACATGTCCAGGAGGATGAGGACTGATGTTTCGCCGTTGTCTAGTTGGCGCCTGATGTCGTCTGTGGCGGCGATGAGGGCTGTCTCGGTGCTGTGGTTTCGTCTGAATGCAGACTGGGACGGGTCCAAGATGTTGTTAATAATAATAATAATAAGAGATTTGTAAAGCGCATGGCTGCACAACTGTGTATCCCCGCGCTAATTGCCAACAAAACTCACAGAGAAGAGATAGGAGTCAGGCCGAAAAAACAATTATTGAGGAAAAAGGTGGGTTTTGAGTTTGGCTCTGAAAAGTGTCTCTGAGGGTTCCATTCTTAAATGAACAGGAAGAGCATTCCAATGTTTTACTCTAAGATAGCGAAAGGAGCGGCCACCTATTTTTGCTCTGTAGACACGTGGGATTTTGAATTGTGACATACCTGAGGACCTAAGGTCTCTGGTTGGTCGGTGGATAGTGAGAAGATCTCTTAGATAGGTGGGACCTTTGTTATGGGCAATTTTATGGGCATAGCAAAGGCTCTTGAATTGGATTCTTTCCCTAACAGGGAGCCAGTGCAATTTGGACAAGGCCGCCTTGGCAGATGTTCTTTTGGGAAGACCCAGTACCATGCGTGCGGCCACATTTTGTAAGCATTGAAGCTGGTGAAGGTGTTTTTGGTTCAGTCCTAATAAGAGGACATTCCCATAATCCAAATGAGGTGTAATAAGCGCATGTACGATGGTTTTTCTAGCTTCAATAGGGATGAGATCGATGATTTTTCTTAAAATTCTTAGCGTACCAATGCATTTGCCTATTATTTTGTTAACTTGGGATTTACCTGATAAATCAGAGTCGATCATAATCCCAAGGTTTTTCACCTTTTCTACAGGGTGTGGAAAATCGCCCAATGTAGTGGGCCACCACGCCTGCGACCATAGAGAGGTTTTATTTCCTACTACCAACACCTCTGTTTTATCTCCATTCAGCCGGAGGCAGTTGTTATCCATCCACATGGCTACAGCCGCCATGCATTCTGAGAAATTGGAGGCATATTTCTCGGTGTCAGGAGTGAGCTTAAACATGAGCTGGGTGTCATCGGCGTAACTGACAATGCCCACCCTAAATTTCTCTACAACCTGAGCCAAGGGTTCCATATAGATATTAAAGACAATTGTTGTCTTCAAGGTGGCGGGCCAGTTGCATGTTGACGATTTTCTCGATGACCTTTGCCGGGAACTGCAGCAGGGAGATGGGCCAGAGGTTCTTGAGGTCCTTGGGGTCCGCTTTGGGCTTCTTGAGGAGGGCGTTGATTTGGTTGTGCCTCCATCTTTCCGGGAATGTCGCTGTTTCGAAGGAGATGTTGATGACCTTCCGTAGTTGGGGTGCGATGGCTGCGTCTGCTTTGTTGAATACGTGGTGTGGGCATGGGTCAAACAGTTCATGACCTTGCGTGTTTCGTCGTCGTTGACGTTGGACCAGGAGGTCAGGCGGTTGGCGCTGGTGGTGTTCACAGGGGAGGTTGAATCTGGCGTAGTCGGGGCGGTCGTGGTGTTGAAGCTCTCGTGGATGTCATCAATCAATGCATAAATTAGTACCCCCACATGCACCGCCCTGAAGGTTTGGGACTGAATCTCTGGGGGAGACGACTGGACTACATTTCCCTCACCGCACACACCGATACACTTCGACCAGGCCTTTCCACCTTCCCTTCGCGAGGGTCCCTTTTATGTGGCAAGCTAGATTATGGAAGATACTCTGTCTGGAGAGAATGACGGATATCTTCAGAGACGATTACAAAATCTTCAAGTACAAGTGGGCACCGCTGGTCACTTATCTTACTCAGTGATTCCCCCTGGCAGTCTGCCCAGCATCCATCAGAGATGTGCATCTCTTCCAATTCTAGGAAACAGGACACCAATACAAGCCACTACTATAGCGAAATCCCTAACGATCCTCTAGAGAGGATGGATGTTCCTCATATTGGAACTTGTCCCATCACTGCAATCTGATCAATCTACCGATACACCACACACTTGACACCACCATTATTTACTTTCTTTGTTGTGGGCGGAGAGGGGGACTTTTTTCAGTTGGGGTTAGGTTACCCTCCACGTTGGAGAGGCTCCATTGAATACTGGTTGCGCACGGAGAGATGGATTAAATGATTGAGCCTACTCTAAACACTGCACACTGTGCCTTTACACTATATGAAACTGTGCCTGTATTCAAACAGGGAAAGGTGCTGTGTGCTATGCTAATTTGCAATTCCACCTACTCCATGCTTATCGTAGATACGCTGATGAGATGTGCATTAATCAGTAATCGGCTAAAATGTTAAAAAGTGTAATCCGAATATACACATCAACCACTTTGATAGAGACCAGGTACAGGTTGACAGATAATACATGGACTTTGAAGGTTATGAGGAAAATTGCAGATCTCTAGAAAGAAGCTGTACGATACCGACGGTCTGTGGAAAATTTATTATCATGCTTGGTATTTGCTACTCTGCAAGAAGTTCAATAAACACAAGTTTGACAAAAAAAGAGGTAAGAAAGAGCTCCAAATGGGCTATCTGGTTGGATTGATACCTTTTGTGGTGGCAGCTCTTTCAGATGAGGCAATGCAGCCCATACAAATGATGCTATGTAGTTAAAGACATACATGTCATCTGGCCTAGCACAAAGATCCAGTGCCGATTTCACACATTTAATCCCATAGAATTTTAAAAGGGGACAGAGCCACCACCTTTGTGCAAAGTTGTAAATTTCGCAAAACAGAATAAAACTAGCTAGGTCGTCTGGCCCTCCAAAGCTACAGCCACAGTGGTCAGATTCAACAGCGAGCCTGCGGATACAGATTAGATAATCCCAGGTCGGCAGAATACCTAGCCTGCATTTTGCATACAACTTTTGTTTGAATTCGGGGTATACCGATTTCAGATAACCAGGGCAAAGATGACCATAAGTGTTGAAGTAATTACATGAGCTAGATCCTGGCCTCCAAGTGAGACACTTTCTCGTCTGCATGCATCTGTGGTACCAGTCTTTGATCAGATCTGCAGTATCCTGCCTTACTCTAAAGGGATCCGCCCTCAAGGACTCCATCTGCAGCTCATTTAGGACATTCTGTACATGGGACAACCATGTGCTCCCCACAAAGTGACCAGTGGAGGTAGCTTCTTTCAGAGTTCTCAAGTATATTGCTGCCTTTGGGTTTCTTACCAGCTAACCCAATAAAGTACTGCATTAAGAGCTGTTATTTCTGATATTGGAGTAAAACTAAACTCAGCATAACGTGTCAATTAGGGAGTGCCCAGTCCCAACCTCAGCAAGGCTCTTAAGAAGTTTCAAATTCCTTTATTCAGTTTTTAAAAATTAGAAAAAAACATACAAGTACATTTAAAAACACATAAAAACAGTGGATAAAACTGCATCTTATTAGAATTACAGAAGTTAAAAAGACAATGACAGGCAAACCAGCAGATAAAGTGCTAAGTGCTAGAAGTTATTCGCAGCCACTTGTGGTGGACATACGTTTGCGTACCCATAGAGGTCCATCCTGTAGTAGAGTAGACTATCTTTTTTTATATAGTTGCAGGATCACACTAATACTTCGGGCTCCTGCCTTATGCCTAAACTTCAGGACTGCCACAGACATTTGTATCACGACTGTAGTTGCCTTGTGTATGGGGTTACCCCAGCACATGTTCTCTGCAAACTGGATCCCCAGACAATCAAACTGCATAACGATTTCTAAGGGCACACCAAAAAATCATAGGCTTCTGCTTAAAGATGGATGATGGCCTCAATACCATACTCTTAATTTTACTGCTATTAATGGTCTGTGATTTTTTATCGCAGTAATCCCCAAAGCACTTTTATAGTCTGTGGCTGGCACTTTCAATTTGCGCCATCAATATTGCAGAATACGCATATAGTAGTATCGGAACCCTCCTTCCGCCTATAGTGGAAACCATGTAGTCTGCTACATGGTTTAGAAAAAGGCGGAAAAGTAAGAACGCCAACACACAATCTTGAAGGACACCCTTTTCTACCAGGAAACGTTCTGTACACTCACCACCCGGGCCATGCCTAATTCTAGCCATGCTGCTAGAGTGAAGAGCCTTTATAGCCATTACCAGGGTAATGTCAACTCCTAGATCTTCAAGAGATCTCCAAAACGTCTCCCAGTCAACTAGATCGAAGGCTGCTTTCAGGTCTACAAATATAGGGTACAGTGAAGATTTTTTAACGACTGTTAATTTATCTGAAATCATATATAGTCGAAGAGCTTGATCCAGAATGTGTGATGTAATGCCGCGGTATTTCTCCCCGCAGGGAATCACAACAAGGTTGTTACAAAGACCGCGTTGTGATTCCGCATACCATTACTCCGCAAGTCTGAAGAACTACTTGCGGAGGGGCGCTGGATGTTGGAATAGTATAATTTACTATTACAACTACAGTCAGTGCGGACACTAGGGAAGGTGTTGGATTTTAAATCCAACATCCCCCGCCCACTCCGCAAGTCATTGTTCCGACTTGCGGAGTAATGGTATGCGGAATCACATCGCGGTCGTTGTCACGACCACGTTGTGATTCCCTGCGGGGAGAAAAATTTGTGGTAAACGTTGTTTACCCTTGATCCATGGTCCCTAACCATAACCGACAGCCAGCTTTCACTTCTGTCATGATTTTCTGGACGTCCACCCAGCCCTGGAGGTGGTTGTGCAGGACTTTCCCAAGAACTTTGCCTGCCCATTCAGAAGGTAGATTGGGCGATAGCTGGAGGGACTGCCACAATCGCCCTTCTTGTGGATGGGTATAGTGATGGCTGAGCACCAGTAGGATGGTATGCTGTTGACAGCAAGCACTGAGTTCAACACTTTAGTAAGAACACTGGCCTACAAATGGGGCTGTTCTCAGTAGGCACAAGGTCTGGGCCTGGTGCATTATGCTTTATCATAGCACTCAATGCTCTTTCCACCTCAGGTACTATGATGACAATGGCTGGGGATGTATGACGTTAGCACGCATACTATTACCACGCATACCTTTACAACGCGGTATTTACAACGAATACCGTTACAACGCATAGCGCTTAGTGGTGCTGGATAGTGGTAAGTATAATTATATATTCCAACTCCAGTCCCCGTGGACACTAGGGAAGGTGTTGGATATAAAATTATACTTATTCCCTATCCGAGAGCGCCCCCCAGCGCAATGCGTTGTAATGGTATGCGTGGTAATGCCTGCGTTGTAATGGTAGTGCGTTGTAAAAAATGCGTGCTAAACGTTGTATACCATTGCACAAGGACCCTTACAGAGATACTTGTGCACCAACGGGAAGCCAGGTGGGCCTATCGGGTTGATGCTGTATAAGGCACTAAAATGACAGACCAATGCTGATTGGCCTATAAAAGTTTCTAGAATATTTACTGCCCACTTCCCCACACGAGTTACAAGTTCCAAGAATCGTGTCATACGAGGCCTCCCTCAGTTCCATCTATAATGCCATTTGATGCAAAGATTTCTTAACTTTTAGAAAGCGTTTGTACTTGCCGCATTAGGGCATATGAAACAACTCTCTTCGCTCTAAAACATACTTCATCATACCAAGTAACCCTTGAGATCCATCTCTCTCTGGTAGGACCAAGGGTTTTGGGCGCAATAGGCTTGAACCACAAACCCATCAGCTCATTTACCATTCCATAATAAGCTCTCAAACGTTTCCCACAATCATCGGTCGAGGTGTTCATTACTATGACTCTATACTTGGCCACAATACATTCAAGCAGTGAGAGTGTGAGTAGGTACTTCTCACTACTCCATCTTATTCTCCTCTTACTGTTGGTTGTGGTGATCACATGCGCGTAACCCCCCACATCTGGGTTGCTCGTGCTAGCACACCACTTGGGATACAACTTCAAACAAATTACCACAGGATCGCGGTCACTCTCCACTCTTCTGATAATGGTCATAATCCGCACACATTCCCTCCCCTCCATTATTGACTATAATATAGTCAACTAATGACAAACTTCTCCCAGTCTCAGGGATACCTAGGCAACGGTCTTCCATTCGGACCTCACTGATGTTGATAGCATCAGATGGTTATATATTGAAATCTCCACACATGTATAGCAAATACTTCTGCCATTTGCCCTCCTCTATCAACTTACAATTGACCACATCTTCCCTGATGCTACCAGGATAAGTAACAAAATTCCCACAAATCACCTTAACCTCTGGGGACCACCCTGGTGCAATGTGTACCTTCAGGATATCAATCACACCACCTACAGGGCCTGTGAACCAGAACCTCACATGTTGAAATTAGACGACAAATGAGCTAACCCCAGTTGCTCTAGCCTGCATTTCAGTTTACAAGACACCCACACTGCAAGCAATTTTGAATGTCACTCTTTCTGGGGTGGGCAGCCCGAGTTCTAATATCAAGAAACCCATTTACCCTGATTCCCTCGAGTACCCACGTTTTCTGGAAGCAGTATATGTCATATTGACCAATAAACTTCAGCCAGGACTGTTTTGCTAGCCAAGAATGAAATGTTCCATGATAAAACATACAAGGATTTGTTGCTGGTGCTGACCATTACATTGGCCTTAGGTAACCCATTTGTGGTCATGGCAGTACACAGGGAGGACAGGCTCTTACAATACTTTCCTTTAGAAGACACTGGAGCTGGTAGCCAGTGATGTTGCTATCCAAGACCAGTGTTTACAGTCAACCTGGGCCTCCAGGGCTTTGAAGCTTTTGTATTGGTATTATTACTTGTGGGAATGCACAATTTCTCATGCATTAGTTAGTAAATTACTGTTTTGAAGCCCCACAGGTGATCTATATCTAGAAAGGTGCTCAGGTCTGGGGGTAACTATATGTGGTCAGTGCTGCCACGGTAAAGCTCCTTCTTTATGGCCAAAGCCCGGGCAGGACAGGACATCGACCACGGTAATATGAAAGTCATCTATAAGACTGAGCACCAACCTGGTAATGTCGGGGAATTGTGAACTCGTCCTTATAAGAATGGGCATAACTGCCTCTACAGCCTGGCCCAAATTGTTGGTTGATCAGTTTCACTATCTTCACATCACCTAAAGAGACCACTATTATCTCAAAAATTGCATAGAAAATAGCTAACATTCTTGATCTGTTTAAGGGCTTCACAGAGCCAATGTCACAACCTTTTTTTGAGCATGTTCTGCATGTGTGTGCTGATTTTATTACACACTCTCAATTTAGTAGTGGAATATTATGATGGTCAACTGCATATATTGTGCCTGTGTATATATATTAGTTTATTGATGTTTCCTTTTTTCTATGTCACCCCTCCCCTATTTTCCTCCTCCCCAATTACATGTGGCATCTTCTCAGGTTCTTAGGTGTCCTGAAGAGGATCCTGTTATCAATAGGGATTGAAATGCCATTGACTTATAAGCAGACCTAATGAAATGCGTATCTTCAATTGTTCTATAGATCAACTATTAAGAAAGCTTTGTGATACACAACTATTTCTCTATATCACATTAGTGTGTCAATCTTCTGAGCAGTGAGCACAGACACTTTTTCATCTCACTGTACATTATGATCTATTGTTGGATGAAACTTTATAAATACATATGATTAGTTACGCATAAAAAAGAATGACCTTGTTTTTGATAGGTAGGACTAGAAATTGGGTTTCTGTTTGGCAGAGATATGCACTCTGTCCAAGCATGAACCACAATCTTAGTCAGAATAAGTCAGATACACATCCTAAATTAACCTGTGCACACTCTCTGGTCACTTGACACAGAGCAGTCAACCTTAATTTAAGAGGCAGTGTGTAAACTGTTTGTGCAACACTTCAAAAGCAAAACCGTGAAAATACCAGACTAAAAGATACCACACATAGTTAGAGAAATAGAGTACAATTTATTGAAAAAACAAGACCATTAATAAGTATAATAGGAGTTAGGCATTTAAAAAAAAAAGCTTAAAATGTACTTCTTATAAGCATAAAGCTAGGGCTACCTGGTTGCGCTAGACAGGGTCAAATCAAAAGGTTCAGGCCGACAGCGATGGAGCTTGGGTCGGATACAGGAACCAAACTTGTCCCACTGCAAAGTACCGTGTTGCGTCAGTGGCGAGGGCCCGATGCGTGAAGTAGAGGAGGCAACGTGTCATTGTTGATCCCTTCAGATGTAGGCAATACGTCTATTCTGAGCAGCGCAAGTCGAACATGAACTGTTGTCGAACTACAAGATGTAGGTGATGTCTCGTCATCAAGCCACACAAGTCAAAGGTGCATTGGGAACTGGAGCTGATGTGCCGTGCAGTCGGTGATGCGATGTCTTTGGTCCTTGCGGCAATGTGTCAACGTCGAGGGAGATGCACCAGTTCCGAGCCGTGCAACGTCAGGGATGCATGAATTTTCACTGAAGCAGTACTTTATACCCACCTCCAAGGGCTTAGGATTGGATTGGCACCACTTGGCATGGCAAGATACTCAGGTAGAATTGTCCAGGTTCTGATGTTTGGAAGTCTTTGTTGTTCCTGAGACTGCCAAGCTTTGGTTCTGGGTTGGAGAGATGCAGTGTTAGGATTCCTGCCACAGCTCACCTCTTTTGACTATCACAATATACCAGCATGACTAATATCATTCCTCCCAACACTTATGAATGAACAAACCCATCGTACCCTAACTTACGACCTTATTACTTGCTGTTGGTAATAGCTAGCTGCAGCTGGTGTTCCCCGGTTTGTTTGAAAAGGCATAATAGTTGTTTTCACATTTTTTACCAAGCAAAGGCAAGATCAGGTTTCAGGCACCACAGAATCATCCACAAAATCCACTAGAATAAGCATCAGGCAAGTGGCATAGATGACTTTAACATGAACCTTTAGGAAAATGTCCCTCATCAAATGTATCCCCTACACCTGTTCCTTGCTATAAGCAAGTAGGATGCAACCTTCATGAACATTCTAACACACCTTCTAGACGACAGCCTCATCAAATTAATCATCTGCACCAGTTCCTTGCTATAAGGAACAGGAATGCGACTTATGTGAACCTTCAAAAACACCTTCTAGAAGACAGCCTCATCAAATGAATCACCTGCACCTGTTCCTTGCTATAAGCAATTAGAACGCAACCTTTGTGGACATTCTAAAGCACCTACTAGAAGGCAGCCTCATCCAGTTAAATATCTGGACCTGTTCCTTGTTCCAAACAATTAGAATGTGACATTTATGAATGTTCTAAAGCAGTCTTATTAAAAGACCGTCCACACTCTTCCCCTTCGCTTAGCCTCTTTGCCTGCCACTTACCTGTTTCCCGGCTTCCAGGACTCTGTTTTGCCAGCTCCATTGATCCTCCCACTTTGATCTCACCGCAAAGAAGTTCTGCATTAGTCTTGCACCTGGATGGAAAAAAGAACATTGAGAAAAGGAGAGACGCATTAACAGATTTGATTTTATTACATGCTGAGCTCAGCCACTGCATTGTGCTGCAAACAAAGTAACCAGCGTTTTTGTTCAACTTGAACATTCTGTTGGCAGGGCTTTGCCGGAGAGGACTTGGGGGAAGTGAACCCAGTCCAAATTTGCTTGTGGGTTTGATGCTGAAATCATACTCACTATAGTTTTGAAACTTTTGCTAAAGGAGCCTCTACAGACAATCTAAATGAAAACAAAACAACAACAAAACTAAAGGTTGGCTGAGATTGGCATCTTTCATGAGGTGATACCTTAAGAGACAGAGTTAACACCAGACTAAAGCCTTATTATTTGTTTGTTTATAGGTATCATATCTGCCGGTACCATTTATCAGACTGGTATGAATGCCTTCTGCAGTGTTGCGGTTGAGTAGATGAGCCACAGTATTCTATACGCTCTCTCCATACAAATCTCCTTCCCCCTGGGATTTGCCACCAGAGCAGGGTAAACCGAGGGCAAGTCTCAGGAAGATTCGGGAACTAAAGACCCCACCCCATTGGAATTATCTGTGATCTAGGTAGGTAGCTTATGACATGCAGATCCAGTCCTTCCCACTCCCAGGCAAGAGGGCAGTAGGTCAGCACAGAAGAGAAGGAGTCCAGCAGAGTGGTGTTTCCTACAGCAGAATTGCAGTCCTTCGTGGCAGAGTATCTACAAGTCCAGAAGTGCACTGAGTTTGTGGTACCATAAGTCCAGCACATTTACCCAGTGATGCCTTTGAAGTCGGGGAGTTTGGCGACCAGCAAGGCCATACCTAGTAATTACCTCTCTGTTCTTGTGCCCCCAGCACCCCTGAAGAAAACAAGCAGTATCAGTAAGGGAGAAAGGGGAACTTCTGTTAGGTCCTGGACCACCTCAGACCAGTAATAGGTGATTAAAGAGCAGGTCTAAACTATGTGGTAAAAATCAGCTTTGTTCATCCCGCAATGGGGGCAGGAAGATCCGGACGCAATTTCGCCCTATGCATATGTGCTGGGGAGAGATAAGCATAGTAAGATAGAAAGTTTGGATCAGTCGAAGTCTAATAGAAATAGTGAGAACACTAGGGGCCATCAGTGTGTCCCTCCAGTTCTCATCCTCAATAGGGCCATCCATTCCTCCCACCAGGTCCTCAGATGGTCCAACATACCAGGAGTATTAATTATCAAGGTGCGATAAATCTCTGTAATACCACCATGGCCCAGGTTATCCATTAGGAGCTTGATCTCCAGTGGACTGAATTCTGGCAGGGCATCAGTGTTTTGGACGTGAGTTTGAAGTACATGTCAGAGTTGAAGGTATTTATAGAATTGGGTATAAGCAAGGGAGTTAGTAGTTTGAAGAGTTTGAAAGGAGTGTATGTGTGTTCTTGACCACACGTCAACCAATTAGGTATTGCCAATAAGGTCCAAAGTCGAAAAACCCTGCAGTTCCGCCACCTCCCTCAGCCAAGTGCCATGTCAGAGGGGGTGCCTTTAATTGAGGAAATCCCAGCAAGGATGAATGACCAGGAGATGGGAGGCCAAGTAATAAAGATAAAGGTTAGTCATCCCTAAGCCTCCATCCTAGGGGCCCCATTGACATTGGGTGATGGCAAGACAGGGTCGTGGCCACTCCCTTAAAGGGCCAGAACCGAGTGAAGTGGAAGTTTTTGAAAAATGTATCAAAATCTTGGCAAAATCATCATTTTATATAAGGCTATACGGCCCATTTCATTCTGTGGGAGGGATTGCCATCTGACAAGATCAGCCTTGGTTTTCGAAACCAGGGTTTCAAATTTGAGGGTCCAGTTGAGTTTGGGATGAAGGGTGAGATGCCTAGATATTTTAAGTGAAGCCAGCATAGGGGAATATTTGTTTGCCAATCAAAGCAGTCTCTAGATGGTGCATGAGGAACCAGGTATTAAGACGCCACCTGGGGAGCTGGCTAGTGTTAGGTGTTTCAAAATGAAGAAAATTGGGGGAGTGGTCTGAAACTCTACTGGAAATAATTTGAATTTGTGACAGTCTGGAGCAGGCAAGAAAACCAGATCTATTTGTGAGGGGCGGGAAACAGCGTTTACAACTGTGTCTCTACAACATGTTACTTTTGCAACACAGTTGTTACAACATTACATCGCAATTCATTACAATGGCTTGCAGTAGGGGGCGCGCTGGTGTAGGATTTAAAATCCAACACCTTCCCTGCTGTTGCACAAACTGGAGTAGGAATAGTAAAGAATACTATTCCTAAGTCCAACAGGCCCCCTACAGCAAGTCGTTGTAATGACTTGCGATGTACTGGTTCACATGGTAACAACCCGGTCATTGCAACGACTGCACTGTAATGGCATGCAATGTTTTTGCATGCTTAGTAAAGAGTTATATTCAAGTGGGTGTGATGAGCGACTGAGGTGTGTTTAAATTGGCTGAGCCTTGAATGCCATGTCCATCAGGCATCAAAGAGACCAAGTGTCCCGGCACAATACAAGAGATGACGGGCCCCAGAGCATCTGGAAAAGGTGGGAGACCCAGGAGTGTAGAGATCTGGATCAAGTATCGCAATAAAATCCCCACCTATCAATGTCATACCATGCAGGAGGCCTATTAGGAGTTTGGAAAGATCTCAGGGGAAGGCATTAAGGGATGCGGGCGGTACATAAATGCTCACTAAATTGAGAGCTTGACCCTCCGTAGTTTCCTCAAGTGCAAGAAAGCAACCTTAGGCGTCACGCATCTCATGCGAAACAGAGAAGGTAGAGCAGCGTCGGAGAAAGATGGCTACACACCGAGAACCACAGGAGTACTCTGCATGAAAGATCCTGTCGTACCCCCATGGTTCAAGAAGGGGCAGTGAGTACCCATTAATTGAGTTTCTTGAAGTAAAGGGACCTCAGGGAGGTAGCGGTGCGTAAAAGTGAGGACAGCAGCCAGCTTCACGTGGACAAAGAGACCATAAACATTCCAAGATAAAGCTCAAAAGGCCATTGCCATTGAGGGCAACAGTGATCATGTGGCAAGGGGGTTTATGAGAGCAGGGCCTGTTGCTTCCCGATCGGGGATCACGGTATATTGCCTATTAGCATTAATAAGAGTTGTGATTAGAGTCGTACTGCAGGATTTACTGTGTAAGCATGTGTCAAGCCAAGAAAGGAACACTTACATTGTACAACATTATCAATTGTAAATGCAACAACATATGTCTATTACCGATTTTCGGCCGTTTCCGACCGGTAAAGGGCTATGGAGATGTAGGGGCTTTAAAAACATACAATTTCGGTAATTTTACCGAATCGGTAATTTTACCGAATCAGTAAAATTACAGAAACGGTAAATTTACCGATTCTGTACATTTTATCGATTTGGTAAATTTACCATTCGGTAAAAATACCGAAAATGTATTTTGTGATGTAGGTAGCACTTCTAACAGTGCTACAGGGCCTTTAGAATTCGGTATTTACCATGCAATACAATTGCATGGTAAATTACGAATTCCTGTGTACATGCACATCTGTGCATGTACACCTGTGCCATGTGGCACACAGACATGCCCTGAGGGCATGTATGTGTGCCACATGGCTCAAAAGCCGGTTACAGGGGTGCAACAGGGTGTCAAAGTGACACCCTGTCCCCCTTAGCAATTCGGTATTTTTACCGATCCGGTAAATACCGAATCGGTATTTGTATTGAATCCTATGGGCTTCGAGGCCCATAGGATTTAATGGCAAATACAGATTCGGTATTTACCGGATCAGTAAATACCGAATCTTACCGATTCGGTAAAAAATACCGAATTTTTACCTACATCTCATTTACAGATTCATAAATTCCGAATCGGTAAAATTCGGTATTTATGAATCGGTAAATGAGATTTACCTACATCTGGCCCTAAGTTCCTTCCCCCAACTCCCACCCCTCCCCATACTTCTACCCCAAAAGCATCTGTCACCCTGAAAAAGAAAACGTTAGTTAAAACAACATAAAGAAACATCAAAGTGAAGACTCCCATCTTAATAACAGATGGGTCAAGAACTTCTATTGTATCTAATGAAGAAATTCATAAAAGATGGCAATTGAATAACACAAGTAAGGCAATAGTCAAGTAAGTAAAACAGTCCCTCAGGTATGGAACCCTGCACCTGTTTGAATAGTCAAATTGTGGGGCTGCTAGAGAGGTCCGTGTCCATGTGGAGAGCAGTAGGCATGGTCAATGCTGGTTCTAGGAGGTTGTATTGAATTGGGCTGCGTTCCCTGTCAACAAGAGCAAGGTTGGAGTATAGTGTAGATGGTGACAGGGGTCCCACTTGGGGGAACTGTGAATGAGACCTGGATTTTGTAGGTCTATGGCTCTATGCCTCCTCCGAGATTGAGTGTGCTGCCTCTGTGTTTTAGGCATCAATGAATATCCCCGTTAGTTGGGATGGCAAGCCTGGCATGTCCTTGAAGAGGCGTGGCCACGAAACAGATGGTCTTTTGGAAGCCACTGCCAAGCAGACTCAGGAGTGCCAAAGTAGTATGATTTATTAGCATGAATGACTCCACATCTAGCTGGGAATAACAGGTATTGAAGCCTTGAGCATTTGCTTGATTACTGCATAGGAGTGGCATTTCTGTTGCACCTCCCTGGTGTAGTCGGGGAAGAGGAGAACCCTGGCGTCTCTGCAGCAGAGCTCTGGCCATAAATGGGCCTCCCTTAGAATAACATCCCTATCCCTATAGTTAAAGATACGAGCAATCAGTAGTCTGGGAGAGTCTCTTGGACGAGGCTTAGGGGTCAACGCCTGATGGGCTCTATCTATGGCAAACCAGGAGGACAATTGTTCAAAGGGAATCCAGGATTTGATCCAATGTTCTTAAAAGTCCGCAACTCACTGAGGTTCCATGCCTTCCATATCGTCAGGGATGCAAATGATGTGCATAATATTGTGCCAAGAGTGATTCTCCGCATCTTCAGGACGTCTGTTAAACTCTGTCGTGCAAGCAAGTAGATTAGAATCCTGAGTCTTAAGAGTGACCACATCATCTTCACAGTGGAGATTTGGGATTCGGCCTCTGTAATTCGTCTTTGGCATTGCAGAGGTCTTGACGAAGCAGTGCCACATCCATTCTCACCTTTCTGATTTTAGTCTCTACTGCAGCTTGTGAGGTGTGGCTGGCTCTGAGGATGGTGGCATGATCGCTGGAGGTAGAGAGGGGTTTATCTCCTTCGGCAGGTCCAGATAAGCCAAGCCATTTGCGGGTCCAGTGGTGTATTGATCCATACAAGTTTTTGAGGTTGTAGAACAGCTGGGGTTATCCTTACCCATAGTGGCGGGATTACTGGATATATGATTCCCACTGTGTGAAGAAATGTATCCGCTTGCCAAGTAATCACATCTAGTATAATGGGGTAACCCAGTGCCCCTCAGAACCTGGGTGTGAAGATGAAGAGAAATGTTGGTTTGAGTATAGAATTGCTTTTTTTCTTATTAAATAAGAAACACTAGTGAAAGAAACAGTTATTTAAACATTTGTGTCATAGCAGTTAATGCGTAATCACAGCAGTGCGGGCAGTGTGCACCGTAGAGCAGAGTGATCCAGCAGAGTGCACCCCGTAGAGTCCCAAATGTCTCGAGGGGCAGATCGTTGCTTTGAAAGAGAGCACAGTTTCTCTGATTTATCCAAGCAGCCTCTTCATGGAGTTCAAAAATGGGAGAGCACTGCTTGAGGAATCCAACAGACAAGGCAGGGTCCAGCCAGAGGGTGCACTGCAGAGAAAACAGTCCGGGCAGCTGCCACCTGGCCAAATTGGCCCATTATGCACCCCAAACCACAAGAAAGACCAAGACACCGAGGGCGGTTAGAAATCTGCAGCGAAGACGGAGAAGCTCCAAGCCGGCCAGGGTGCAAGGCACAACTGCTAGATTGGCAGGGGGACTCTGTTAACAAAGTAGGCCTGATATCATTAAAGTATCATGCTCCTCCAGGCTCAACGACGGTGCACAAGGAAACAGAAACAAGTGAGCCCCTTCAACTCCAAGCCATTCAAAGAGATTCAGTCCTCCCTGACTGAGTTCACCTGCGTTTTGCCACCCAACTATATAGGAAGGGGACAGAGATCAATGCCCCAGGATTCCAGGGGGAGCAAATGTGGAGCAGATTCAGCCAAGTGGATGGGCCACTCAAGCCTCAGGCCATTTCCCTCATACCTGAGGATCCCAGGCTGGTAATAGTGCCGTCTGTGGTTCCCGGCCTCAAAGGACCCACTGCAGAACAGGCACATGGATAAATGAGCAATGTTCCCAACTGCTGGTTCCACAGGCGGGACCAATGAAGGTCCATGCAGCAGAGCAGGCAGCCAGGTTATGGCCTCCTTCAGCAACCAATGTGATGCAGCAGGGCCCTGCCCCACCTGCCGCCATGCATAGCAGCTACCGCAGATCAATGCATCAATGCCTGAACATCCCAGGACAGCGGGATCAATGTTTGCACTCTCTTGCCCTGCAGGGCCTGCCGCAGGGCAGGCACAGGGGGAAAGAGCAGGGACTTCAGCTGCAGGACTCCCAAGCAGGTCCAAGGGGTTGCCTAAAGCAGCAGAGCAGGTGGCTGGAGTATGGCCTCAGGCAGGGGCCGATGATGTGCAGCAGGGCCCTGCCAGCTGCCACACAGATAGGCATCGAGGATTGATGCCTCGAGGCCCGAACATCCCAGGCTTGCAGGATCGACATTGGCACTCCCTCGCCCGCAGAGCCCTCTCCAGGGCAGGCACGGGGGAAAGAGCAAGGACCCTAGCTGCAGGACCCCCAAGTAGGCCCAAGGGGGAGTTTGCAGCAGCAGAGCAGGCAGCTGATCTATGGCCCCATGACAGCGCCTGATGCAGGACAGCAAGGCCCTGCCTCGCCAGCAAGCACCCAGGTCAGTCTCTGGGGATTTGTACACAGGGATGTCTTTGTTCAATCATATACAGCTTGGGGGACTGCTTATGTTCATCTGATGACAGTCAGTCGGATAAATGACGTAGGGGTGAGTTCGGAGCTGTACTAGAAACCGACGCCCATGATGGTCCTCCAAGCCACACCCCCCTCTATGAGTATAATATAATGAATTAAGAAATACACCCGGTTATACTGATTAATTTTTTGCTTTAAATAATACAGGCTATGGAATTTGTTTCTTGATGTCATGTTTAGATGTCTAGTACGTATTCAAACATTTCAATTTAAATATTTTTCTAAATACATAATTTATTATGCACTATTACCCAAGACATATTCACTGGAGCCCACAAGGGTATACCAGGTTGCCCAATTCAAAAATAACCCTCTAAAAGTGGCATTTTCAGATTTTCAATTAAGAATCTAACTTCACCATAAGCCAGGATTTTAAACTGTGATTCCAGAGACACCAAACTTGGAGTCCCATCACTGCCCAAATGGAAATTAGACTTATAAGATGTAATAATGTAATCCCAATGTTAATTTATGGGAGAGATAGTGAACAATTAATTCAAGAGTTTTTTACTACTAGGACACGTAAAACCTAAAAGTACTTGTCCTACTTTTTAAATACACTGCAGCTTGCACTTTGGCTGTCCGGGGCCTACCTTAGGTGTGAGTTACATGTATTAAATAGGAAGGTTTAGGCCTGGCAAGAGGGTTAACTTGCCAGGCCGCATAGCAATTTAAAACTGCACTCACAGGCTCTGCAGACATGTTTATGGGGCTACTTAAGTGGGTGGCACAATCAGTGCTGCAGGTCTAATAGTAACATTTCATTTACAGGCCATCAGCACATGTAGTTCAATTTAGTAGGGGGTTATAAGTAAATTAAATATGATACCATGTTTAAAGCAGAGAGCACATGCACTTTAACATTGATTAGCAGTGGTAAAGTGCCCGGAGTCCTAAAACCAGCAAAACTGAAGTTAGCAATAACAGGAGGTCTGAAGTTTAAAAGTCAGGGGAAACCACGCCGAGGATGACAGGTCTGACAGGTACCGTTGTTCTATCATCTTTTCTTTGACTAACATCAGCAAATGTTGCTTGGCAGAGACCGCTTTTCAAGTCACACTGAAGTGAGCAGCTAAGCTGGCATATGGCGGGCTCACACCTATGAATGTTGCCTTCCATTCTGTGATTAGTGAGCACCATGAGAATGTAAAAAAAGGGCATTAGTATTAGTCCACTTCCATGAGGGGTGAATTCCAGTGTGATGCACTAATCAGTACATAATGGTTGTCAACTTAGACAAATGCAAAAAACAAGCACTGTGCAAAGCCAATAGGTCTGGTCTTAACCACAAGCCTTTTTGGCATTGCCAGTGTTTTGTTTTTAGTCAAAGTCTTCACAAAACTTTTTTGTGGGACAAACTTCCAGTTGCCCCTCATTTTTTAAAAAAATGGGGCAAAAATATTCTTTTTGTCTCGAAAAGCACAGTTATATTCAAGTGGGTGTCATGAGCGACTGAGGTGTGTTTAAATTGGCTGAGATTGGCACGTAAGGAAACTAGGGCAGCATGCCATTACTTACAGTGAAGTTAACCAATGGCTAAAGTGGACTGACAAATTGTCTCATGCTATCTGCTGTAGTGGGTGGAATAAAATGTGAATGACAAAATAACAGACCAATGGATGTAGATGGCTGTCTGAAAGCTCCAATAATAATAGTAAGAATATTGTCATTTTAGTAAAATGAGAAGGTCTCGGCTACTGCCAGACCTGCAAACCAAGCACTGGTAGGCTAGTGTAATACAAGCATATATACCACATAAATAAAACAAATAATACCAGTGCCTAAATGAGGTGGTAAAATGCTTATCTTGAAAACTTACATTTTTTTAAAATACATGTATAATATCCATCCTGCATCACTTTAATAGAAAAGCACAGGTTTTTCATAATGTGCAAAACAGGTAACAAAACGTTTTCGTTTTAATAAACATAACAGGAAATTGTGATTCTCATTAAAATTCAATAAAGGTTAAAAATGGAAAGAAAATGTTGGCAAAGTATAATATATACTCAACAACCTTGCCACCGAAGTGCACTTCTTTTTAGGCAGACGGACACTATGGGATCACAAAGAAAGTACAATTACTCCAGCAGAATGCATAAAATAATTGTTGAAACTGTGTTTATGAGTGACGCTATGTGTGAGAACAGACCGAAGCCTTGATGTGATAAAGAAAAAAATGCCGGGGCATATAATCAACAAATAGCAATATTTATCGCTAAGTAGGGTTTGCTGCCATTTTTTTACCGCTGCGCATTACCGGATTTTATCGCTGAGATAACGTGCTATTAGCAACGTTTATCTCAAAAGCGATAAAATTTCCGGCGATAGCAGCGAAATCCGTGTATATCGCTGAGAATACAGAGATATTCATGCATTATCGCTAACAGGGTCTTAGCCATTATATCCACCTCCAATTGGATATAATGGCTAAGAACTAGTCTGAGCAGGCATTAGTTTTCGGAGATATTCGTGCTTAGCGCGAATATTTCCATCGCTACGCCTGTGTTGGTAAGAGGCGATAGAGATGTTAGCGACTGCTTTCAGTCGCTAACAGGTTGGGTATGCCCACTTTGCATGTCATTAGCGATAGATATCGCCGACAAGCAAAGCGGGCCCCAAACCGCTCGCTATCGCCTACAAGCTGTCGCTAACTGCTGTTAGTGACGGCTTGCTAATAGGGCGATAGAATTATCACCGCTTAGAGGCCGAAAACGGCCGCTAAAGCTGCGATAATTGCCTATCGCCCCTCTTGATAATATGCCCCGCCATCACTCAGAGTGCAAGAGAGACAATTGTTGAAGTGGGATGAACCATTGCCCCATCACAACATACATGATGTGGTGGGTGGAAGCAAGATGTGGATGCCAGTTGAACAAAGAAAGATGATGGGTGACCAAAAGCCCTTCTATGCATGTATTTGTATTTATGATTTGTTATTACATGAGGCTAGTGAGACTACTAACACTATCTATAGGCCAGACATAAAATAAAAAGGACAAGCAAAAATGCATAAAGTAAGGTTTAAAAATTAGCATAGTTCTGAATGGATATGATGGTGATATAGGGGTTCTGGGGAAGCACTTGGGCGTACCACTGGGATATTAAATGGAAAAACACAGGGTGTGAGCAGTACACATCATTTACGTTTTTTTTTGTTATTAAATAAACCTATTCTATGAACCTTCACTCAAATTTATGTCATTTTAATGTTGTGGAAAATTAATTGAGTCATTTACTCGTTGAATCCAATTATTCCTTTGTATACGTCATATTAGGCATGCGCAGTACCTTCTTTCCTGCGTTTCTTCTGGCACTGGTCACGCGCAGGTTATATGCAATTTTAAAACTCACAGTCTCTGGATGTGGCCCAGAGGACCTCCTGAATACTGCGTCCTGCAACGTGCTCGGGTGGAACAAGCTACGGAAGCAGCATATTTCTTTGACAATCGCCCCGGGCCCTGCACTGCAGTCCCGAGATAGCACAATTTTCTTTGGTGGAGGACTAAATTAGGACAACAGCAGAGAGTGCCAGAGGCGACCTCGGCCGATGTCCACGCAAAGCACATTCCCCGTCAACAGACACTATTTTTGTTATTTATGAAAGTGGCACGGAGCATTCATGGCACCCTTCCCCGTCGTGTCAGGATAAAACAGTCCTTGAAAATGGAGTTCCTGGCTGGGGAACGGGCCTTTCGTCAGACCTATTGAGCTGCATGTTTACTATAAACGCGGTGGCACCACCCAATCTGCAAAGGAACTCGATTTCCGCAATACATGCACATCAATGTCCAATTTCATGTGGTGCTTATTTATGGCTTTGCCTTTTTTCAGTGCTTAATTTGTAAAAGAATGGTTGGGCTGTGAACAGAAGTCCATGGCCAGTGTATAATAAATGCTGCACATTGAATAACAAGGTGTTGTTGTCTTGAATCCACCGCAGGGCTCTTTCCACTGCCAGACAGTCTCTCCACCTTTATCTCACTCCTCCAGGTTCTTGTTTTCTCCCTTTGTGACTTCTTTCCGTATTCCTCTTCATCCTTGTTTCCTCTTTCTTTATTTTTTCCTCTTTTGTTCTAGGGGAAAATTCTGATGGGAAAAAACAAGTGCTGGTCCACACGGCCAAAATTACAAATTTGAATTAGGAAGGAAAAAGGCATTGTGATTTTGAGTGACTTGTCTTTGATGACACTTGCCTAGTTGACCAATGGTAGGTGTGTAGGTGTGGCATAGAAGTCAACTGGCGTGATGGGGAGAATCAGTCCGGATTGATTATTCAATATAGAGCAGTAATTAAATGATAGAATTTGTGGATTAACATTTCTTACTCTGTGCATGTTTGTGTAATACTGTGCATATTTTGAGCCTGATTTAGAGTTTAATGGGCAGAGACTCCGTCAAACGCCACGGAGCACTGTGTGCGCCAAACTCGTGGTCTGCCCACCCTATTTCCAGTTTGAAGGACCCTTAACTTTTTGTCAGAGTTGTCCCCATTGGCTCAGTCAGAGTGGTGTCTGTTAGAGTAAGCCCATAATGCTATCTCTCACAGTGAAGTTAACCACAGCCGGACTGGGAACCAAAAGCATCCCTGGCAATCTGGCGGACCAGACTGGTGGGGGGGAAGGGCGAGAGCGGTGATGCGCAAGTGTGCACTGATGTATTTATTACTGTGGGCCGTTATTGAAGAGCCACTGCAAAACCGGCCCCCAGTAACAAAACCAGCCCCCACTGCTGAAAAACCGACCCTCACACTTCCAGCCTCCCGGGAAAATGCCCAATGCCCTCAACAACCAGTCCGGCCTTGAATTTAACCAATGGCTAAAGAGTGCTGACTTATTGCTCCATGCTGTATGCTATAGTGAGTGGAAGAAAATATGAATGACACAATACCAGACCAATGGATGAAGATGGCTATAGGAAAATTAAAAGATCTAGACCAGACCTAAAAAAAAAGTTAATGGTGAAGAGATTAGGTCTGACAGTGGCAAGGTAGTGCTTTAGGGCTGAAGATTTGATGTCCATTTTTTCTATCCATCACCGGATGAACAGAAACATTTAAATAATAACTCCCAAACGCAGGGAAAAATTCCTTTCATGTGGGAGTCATTAGATATTTGCTTTTCAGAAACTGTCTACCACTTTGGAAGTTTGCTTTGAAATAATAAAAAGCTTGTTGGATGGCTGCCAACATTGGCAGCAGTTGTCAATTCAACTCTTAGTACCTTCAGAGCAACTGCAGTGATAGTGATTCGCCTGAAGGTACAAAAAGATCTCAGGGCTGTCGGTGATCTCTAAATATGGTGGTAAACATAATGTCCTCTTGTTAGAAATGGGATTTCTGGTTGGCTGAGGCATGCGCCTAAGCTAGGCAGAAACCGCCACTCCAGTCGGGGCAAAGAAGTTATATACTGAAGATAACCCCTGCTAACCACCTTGGTAGCTTGGCACGAGCAGTCAGGCTTATCCCAGAGGCAATGTTTTAAGCGTTTGTTCAACACACACACACAGCAGCAACACACTAGGCACACTACAAAAGAAACTCCTCACAAGGTAATATCAAAAATAGCCTTTGTATTCTCATAAACACATTATAAACATAATCACACATTTACCCTGTGCCAACTGGCACTAGGCAATATTCACAGGGGATTATATACAGGACCAGGCCAATCGGGCCAGGGTCAGAACCATCAGCATGCAGGTAGTAAATATAAAACACAACCAGTAACTCGTGGTACCATAATGACCTCAGCATAATCACATTAGCATTAGACACTCTCCTAAAATATCATAGCTTGACATTAGGCAAAAACACATTAGGCCCACAATTCATTGAAATAAACACATTACGCAATAGGCCTCACCAGCACAAACACATTATGCATAACCTCATAAGCATAAACACATTACGCAAAAGGCCTCACTAGCATAAACACACTATGCATAAATCATCAGCTTAAACACATTATGTAAGGGGCATCACATTAGGGCCTTGCACCCTATCAATCACAAAACTGACCCCAGGACAACTGGCCTTATCTCTGGGGCTCAAATGCCCTATGTCCAAAATGTCAGGGCGCTAAATTGTAGGGCATTCTACTGGCCCTCTGGCTGTCTTGGCAGTAATATTACTGTGCGCCAAGCTGGTGAATCTCACCCTTTCCTGGAGGTAAAAATAAACATGCCCCCTTGTTGCAGCTGCTCGCGCTCTCTTGGTGCAGCTCTGGCAAAAATGAGCACTGTCACCAACTGTGCCTCTGGGGACTCCACTGGGACTCTACAAAACAAATGGCCCCCAAGAAGGAAAGCAGCACGGGCACCTTGGGGCCCCAGGGAGCACCCACGGTGCTCCAGGCACTGACAATGTGCCTCTGGGAGCCCCCATATGGCTCTTCTGGTGCCCCCTCTGGCAGGGGGAGGCACCGATAATATGCCTGGACAGGTCCCACTCTGGGGACCACACTGGCAGAACAAGAACAGGGTCCCAATGCAGCCCCACTGACCAGGCTTTTGTGGGACTCTCTGGTCTCCTCCGGTGCAGGCGCCGGCGGTGGAAGAACAAAAGAAGAACCGAGCAACAGGGCCCGGAGAGAAGCCTCCGATGGCCCCACCCACAACCCGGTGACGGCCTCCTGACTGCCAATGCCTCCGCTTTGCTCCCTGTGAGGCGTGGGCTGGAACCGGAGTGAAATCTCCGGCGGCTTTGATCCTCAGAAGTAGACTTCACTGAGACAGCCTCAGGCGCCATGTGGGGCTCTCCTTCTCTTTGGGGAGCCCCGCCCACAGTCAGGCATGGCCGCCTGGCTTTCAGGTCGCATACCCGGTGTGGCACTCCTCTTCACCGGCAAACGTGGGGTGGACTCCTGCTCTTCACAAAATGCGCACAATGCGGGGTAGGCTCCTGTGTGGTAAAGAGCACGCAGATGCGGGGTGGGCACCCGCTCTCAAATAAACATCAGTGCAGGGTGGGCAGCCGCTCCCTTGGTGAAATGCGGGGTGGGCACCCGCTCCTTTAGCAAAACACGGGGTGGGCACTTGGCAATGTGAGGGGGAATCCTCACATCAGGATTCCCTCGGCGCACACGTTGCAGTCCAGAGCTGCAGCGCAAAAGCGCCCTCTCCTCCTTAGTAATCAAAAGATAGCGCTCACAAGGTGCTAAGAGCCAAGGTTACAAGGGGCACAGCTGGGCCCAGGGAGGCCAGCACACTGGACCCTCCAGCAAGGAGGCAAGCCCTTGTGGTGGTTCCTCCTGGGCTTCAGCAGCAGCAAGCCCCTGTAAGTACAGGAACAGCACAACACATGGGGTCACAGCCCCTATATTTATACCCAATTGCTCTTTGTCTGTAAAACACAGGGCTATGGAGAAGGAGCTCCAACTGGTTCTGGAGCACTCTATTTACAGTGCTCTAACCCTTCCTTGGGTGATGGGGACTCGGCCATCAGACACACCACAGGGGGGGCGAGCCACCATTGACCTAGGCAGGTATCATCCTATTCAGGTTCAGGGGACTACTCCTCCCACTACTCCAAATGCAGATGCTCTATTCAGCCTAGTGGTGACTCACCTTGCCCCTCCTGGAGCCACACAATCCTCACCATCCCTTGTCACTCCTAAGCCAGACATGCAATCCACATCAGGCAGGCAGACACATAGCACACACAAACGCCCACTTCTAAAAGTGGCATTTCTAAAATAGTTATAATAAATCTACCCACACAATTGCGTACCATGTATTATCAATACTCCAAACATACCAAACTTGACCACGCTGCTCCTCTAATATCAGGAATTACCACTGAAACACTTATCAGGGAATCCCCAATGCATTCCTATGGGTGGACAGCCTCACAGTAGTGTGAAACTAAAATGGCTGTTTGTTACTACCAGGACAAGTCACACACTTAAGGTACATGTCCTATCTTTTACCTACAATGCTCCCTGCCCATAGGGCTAGCTAGGGCCTACCTGAGCGGTGACTGAAATGCAGTGAAAGGGGTTTCACAGACATGGCACACACTTTAGGTGCCACGTCACAGTGGCAGTAACACTGCGCGCACAGGCCCTGCAATGACAGAGGCCTGGGATAGGTTTGACAGGCTACTTTGGTGGGTGGCGCAATCAGCGCTACAAGCCCACCAGTAGCATTTACTTTACCACCCCTGGGTATATGTGATACCACTTTACAAGGGACCGACAGGTAAATTAAATATGCCAAACAGGGGTCGACCAATCTTACCATGTTTATCAAAGAGAGCACACGCACTTTACACTGGGCAGCAGTTCTAAAGTGCACAGAGTCCTAAAACCACCTACAACATGTCAGAAAAAAGGCTAGGAGAAAGGCTAAGGACCTCATTTATGAGGCTGTGCGTCACTTTTACGCTGCTGGTGCATCACTTTTTGTGACGCACCAGTGGCGTAAAAAATGCGCATTGTTGCGCCATATTTACAAAGTGATGCATCTAGGAAGATGCGTCACTTTGTAAACCCCTGCACCACATTATATCTGCGCCAGGTATAATGTATGCAAGGGGGACGTTTTGACACAAGAAAGGGTCATGGAAGTGACGCAGTGAAATCTATAAGATTTCACTGCGCCATTTCTTGGCAGCTAATGCATCACTCACCGGAGCTGGGGGACGAGGGGAGTCCTCTTCAGTCGCCGCCACCGCCAGCAGTCACTACATTATTGGGATAGCACCGCCGCCCCGGGACTGCAACTCCCGGCAGCCTCTGCGGTGGCGCTGCTGTTTCACGCACCACAAGCGCCAGGAGGCGCCCATAAACTGTGCTCTGCTCGGCGGAGCAGGGGTAGGAGCACTCACCGGAGCTGGGGGACGAGGGGAGTCCTCTTCAGTCGCCGCCACTGCCAGGAGTCACTACATTATTGGGATAGCGCCGCCGCCCCGGGACTGCAACTCCCGGCAGCCTCTGCGGCGGCGCTGCTGTTTCACGCACCACAAGCGCCAGGAGACGCCCATAAACTGCGCTCTGCTCCGCTTCGCGGGATGCGAACGGGACGCCGAGCGGGACGCCGAGCGAAGCCCGGGCAAAGGGCGGGCCCTCTGTGGCCCTCAGAGGACCGATAAGGACGGGACGGGCCAGCCCCCTTGGCTCCTACCGAACAGGGTATAGTGAGACTTCGCCTTCATTCTCTGCACATACTGCCGCCTCTAGACACTGGGACTTTTCATTGACTTTTTGCGGGACTCTGTTTGCTGCACCTTCGCCATGCCTCTTAAGGGGGCTCCCAAACCCAGTATTCCCCCAAGTGACTCTAGTAGGGGGAGGTTAGACTGCTATGTAGAGAGGGTATTATTACCCGTTATTTATGATTTGGAAGATCTAGAAACTTGTTTGCCCTCACATAGCGTAGCCTGCAAACATCCCGAGGTGCAGCTAGCCGACACAGCATTAAGTTTGTCCTGGTTGGAGGAATTGAACGTCCTATGTCACATTCGATATGCACCAGTCGAAACCATAGCAGACCCACCCCAAGCCCTTTCTAGCCCAATACTTCCCGTACATTGGCAGTCTAGCTCATTTTTTAACGGAAACGATAACATTCTGGCTGCCCCCCCCCCTTATCCCCGTCAGCAAAAGCAAACACTAAACAACTTGGGAACCCTAAAACTCCTACGGTCACAAGAAAGCGTTCCGGGGATAACTGCAAGGGGAGGGAAGCAAAACTGCTAAAGCCTTGCACAAGTTCCTCACCGCCCGTCACCACCCTACCTCCAGCTCCCCAGGCCTGCGATAACATTGAATCCTTTGCACCCCTCTACCAGGCAGCTCTTCTGGACCTGATTGAGCGCCTGGTCACCTCTCTAATATCCCCTTTGACTGCAAGAATCAACTCCCTAGGGGATAGGTTAAGGGATATAGAGAACTCAATTAGGGCACCGACTCAACCTAATAAGAACCTGGCAGGACTTAGCCAACCACAACCCTTACCCACTACCATGGTTTCTAAGTTAGCTCCTCAAAGAAGTACCATCCCTCTTAACAGACCTACGGTCTCACAAAACCGCCCATGTATCTCCTCGTCATCCGACATCGAGCCCACTACCACCAAGAGTATCATCGCTGATGTAGGGGTGCCAAACGTTCCCAAACCTCACGAGGAGAAAGCTACTAACCTAGATTATACTAAACATATACATTTGCCTCCAATGGCTGCCCCCTTTGTCTGTGTTCTCACTGGTGTTTTACCAATTACAAAGGGAAAAAACGAGAGATCAGAGGATCTAAAACACAAGGTCATCTATTGGCTGTCTAGGAATCGACCATTGCCAGTGAACATTGATGGTGCTATTCAAAGTGTTAGAAGGGTGGGATGGCTCGGCCCCTTCCAAAAGATCTCTCAGGCGACATGGTGTTAGTTAGATTCTGGAGTGATCGGGTAGTGCCTTATCTACAAACTTGGTTTCCACAATTAGGGGATGGCCCGATCTTTGTCTGGGGACTCCATGATTTCTACCCTAGGTCCCGCTACCCTCGGCCCTTAAATACAAGACCAGAGAGAAAACACAATTTTCCAGAAAGAACAAGTTTAGAGATTAATTATCGGCCGGATCGGAGTGTGTATGTACAGAATGGCTTTAACAACCCCATCCCAAATTATTTTCCATGAAGTGTTTTTAGCAGTGGTATCCAGTGATTAGCAATTCGTTTGAACCGATTTAATAATGTCTTAACCTATTATTAATTATTGTAATGAAATGGTTCTTAATGATGTGTATATAATGAATGTTGCTTTTATGATTTTATCTATCAAAATCGAATAAAGCTAATCTGAACTGAACTGAGCATCAAAATCTTACGCCTGTTTCATGGCAGGCGTAAGACTGACACAGGCACTAACGACATGGGATTTGCCCATGTGAAAGTACACATTGCTGGAGTTGCGTCACTTTTGTGACACACTCCAGCAATGCGTCACTTTTGCGCCTACAGATACGTCAGAAATACTGACGTATCTGTAACTCCTTGCGACATGATGCGTCATACTGTAAATATGTTGCATCAATCATGTCGCAAGGAGTGCGCACTGAGAAGTGACGTATCGCTGCTTTCAGGCAACGATGCGTCATTTGTCATAAATGAAGGCCTAAAAGTTTAGGGATGACACTGCAAAAAGGGCCAAGTCCAACACCTCTGATTAAAGAATGTCCAATATCTTACTTCATTAAATATGTTCAACAGTTCCTGCCTCAAAATGTCTTTCTGGGTGAGTTCAGGTTATGGGGGTGTTCATGACAAGGCAGTATTGCGAACTCTGGAGCAGAGTGTCGGTTGGTCATAGAGGTGTTCACAGTAGAGGCGCATTCAATCCTTGGCGTATCAGTGCTTCAGTGCCCAATTTCTATTCAGTAGCGCTTAGCTTCTGATCTCAAAATTGCTTTAAAATCTAAATTTGCAATCACAACCGAAATCAGGTGGTTTCGGGCGTGGGAAGTGTGCCATGTGCTGCAGACTGTGAATCTGATGTTCTTTAGCAGAAATGCTACCTCATGGATATTAGATACATTACCGTAGCACCCTATAAGAGAGGAGGCGCAAGACAAATTTGCAGGCCTGCAAATTGAAGAAATGTAGAAAACCAAAACTGATTCACTTTTTGTACTGTCAGCTGGATGGAGATGTGACACAAAAACTTCTTGCTCCAGAGCGGTCAACTGGACCACAGTCTCTATCAGACAGTGCTGTTTTTAACCGTCAGTTATAGAAACAGAAGAAAAAGAAGAAGAAAAAAAAAATTCCCTCAGTGGTGAATCATTAGGCAAACTAATATCTCTATGAGAAAAAAAAGACCAGTAACAGCGTTGTCATAAAAAAAAATACAAGCATGGACACGAACCCACGTAGACATGATTATGGGTAATTTGGCCAAATCACCAATCCCTGCAAATCACGTATGTTCCTCGGGCTGCGCCTACCAAAAGTGAATGTGTCCTTGTGACTGTACGGTGAATTCACTGTATACTACTGTATTACTCCTTTCCCCTACAGCGCAGTGTGTAGGTACAGGGCTGACATGATTTGGAAATGGAAAAGTATAACTAGGCCAGGCCATAATTTGAAACAGAAAAGTACAGGCCTGGAAGGCGGCAAGTGGCAACAACACCCATTTCATATGGTAGCAGACTAGTTGGTGCTCACAACACGCTCCTGCCTGTGTCTGCGCCGCTGTGATCAGTCATCACATTCAGGGAGGCCCGAAGTCTCATCGTCAGAGAGAGATAGGACAGGGTTTTCACCAAGTCCAAATACCAAGTTAAGTGCGAGGCAGGCCGGGCCTCACAATCAGGCTTTGAGGCTAAGGCGGGGGCGAGGTATGCAAAAGAAACAAATGATGGACGGAATGCTGGACAATGCAAACATTTACCCCCAGTCACAAGGATCTGGGTTAAATCCATCATTCTTTTACTCACCACACGACTCCAGTTTGGACCTAGCCATGTGCAAATCAGTCTTGACCCTGTTTCTTATGGGAACAGTCCAGCCCGAACTGCCAAGCCAGGTCCTCCTTTAACTGGAAACATGCATCCTGGGACCGGTTTGAGGGCATCACCCTTCATTAGCCAGGCTAGCTTGAATCCGGTAGTGTCGTGAGCACTGGACCCACGTCTGGGCATACCCTTTCCACTTAGGGCAACATATGCCACAGAAACAATTGATAGACGGAATGCTGGACAATGCACACAGTCACCCACAGTCACAGGGATCTGGGTTAAATCCATCATTCTTTTGCTCAACACACCACACCACTCCAGTTTGGACCTAGACATATGGCTGGGTCCAAACTGGAGTGGTGGGGGGTGCAAAAGAATGATGGACTTAACCTAGATCCTTGTAACTGGGGGTGTAGGTTTGCATTGTCCAGCATTCTGTCCATCAATTGTTTCTTTGAGGCTGACACAGCTGACTGTCCAGGACTGAGATTAAGTTCTATGCTTTTCTTTTGTACATTCACAGACATTTTCACATTTAATTGGGGCCAGGGAGGGTAAACATTTCAAGGGGGGTGATGCCCAAACGCCCTCATTTAGGAACTGACCCTGAGACAGAGTAAAGACCACCATAGAATAAAATGGGCTCTTAGACGCTGGTTGTGATTTCCTCAGAATGGGGGACACAGAAATACTGAGTGCTTAGTTGCAGTTTCTGACTGGTTTTCCCATCCCCATACCATGTAATACAAAGTTTGGAATGCTGGAATGGGAAATTATGACCAGAAGCCTGAATTACCAGGCTTTTTCTTGCATGTTAATTCCCATTTCTGACTGTGTTCTTGTGCGTAGCTCCAGCAGGAGGAACCTGGGTGTGAAATAAAAAACAAAGGTGGAGGCCCTGGGTGTTAGTCCATACCTGGTGAACTCAGGATATGGTGTTGACAGTATATTTAACAGAAATATTGATATGCTCCATTTGGAATCCAACCATTAGTAATGATCTTGCTGGTAAAGCAGGACTGACTGAGGCAACCCACTGACACTTCGGAAGTTCACAGATATGCTGTGACTCCTTCAACAAGCACAGACCTTTTAAATGACAGCACTCTGCCTGCTTGGATTTGCAGTTTTCCTTTAATGATTGTGCACTGTGTCTGCAGGACCCTGCACCGCTCAAAGTGTTGTACTTTAAAGATTTAGGACTAAGTGAGCACATTTAGTTTCTATGGGATCATTTGGATTTGTGAAGCAGAGAAGGTAGCAATAATCAGTTATGTTTGTTCCAGAGTCAATAACATGAACACTAGACTGCATTGCCTTCCTTTGTTGCAACTCACACTTACATTCTCCTGGGACTCAGTCACAGCTGTTTATCTGGTGCCCATGCAAATTTAAGCATTCTGCACATGCTATTTGTTTTTTTAACCAAGTCAAAGCGAGGGATAGGTTTGGAACGTCCACAGAATGAATTGCAGGGCACATAGCCCCCATATCAATCAGAAATTGAATGGGATGGCTATTTACTTCTCCCTCAATGTAGGGGCCACTTTGGTCTATCTCTAGGACTGCTCCAAGTAAGCTGTTCTCCCGCCTTAAGCATCATTATTGGGAGCTGCTACTTGCCATTTCATCAGTAAGGATCGTAACATTCTGCTGATAACCTGCATTATATGGCATTTTATTTCTCATGTTTTGTTGCATCACTGGGGCTGTTGGTATTGGAATTCAAAATGATTTCTGACTCTGCATATTCTGTCCAAAATTCGGCATATTCAACATCATATTATTTCTCTGTACCATTTAATTTCTCCCATAATCATCGTGAACTACATTCCCTTTCCAGTGCCCGATACAGCCACAAATATGACAAGCTGTACTTTTCTTCAACATTTCAACATTTCCATTCATACCATTCATTTTACCTCCTTGCATCGCTTGATTCTTTGCATTTATATAATTTTGCGCATAAATTATATTTGATTTATTGATCCTCTTTCAAATTGTTTTGTTTGAGCAATCATCAGTGTTTCTTTCAATTTCTTTTGTTTTTCTCAAGATAATGGTTAGATCTGGCATCCATGGTGTGGTTTCCGCTAACTTTTTTCCTTCAGATCTCCAGTTTGTGTTGACTTCGTTTTTGCTGGCATTAGGATTCTGATCACTTAATGGGATTCTTTTTTTTGATACGCGTAGGGGGCAAGATGGCCGTAGTGAGTAGTCGCAGCCAAACCCTCTTCCCCTTAATGTAGAACAGGTTGAAAATGGGAAGATGAAATGTTATTTCACCCTTACCTCCTGGATCAGCTGATCGGCCGGGTGATTAACCGCAAGTCATGGCGGTGCTGGAGCCGGAAACTGACAGTATCCGTGAGGTGGGCGACGCTTGAAATTGGTCAGGCAGTCTACCTACTCTATCGATGTGTGATTGCCGGCAACAGGTGCAGAGAACGAACAAGTACCAGAAAGACCTGAAGGATGTGCAGAAGGATCCGGCTGCCCCAGCATCTCTGGTCATGGCTGTGCGAGGCCCAGCGCAGTCCCGCAGAGCGCTACTGAAGAAAACGGGATAAAGCAGGAGTTTGGTCGAGGCTCCTGCATAGAAGGTGTTTCCGTAGTCCAACCTGCTGCTAACGAGGGCCTCGGTGGCCGTTCTTCTTGTTTCGGTGGGGATCCACGTGTAGATGGTGCGGAGGCTGTTGAAACAGGAGGAAGAGACGGTGTTGACCTGTTTAGTCATGGAGGGGTTGGAGTCGAGGATGACCCCTAGGTTGTGTGCATGGTCGGTGGGTGTTGGAGCTGTTCCCAGTGCGGTCGGCCACCAGGAGTCGTCCCAGACCGAAGGGGTGGGTCCATGGATAAGGACCTCCGTCTTGTCAGAGTTCAGCTGTAGTCAGCTGTCCCTCAATCATTCGGTGACTGCCTTCATATAATTTGTGGAGGTTGGTTTTGGTGGTGTAGGGGTCCTTGCTGAGGAAGAGGATCAGCTGGGTGTCATCTGCGTAAGAGATGATGTTGAGGTCGTGCAGTCGAGCGACGTGGCTATACAATAATAAAATTATAAACATGTACAAAATTAAGTTGTCAAAACTATATAAAATGATGTGACAAAATACCTGCCTCTAGCCTTTTGCACAGTTTTATAACAATTTGCCTGCCTTTAAATACCTATTGCCTTTAGCAAACACTCTTCACAATAAATATAAAGGGCCTACTTACTTTGTGATACGTTTTCCTTATAAACAGGCCACACCTAAGGAATCTGACATAACATTTTCCAGCTCACCGATAAGGCCTCTAGCATTTACCAATATACAACACAGGGCTACTGGAGTGTGCATAAACTGGCAACCATCATGCAAACAGATGTAAAATTACAAATATGTTCAAAATTACAGTTTGCAAAACCATATATAACCCTCCCTCAATAGGGCCTTACAAGAATCATCACAGTAACTTTCTGCACTCTACATTTGTCAGAGTGAGTGGTCATCATCAAAACTCTTGCCTACTATGGTAATCTGTGAGATTTTATTACCAAATATCTTTCTATGGACCATAACATAATTTGACCATCTACTGTTAGAGGCCCATTGGATTTACCATTTGCTTTTCACAATAGTAATCCAGCCTACTGCTTTTTTAATACACTTCATAATGCATGGGTCAGGCCTATTGCATTTCCCTCCAGAACAATTAAACCCATTGCTGTTATCATTGACTTGTCACCTTAACTGATTTAGGCCTCCTGAGCATAAACTTTCCCACAAGGCAACCATCAGGTCACAAGATTGCAAAAGTATACAAAATTACAATTGCTAAGCAAAGTACTATCACTCCTAACAGGGCTAAACATGGATTTTCATAGTGCAATTTTTCTATAACCATGGTTTGTCAGAGAGGGAAACTAACACCAAAGTCTTTGCCTACTAAATTAATCTATGATAAACAAAAAACTAACTACAGGCTTTAATTCGGAGTATCAACAACCCAAAATCCACAAATTGACCATATGCTTTTACACAATCAATATGCCAGACCTACTGCCTGTATCGTAACTTTGCATAATAAGCGATCAGGCCCATAGCCTTTATCGTTAGCATCTCACCATAACCAACTCAAGCCTACACTGAGCGTAGGTTTTCTACAATGCAACCACCCAGCTTACAGTCATAAAAGTACACAGTGTATACAAAATTACAGTTGGCAAAGCAAAATACTAGCTCTCCAAAAAGAACCTAAAAAAGATGATTGTGGTGCATAGTTTCTATCCTCAAGGTTTGTTTGGGCGAATCACCAACAACAAACTCTTGTGTAGTGCGGTAATTTGTGAAATTCCTTGTAATGAAATACCTGCGTAAAGGCTTCAGCACAGAATAATATTAATCCATCCTTAACAACCTGTTGTCATTAGCACATGGTTCACACCAGTAGGTCAGGCCTACTGACTTTGTTATAACGTTTCATACAAGACTGAAAAAAACATGTAAAATTAACCCCTCCCATGCTGGTGACGAACCCCAGCCGTCACGCCCCGCGGTGGGCGTGTGCTGATGACGGCTGGGGTTCGTCACGGCCCGCCCTGTCCTTTTGTTTACCGCACAGCGGTAAAATCGCGGCCACAGCGAAGGGGTTAATGTAGCCCTGGGGATCCCATACTGGTCTCAAACACAAACCTGGCTCCTGTAGTTAATAATAGAAGGGGAGGGTGCTTGGGCCGCAACATATTCCTTATGCTTGCCCTTCTCCCATCTGTGCTGATGCTAGAGAAAGACAAACACCATACTTTTTCTAGTTCTCTAAGACACCTTTACTGCATTACAGTGTCATTGTGTGTTCTGAAAGTTCAAGCAGCCGGAACATCAAAATGATCATAGATGTGTAAAGTGCAAACCCTTTTTGTGGAAGTATAGTACTTCTGCCCAATCAAAACATGTACTCTTGGCTCTCAACATGCAGGCTGAGCCAAAGCCGCTCTCTAGTGATGCTCTTATAATTGTCTGGCAATAGATGCCCTGCCAAGCCAGACCATAAAAATGTCACTGATTAAAATGTTTTTCTGTATGATTGAATATTTATTGCCAGAACGTTTAGGAATATGAATAATTTCCGGTTGGTACAGATGAAAATAATTGCAGATCACTCTCATAAGGTGCATTTTGCAACCAGCTTTTGTCGTGTGTTTTACTTATGTATTTTGCACCTGAATGAAAAAATCATTGAGAATTAATCAACATATGTATTTCATGAATTTATGACTGATGGGTTCATACATGACACTTCCACTTCTGATGCTTGTGCTGTTTTTTCAGGACTATTATGCCAAAAATAATGCAGGCCCTTTCAAAGGTAGTTTATACTCAGTCTATTTTTGTCCGACATCTTTGGTCTTCCTTTCTATTTGAACTCTCAAAGATTTTTTCTGTCTGCTAAATATACACCACACCACTTCACGCAACATGCGCTAAGAAAAGATTAACGGCCAGATTCATCAAGCCGAAAACGGCTTTGCGAGCACTATTTTTGCATTTGGGATTCATCATCCAAAATGCAAAAATCGCATTTTTAGAAATCGCATATTTGCGAATAATTGCATTTAAGGAATCTCAATTAGAGATTCCTTAAATGCAATTCAAGAAGCATTTAAAAATTGCGAAATCGCTATTTTGGCCCGCTATTTACCGCGAGGTCAAACCTCGTGGTAAATAGCGAAAACTTAGAAAAATGCATTTAAATGCATTTTTCTAAGTTGCATGTTACACACACACATGTCCTTTGGACATGTGTGTGCTCAACACCAATGTAGATTACATTTCAAGGGTGCTACAGAGTGTCCTTTGGACACCCCTGGCACCCTTGAAATTGCATCCTTATTTGCGATTAGCAAATTGCTGGCCCATAGGAATGAATGGGGAGTTATTCCTTATTTGCGATAAGCAATTTGCTAATCGCAAATAAGGAATGTGTAGGAATCGCAATTTATTTAGCGATTCCTGCATGAATCCCATTTTGCAAGTCCTCAATAGCGATTCCTTAATAATCGCTATTAAGGATTCGCAAAACGGCACTATGATGAATCTAGCTGTAAATCTTTCTCGAAATGCTCACATGTTCATCAAAATAAATGCCAAGTCACAGATCAAAAACGTCTTTGAGTCTGAGTCACAAAGATTTTACTCAGTCTTTCTCTTATAAGACTCCTGGTTAACTTCTGAATTCCAGGAGAAAGCATGCATGTCAGAAGTTCTAAGGGTCCCAGGTCAACAAACTGACAGTATGTTGTGCCATCTATTTGTATTAGTCATGTTAGATGCCTCATGGTTAATAACTAGAGAAGGTTTCTTTGAAAAGCTATATATACATTTTGCAGTATGAGAGTGGTATCCTAAAAAATAGCGAGGTCTGGTGTATAATGACACCACGCCGCCCACCCACTTCTGACTAAGCCATAAGCTATACAATATGTCACAACAACTCACAAAAACGTATTTGCAAACAACACTCTGGGGCTTTTTTATGAGCCCATGCATCACTTTTGCGCTGCTGATGCGTCACTTTTTGTGACGCACCAGCGACGTAAAAAATACACCATGTTGCATCATATTTACAAAGTGACTCATCTAGGTGGATGCTTCACTTTGTAAACCCCTGCGCCACATTATACCTGCGCCAGGTATAATGTATGCAGGAAGGGCGTTCTAACGCAAGAAAGGGTCATGGAAGTGACGCTGTGAAATCTATAAGATTTCACTGCGCCATTTCTTGGCCGCTAATGCGTCAAAATCTTACGCCCGCTTCATGGCAGGCGTAAGACTGACACAGGCACTAACAACATGGGACTTGCCCATGTGAAAGGACACATTGCTGGAGTTGCGTCACTTTGGTGACACACTCCAAAAATGCGTAATTTTTGCACCTACAGGTACATCAGAAATACTGACGTACCTGCAACTCCTTGCGACATGATGCGTCATACTGTAAATGTGACGCATCCAGCATTTCGCAAGGAGGACGCAATGAAAAGTGACACATCGCTGTTTTCATGCAGCGATGTGTCACTATTCATAAATGGATCCCTCTCCTTTTTTGATAAATTACGAAACATTTTGGACTCTTGATTTAAATGCACCTCTGCTCAAAACACAATCGTTTGTTCACAAACAGCCTCATTCACAAAACTAAGCGAAAATGGAATGTGCTTCCTTCTAATCACCCTGTTCCTTAGAACAAACTTCATACTTTTAAAGGACTCGGAAAAAGCAGTGGAATACTTCTAGAAAAGTAAGACATGTTATGCACATGCATATAAAGTTAACATGCAGAATTTCCGCCGGTTTGAAAATGATTGAATAGAATGCTGAAGTAATCTTGCATTTTTTTGCACATGCAGCTTTCCCCTTGTTTGTTATTCCGCCAAATGCATGTTTATTCGTGAAGAAGCCCCTTCGCCCACCTTCTTTAATTATGAGCCTTTCCCTTTGCAATACTCTCTTTGAAAACACGCACACAGGAGTACATGTGTGTCCACTTCACATTTGAGAGTTTAAATTATGCTACTACTGATTCTGTGAATTAGGAGTGGGGAGTTTGCCTCCTAAAATGGATATTTTATTACATCTAAATAGAATTTGGTTGCACAGATACATTTTAGATTGTGTTTCCTTTTAGACAGAGAAATTGAAACCAGGATGACTTGAATTTCGCAACTTCTATTTTTTCAAATTATATCAGCTTCTCAAATCTCAGAGTTGGCGAAATTGAAAAATAAATGTGCTGGAAAAGATCCTACTACTGAACTTGGCTGGCAGCACGCCCCTCAGCAACTGCTCACCCTTAATCCAGCAGCTCCAGACAATTTTTTGCACTATTTTTTATGCGCTTTACATGCTCACCAATTACATGAGAAAAGGAAACATTCATTGTTTTTATGCACAAGGAGATGAAGAGACTTGCCCAGTGTCACAGGAGGATGAGCTGCTGCTGAAACTCCAACCTGATTCTCTAGTTTGAAAGTCAGCAGCTCTGGTCAGAGTGCCACATTCTCTTCTACTTCATTTTCTTTCATCATTTTTAATGTAGCAGTGCAGAAATTACAGTAGCGAATATAGAAGAGCCTACCCAAGTGGCAGTTATTGTGTTTGCACGCTGCCACTTGGTTGTCTGGTAAAACACAGTCACCTGTCTCCTGGTGTCCAGTTTGTGTAAGGTGGGACATAGGCTGCATGGAATGCAGGGGGGTGGGCCTTCCAAAACTATGTTCCACTCTGGCTATGTCAGGGTACTGCACGCTTCACAAAGCTTCAAGGTGCGACTTTACCTGACTACGATAGCACACATTTAAATGGCTCCCAATCAGCACCCGGAAAACCGTCAAACAAACCCTCGTCACATGCAAGCTGAACAGCAGGCACACCCTCCATGTCTGGATCAACAAAAAACTCAACTAAAGGCTGCTGACCATTCACAACCCGGCAGCCAGAAGCACTCTTAATCTCCCATGCCTGAAACACATCACACCACACATGAAGGTTCTCCACTTGCTCCCTCAACACTAGCAAGCACAATTCAAACTCCTCACTCACACTATGAAAGCACTACATAACAATAGTCCAGCATACCTTAACAATTGCATCTGCTGTTACAAAGCTTGCACACACCTTTATTTGTCTGAACTTCTACTTTAACGCATTCCATGCCTATAGAAATCTATATCCGCTGGTTAAGCCTTCTCTTACATTTCTTCTAACGCCTGGGATGACCTGCCACTACAGATATGAACCTTTTCTTTACTTCTTGATATCCACAAGATGCTGAAGACCTGGCTTTTCTAAGAGTTCCAATAGGCTTTAGGTTTGAGTGATAATGAGCTCTAAAATTCTGTTTAACATAACATGACAATATAAACTTTACCTCCCCTAATTCTGACTTATGCAGGAGTCCATCCTTGACTCACTAAAGTGAGAATTTGTGACAGATCTTCAGGATACCCAGGTGGGACACATTTTCATAAAAAGAACAATAAATGGGACACTAACAAAGTGCTCAACCTAAAAACCCAATATGTATCCGAGCCTCATGAACGAACGCCAATATTTACTCAGCACTAGGTATTGTTAGGGTGAGAAATGGATCCCAAGAGCCCATATGGCAATTTAGTCTCCATGGGGTGTAGGAACTGAGATTTCTTTGCCAACTTGCGTTGATTGCCTGGGCATGGGCTGCAGCAGCAAATAGCCCTTACGCCAAAGGAGGACAATGGCCTTTTTACGAGTAAGGGAGTCCCTACGACTACCGGGGTGGCAGCCTGACCACAGCCAAATGCGGGCCTGTCTGCAGCATTACCAGTTGGGCAGTCAAACCGCCACAGCACCGCTGCATGTGCCAAAGAACCAGGATCCTGCTGCAGTTGCACAGCAGTCAGGGAGCTGCAGTATGCTGGCAGGGCCACTGCAGCACCACCCAGCATATTATAATTTACGCGACTGCCATGAAAAGGGTGGTGGAAAGGCAACAAAGTGGGTCCTTACAGGGCCCTGGTGCAGCTCCTGGGCCTAGGAGTGCAAACAAGGGGCACTTGTGTGCTCCCCTGGAAATGCACCCCTGTTCCTTCATGGTGTGGCATGTGTGGCATGCATGCCACACGTGCAGGAATGTGCTGCAGGCGCAGTCACAAAGAAAGGCTGCATTTTAGGCCCCCCCTTAATTCTAACAGCACACCACCATGAGACCACTGCAGCACCGCCTGTCCGACCAGGATTAAACTCCTAATCTGGCGGACGGTAGCACCACAACTTTGGCAATCATCCAGCAGACACTGACGTGGCAGTGCCACTGGAGGACCGCCAAAGTCATAATAAGGCCCTTAATCTCTTGTTGTCAAAGCAGTGCCAGTCACTCTGTATTTTTCCTTGTGTGTTAAATTTATAGTGGGATTCTCTCCCAAATGAAGTATGTTGCCTGAAGGATTAAAAGTCTTTGGCAAAGTCAATAGGTCGATTGTAAGAGAGCTTCTGGCTTTGGCAGTGTTTATTTAGCCGTGTTGTACAGCAGCATAAAATAATTTGAACAGCTCAAGTACCGGCCACCACCCCCTAGAAAAACCACAATATCCATAGCAATTCTATCCTTCTTGATTAACAATATGGTTAATGTCTGCCATGATGGGGTTGGCAAACAAACAAAAGGAGTACCTTCGTGAAATTGGTGTAAAATGACAACAATTCTAAAAGTTGCCTTTTTAGTGTAAAGTAAGGTCAAGCAAAATTATACTTTGCCTGGAGTACTAAACTCCTTTCACAATCACTGCTAACATGAAGACTATCCACTTGGGGGCTCCATCAGATGCGTACCCCACCATGTCTTCACCAAAGGATCCCTACCACTAAGCGAAGCACTAATCCTCAACACCACCACCAATTCAGCCAAGTTTCCTAACACCTGGAAACAAGCACACCATAATTCCTATTCAATAAACCCAGCCATGCTTTCCAACTACAGACCCATCTCTATGCTCTGACAAAGGTCTCAGAGAAACTAATCAACCAAAACCTCACCAACTACCTTAACATTCACCTGCTCCTCGATGCCATGCAGTCCAAATTCATGCCAAACCACAGTACAGAATCAGCACTCATCGCTCCCACAGACAACATTCTCATCATCCTTTACAGAGAAGACATGTAAGCACTCTTTCTCCAGAATCTCTCTGCAGAATTTGATATAGTCTCCCACCCAATCCTCATTCATATACCCACTCTCCACTGGATCTGCTCTTTGTTAATGGATTGAACACAAGCTGTGCCCCTGTCACCTTGCTCCTCGGAAGTCCATAAAATCGCCTGCAGAGTGCCTTAAGGTTTATCTCTCAGCTGCACTTTCTTCAACACATTCAATTGGGAGCAGGTGGGAATGTTGAGTTTGGTGTAAAGAATTGTGATTTAAAATCATCTTTAATGGTAAAGTCAGATTTTAAGTCACAATTCTGAAAATACCACTTTTAGGAATTTGTAATTTTTTTGCACTAAGCATTTGGTGCCTTCAGCCTGCATCCTGGGTCACATGACTAGGTGTAGATGGTAGTTAGTTTTTGTGTATTACTCCCAAACAGTGAGACAAAGGGAAGGTAGATAATGGCAGGATGGGCCATCTCGGACTTGATGAGGGGGAGGAGCTGTCACCTACCATACTTTCAAATCACAAAGGCTCTGTCTGAGCACTCCCACACAGGGTCTACACTAATCTTTTTTAACACAGACAAGTTTGGCCCACGACATGGAAGCAGTAAATTCCAAGCATCTCGGGGGTGGGGGTGGAAAACTCCAGAACCTTTTCCGCCTTCAAAGGGGGGACCAGATATAAATATTTGACCCTCAGAGCCAACTCCTCAGTACACCTCTGGTCCTGTGGAAGATTCAGAAAGACTGCTGGGCTGCCCTGCAAGAATGACTACTACTCTGTTGGCCTCCTGCACTTCTGCTTGAGTAAAAGGACTGGATATGTATCTTGATCACAGGACTACTATATTGACTCTAAGAGCTAGTTTGTTGGCCTGCTGATCAGAACCTCAGGGACAGAAAAAGCCCCAACCACCTTGAACCCAGCACTTGAACTCTACCTGCTGTGAGCTCTACTCCCTATCAAATGGTGCCATCCAAGTCCTAGACCCTTGGAAGTGTAGGCCCAGCTGTGGTCCTATGAGCAGAACCAATGTAGCGCAACACATCTCTTCACAGCAGCTTTGGAACCAACACAGTGCGATGCATCCCCGATGCCAAGCCAGGCATCATAGTCTCCTTGGAACTGCTGCTGTGTGATGCATCCTCACCTCAGGACTCCACATTGCAGCACCGTAACTTCATCAGAACCGCTGGTGTACAATGCACCTCTGATGAGGGACTTCGCTATGCAAGCCCCTCATTGATGGCATCCTCAATGACGACGCAGGACTCAGAACCACAGCCAATATTTGGAAAAAGGGGACCCCTATATAGTACTGTTGCACTTGCTATACATAGGGAAAAAGTAGGATTAGGAAAGGTCAATAGCCAAGTGACAAAATGGATGAAACAAATTATTTTACTATTTTCTAAAGTGGAACCAAAGGTATTATATACCACATATATATATGATGTGTAAAGTCCAACTGTATACAAAGCCAATAAGCATTAGATATTTCTGATATAACTTTATTATTCTTTTTATATATAAATATAGACTTTTATGTACTTTTTTTCTTTGTTATCTTGTTTTTTTTTGGGTGATTATTTTTTGTTATATAATATTCAGTTAAAATTACATAAGAAAAGATACAAAATCAATTGAAATGAAACTCGTGTAGAATGTTGAAGGCAAAGCGGTAGACACCACTACGCGCGTTTCGGCTCTTGAGCCTTCTTCAGGTAACCGTCTATTGTTCTATAAGTAGTAGAAAAACATACATAACTAAGTTTACAAAAACAAACATACTATATACAGTGGACTAGAAACAAATATACAAATTATTTACATTTTTAGCATTGCATTTTAGGGCAGCAAAGTTAGATCTTTGTATCAATGAGTGTCAGTTTCACATACATATGTATTTCATCAAATTTTTGTAAATTGCAGGAACATGAAAAATAGAAAGAAAAAGATTATGCATAGCAGGTATTAACATTCTCTTTCATATTGGTCATATTTATAACCAACCTATAACTTTCTATACTTGATATGTCTATTAACATCAAAAGACACTTTTTTTTGGTTTTGAATTCTTAATTGACTTTAATAGAACATGGCTATTTTGATATTTTCTGAATCTTTTTTGTATACTGAGAGCAGAGCAAACATTCTTTGATTGTTGCAGGACTTTGAAAAACAAACCACTTACTTCATGTGGAGTATCCTAATGTTAAAATATGGTATGGACTTTTGATGTACTTAGAGTTGGACAGTGAGATTATATAACTTTAGTTATAAAATAACAGCTGTTTTGAATATGATGCAATTAAGGTAGATATCTCCAAATTAATACAGTATAGGAGCAGATGATGTAACTTAACCGGTTGATGACAATTTATTTGAGTGATTACCAAATTGATACTCCAAGTAAGAAATAAGACATAGACTTACTGGGATATACTTACAGAATTTCAAAGAGTAAGTGACTCAAGTTTCAATGTGGCGGCTTTAATAAGTCAGTCGGAAAAATAGCTTCTTGAAATCTATGAATATAAATATAACAGGGTTTTTGGTAATAGTTCAGGTAGCCTTTCTTAGCACTGAGCTTACAGAAATGAAGTTCGGTATAGATAAACTTAATCTGTACAGATAGTAAAATTTGTAATGTACGAATATATTTTTCAAAAGCCTGATAGATGCAAATTTTATAGAGAATATAGTAGTTACAACTGTATAGGGAAACATTTGTGGTCTTTCTAGAAATAGACAAATCTTACCAATAGTAGTTATCTTAAAAGAATAAAGACAAAGACAAATAGAGAATGCGATTTAGTTATCTCAAAATTGACGAAATATAATCCTATAGGGTTTCTTTTGATATTTTGGTCCCAGAAAGGTAATGGGCGTGATTCTAATTTAGATTGAAGTTTATAATGATATCTGTTAAAGCAAAAATAATGAAGATAAGCAATCAAAAAGCTGGTATATGTCCAATTTTTTGACTAATTAAATCTCAAATAGATACAGTTCAGTATGTAGTTACCTCCACTATTATGTTTCACTTCAAGCAGAGGACAAAATGGCGGTGGAAATGTTACTGGAAATGGTTAACTATCTAGAAATAGAAAAGAGGGAGCCATTGAGTATATAGCTTAGAGTATATTGCACCCAATGAAAAAATTAAAGAATTAATAATTGCAATATGTATTTACCTCCATCTGTAGAATTTGTATCCGGTAGTGGAAAATGATAACGGATGATAAATGCGAAAAACGGTTGATGATCTGAGAATAGATTATAAATAAGGATCTATCATTCATACATTTATTGGGCATGAAAGACTTTAATTCGACATGAAAGTTAGTTAAAAATTACCTAAAAGTAAGCTGAAAATAATTTCCCAGGAGCCAAAGTCTGTATAGTTGAGACTATGACCATATCTTTATCTTTAAATGAGATATAAATAACAGATATAATGTATCATAAGTATGTTGGAGTAACACACTAGAGAGATGAAGAATTCTACACGTTACGGCTGAAAACAAATATACCAAACATTTGTAGAATAACACACTAGAGGGATGAACAAATCTACACATTAAGGCCGAAAACGCATATACCCAACGTTTGATTTCATTAAAATGAGCGGTATGTTGACAGGGTAGATATGGCATGACTCCTCTTGGTGCAAAGATATTTTCTAATGTACACTCGGAAATTGAACAATTAATCGCATTATAGGTATTTGATGTATGTTACCATAGGCGAGTATGTTATGTTTATAGCGTGCATAATAAAGCCGTACACGATAAAATAAAACACAAAAATTGTGTCAAATATTGTGAAATGTAGTTATGCCACAATGTCTACAAATTATTTGGGGCAAATATCTACAAATCATTTAAAACACATATACTTATATGTATTCAAACACGAGATTGCAATTTAACCGTAGGAGTGACTTCTTAGATATTCGTTTCGCTACCACTTACCCGTGGTTTTGATGAGAATGTTTAAAGCTCCCAGAGGGTTAAGCACAGGTTAATTTGAGGTTTGCTTGTGACTTCACTCTGACAGAAATTGTGGTTGTTGCTTAACCTCCCGCAACCAGTAACCTAATTTCCAACACTCACACACAGATTCCAGGCTACAAAATTCAGGCTCTATCTACCTGAACAGTATCTACCTGAATAGGCCCTATCTACCTGAACAGTAACATTTCCTCTGCGGAATGCCTACTCACACACATTCAAGTAAACACAGAACTAAATCGGGAGGATTGGGCTTTTCGTACATCGCTCCTAAAGCATGACACGGCCCCCTCCATTCCACATCAGAGCTTCCTCTTCTCCTGAATTCTGTGAGAAGCTGAAAACTTGGCTTTTCAATTAACCAATATTCCATAGGAAGGCCTAGGCCTGCTCAGTGCCAGGATACCCCCTGGGATGTTAGTCCATTTGACTAATATACATAACATTCCTGCATGTGGAGGAAAGTAACACATCAAGAGTTTGTTTAACAAGCATAATAGCAAGGACAAATATATAGGTCTATAATACTCACATTTTCTGTCTCTGCTCTGTTTCTGTCTCTTTTTAGAAAACGTTTTTTTCTTACTTTTTCCGAAAATGATTACCATGACATAAATAGTACATAGTATGTTAAGTAGACATTAGCCTAGGTTACTGCAGTGACAAATATAATACAAACAGTCAAATAACAATGCAGGTTTGCATGAGGAGAGGTACAAGCAATTGCGGCAGACTAGCTAACAGTTCATCTATCCTAGCTGTGGGAGTTTTTCAGGCAGTGAGTTCAGGATGGAGTAGCAAACAGGAGCGGAGTGGCTGCTAAATGTTCTTTGGTCGGGAAGCCAGGGCAGCAACGTTGCATAAATATCGTTACTGGTGTCACAGTACATGAGGTCTCTCAGCCAGGCTTTCACTGTCAGCAGCGCAGGCCCACCCCAATGCAAGGAGATCTGCCTCTTGGCCAACAGTAGGGCGATCGCAGTAAAGCGTCAAATCCAAGCCCCTAGAGTATGAACAAATCCCAGCATTGCAAGCAGCGGGGAGGGGGTCATCTCTGATTCCACCATCAATGCCAGGTGCTCAAAGAGTGTCTTCCAGAACGCAAGTAAGGGGTGCAATTTCATGCCAAATGAATAAAATCAGCGTGCTTCGGCCGAACACCTCTGGCAATTGTCAGGCCTAGCAGGGTCCATTTTTGCAACAAGTGTGGGGGTTCCATAAGCTCGATGTATATATTTAAAGTGGGGAAGATTGTGCTTGTGGTTGCTGGAGATATAGCAGGTTGGTTCTTAACAATATGACCACATCTTATTTGTCAAAGGATGTCCCTTGTCTCCTTGACAAGCCACCCGCGCTTCCCCACCCACTTCCGACAGAGCATCTGGGAAAGGCAGTACAATCGGGAGAACAGGTGCATGTTGTCAGGTGATATAACTATTGTAGATAGGGGAGGGAATTCCAGCGGCTCCACTGTTAAGGGGTCTATTGCGGCGACCAGTGAAGTTTGCATCCAGTGTATTAGAAACTTGTCTAAAATAGATATGTGGTGGCCCTCCACTATACCTGCCACTGAATGCCCTTGGCCGTCCTGGAACATATCTCCCATGGCTCGAAGGCAGCATTGGGTGATTGCATGTTGCGCCAGAGTTTTGGTGGCCGGGAGTAGCCATGGATTATTGAGTTGTGGTGGGTGCGGAGAGTAAAGGCAATCGGCCTTCAGTTATCTATGGAGCCTTTCCCAAGTCCAGTATGTGGTTTGTAATGTGTGGATTTCCATGGGTGTCCTCGTTAGGCCAAGTGGAAGGATGGTGGAAAGGGGAGAGGGCCTGCAACTGTTCAGGCTTCAGATACTGCAGTCGTGCGACCGGATGGCACCAGAAGTAGGCATAGTGTGTCTGTGCTACTAGGTAATATAAGTAAAAATCAGGCACTCCAAAACCGTCACACGCAAAGGGCATTGTGATCATCTGCCACTCCACCAGTGCTTGCCTGCTGGCCCAAATTAGTTGCATCAACATGCCCCGGAGATTGGCACAAAATATAGTTGTGAGTGAAATGGGAATATTTAAAAACAGGTAGAGGAAGCGAGGAAGAACGACCATCTTAATAATGGCTATCGTAACAGCAATAGATAGTCGGAGCTCTACCCAGTGGTCAATCTGCATTGATAGGCGATCTATGGCAGGGCCATAATTGAGACGGATGACTTCTGATGCTGTATGGTGTAGTAAAATACCAAGATATCTAGGAGGGTAGTCGCCTGGGGTGTAACACAGGCCCCCGCAGCCCATGCGGTGCAGGGGGACCCCTAGCTCCAAGGGCCCCCCTCGGCACTGAACTCTGGCCGGAGGACCTCCTGATTGAGCCCAGAGGGGGCCCCCATAGTACCGTGCAGGGAGGCCCCCTCCCTTTTCGTTACGCTAGTGGTAGTCATACCACCGCAAGGGAAAATCTAATGTGAAAGTGGGGTAGCATCCGTAAGGGAAAGACCTCAGATTTGGCCCAATTAATGACGAGACCCGAAAAGCCACCAAAGTGAACGATCTCACTAATTAGTAGAGAGAGATTTGTAGCAGGGTCGCTCACAAATAAAATGATGTCATCCGCATATAGAGAGGCCAGGAGGGGCCCCTGATGAAATCTGAGTCCACCCTGGAGATGGCGCTCTTGGAGATGTCGTACCAGCGGGTTCATCGCTGTGATGAAGAGAAGGGGCAATAGTGGACACTACTGCCTGGTGCCTTGCCATAAAGGAAATGGTTTGTGAGTTCACCGTTACCATCGAGGGGTTAGTGTAGAGGAGGAGGAGGACAAGAGCGCAGAAGTTGCGAGGGAAGCCCAATTTCTCAAGGTTTGCATAAAGTAAAGACCGCTCCCAGTAGTCAAACGCCTTTTGGGCATCCAACAAAATTATTGATGCAGAAAGGCTAGGCTCATTTTGATGAATAACTGTGATCGCCTCTTGTATCTCACTTTTGAAGACAACATCAAGGAGAGCCTCAGTTGGCAAACTCCAATGTCTGTGGGGGCATTATACGGGGCAAGGTCAGTGATATCAGCAACCCGATTAGTCCGTTAGCGTGCAGGGTAAATTGTCTATTGATTGCGGGTTAAACAAGAGATCCGGAGTTAGGTACCAGTGGTCTATACGAGACCAAGTGCCATGTGGTGCTAAGGTAAAGCTTGTGGCAATAGGGTGCTGATGCCGCCAGGCATCGGCCAATAATTGTGTCTGCAGCAGGGCCTCTAGCTCCTTCGTGGAGTGCGTTTTGGTGACATGGCCCGATGTCAGAAGTGGGTTGCAGAGTGAGATTGAAATCACCTCCCAAAATGATGGAGTCAATAGGAATACCAGAGATGCGTGCAGATATGTTAGCGAAGAAACCTGCCGCCTCGATGTTAGGAGTGCAGACATTAATTATAAGGAGCCGCTTGGCTCCCAAACTCGCCCCACCAACAGATATCCCCATCAAGGTCCTTAATTACTGTATGAATTGTGAAAGCCAATGTTTGATGTATCAGGATACAGACCCAACAAGAGTAGGTGCTGTAACTGGCATCCCAGGTAGCCACGAAACGGTTGTCAGAGTGCGGAGCGTGGTGGATTTCCTGTAGCAGTGCTATACGTATTGTGTACCTGGCTAGATAAGCTAAGACTTGCCTACCCTTGCAGGGATTGGACAGACCCTTTGCATTCCACGTCATGTAGAGCAACTCCAAGGCTGGACGCCCCCATGCAGTCTAGCTTGCACAGGCACAATGACACGTAAATAAGAACATCGCTAATAAGTCAGCTAGTGCGTGCTGTGACGACCTGCTTAATACAAACAAACCATAAGACATAAACAAGAAGAACTCCCTTCCCACCGACCCCCACCCACATCGGATAACCACCCAGCCTGTATCTCATGAATCCCAATGTCCCATTATCAACAAAGTAGGAGATCTCCTGCGGGGTAGGCGATGCCCAGAGTGGGCCGCTTAGTGTCACATTGATCATGCATACAGTTTATGCATCTGTAAACGAAAAGAGAAACAAGAAAGGGAACGGCCATACAAACAAAGGATATTCCATCCTATCTGTTGCAAAATGGAGGTGATTGCAAGTATGATGGGGACTTTTGCATTGGTTTTACAGTTCAGTGTTTGGACTTTTAACATACTGTTGAAAAGTGAAGCACTATTTCCTGCGGGGTGCGATCCTGCTTGACTTGTGGTGGTTCCAAAAGTCGGAGGCTTCTGCTGATGTTTCAAAAATGTGGGTTTTACCATTGACCAGGTATGCCGGGTACAACATGGCTTAACGGATGCCTGCCCCTTTTTAGAGTTTGTTTAATGTTTTGGAATTTGCGCCGAGCCTCGTGGACAACTGGTGTGAAGTCCAGATAAAATGACAGTGACATCCTGTGGGTCTGAATATCTTCCATGTCTCTGGCTTTGCGCAGTACCACATTCAGGTCGCAATAGTTACGCAGTTGCTCTATAATGAGGTGCAGTGGAACCAGGGGCTGACTTGAGGCCGAGCGACTTGTGGGCTTGCTCGACTGCAAATGTGGTAGAAAAGCTCTCTCTTCCAAAGAGCTCCACCAGAAGCGACTCCACATACATCTCCTTGGGGCCTTTGTTGGTAGATTCGGCCACATTCCAGCTAGTCTGAGGTTATTTCAACGCCATCTTACTTCAAGGTCTTTTGCCTTGGGTGATGTCATTTTTAAGAGGCACTGAATGCGATGCAGGCGCATGGTCATGGCCGACTGCGTGTCCTCCACATTGGAGATGCGCTTTTCTGCAGCATCAATGCGAGCACCCTGCCGTTCCAGACGGCCGCGCATGGTGTCAAGCCGAGTTGCCAGGCCTTCAAATCGCACCTCTATGGACCTGGATCCGACCTGTAACTCCACCTTTATGGCCACCACGCTCTCCACCGAAGGTAGGTCGGAGTCTGGTAAGTCAGTAGTGCCTGGGAGGTCACCTCACGCAGCGTCATCACTGCTGTCCCGCCTGGGAATTTTGGTGGTCTAAAAAGAGAGCTGCCACTGGTTGAGGTCACTGTGACCCATGATGATCAGAGGGGGACATGAAGATGGGCGCTCAACAACACGTGGATCCCGCTAGGCTGGGTGGTTTGGTTGCTGGCAGGTAGAGACGCTGCAGGTACAGAGCAATAATGTAGGTGCTCGGGCACGATGAATGAGCTTCCTCTTTACTGGCAGCCCAGATTGGTGAGAACTCAGGTGCTGTCCAGTGCGCTACTTCGTCACTGCACCCTATTTATGTGAGGAGTAGGCCAAGCATGGGTAAGGAGCCTGTGGTAGCACTCTGATTGCTGCACCGGTCCTTCCCATGATGAAGAGGATGTATTAAACAGTGAGTGCCAGGGTAGGTTAGTATTAGCAGTCCTCATTTCGCAATTTTATTCACATGCTGGCCACCATAGAGATTTTTCCTTCAAGGCTAGCCATTTACTAAATAATATATTGGTATTGGCGCCCTTCATAACATTTCTCTTAATATAAACAAATCTAATTATAATTGTCTCTTATCTTTCTTTCTTTTCTGCACACCTCGACTTTGTAATCAAACTTCAAGTTATTGGATATCTCAGTCGGTCAATGTATGACACAGGCTCTAATCCTGACTGGGCTGTTTCAGACTTTGATCTTCAAAGACTGATAAAATGGCCACCTAAGTCTGTGCATAATTTTATTATGCAAATAGAATCTCACCTAGACCTCCGTCAATAGGTGATCCAGAGCTCATGTAATTGCTTATTCTCCTTATGCCTACTCCAATCATACATCTTTCTACCACAGCAGCCTTAGTTTAAGCATATATGTGTTGCAGACACCACAGAGCTGGAGGTATTGCACGGTCCTTTGACAGTGTAATTTACAGAGGAACTTCACTACTGGTATGTAAGATCACTCCATGTGCAAACAGATACTGAAAAGTGGGACCTGAAGATGAAAAGTACTACAATATCCTGATTATCAGATGTCAGTCGCCACTGTGTAGTTATAGTTAGGGCCACATTTCCATTGGAAAATCATTTTTTGGTTTGTATATAACTTTTGTGCCTTCTAATAAATCTTCACCAAACTTTCCCAAAAAATGATCTTCCACCTCAGCTCCTAACTGAAAAGTATTGGGGTAATCCATAAATCAGGGGCCTGGTAAAAGGGGGTCCAAAAGATGTTTTCTCCATTCATTTTCACACAGGAAAATTAGGTACAGCTACAGCAAAAATGGCTGAATGGAATTACACCAAATTTGTCAGCAAGTTAGATCATGGTCAAGGAAACCTGTTCTTTCGATTTGGTATTATTCCATTCAGCAGTTTTTGAGGCTTAAAAATGTTATATATTTCACATTGCAGAGGATCTTGCAGAGCCAACAGATCTTGAGATAAGATCTAATTGGCTTCCACCACATCAACTAAGATGTGGTGGCAGCTATTTTAGGTCTCGGGAGTTCAGTACCCTGTCCAGGAAAAAAAGATATAAGGGGGCATGGTACTGATAGCCTGCCCCTTATGCCTGCTGAGGGACCCCTACTGCGGCCAAAACAGCAAAAAAAATGTGCACCAAGCATACCTGGACGATCTGTGGAGGATCTGCAGATGCGCAACTCCAGTAGAAGAAAATGGCGGTCTCCTGCCTTTACCAAGAAAACCGTGTAAGGAGGGCCAACGCATGATTCTTTTAAGGGGAGGAAGGCATGTGTCTCCCCTCCTAAAAGCATCTAGAAGGCCGCAGGCACCCTATCCCTGGGGTCACTAATAATATAGTGTGAAAGAGGTAGCAAGGTCATTCTCCCTGTGCCTCTTATCCTCATTCCAATAGATTATATTTAAGGGTTTAGAGGTGCATTCAGCTCCCTCCCCCAGCCTTTCATAGGTTCTGAACACCCCATCCCCTAATGTTGGTACATTATAATTAAAGAGTTTGCTGGTTTGTACACTCTGGGTTGGACTGCAACCCCCAGAGTTCACCGCTGTTCCTGCCGTTCCCAGCAGCGTCTGCGAGTGAGGGGGAGGCGTGGCCAAAGCGCTCATAGCTCAGCCTCTCCCCCCGCAGCGCGGGAGTTTCTCTGCCTGTTTGGTGGTTTTCTTTTGTGCCTGCCCATGACACATTCATCCTGCTAAGTACCCCTGGTGGGACAAGGGTCCCAGGGGCAACGCCATCACTGCCCCACCATCCACGCTGGTTTGTACACTCTGGGGTGGACTGCAACCCCCAGAGTGCACCACTGTGCACCGCCATTCCTCGAAGCAGCCGCGAGTGAGAGGGAGGCGTGGCCAATGTACTCATAGTGCAGCCTCTCCTACAGCGACGAGGGACGTGCGTGGGACGCAGCCCTGATGAATCCCGGACCAAGGGCGGGCCCGTCTGTGCCCATCCTGAGTCGTCAGAGGCCGGGCTGGGCTATCCCTCTGACATCTCCTATCAGCTGTGCCTTGCAGTGGTGAGTGGGGCATCATACTAGTTCCATGTCTGGGGCAGCAATCGTAATGGGAAAACGCAATATTACTCCAGCACCGCATAATACCACGTCCATAGATAGTATGCTGGAGTGAGCAGTTAATATTGTTAGCACCGAAATTGAGCTAACCTGAGAATATTGATAACAGTGATTCCCAACTAATGTTGCCCACACAAGTTGATCATAGTTTATATTTTCCAACCCGAGGAAGCGAACTGGGTACTGAGGGAACTGTAGACACTGGAGATATTGAGGTAATGGAGGATTCTGCATCTATGGTCTGCTCTAGGGACACTCTTGTTTCGGCTATTGAGAATGTATCCCGTCACCAGATGACTCCGGTGAAAAAAGGAAAAGGAAAACAGTTAAGCTGGTCTGTTCTAAATAGAAACAACCCCCGCGTTTGAATTCTCAACGCACTGCGCTAACTATATGGATTCAGGGTTCATCAGTTCCAGCTGACTTAGTATCTGCTAGCGCTTCGGTTGATATAACACCTCCAGACACATTAAATTACTCTGTATATACTCAAACTGAATCTGCACCAACACCTTTTTCTAATCTTAGACTTGGGAATAATGATATTGATATTATCATGGATACAATGTAAGAACAAGTTAAAGTGCTTCTAGACAAGAATTTTGCTACTTTATGGAAGCGTTTAGACCTTTTAGAATCTTTAACTAATAAGCTAAATTCACCCAGTAAGGTACCTAAGCAGTCATATCCACCGGGTAGCACTCTTAAAAAACAGACCTTGAGTGACTGAAGTCCTAAAGATCCTAAAGATCAACAGGGGATTATATATCAACGCAGCCTTCAGACTCTTGTGACACTTGTCGTAAAGCTAAAGACTGCATCCCTCTTAAACCTCGCCCTGACTCTGTTAATACCCAAAACTTAGCCTCCAACTCCATATTTCATCCATCTAGTCAAATTGTCGATCAAGCTCTTTCTATAGCTCCCGACAATACTGTTAGTAATAATGCTAGTGGGTATGCTGAGCCAAGTAAAGATGTTTTAAGTTTACTTGCGGCAGCCTGTCCGTATGTCCTGATTCTCGCAGGGGTCCCCCCATTAGAGAAGAACAAATCTGAGTCTTGGGACCAACTTCAGAATAAAAGTATTGATTGGCAGGTTAAAAATAAAGGGAACAGGAGGTATAACATAAATGATATCATAATGGTATGTAGGGTTGGTTGGGTTGGATCGTCAGAAAAGACCATTGAGGGAGACTTTATTGTCATTAATTTTCGACGACCAACACTTGTTAGATCAATTATGACGGCAAAGGAGATTAATTGCTCCTTACCTACAAATATTTAGGCATTGCCTCTTGGCTGCTTTTATAGACCCAACTCAGAGCAGCAACCTTCAGTTACCCCTTCATTTCTCTTTGCAAATAGGTTCTCTGATCCCTCTGATCTTGACAGCTTAGATTGACCGTCATTTATACAAAAATTCACTGATATTGCCCCTTTGACATATATGTTGGCTATTCCAGAAAATGATGGTTCTGAGCCTGTGGCTATCTCAGAAAATTACAGTTCTGAGCCTTATGACCCATTGTTAGATGTGCTAAGCTGGAATGTCGCTGGCTTGGCTTCTAAATTAAGTAGTGATGATTGGGTCAAGATGGTAAATAAATAAGATATCCTAATGTTTCAGGAGACTTGGGCAACAATAAAGTTATATCTTGAAGGTTATGAATGCCTTAATATTACTTCACCTCCCCTAAACAAGTCAGACCCTCGGTGGTTTATCCAGCTGGGTGAGCATTGCGTCGGGTGGTAGTGTAAAAACCATCCCCAACAAAAATGCTAACATCCAAGCCTTGATATACACACGGTGGGTTTCGATTTGTTTTATTAATTTTTATAATAATGATTTTTTAACTACAGCTAATATGAATTTAGTCAACCTTTTTAACTTTATTTCGGATAAACCTAATTTTATAGGAAATGAAAGACTCACAGGGATTTGTCTGGGTGTCGATTTTAATATAAAGATTGCAAGGGGAAACATTTCAATCCCGTGAAGTCTGTAACATATGGGGCTGAAAACTGGGGCTTTATAAATTTGAAAAGCGTTCAGGTCAAAGAAAATAGATTTTGTAGGAGAATTTTGGGGATACCTATCTTTTCTTCATCCTTTGTCTGCCATAATGAGCTAAAATTATTTTATCTAGAAGATTATATTAGGTCCCGCCCTGCCCTGTTCTGGTTGAAGGTTTGGCAAAATCCAACAGCCTCGCTAACCAGGGAAATTATAGTTGACTGTTTAAAATGCGACAAGGGCGGCTTGCAGAAGTGAGGGCAAGTTTAACTAGAGTAAATATTGGACACATTTTTCATAAACCAGACCAGTTAGAAGGAATTGATAAATAGACTATTTGAAAAGCTATATATAAATATTATGGGGACTTAAGATATGCACAAGAGCTCTCTAAATTATCTGTTGCACGTTATATATTAATGGTAGATGACGGAGGCCCTCCCCCTTCTATAGCAGTTAGTTACCTTTTAAGAGATATTACTTGCTGGGAATGAAGTTTGCTCTTTCGCCTTAGATCTGGCACATTAAAATATTTGTTGTGTTTCCCCTTAGGCTTTCAGCCGAACATTGAGGAATTGCCTTGCCCTTGTTGCAATTTTAGGTAAGCAATCTATGTTACATTTTCTGTTCTTTTGTAATTTCTATCAAAGCTACAGTAAGCAACTTTTGATTCCATTATTTAGGGCAAGTGGAATAACAGACTTTAAAGTTGCCTATGGGACTATCCTTCAGCTTAATGGGGAAAGCTTAATACTTTGTATTTGTACTTTTTTGAAAATGGCTACTCGTTCACGTGCTTCTATGAACCCCCGATAAGTGGACCCGATTGTACTATATGCACTTCTTGGTTTTAAGCTGTTAAAGAAATATGTTCTTCGGATCCTGACCGATATTCAAATGTGTGGAGTTTTTTGCTTGGAATTCAATAGCTTATTTCCCCCTGCTGCTATTCCCCCCAAAACCATCTGCACCTTGCACTTTGGCACTTTATTATATGATGCTGATATATATATATACATAACTTGATACATCCGTGACAACTTTATGATGACTTACCAAATTATTTTTTATACAGCTAAAGTTTCGATGTATGTTTTAAATCCAGATGATGTTTTTATGTGAATGTTTAAGTGATTCACTTTGTGAGATTTGTTTGTGCTTTTATGGACACTTTATATCAGAATAAAGATTATTGAACTGAACTGAAGTAATTAAAGTGAGGAGGGACGTTGCCCCTCTTCCGGAGCCTTGAACAAGCCCCAGGGACCCATCCCCCAGGGACGCTAAATAGAAGAGGGGAGCCCTCATCCCTTGCTGTAAATTGCTCCCAAAAACCCCGAACCTCACAGCCCAGATTTAAGTAGTGTCCCGGGGATCCCATTCCTTAAGACATGTCTGTTTTCTGCCTGGGAGAGTACAGGCATACCGTGCTCACAGTATCCTGGGCAGAAAACAAGCTTTGCTCTCACAGGAGCAGTGAAAACAGCTGCTCCTTCCTGGACAGGGGCAAAGGTAGTGATCTGCTCCCACCAGCACCCATTATTATTGTGCTGGCAAGTGAGCAAATTGGGGTCTTGGTTGGCCATAGGGCTCCCACTGCAGCTCTGAAACTAAGATGACTTGTGGGCACCCACCAAAAAATTCAACAATTGAGCAGCTTCCACAGAAGGGTTGCCAGCAGGGGCCACAGGGGACTTGGGGCTCCCCCTAGTGGGCCCCAACAAAAGGTAGCTGATGGTTGCCCTGGGTGGGCACCAGGACACCCACCAAAGATTTAAAAAGTGGCCGGCAGAATCCACTCATTTATTATTCACTGCTCTGGCAAGAAGCACCCCTTAATGCCCTATAGCATTTTACAATTATTATTATTTTCTAGCTGGTGGTGCCTCTAGAAGGGGCAGGGGCACCACCAAATATTTTTAATTTTGTGTGTGGCAGCAGTGAGTGCAGCAGTCTCCCGACAATTAAAGACATAACTCAGTAGGTCTCTTGGGACATTACATCATTGACCCCAAGAGAGCTTACCATATTTTAAAGCACTCTGAGCTGGAGCTGTATGCTTTTCAGCTGTAGTGTGGGGACTTCTAGTCGTTGGTTTTATGATTGACGTTGTGGCCTTTGATGAAGCAAGTAGGTCTGCCTTATTTAAAATGACACCTTTTATTATTATTATAATTGCATTTGTTGAGCGCGCAGCTACCCGGAGGTTTCCCGGCGCTAAAGCATACAGAAGATGAACTAAGTTGAGGAGACTATGAGCATGCATGTTAAGTATTGAAAAGCCAGGTCTTGATTCCTTTACGGAATGTCAGATAACAGACTTCAGAACGCAAGAATTGATGCATGGGGTTCCATAGGGAAGGTGCCAATAAGGCGAATGAACGACCGCCCATTTTGGCTCTGTTGACACGCGAGATCTGAAACTTGTTTTGTGTGGAAGATCTTAACGTGCGGGAGGGGACATATTGCTGAACCAAAGAGGACAGGTATTTCGGAGCTTTATCCATTTTAATGTGGTGCATTATGCAGAGGGCTTTAAATTTGATTCGGCTCTCAATTCGCAGCCAGTGCAGCTTGCGCAGATGGATGGTAGCCGAGGACCTGACAGGTAAGTTTCAGATCAGGTGAACTGCCATGTTCTGAACCACCTGAAATTTCTTTATTACCTCCTTACAGGCGCCCAGAAGTAGAATGTTCCCGTAGTCCATCCGTGAGGTGACAAGGGCCTGGACCACGGTCCTCAGGGTATCAGCTGGAAGCATCCATGTGATTTTTCTAAGCCACCTGATGATGGTAGTACAGGTGGCAGAGACCTTTACAACATGTTGCTTCAGTGACAGCTGGTTGTCAAAAAGAACCCCAAGGTTGCGGGCTGTAGCTGAAGGGGTAGGTAAAGGGCCCATCTGAGGAGGCCAATGTTGCGGGCCCCAAAGGGATGTATTTGGACCAAATAGGAGCAGCTCTGTTTTGTCCCCATTTAGTTTTAGTTTGTGTCTGTGCATCCAGTTGGAGATGTGTTCCAGACCAGACTGCAGGGAAGACGTGGGAAGATGTTTATTGGTGGAAAGTGAGTAGACGATTTGCGTGTCGTCTGCGTAAGAATAGATTGTGAGGCCTGCTTGCTCTGCCAAGAAAGCAAGAGGTCTCACATAAAGGTTGAAAAAAAGGGGACTGAGAATAGACCCCTGGGGAACACCGTGAGGAGAGGAAAAGATAGAAGAAACAGAAGTAGAGGAAAAGACTTGAAAGGTGCGATTAGAGAGAAAACTAGCAATCCAGGCCAGGGCTGTACCATCAATCCCCACGGATTTCAGGGTGGACAACAGGATGGAATGGGAGACGGTGTCAAATGCGGCACTCAAATCAAGCAAGATGAGTGCCACTGTCTCCCCGTTGTCCACCTGTCTTCTGATGGTCTCAGACACACCAAGAAGCGTGGTCTCGGTGGAGAAGCCAGCCCTGAACCCAGACTGTGAACAGTGAAAAAGATTAGAAGATTCAACATAGGAGCTAAGAAGAGAATTAACATGTTTTTCAAGAATCTTAGAGTAGCAGGAAAGCAGAGAAATGGGACGAAAGTTAGAGGGATTGTTTGGGTCCGCATTGGCCTTTTTTAGCAGTGGAACCACCATCGCATGTTTCCATTCATTAGGGACCGTAGCCTCGACCAATGAAGCATTCAACATATCTAAGATGATGTGAAGTATGGTTGGATCCAGGGTGCACAATATTTGAGGGGGCATAGGATCAAGGGGAGAGCCCGATTTTATTTCATGTAAATATTTTTGAAAGAGCGAGGGAGATATCGGCTCCCAAGAGTGAAGTTGGGAGGCAATGGGAATACAACCAGAAGCATTAGCGAAACAGGGGGTAGGAAGTACGGGCTCAGGAATAATAGATACAGTAGGAGTAGCGCTAAAAATAGCATAGATCTTGTCTATTTTATCCAGAAAGAATTTTGCCAGAGCGTTACATTGTAAAGTATCCAAAGAAGGTTCTTTAGGTACAGAAGACATGCCAGAAAGATCTTTTACTACTTTAAACAGGGCCTTTGGCCTATTTTGGGCATTGAGTATAGTACTGTTAGCATGATTAGCTCTGGCGGTATCGCAGGCAGAGTGGTACGCCTGGAGGGCAGCCTTATAATTTGATTTCTTAACTGTACAGTAGTCGGAACGCCATATGCGCTCCAGTTTCTTGCAACGGGATTTTTCCTGGCGAAGTGAGTCATTAAACCAGGGAGCTGGAGGATGATGGATCAGTGACTTATTCCTCTGGGTTGGCAGATCAAGAGTTGACAACAGACACCTCCTTGGTAGAAATAGTGGGGAACGTTGGTTTGGAGTTTTCAAGGCAGAGGTTCAGTTTATCTTTATCTAATCGTTTCCAGTTTCTACTAGCTTTATATTATTACATGAGATACCCAGCCGTGTGCATGGGTATGAGGTGATTTGGTTGCAGGGCCTAAATGCAGGCCAAGCCCAGCATGCAACCTCAGCGATGGAAATCTTAATTTACGTTTAAAAAACATAGAAATTCACTGAAAAAAACAAAGGTTAAATTGACAGGTATAGTTAAGTATTTTAAAAAAGAAATTCACAGAAAAACTAAGAGGTTCAAGGGATGTTATAGTTATGTGAAAAAGTCAGTTAAAACATTCTGGGGCAGATTTACAAGCCCCTTGCGCCACTTTTGCGTCACTTTTCCCATGTTAAAAATGACGCAAAATTGGCACAAGGGGCTTGTAAATCTGCCCCTCTATGTTAAACAAACAAAACCACTGAAATTCACCAGTTATAGCTATCTCAAGTAACTGTAACTCGTGTCGTAAAGTAACTATAGCTAGCACCCTAGTCAGGTGCTGCAAATTACCTCACATATTACATCACTTTTATACAGAGAGGCCTTCTCTATTTCTTTGCGGGTTAACATCTGCTTTTCCAAACTTTTTCTCTGCTTTTTTAACTTCATGTAATTTATCCATTCCCATTCTACCTCTCTGATACCATGTTTGTAATTGATTGTGTTTTAGCGCATTTTCCCAACACATCTGCTGCAGTGCTTCAACCTTTACTATTTTCGAGTCTGAATTAAAGAACTGTCTACAATGATTTTTAAACAAATAACAGAAGAAAATCTATTCTTTTTCTCATTTTTGTACTTTGGGATATATATTAATTCCTTTTGATAAATTCCCATCTGTGTCACGGGTTAATTCAGTGCAGTTTGCTGCAGATTTCTCCCAGCCCTGATTTCCAATTTGCTTTCCTTTCTTTTCAGTCTATAGTCTGCAGTCACCTGCATCTCCTGAGCTACTTCCTGTCTAATCTGCTTCATAGTTTGCACTTTCTGTTCCTGCTACCATTGCCCCTTGTTTCCTGCCTTGTATTCTTGTTTCTGATCGTCATCCTGCGTATTTCATCCCTTTTAACCCTTAAATCCTTTATGCGCCCTCATTTTCTCCTTATCTCGCTCATTGTTTCATTCGGCACATTGCAAGCGATTCCCCTTCTGCAGGCTCTTGTTTAGCTTGCCATTCATGTCTTTCATGCAAAAGCTTCAAGGCACCTGGTACTTGTCCTGACACATTAATCGCCTCCTTTACACTATCTTACTATTTAATGTTCCTGGTATTCTTGTGCTTGCCCTGCCTTGTTTTTCCTCCAGCTTTACCTTAATACCTTGTTCTTGCATGTTTGCTAAAGTTCTTAGTCTCCTGGCTGATCGTGAAGTGTTTCGTTTGCAGATTTGCTCTTTCTTACTGTTACAGTCCCTTTGGCTTCCAGTGTTTGTCTTGCTATCTCCATTCTCAACATTCCATACTCCATTCCTCTTGTATATTTGCTACTATTTTTAGGGTTCCCTGTACTTACTTTCCAGGCTTTATTTGCTCATTGTAATTGTCATTTTGTCTTGGTACTCCCATGCTTCTATTCCAGTAACTTGGGTCTGTTCTTTGGTTGTTTACTTACACAATTGTCTCTCTTGTGCTTGCCTAGTAAGCCTCTTGGGCTCTGAGACCCAGATTTAAGAAAAACGGATCCAGCACTGTGCAGCAAGTCACCTTGCTGCTCCACACTGTGCCACCGGGAAAGGGCAGGAGTGTGCCATATTTAAGGCAATGCTGCACATTCCTGTCCTTTCCCTTGCGCTGTAGTCTTAATAGACAATGTCACATTTTGCTATTTACGTACGTATCTCCACTGTGTTAAGCTTTATACACTTGGGGCTAACTTCTGTATCTAATTCTAAAATTACACTTTGGCCTAGGATCTAGATACAGAACCATTTCTGCTATCACCCTTCTATGAGTTTGCTGAGTGACTATCTGTAAACCTGAGCTGCAAATAGACTTTGCATTTCCCCATTCTGCATCTTACCTGTGTACTTACCTAGTAGTAATTCTGTGTGCTTGTTCAGAAATAGTTTTTTCCTATGTTTGTACACATGAGGGTTGTCTTGCTTTCACTTTCTTGTTCCTGTCTCCCAGTGTTGTTTGTGATTGTAAGTCTGTGCTGTATGATATTGCCTGCTCCTCTGCACCTGTACACCATCTATGCGCTCTGTAGGTTGATATTTATTGACCTTATGGTGACCCATTACATTTTGAGGTCAGCCCAGATGTCATTTACAAGTTATCTAGTTACTAATTTCCCAAGACAATATCACAGTTGGGATACATCAGGAATATAAAAAGTTACTTAGTTCCACAATGTTTTTGAAAATGTGGACATGGATTAACTTAGCATAGAAAGATGATCAATTTGCTCAATTTTTGAGAAACATTTGTTTTTTGTAGGTGAGCCCAATTGTAATGCAAAAGTAATACAGCCTGATTCATCATTCTCCCGTTTTGCGAGCCCCTAATAGCGATTCATAGCGAATCGCTATTAAGGACTCGCAAAACGGGATTCATGTAGAAATTGCATAAAGAAATGCGATTCCTACATAATCCTTATTTGCGATTAGCAAATTGCTAATCGCAAATAAGGAATAACTCGCCATTCATTCCTATGGGCCAAAAGGCCCATAGGAATGAATGGGGAGTATTCCTTATTTGCGATTAGCAATTTGCTAATCGCAAATAAGATAGCGATTTGAAGGGTGCCAGGGGTGTCCAAAGGACACCCTGTAGCACCCCTCAAATGAAATTTTACACAGGTGTTGCACACACACATGTCCAAAGGACATGTGTGTGTGTAACATGCAACTCAGAAAAATGCATTTAAAAGCATTTTTCTGAGTTTTCGCAATTTACCACGAGGTCTGACCTCGCGGTTAATTGCGGCCAGAAATTGCGAATTCGCAAAACAAAATTGGATGATGAATTGGATTTAAGGAATCTCAAATAGAGATTCCTTAAATGTAATTCCTCGCAAAATTGCGAGATCGCAATTAGCGATTTTTGCATTTGGGATGATGAATCCCAAATGCAAAAATCGCACTCGCAAAGGGCCAGATTCTCAGAATCTGGCCCTTTGCGAGCCGATTTCGGCTTCATGAATAAGGCTGATACAGCCTGATTCATCAAGCTTTTTTGCGCTCGCAAAGGGCCAGATTCTGAGAATCCGGCCCTTTGCGAGAGCGATTTTTGCATTTGGGATTCAGCATCCCAAATGTAAAAATCGCTAATTGCGATCTCGCAATTTTGCGAGGAATGACATTTAAGGAATCTCTGTTTGAGATTCCTTAAATGCAATTCAACATCCTATTTAAATTTGCGAAATCGCAATTTCTATGCGCAATTTACCGCGAGGTCAGACCTCGCGGTAAATTGCGAAAACTCAGAAAAATGCATTTAAATGCATTTTTCTGAGTTGCATGTTACACACACACATGTCCTTTAGACATGTGTGTGTGCAACACCTGTGTCACAGATCATTTGAGGGGTGCTACAGGGTGTCCTTTGGACACCCCTGGCACCCTTCAAATCGCTATCTTATTTGCGATTAGCAAATTGCTAATCGCAAATAAGGAATACTCACCATTCATTCCTATGGGCCTTTTGGCCCATTGGAATGCATGGGGAGTGTTTCCTTATTTGCGATTAGCAATTTGCTAATCGCAAATAAAGAATGTGTAGGAATCGCAAAAAATATTGCGATTCCTACATGAATCCCGTTTTGCGAGTCCTTAATAGCGATTCGCTATGAATCGCTATTAGGGCCTCGCAAAACGGGAGAATGATGAATATGGCGGATAGTTTCTAAAACGGTATTTCTGGAGACTGTATTGACAAATGATGGTGCACTTTATAAATGGTTTAACACAAAAAGAAATGTAAGGACAGGTCTGTAACAACGGAGAAACATATTAGAATTGCTCATTAAGACTGAGAATATGTTTGTGCTTTATTTGCATTTTGTTATGCCCTAAAGTACGTTCAAAACATCTGGGAACTGTAGAATGTAATTGCAACAGGGAATTAAACGTCATTTGCTTTTAAGGAGTGCAGAAAGAACACAGTCAATATTTTAAGGCGTTCCTGAACTTCAGAACATTTGTTTCTTGGTGTAGTGCCAAGGGAAGATGGATTCCTTGGACTGCTGCAGTGACTGATAACCCTAGCTACTTCCATGGGTGTTTAGACAAAACATCAAAGAAAAAAAAATATTGTGCGGACAAAATATTATCAAGGTAAGTTTATATAGATAAGCAATGTTTTACTTATATAACTCCACATATATTTACCTTGACAAAACAATATATATATATATATATATATTGCAGTGGGGCAGTGGCGTCCGAGGAAGGCTAAGCGCCGAAATGCATCACGCCTTACCTGCCAAACAAATAAAGAACCTCTCTCCATAATCCTCGTGTGTGGCTCCTTCCTTCGATTTCCCTGGAGGTGGATTGTATATTTCGTGTCGTCCAGAGACACGTCAAGGAGCTCCCGCTTCGTAAAGTTGGCTGCCTTTTCCTGGTGTCTGCGCAAGCAGTTTCTTTCTTTCGTCAAGGTATTGGCATAAGGCAGCCCACCAACAGCAAAGCAGGAAAGCACGGGACGCTGCGTGAAAGCAGTCTGTGATTTCACGGATGGTGTTGGTGTCTGATTACCGACCCACGACCTGGCGGACCTGTACCCTGGGGGTTGAAGCGGTTGCGGGGACTTGAGGGGTTCCGATGTTTTTAACCCCTTCGGGGCTGATGACGAGCTGGGCTCGTCATGGTGTAGCCCGCTCGCACGCTGATGACGAGCCCAGCTCGTCACGTAAAGTGCGATTTAGAAAATCTCAGCGTACGAGCGGAATTCCGCTCGCACGCATGTGGTTAAATGACTGTTTGAGGTACCCTGAGCACTGCACACGCCTGGAAACACAAGAACTTTTCTCAGGTTTCCCCACGTATCATCAGCCCGTAATGGAGTATGCTGGGAGTTGTAGTGTGATCGACACTACAATCAACGATCACATGGTTGGGGCAGGCGTATTCCTATCAATCAAGGACTGTTGCAGATAAAAGAGCTGGGCGTACGTTCTTGCAGTTGGGCAGTGGCGTCCGAGGAAGGCTAAGCGCCGAAATGCATCACGCCTTACCTGCCAAACAAATAAAGAACCTCTCTCCATAATCCTCGTGTGTGGCTCCTTCCTTCGATTTCCCTGGAGGTGGATTGTATATATATATATATATATATATATATATATATATATATATATATATATATATATATATATATATCTATACTACTATTATAAAGAGAGAACTTGCACCTTTAGGCAAGGTAAACCCGGGAACCACAGCGCCAATCACAACACCCAATACAGTGTTGGAAAGGGCAGATGCTGCAGAAGGACATAGGCTATACAGACGCCCACCATATACATTTAAAAGGTAAAAGAACCGTGCCAGCAAAGTAGTCCCTTGTGGGCGTGTCTGCGTTGTGCTGTGGGCGTGTGCTGGAGGCGTGTGCTGGGGGTGTGACAAACACTGGGGGCGTGTGGCCGTGCCTCATATTGTGTGCTAATCCCACCCTGCTCCCTTTAAATACCCCTGCACCCCATGATCATAACCCACCCTTACTCTTAAAATACCCCAACACCCTTAAACACTAACCCATCTTAACCCTATAAATACACACTGTACCCCAAAACCCAAACCTATCCCTAAACCATAGAAATACCCCTATACCCCAAAACCCAAACCTAGCCCTGAACCCTATAAATACCCTTGTACCTCAAAACCCAAACCTACCCCTGAACCCTAAAAATACCCCTGTACCCCAAAACCCAAACCTAGCCCTGAACCCTAAAAATACTACTGTACCCCAAAACCCAAACCTACCCCTGAACCCTAAAATACCCCTGTACCCCAAAACACAAACCTAGCCCTGAACTATTAAAATACCCCTGTACCCCAAACCCCAAACCTACCCCTGAACCCTAAAAATACCCCTGTACCCCAAAAACCAACCTAGCCCTGAACCCTAAAAATACCCCTGTACCCCAAAACCCAAACCTAGCCCTGAACCCTAAAAATGCCCCTGTACCCCAAAACCCAAACCTACCCCTGAACCCTAAAATACCTCTGTCCCCCAAAACTCAAACCTAGCCCTGAACCCTAAAATACCTCTGTACTCCAAAACTCAAACCTAGCCCTGAACCCTAAAAATACCCCTGTACCCCAAAACCCAAACCTAGCCCTGAACCCTAAAAATACCCCTGTACCCCAAAACCCAAGCCTAGCCCTGAACCCTAAAAATGCCCCTGTACCCCAAAACCCAAACACACCCCTGAACCCTAAAATACCTCTGTACCCCAAAACTCAAACCTAGCCCTGAACCCTAAAATACCTCTGTACCCCAAAACTCAAACCTAGCCCTGAACCCTAAAAATACCCCTGTAACCCAAAACCCAAACCTACCCCTGAACCCTAAAAATACCCCTGTACCCCAAAACCCAAACCTAGCCCTGAACCCTAAAAATACCCCTGTACCCCAAAACCCAAACCTAGCCCTGAACCCTAAAAATGCCCCTGTACCCCAAAACCCAAACCTACCCCTGAACCCTAAAATACCCCTGTACCCCAAAACTCAAACCTAGCAATGAACCCTAAAATACCTCTGTACCCCAAAACTCAAACCTAGCCCTGAACCCTAAAAAAAACCCTGTACCCCAAAACCCAAACCTACCCCTGAACCCTAAAAATACCCCTGTACCCCAAAACCCAAACCTAGCCCTAAACCCTAAAAATACCCCTATACCCCAAAACCAGCCCTGAACCCTATAAATACCCCTGTACCTCAAAACCCAAACCTACCCCTGAACCCTAAAAATACCCCGTACCCCAAAACCTAAACCTAGCACTGAACCCTAAAAATACCACTGTACCCCAAAACCCAAACCTACCCCTGAACCCTAAAATACCCCATAACCCTAAAATACCCCTGTACCCCAAAACCCAAACCTAGCCCTGAACCCTTAAAATACCCCTGTACCCCAAAACCCAAACCCAGCCCTGAACCCTAAAAATACCCCTGTACCCCCAAACCCAAACCTACCCCTGAACCCTAAAATACCTCTGTACCCCAAAACCCAAACCTAGCCCTGAACCCTAAAAATACCCCTGTACCCCAAAACCCAAACATAGCCCTGAACCCTTAAAATACCCCTGTACCCCAAAACCCAAACCTAGCCCTGAACCCTAAAAATACCCCTGTACCCCAAAACCCAAACCTAGCCCTGAACCCTAAAAATACCCCTGTACCCCAAAACCCAAACCTACCCCTAAACCCTAAAATACCTCTGTACCCCAAACCTAGCCCTGAACCCTAAAAATACCCCTGTACCCCAAAATCCAAACCTAGCCCTAAACCCTTAAAATACCCCTGTACCCCAAAACCCAAACCTATCCCTGAACCCTTAAAATACCCCTGTACCCCAAAACCCAAACCTACCCCTGAACCCTAAAAATACCCCTATACCCCAAAACTATATCTGAACCCTTAAAATACCCCTGTACCCCAAAACCGAAACCTAGCCCTGGACCCTAAAAATACCCCTGTACCCCAAAACCTAGCCCTGAACCCTTAAAATACCCCTGTACCCAAAAACCCAAACCTACCCCTGAACCCTAAAAATACCCCTATACCCCAAAACCCAAACCTAGCCCTGAACCCTAAAAATACCCCTGTACCCCAAAACCCCTACCTATCCATAAACCCTAAAACTACCCCTGTACCCCATAACCCAAAACTATATCTGAACCCTTAAAATACCCAAACACCCCAAAACGTATACCTCAGTACCCCAAAACATATACCCCTATACCCATACTAACCTTATCCAAACCTACCCCTGAACCCTAAAATACCTCTGTACCCCAAAACTCAAACCTAGCCCTGAACCCTAAAATACCTATGTACCCCAAAACTCAAACCTAGCCATGAACCCTAAAAATACCCCTGTACCCCAAAACCCAAACCTACCCATGAACCCTAAAAATACCCCTGTGCCCCAAAACCCAAACCTAGCCCTAAACCCTAAAAATACCCCTATACCCCCAAACCAGCCCTGAACCCTATAAATACCCCTGTACCTCAAAACCCAAACCTACCCCTGAACCCTAAAAATACCCATGTACCCCAAAACCCAAACCAAGCCCTGAAGCCTAAAAATACCACTGTACCCCAAAACCCAAACCTAGCCCTGAACCCTAAAAATACCCCTGTACCCCAAAACCCAAACCTAGCCCTGAACCCTAAAAATACCCTTGTACCCCAAAACCCAAACCTACCCCTGAACCCTAAAATACCTCTGTACCCCAAACCTAGCCCTGAACCCTAAAAATACCCCTGTACCCCAAAACCCAAACCTAGCCCTGAACCCTTAAAATACCCCTGTACCCCAAAACCCAAACTAAGCCCTGAACCCTAAAAATACCCCTGTACCCCAAAACCCAAACCTACCCCTGAACCCTAAAATACCTCTGTACCCCAAAACCCAAACCTAGCCCTGAACCCTTAAAATACCCCTGTACCCAAAACCCAAACCTAGCCCTGAACCCTAAAGATACCCCTGTACCCCAAAACCCAAACCTAGCCCTGAACCCTAAAAATACCCTTGTACCCCAAAACCCAAACCTACCCCATAACCCTAAAATACCTCTGTACCCCAAACCTAGCCCTGAACCCTAAAAATACCCCTGTACCCCAAAACCCAAGCCTAGCCCTGAACCCTTAAAATACCCCTGTACCCCAAAACCCAAACCTACCCCTGAACCCTTAAAATACCCCTGTACCCCAAAACCCAAACCTACCCATGAACCCTAAAAATACCTCTATACCCCAAAACTATATCTGAACTCTTAAAATACCCCTGTACCCCAAATCCCAAACCTACCCCTGAACCCTAAAAATACCCCTATACCCCAAAACTATATCTGAACCCTTAAAATACCCCTGCACCCCAAAACCCAAACCTAGCCCTGGACCCTAAAAATACCCCTGTACCCCAAAACCTAGCCCTGAACCCTTAAAATACCCCTGTACCCCAAAACCCAAACCTACCCCTGAACCCTAAAAATACCCCTATACCCCAAAACCCAAACCTAGCCCTGAACCCTAAAAATACCCCTGTACCCCAAACCCCATACCTATCCCTAAACCATAAAACTACCCCTGTACCCCATAACCCAAAACTATATCTGAACCCTTAAAATACCCAAACACCCCAAAACATATACCTCAGTACCCCAAAACATACACCCCTATACCCATACTTACCTTATCCAAACATTAAAAAAAACATGCTTTTACCATTCATGCATTTACAACAAATTTTGTTGTAAATGTATGCGTAGTAAAAGCATATAAAATGTAATGCCATGCGTTATAATGGCATTGCGGAGTCATGGTACTTTCGTAATGAAAGTATGCGGAGTGATGGTATGCGGAAAGAAAGTTGCGGAATAATCAGTGTTTACCCTCCCCCGGTAAGTACTTTGGTGGCACGGCGGCCCACATCTCCAGCAACATACTCATATTTTTTCACCACCCATTTGAAAAATGCACAGGTCTCTCTCATTGATGGCCAGCACCAACATACACTTTTAGACACACCTCCCGCCACAAGTTCTAGAATTGCGAACTTTAGAGCTGGGGAGCTACGTTCGAATCTCGGCATCAGCTCAACATCCTGTGATTCCAGGCAAATCGCTTTGTCTCCCCGTGCCTACCACAAATGAATGTGTTCTTCTGTAATGTAAATTGTGCTCATGCCATGTTGTCGAGTTTGCGCTATATAATATTGCAAAGAAATATAAAGTAGGGAAACTCGAGTTCACACACTACTGAACGCGCACTCATAAGTGCATCAGCAGTGCACTGTGAATCGGAGCGTTTCACAGGCCTGTCACAGATAAGAAATGCTATCAAAACGAAATCCTACAAAACAATATACTACTGGCCGGCAACAATTCATACCCGGACAACGTCGGCACGGGCTGCTATCAACAATGAAATCATAAACCAAGGACTTATAGAAATTGAAGACTCACTGTATCTATTAAGCGAGAAGTCCTTACAAGATTTCAGCCTGCCGCCAGCGGTCCGAACTAACCTAACTGGATACCACAATATCGCTACCGCACACAATATTCCAGAGCTAAATAACTACCTTGCTCAACACTTGCCTAACTTAGTTCCCGATCAACAACTCGCCTACAACACCATAGTTGATAGTGTTGAAAAGAAGCAAGGCAAACTATTGTTCATAGACGCCCCCAGTGGCACAGGAAAGACTTACCTAATCAACCTCATACTTGCCAAAGTTCGATCTTCTGGGAATTTAGCTCTAGCTGTTGCTTCATCTGGAATAGCTGCCACTTTGCTAACAGCTGGGAAAAGAGCACATTCTACCTTTGAGCTGCCTCTATCAGTTTCCCTTGAAAGGGATTCAATATGCTCTATTCGGAAAAACGGACCTTTGGGGACACTGCTTCAAAATGTTTCTCTTATCATGTGGGACGAATGTACAATGATACTAAAACCATTGCTGCCTAGCCTTTTTTTACCCGGACAACGTCGGAACGGGCCGCTAGTATATTACCTACTGGCGATAGCCAGTAGGTATATATAGTTAGGATTTTTTCTCTATGGGACTTTTGAAAATTCTATGTCTAATAACTTTGGCGTTTGTGGACGGAATCGGCTGAAATTTTCAGGAAAATGGCACATTTTGTTTCTGAGCAGCCCCTGAAAATTTGGGGGGGGTTCGTTAAGGGGGGGCCGAGAAAAATGGATTTACACGAAACTTGGCAAAATTGTAGGGACTGTTAGCCCGATGTGCCTTTGCTGGGTCTCAATATATGTGCTCCAGTGGATTTTGAGAAATTAACGTTTTAAAAAATTTATATATCTGTGACAGCGTCCCGGGTAGCGCTCCAGATCGCGTACTTTTCGCGTAACGGAGCTTTGTGAAGCGAAGCTGATTGGCTCTCCGGTGTCTGTCAACATTCTAAACAGTCCGGAGCGGCGGCCATCTTGTCTCTCGGTAGGATCGAGAGACAAGAGGAGGAGAAAAACGAAGGGGGAATTTAATGAAAGGGGGCAAGGTAGACCCCTCTTGACCCCCTAGGAATGATGTTGGGGTTATTAAAGGGTCCCGTGGGGAAAAGAAAAAAAATTTGATTTTTCACGGTAGAAGCGCTTCCCGGTTCGCCAACCGGGCCGCAAACTGGTAGCGAAACGGGAATTCGCCATTTTGTGTTTCGGTTTAATTAAATTACAGGGTATAAGGGGGTACGGGAGACGTATCCTGACCCCTTATGTTTTCTGAGGGTGGCTGAGGAGGCTCATATATGTTGATACATGTCTTCCAGCGGCTGTGCGTGAGCGTTTTTTTTTGCTGCGTGACGTCTGTTAACGTTCGATTTGATGGAAATCAGGAACTGTTGACCGCCATTTTGTCACTGCGAGTAAATATTTTGTTAAAAATAATTGTTATAAATTAATCCTTATTGATAAACATTGTCTGCGCCATCTTGCCTTTTTTGCAATGCCACACTTTTGTTGAGCACGGCAGCCATTTTAGATGCCTTGACCAGACCCACTGTCTGCACGCCGCCGATCCTCAGCATGGCTCCCCACCCTCGCAAGCATCTCCCCCACGCACTGGTCACCCCCGCTCTCTCTCTCATGCATGGGCCAGAAACCTCCTCCCAACTGCGCTGTTCTTCTCTGAGAATCACACCCTGTGCCCGCCCGACACCTCCCTTTCACCCTATTCACTACCGCACCCTCTGACACTCCTCTTCCTCTGTGTCCGATTGTCCAGGCCGGTCCCAGGCTATCACCTAGCCCTGCAGATGTAGTTTATGGCCCCAGCTGTAAAGAATCACCCCTCTTCAAAGGAGTTACAGTAGATCAAGGCCCCCACCCGATGAGATCCGTCACACCACACGCGTTCCTACTATCTGATAACCATCCTGTATTGTGCTTGGGGAGGGGATTCTCACTGTGAGGGTGTGTGGGTCCGAGCCTGAAGCGGAAGATTCCAGGGATGCCTTTTTGTACATCAAAGTTTTTACAATTATGTGTCACATTAAAAATATATAGCACTCCAACAAAGTAGTAGGATTATAAAACTTTAATAACTTATAAATATATACAACGCAACAAAAACAGTAAATACATTTAAACATTTTTTTGAAAAAAGAAGCAACAATGGTCAGTAGCTGTGTTTTGTGCGAATAGTCCCAAGGCAGCACAACGTGCTGAGTTCTGGACGGCACCCAGGTGATGTTACCTGGGTGCCGCACTGGTTTTTGGTATCCTACAATGCAGCTCCGAAAAACGGCGTGGGGCGTCCCGGGGGATGCGGGGGGAGGCCTCGTCAGTAGCGGTCTGTTGTGCGAATAGTCCCAAGGCAGCAGAACGCGCTGAGATGTGGATGGCACCCAGGTTATGTCCAGTAAGTTGCCGCACTGGTTTTGGTATCCTACAATGCTGCTCCGAAAAACGGCGTGGGGCGCCCCGGGGGGGGGGGGGGGGGGGGAGGCTGCGTGAACGGGCCTCCCCAGGTGGAGGCTCGTCTGCTGTAGTGGGGCGCCCCTTTACCGTTTCAGTTGCCATTCCGCCCGCTTTTGGTACACTGTGCCAAAATCCGCCATTCAGCTGAGTTGCGCCCACTCTTGCGGTTCAGCGATAGGCGGCTGCTACAGGACTCTCAAAATGGAGGCAGGCTCTTTCCTTTTTGGGCCTGGTCCACTAAAATGGCCCTGGGACACCTTGGAACTCAGACGCTTGTCTGCTAGGTCTTGGACCCCATTCTCGAAAGCGTCCCCTGAGCCTTGAAGATTCTACAAAAGTCTTGGGGGCCCCCGACTCCTGCAGGCTTCCGGTGGAGAGCGGCTGCCATGATTACTCGCGGAATGACCACGACGGAGCCACGAGATGGTGGTGCTTTCATGCTGACACCAGCTTCAGTCTGAAACATCCAGAAACAAGGTGGGGCTTTCATCGTTTGGGAAAAAAAAATGTTTTAATCCAATGAAAAGTGTTATTTTTTAGGTCATATGATCAAGCCTTCCATCATTAGGAAACCAAAAGTAAAATGAACCAATGAAAAGTTTTATAAACAAGTCACATGACCTGTTATGCGGCATAGGGCTATAAAAAGCGTAGAAAATCCGTTGGCACGTGAGGCGGCGTCAGTAGCGGACCGATGTGCGAATAGGCCGAAGGCAGCACAACGCGCCAAGATCCGGATGGCACCGAGGTGGTGTCCAGCAAGTTGCCGCACTGGTGTGGCCATCCTACAATGCTGCGCCGAAAGTCGGCGTGGGGCGCCCCGTTGGCCTGTGAGGTCGCGTCAGTCAGTGGGGGCTGTTTGAGGATCTGACTGCATTGGAAAGCAATGTGATGCTGTGCGTCGCCCCCAAGATGGAGGCTCCTCGGCTGCAGTGGGGCGCCCCTTGGTGTTTCACTCGCTATCCAGCTGAGTTGCGTCCGCACTTGCGGCTACAGTAGGCCGAAGGCAGCACAACGCGCCGAGATCTGGATGGCACCGAGGTGGTGTCCAGCAAGTTGCCGCACTGGTGTGGCCATCCTACAATGCTGCGCCGAAAGTCGGCGTGGGGTGCCCCGTTGGCCTGTGAGGTGGTGTCAGTAGCGGACCGATGTGTGAATAGGCCGGAACCAGCACAAGGCGCCAAGATCCGGATGGCACCAAGGTGGTGTCATAGTTGAGAGTTCTGAGCAGCGCTTGTAACACTGTCTGAAGCTTATTTGCACCTGCTGCAGCTTCACTATTGCCCTGGTGTGGCCTTTTGATGACTCTTCCATTCTGGACCTTGTCCCACAATCCGTTTGACCTGAAGACACGCTGTAGTGGGGCGCCCCTTTACCGTTTCAGTTGCCATTCCGCCCGCTTTTGCTACACTGTGCCTCTTCCGCCATTCAGCTGTTTACCGCCCGCTCTTGCGACTACAGCGTCTCGCTCACCATGTAGTTGAGTTGCTCCCGCTCTTGCGATGCAGCGATAGGCGGCTGCCACAGGACTCTCAAAATGGCGGCCGGCTCTTCAGATTTGGGCGTGGTCCACTAAAATGGCCCTGGGACACCTTGGAACTCGGACGCTTGTCTGCTAGGGCTTGGGCCCCATTCTCGAAAGCGTCCCCTCAGCCTTGAAGATTCTACAAAAGTCTTGGGGGCCCCCGACTCCCGCAGGCTTCTGGTGGGGAGCGGCTGCCATGATTGCTCGTGGAATGGCCACGACTGAGCTACGAGATGGTGGTGCTCTCATGCTGACGCCAGCTTCAGTCTGAAACATCCAGAAACACTGTAGACTACCAATTCGATCAGTTCCGGTAGCACCCCAACGTGACCCGGTAGAGAAGAACTTGCCCTCCCCTCTTTGACTGATGGTTCTTGTTGCCTGTCCCTTCTGTTGTCATTTAACAGAACTTTTTAGACTGCTGAAAGGGGTTGTGTTCCGACCGCTGGTTGGTGGAGACATTTTGACTATATTCTGGACCTACGTGTGGCTCACTGGTTAGAGCAGGCAGACCCTGAAGCAGAGGTCAGACCCGGGACCAGGGTTCAATTCCCGACGCGGCAGGGTCTTGAGCTCAAATGTCCATGGACTCGATAATTCTCGCTTCGGTGCCTGACCTAATCATGGGTTCACACTCTGCAACTCTGGGCATTAAGCTTGCTTAATCTCCACAACGGCCCCCCGCGGCGGGATGCCTGGCTTTCACCTTGGGGATGCCCTGTAGGGGCTATCTCACAGGGAAAAGCCAGGACGGGTTCCCAAGGCAAGCGCGGAGATACCCCTTCGGGGGTCGATTCAGGCGCTATATAAGAAACATAATAATAATAATAATAATACGTTGTCGCGTAATGCGTTATATGACACGCCGCGTTAGCGCACCCGGAAGTGCTCCGGTGCGCGAAGCGCAGCTTCCCGGTAGCGATCCGGGGCGCGGCGCGCAGCGCGTAACGTAAGCATAACAGGTCATGTGACTTGTTAATAAAACTTTTCATTAGTTCATTTTACTTTTGTTATTCTAATGATGAAAGGCTTGGTCATATGACCTAAAAATTACGCTTTTTATTGCTTTCGAACATTATTTTTTCTTAAACATATATGTTATAATGTTCCAAGCTAATGTACTTTCCCGGAAAATTTACAACTGTCCTGCAAGTAAAATTCCTTTTTCGAGAATAAGGGCGTTTCTTCGTCCCATGACGGAGCCGTTGAGCAAAAGAGGCTCGGCCTGCTGTCTTAGTCGCCGATACGCCTGAATATCAGATTCTTATCGATCACTTTATGTTGCAGGAGTAGAAAACACAACAGCCCTTGACCATTTATCTTTACTGCGTTCCTGCGTATTATACCTTTTATCCGTCATGTAATTGGACTGCTTTATTTCACTTGCCTTTTACTGATTCGAAAACAGTGACTAAAATTAAAAACTTTACCAATGTAAATACTACTACCATGTTTTGTTTTAAAAACCTTTATTGTGAAAATGTCAGTATACAAATACGGGCCTATAACCACGTGGGCCGGCCACGGAGCAAACTGGAATCGTATATGATGAGGAGACATTTACACTGTAGAGGAACGTAACGAGCGGGCCATTAGGTTGCAAGAACTAAGGTGTCTAACAGTTGCGGAATCGGTGGACGTACATTTTGTAATTAAAATACGACAGGGCCACTTACAATAAAATTATCTAGATATACATTTGCGGGCAAGTACCATGGGTGACGTTAATTCGAACTTTCAATAGTACAGTAATCAATAACACATCAGAACTTAATATCAATAGGGATGTCGAAATATTCAATCAATTCTCGTCCCCGCCCGCCATGTGCTTCAAAACTGCATACGTATCTCGTGATATCAAGGTTGTGCAACCAGTACACAACAAGGAGTTACGAGTCCCATTTATACCGGCGCCATTTTGGGCGAGGCCGGGCAGGTCCAGGATATAGTCAAAATGTCTCCACCAACCATCGACTATGATGATGTTCATAAGCTCTATTTATTAGAGTAACACTCATCTGTCCACATGAAATTAATTTGCCACAATCTAAACATGTCATTTTAATCTTTCCAAAGTTCTTCTGAATATTTGGGACCGTTTCCCTTGCCTCTGATGCTGTCAGTGCCACTTCATTGGTGGATGTACTGGCAGGTCGGGGGTTGTCCACCAAATCTCTCATTTGTGCAGCACTATAATTAATCGGTGCCACCTCTCCATATGACGATGCATGGTATAATTACCATAACTATATTTTGGCTCGTTTGCGCCGCCTCCCCCCCCCCCCTTCGGGCACCCCACGCCGACTTTCGGCGCAGCATTGTAGGATGGCCACACCAGTGCGGCAACTTGCTGGACACCACCTCGGTGCCAACCGGATCTCAGCGCCTTGTGGTGTCTTCCATTCAGAAAATATTGTTGGCAGCATTTTGAAAGGAAAGATAAACAGCCGTTCTCCTAGTGAGTCTCACATTGTTACATTTAGGAAGAATGTTGAAGAGTAGTATGTTGAAAATCTGAAGCCATTGTTCTACAAACTCTCAACCAGCCTTGGATGGAAAAATCCTGAAGAATGTACAAACTGAAAACCAGTTTTTGTCTGTATAGCATCAGCAGCAACGCTTGAGTCAGCTTTGTGTGAAGCCGCCATTTTGATTCAATCAATAGCGTCCCCCTGCACACATTCAGGGACCTGGTCGTGTCTTCAGGTCAAACGGATTGTGGGACAAGATGCAGAAAGGAAAAGGAAAAAAGTTCCGCCGGACCCCGGGAGCCGGCCACCTATGTCATGGGCGATCTTTGGCCACACCAGGGCAACACGACTTGGGGAGGGGGCAGGAGCCAAGCGCCCCCTCCCAGTCCGCGCCACCACACCGTATGTTGAAAATCTGAAGCCATCGTTCTACAAACTCTCAACCAGCCTTGGATGGAAAAATCTTGAAGAATGTACAAACTGAAAACCAGTTTTTGTCTGCATAGCATCAGCAGCAACGCTTGCTATCAGAGTGCATGAGTTTCATGCTCGATCGATTGAGCTAGCCGGATCAGGCAACAAAAAGTATAAAATAGTTATGTAAATAGTTATTTAATAAAATGTTTTACCCTGTTACTTTGCTGGTGTGTTGTATATATTTATAATATTTGCATAGAGTTTATCGTTATTTTGGGCGGGGTGGGTGGCGGAGCCGAGCTGTCTTGCAGCCATCATGGTGTGGAGCTCAGTTCATCTCACTAGTTTTGTATTTCTCCTGAAGGGTTGTTCCTAATGTTTCTATTTTAGCGAGGTCAAAAAGAGATCCCATTAGTGGCCTACTGATTTTGCTCGATTACTTTTGTTTTTTTACACGATTTTTCACTATCTGCAAAGACTAAACAGAGTATTGCGACTCTGCGCTTGTTTGTAAATAGAGAATGAACCAAAGAGAATCAATTCTAAAACAGTAAATGCTTGGATAACAATCAATCAAATGGAGAGACAAGCAGGCACGACGGATTACAACGGGGGCAAAGGCCTGCGTTAACTACCCTTCACTATCTGCAAAGAGAGAGTACTACTAAGAGAAAAGAGGGGGGGGGGGCAGCGTTCAAAGCACATCAGCGTGCATAAACACGAAAATGTTTTTACCTATCACGTACTTGACATTTGACAGCTTTTGATATTTGCTATTAAAAAACCATTGAAATTCACTGAAAAAACCATAGGTTATAGACCATATATAGTTAGGAATTAGCATTTACAAAACCTTGAAAATTCAATGAAAAAACCATAGGTTATAGACCATATATAGTTAGGAATTAGCATTTACAAAACCTTATTTTACTCGCACAAAACCATAGAAATTCGCATATATAGTTAGTTGCAATAACTATATATCGCGCACCCGCAATCCACTGCTGATGATGTCACATATTACATCATTCATGACATGGTCAGTGACATCACTGATGACATCACTGATGACATCTCAAATGACATCACTGATGACATCACTGATGACATCTCAATTTACATCACTGATCACATCACTGATGACATCTCATTTTACATCAATAATCATGTCACTGATGATATAATTGATGTGATAATACAATGCACCTCCTCACACTCTAAAATAACCTCTGTTACACCCAGTGTTAAATACAGAGTTTCATTTTTTGAACCATTGACACACCAATACCAGTTACTACATACGCACTCACTGATTCCTACGTCTACACACACATTCACTCATTCACCCATACAATCACTCATACATACAGTCACTCATTATTACAACACTATCATATGCACTGATACACCTATGCAGACACTCAAACACTGCCACTCATCCATAGAGTTACTCACACACCTAGTCAGTCCTGTAAATAATCAATCACACTTCGATTTCCTCATCTATACAGTTAAACACAGAACACCTTATTTATTCAAACATATACTAACACATACTTACTCTCTTATACAATTACTGATACAAGTACACATTGATGTGCACAGAGTCACACACCTCCCAGCCAGCCACACACACACTCAGTCTTCCATACAAATACTTGGGCAACCAATCAATAACCCATATAGCCACTCATATAGCTACTGATCAAACCATGCAGCAGTTTGCACAACAACAGACATATTGATGCACACTTTAAGACAGTTTAGTCACTAATCCATGCATTCAGTAAGACACATTTATTCACTCACTCAGTCAGTCACGCACCTACTAAATCCTTCATCCAGACACTTATACATCCACTCATTCTTCAATATGTAAGACATATTTTAATTTTACAGAAACATATAGTCACTGGATGTTGTCATCAGTGATGTCATCAGTGATGTCATTTGAGATGTCATCAGTGATGTCATCAGTGATGTCACTGACCATGTCATGAAAGATGTAATATGTGACATCATCAGCAGTGGATTGCGGGTGCGCGATATATAGTTATTGCAACTAACTATATATGCGAATTTCTATGGTTTTGTGCGAGTAAAATAAGGTTTTGTAAATGCTAATTCCTAACTATATATGGTCTATAACCTATGGTTTTTTCATTGAATTTTCAAGGTTTTGTAAATGCTAATTCCTAACTATATATGGTCTATAACCTATGGTTTTTTCAGTGAATATATATATATATATATATATATATATATTTATATATATATATATATATATATATATATATATATATATATATATATATATTTATTTATTTATTTATTTATTAGAAAGTTTTGTATAGCGCGAACAAGACCCGTGGGTATCAGAGCGCTTAACATATAGGCGTATGCGAAAGACAATATATATCAGACAGTTATACGGGCATCGGAACGAATAACATATGAGGCGTGGAAGAAAGACATATATATCAAACAGTTATACAGACAACAAATATGAGGTAGATGATAAGAGGTAGGTAATAAATATAGTCAGTGTTGGATATACTTCAATCCCAAGAAAATGTGTAGGCAAGTAAGACTAGTTAGGTCATTGACATTTCGTGACTAATCTATTCTAGGTAGACAAATATGTCCAACAGTTATACTGACAACAAATATGAGGTAGATGATAGGAGGTAGATGATAAATAAAGTCAGAGGTGGATATATTTCTATCATAGGTAGAGTGTGTAAACAAGTATGATATTTAGTTCATTGTCAGTTCGTGACTGATCTATTCTAGGTAGTGTATTTCTTCATCAGAAAGCTCTTTAATTCTCGCTTAAATGCTGCCACATTTTGGATCTTCCTGATGATAGGAGGAATTGAGTTCCATATTCTGGGGGCAGCTCCTGAGAACGCTCTGTCATAGGTTTTTTTCTTGTGGAAAAAGGCTGGCCGTAGTAGAAATTCTTCAGTACTCCTCGCTGGTCGATTCCCTCCCGATAGCTGGAGTTTCTTCGCTAGGTATCCTGGGGTGTTGTGGTGTAGCGCTTTATGGGTGATACAAGCTATCTTCATTTGGATTCTTGCTTCATAGGGTAGCCAACTTAAAGCTTTCAAGTGTGGCGATATATGGTCGTATTTCCTGGATCCGGTGATAATTCTTGCCGCAGCGTTTAGGCATGCTTTCAATGGTGCTGTGGACATTTTTGGTAAGCCCGCTAAGGTGGTGCAGCCATATTCAATCCTAGAGATAACTAAGGATTGGATAGCCAATTTGAGATCCGCCTCTGAGATGAAAGGTTTCAGTTTTCTTAGGTAGTTCAGGTGGAATCGAGCATCCTTGGCCATTGAGTTGATGTGGGCTTTCATGGCTAAATTCTCGTCCAGAGTGATTCCTAGAGATTTCGCTGACTTGATTAATGTTGGGGTGCAGTTTAGCGCAGTCACCACTTTCGTCCACTCCTTTATTTCCGTACGGCTCCTTGCTGGTGAGATTAGTAGGAACTCCGTTTTGTTGGCGTTAAGCTTCAGTTGGTTGGTAGTTAACCATTGCAGAGCCATTTTTAAAACCTTGTTCACTCGTTCCAAGTCTTTTAGGGAAGAGATCTTTAGATATATTTGCGTGTCATCTGCATACATGTGATACGATATCTCTGCTTTTTGGATAATTTCTGTAAGCGGCTCAACGTAAAGGTTAAACAGATCTGGGGATAACGTTGATCCTTGAGGGACTCCGATTGAAATAGGACATGGAGGTGAAATTGACTGGTTGACCAGGAATCGTTGTGATCTGTTCTGTAGAAAAGAGATGAACCATTTCAGCACAATTCCTGACAGACCCATCCTGTCCCGTAACCTGGACAATAATGCTTCGTGATTTACGGTGTCGAAGGCCGACGACAGATCGAGGAGAATCAGTAGGCATGCTTTGTTTTGGTCAAGTGCCTGTAGCGCATCGTCAACAATATGGAGGATCGCTGTTTCAGTACTGTGACCTGTTCTGAATCCTGATTGGCATTCGTCAAGCAATGAGAACTTGGTGATGTGTCGGCTTAGTTGGTTCTGTACGGATTTTTCAATTAGTTTGGCCAGTAGTGGGATGTTGGTCACTGGGCGAAAGTTGTTTGGGTCTGATCTATCAGCTGTAGGTTTTTTGATTATGGGGGCAACTTGACCTGTTTTTAGGCAGTCAGGGAGGATCCCTTGTGATAGTGAGGCATTTATAATTTCGGTCCATATTGGAATCAAAACGTGATTGATTTCTTTTACACATTTTGCGGGAAGGGGATCTTGATAGTGATTGTTTGGTTTAATTTTGGAAAGCGTTTTGGCGATACTGTGCTGGTCATACAGTTCGAACGTATCCCAGCTTGCCTTATTTTTTGTTATGGTACTCTCCGTTGTCACGGCGGTATCTATCGTAGGCATTTGTTCAGTGGGAATGTTTGCCACAGCGTCTTTGAGCTCAGCTTCTAGTGATTTCGCCTTCTCTGTGAAAAATGTAGAAAATTCTCCGCAATTTAGGGGTGTTTTTGAGTTCTCATGGGCAGATTTGGCTAATTTGTTTGATTGTTGCTTTAGGATTTCAAAGAGTTTTCGTGGTCTGTTTTTGGCGCTCTCCAGTTCTGACCGTATGAATTCCTGTTTTGATTTGATGATCATTTTATTATATTGGCGTCTAATTTCTCTGAGTGCTTTCAGCTCTGGGGATGAAGGGTGTTGTCTCCATTTTCTTTCGGCCATTCTCAATTTACGCCTTTCTTCATTTAGCGATTCATTAAACCATGGATTTTTTGTCTTCTCCGAGATGTTTTTCAGTTTTAATGGCATGGTGTTATTGACAATAGTTTCGACCGTTGTTATATAGTGTTCGGTCAGTTCGTTTACGTTCTGCAGGTTGTTATGAGGTTTTAGGTCTCTTTCACAGCTTTCCACTAGTAGCTCTAAGTATGCATCTCTTGTGTCTCTAACCCATTTTTTGGTCTTGAGGGGTTGTCTTGTTGTGCCTTTTTCCATTATAGGTATCGTGAATGTAATGGCATGATGATCCGACCAGTCACATGGTGTTATAGAGAGGATTGCTGCATCTTTGTTTCGCGCAATAATCCAGTCTAACGTCGCTCCTTTCGAATGTGTGGGTTGTGTGCATAGTTGAGTAAGGTTCAGTTCAGCAAGGAAATCTTTCAGCGATTTGACCAGTTTGTCGTTGTGGTCTTCCCAATGTAAGTTGAAGTCGCCAAGAAATATATAATTGACGCCGTCATTAGAGTTGGTCGTTATGATCTCCATTAGCTCCTCTGTAAACTTTTCGCTGTCTCCTGGTGGATGGTAAAAAGAATGGAGGTTGAATCTTTGTTTGGTAGCTGTTCTGAAATTAAGACCTAGGTATTCGCTTGATTCTAGGGGGTCGGCTTGGATTTGTTCGACCTCAATATCGGATCTGTGAATGCAGGCTATGCCTCCTCCTAACTTTATGGGTCTATCGAGTCTCAAAATGTTGTATTGGGGTGGTACTAGGAGATCCATGATAGGGGATGAGGATTCCGTAAGCCATGTTTCTGTAAGGACTGCTACATCAATGTCCTTGTTGATGATGAGGTCAGCTATATCCGATGCATGTTTCAATGCCGACCGACAGTTGAGTAGTAGACATGTCAGCGGTTTTTCTTTGTTGCTGCGGTTTCCATTCTTATTATATATATATATTTATATGTCTGTGTTATTTTCAAGGGGTGTTTTGAACCTTTTCACTAACAAGAGCTACTTATGTCAGATGAAAAGCATCCCAAACTACTAATAATTTTAGGGTTGTACACAACAATCAAGATTACATTAGTGACCACCCTATGCAAGGTTACCAGCCACGATCACCTCAGTGCAGGATTGCCAACAGTAATGTAACAAAGGATTAGTCAATTTGGAATGCCTTTACAAGGGCAATACATAACAGCCACAAGTGTAACACCCCCTGGCACCAAGGTAATCCTATTAGTAAAAAGTCTCTCAAGGCTGCAATTATCATTCAGATATCAGATTTAAATAGATTTTGGAAGTTATGAGTTCTGAAAATACATTTTCACATTAGGTACACACTTTTCAGTTTTGGTATTATATACATTAATTCAACAAAATAAAGGCTTCTAATTTAGTAGGCTGGGCTGCACACAGGAGAGCTACTAACAGGTAGCTGGAGAGCTATCAGTAGTTCGCAAGTGACTCATTGGAGAAGTATGATATATATCTTCAAGGTATATAGATGTGGAGTTAAGAGTAGTAAATCTAGACTTACCTAGTTGCACTTACTTGCCTGATATTTTGGTCCTCTATATTTTTGACACAATATTCTGTGCACATGCTGTTTTTGTTTCCTATAGTATGTCATTGATCCACTTTTAAGACCCACTTGATTGTATCAAGTTGAAGTAGTATGTGGCTGGCTGAACTATGAAAACATGTGGACTGATGCCTCTTAACACATTCAGACAACAGCATCCGTCTTTAGCTGTTGAATTGATTTTTGGACAAGACATGTGGATTTGAATACAGTGCACTGTTGAGTAGGTGGCTTGTACAGAGAAGAGTGAGCAGGAGGTATATTCTCTATCAGTTCCAGTGTAAACAATGCAGATTTTGGCAAATCTAAGTAAACTGCGTTGCAATATTCAACCCTAGACAACACAAAAGTATTTATGTCAAACTTTTATGGGAAAAGAGGAAAAATTGTCAGCCTTTTCAATGTTCTAAATTGGAAAAAGAGTGCTAGCAACGGAACTAATTTGCGATGACTTTGTCAGTTTTGAGTCAATTTTAATGCCAAAATTTGCATTTATTTATATAGTGCTTTCTACCCCTGACGAGACATTGAATGATGCAAAAATTTAGTGTTGAAGGGTGGACATCGCACCTCATTTTATAGTTTTAAAATTGAAGCACAACTGGGGAAATGGCATTTAGAAATTATCAGCTGACTAAAGTTTTAGAGTACTCAAATTATGGTATTTGAAAAACTTAAAAAACAAATACATGTTGTGTCCTTTGGGGTTTGTATTCCTTGCAAGTTGGCTGGAAATGGGTTCCTGTTACAGACTTTTTAGGTCTTGCCTAGGCAGCGCTTGCTCTGTCTCTTCGAGACAGGTAGTATTAACGTTATGGGCTTGAAAAAATGGCAATCGTTTTCAGTGGTTCCTGTTGCTGTCCTTTAGAAATCCTGGCTTTTCATAGGTGAATACTCTTAGTCGTCCCTCCTTTTGAAATTGTGTATCCTCCCATGAGGACTGGCCCTCTTACATGTGCTCTTACTGATCAGGTTATTTATACTTAGAGAGAACTCTTTATTTGGTTGGGCTGCGTCTTTGCTGCTTAATTGTTCTGTTTACTTGTGTAATGAAACTTCTGTCACTTCATTTGCTTGAGGTCCTTTTCTTCCTTTGCTTGGTGCTTTGGTTTCCCCGTGCCTCCCCTCACAACTCCCACAATGCTGCTCCATGCCCAATCATTACTCGGAGGCCACTGCTGTTTTGCTCACAACACATTTATAGCTTTTATTTTATATTTATAGCTTTAGCACCTACCCATGCACTTATGAACCATCAGGCTGACAGCAGACTCGAACTGAGATCCCCAGCTACCCAGTCGCAGCTCTCACCGCTGTGCCATATCCTTTCCTTAGACATGTTGCAGGGTACAGTACCATATGTGGCCAAAAGAAGTCCCACTGGAGACCTAGTGACAGCCTGTGGTACTCCACCCTCACAGCATTGCTTGTTGTTTACTGCTGGAATATTTTTCACCCAGAAAAATAATCGAACAAACAGGTTTTTTTAATACCATGGAGGCCGCTTCACGGGCTACCATGCGCATAACTTTTATATGCACAAAAGTATTTGCTTTAAGTCTTGCAAACGTGATACCTATTCCATTGAAAATGCTTGAATAGCTGTGCTTTGTAGGAATTCTCGCGGTTGCTGTGCTTCCTGCACATACCGTGTGTGAGGTTCATTCTATTTATTTATTTATGCGTTTTGGGGATGATGCTCAGTGCGGAGCCGCTTCACAGCTGCAGCTGCTTGTGTTAAATTTACGCGTTTCTCAAATTCGTCAGCGTATCCTCACTGGCCTGTGGAATTCAATAAAAGGAACTGTATTATAAAACTCTTCCCAGCAGGGCTCCAATACATATCTTGATGCAGTCGAAGAACGCGTTGTGTGCTACATTTTACATTTGTTGCAATTCTCTCTCTAAGTGAGTGCAGGGTGGGAAAGGACCCTGTGCACTCTAGGAAGCTGCTGCAGTGAGGTTAATGAACTGTGGAGCCCTGTTCTCTGTCTGCTGCTTTCGCCGCCTCCACTCCACCAGTTGGCTTCAGCCACAGGTGTCCGTCTCCAGCAACGAAGGATTGGCACTTTGAACACCATACCACGTAAACACCTGACGCCTGCACATTACAGCACTTAGAATCGGTACAGCTCCTTCTTAAAAAGATTTATTGGCAATAAATTATGTTATTCATGGCCACCGAGGTTTGGGAAATCCGGGCAAGTGTTTTTGAAAATAATAAGTACAAGAATCACTTATCCTGCTAATGTTCTATTTTGGCTTTACAAGAGTGAAAACAGGCAATTGAGTTGAAACGTTTGCAGCAGACAGCTCACTGAAAAGTGTTGACAATGGGTTTTTTAGTATGCTTTTTGCACACCTCTTTAACTTAACGCACCTATATACCCTTTAAAATTGTTCGAGAGAATCAAAAACAGCATGTGGCCTACGTTAGTTTCACAATCCTAAATTGGGTGTTGGCCTGTTGCTAATCCAATGAACAGATGGTTTTTGTATGATCCAACTCTGGCATGAGGGTTTTTGGGCATCTACCAATGCTGCTAGTTTGAAGCTGAATATTGAAGCGTTTGTTATTTTCTTTTGGTTAGTGTGGCTTCCCGTGTGTGTGTGTGTGTGTGTGTGTGGGTGTGTGTGTGTGTGTGTGTGTTTGTTTTACTGGATACACGTAGCCCAGTGTTCAAAGCCCCCAATACTTCAGATGTATCAAAGAGAGACCACATGCAAGAAGTCTACAGTAGCCTTCATATTTCACTCAAATGTGTGGTATAATTTTTCTTGGCTTTTCTGGTTATGTGCGTTTTGGGTCAAGTTGGTGAGGGAGTTGACATAGGTTAATTGTTGATTGGTAAATTTTCTTGCACGTGGACATATTACCTTTTTGATACTATTGCACTTGAGAATGAGAGTATCTAATCTCTTTAAGAGATTGTGGTCAGTGTCGTCGTTTTGGGGATCTTTATGATAACATGTAAGGCCATCTATTTAAACTGGTTCTCAATGTGTGAGCTGTCCACGTAATGTTTCACATTGTCATCTTTTAGTACGTATCCTGGGTTTAGAATGTCATTTGTTTGTTTGATTTTCAGATTGGAGGTTTCATGTAGTTTCTTGCATGGGAATAGTATCCCATATGTTAAATTTTTGGTTTTGCAGTTTGAAAACTTTTTGTGTGCAAACTTAATATGACCATAGAGAAATTTCACTACAATTCTTTCATGTATTTACAGAGTTGTAGGTTCCAGATAGCCTTCACATCGTTTAGTTTAGGTCGTGCCTAGGCAACGCATGCTGTATTCAGTCTGTTGGCTTACACGTCGCCAAAGTGAAGTAACAGGAGAAGCTGTAGTACCCAGGATAATGTGCTGCATGCCTAAACACTTATTAGGTCCCAAAGACAAAACCTATTTGCCATGCCAATGCTTGTTTTATAATATTTTATGGACTTCAAAGTACCATGACATCTGTTCATCTCGGGCAACATGTATGGTCATCACGAAAAGGAATCAATGGTCTTGTTGCCAGAATCAAGACCCACTTCATTATGTCTGAAACATGGAATGGACTTCTTTTGCCAACTTATGGCCACACAGAAATGGATGTATGACGTTACAACGCATACTTTTACAACGCCTACCTTTACAACGCATTTTTTACACCGCAACATCCATTACAACGCATACCATTACAACGCATACCATTACAACGAATACTTTGAAACTGCCTTTACAACGCATTCCACTACAACGCATACTACATTTACAACGCATACCATTACAACCCATAACATTACATTGCATGTAAGGTAAGTATGGGATAGTGTAGGGGTAAAAATTACTATTCTAACTCCAGGGGGTGCAACAGTAGAGTAAGTGTTGGATAGTGTAGGGGTTAACATTACTATTCTAACTCCAGGGGGTGCAACAGTAGGGTAAGTGTTGGATAGTGTAGTGGTAAAAATTACTATTCTAACTCCAAGAGGTGCAACAGTAGGGTAAGTGTTGGATAGTGTAAGGGTACTAAGTGTTGTAATGCTATGCGTTGTAATGGTATGCGTTGTAATGACTGCGTTGTAATGGTGTGCGTTGTACTGTCATGCGTTGTAATGGTTGCGTTGTAAATGCATGCGTTGTAATGGATGTTGCGTTGTAAAAGTTTCGTTGTAATGGTAGTGCGTTGTAAAAGTTGCGTTGTAAAGGTTGTTTCCCCACAGAAACAGTTTTTCTTGTTACTGACTGACCTAGCTTGTTGTGACAACAAAAGTTTAACAAAGCTGACTGCTGAAACCAAGGTATTCGAAAATGAAAAAGTGCATCTTGGGCCTGGCTGTTATTTGATTTCCCCACTCGTTAGATGCAAATGATTTCCTTCGACAAGTGTTTTAAATATTTGTGTTCATCAATGCCTATCTTCCAGTCCCACTCACTACTTTAACCATTCCTTCAGAGCATGCAGCCTAGTTACCCTGGTGAAGCGCTGTAAGTTTAAGGGAGCCTTCCTCTGGTGCCATCCTGTTTGGTCTTGTTAGAGACTGGAAAGTTTTTTGGGTCAGAAACTCTCCCCCTCAGCCATCCCAGCAAACCTCCTCATTATATGTAAATCTAACTACATTTTCTCCCACAGTACTCTGTATTGTAGCTTAAACCTCCTATTACTAACATGAATTCAACAGAAGTAACCAACCTGATACACTTACTGCTGTGGTTTCTGTGTGTCTGTAGGCTAACAACAACTCTGTTTCAAGGAGAGCCCCCTGAACCTACTTCTCAGGGAATAGGTCTGTGGAGAAGCAACTTCTCTGCTTCCTGATGTACCTCCAATTGTATGTTTTGTGATCATTACCTAGGGTAGCATCAGCTCATCCTCTACGTGAACCCCAGACACTAATTAACTATAGTTTCCGCAACTCTGTATTTATTCATTGAGGTAGTAACACCCCCAACTACTTGTGGACCTCATACACATAGGGGCTAATTACAATGGCGGTGAACCCGCCACCGGCAGGTTGCTGGAGGCGGGTTCACCGCCATCGTGCTGCCCTTTTCCGCCCGCCAGATTGTGATGGTGGGGGGTATGCTGGTGGACAGAAAGCCCGACCACCACAGGTCCGACAGTGCCTGTCAGACTGGCCCAGCATCCCTAGAATGGTGGTGGTGCCTAGCAGGCACCGCCCGCCTGATTAGGATGCAGTATCCTGCCAGCCTTTCCAAGGTGGTTCAACTGCCTTGGAAAGGCTGGTGGGGATGGACTTTATGGGCCAGTAGTGGGCCCACCTTGTCCCAGGCACCTTGAACATCCACTTGGGGGGCTCTTATGGTGTCCCCTACATTTCCCTGCACCATGTGGCAAGCACGGTACAAAAGGGGGTGGTGATGGACGGAGCATCTGAATCAATCAAACACTCACACCCAGTCAAAAGATCTGGGTTTGATCCATCACCGTTCTTTAGCCCACTCTGCTACCCCAGTTCAGACATGGCTATATGCAGATCAGTCTGACCCTGTGCCTCATGGGAACAGTCCATCCCGAACTGCCAAGCCATGTCTTCTCTGGACAGGAGAAGTGTGGCTCAGGGGTTAGAGGCGGCAGACCTGGAGCCTGAGTTCGGCCTGGGACCAGGGTTCAATTCCCCGCCTCGGCGGGTCTTGGGCTCAAAAATTCCACGGACACGTTAATTCTCGCTCCGGTGCCTCCTCGACTCACGGGTTCACACTCTGCGACTCTGGGCAATAGCTTGCTTAATCTCCACAACGGCCCCTCGCGGTGGGATGCCTGGCTTTCACCTTGTGGATACCCTGCCAGGGTTATCTCACAGGGGAATACCAGGATGGGTTCCCTAAGCAAGCGCTGAGATGCCCCAGGGTAAGTCATGCGCTATATAAGTTTCATTCATTTCATTTCATTTCTGGACCGGAAACAAGCTTCCGAGGACCGGTTTCTGGCATTCCAGCCGTCTTCAGCCCAGCTTGCTTGAATTCAGTGGCAAAGTGAGAAAGGGACTCACATCTGAGCATACCCTGCCACACTTATGGCGGCAAGCACAGCATGGTGCCTGCCACGTGGTGAAGGGAAATGTACAAGCTAGCAGCACGTGTCGCAATGTTAAATATTGCAGATGCAACTGCCATGGTTGTGGACACATCTTAATTCCATGTGTGGGACCGCCGCCTCATAGGTGGACTGTACCCATCCCCTGGGCGATGGCAGACGGACTGAAGTCTGTCTGCCATCGTAATGAGCCCCTTAGTACTGTGGGTTCTGTGGTTATCTCTAGGGTAGAAGCAGATTTACTTCTAGTTGAACTTATAAACCCACTATCATGGATGTTTTCAAAGGAATCCTCTGAAACTAACAATCTCAATATGGTAAGTAAATGCATGTGCAGATGCATTTATTCTTACACTCTCCGCAACATGTATGTGCTGTGAACTATTACACCCCACTTCTAGCTTGCCTCATAACCTTTTACCACACTGGCCACACTACATCTACATCTGACTGAGTTTTCAAACATATATGTGTAAGGCACACACGAACTGGATGAAATCATAGTGCTCTGGGACTAGATCAAAGCTTGAAGCGCTAAATAAATGATGCACGTTTCGAATGAGGAAAAGGCGTCTGAGGACTTTTTTTTAGCAGGAAGCTGTCCCTTCCAGCAGAAAAGCAATCCTGGGTGTAACACAGGCACCCCTGCACCATGGCGCAAGGGTACCTGCATTGGCCCCAGGCTTCCCTCAGTGTGCCCGTGCAGAGGAAGAGCAGGAATGTTGCATATATTAGTAGACATGACAGATTCCTGGCAGCTCCCTGTCACGTAGCGCATCAATTTGTCTTGAGGCGTTGCATTTCGTGTGTTTTTAGTGATTCTGGCCCTAAGTAGCTACTTACCTAAAAATCCAGACCAGTTTAAATCTGGCAAGGACAATAGAAAGTGCTGTACAGTTACTAATGTATTACTTTCCTCCTCTCTCTAACTCTAATTTACTTTCATTAATCTTGATCTCGGTGTCTCTTCCTGCCTGATATTCTCTTTACCCAATGACCCACTCTCCTACCATTTCATTTTTTGCATTCTGGTGTCCTTCTGTAACACTCCTCTCTCCTTTACATATCCCACTCTTTGACACTCTTCGTAGCTATCTTTGTCTCTGGCCTTTCCTAATCTTTCGATCTCTGGAGTCAATTCTGTCTGCTTTTCTAGTGTCATGCTCAAATTGACGCCCCCCCCCCCCCAGCTTGTCTCTCTCTCTTTTCTTTAGCTCGTTTGTTCCTTCTCCTTTCCTCTCTCTCTCTCTCGCCTTTTCTTTGTATCTAACTTTAATCTTACCTCTTTCCGATCTATGTGTGTCACTTTCTCTTTCACTGACTTCTCATTCCCACTTCTAAACTTCTCTTTTTGTCCCACACTTTTCTTTCTCCCTGTGCTTTTCCTCAAATCCCTGTCCCACTCTTCTTCCCTCTGATTCTTTCACATTCTACATCATCACACTCTGCTACTCCTATTCCTACTCCATTTCATCCCTCAATCTCGGTCTCTCCACGCGTTTTCTAGCATCTCTTGATTACATTTCTTTCCCCTCTCCCCGACTCATGTTTTACCCATTTCCTCTTCTTTCCACCTCTCTATTTTTTCTTCTTAACTCTGAAACAGCTTTCTCCGCAATGGAGTGCACACAGGAGAATCTTGGGGCATATTATCAAGGAAGTTTATCTCCGCTTTTTTGGCTTTAAAAGCCAAGAAAGCGGAGATAAAATTATCTCCCTATTACCTAGCTGTCGCTAACACCAGTTAGCGACAGCTAGTAGGAGATAGCGACCATCTTGGGCCCGCTTTGCATGTCAGTGATATTTATCACTAATGACATGCAAAGTGGGCGTGCCAAGATGTTAGCGACTGGAAACAGTCGCTAACATCGCTATCTCCTATTACCAACTATTCCAAAAGCTAACACCTGCCCCTGAGCAGTTCTTAGCCATGTTATCCAATGGTAGGTGGATGACTTTTCAGCGATATTCATGCATTTCGGCCGATTTTTATCGCTTAGGAGATATACCTTGATAATAGCAAGGTTCCTAAGCGATAAAAATCGCCGTAGCTCGGCGATAAAAATATTGCCGCTAAACCAACATAGCGATAATTATCGCTATTGCTTGGTAATATGCCCCCTTGTCTTTTGACTCAGGCTGGAGACGGCTCCTTCAGAGGCACTGGGGTCCGCCCAGCTCTGCTGCGCAGAGGAAGGTCAAAGGCGGAAGATAAATGGCCCGTTGTGTTATGGCACGCTGAGGCGTGCTACCATTACAGCAGATCTGCAAGGAATTGCTGCTATTAACGGACTCCATTAAACGCAATACATGTGGGGAAATTGCTGCTTGATTTAGTTTAGCAACACAGAGATATTGGCTAGATAATCACATAAAAGTGACACCTTTTATGGCCAGGCTGTTTGATTTTATGTCACTGGGTTTCCGTCGCACTCCTTTTTATGATCATATATGGGACTTGGGTCTAATGCCTGCTTTAAATGGTTTAAAGGTTAAATACATGACTTTAGCATTTCTGGGCGCAGATATCAGTTATGTATAGTGTATTAATAGAGCGAGGGAGTTACTCTAGCTTGTGACGACTTTCCCAGCACTTCTGTCTACCTGAGACCTCTCCCTGCCTCCATCAGCTTTAAAATTGGTCCCTGCAGGAAAAATGCAGACAAGTCTCTTTTCATCTATAATACGTTGTAAGCTCCCTTGGCATGGAGAGTATATGTTTCTATAGATGTGTTCTCCAGTTATTGTAGCAACTCGTGGCGGCCGCCATTTTCTAGCACCTAAGTACAGCTTGAGACTACTCAGCTAAAAGTAAACACTGAAAGATACTGTGCAGTAACTACTGTGTGCAGCACAAATATTTCATAATATATACAAACAATACACAATTCATTCAGCTGCTTGCTGTGTTACAAATGTAGTAAACAAAATCTCAAAAATAATGAAACAAAATGTCATAAAGTGCAGAGTGCTACAATTAATCACATGGCAATCCTGAAGATACATTTTGTTACACACTCCGCCTCTCTCAGATTTCCCGAGAGCTAAGGCATGTTCAATAGGCCGACATCTATTTCCCTGTCATTTAACACATTGCCTTTACTGAGACCAACATAGTTGTGCAGCTTATTTCCTAAAAGCCTTCAAAGTTGCAAAATGTAGTGTTTTCTCAATGTGGTATTCCACAAAATCCAGCCTAATTAAGGCATACACTCAACAATTCGATTTATTAAAGCGGCATGAGACCTGCTTAGAGCTGCGCTTTGGACAAGTGTCCAAATCATACAACCTTCAAAGAATGGCATATTGTATGTGAGAAAAAATAAGACACACCCACATTGCCTCATGTTGTTCTCTGGAAAATAATTCTAATTTAAACTGTACAAATGAGTGCAAATAGTGCTCAATCCAAACCCAAGCGTAAGTGAATAAAGCAAACGTAAGCTGCAGATAAAATGACTGCAATCGGCTTAAAACACCTAAACTGGGCAGAGAAGAAATGGGAATAGCTTTGAGGAAACCATTGGATAATGCAGTTTTAAATGTATATACAATTCTTCATCTGATATTCAGACCGTTAGGTATATCACTGTTCAACATAATGACGTAGCGAGATTCCAATCTGCGCAACTTTTGCTCTCGTTGCCTCCCCTCACATGGCTAGGGACTGAGTAAGCGACATAGTACACCAGCTCATTACTATGACCCCCATGGCTTTCATGAATGTGTTGTGCTATGGGGTATGCTTTGGCATCCTTTACAATGGCACTTAGGTGCTGTAAGATCCTTATGTGAACCATGTGTTTGTGCTGCTACGTATATCTTAGGGCATGAACATTGTGGCATATATACCACAAAGTCACTTCTACAGTTGTAGGAGTGACGGATCTTGAAAAAGGTATTGAACAGTGGGTTTTCCAGTTCACTCTTGTTCAGACCAATAGTGCAAGCCTTACATTTGTGGTATTTTCTAAAACCAGTGGGGGAGGTGAGCCAAGAATCTGTCTTGTCCATTTCCGGACGGCTAATGCACAGTTCTCCCCTCATAGATGTAGCCTGCTTAAGGAGAGGAGTGGATGTTTTGACATTTATTGTCCAATGGTCGGGTCACTACGAATAAGGTTCTATTGAGATTTGAGGATATTCCTCACTCTCTGATGGTACATTTTGTAGCCTGTGATCATTCTCACTGCTCCCTGATTGTTAGCTTCACTGCTTCTCTCTTTGAACTCTAATACCTCCCTAGGTATGGACTCAACTTTCGCCCTAGAACACTTCAATAATGCTTGACATAGCCTCTTGAACTTGTACTAGGGAGTGGTTGTCACAGCAATTGCATTTCATGCATAGGTTTTCAGCATAGGGGAAGTTCTGCTTCAATTTCAACGGATAAAAATTCTGCACATGAAGAATTGAATTCCCTGCAGTTTCCTTTCTGAAAATGTTTGTGTGAATCCTATTGTTGTGTACATAAACCTTCAGGTCTAAAAACTCATCCTCACTCCTACTAATCTTACTAGTGTAGGAAAGGTTCAGATAAAGTCCCTGGCAGATTCTAGGGAACCCTTCCATAGAATAAAGAGTTCATCAATGTATAGAGCCCAAAGGACAATGTTGTCCATCCATTCCACGACGATCTCTGTGGTGAGCACCTGCTCCTCCCACCAGCCCATATGCAAATTCTCATAGCTGGGGGTGAAGCAGGTGCCCATCACTGTTCCCTGGATTTGTTTAAACAGATTCTTGTGAAACAAGAAAAAGTTATTGTCCAAGCACCACTCCATCATCTGGAGTATCATCATAGTGTGTTGGTATGCACTAATTGGTCTAGCACTTAAAAAGTGTTTGGTTGCCCTCAATCCTTGTTTATGTTGTATGCTTGTGTACAAGGATGATACGTCCAGGGTCATAAAGACATTACTCTCATCCCATATGATATCAGGGACCTCCTTGAGAAAATCACCTGTCTCCAGAATGAATGAAGGTACATTCCTAATATACTCTTGAATAAAGGGGTCTATATATTTTGAAGTTGTTTTAAATAACCCCCCTATTGCTGATATAATAGGTCTCCCTGAGGGGTTGGTCGCATGTTTGTGTATCTTGGGGATATATTTATTGCCTAGTAATATAGTAATATAGTAATACAGTAGTTAGTTATAGTAAGGACTAAGGACCTAATTCCCTTGGACGTAGTTTTGGTAATAACTTTGGCTCCATTTGACAAATCTTCACAAAATTTTCAAAACTGGTTTGCCACTCATTTCAGATTCTGTGTGGAAAGTTTTGTGGTGATTCATCAAGCATGAATGAGTGGGGTAACAAAACATGTTTTCCCCCGGCAATTTCCCATAGGATTTTGAATACGCCTACAGCCTGAACAGCTGAACAAAATTACATCAAATTTGTCTGAAAGCTAGAGCTTGGTCCAGAAAGAGTGCTTTTCGTAATTTGGTGCAAATCCATTTAGTAGTTTTGGAGTTATTAACGGAAAAATAACTATAGATATCTAGGGACCCGAATCCTCCGTAGATCCAACAGATCTCACACTAAGATGTGATTTGCTGATGACACTTCAACCAGGAAGTGCTGACAGCTATCTTGGGGCTCAGACAAAAGGTAAACAAAAAAACAAGAAGGATAGCAATAGGAATACCCTGGACCCTACGACTGGTGGTGGGGTCCCACAAGGACCACAAGGCGGTCAAATTATTTTTTTTCCCTATTTTGCTATGATTTTGCAGAGGATCCATGAATTTGCAATAACATTGAAGTAAAAAACTAATTAAGGTCTACCATGCTTATTCTTTATATGTCCCCCAGGTGGGCCAGGCCCTGGGGTTGAAGTTTATATTATAAGGGGGGCATGCGTGGCCCACCTTACCAGGCTGATTTCGGCCCAGTTACCGCTACCCCTGGGAATGAATTAAGTAGGAGGGGGCCATGCAGCCAACACCTCTTCAGGGTCAAGCAATTTCTAAAACACACAAGAGGGCCTTGTGACCCCCCTCCTGGGCAGTAATCAGGGACCACAACCTCCCTGGGGCCAAGCTGATTTGAAAAATGGGGAAAGGCACCCTCCTGGGTCCATTTTTGATCTAAGAACCACCACCTCTGCCAGACCAATTGATGGAAGGGATGGGGAACTGCATGGCCTCCCTCCTTGGGCCGAAATTGGCCTCAAGGACCCGATTCCCAAGGGCCCCCTCCTAGAATCATTATTTGCCATGAGGATCCCATCCCCCAGGGGTGCCCAACCCTGAGACATAGCGTGTTCGCTCTTGCTTGGCTGGAGCAATTTCGACAAGGAGAAGTTTGGCTCAATAGCTAGAGCGGCAGACCCTGATGCAGAGGTCTAGCCCGGGACCAGGGTTCAATTCCCCGCCTCGGCGGGTCTTGGGCTCAAAATTCTACGGACCTGATAATTCTCGCCTCAGTGCCTATTCTAATCATAGAGTCCCACTCTGCAACTCTGGGCAATAGCTTGCTTAATCTCCACAACGGTCCCCACAATGCTAAGGAGACTTGGCCTTCACCCTAGGGGTGCTCAGGAGTGGACGCCTCACAGGGAAAGCCAGGACGGGTTCCACAGCGGTATTCGTACAAGCGCCTTGAGACCCTTACGGGTGAGTAGTGTGCTATACAAGTATCAATTTACAATTTACAATTTTACAAGGGAGAGCAAACAGTAAGCTCGCTCTTAGCGGGCAGGAGCAGGAAAAATGTTCCCACCCACTGGACTTTTCATCTGGTTCCCTGACTCATGTGAAGACGGCAAGGAGACAGATGAAAGAATTGCTCCTGCATTCAGGGAGCATCATTTTTTGCTGCTTCTTCTGTGCGGGAGCAATGACGGCTCCAAATGGAGGCCCGGAACAGGCAAGGACTGCGGGGGCATTGGGCCTCTCCCCCAGCCACCAACAAGAACATGGTTGGTGTCTTGGGTGGGCACCAGGGCACCCAAACTTAGATGGCCGTTCCTTTGGTATGGTGTCACCAGGGCCAAAATCAGCCTGGGGGAGAGGCCGCACACACAAGGCAAAGCAAGTGTGTTTCCTTTGCAATTCCATATCAAAAAACGATCTGAAATCCTTAATGAAGGTGAATGCATCATTGATCTATTGGAGCACAATCTGTTCTGTAGTGACTGTGACAAGTGAGTTCCTTCTTGTCATCTCCTGTTGAGATCAGAGCCTAAGGTTCTCCCTTTTAATTACCCTGAATATGCAAATGCCTAAAATCTTTCACAAGCTCTGGCTGTTTGGCACTGCTATGTTTTCCTTATTTCCTCCTTTTTGTAGTATCGTCCTCTTCTCCAGACTAAGATTCATGTTATCACAGATTTATGGATGAAGGCGCTCGAGGATCTAAAATCCTTGATGCAGGTGAATGCGTTATTGATCTATTGGTGTGCATTCTCTACTGCAGTGACTGTGACAAGTGGATTATTTCTTGTCATCTCCTGGTTCTCCCTTTAAAATACTACAAGTATGCAAATGGGCAAACAAACTTACAAACCCCACATTGTCCACCTTAGTAGTAGTCAAAAGTCTTCCTGCATTTTTCCAGGTTGATGGATATCTTACCAAAAGGCCCCCAGAGGTTTGGTGGCCAGGCACAGTGTGGGGTTAGCTACATGTGGGGAGAGGGTGGCTGCAGGCCCTGCACCCAACTCATAGAAATTAATTGAACAAAATAAAGGTTACAGGCAATTGTAGTTAGGTTCACATTTCACATACACAATATAAATTCAGCAGTTACAGTTAGAGTTATCTAAAGAAACTATAATTTGTCCCAAAAGGTAACTATAACTTGTACCCTCACCATGCACTGCTAATTACCCCACATATTATATCACTTATGACATCTTGTATGGCATCATTGATAATATCACTGCAACATTTGCAATAAAAATATTGAAGAGAAAACTGCACATGGCGGTAGCACGAGTTACACTTACTTTAGGGTACAAGTTACCACTGCTTCCCGTCGCGGAAAAGCAAGCTCGTACCACAAGATAAGTGATTAGCTTATTTTATTCGTTGTCGGCCATAACGCGTTTTGGTCCAGCTGGATCTTGATCACATGACAACACTCATAGTTGCTTTCACCCTTTTTAAAGTGACATGTGCAAAGTTCAATCATAGACATGCAATAGACATGGAAAAAATATAATCTTACAATATTTATATAAATAGGTAAATAAATAAATACATGAATAAATAAGATTTGTACATCCACTGATCCTCTATATAATACCATAGTTATAACTTCATGATGAAACTCTGAAAAATAGTAAAATGATATTTACTAGTAAAAACAATGTTAATATATATAGTTCTTAAAACACTTAATTCTCATACATTTCAATAGTATAAATACATAAATACATAAATATTCACTTTAACAAACATTATTAGCTTATCCCTATGATTTTTTTAAGGTCAGTAAACTCATTTTGGCGATCAAGATTGAAGCATAAATTCATAATTGTCACACAATGTAAACAATATTGTATTCTCCCTTTGTCTCAGCATAGGTCAAAGCCCCTAATTGGCTCTTCCTGCCATTTGTATGTTGCCGTCTCTTTGAACTGCTTCATAGAATGCAAATGCTACGTGATATCTAAAGTGAAAAATGCACATCCCATAACTATGGTGAAGAAACAATAAAATACTTATTTATTTGATTTTTCTTTTTGTAAACTTTCTTTTATGAGCTGAAATTTAAAAAAAACACTATATCCGTGGATTTGGTTGTTTAGGCGGCCTCTTTCAGTTCTTTCGGTTCAGCTAGTCCCTTAATGTCACCCTCCATTAAAATTCAAAAGTTAGAATAAAATAGTAAATTAAGTTAATTTTATTTCAGCATATGTTCGACCTATCATTTCATTTACAGGCATGAATACAGGTCCTCGGTCGTGTTCAATCCCACTGGGGCCTTGCTGTCAAAATTAAGAATATATCTAGTTTCTAACTTTCTCAACTGCCCCTCCCTATCTCCTCCTCTCCTATTTAGGGGGATAGTATCAATCAGAAAATACGAGAAATCTTTCAAATAGTTTTGGTGTTTTTCCTTATAGTATCTTGCAACCGGGTATGTATGATCGTTGTTAGTGATCGCCCTGATATGTTGCAAAATTCTCTTGAGGGCAGGGAGCTTAGTACTGCCCACATATTTAAGGTTGCAAGAACACTCTAAAACGTAGACGACATATTCAGTTTTGAAATTTAGTGGTTTGTTAATCTTTAAAATGTTGTCACTAAATGCTGACCTGTAGGTTTTAGTATTGACTCCATATTGGCAAGCCTTACAGCTTTTACATTTAGTAAACCCGCTTTGTAGCCACCATTTTCGTTGCTCCCTAAATTCCGGGCTGCTACTTACTAAGCTGTTATGCACGGATGGAGCTCTCTTGTAGGTCACCCCCAAATTGCAAGGAATAATATCACCAATAACTGGGTCACTCTTCACAATTGGCCAGTTACGTTGCATGATGTTCTTTATTTCTTGTTGTTGGGCATTATAGGTAAGAATCAACCTGACTTCTGGTACCGGTTGCTCTACATTTTCATCCCTAGTCTTTTTTGTTTGTAGTAGGAGCGATCTATCTTGAATGTTGGATTTTTTAATTGCTGCCTCTATTGTTTTCCTAGAGTATCCTTTTTCCAGAAACCTCTTTTTGCTCTCCAGTTGTGCAGCTGTGAGATCTAACTGATTACTACATATTCTCTTTATTCTGGTTATTTCCCCATAGGGGATGCTCTCGATTAGGTGTCGGGGATGGAAACTAGTGGAATGCAACACTAAATTGCCCACTGTCTCTTTTCCGTAAATTCTGGTTTCAATGTTGTTATCTGCTATGTACATTTCTACATCCAAAAAGAAGATATTTTTTTCACTTAAGGTGGCGGTGAATATTAAATTCAAATCATTCATGTTATTAGCAGCCAAAAATTCATCAGCTTTTTCCACAGTTCCTTCCCATACAACGAACAAGTCATCTTTAAAATGAAAATATGCTTTGACATTGTTCATCATGTATTCCTTATGTGCCACCCCCAAGACCAGCTTCTCCCACAAGCCCATGATTAAATAGGCATAGCTGGGGGAGAAGCTGGCCCCCATTGCTACTCCGCGCATTATATATATATATATATATATATATATATATATATATATATATATATATATATATATATATATATATATATATATATAAACTATATAGTAGTTATAGTTAGGACCTTATTGCAATTCAACAAGCATTTTTTCTTTTGCCAATATCTTTGGCGCGGGTTGATGAATCTTCTCAAACTTTTCAAAACTAATGTCACCTCCTGTCTTGAAAGTTTCAGGGTGATTAGTCAAGCAGGGGCTGAGAAAAAAGGGGGGGTCCCAAAACACGTTTTCTCCATGTTCATTTCCAAAGGAAACTTTTGTCACCTCTACAGCCCGAACTGCCCTGGGGACCGCCACCTCCCCGGGGCATTGAGTTATTATGGGTGGCGGGGCCTCATGGGCACCTTCAAGTTCCCGAGGCTTCAATAATTAAAAGGAAGTGTGGGGGAGCTCCTGCCCCCGCCCCACACTGCCTGGGGACCACCACCTCCCAAGGACATTGAGTTATTAAAATACAGGGGTCCTTAGGGGACTCCCGGCCCTGGGGACCACCAACACCTCGGGGCAGCACACAGAAGGGAAGTAGGCCGTGCAGCCCCCTCCTGGAGCCCTCCTTGGCTTTGGGGACCAGCAATGTCCTGGGGTACCCACCCCCGGAACATTGCAGTTTGCTATGGCAGGATGGGAAAATTGCTTCTGCCCTGCCATAGGAAACACTGCTTTGCTTCGTGGAAGCAAGAGCAGAAAAACTTTTGGGCAAAGGGAGATGCATGTTTGCAGCTCACTTTGTCCAATAGCAATGGCGTCTCCCGCAGCAGTCTGGTACCAGGGTAATTGGGCTCTCCCCATGGCCCCAACAGTGAGGCCATGCCACATGACCCCCGTACCTTTTTTATTTTTTTTTAAATGTGAGGCTGGCCCCAGTATGGGGTCCCCGGGATCAAAATTGGCCTCAGGAGGGGAGCCACGCAGCCCCCCTCCAAAATATTTTTTAAAAAAAGGAAAGGCTGGGCAGGCCCCGGGGATGGGGTCACCGGTGACAAAAGAGGCTCGGGAATGGGGGGCATGCAGCCCCCTTCCATAAATACATATTGCCAGCACCGGAGGATGGGGTCCCTGGGGATGAAATCAGCCTGGGGGACACAAGGCCCCCTCCCCTTTATAAAAGAAAAAAAAGAAAGTCATATCCCTGGAGGAGGGCTAGGCCCCCTCCCTTTTTAATAAAAAAAATGGAACAGGTCCCGATGGATGGGGGACCCAAAAGGCTCAAGAGAAGGGGGGCCACACAGCCCTCCTTCTAACAAAATAAAAGCAACTCGTCAGAGGCCCCAACCTCTCCCTGCAAAACTGAAAATGCGCCTCCTGGTGTGCTCTGGGTTGGGGGATTACGTCCTTGTCACTACAGTGGGTCCCTGGGGACCAACTAGGCCACCAGGGATCTCCAGTAAGGCCCACATAGTGGGATTGCTGAAAGGTGGCGGGAGGCCATGCCCCTTTTTACACCACTCTGCAAACGCACCTCTTGGCGCACTGCTGTTGAGGTGATGAGGTTCCCTTGTGTCCTGAGGACCTCAGGACTAAAGTGGACTTCATCCCCCAAGCAGCAGTGCGCCAGGACGTACGTTTGAAGAATAGTGTAAAAAGGGGCCGTGGCCTCTGACCACTCTCAGAAATCCAGCTGTATGGGGCTTTTTAGAGGTAACAAGAGGGCTAGTTGGCCCCCAGGGACCCTCTTGGTTAGGGGACTTCATCCCTCAACGAAGAGTGTGCCAGGAGACGCATTTGCAGAGTGGTGGAGAAAGGGGGCATGGCGTGTGTTCACCTGTCAGCAATCCCACTGTATGGGGCTTACTGGAGGTTACCGGTAGGCTAGTTGAACCCTAAGGAGCCCCAGTAGTAAAGGTGACTTCACTCCCCATCCAAGAGTGTGCCAGGGAGTGCATTTACGAAGTGGTGGGCAAAGGGGTTGCGGCCTGCTATGAGAACTTAGCAATTCTGCTGTGTGGGACTTACTGGAGGTAATAGGAGGGGTGGCTGGCCCCCAAAGATTTCCTTGGGGGGTAACTACCCCTTCTGTTACCTCCAGTAAGTCCCACAAAGTGGGAATGCTAAGAGGTCTTTGGAGGCCACGCCTCCCTTTCTCCACCATTCTGCAAACGCACCTTCTAGGACACTACTGGTTGGGGGAGGAAGACCACTTTACTCCTGAGGGACTTTGGGGTGCAAGAAGCCCTCCAGGTACCTCCTGTAAGTCCTATGCAGAAGAATTCCTGAGCACTGATCGGAGGCCCATCCCCCTTTCTCCACCACTCTGCAAATGCGACTACTATTGTAACAGGTCCAGGATTTGTGAGAGTTAGAGCTATTGGCATAGTAAATGTAATAGTTTTTTACTAATGTTTTTTGGAGTGGAGTGGAGTGGAGTGGATGTACGTTGTGTGTAGTGATATTATGTGTTATGTTGTGCAGTGAAATTATGTGGATCGAAAGTATGTGGTATTTAATGTATAGGAATTATGTAGAGTGGGATTATGTATTATGGAGACTAATTATATGGTATGGTAGTCTGTGTTGGTGCGTGGTAACCTCAGGTCTTCCTCGTTTCTATAGAAGCTAAACAGTAAACTCAATGTGACAAAAAAAAGAAGGAACCCCTGAGAAGCACTTCTAGACCTAATCAGAGGTATGAGCAGGGCCACTGAATTGATGTAACTATTTGGCTGCACAGACTTTCGCACAATTATACATTTTCCACATTTGTCACATAATCCATCACCTGCTGCCTAATCTGCAGATTTGAACAGCAACAAGTGTTACAGTGTGATGGAAGGCCCTTTGCAAACATAGAATGCTCACTGTTACTTATTGCTAAATGTGGGTATTACATTGGTACTAATGGTGTGCAAACTGCTCTTGCTTCTTTCTGTGCCTCTCTTGCCATTTTCTGTATTTCTCATGAATCTTTCTGCACCTTTCTTTCTTTTTCTGCACTTCTCTTGCCTTTTTTCTGCACTTCTCTTTCGCTTTCTGCGCCTCCCTTCTTTCTGTACCTCTTTTGCTTCTTTCTGGACCTCTCTTGGTTTTTTCTTCTGCATCTCTCTGCCCTCTTTCTCCATCTCTCTTGCCTCTTTCTGTACCTCGCTTGCTTCTTTCTGCACTTCTCTTGCTTCTGTCTGCACATCTCTTGGTTCTTTCTGCACCCTTTTTTTCTCTTTCTGCACCGCTGTTATCTCTTTCTGCACCTCTGTTGACTGTTTCTGCACCTTTCTTGCATCTTTCTGTGCTTCTCCTGCCTCTTTCAGCACTTCTCTTGCCTCTTTCTGCATTTCTGTTGCTTCTTTCTGTACCCCTCTTGCCTCTTTCTACACCTCTCTTGCCTCTTTCTGCACATTTCCTCCCCCTTGCTGGACTACTCTTGCCTCTTTCTGTATCCTCTTGCCTCTTTTTGCACCTCTATTGATTCTTTCTGCACCTCTCTTGCCTCTTTCTGCAGTTCTCTTGCCTCCTTCTGCACCTCTATTGGTTCTTTCTGCACTGCTCATGCTTCTTTCTGTACCTCATTTGCAAATTTCTTCAACCCTCTTGCCTCTTTCTGTACCCCTCTTCCCTCTTTCTGCACTTCCCTTGCCCCTGTCTGCACCACTGTTCCCTTTTTCTGCACCTCGTTTGCCTATTTCTGCAACTCTCTTGCCTCTTTCTACAGTTCTCTTGCCTCCTTCTGCACCTTGGTTGCCTCTTTCTGCACCCATATTGCCTCTTTCTGTACCCTTCTTGCCTCTTTCTGCACCCCTGTTGCTTCATTCTGCACTTGTATTGCTTCTTTCTGCACCTCTCTTTCTTCTCTCTGCACCGCTCTTGCCTCTTTCTGTACCTTTGTCCCCTCTTTCTGCACCTCTCCTGCTTCTTTCTGCACTTCTCTTATCTCTTTTTGCACCCCTTTCCCTTTTTCTGTACCTCTTTTGCTTCTTTTTGCACTTCTGTTAGCTCTTTCTGCACACCTATTGTCTCTTTCCGCACCTCTGTTTGTTCTTTCTGCACTGCTCTTGCTTCTTTCTGTACCTCTCTTGCTTCTTTCTGCACCCCTCTTCTCTATTTCTGCCCCTCTTTGGCCCGGTTGTAACTCTCTTGCCACTTTCTTCAGTTTTCTTGTCTCTTTCTGCACCTCTGCTGCTTATTTCTGCACTTCTCATGCCTCTTTCTGCAACCCTCTTGCCTCTTTCTGCACCACTGTTGGTTCCTTCTGAACTTCTCTTGCTTTTTTCTACATCTCTCTTGCTTTTTTCTGCACCACTCTTGCCTCTTTCTACACCTCTGTTGCTTCTTTCTGCACTTCTCTTGCTTCTACCTTTTTGTACACAAATTTACAAAGTATGCTGTTTCAAACACAGGTATTCAAATATTTGTACGTTAATTTTTATATAAAATGTCACTACGTAAAAGTAGAGACACTCGTATACATACCTTCACAAACTTGGTCAGACTTAAAACAGTGTTATGGTTAGGACTGCTGTTTTACATTTGGCTAACATTCTGAGCAGTCAATGAATAGTGAACCTTCAAGAGAAAAGTGAGGTTTAACTTTAATACATCCTGGGAGAAGGATTAGTAATCAGGCTACTTTGAGTTTGTGGTAAGGTACAGTTGAAGTAGGCCTCTTTTTGCACCTCTGTTGCTTCTTTCTGTACTTCTCTTGCTTCTTTCTGCACGTTTCTTCCTCTTTCTGGACTTTTGCTGCCTCTTTCCGCATTTTTCTTGCTATTTTCTGTACCTTTCCTCCTCTTTCTGCACCTCTCTTGCATCTTTCTGTAATGTTCTTGTTTCTTTCTGTGCAATTCTTCGTCTTTCTGTACATGTCCCACCTATGTAGGCATAGTTAGAATTCAGCATTTAAAAAACTTTAGAAATTCACTGAAAATATCACAGGTTTCAGGGATGTTATAGTTAGTATTAGCATTTAAAAAACCTTAGAAATTCACTGATAAAAAAACGAGGTTTCAGGGATATTATAGTTAGGAACTTGCATTTGCAAAAACCTTAGAAATTCACTGAAAAAAGGGGGGGGCAAGATGGCCGCCGAGACGCCGTAGGGGTTAGTCGCACCCTGAACCGCTCCTGACAGTAGAACTAATGGAATTCGAAGTGCACACTTCGCCTATAAATTTTGTGCAGTTTTTGGATAATGCTTCATTACTACATTAAGGCTTTTTGAGGAACTGATGAACTGAGCTGTACCAGCAGGCACTAAGGAGGATTGGTACACAGCAGCAGTAACAGCGCTTTTGAACTGAAATGCTTGGAGCGATATTGAGTTGGTCTGCACTGTTAAAGGATTCTCCGCAAACCGAGGAAAGAAGAACTTTGCTGGAAAGTATAGCTGCTCTAATAGCGAAGTCTTATCGGGCAGGGCGCTTATACTGTTTAAGAATAATGGCTCCTAAACTCCACCGATCAAGTAGGAAACCTAATGACATCGCCTCCGGGAATGAGGAAGAGGATATATCTCTCGACGGCCCCGCTCTCACCTCTAACCTCAGAGCCAAAGCAAGAACAAAGGCGCAGCTGAGACGGGAGGCGGCAAAAGAGGGGAAAGCAAGGAAGCTGCGGGAAAAGGAGACGGGGGAAAAAACAAAGAAACACGCAGCACTGCCTAGATCAGCTAAAAGGAACACTGAAACACAGCTTGCCTTTAGCGAAATGGAGGGAAGAGGGGCAGCATTGCGGCAGACCACGATTGTGGAGTCTTTTTTACCTGTGGCAGCAGCGGCAGCAAGTGTCCAGCCGACAGCGCAGTTGACACTTTCGGTTCCAACGTTAGCAGCACTGTGTAGGGCAAAGCAGAATCCCCTGCGCATGGAGAGTGTTGAAGCCAACGGAGCTGTGGGGAGCGCAGGTAGCATGATGGAGCTCCAAGGTCAGAATGACGTTACAGAGCCCGTGGGAGAGACCGCCTCTTCTACAGTCCCAGTGGGGGGCGGAGCTGAGAGCTTAAAGGGCCAGGAGCCGGCTGAAGCCTTAACTGGAGATAATGACAAAGATAAAAATAAAGATGAAAATAAAACGGTAGAGGTGCCTGTAGAAGCATCTCTAGAGCCACTTAGGAGTCCTGGTACTCTGACTAATCTGAATAATGCCCACACTGGAAACAATGATAACGAGGATGAGGATGAGAGAGCCAGTAAGAGTGCAGATGAGCAGACAGCTACAAAGGTGATGGACAAGGAGATAGCAACTACCTCATCGCAGCAGATGATAATCAGCTCTACTTTTGAGAATAGAAAGGACATGAATCTAACGATTGTACAAAATATTCCTGAATCTATGTTGGCATCACCAGGCGAGGAGATTTTTTTTACTGGAAATGACGAGGTGGATGATGAGGAGGATGACGGAAGTGAATTCACCAGCTCTGCTCGAGAATCTCCATCGGATACAGACTCAGAATTGGGCAGCTCAGCGGACTCTGTAGCAGGTTCAGGCACAGAGACCAATATATCGAAATCAGATAGTGTCTCTGTTACCTCTGATAGCGATACAGAACCCACAGAGCAAGAGACAGCCCTGAAGGTTATAAAAACAAAATCAAAAAATGTTATAAAGGAGATGAGGGAAACTGTGACGGACAACAACCCTATGTATAAGGTTAAGGCTAAAAATAACAATCCCAGGCGAAAGACTCAAGCCAGAGCTCCTTGCAGAAAACATGTGAAAACAGTTGCTAAAAAACTTGTCTGGGACAATACAGTCGAAAGTGGAATACTTCAGTCTGGAGAGCCTGTCGGAGCAGAAGCAGAATTGTATGAGGCCAGCCCACGGGGGGCTGAGGGAGGTTCTGAAGGTGGTGCTGCGAATTTTGAAATACTACTTTCTACCCTAAAACAAATCCAGAGTGAGGCTCGTGCGGAGAGTCAGAGAGCCAGTAGGAGGGCTAGACATGCGAATAAAAAAATACAATCTTCTCTCCACAAGGTGAACAGAATGTATGAAGAAATGGTCGAGAGAGTATCTGAGATAGAGGTCAGAACAGGAAGACTGGAAGATGATTTTGTCAAAATGCAAGATGCTAACAAGGATCATGATAAGACAACAGCGGATATGCTCTGGAAGTTGGAGGAATTTGAAAATAGACAAAGGCGGAACAATGTTAGATTAATTGGAATACAAGAGGGAAAAGAGGATGGGGACATGCGTGGTTTTGTCATCGATTTGTTGAAAGGTGCATTCCCAGAGTTGACCTCGTGGGACTGGGAGCATGAGGTTCAAAGAGCGCACTGTTTTCCGATGTTTCGAAAAGAATCACAGGGCAAGCCCCGTGCAATACTGTTATATATTGGGAATTTCCTCTTACGTGAAGAGATAATCAATAAGGCAAAACCACAGTCTAAACGTTCCTATAAGGAAATTGAATTTTTTGCCCGCCCTGATTTCTGCCACACCACCGTGGAAAGAAGGTGGCGGATGAGGCAACTTATTACCCCGTTCCAAAATATAGGGTATGAGGCTTATCTAATGTTCCCCGCACGTCTAAAAATTGGCGTAGATGGCAAATACAGAGTCTTCCACTCCGAAATTATGGTGCAAGAATATCTTACTTTTTTGAGAGAGAATAGAGGTCATCAAAAGTCTCATAACAAGATCCCAGAGGTCCAAGAATCACAAGAATTACAAACTGGGGTTGTCAGAAATATACCTCGTAAAAAGTAAAGAGTAGAGGACAGAGTAATAACGCTATGGAATAGCAGTTTTTCAATTCACCAGTTAGAGCTAGGAACTTTATAGGGAATCTAAGGGTAGACTATGTTTTCGCATGTGCATGTTATTTCTCTTTCTTATTATATTCACTCTGAAGATTTTGGGCAAGCTTAATTTGTTTAAAATTATTGATATGTTGTTATATTGCTGTTTAATCAGGTAGTATGAGATAGGACTTGATAGATAGAGTCTAAAATGATTTTTTTTTACTCCTTAGTAGGTGAGCACTTCAAATGACATATAAGAACTAGGAAAGTCAGGGGGGAGGGGGTGAGACATCCCGGTGGCATGCGTCGGTCAAATATAGGTCTTACGGACCTATTTGCCCGTAGGGGGGGAGGGTTCCTGAGGGAGGGGTTTCTGGGGGGGGGAGGGAGAGCACAAGGGCAGGGCACAATGGTATTGAAATATATGGGTATCACGAAGGATGCATTCTGAAACAGGCGCATGAGCAGTATGGCTGTAAGGAAGAAGTGAGGAAGGAAGAGAGTATAAAACCTAAGAATTATGCTTTTTTTGTATTAGATGTAGCAGAGATCAAACCCATTAAAATAAGAAATACAAGTGAACAGGTAGTTAATGGTCCCGGAAAACTTAAATATGACACTTAGATTTCTAACATGGAATGTTTGTGGCCTAAATGATGTCCAAAAAAGGCAAAAGATTGGTATTCAATTACGTCAGTTGAATGCAGATTTCATATTCCTGCAAGAGACACATATAATGAACATGCAAGAGTACTGTCTCAATCAGTTGGGCTTCCACTTAATAGCAAGTTCTAAACAAGGTGCAAAAAATAGAGGGGTCGCTATCTTGTCAAGGAGTAAAAATTTGATAATTGGGAGAAAATTAGAGGATAAATGGGGAAGGTGGGCGATAGCGGAGATTATGATAGAAGGTGTGTGGACAACGTTGATAGCAGTTTATGGTTCTACGCAGGATGACCCAGAGGTATTACAGTTTCTAGACTCCGAACTGGCCATTTGGCCTCCCCAGGTCATCATAGGGGGAGACTTGAACATTAATGGGGCAGAAGGATTGGGAATAGGACAGACTAGATGTTATAAAGGACGAAAGAAAAGAGTCCATAAGGCCCTTGTGGATCTTTTGATTAATAATAACCTGATTGATGTCTGGGGTACAATCAGATCAGCACAAAAAGGATATACATATTATTCTGCACCACATCAAGTTTGTGTTAGATTGGATTATTTTATGATTTCTAATAACTTAATGTCACGGGTTAAGATAGATAGGCTCCCAAGAATCCTCAGTGACCATAACCCAGTACTGTTGACGATGAAGTTAGAAGGAGGAATAAGAACTAATCGGGTATGGACATTCGAAAGAAGGCTCGTTTTAGAGGATGACTACATATCACATATGTCAAAATGGATCACGGAGTTTTTCGAAAACAACAGAAGAAGTGCCTCGGTTGGAGTTATCTGGGATGCTTTTAAGGCGGGTGTCCGTGGCGAAACATGTAGCTATAGCAGTTATAAACGTAAATTAGAAGGGCTTCGGCAAAGCGAATTAGAGAAAGCTGTGTTAGAGGCAGAAGAACAACTCAACAACTGTGTTATCAGAGGGGAACCAGTAGAGCAATCTATCTTAGATCTTATAAAAGTAAAAAGTGAAGCTGAAGATGAATTGGCGAAAAAAGCGGCAGTATATTATACAATTAGAAGGGAGAGGTGTTATGAATATAATGAAAAAGTCGGGCATGTACTCGCCATGCGCACTAGGCAGATAGCGGCAGAAGGAACAGTTAGAGAAATTAGGGATGAAAATGGTAATCTGCAAAAAGATCCGGAAGAAATCAGGGAAGTTTTCAGGAAATTCTATCAGAATTTATATGATCACCAACATTCGTGAGGGAGTGATGAGATTAGGGATTATCTTGAGAATATCCCAGTGGAGAGGGTTCTGGACGAAGATGCAGATAGATTGGAAAGTCAGTTAGATGCTGAAGAGATTAAAGATGCTATGTGTAACCTCCCTTCAGGAAAAGCTGCTGGCCCGGACCAGATACCCTTAGAATTTTATAAAACTTTCTGGGGAATGCTCGCCCAAGAGCTAACCAAAACGATCCAAGCTGCTCAGACGGGCAAGTCTATTCCAAAGTCTTGGGGGGGGGTGCAGATATTGTGTTAATTTAAAAAAAAGGAAAGCCGCCGACTGAACCTGGGTCATATCGCCCCATCACATTAATGAATAATGACACCAAAATATATTCAAAAGCTTTGGCAAGGAGATTTGCTGGGGTAATAAGCGCTTTAGTAAGTTATAGCCAGCACAGATTTATTCCTGGTAGAGGAACAACCCATCACACCAGGAAATTTATAACGCTGTTTGATGCCGCTGAGGTCAAAGGAGATCCGATGGCAGTAATGTTGCTAGATGCTGAGAAAGCATTTGATCGGGTCTCCTGGGACTATCTGTGGCACACTTTAGTAAGAGCTGGATTTAGGGGTGGTTTTATAAAAGCTTTACAGACCTTGTACAAAGAACCGATCGCGGCCCTCAGAGTTAATGGGGGTGTTACGGGTCAATTCATGATTAAAAGAGGAACACGGCAGGGGTGTCCATGTTCCCCCTTACTGTTTGCCATGTATATGGATCCACTGATTCTTAAGCTAGATCTATGCCCAGAGATAACACCATTACCAACACTAGTGGGACCATGTAAGATATTGGCCTATGCTGATGATGTAGCAGTGATAACACCAAACCCTACGGAGGCAACAGTATTTATAGAAGAAGAGGCTCATAGATTTGGTCAGATTTCGGGATACGCCCTAAATGCCTCGAAGACACAGATCATTAAAAATTCAGCGACTATGTGTGAAGATAATCGAGTTGTCCAGGCAGGGACTTATTTAGGAATAAATATCTCAGCCGACTTAAATAATCTGGTGGAAAATAATATTGTTCCAATAATAAATAAAACAAAGAAAGATTTGGATCGGTATGAAAATCTACACCTATCGTTAGTAGGCCGAGTCAATATCATCAAAATGATGGTGTTGCCAAAATTTTTGTATATCTTTAGGGCAGTGCCACTTTTATTTGACAATAAATGGTTTAAAATTTGTGAGCAAATGATTAACCGGTTTATATGGGCCAGAGGAAAGACATGCAGGGCCTTGAGATATATGTCACTCCCACGGGAGCGCGGGGGTTGGTCTTTACCAGATCTAAAACTGTATTATTGGGCTGCTGCATTCCAAAATATGTTGGGATTGGTTGGGGGGGCAGAGATGGATGGATGGGATAATATTGGTTCACTTGCTATTTTTGGTTTGGTTTTGGGTAAAAATGCGGAAAATATTTTTTTACGATTCACTGAGGAAAGTTATTATAAAAGAACGCGGTTTAAGACCATTATGGCTGCTTATAATATATGGAAGGGAATATCGAAAAAGATAGGAATTGGAAAATATAATGCTTACACCAGATTTAAAAATAACCCCTCCCTGCCTCGCATGGTTTTTTCAGGTGCTGTATTCCAAGATTGGGAGAGGCGGGGGATAAGAAAGATTGGAGATATCCAGGGACCTCATGGTATACTACAATTTGTAGAATTACAGAATAGATATACTTTAGATTCAAAGCCTTTTTTTAAAATATCTCCAAATAAGAAGTTGTTTAACAAATAGAAAGGGAGGCCCTCTGGGTTTCGAAACAAATGTACTGATGGATCTTATAGAGGCAGGTTCTGATTGTACCATAAAAAGATTTCACTTTGAGATGACATCATTAAAGAATGATGATATGGATAAATGGGTCAATAAGTGGTCTGAAGATCTGGATACAACCAGTGACATTTTTTCGGAGTCGCTAGAGATGGGAATCAAACTGTTGTGCTCATCATCTCTACAAGCTCAACATTATAAGATTTTATATCACCTGTACTACACACCAGCAAAAATTGCTCAATGGGAGGGTCTTTCGGGAACCACCTGTTTTAGGTGTGGTAGCGCAGAAGCGGATATAATGCATATTTTTTCACTTTGCCCACAACTAGATAGTATAAAACAGGACATTGGGAACTTTTTTCAGAATGTATTGTCAACCACAATAGAATTAAACCCAGCTGTAATGCTACTAGGGGTCAACCCGGAGAGCCACGTGAATAATGAAAACTTTGTATTTGTTGTAATTGCTATCTTTAGACTGCTAGTGGCTTCGGCTTGGCTTGACCCCAATCCTCCCACATATCATCAATGGTTGGGTAAGGTGTTATCAATTCAAAAATTAGAATCCGCCATATATGCAAGGAAGGGGAAAAAAGGTAAGAAACTTGGTTTGCAAATATGGGAACCCCTTATTCGATGGAAGCAAGGTCCTGATCCTTGATTATTGATTGTTGGGAGGGGGGGGAATCGAGATTTTGGTGTATAGCATTCCGTGTGTCTATTGTGTATATGGTCTATCTTGGTATAACCCTGTATGTTTTGGTATTGTACATGTATATTTTTATATTCCCATTGTATATATGAATGCGCGCTGTATTACCTTGAATCCGATTGTGCCCTGCTCATGTTTTAAAAAAATAAAAAAATTAATAAAAAAAAAAAAAGAAAAAAAGAAATTCACTGAAAAAAAACCACAGGTTTCAGGGACGTTAGAGTTAGGCTGACATTTCACTCATACAAAACCAGAGAAATTCAGCCGTTACAGTTAGCTGATCGCTCCCACATCTGTGTGATTGTGTGTATCAGGTTGTCAGTTGGTGTGTAAGTAGCTGCATGGCTTGGTAAGTAGATACATGATTGTCTATATGGGTTATTGATTAGTTATCTGAGCACCTGTATCAACTGCAACATCTTTGATGATGATTCACAGCTTGCAAGGTTCCTGAATTTACAGCTTTAATGGGGGAGAAGGGCATTAATAGTCCTTCTGTTCCCCAGTGCCCGTCATATCCAACTCATGTAGCATTCATTTTTGTGGAATGCTATCTAATCCTCCCGCATGTAAGATGCTGCTATGCACAGGTTTAAGATCCATGTGCATGTCTGCCATTCATGGGAAAGGTAGCACTGTAGATGAGAAAACAAACATTTGCGCAAGTCTGATGGATTCCACAAAGCACACATAGTAGCAATTGTTCTAATAGTAAACCCAACACACGCAAATATGTTAAATACTTTTTGCTTATAGAGGATCATGTGGGATTCCATCATTTTTACAGAAAGAAGGTAAGAAGGTGGGAGCGTTGAGTTTGAGACAGTAAGTGTAAGGTATTTAGATGACTGCATGCCACCCAGGCCTGGCACCACTTTTCAGTTCTGGTCAATAATGCTGACAGCATGGATAAAGAGTATTGCCAGCAGCAATAGCTTTCAAGGGCAAGACCTATTGACTTTGCCAGTGCTTGTTTCCATTTTGGTTTTACTTTTAATTTACCATTCTAAATTGAATGCCAGCCATGTTTGAAAGGAAATGTATACAATTAAAAAAATAGCCACTGCTGCATCACAACATATGCGCAGGCATGAATCATGCCTCAGGATACCTATGTGAAAGCATTGGCAAAGCCAATACCTTGGTCTCTTAAAGCTGAGACATATTATCTTTTCCAGAGCTTGTTATTCATGTGAGTCACGCAAGAATGGTGTGATTGTGGGGTTACACCCGTTCAATAATCAGTGACAGGCGATGCAGGTAAGAGCAGTAGGCAGGAAGTTAACAGACGACGATGAGGGAAAATTTAAAAAAGAAAAACACTAAGGGGCCGATTATGATCGCGGACGGACTTGCGTCCGTCCGCGATCATTGAGGAGGAGGGGACGTCCGCATGGGCTGCGGAGTCCCCTCCTGTGCGATTAGGATGTGACCGCCACCCTGGCGGTCACATCCTCTATTTTTAACATTGCCGTGGGTGCAGCTTCAAAATGCACGCATTGCATTTGCATGCAGAAAGAGGCAGGCACCGCGCGGTGCCTGCCGCTTTCTGCATGCAAATGCAGGGGGGTACCATAGGTACCCCCCATGTGCACCCCCCACCCCCCCTTCACCTAGGGGGCCCTCAACGGGCCCCCTAGGTGAAGATCCGTATGCTTTTCCACGGCGGAAAACCCGCCGCGGAAAAGCACTTTTAAAATCCCATCCTGATATGGCGGACGGTGTCTGAGAGACACCGTCACCATATCAGAGCTTTTCCGCCGCGGTTGTAAGCCAGCCGCGGCGGAAAAGCTGCGGACGGAAACCAGGACCCACCAGCCATCCTAATGTGGCGGTGGGTCCTTGGTCAGTCCGCTGCGGTTTTTCCGCATCCTCGGGGCCGGCGGTGGCTTCCGCCGGCCCCGAGGATGCGGAAAAACCGCAATCCTAATGACCCCCTTACTTTGCACACGCCTCATCGCCGACTCAGTGAAGCAGCCAGTGCAAGGTCAGTGGTATTCTTTTATTTTTCCTCGTCGTCATTTGTCGACTCCCCCTCACCCTGCCCCACCACTCTTACCTGCACCGGCTACAACTAGCAATAATGCCTCTGTGTTGTAGGGATCCAGTGTAAGAACAGACCAGTGGACATTCACAGGCTTGTGGCTTAATGAAGAATGACTGAAAAAATAGTACCGTCTACCCCTCAGCCTCCTTCCTAAAGTATTTGATGATGAATCATACGTTTCAATGTCCCAGAATTTCCTGTAGAAGAATGGAGGCGGCCATAAACAATATCTTTCTTTCCACTGACTGCCACATTTGACTCCTATAGCTTTACTCTTGAGAATTTCAATCTAATCTCTCACATACAGGTGGTTTACTAGTCCTACACATGATCATGGCCTGTTCAGCCTTCAAGGGAAAGATAGCACTTTACAAGAGAATACCTTTATTTTAATAAGATAAACAAATCTAATGAATTCCCAGACTCACAGTTTTAGCACTTTTTATCAAAATATTCTAGCCATGAATATACAAAAGTAAACACTTTACAGAGTGTTTGCCAATACATGATCATGTGCCATGGCTCAAATTTGGAAACTCCTATCTAAAAAAAAATGTCACGCAAAGAGCGGAACACATCATAGCATGCCAGAACTAAAGACAGAAATAAGAAATGCATTGAGATTCCAACTCAATGTAAATAGCTTTGCACTCAACATTTATTCTTAAAATGTACTCATTTTTTTATTTTAAATTGTTGATGTATTTGGCATGCTGAGATTCTGGAAAAGGAAGTAATGCTAAACATATAAGAACTGATGTAAATGTTAGAACATGTATATAACAAGGATATTGTGTGAGGGAGCATGAGCATATTATTGAGGACATTGTTTGCACATACATAGTTGGGCATACTCAGGAACCTTTGCCCAAGGCATAGTCAGAATCATCTTGCATGCTAATGTACCCAATTTTCTGGTACAGAAGATCCTGTGGTCAGGACATCATTGAGAGAAATTGGGTTACTGGTTAAGGTGGGTGAAACCCTACTCAGGGACCAACCGCAATCCTTGTCAGGGTAAGACACAAGCTAACCCCAAAATAACCAGTGCCTAACCATCTAATAGATTGGCAAAAAGCAGTTAGGCTTAACTTAAAGGCAATGTGTAAAGTATTAATGCAGCACCTCAAACAGTAATACAGTTAAAAAACAAAAGAAAAACTACACACCAATTAAGAAAAATAGAGTCAAATGTAATAAATACATCAAGATTTAAATGAAAAAAATCCAATCAGTAAAACAAAGATATGGAAATTTAAAGATTTAAGTGAAAATAGAACCAAAAAGATCAAAGCGCCATTTGCGGCTTTCTGGTTGTGCGAGATTGGGATAAAGTAAGTTCAGGCTGGTCATTATGAAATGCCTGTTGAATACAGGGACTGGTTAGTCCTGCTGAAATATTACCTTCTCAGCACAAAGAGTTCTCAGCGAAGGGACCATTCTCAGACGTGAATGGTCAAAAACTTAAATTCAGCTCCACTGAGGCCACACCAAGGGTCCAGGACGTGAGGGGCACCTCTTAGGTGCCTGGGGCTTACTCAAAGTGGATCTGGGTACTGTGTCAGATGGTTGGGAGCCTGTTACATCCCTGTGGCTTTGATTTAGAGGCCAGAAAACAAGCCTTTGAAGTCACTCTGGGAGTCCTAAGTTGTGGTCAAATCCCTAAGACTCAGGCAGGAGGGCAGCAGGACTGCAAGGCATATGTTCAGCAGGGCAGTAGTCCAGAAGAGCAGCAGTCCAGCAGGGCAGCAGCCCAGCAGGGCAGCAGTCCTTTACCTTGGAAAAGTCTCCACAGTCCAGAAGTGTACTAAATAGTTTGGCCTGAGATTCAAAATGTATACCAGGTGCTTACTATGAAGCGGGTGAGGCTTTCAGTGTTTTCCTTTTGAAGTGCACAGGTCGCCTGCCTCCTCTGCCCTGGCTACAGACTAACTACAGGGGGTATTCAGCCCTTTGTTTGGAGACAGGACACATTGTATTCAAGTATATTCCTGCCAAGGATGGTCCGGCCAGGCACATCTAAGCGCTCTACTGTGTGTGGCTGTCTAGGAGGAATACACAAAGCCCAACTGCCATTTACACCCAGTCATGTGACCCAGAGACAGAGTGCAGGCACTAAATGTCTGAGGCAGGAAAATGCCAACATTCTAAATGTAGAATTTTCAAAATGGCAATTTGAAATCCAACTTTACCATAAGAGAGGATTCTTTATTACAATTCCAAGGATACCAAACATGAACTAGTTAGCTGTTCCCATTTGTAAGCTATTACTTAATAAATGTAATAATTTAACTGCAGTGTTATCCATTGGGGGAGGTAGGCCTTGCAGTACTGAAAAGCAACTTTTCACTACCAGGACATGTAAAACCTAAAAGTACATGTCTGACATTTTAAATAGACTGCACCTTACCCTGCGGGCTGTCCAGGGCCTCCCCTACGAGTGACTTATATGTATTAAAAATGAAGGTTTTAGGGGTTACGGAGCCCTAATGGTTAGAGGACATCTATTTTTTTCCTGACGGTGTCTTTGTGCTACAGGGCATTTCAACTAGTGTTTCTATGCATTTGTTTGTTGTGAATGAATTCATAAGGATTTCTAGAATAAGAAGGTTTGGGCATGGCGAAAGGTATTTTTTCTCAGGTCAAAATATTGGTTTAAAACTAAACATACAGGCCTGAGAAATGTTTAAAGGGCTACTCAAGTGGGTGGCACAATCAGTGCTGCAGGTCCACAAGTAGCACAGTATGGGACACTGGGGGACTCTGCAGTTGATAGGAATTTTTTGAGTAATGGAGGTGCCCATGTGAGCAAACTGGGGTTGGTTGGGTAGGTAGGAGGAGAACCAGTGAATTGAATGACATTGTCAGTTAATCCCTTTGGAAAATGTGGAGAATCATATCAGAGTGGGCTAGACAACTGTGTTAAAGGCAGCTGAGAGGTTCAGGATTATGAGGAGGCCGGGATGGGTCACCTTCATCTGTGGTCAGGAGAGCATGATCTATGATGTGTAAGGTAGCAGGCTCTGTGCTGCAGTGTTTTCAAAATTGCAAAAAACACAGTTGATGGACAGAATGTAGAACAATCTCATACATTCACCCCAGTACAAGGATCTGGGCCTAAATCCATTGTTTTTTTGCACTCCACACCACCCTGGGTTAGACACTGGCTATATGCAAATCAGCTCTGACCCTGTGCCTCATGGGAACAGTCCAGTCCGAACTACCAAGCCATGTCTTTCCTAGACCGGAGTCAAGCATCCAAGGACCGGTTTCTGGCTATCAGCCTTCATCAGCCTGGATAGCTTGACTCCAGTAGTGTGGAGAGCCTGGGACTCACGTCTGAGTATACCCAGCACACTCGGGGTGAAAATTGCAAAAAGCACAGTTGATGGACAGAATGTAGAACAATCTCATACATTCACCCCAGTACAAGGATCTGGGCCTAAATCCATCGTTTTTTTGCACTCCACACCACCCTGGGTTAGACACTGGCTATATGCAAATCAGCTCTGACCCTGTGCCTCATGGGAACAGTCCAGTCCGAACTACCAAGCCATGTCTTTCCTAGACCGGAGTCAAGCATCCAAGGACCGGTTTCTGGATATCAGCCTTCATCAGCCTGGATAGCTTGACTCCAGTGGTGTGGAGAGCCTGGGACTCACGTCTGAGTATACCCAGAAGACTTGGGGTGAAAATTGCAAAAAACACAGTTGATGGACAGAATGTAGAACAATGTCATACATTCACCCCAGTACAAGGATCTGGGCCTAAATTGATCGTTCTTTTGCACTCCACACCACCCTGGGTTAGACACTGGCTATATGCAAATCAGCTCTGACCCTGTGCCTCATGGGAACAGTCCAGTCCGAACTACCAAGCCATGTCTTTCCCAGACCGGAATCAAGCATCCAAGGACCGGTTTCTGGTTATCAGCCTGGATAGCTTGACTCCAGTGGTGTGGAGAGCCTGGGACTCACGTCTGAGTATACCCAGCACACTCGGGGGGAAAATTGCAAAAAACACAGTTGATGGACAGAATGTAGAACAATGTCATACATTCACCCCAGTACAAGGATCTGGGCCTAAATCCATCGTTATTTTGCACTCCACACCACCCTGGGTTAGACACTGGCTATATGCAAATCAGCTCTGACCCTGTGCCTCATGGGAACAGTCCAGTCCGAACTACCAAGCCACGTCTTTCCCAGACCGGAATCAAGCATCCAAGGACCGGTTTCTGGCTATCAGCCTTCATAAGCCTGGATAGCTTGACTCCAGTGGTGTGGAGAGCCTGGGACTCACGTCTGAGTATACCCAGCACACTCGGGGTGAAAATTGCAAAAAACACAGTTGATGGACAGAATGTAGAACAATGTCATACATTCACCCCAGTACAAGGATCTGGGCCTAAATCCATCATTTTTTTGCACTCCACACCACCCTGGGTTAGACACTGGCTATATGCAAATCAGCTCTGACCCTGTGCCTCAGACGTGAGTCCCAGGCTCTCCACACCACTGGAGTCAAGCTATCCAGGCTGATGAAGGCTGATAGCCAGAAACCGGTCCTTGGATGCTTGATTCCGGTCTGGGAAAGACATGGCTTGGTAGTTCGGACTGGACTGTTCCCATGAGGCACAGGGTCAGAGAGAGAGATAAATAGCTTTATCTTGAAAAGGCTGTGGTGCATTAGTTTTTCTGCTCTGCTTTGAGTTTTCTCACACATAAAAACAGAAATGTAGTCATCAAAACTTCTTGCGTGTTTCCAAAAGATTGTGGTTTTGCTAAATGTCCTGTTCAGGCTCCAAGTGCAGCCCAAATTATTTTCTTATCAGTCAACAATTTTCTCTTTTTGTCTGACTCCAGTTAGATGACAAGACTGGCTATTGAATTTAAAACTTCGGTTTTCCTTTGACCTAGTTTTCCGCAAATGTCATTAGCACATCTTTGTATTAAGATTTGGTTTAATGTAACAATGAACGGATGATCATGTATGATATTGTGCTTTTCCATTACACTGCTCTTTTTTGCTATTTTCGATCTGACTAAACTCCGTTGACATAACAACGAATTGCACGGCGTCTGGGTCTCCCTTTACGGAGCTGCTGACCATTGTGGGTTAGATATGGGACATTAAATTGGGGATTTTTATATGCCTTCACAGAATACTTTGTATTCTGATGACAGCAGCCACAATTAGAGTATTAATACGCATAAAACAGCACGTGTTGACACAGTGATCATGCCTATCCGATATGCATATGCACACGATAATATTTGGAAACTAATCAATTTCTATCTTTCTTACAGATCCTGAGTTACTAAATACCCTTCTGACCTTTGCATCCACGACATATAGTAATCATGTGGTCTTCTTTCTCTTGTAATATTAAGGTATGCCAGACACATTTTGGTAAACTTTATTGGCTTTTGGTAAATAATATGAAAATATCATGAGTTGAACTAATTTTCAAATATTAAATTGGCTTTCAGAAATTCTTTGCTAAGATACTTCCTTTTACCTTGAAGTTTCATTGTGTAACCTCTGTACTGACTACGAAAAAACATAACAGGTATGCTAGATAAATTACAACTTGTGTAGGCAATTATAGAGTTTCTGTACATCGTTTGCTTTTTTGAAAAAGTATGGCAATTAATTAGATTGAACAACTACATATATATTGACATGCATTTGAAAGGATGACACTTGCAACCATATAACAAGACTACAAACGATGTATCTGTTTTCATACCATAATGATGGTGACTCTAATGGGTGTATAGGTTTGCCTCTCTTTAACATCAATCTATGTTATCATTTACATTGCGGTGTAATGATGCTCTTAACAATTGCTCTGATTTATCCCCTGTCTTATCAAATTTCTCCCTGTGTCAAGAGATGTCTCCCTATGAATAAGTTGAATATGTTTTAATGTTTACCTTTGTCATTCAACACTTTTTTCTAATAATCAGATTATCAGTCTTATTTCAATTCTGTGTTATGTAAATATTGTATCGATTGTGGTTTTAAATGTCGATATCAATGTCTGTCCTGCATGCTTTTTTATAGCCTTGAAGAAGTCCGGTTGGGACGAAACGGGCCCCGTTGGCTATGAATTTTGTGTTGTGTTTTTAACAAAAGAACTGTGAACAAAAGAATAAAAGAATAAAGGAAGGATATATCGCTAACAATCCAAAGTCTTATTTGATTTACTTGGGAGACGTTGTGCTGATGTTTAATGAATGACTTATATATATTACTGTAAATTTGGAAACTGTATCTGAACATAGTTGTGTGCTGAGCCAGTCTGTTTCTTGTGTTTCTGGACCTCCAATTAGTGGGTACGTAGGAAGGTCACGTTCCCGGCTCTTTACACCACACGTTTGCTGTAACTACCGTAAACTAGAGTGCCTTGACCTTTTGTCTCTTGTTCGACATAAAAAACGAAATTTAGTCCCCCAAAAATCCTGCATGTTTCCAAAGGATTGTGGTTTTGCTAAATGTCCTGTTCAGGCTCCAAGTACAGCCCAAATTAATTTCTTATCTTTCAACAATTTTCTCTTTTTGTCTGACTCCAGTTAGATGACTTACAATAATAAAACTATCTGGGATAATTATAGTTTCAAATTAATGCATTCACATAACTTGTTAAAAAAAAACAACATGCATTTCTTTGAGCGTTTTTTGTTTCTTCTAAAACAAAGAACCTCTCACTATTATGGACACCTAGTAATAGCCTATGGGATTACAGGGTTGGGCACCAGACTCTCAGCGCACCTAGCAACAGCCTGTGGTACTGCAGTCTTGTCCTGCTCATTCTCCAGGCACCTAACATTGACTAGGCCGGCAGATTTGCCTTTAATATGCTACAGAATGTTGATAGCATTTTTGCAAGCCTTTTTAAAGTACAGTACTATATTGAAGCCATGCCTATTTGATTTTCCAATGCTTGTTATCCTTAAGAGTGCAAGAAAGGTGGACCTTTGGATTTATAAAAGAGCAATAACGCCTTTGCTATGAAGGGAGCCAGTGTGGGATCTGATAGATGGCTGGTTGAAAAGGCCTCTTTCTACCACTCACCCTTCTCCATAATTGATGGCGATTGATAGGTTGCCATCTCTCAGCACTAGGTCTGTTTAATGGTCTCATGTATCAAATCGAGCGATTTAAGCCTAGATGTAAGCATCAGACTGAAAATTGTACCTATGTGTGGAAATAAAGTGTGGAAAAACATGCTATGATGGATTTTACACTAAGCATGGGCGGAAAATCCGTTCCGCTCGCGGATTTTGCGGATTTTCGGTAAATTCGCAATCCGCGAGATTCGCGAATTTCCCGCAAAATCCACGAGCGGAACGGATTGGGTCAAAAGTTCAAGCTGACTTTTGTAACTCTTTTAGAATGGCGCCGGCAAGCTGCCAGAGCCATTCTAAAATAGTTACAAAAGTCAGCTCCAACAGGAAGCTCTAATAGATAAAGTAAAGCAGGTGCTGCTCAAATTCAGTTACACAATCATTAATCACCCCAAACTTGGGGTGATTAATGATTGTGTAACTTAATTTTGACCTTCAACTGGAGCACCTGCTTTACTTTATCTATTATCTAATGCGCGAATTTTGCGGATTGCGAATTTGTAAATCCGCAAATTCGCGGATTGCGAATTCGCAAAATTCGCCCATGCTTATTTTACACCTACACAGAAGAAACAGGGAAAACACCATCCGCTGTCTACACTCCTTTGCATGTCTACAAGTAGGTTTGATGAGACACAACAATAAGAAACTGTGAGTTAAGACAAAGAGGCATATTTATCAAATATTCACACAAAGCAAAGCAATGCAGCAGTCCACCATGCTGTGGTGCGCTGTGTGAAAGGAGCAGGGTAGGAATGTTCCATACTTAATATTATACAGCACATTCTTGCTCTCTGCCTGCAGTGGCAAACAAACTGCTGCCTAGCACCAATGTGGGTACCCTTGCACCATGATGCAAGGGTGTATGCATTGTAAGCAGGATGTGTTTGTGCAGGAAGTGAAACCTTCCTGCACAAATACAATCCTCTGAAACTTTTCCCTCTTTCTTTGTGTGCTCCCAAATGCAAAAAACGTAGAAAGTGGAAGAAACAAGGAGAGAATTACAAATTTCTCCTCATTATGCCTTCCCTGGAGAAGCGCAGTATTATGACACATTGCTAGGTCTACCACTAATGGTAAATCTGGGAATATTCCAAAATCCATGTGTGGGTGCTTGGGAACACTCATGCTCCATCCATGGAACGCCTACCTGGGAAAGAGTGACGCAAGACAGTGCCTAGCTCTGCCTCGCATTACTACAAATTTAACAAACTGCGCAGGGCCATGCAAGATGGCCTTGCAGGGCTTGGTAAATCTCCTTCTTGGTTTTGCCTTGCCATTTTGCCTCACTGTGTGGTGCAAAGACGCTGCAAAGACCATGATAAATTTGACCCTTAGTGACAATAGTACAATCTTTTTAGATCATTACTGGCTGTATTTATATGTGTTTTTCATACAACAGAAGGAGGTAACTGCCTTAGGTTAGAGGAAAGTGGGGACACTGACTCATATACCCATCCTGCTCAGCGCATAGACGATAAACACTTGGAGGTATATATGTGGTCAATAATGACTGTTCAAGAGAAGATGTAGGAAATGGAAGCAGTTAATAAAGGGTACTTGTCTGAACACCAACAATGTTTTGTCTGGAAAAGTTTTCTAGCTAGGCCCTTCCATGCTCGCGTCGGCCAACGGCCAACGGGAGCACTCCCTTCATGGTGCTTCGAACGACCTTAGGCCGTGGTGGAACCGCCCACCCTTCAGAACGCCCGCGGTGGAATTGCGGCTGCGGTTAAGGCGTTAAAATATCTTTATCGGTAGCTCCAAACATGGTGCTCTTTAGAATGATAGGCTTATGCTCGGTTTTGCTCTACAAATGATGATTATGTAATAATTGATATTATAGTAACAGAAATAGTGAAGCTTTTTTCTCCTGAAGAAGTTCACCAGAGCAAAATGCATAGAGTGGGCTCTGAATATCACGTGTAATGGATTCCTACTTAAACGTCTCCATGTGAGTAATGCATTGTACATAATTATGTTTTAGTTAATGAAAGAGAAAGAAAGAGATGATATTGAACTTTGATAGAATAGAATATTTGCCTGAAAAATAATACAAAACAAAACACAGACAATGTTGTTCTCATAGGAATTATTTGCTTAATGGCAAGAACTGAAATATATATATAAATATGTGGCAAGAGCAAGTTGTTTTGTGTACAGTGGAATTCAAATAAAAACAATTGAACTTCGTTTGGGCTTAAGTCAGATTTCTGAGAAGAGGAGGATAGGGTGCCACCAACAATTCTCACTTGCCCTCTCATGATACATTCAAATCAAATAGTTGCAATTCTGGGAGATTACAAACGATCCCCCAGTCCAACAGAATGATAGCACAAGCATTCAATCCAATGAACTCCAGGAAACACAAATAGTCATTATTATCAAAATAAAAACAATTATACCTACACAACAGAACACTTTACCAAGATAATCTACAGTTAATGGTCTTGATACAGAGGTTCAATTCTGGTAACCACTTGTTACAAGAGGAAGTCAACACAACATCCAGGTAGTTTTTCCACTGTATGTTTATTGCACCAACAAGTAGTAATATAAACTGAGCCCACAGTCAGTGCACCCTCCGCATCGGCCTATCATCAGTAACTGTGCTGACCAACATCAAGGACAGCACAGGCTGCGACCTCCACATTCATATGTAAGCAATATATATATAAAAGTTGAGCACATGAGGATGCTCACTTCATGACAAACGATGCACAGCACATTCAGGGAATAGCATTCCATGAAAGAACACAGAGCTCTCTAAGCAGAATGCTGAGCCCAAGGGAGAGCTCGCTCTGCACAGAGATACATACCTACATCACAGGCATATTCCTTTTGTTTTAGCAGTAGGACACCTGGAGGGCTAGGGAGATGTGCTAAATTTGTGAATATTTTGAATCAATTTTTGTTGAATGCCCTGGCGATATCCTTTCCACTGAAACAGCGTCATTTAACAATTACATCATTCACAATTAGTACTGGGCTACCTGCTCAACAGTTGGGGTGTAAGTAAGAGCTTGTTTGGAGAAAAGTGGCCCCCTAGGATGGACGGTGCCTGACAGTGAGGATTAAACCTTCTTAGAAGGAATATTTGGCATTTAGAGGTCCCTACAAGAAGATTACGGTGGGTATTTTTATGGGAACCTTTTAATTTTGGCATTCCCCGCAACAGGGACGTACCAGGAGGTTGGGTCAGTGGTAAGGAGAGGGACAAGCTCAGTAGGCATTAGGCTCAATCAAGTACCTTGGAGGATTTAAATATGATAAGACTAGAGGGCAATAATCAATCTGTCCTCCTAGATTGCACTGATCCATTTGGCTCTATAGTAAGGATTTGGACATTATTGTAATCGGGCTCACCGTAATTATAAACCAGATCTGTGTCCATATTGTTGACTCTTTCTTATTAATATTTTATATTGAATATGAGTTTTAGTGAATATGAGATTATGTTTTACTTTTATGAAGGAAATTGTGCTTTTAAATTGGGTCAGATCGAGGCACGTGGCACTTTAGTAAGGTATATTGTGCTGAATACTTGAATTACGGAATATTGCTGATTTTAGTGCAAATTAGCCACTTGAAAATTTAGATTATGATTGTTGATTGTTTGTTTATTTTATGCTTAAATGTTATGGTTTTAATAAACTATACAATAAAATGCTACCTACAGCACCTTCCCCTTTTTGAAAAGTTAGAATAAATATTATAGCAAAGTGTACAAAAATCCTCAACCAAATTCACATCATTTAAATCAATTAAGCATTTTCATGCAAAATAGTAATCATTTATTTTTGCAGGCATGCTCACATTGTATGAAACTCTGTTAGAGTATACACAAACCCTTTGACTCACTTGTGAATCTACAATAGACTCAAAAGCGTTGACAGGGTCACATGGCGTTGAGACAAAGTCAGGCTTACAGTGTCCAGAGACCATGGTATCCGATCCACTGCCAGAATGCACTTCGGAACTCGCCCCCCCCAAAAAAAAAATTAAAGGATGCTTCATCACAACCCCCAACCAATCGGATGTTCTGATCTTGATCAGATATAATTTTGACTACACCTCTCCTGCTCCACCAACCTTTGTTATGCAACAGAAGAGATCCTTTTGAAACTTCTCTCCACTCTTACAGGTGTTGAAAATTTAGATTCACCTTTCTTCACCCTTGTGGGAATCCTGTCCATAACCCATTCCCCAAATGTTCAACTCTATGTTCATGATATTATTTTTTTTATCAAAAAGTTTCTTTTTGTGAATTTGACTAGTTTTCAGGCACATCACCCAAATTGACAGGTGTTGTTTTACTCAACTCCCTGATCCAAACAGGACACATTGAATATCTGGGTAACCGCTTGTGTAATAAATCAAAAGGGTTCACACCTATAGTGCTATGAGGTGCCACTGAATAGGACCAAACCTTTCCTATTAGAAAAAGAATCCACCTCATGCCCCATTGTCAAACTGTCTGAACTTCTTTCAGAAATGTGTTCATGTACTCCAGTCCACAAGGCCATTTAAGGAATGAGAGTAAAGGGACACTTTTATGTGAGCAATTTGAAAATCAGCAACAATGTTTTTCATGGAACTGGAACTAAAATAAGTCTCATTCTCGGTCAATATCTCCCTAGGTGCCCCTTCAATGTCAAAAACTATTTGTGAAAATGTAATGATGGAATCAATGTTTGTAATGGGCATGAAGTCAAAATACGCCTACTTAAAAGAAAAAATCTACAAGGACCATCATGTATTTTCTAGATTTTGGTAATAACTCAACGGTTCTTGCAAAATCTAAAGCAAACTTGAGCCATAGTTCTTCAGGAAACGGCACTGTATGAAGCAGAGATTCATGCACCTTCCACTGCTTGCTTGAAACCAAGCATGCGGTACATGCACCAACGAACTTTGCAACCTGAGACTCCATATTTGGCAACCAGTAAAATTGTTTAAGCGCCTTACAAGTGCAATAACACCCAAATTACCTTTATGGGCCCTCCATTGGACAGCAACCTGACGCCTTCCCAGACCCATTTCTATTGAGTAAATGCAGCAATGGTTTGTAAACCGTATATATATCAAAATGTGTACCCCAAATGGACGACTTAATTTAATCAACTGCCTAGGAAGACGGCATGGTTTTTGCTCAATATGGCAGCTGTCTTCACAGTTTACTAAATAATGTTCTAACACTTTCAAGTTGGTCGCTGTGTTGCATCAGGTCTTGTTGTGACACAGAATGTGGGGGTCATCTTGAATGAATGAAAACATTATTTTCTATTGGGTCAAGATGAGCACCAAGTTGTCTCAAGCATCACACTGCATGGCGACTAGATAGTATAAATAATAGGCTTTAATGTCGGCCAGTCACTTCTTTTAGCTTTGCCAATTCTGGCACTTTTTAAAAGCATCCACAATTGGCAAAGCCAACAGCAGTGAACTGAATGGACTGGAGGAGAAGGCACGGAAATTGTAGTGGGAGTGGCTGGGGGAGAGAAAACTCTGGACATGCGTTGCCAAGAGGCACAGGAAAGTGGCACCTGGTGTACCGTAGAAGAGTCCGGTGAATTTTAGGCCTCATCTGCTGTAATTCTCACAGAGTGCTCATGGTATTCCTTAAGCTAAGGAGATGAGCGCCAGGCGAGGAAGGAGGGTATGGATTGGGAGGAGGGCAAAAAGAGAGTGCAGAGAGACAGCTTTACTTGGAGAGAGGGTGGGAGGAGAGAGACAGGGTGGGAGAGAGTTTGGGGGGGAGCAAGGGAAAGAGCAAGAGGACGGAGTACAACATGCCCTACCATGGAGTGGTAAATGACAAATGAAACAAAACATAGTTCCATGATGTCAGCATTGAAAGGATACACCTCAGCTAATCAAAAGTGAGGGTAATGAAATGCCCCAGGGTAGGGACAACAGAGGAATGCGATCAAAACTCCAACAATAAAGAGCAGAAAACTGAAATAATCAAGAATGTCTTCCAAACATGAGCAAAGGGTTGTCCAATAGCCCCCTCTATATAGCATTGTATACTGTGCTGTCTACCACAGCAGCTGACGCGGATTACCAAAAGGCGCGCAGCAACCAGTTGTCACTGATCCTCAAAGAGGAGGCTCATGAATTTGCTTTATTGCAAATGTCAACTTGGTGAAGTCAAGAAGGATACAGCAGCTGACTCAGGGTGTCAAACTCTGCCCACGGATCCCACAGTGCCAGTGCTTTGGCACAGATACCATGAGTATGCGTGCATAGGGTTTGACAGTGTGCTTAGCCTGAAGTGGGCCAGCCACTAATGAGCCCTGCTTGTTTTCTTGGATAGAAATGTGTATGTGTTGCTTACATACTGGTAAGCAGGTCTCCTTACAATCGGTAGTTTAGTCATATTTTCACTTTTGCATGCCTTGTTGTGTTGAAAATGCCCATTTACAATGCCTGTATACTAGTCCACATAGTTACGTTTGCTAACCGACGGCTGTTTTACCTAAAGGTAAATTTGTAAAACTACCAAAAGCCAATATTGTTTCACTTTTGCAAGAAAAGGCTAAAGCGGGAATTGCATATTGAAAACACACCAAGGGTAGGACTTATTTTAAGTCCAATGGAATGAAAAACATTGTTGCTGATTTTCAAATTGCTCACATTAGAGTAGTGTAGGGGGAACAAACAACTCCTGGTGGCAGGATGTACGACATTACAGCGCATGCTTTTACATGGCATGCTTTTACAACGCGGGTTTTACAAGGCATACCATTACAACGCATAGTGCTTTGGGGCGCTGGATAGTGAATAGTTTAATTTACTATTCCAACTCCAGTCCCCGTGGATAGTAGGGAAGGTGTTGGATAGTACATTAAACCTATTCCCTATCCTAGAGCGCCCCCCAGAGCAATGCGTTGTAATGGTTTGCGTTGTAAAAGTTGCGTCGTAAAGGCACTGCGTTTTAAAAGTTGCGTTGTAAGTGATGTTTTCCCTGATGGCATCCCATTATCCCGGTTCTAGCACTGCCGCTCATGTACAAAGTCCAGAGTCCTATTCCCTGCAGTCCATACATGTTACGTCTATACTCTGGCCCCTTACCTTTACATTATACAGGCTCATTTATTTCAATTAATGTCCACTTAAAAGTACTTGGCATACTAGAATCTTAACATAACAACATTTTTTCATACAAATAACACTGCAGTGTGAATGGCTATTATCATTGTGTTGGGCTCTATTTGTGTGTATTCTACTCTTTGCATGATGTCGGGTTTTATACAATGGTGTTGTAGATATGTATTTTTGTGCACAGCGAGCTCTCCCTCAGGCTTAGCATTCTGCTCCTTGAGCTCTCTACGTACTGTGTTCTTTCATGGAGTGAAATGTGTTGTGCATCCTTTGTCATGGTGTGAGCCTCCTCACGAGCTCAATGTGTTATATATATATTGCTTATGTTTGAATTTGGAGGTCATGGCCCGTGCTGCCCTTGGTAATGGTTAGCAGTGTTACTGCTGAGCAGCTCATGCTGAGAGATCACTGACTGTAGGCTCTGTTTATATTACTGCTTGCTACTGAAATAAACATACAGTGGAATACCTACCTGGATTTTGTGTGGAATTCCTGTTGCAACATTTGGCGATGAGCTGTTTTGCTGATAATCAGGAGTTTCTGGATTTTGGAGCCTGCATCGGTGACACTTATTTGTCTTCAAAATAGACATTCAAGATGGCCTGTCTCCACTATTTGCTTTGCCAAAGCTGGAATTTTTTTAAAAAGCATTGGGCAATGGCACAGCCAAAAGCTGCAACCAAAAGCCATGCCAAGTGAGACCGACTAGTTGCCAATCCCTGTTCACTTTTCCAGGTGAGCTCTCTCATTTGGGGACCATAACCCTATCCTTCCTCTTGCCATTGTTTTTTAAAGCACAAGACTCACTTTGGCATATTTTGTTCAGACCTATAGCTTTTCATTTTACTTATATGCTATTGAAGGCAACATTTCCCTCCAAGTGTGTTTTTGTATGGTACGGGAAGTGCGTCCTACTTTCTAGCCATCGACAAGAACCAAATTCACTGGCTGCAAGACAGAACTTCAATGTCTACTGTGGCTTGGTTAAAGTCTAAACTTTCTGTTTTCTCAACATGTTGGCTTTCAGCATTTTGTATCACCATCTTTATCTCCTGTAGGATCCTGTGTATCCTGTAACCCTGGGCGGGGACCTATGCTCCGCCCGCTGAGTGTGCGGAGATTTGCCTTTTCGGGCTTCCGCAGAGAACGCAGGGAAGGCAAATCTCCGCACACTCCGCAGCGGAGCAGAGTTGGCCAGCCCCCTCCTCTATCCCCATCATTAAAAGTAATTAAACATTAATAACAAATAAATGTAAAACCACCTACCTGTACTGCAGCGTCCCCGAGCTGTCCTCCTCCTCTTCTTCGCCGTCTCGCTAATCCTTGAGATGTGCATGCCTGGGCGTGCGTGCATGCGCAGTTTTCACAAGGATTAGCGAGATGGCAAAGAAGAGGAGAGCAGACCGGGGACACTGCAGTACAGGTAAGTGGTTTTAAATGTATTTTTTATTAATGTTTAATTACTTTTTATAATGGGGTGGAGGCGGGTGGCGTAGCGTAGTGGAGCTTGTTTGCAACTCCATGGACTTCTGCGTAGTCCCGCTACGCACACTACGTCGGGGTTAGTTAGTATCCTGCAAATGGACAGGCCTCGTTTACATGAAATGTGCTTCTGTACCCCAGTCGAATGCCCAGTCTGAACTGCTGCCATTGCCTTGTGCCCCTTGCCCTCCCACACCCTGGTGATGTTGTTGTAAACTATGACGCAATGTGATTTGAATTATCCACAATACATATTTGAACACTCCCAAGCACGCCTATTGTATAGTGTGGCATAATCTTTGGAGAGAAAGCACACAGTCCAGACTCCTTAACAGATTTTCACAGAGTGCAACAAATTAATTTTGACACTCTGACACAAAACGGAACATTTACAGAAATACTCTAATAACATAGGGCCAGATGTAGGTAAGTTAATTTTACCGATTCATAAATACCGAATTTTACCGATTCGGTATTTATGAATCAGTAAAATAGAAGGGGGGAGATGTAGGGAAAATCGGTAATTGAATTACCGATTCTGTAGGAATCGGTATTTACCGAATTGGTAAATACCGATTCGGTAATGCCCATTGATTCCTATGGTCATTGAAGCCCATAGGAATCAATGGGCATTACCGAATCGGTATTTACCGATTCGGTAAATACCGAGTTTTGCAAGGGTGCAGGGGGTGTCACTTTGACACCCTCTATCACCCCGATTTAAGGCATGTGTGACATGTGGCACACAGACATGCCCTAAGGGCATGTCCGTCTGTCACATGCCATAGGTGTGCATGCACACATGTGCATGCACACCTGGAATCGGTATTTTACCACCCAATTGGATTGGGTGGTAAAGTACCGATTCGTTAAGGCCTGTGGGACTCAAAAGAATCCCACCTACATTTCAAAATTACCGAATTGGTAAAAATACTGAATCGGTAAAATAGGCCACCTACATCTAGAATAGCCATTTACCGGTCTGTAACGGCCGAATCGGCCGTTAGCGGTCGGTAAATGTCTACCTACATCTGGCCCCAAGTGTTTATAAATACTTGAAATATCGATGACATAATAAAGCCGATTTAATACTTACATTTACAGCCTGGCTTGACCCATGAATGTGGACAAGGCAAACCAGTAAAAAGGAGCAATCAAACAAATGGTTACTTCAGATCTTCACATACTAAATAAAATTGTAAAACTGCAAGGCCTAGATGAATGCTTCAGACATGCAACCCGCAGTTGGGGATGGCACTGTAGTGTGCATCTATGCCCACCGACTGAGTCACTGAGCTCGATTTCAGTGTCTGCCGACTGGGCAGCATACCGACTGGGAGAACACCCTACCTATGCATGCATGGGTCTTGGTGTGCCCATAACGAGCTGCTGAAGCTGAAAACATCAGCGGGCCCACCCCATACAAGGTCATTGGCTCCACAGGCAGTCTGTCAAGTGACTGAGACAGACCTGATTAGAGAAAGTGAGTCTGTCACTGTCAAACCAGAAGGGATTGGTGGTTCCAGAGATGTTTTAAAGCATCGACAAAGTAGGCAATTTCCAAGAGCCCCCTATTAAAGTTTTTATTGATGGTCAGTTAGTTCAACTCGTTACATCTTGCTCAAAGCAAAAGGTAGGAAATAAAAACAAGGTAAAAGTGTCCAGCAAGGTAAAACATGCAATCATGCAGAGAGGACTGTCCTACAAGCTAAAACTCACAGTAGTGTGGCTCTGTGCGTGCAATAGTCTATGATTCAGCAAAGTGCTTTGTGCTTTCATTGGTGAAATATAACTCTATAATTCATTTTTCTTTATAAAGATCCACAACAGTGACAGTGTCTTATGTAGTGCTTCTTGATGCATGTTATTTTTTTTCGTGCTGGTATTGTCAACTGTATGTTCCTGTATGTCAGTGCTCATCTTCCGTTTTCTACTTTCCTGTTACTGTTTTAATAAATTTTATAAAATGCCAAGATAACTGGTACAACTCTCCCTCTGGGCAAGTTAATACAGTAGCTTTACATGATCTTATGCTTAGAATTTTACATATTAGTCGTAGCCAACAGCACCGTGGGCCATATTATCAGGAACGGCGATAATATTTTCTCCGCTTTAGCGACAGGAAACTGCAGCTAAAGTGGTGATAAGGGGCTTGAGAATATGCCCTTGTGAATTCCCATATAAGCCCAGGTTTGTTGTCCTTCACACCAGAACCTGAGCTTCTATGGGAATTCACCAGGGCATATTATCAAGCCCCTTATCGCCGATTTAGCTGCAGTTTCCTGCAGCTAAAGTGACAATAATGTTATCGCCATGCTTGATATTATGGCCCCTTGAGTTTTCGGGATTTAACATGTGCAGATTACATGCGTTAGGGTTTCTTCTGTCTTACTGCACTATCTGCATTGTGTGTCAGCTGCCCCCTCACTTCGCTCATACCTTTAACCTCTTAGGGGGATCAGCCCGAAACTCATTCTCATTAGATCATACCCATGGGCGTCCGCAGGAGGGGGCAAGGAGGGGCACATGCCCCCCCCTGGATCGTCGGTCCGTCCTGTGGGGGCCGTACTGGCAGTGCTGCTGTTAGCACAACTAACTGAACCAGAAAGCTGGCAGCACGCCGCGTGTGCAGCTTGCAGCTTGCGGGCAGGTTCAGCGCTCTCAGGGTTGCGCAGAGGTGAGGTTACAAACAATGTAACAAATTCACCCCCGCCAGCGCGGTTGCGCAGATCATTTCAGCGGAGTCCTGACATCGCGCATAACTGTTTGCTTGAGCCGAAATAGTAAAGTACTACGTCACCCAGGACCCGTATACCACCAGAGGGATGGTGTCTGACCAAACACTGCAGTGAGCCCAGCAGCACTGAGGCCATTATCAAAATGTTGCACCAGCACTGTCCTCGACTCTAGGCCAGAAATGCGGCCGGCGCTTCTGCAGTGAAAGTAATCGGGCAGGCTGGCCCATCAGTCCGGGTCGTTGCAGCTACCAGCTCAGGAGCAGGCTCCGTGGCAGCAGCTGCTGCAAAAGTAAGTGTCCGGTTACTTACCAAACATAGTGGCTTGTACTACTGCTCAACTGTTTCAGTCACCGAAATGCAGAAATACTTAATTTTGGGGAAACTCAGCATTAAGCTCATTTTGCTCGAGTGAGGCTGAGCTGCAGACAGACAGCCCGATCATGACTGACACTCCGATTTTTTTCTCTTCTCCGCAGTCTCCCTTCTCTGGACCCCCTCCACCCACGCAGTCCTTTTCTCCTGCCTCGCATGGTTCTTGGGGTGGCCAGTGGCCTTGTACAGGCATCAGCGAGGCCACGAGCTCCACACCATGTTCCCCACAGCCGAGGACCGAGTTGGCCACTATAGAAAGGCCAGGGAACATGAGGCCTTTCAAAACCGGGAGATTATCCCAGGGCTCAGGGGACGCAGAACTCGGATGCGTGTCACATCGTACCTAAAAGATCAGCAAGCAAAACACTGTGACATGGTAACCCAATCTCTGGAAGGGAAGCAGTCGGGGAGCCCTTAACACAGAGCACCTGGGAAGGCCAAGCCTCCCAGAGAGGGAGGACAAATCATCCACGAGGGAGGGACGCCCTGACCTAGGGAGACATGGAATGTTAACTCTTGAAAATTAGGTAAAGATGGAGGCAGTGCCTAATTTAAAAAATAATAATAAGCACAGGGGTCCAAAGTTTTCTTATGGAACCACTGCAGGAGCAGCTGAAAGCTGGGGTGCCTAGACTTGTGGATAACTAATGCAATATTTCCACCACCCCCACACTGCTGGTCTCTTTAGCTTTATTTTGCGACATGTTCTTTTTTATCCATGTTTCCCCTTTTTTATTGTTTTCCCTTTTCTGCTTCTTTTTCCTTTCTCTGCCGTTATCTCTCTTACTCCGGGTAAAGTTTAAATAATGAAAAATGTGTCCCATTCTGTTAAAAAAGAGCGCTAGACACCACCACCGCCTGCACACATGAGGAACTGGAGATGTAGGCTCTCAGTTAATTCAACTGTCAGCAGGACACCATGTGTACAATCCAAGGCTTTCGTTTTAGGTATCTTTGTTTTTAAGTGTATTTATACAAAGTGGTCCACTGAGGCATATCAATACCATAACTCCCAGAATGCACAAAGTAGTTAAATCACTATAAGTTTCAAATTGCTATTTGTGAAATTTTCATAATTTCATTGTAATTATGAGTCAGCCGTTTGCACCAGTTTTAACATCTTCTTAGAGTGTTTCATTGCTCAAATCAGTCTAATTTTTTATAGTTATATGTTTCCCTTGTCTTCCTTGTTTGATTTTTGTCGCAAGAAAGTGTCACTCATACTCGTTGAAACGTCACTCATAATTACACTGTAATTATGAAAATGTCACACATAGCATTAGCAATCTGAAACATTGGCAGCTATGAATGCTGGCAGTGGCACTCCTGCAGCCCAGTGACACACTGGGCTGCAGGAGTGTCCGATGTTACCAAAAATATTGGCGCCCAGGCCTGCGATGTGCGGGCCGTACTCGTGATGGCTGGACCTGGTGGCGTGCCATTGTGCCATATGGGTGGCAGACGCGGGTGGCCTGGTGCCATTCTTTTTAGTAACACACTAACACTGGCAGTGCACTCCAGCAGCCCAGTGAGTGACACTGGGCTGCAGGAGTGTGCGCAAGCGCGTTCGATGTTACCAGAAATAATGGGGCCCTCCCGACCCGGCCCAGCTGTAACGAGTCACACCAGGCGGTGCGGGTCGAGAGCGGCCATGCCACGGGGTCACTCAATGCGAGCGTTATGTCATTGGTAGCTGAGCCCTATGCTACTACCAATGAAATTTAGCATATTTTCTCAGATACCAACAACCATGGACTGCACCCGGCCGCAGGTTTAACAGCCACCAGGAGGTTCAGGCGGTATTTGCAGGCAGCATGGGCATTTCTAATCAGTCCAGTCATGATATGGATAACTACACACCAGAGAATTTGCTATAATTTGTTTGACTTCATCGCCTGTAGGAATGTGAGCATGGGCTGTGGCCCTGCATCTTAACTTCAACAGCTACGTCTCCCCCCAAAGGTTCCAGTACACATGGGATGAACTGTTGTTTTTAAGTATTTGCTCTTTTGCTGTTTTAAATAACTTGTATACTATTGTGTATAGAAATGACATGGAATATACAGGTGAAGGACTGGGTTATTTAAGACCCAGCGGTGCCAGGAGACAACACCTGAAACCTTCGTGGGTAACCTGCTCCGGCGCACAAGTGACAGAGACACGGGACACTTCCTTCGGCGTCAAAGATTCGAGCTTTATTTACTGCAGGGAACACAGAAGTCACGGCAAGTACAACGCGTGCTACTTGTGGAGACTGCTTCAAATTGGTTCTGTGGATTGCTCCTTTTATACATAATTCACCCATAGGTTTACATGGTACACAAAGGTTTATGGCTCGGTTCCCATGATTATCCCCCAGAGGGGTCGCTTTGGTCACTTTGATACATTCAAGGTCCGGAACATAAGTGCGGAAACATTTGGCGGTTCCCAACTGTATAAACCCATCTTCCCACCATTAGTACATTCCATTCAGCAATAAAACAGATCGAAGGAGGAACAAGGACAGGTGCGGAGGAAGATGGAGACAGTGGGAAATTGGAAAGGGTGCAAAAAGAGGAGGTGTCGGGGAAACACGAGCTACAGGCATCAAAGGGACGTGCCTAATGAGATGCACGGCTGAGACAATAAACCGGCACGGCAAAATGAGCCTCGAGCGGGGCCATTTGCCTTACAGTATCATCCCCCTCGTCATAAAGACATTTTCAAAGGACATGTGTCTTCCGTAGATATCTTGGGAATCCCAGGGTCGCGAAGCGGACATCGTCCGTTCGCTGGCTACTTGAGGGCAAGAGACAAAATGGATGCCATATCTAAGATGGAACCCGTGGGTACAGATAGAATAACCCACGTAACAGACGAACGGTTTAGGTTAGCACAGCGAAACTGCATACACCCACTAAACTCGTCATTTGCGGTTCATAGATACCAGACTCGACCATATTCGTGCGAGCCGAAAACACCACTTACAATTGTCACGGAACCTCAGACGCTCCTTTTGCCCTCATGTAGGCAAGCACTAGTCGGAATCATACTCGATATTCATCAGACCATCTAGATGTTGCTGTAACATAGCTCTGTCCAATCGAGCTTCTTTGGTAACAGGCGGCTGTCCTATACACGTTGTAGCACAGAGGCCACATAAGGCAGGACCACACTGCACACAAAGGCAACACGTGAACAGGAATGCCACAACAACTCCGATAATCATCAGAATCTTCCAACCCCAAGTCGACATCAGGCCCCAAAACCACCCAAGCAGCGTCCAATCCCCTACGTCCACATGTATGGACTCAGAGATCTTATGCAACTTTGAGATGGCTTGATAAACAGTCGGAGCGTTATCTGGAATGAAAATAAAGCAGCTCGAATGGATCACCTTACATACCCCACCTCGATCTGCTAAAATCACGTCTAAAACCATACGGTTTTGTAACGTCATAAGTCTATCCGCCTGAAGTTCTGTGGTGATATTACCAAGGGCACTGGCAGTAATGTTAGCTGTCGATTCTACCACTCGAGTCAATTGTCTCAGGTTCCTACTATTAACCATAGGCCCCCAAAACGGGAGGAAACCCTTGAAAAAGTCTCCTGCCTCTTGACCGGCAGTGTCCTCTTCGCTAATTACGCCTCTCACAACTCTAGTCTTGTGATAGTCTGCATCTACAGTGAACGTCGGAGGCAACAAATTTGTGATAAAACATGAGCCCACAAAGTCGAAGGGCAACCATGCATACGCACGATCATGGCAGATAAAGTATGTACCCTTGGCAGCCAGAAACACAGGGGACGAGACCATCGGCAAAATGTAATTTTCAGTGCAAGCACTCTCTCCAAGTCGGGCTTTCGATCTTCGGCCACGACCGATTAGACAAAAATTACCAATGTGGGGTACGACCCATATCGGAGGCGAGCTTTTAAGCTGTTTTTCACTGGCGAACACACTATACTCGCCTCTACTCAGGACCCTATAGGCTTGTACCTCTTCTTCTGGAATAAGCGAGGGTTCATAGATATCTCTATCTAAATCCTCTATCGCTATAGACAAAGGCTTTTGATACGAGCCAGGGCCAGAGTAGGGGGATCGTGGCTCTCGATTGGGGTGGGAACCTAGTGCGCTTCGAAACATTGTTTGGAATGCTCGAGCGGAACCCTGGGAACTATACGGTAAAACCAAATATGGAATTCCCTTATCTGTGGTATGTGGCATCAACCCACACACCCAACAATTAGTAGTGTTAACCACTAACTGGTGCTGGTGAAGGAGCTGAATAAAGGAATTATTGCGAAATTCTGCACGTCTAGCCTGCTCGTGTTCGGGTAAGATATGGAAAGAATGAGGAGATGCAGTAGAGGTAAGTTTAGAGTCAGAAGTAGGAGTAGGAGTAGGTATGGCAGAAGGCAAGAAGTAAGACATTGTGTAATACACCCCACCCGCCAATAATGCAGAAACAATCAAAAGCAATATGAATATTTGAAACATAAAACATTTGGTACGACTAAGTTGTTGTAACTTGAACCTTTGCGCCTGAGCTTCTTCCAAGTCCATCAGCTTTGAAAACGCCATCCCCTATGACCGTCCGCAACGTTTCTTGACGCACTTCGTTCTGTGTAGCAATAGTCAATCCCTAGGAGTTCCCAGGAACCGACGGTCTTTAACCTAGCGTCAAGACCTACTAACCAGAAGGAAGTACGCGCGCGGCCCTACGGCCTTTATTTACAATATATATGCAATGTCTCTCAGCTGTGGAAGCAAAAATACATAGAAAAAGAACCTTCAATATATACAAGAATAATTGCAATGATACAGGTGTTCAGACTGATCGTGGAAAACGGGATAATGCAATTGCCAAGGGGCAAAACAAAACTTTATTTGTCCTTAGTACTGGATCGCAAAAAGTATCGAGTTTTCCCAGGACGTGTCTGTTCGTCAAACAAAGGATCCGTTGAAGAAACAGAGTTCTGTTGATCAGTCGAATGTTCTGGTCTCGAATCTTTTGATGACAAATGTTCAACAGTATCTTTCTGCTGCACTGGAGATTCTCCGACAGGTTGTGCGTCGCTGAAAGGTACAAACGCCGGCAGTCCTTCGGACTCAGTTGAAGCAATGCCCCTCCTCACCCACGAGTCTGCTGGTAACGGAATAGGAACTTTCTTCGTATGGGTGGCATGCACCCAATTTTTCCGGCCCTCTAAACGAACGGCAGTTCTCGTGGCAAGGAGGACCTGGTAGGGTCCGGTGAACCTGGGCTCCAAGTTCTTCTTCCGAGAAAAATTTCTGGTGACCACCCAGTCTCCGGGCTGGAGCTGGTGGCCTGGACCCTCCGTCTGCGTCGGCAATGCTTCGCAAACCTGTTGGTGAATTAACCTCAGTTTAGCAGTCAGATCATGAAGATAGTCAATCAACATTGGGTACTCAAGATCGCGGAACACACCTGGTCTAGGGACCCCCCACACATTCGCAGGGCGGCCGAACACTATTTCATAGGGACTAAGCCCTACTCGGGAGTGTACGGTTGCCCTTGTTGACAGTAAAGCTAAGGGTAAAGCGTCAGGCCACGAAAGACCAGTCGTAGCCTGAATCTTCGCTAGTTTTAGTTTAAGGGTGCCGTTATACCCTTCAACCAAACCAGCTGACTGGGGATGATTGGCACGGTGGAATTTTTGATTAATTCCAAGGCCTTTGCACACACTCTTCATCACACTCCCCACAAACTCACTTCCGTTATCAGACCACACAACCCGAGGCATTCCGTACCGAGGAAAGTATTCCTTCAGTAGGATTTTTGCCGTTGACAAAGCAGTGTTGTCCTTGAGAGGATAGGCTTCGATCCATCGGGAGAACGCACAAACCACAACTAAAACATATTTCAGGTTATTGCATCGGTCCATATGGATGAAGTCTAATTGAATCACCTCAAAGGGACACGAAGGGGGAGAAAAACTACCAGGAGGAGTTGGGGTTCCCTTACCAGGATTGTACAACATACATACCATACAATTCTTAACCAAACGCTCAGCACATCTCGTAATACCATCATTCTTCCACACAGGGGACAGCAACTTACAAATACCTTTCACGCTAATATGTGCTAACCCATGTGCCATTGTCACAATAGCCAGCACATACGCATCTGGCAACATCCACCTCTTATGTTCCGACAAGTCTACCCAACAACCATTCGCATCCAACTTTCCCGTACTTTCATTCCACTTCTTCTTTTCAGTCTCAGTGGCCTCATTTTGTATCGCCTTCACACTCTCGATAGTGTCCTCACACATACTAGTCTCCGCAGGCCACCTAACTGAACTTGCCACATACATCCGAGTGCTAAGGTTCCGGGCAGTCTCCTTAGCAGTCTCATCCGCAAATGCATTACCACGTCCAACATCATCCGTCACCTTACGATGTGCACTACATTTAACAATCGCTACCTGTTTAGGCAACGTAAGTGCATCCAAAAGATCGTTCACAAGTTGGCCATGCTGAATCTTCGTACCATGCGACGTCATAAAACCTCTCTCTCTCCACAATCGTCCAAAGCTATGCGCAACACCAAATGCATACTGACTGTCAGTATACACATTCACACGTTTATCTTTCGACAACACACATGCTCTAGTTAAGGCAATCAGTTCTGCAGCCTGGGCAGAATTCTGATTCAATCTTGCAGCTTCAACAACAGTATTCAACGTCACAACAGCATACGCAGTGGTGACATCGCCATTCGGCAATTTAAAACATGAACCGTCTACATACAACGTTCCATCTGGATCTTCTAAAGGTGTGTTTTTGAGGTCCACTCAACCTTTTGTTTCTTCTTCTGTTCGCAAATAACAGTCATGTTCTGATATTTCATCTGACTCTGTACTAATGGGTAACAAAGTTGCCGGATTCAGAACATTGCAACGTTTTATCTGAATATGACTTGCCAGCAGCGTCAACTCGTATCCGGACAACCTCGCACTTGTCAAGTGCTGAGTTTTCGTACGATTCAAAAGAGTATCAACTGCATGCGGAACCATCACCGTAAGCATATTATCCATGACCAATCCTGCTGATTGTCGGATGGACACCGCAGCTGCCGCTGTTGCTCTCAAACAACTCGGCAATGCTCTAGCTACCTGGTTCAAGGTCGAGGAAAAATATGCACATGGACGTTGCTTATCACCAAAAGGTTGCGTTAAGACGCTCAAAGCACAACCTTCCCTCTCGTGAACATATAATGTGAACGGCTTACTGTAGTCAGGGGTACCTAACACAGGAGCAGAACACAATGAATCACGTAATTCAGAAAAACTCTTCTGACATTCCTCCGTCCATGGTAAAGGAGTTGAAACATCCTTGCACGTAAGAGCCACCAATGGTTTCGCTAGCAATGAAAAATTCGGGATCCACTGTCTGCAGTACGACGTGATACCTAGAAAGGCACGCACATCTCTTTGTGTTGTTGGCACAGTCATTCGCGCAATTGCTGCAATTCTCTCTGGGGTCAACCGCCTTTCCTCCTTTGACAATAAGTGACCTAGATAGGTTACTTCTTGACAACAATATTGGAGTTTAGAAGGTGACACCTTGTGATGTAAGTCACAGAGATGTTGCAGCAACGACACCGTAGCAATTTTGCAAATGTCCTGAGTATCCGCAGCTACCAATAAGTCATCGACATATTGGATTAAGGCCGCACCAGCCGTCAACGTAAACGCATCCAGTTGACCCTTCAAGGCTTGACTGTAAATCGATGGACTCTCACAGTAGCCTTGAGGAGCGCGTTTAAACCGGAAGCTGCGTCCACCAAGAGAGAAACCGAAAAGATCTCTGCTCTCTTCAGCAATCGGAATACTGAAGAACGCATTCTTTAGATCGATCACCGAAAACCAAGACGCAGATGCTGGAATCAGAGTCAGTAGTGCCGTGATGTCAGGCACAACGGGGAACTGAGGAATCACAATTTTATTTACCTCCCGTAAATCGATAACAAAACGATAAACAGGTGGTTTCGAAGGATCAGTACGTTTTAAAATAGGCAGTACAGGGCTGTTGCACACGTTTCCCCGAGTCTCTTCAATAACGTCTTTGTCGATCAAAACATAGATGATCGCTAACAGTGCTCGTTCACCATCAAGAGAGATACGATACTGGGGAATACGTGGCAATCGCACACTAGATTTCAACTGAACAACATAAGGGGAGATATCAAGCAGGCCCACATCATTGGGACCTGTCGCCCATAGAGATGCAGGAAGAGAACTCAATTCCGGTGGAAGCTTATCGAGAGACAAGTACATAGGAGAGACAACCCTCTCTCCTAACGTAAGCTTTACACCCGCAGGAGAACAATACAGAGTTGCGTACAAACGTTTTAGCAAATCCAGACCCAAGAGATTTTCACCACAACCAGTAGTCAAAATCAACGGAGCTTCAAGCTCGCATGGCCCAATTGTAAGAGGCAAAGGGCGTGAAACTGGATTGCTAACGGGGGCGCCAGAGAATCCAACGGAAACATTTGTTAAGCCAGACAAAGGTGCGCCAGGGAGTTTCGAATGCATAATGGAACTTTTCGCTGCACCAGTGTCCAACAGAAAAGGCTCAACGACGCCCGATGTAGCAACTGCGACGTAAGGCCCTCTCTGATCAACCGGAACTGATACCACTCCCTCTCCTTGTCCATGGCTGTCCTAGTAATTACTGTCGTCAGTTCCCTGATCGACGTAATAATCGTCTACATTGTACTGCGCAGATCGTCCTTGCGATGATCCACGTTGATCGAAACAATTATTAGAATTTGATGAGTTGTCTGGACGGTCATTTTGAGCACCATGACCTCTACCACGTGATGTCTGCTGAGAACCACCACGACCTCCTCTAGATGAGTTACCACTATTACGATCGTTTAGGACAGGACAATTGAATTTTAAATGACCCTCCTGTCTACAATAGGCACACTGATTGTACCCCAACGAAGATCTTTGAGAAGAGGAGTCATTTTGAGATTGTGATCGATTAGACTGCGACTGTGATCTATTTTGCTGTGAAGCATTCTGATTCGAACGCGGAGGATACGCTTGCTGTAACAACACTTTAGTTTTAAGTTCTTTCGTCTTTTTATCAGCGCGGTCGTTCTCCTCTTTCTCTCTATTCTCATAATACTGTGCTGTAGCCAATATTTGAGCCGAGGTAGAAACGGCCCACGCACTTTCAGAGTTTTTCAACTTACTGCCCAGATCAGGCAATAAGTTAGAGACAAATTTGTCCACGAACAACCGTTGACCACCCTCAGTGCCCATATCCTGCCCACTATGATCGATGAATGCCTCCTCAAATCTCGTAAAGAAGTCGGAAACACTCTCGTCCTTCTTCTGCTTACAAGCTGACAATTTGTCCCAATTCACCCTCATAGCTGGCCTAAGAGTTTTCATTAGTGTAATTATTCTCTGAGGGAGAGCAGTAATCAACTGCTCAGGTTTAGCACCACCAGTTTGCAACCCATCCGCCGCTATAATGGCCGCCCAATCACCACCTAGTTCGTTTGCGTGATTTTCCTGACGAATCTTAGCCCATACCGGTTGCGGTACTACATTGCCAAACAGCATATCAATATCGGCAAGATTCATTATCGTAGCATCTACGAGCTGCGATAACTCTTTATAATACCCTGCAGGATTTTTGCGAGGGTCAGGCAAAGATTGCTTCACCTGCAACACTTCCGATCGTTTCCATGGGAGATGTATCCACACTCTCTGGAAATAGGGTAGAACAATGGGATTAGCATTAGGATCGCCTGGCATCCACACTGGTGGAACTTCCCGCATGGGAAACTGACCAGACGCATCGAACTGCCTCTCAACGTCCTCAACAAACAGGGCTTGAGGTATAGGAGTGGGACGGAAAGATAACAACCGCTCAACAGCACGTCGAACGTTGGTATCCACTATCAGTCCGTTCGAGAACTGAAGTTGTAGATCAGACAAAGCGGTCAACACCTCGTCAGGTGCATCAGCCGATATCTGATCGCGCAAAACTTTGCACATTTCTTCGAAAACAAATCTTTGTGTCGGTACATTGAATTGGCAGAACGTATCAAGTACAATACGTGGAGGATTTCTAAGAGGATGCGTCATCCAACCCATCGCCATGTTATATAGCGAAGCGCCTTCCCTACCACCGGGAAGCTGACTACGTCTCTGAGGACCATCTGAACCGGCGGACCCAAGAAGAGGTCCAAGAGAATGAAAGAAGTTAGCCGCAACAGGAGAAGTACGACTACGAGTAGCTGAAGAAGTATAGCACAAGGGACTAACAAGAGAAGGAGTAGAAACAGAAGCAACAACAGGAATCAGTAGAGCAGGAACAGTAGCGGGAGCAGGAATATGCGGAAGTGGAGGAGCAGTGGGAATAGCAGTAGGCAAAGGAGCAGGAACAGTCGGAAGAACGAGTGCAGGTTGAGGAACAGGCTGAGGAATAGGTGGAGGAACAGGTACAGGGGGAACCACTGGAGCGGCGGTACCCTGTACATACGGAGGTGGCGATTTCAAAAGATAAGACATTAGAGGATCCTCAACTGGTTCTTCCTTCTTATCCGACTCCGTAGGCAAAGCAGGATAGCATTTATCTATGGACATACGCTGTAGCCTATCAAACACTTCCTTTTCCTTATCCTCCTTATCACGCTGAAACTGCTCTGCTTTCTTTACAATGGTAGCAACACCATCTCTCTGATTACGTTTAGTCTGCCTGATCTCTTTCTGTCGGGCTTCTTTACGCCACAACCGAAAGGCATCAAACATGGCCGGCCTTGACTTCTTCGCAAATAATTTAGCCTCTAGATTATCTAAGATTGGAGTCTCAAAGCTACCATGAGGTGGCCAACTAAGGACACCATCCTTCTTAGTATACCGAATCCAATAATCATTAAAAGTAATCGGGCCTAGCCCATGCTTACTGTAGAGCTCATAAGTGGGAGTTCCAACCGGAGGTATCGGACACGAGTCCTCCAGTCGGGAATCCGTACCACAACGTCTGAAACAACTAAACAAAGTACAGCGACCAGGCATCTTGCACACTAGCCGTGTTTCACAAACTTCAAGGGTTACGGGATTTACCAAGTCCCAGCAAAGAGCGAAAACCCTCGGTTTTTGGCGTCTGCAGTCGTCAAATATCACAACAAAGTACTAAGAACCACAAATGCAATGGAACCATGCAACAACTAAGTAACCACAACCAAGAACTCTGGGAGCGACCCACAAATACTTAACTCAAAGATCGATGGCGTCACCAGGAAGGCCCGTCAATCGTCTCGCAATACCAAGGTCTACGCCAGGCGCCAAAACAGGTCTACAGTCAGGGCAGCAGTCCGTCGCAGCCGTCAGGAGGCGGGAATCTTCGCGGGAAAAGTCTTCGGGCCACTTATTTCGACAACAGGATCGATGAAGCGGAGTGCACCTTCCCTCGGAGATTTCACACGAAGTTCCTCACGATCGTCGGGCTTGGACCGGTACCACTGATGCAGCCCCACATTGGGCGCCAACTGAAGGACTGGGTTATTTAAGACCCAGCGGTGCCAGGGGACAACACCTGAAACCTTCGTGGGTAAAACCTGCTCCGGCGCACAAGTGACAGAGACACGGGACACTTCCTTCGGCGTCAAAGATTCGAGCTTTATTTACTGCAGGGAACACAGAAGTCACGGCAAGTACAACGCGTGCTACTTGTGGAGACTGCTTCAAATTGGTTCTGTGGATCGCTCCTTTTATACATAATTCACCCATAGGTTTACATGGTACACAAAGGTTTATGGCTCGGTTCCCATGATTATCCCCCAGAGGGGTCGCTTTGGTCACTTTGATACATTCAAGGTCCGGAACATAAGTGCGGAAACATTTGGCGGTTCCCAACTGTATAAACCCATCTTCCCACCATTAGTACATTCCATTCAGCAATAAAACAGATCGAAGGAGGAACAAGGACAGGTGCGGAGGAAGATGGAGACAGTGGGAAATTGGAAAGGGTGCAAAAAGAGGAGGTGTCGGGGAAACACGAGCTACAGGCATCAAAGGGACGTGCCTAATGAGATGCACGGCTGAGACAATAAACCGGCACGGCAAAATGAGCCTCGAGCGGGGCCATTTGCCTTACAGTATCATCCCCCTCGTCATAAAGACATTTTCAAAGGACATATGTCTTCCGTAGATATCTTGGGAATCCCAGGGTCGCGAAGCGGACAACGTCCGTTCGCTGGCTACTTGAGGGCAAGAGACAAAATGGATGCCATATCTAAGATGGAACCCGTGGGTACAGATAGAATAACCCACGTAACAGACGAACGGTTTAGGTTAGCACAGCGAAACTGCATACACCCACTAAACTAGTCATTTGCGGTTCATAGATACCAGACTCGACCATATTCGTGCGAGCCGAAAACACCACTTACAATTGTCACGGAACCTCACAGGTGGTAGGGAATGGTGTTGGTACACTGCACGGGAAATGTGTCTTGTTAGTCTTATTTAAAGACAGTGACTGTGTGATCTTTGAATAGTATAATATTTTGCGTGTTTGCCTGGGAGGAGGCCCTGAACTTCGCATTCATGCGACTGCGCAGTTACAGTAGGCCCTCCCTTCACCACCCGGTGCTGTCTAGCGGAGGGGTGGGGGGCAACCCTAGTGGAACACACACTGGCAGTGATACATAATATGTGGGTGACAACATTGGAGCTAGCTGTCCATGGGAAAAGGGTGCACTTTCGATTCACGCACGTCATATAGCGCCAGACACCTGAGCGCTGGTGGGGCTTCTGCCCCAGCCATCAGACGAGCACCCTCAGAAGGGCACCCTCCTCTAGACAGGTTCCTTGGCTTCTGCAGCTTCGAATCCATAGGTTAAACACCTCCTTAAAAACCCAGACAGGTTACTGCAGATGTCGGTCACAGGTGATGCCCCGCTCCCCCGACCTATGCAGCCCGGACCCCCAGGGTCCCTGAGAGGACCCCGCAGTCCCAGCCCTCGGACGCCACCCGCCCCCATCCCTCCGGTGACCCACCTCGCACCCACCTGCAGCGCCGTCCTGTTGAAGCGGTTCCTGGCGTTGGCACTGGCCCCATCCTGCAGGAGGCCGCTGACCCCATGGCTCCTCCTGCGCCCCAGTGTTTCTTGTGCCCCACCTGGCACACATCATGTTGGAGGAAGGTGAAGTAAAAATGTTGCCCCCCCTGGATAAATTTCTGCGGACCCCCATGATCATACCTAGTGTGATATTGGAGTGGCAAGCGTAGAAAGTCAGGAAGGGTGACAGGATGACAAAGTTTCACAGCCCAACTGCCATGGTGTTTCGTTTTTAAGTCCATTAAGTCTAGTTCCCTTGAGATATCCGTGGCTTGCTTTGATACTTTGATACTTCTGGAGGCCTACGTCACCACCTGCCTCTCGGCATTCGTCGAGAGCTCCGGGTTCTTGGTACCTAACCAGGCAGGCTTCAGACCGGCGCATTCAACCGAAGCAGTCATTCTAAAAGTTTTGGACACCCTTCGGGAGAATGCCGATAGAGGGTCCCCTCAGGCGTTGGTCCTTTTGGACCTCTCGGCCGCCTTCGACACGGTGGATCATGACATCCTTCTCCACCGTGTGGGACAGGCAGGCATCAAGGGACCCGCCTGGGAATGGATCAAGTCCTTCCTCTCGGGCCGAGCTCAAACAGTCCATCTAGGCCCCTTTACCGCCACCCAGGTCCCCACCACCTGTGGAGTCCCCCAGGGCTCCTCTCTGTCTCCATTATTGTTTAATTTATATCTGCGCCCACTTATCCACTCACTGAGCTCTTGGAATTGCACTGTCCTCAATTATGCTGACGACATGCAAATCATTTTCCCATTAGATTCCCAGGATGCTGTACCTAACTTTCAGGGAGCAATGCTGCATATCCAACAATGGATGATCTCCAACCAGCTCAAATTAAACCCTGAGAAGACGGAACTCCTCCTGCCTGGTACCAGCCCTCTATACTGGGGCCCTCACTTCTGGCCTAAGGAGCTTGGCATTCCACCTAAACCTTTGAATTCGGTAAAAAGCTTGGGCGTTACCATCGACACTGATCTCTCCCTTAAAACTCATGTTGGTACCACCATCTCTGCCAGCATGTTCCAGCTACGCAAAATTCGCAAGATTTCCCACTTATTCTCCCACGAATCCCTGGTGCAAATTGTCATCTCCCTCGTCCTCTCCCGCCTGGATTTTTCTAATTCAATCTACTGGGGGCTACCCAAGTCCCTCCTCCATCGTCTCCAGCTGGTGCAGAACCAGGCAGCTAGACTTATCTGCAAAACTCCCAAATGGCAATCCGCCAGGCCTCTCCTGGCCAAGCTACACTGGTTGCCTATCGAACAGCGAGCTGCTTTTAAAATTGGCTGCCTGGTATACAAGGCCCGGCAGTCCAAGGGCCCTGCCTTTTTAGAATCCCTTCTGAACCCTCATTGTCCGGTTCGTAACCTCCGTTCTGCCCATCTTCATCTTCTCACCACGCCGACGGCCAAACTAAAAAAACTGGGCGGCTGTAGATTCAGCTACTTGGCACCTAAATTATGGAACTCCCTCCCTCTTCACATTAAAACTTCTGGTACCCTACTAAGCTTCCGAAAGAGCCTAAAAACATGGCTCTTCTCAAAACTCATGTAAACTATGACTCCCACCTCCAATCTCAATCACAGCGCCAGGAAACCTTTGGTGTCAGTGCGCTCTATAAATACAGCATAAGATAAGATAAGATATCAGTTTTGCAATCGTTCTGTGTGGTAGGCTACTTTTTAGTAGGTCTCCTGCACTCAAGGTCTTTTTTTTTTTTTTATACATTTTTTATTGATAAAAAATATAAGTGGAATATACATTTGGCAGCTCTTGTATACAGTCCATTTGTGAATACGCGCTTATCTTTGGTTTTCCCCCAAGTGAGGGAGAAAGGGAAGAGCAGATAATTCATTGTGCCCATTAGGCCATTTGGAGTGTTTTGCAGTAGCAGACACATGTTGTAAGTCTCGCTTTGTCAGTTTCAATTCTAGCCTTATTTGTGACTGGCTAGTGCCATCTCGGAGAGAAAAGATACAGAAGTAGCAAATACATTGCTGTTTATCTAGTCAAGAGTCCCCACAATCCATGGAGCCCCCTGGTAAAGTGATTGGGTCGGTCAAACGTCTACAGTGTATGAAAACCAGAATTGTTTATAATTTTACAGTTAGACAAGCATGGAAGAAATTTTGGTTGGTGGCATGTATGCTACAATGGGTAGAACAGGCTCACAAAACAATACATTTCACCTAAAATGTTATTGTTGCAATCCAAAAAAATCTATATCGAAGTACAAAACAAAATGGCTTTATCAATGCTTCCTCAAGCTTTCTTTTGTTACTTATCACAGCCACACACCTAGAATCTCGAGTTTTCGGCTATTTTTGTGTGGCCCAGTTTCTTAAAGTTCAATGACTAACTCAATATTGTGTGCCATCACTGAAGGTTAGTGGAACTCTTCTGCATTGTACCCAATATTTTTGCCAATAATTACAATCATTTTTGTGTTGGTGGCAGCATCACAACCAGTTAGTGAAATCAGTGTAATGATGTAGATATAGGGAGAGGAAGTGGCTTAAAGGCTAGAGCGGCCAACTTTGAAGCTGAGGAACCAGGTTTGAGTGTGGCTAGATGCTCAAACATCCTGTGATCCTGGATAAATCACTTAATTTCCACGAGCCTCAAAATGAATGAGCACCTCTGTAATGCAAGTGGTGCTCATGTAAAGTGCTCTGATACCTTCAGATCGAGTTTGCTCTGTATAAAACTGCAAAAAACTGCAAAAACAATATATATATATATATATATATATATATATATATATATATATATATATATATATATATATATATATATATATATATCACTGAAAAAACCATAGGTTATAGTCGATATATAGTTAGGAATTTGCATTTACAAAACCTTGAAAATTCAATGAAAAAACCATTGGTTTTAGGCCATATATAGTTAGGGATTTGCATTTACAAAACCTTATTTTACTCGCATAAAACCATTGAAATTCCATATATAGTTAGATGCGCTAACTATATATCGCGCACCTGCAATCCACTGCTGATGATGTCACATATTACATCATTCATGACATGGTCAGTGACATCACTGATGACATCACTGATCACAACATCCAGTGACTGTATGTTTCTGTAAAGTTAAACTATGTCTTACATATTGAAGAATGAGTGGATGTATAAATGTCTGGATGAAGGATTTAGTAGGTGCATGACTGATTGTATGAGGGAGTGATTAAATGTGTCTCACTGAGTGCATGGGTTAGTGATTAAACTGTATTAATTTGTGCATCATTATATCTGTTGTTCTGTAAACTGCTGCATGTGTTGATCAGTAGCTATATGAATAACTATATGGGTTATTGATTGGTTGCTCAAGTATTTGTATGGCAGACTGAGTATGTGTGTGAGTGGCTGGGAGGTGTGTGACTCTGTGCATAGATGTGTGAGCAGTTGATTCACTAGATGTATGGTTTCAAAAGTGCATGTGGAAACAGCTGTACGGGCGGTTGACTGTGTGCATGAGTGTATTGGTGAGTGAATGGATATCTCAGTGCTACATGTCAAAGTAAGTACATATGTAAAACACAGTACATGTGAGAGTTAACATATATAAATAACTGTGCATTAGAGCCAGTGAATGTGTGAGTGGCTGTATGGATCATTGTGAACTTTTATTAGGGATTATATAAGAGAGTAAATATGTGTTAGAATATGTTTCAATAAGTAAGGTGTGTATAACTGTATAGTTGAGGAATTGGAGGTGTGTTTGATTCTTTGCATGACTGTCTAGGTGTATGAGTAACTCCATGGATGAGTGACAATCTGTGAGTGTCTGTTTTCACTGAGTGTATCTAAGGATATATCAGAGTCTGTAGAGGTTCATCGTATTAACACATAAATGATGTCATCTGTGATGTTGTCAGTGATGTCATTTGAGTTGTCATTAGTGATGTCATTTGAGATGTCATCAGTGATGTCATTTGAGTTGTCATCAGTGATGTCATCAGTGATGTCACTGACCATGTCATGAATGATGTAATATGTGACATCATCAGCAGTGGATTGCGGGTGCGCGATATATAGTTAGCGCATCTAACTATATATGGAATTTCAATGGTTTTATGCGAGTAAAATAAGGTTTTGTAAATGCAAATCCCTAACTATATATGGCCTAAAACCAATGGTTTTTTCATTGAATTTTCAAGGTTTTGTAAATGCAAATTCCTAACTATATATCGACTATAACCTATGGTTTTTTCAGTGAATTTCAATGGTTTTTTAATAGCAAATATGAAAAGCTTTAAAATGTCAAGTACGTGATAGATAAAAACATTTTCGTATTTATGCACGCTGATGTGCTTTGAACGCTGCACCCCCCTTCCCCTCTCTTTTCTCTTAGGAGTACTCTCTCTTTGCAGATAGTGAAGGGTAGTTAACGCAGGCCTTTGCCCCGTTGTAATCCGTCGTGCCTGCTTCTCTCTCCATTTGATTGATTGTTATCCAAGCATTTACTGTTTTAGAATTGGTTCTCTTTGGTTCATTCTCTATTTACAAACAAGCACAGAGTCGCAATACTCTGTTTAGTCTTTGCAGATAGTGAAAAATCGTTTAAAAAAACAAATGGAATCGAGCAAAATCAGTAGGCCACTAATGGGATCTCTTTTTGACCTCGCTAAAATAGAAACATTAACCACAACCCCTCATGAGAAATACGAAACTAGTGAGATGAACTGAGCTCCACACCATGAGGGCTGCAAGACAGCTCGGCTCCGTCACCCATCCCGCCCAAAATAACGACAAACCCTATGCAAATATTAAAAATATAGACAACACACCAGCAAAGAAACAGGGTAAAACATTTTATTAAATAACTATTTACATAACGTTGGTTTATAAGATGATGTCAGTAGTGGACCGATGTGTGAATAGGTCGGAAGCAGCACAAGGCGCCAAGATCCGGATGGCAAGTCCTGGATGTTGGGTGCCATAGTTCAGAGTTCTGAGTTTGAGCCTTTTTCAATGCCTGTGCTTTGTTGTTTCCCCTCCATCAAAAACAAAAAAAAAATATAAAACTGTGCAAAAATACAAAAAAATCAAAAAATGTTTACAAAAGCAGTGCTTGTAAGACTGTCTGAAGCTTATTTCCACCTACTGCAGCTTCACTATTCTCAAAGTAAGTGAGGGTCGTTTGTGGACCTGACTGCATTTGAAAACAATGTTATATGGTACCTCCCTAAACCGCTTGACGGAGGCCCCCGAGGGGCGGTGTGATGGCACGGACTCGGAGAAGACGCTTGGCTCCGACCCCCTCCCCAAGTCTTATAGCACTGGTGTAGCCTGAGATCGCCCCCGACAAAGGCGGCCGGCTCCCGGGGTCCGGCGGAACTTTTTGCCTTTTGATGACTCTTCTATTCTGGACTTTGTCCCACAATCCGTTTGACCTGAAGACACGCTGTAGTGGGGCGCCCCTTTACCGTTTTAGTTGCCATTCCGCCCGCTTTTGCTACACTGTGCCTCTTCCGCCATTCAGCTGTTTACCGCCCGCTCTTGCGACTACAGCGTCTCGCTCACCATGTTGTTGAGTTGCTCCCACTCTTGCAGTGCAGCGATAGGCGGCTGCCACAGGACTCTCAAAATGGCGGCCGGCTCTTCGGTTTTGGGCCTGGTCCACTAAAATGGCCCTGGGACACCTTGGAACTCGGACGCTTCCCTGATAGGGCTTGGGTCCCATTCTCGAAAGCGTCCCCTCAGCCGTGAAGATTCTACAAAAGTCTTGGGGGCCCCCGACTCCCGCAGGCTTCTGGTGGGGAGCGGCTGCCATGTCTGCTCGTGGAATGGCCACGACGGAGCTACGAGATGGTAGTGCTCTCATGCTGACGCCAGCTTTAGTCTGAAACATCCAGAAACACTGTAGACTACCAATTCGATCAGTTCCGGTAGCGCCCCAACATGACCCGCAAGAGAAGAACTTGCTCTCCCCTCTTTGACTGATGGTTCTTGTTGCCTGTCCCCTCTGTTGTCATTTAACAGAACTTTTTGGACTGCTGAAAGGGGTTGTGTTCCGAACGCTGTTTGGTGGAGACATTTTGACTATATTCTTGACCTACGTTGTCGCGTAATGCGTTATATGACACGCCGCGTTAGCGCACCCGGAAGTGATCCGGGGCGCGGCGCGCAGCGCGTAACATAAGCATAACAGGTCATGTGACTTGTTAATAAAACTTTTCATTGGTTCATTTTACTTTTGTTATTTTAATGATGAAAAGCTTGGTCAAATGACCTAAAAATTACGCTTTTTATTGTTTTCGAACATTATTTTTTTTTAAACATATATGTTATAATATTCCAGGCTAATGTACTTTCCCGGAAAATTTACAACTGTCCTGCAAGTAAAATATATTCCTTTTTCGAGAAAAAGGGTGTTTCTTCGTTCCATGACGGAGCCGTTGAGTGAAAGAGACTCGGCCTGCTGTCTTAGTCGCCGATACGCCTGATTATCAGATTCTTATCGATCACTTTATGTTGCAGGAGTGGAAAACACAACTGCCCTTGACCATTTATCTTTACTGCGTTCCTACATATTATACCTTTTATCCGTCATGTAATTGGACTGCTTTATTTCACTTGCCTTTTACTGATTCGAAAACAGTGACTAAAAGTAAAAACTTTACCAATGTAAATACTACTTCCGTGTTTTGTTTTAAAAACCTTTATTGTGAAAATGTCAGTATACAAATACGGGCCTATAACCACGTGGGCCGGCCACGGAGCAAACTGAAATCGTATATGATGAGGAGACATTTACACTGTAGAGGAACGTAACGAGCGGGCCATTAGGTTGGAAGAACTAAGGTGTCTAACAGTTGCGGAATCGGTGGACGTACATTTTGTAATTAAAATAAGACAGGGCCACTTACAATAAAATTTTCTAGATATACATTTGCGGGCAAGGAGTTACGAGTCCCATTTATACTGGCGCCATTTTGGGCGAGGCCGGGCAGGTCCAAGATATAGTCAAAATGTCTCCACCAACCATCGGCCAGACCAGAACCCCTTTCGGCCCTATATGCTACAAGATGGTGTCTTCCATTCAGAAAATATTGTTGGCAGCATTTTGAAAGGAAACATAAACAGCCGTTCTCCTAGTGAGTCTCACATTGTTATATTTAGGAAGAATGTTGAAGAGTAGTATGTGGAAAATCTGAAGCCATTTTTCTACAAACTCTCAATCAGCCTTGGATGGAAAAAAAAATCCTGAAGAATGTACAAACTGAAAACCAATTTTTGTCTGTATAGCATCAACAGCAACGCTTGAGTCAGCTTTGTGTCAAGCCGCCATTTTCATTCAATCAATAGCGTCCCCCTGCCCACATTCAGGGACCTGGTCGTGTCTTCAGATGAAACGGATTGTAGGACAAGAAGCAGAAAGGAAAAGGAAAAAAGTTCCGCCGGACCTCGGGAGCCGGCCGCCTATGTCATGTGCGACCTTTGGCCACACCAGGGCAATAGTGAAGCTGCAGCAGGTGCAAAAGAGCTTCAGACAGTCTTACAAGCACTGCTCAGAACTCTCAAATATGGCACTCAACATCCAGGACTTGCCATTCGGATCTTGGCGCCTTGTGCTGGTTTCGACCTATTCACACATCGGTCCACTACTGACATCACCTCATAAGCCAACGGGGCACCCCACGCCGACTTTCGGCGCAGCATTGTAGGATGGCCACACCAGTGCGGCAACTTGCTGGACACCACCTCGGTGCCATCCGGATCTCGGCGCGTTCGAGTCACTGTACCGCAAAAGTGACCGGAACTCAGCTGGAGACGCCGTCTTTCGGCGCAGCATTGTAGGATGGCCACACCAGTGCGGCAATTTGCTGGACACCACCTCGGTGCCATCCAGATCTCGGCGCGTTGTGCTGCCTTCGGCCTACTGTAGCCGCAAGTGCGGACGCAACTCAGTTGGACGGCGAGTGAAACGCTAAGGGGCGCCGCACTGCAGCCGAGGAGCCTCCATCTTGGGGGAGACGCACAGCCCCCACTGACTGACGCGACCTCACAGGCCAACGGGGCGCCCCACGCCGACTTTCGGCGCAGCATTGTAGGATAGCCACACCAGTGCAGCAACTTGCTGGACACTAACTCGCTGCCATCCGGATCTCGGCGCGTTGTGCTGCCTTCGGCCTATTCGCACATCGGTCCGCTACTGACGCCGCCTCACGTGCCAACGGATTTTCTACGCTTTTTGTAGCCCTATGCCGCATAACAGGTCATGTGACTTGTTTATAAAACTTTTCATTGGTTCATTTTACTTTTGGTTTCCTAATGATGGAAGGCTTGGTCATGTGACCTAAAAATAACACTTTTCATTGGTTTAGAACATTTTTTTTTCCCAAACGATGAAAGCCCCACCTTGTTTCTGGATGATTCAGACTGAAGCTGGCGTCAGCATGAGAGCACCACCATCTCGTGGCTCCGTCGTGGTCATTCCGCGAGCAATCATGGCAGCCGCTCCCCACCGGAAGCCTGCAGGAGTCGAGGGCCCCCAAGACTTTTGTAGAATCTTCACGGCTGAGGGGACGCTTTTCGAGAATGGAGCCCAAGCCCTAGCAGGCAAGCGTCCGAGTTCCAAGGTGTCCCAGGGCCATTTTAGTGGACCAGGCCCAAAACCGAAGAGCCGTCCGCCATTTTGAGAGTCATGTGGCAGCCGCCTATCGCTGCACTGCAAGAGTGGGAGCAACTCAACAACATGGTGAGCGAGACGCTGTAGCCGCAAGAGCGGGCGCAACTCAGCTGGATGGCCGCCACCTGGGAAGGCCCGTTCACGCCGCCTCCCCCACGCCCCCCCCCGGGCCGCCCCACGGCAATTTTCGGAGCAGCATTGTAGGATACCAAAACCAGTGCAGCAGTTTACTGGACATCACCTGGGTGCCATCAACATCTCAGCGCGTTCTGCTGCCTTGGGACTATTCGCACAACAGACCGCTACTGACGAGGCCTCCCTCCGCAACACCCTGGACTCCCAATGCTGTTTTTCTTTGCTGCATTGTAGGATCCCAAAAACCAGTGCGGCACCCAGATGACATCACCTGGGTGCCGTCCAGAACTCAGCACGTTGTGCTGCCTTGGGACTATTCGCACAAAAGACAGCTTCTGACCATTGTTGCTTTTTTTTGTGAAAAATGTTTAAATGTTTTTACAGTTTTTGTTCCGTTTGTTATATTTAAAAGTTAATAAAGTTTTATAATCCCACTTTGTTTGAGTGCTATATATTTTTAAAAAATCGGGTGAATGGGGCCTTGAATCGGGTTATTGTCATGTGTGGGCTTTGCAAGTATACTGCTACAGGATCGGACATTTCAAACTCAAATGCACGTTCTTTTTCTTACCTTTCCGAAGCATGGAGCGCAATAGCAGGCAGAGAAAGGGTGATGCAAGTGTTGAACACTGCCTGGCCTGGCAAGTTGCTGGCAGTGCCCCCCCCCCGCCCGCCCGCTCCTGAAAGAGGACACACCGCCGCCCCGAGTACTTCACAGATCTTTAAAAGACCATGCGCTTGTTCATGAGGCTTAAATGGTTTATCACCCCTTCTAGAACCCCTGCATCGACCCTCTGACGTTTCCTGGAACAATTACCACGTAACACAATACCAAGCCTTTTCAGCTGAAACCCCCGAGGAATCGTGGGGCATATTATCAAGGGGGTTTATCTCCGCTTTTTTGGCTTTTAAAGCCAAGAAAGCAGAGATAAAATTATCTCCCTATTACCAAGCTGTCGCTAACACCAGTTAGTGACAGCTAAAAGGAGATAGCGACCATCTTGGGCCCCGCTTTGCATGTCAGTGATATTTATCACTAATGACATGCAAAGTGGGCGCGCCAAGATGTTAGCGACTGGAAACAGTCCCTAACATCGCTATCTCCTATTACCAACTTTTGAAGATATTCGCGCTAAGCACGAATATCTCAAAAAGCTAACACCTGCCCTGAGCAGTTCTTAGCCATGTTATCCAATGGGAGGTGGATAACATGGCTAAAAGCATTTGCTCGATAATGCATGAATATCGCTGACTTTTCAGCGATATTCATGCATTGCGGCCGTTTTTTATCGCATTTGCGATAAACCTTGCTAATAGCAAGGTTTATCTGCGATAAAAATCGCCGATGTGCGGCGATAATTTTTGTCTCTAAACAAGTTAGAGACAAAAATGATCGCTAGTTGTTGGTAATATGCTTACCAAGCTGTCGCTAACACCAGTTAGTGACAGCTAAAAGGAGATAGCGACCATCTTGGGCCCCGCTTTGCATGTCAGTGATATTTATCACTAATGACATGCAAAGTGGGCGTGCCAAGATGTTAGCGACTGGAAACAGTCCCTAACATCGCTATCTCCTATTACCAACTTTTGAAGATATTCGCGCTAAGCACGAATATCTCAAAAAGCTAACACCTGCCCTGAGCAGTTCTTAGCCATGTTATCCAATGGGAGGTGGATAACATGGCTAAGAGCATTTGCTCGATAATGCATGAATATCGCTGACTTTTCAGCGATATTCATGCATTGCGGCCGTTTTTTATCGCATTTGCGATAAACCTTGCTAATCGCAAGGTTTATCTGCGATAAAAATCGCCGATGTGCGGCGATAATTTTTGTCTCTAAACAAGTTAGAGACAAAAATTATCGCTAGTTGTTGGTAATATGCCCCCGGGTTTTTGCTTGCAGAAATCGGGAGGCGGGAGACTAGCACTGAAATCAGTAGTCTCAGGCCTGAATCGGGAGGGTTGGCATGTCTCGATTCTCTACAGCTGGGGCCATAAACTACATCCGCAGGGCTAGGTGATAGCCTGGGACCGGCTTGGCATCTAAAATGGCTGCCGTGCACGACAAAATTGTGGCATTGGAAAAAAGGCAAGATGGCACAGACAATGTTTATCAATAAGGATTCATTTATAACAAAATATTTTATCGCACTGACAAATTGGCGGTCAACACTTCCTGATTTCCATCGAATCGAATGTCACGCAGCAAAAAAAAAAAAAAGCTCACGCACAGCCGCTGGAAGAGATGTATCAACATATATGAGCCTCCTCAGCCACCCTCAGGAAACATAGGGGATTAGGATACGTCTCCCGCACCCCCTTATACCTAGTAATTTAATTAAAACGAAGCACAAAATGGCGAATTCCCGTTTCGCTACCAGTTTGCGGCCCAGTTCGCGGCCCGTGAAGCGCTTCTACCGTGAAAAATCATTTTTTTTTATTTTCCCCACGGGACCCTTTAATAACCCCAACAACATTCCTAGGGGGTCAAGAGGGGTATACCTTGCCCCCTTTCATTAAATTCCTCCTTCGTTTTTCACCTCTTCTTCTCTCTCGATCCTACCGAGAGATAAGATGGCGGCCGCTCCGGACTGTTTAGAATGTTGACAGACACCGGAGAGCCAATCAGCTTTCTGCGCGCAAAGTTCCGTTTCGCGAAAAGTAAGCGAACCGGAGCGCAGCCCGGAGCGCTGTTACAGATATATATCTTGTTTTGAACGTTAATTTCTCAAAAACTACTGGAGCACATATATTGAGACCTAGCAAAGGCACATCGGGCTAACAGTCCCTACAATTTTGCCAAGTTTCGTGCAAATCCATTCAGCCGGTCGAGCTAAAAGTGAGGCCAAACGCCTTATGGAAAAATGAATGGAAAAAAATGCGTTTTGGGACCCCCCTTTTTTCTCGGCCCCCCCTTGACGAAACCGCCCCAAATTTTCAGGGGTTGCTCAGAAACCAAATGTGCCATTTTCCTGAAAATTTCAGTCGATTCCGTCCACAAACGCCAAAGTTATTAGACATAGAATTTTCAAAAGTTCCATAGAGAAAAAATCCTAACTATATATACCTACTGGTGACCGCCAGTAGGTAATATATATATATATATATATATATATATATATATATATATATATATATATATATATATATATATATATACTAGCAGCCCGTCCCGTCGATGAATTGCTGCCGGCCAGTAATATGTTGTTTTGTAGGATTTCGTTTAGATAGCATTTCTTATCTGTGACAGGCCTGTGAAATGCTCCGATTCACAGTGCACTGCTGATGCACTTAAGAGTGCGCGTTCAGTAGTGTGTGAACTCAAGCTTCCCTACTTTATTCTTTCTTGCAATATTATATAGCGCGAACTCGACAGCATGGCATGAGCACAATTTACATTACAGAAGAACACATTCATTTGTGGTAGGCACGGGGAGACGAAGCGATTTGCCTGGAATCACACGATGTTGAGCTGATGCGAGATTCGAAAGTAGCTCTCCAGCTCTAAAGTTCGCAATTCTAGAACTTGAGGTGTGTCTAAAAGTGTATGTCGGTGCTGGCCATCAATGAGAAAGACCTGTGCATTTTTCAAATGGGTGGTGAAAAAATATGAGTATGTTGCTGGAGATGTGGGCCACCGTGCCTCCAATGTACTTAACAGGGGAGGGTAAACACTCATTATTCCGCAACTTTCTTTCCGCATACCATCACTCCGCATACTTTCATTACGAAAGTACCATGACTCCGCAATGCCATTGTAATGCATGGCATTACATTTTATATGCTTTTACCACGCATACATTTACAACTAAATTCGTTGTAAATGCATGAATGGTAAAAGCATTTTTTTAATGTTTGGATAAGGGGTATAGGGGTATATGTTTTGGAATGTTTGGACTAACTATATTTCGCGCACCCGGAATGCACTGCTGATGATGTCACATATTAGATCATTCATGACATGGTCAGTGACATCACTGATGACATCTCAAATGACATCACTGATGACATCATCCACGTGACAATCACATACACCTTTCCATACACACTCTTTGTAAAATACAGAGTATCATATTTGAATGCATTGTCACAGCAATACAAGTATCAAAAAACCAGTGATTCATAGATGTATGCACAGATCTAATCACTTACCTGTAGATTCACTCATACATGCTGTCAATGAACGATAGAACACTATCAAAAATACTTATACACCAATATCAACATTACACAGCAGCACACATCTTATTCACATATGAAGTCATACTACTCACTTAGGCAAACAATGGATCCTACTTACATACTTACTTAACTACACACTTATGCAAACACCACTTCATCTATTCATTTAGATAGTAAGTCATACTTAGTGAATTATAAAATCATTATTACAAGTATATAGTTATCCGTACTCAGTCACTCACACAATCATTGAGTCTTATGTATATTTATTTATATACAACAACTGACACATACACTGCCTTTTATTTTTCTAGTTTGTTGGACATGTACCATTGAGAAATATATTTGCTCATCACCAAACCCTTAAAGAGATTCACTCACCCAAACTGTTAGAACATGTAATTTTAACTTCATATATCTACTGAATTTACTATTCACACATCTTTGGACAGGCACACACCCCCCAACGAACCACACACACTTTCACTCTCCCATAGAAATACTCAGTTATCTAATCAATAACTAATATAGACTTTCACATAGCTAGTAACCAACTGAAGACCCCGTTTACACAACAACTGACAAAGTGATACAGATATTCGCACAGTTTAGTCCCTATCCACTATATTTAGTGAGACACTATAAATTGGTCAAGTAAACAGTCAATTACACTGCTACTAAATCCTCCATCCAAATATTTATTTATATATATCCACTCATTCTTCAATGCAAATTGCTATATATATAATGCATATTTAAATAAAGAAGCAAACCAAATTCACTGGATGATGTCCTCAGTGATGTTATTTGAGATGTCATCAGTGATGTCACTGACCATGTCATGAATGATCTAATATGTGACATCATCAGCAGTGAATTGCGGGTCCGCGAAATATAGTTAGTCCAACTAACTATAGAGGAGCAATTTCAATGGTTTTGTATGAGTGAAATGTCCAGCAAACTATAACACCTCTAAAACTTTTTTTGAGTGAATTTCAAATTTTTTTTTAAAGCTAATTCCTAACTATATAAGGCCTGAAACCTATTGTTTTTTCAATGAATATATATATATGTATTAAATGAAATAAGATTCTGTGAAAAGCCCTGGGTGGCCCTACCGGAGATTTTCAAAGCATCAGAGTGGTTTAAGGGAGAATAACTATGTGATTGATAAAATGTTATCCAAAGGGCTGATTGTGAATGTGTGTTGCCCAGGGGCCTGATGGTACTTTATGTGAGACCATATCAAAGGAGGCAGAGAGATCCAAGCAGATAAGGGCAGCAGAGCCACCCTGATTCAAGAGTCTGCACAGACCATTAGCGACAGATAGTTTGTAAAGTGGTTTCAATACAGAGAAAGGACATAAAGCCAGATTGAGCAATATCCAGCAGTAAGAGTTGTTCAGTGAAAGAGGAGAGTTGAATTTAATTTCCTTTTCAAAAACTTTTAAGAGAAAGATGAGAAGGAAAATTGGTTTGTAGTTACTAAGGACTACATGATCTGCAGTGGCTTTTTTGAAGTGAGGGATGACTTGGACATGTTTCCATTCAATAGAAGAGGTTGTCGAGGTGAGTGAAGAGTTGCAGACTTGGTGGAATGAGAGGTGCTATTATGTCGGTGGTGAGAGACAGGATGCGCGCAGACAAGGGTTTTAAAGGAAGCCTGACCTAATGGTTTTCAAAGACCTATAAACTGTGTTCCATGTTTAATTTGGGCTGGTGGGCCCTTTACACTGCTTTTTTGGGGCCCACCAGCTCTTATTTTTCCTTATCAGACATTCCCTGAGAGCAAGAGAGGGGAAAACACACAAACGGGAAAGAAGAAGGAAGAGTAGATAGAAAAAACGTCGAAATGGCAGAAAGCAGGAGCACTAAATAGCCCCTTTCGATTTTTCTTTGTAGATAATACTGTATTTGATCTTTTAATCTCGACTGGAGCTTTAGAAAACTAGCGGTTTTGGTAAGCACTTGCAAGCTTCGTTTGACTCATAAACCTCCAAGTATATAATACGTCACAGGACCTTATGGATAATATCATTTTTTTCGTTAGGTCTGCAGACCATTACGCAAAGTATTTGGTCATCCTTCTTCAAATTATTCATGCAAGCTCTAGTTATAAGGTAACAGAGAGGCATATTACCAACAACTAGCGATAATTATCGCTATGTTGGCTTAGCGGCAATATTTTTATCGCCGAGCTCCGGCGATTTTTATCGCTTAGGAACCTTGCTATTATCAAGGTTTATCTCCTAAGCGATAAAAATCGGCCGAAATGCATGAATATCGCTGAAAAGTCAGCGATATTCATGCATTACCGAGCTAATGCTCTTAGCCATGTTATCCACCTACCATTGGATAACATGGCTAAGAACTGCTCAGGGGCAGGTGTTAGCTTTTGGAGATAATCGCGCTTAGCGCGAATATCTCCAAAAGTTAGTAATAGGAGATAGCGATGTTAGCGACTGTTTCCAGTCGCTAACATCTTGGCACGCCCACTTTGCATGTCATTAGTGATAAATTTCACTGACATGCAAAGCGGGGCCCAAGATGGTCGCTATCTCCTACAAGCTGTCGCTAACTGGTGTTAGCGACAGCTAGGTAATAGAGAGATAATTTTATCTCAGCTTTCTTGGCTTTTAAAGCCAAAAAAGCGGAGATAAACCCCTTGATAAAATGCCCCTCAGTTTCCTTTTCATCATATTATTTTGGAGATAAAAGTTTTTACACCTCGTTTCAAGTTCATCCTTTTCTTTGTTCTTTCCTTTATGTTATGATTTATAAATTGCATGTAGTATTTATGGCACATACTACATAGGCATCTAATTGGAACTATGAGCTAGATCTCTTTGTAGTATTATGGAAAGCTATTTTCTCCTTTTCTTTCATGTAGGGTGAAATACAGAATGTATTTAACTTTCATTCTTTACTTTTTTCTTTTGTGGCACACCATGGTTTTAATTGTATAGTTAAAAATAAATCATATGAAGTAGGACCTGTATTTGATAATCCAGATGCATTTGTGTATATTTTTAGGATTCACCTCAAACTGTTTTCTTTGATTGAGAGGCTACATTCCTATTGGTGAAACCTCATCCTTATTACATTGTTATATATTCCATAGTAGGCTACAATTTGAATTATGTGTAACATTAATCATTATTGATCTGTAATGAAAAGATTGGACAAACAGTGGTTTGCCTCAAAATATAATATATGCCATGAATTTTTGCACTAAATCACATTGTCAGATAAATAGTGTGTGAATGTGGAAGAGAGTGTGGATAGGATTTGGGTAAAAAAGAATAACACCAATAGAATGAAATGAGATTGGCTGTATTCAATTTTGAACATGAAAAATGAAATATAAGTACAGATTTTTAACAACAAAATGATGAAAAAGGAAAGAATATTTATTATGTTCAATAAACATAAAAACTATTTTGTATTTTATAAGCATCTGGTATATGTTACATTGATGGAGAAATCTCCAAGGTCCACTTAGTATTTCATTTCCTAAATGTTTTGTACTCAATTGTAATTTTCTCCCTGATTTAGGAATAATTTTCATTTTCAGGGGTACGCCTTTTTTGTTCACAACTAAAGAAATCAGGAGTATGCCAGAGTGAGATGAATGGGCAAGGAGTGTCTGGCATTGGATTATAGAGGCATAAAGTGGATTCAGGATTACGGATCCTTGGAAATTGGTGCAGGGACATTTATTAGCACCACCCGCCGTCTTTGAATGGTGCTTTGGGCACTGGCCCTCATTATGTTGCAAACTAAGCAGGGACTGTGTCGAAGGAATGTAGAGTAAATTGTTTGAGTGGAAAAAGAAATCGGCAAAGCTGAGGGAATCGGGTCAGATTGCAGGTTTGAGGTTATTGCTGATGATCCAAAAGACTAGTAGGCGTCATCAATTTTGCAATAAGTAAGGAGCACAGTTCTTGGAAAGACATAGGGGAGGTAGCAACAGATGGGGTTTCACAGAGTTCTTTTACGATTATAAACTTTTGTGTGAAGAATTGCCAGCAACAGTACTGTTGTGTGCTAGAAATAGCAGATCTGGCTAATTTGAGTTGTAGTTTACGGGTGTGCAAGGCATCAGAGTAAACTTGTTTAGCTCTCTGACAGTAGTTTTTACACATGGTACATTCTAGGACTTTGTAACGCTTCTGTAAGCCTCTAAGGTTTTCAGTAAACAATGAGGCAGAGGAGGTCTTGTGGAGAAAGTGCAATGTTTTGATTGCAATTTCATATATAACAACAACAATCCAACTATTATAAATTTGTGATATTAGACACAATTGTGATGCTCAAGAATGGTTTTGATAGAGAAAGAGTATTGCTTTCAATGTTACTATTGATTTTCAACTGGGACAAAACTGAAAGGAATATTCTAGTTAGCGGAGATGGGGGCAGGATCACTTTTAAACTGAAATGGTATAGCTTAAACATCAGCAGATATAAGGGGGAAAGTAGGGTCAGTGGTTAGCGTGAGGTAGTTGATGTAAGTAGGATTGAGTATATGTCCTCCCACATGAGTGGGGTTGGAGATATGTTGAATACGTCCTAGGACAGAGGGGGCTTGATTAAAGGCAATGGTTCAGGATGATTAGGCTTGTTTATATGAATATTTAGATTGCCAAAAAATGAAAAAATGGCAAAGCACAAGATATATGGGAGAATGAAGTCCACCAATGTTGGTTTGAAACTGGAGGCAGGACAGGGGATGATACATCAGCGCCCTCTTGAAAAGGACGTAGTCATATTAACACTAGGTAGGAAAGTTAATTTTTCTGCAAGGTTAAATGAGTTTGGTTGAATATTTTATAGTGAACCATGGATTTGCTGTATAATAATAATAATAATAATATGGAAGCTTATAGAGCGCCTGGTTACACACACCGGCGTGTCCCCGCATATAGACAAGTACCCTCCCTATGCTCAGGTACAGAATTATTGTAGGAACAGAAACGTTTTAAGATTAGCTCTGAACCTGGCCTCTGAGGGTTCCAGACGAAGCTCCAGCGGGAGATTATTCCAGCTCTTAGAAGTTAGCAGCCTGAAGGATCTACCCCCCATGCGGGCCTTGTTGATTTTAGGAATCGTTAACAGGCCAGTTCCGGAGGATCTGAGCTACCGCACAGGCCTATAAGGTGCAACAAGGCTCTGTACGGGCCTAGGTGCCTTGCCCCCAATATTGTGGTGACATGTGCAGAGAGCCTTGAACGTAATCCTTTTCCTAACTGGGAGCCAGTGCTGAGCTTCCAAGGCTGCCTTTGAGGTAGCTCTTCTGGGAAGCCTCAAGATCTACCGGGCCGCGGCGTTCTGTAGCACCTGCAGACGATCCAAGCTCCTAACCGTGGCACCTAAATATAAAAGGTTGCCGTAGTCTAGTCGCGAGGTATCAAGGGCGTGCACCAGCGTCCTGAAGAAAAGTGGAAAATGACTCACTCTCCCCACCAGGGATCTATCCAGTAATTTGCATAATAAAGCAGGTAAGGAATTGACAGCCAATCTGTAAAATCATAAGACATCTTTATTATTATTATTATGAGGCTTCGTCGTCCAACCATAGTTTTACAATTGAAAGAGGGAGCCTGCCTGAGCTTTCTCAGACAGGCCTTTTATACAAAAAGTTTGCCCCTAGGCTCACATTCTTGCTGTGAAACACATCATTGTAGGTCGCTCCCATGGTACCATAACAAAGCAGGCTATAATTATGAATTCCATTCTACTTGCCCAAACTGACCAACCCATCTTCCATCATGAACATATGTCAAACTTCACATATTTTTCTGTGCAGGCCGGATAAGCTCACAATAGATCTGGTTTCCTCCCCATCATATAAACAGTCACCTCCCCATTGTAAAAGCCCAGGAGCAGAGAAACAGAGCCAGGTGTGGAAGATAGAAATGTAGGATAAGGGATGCTTGTGGGTCATAAACAGGCATGGCTACTGTATTCGGCCTTCTAATCTTGCTCAGGCCAATGTACACAACAAGTTGCTCAGATCTTTAATATAGATTGACTAGAGGGCATGGACTGGTTTGGTGAGGCCAACATCACGTAGGCAGATTCAGCCTGTTCAGGTCATGGAGAAGTCAGAGAAAGGTGGACGTGTCCTTTGGATCAAATTCAGACTTTAATCAATTGACTATATAAGGGCAAGACACAAGATGGATGCCGTGGGCTCAGGACAAGAACAGTGATTTAAGGGTGATAGCATCACTCGATCGTGACGAAAATACACAGGCATAATGTCCTGATCATTACCGGTCTATTGATACCAAATTCGTCGTGGTATGATGATATTTTCTGCACGAGTGTTTAGGCCTTGGTACACCATTATGGCAGGGTCCGGAATTTTCAGAACCACAGACGCCCCTTTTGCCCTTATATAGGCAATAACCTAAACCCATGTCAGTCTGAATCTAGGTCTATACTTATAAGATCACCCACCCAACAATTAGTGATCTTCTAGTGTTGATGTAGAAGCTGTACAGAAGGGTCTGTCAGTAAACTCTGGCCTAACCAATGTATGTTCAGGTAAAATATGAAAATTATGTGAAGAAACAGTAAAGAAAGAGTAGGTTGAGAAGGATTGATGCAGACGTCAATTGTGTAGAAGAAACAAACCAAAATATAGTAGCCAATAAAATACATAAAAGTATTAAAATAGATAGAGCTATACCACTCTTAGAGAACAATATTCTATAATTTTGGTTTTTCATCTCTTGCTTTTTATCGTCATTCCTCAATACAATCTCCATTTTCTAATGTCGCTCACGCGATCTTGATAGAGTACTTCAGCTGTGATTATTAGCAGGTCATAGGGACACTGCAAGTCCTGCAGGCCTACTGCCACTACTCAGGTCACAAACTGAACCGTTGGTACTCCTACGTGACCCTGCAACTGGCAAATGGTAACCAATCAAAAATTTAACAAAAAACCATAATACAATTTCAGAAAAAGCAAGAGAAAAAGAAAAACAAAAGTCAAATGCAAAATACTTGCATAATCCTAAACAAAAAGCAAATCCTAGAATTTAATAACATTTTATATAGCTTCCTATGCATTTCAGTAATCTATTATATGTTCAAGTGAAACAGTGGCGTTCCTGATCAATGCTCTCAGATGAAAAAGGGATACACTTCCACAGAGAGACTTCATTCTGCTTTTACTAAACAGAATAGTACTTTAAAACAAATGCCAGCAAAGCAGCAAAAATTAGTTTCCAAACTCCAATTCTATGCAAGCTCACAGAAAATACCCAGAGTCCGCCAAAGCCTCTCATTGCAGGCTTCTATTGTCCATCAAATCCGCTTCCAGTGTCTTCTTCGCGTTGGGCCTCTTCAATTCAGGCTTTTTCATGAGAAGACAATACTGTTTAGTACGAGTGCCCTCTGGGCAAACACTCACAGCTCACTCGAAAGTCTCAATGTCTTAAAACAATGCACCAGTGTCTCTTCTCTGTGACACCTCAGGAAATGTGCTCTTCATTGATCAAGGGCACAAAACATCTTGTGCAGAAACAAGCACCACTGAGAATCAACCTCTCAAGATCAGTAACTCCTTTCAGACTCCAACACTCATCAATTAGTGTCAGAGGACGATCAAGCTGCTCTTCTCATGGGCACCGGAATGTAGTGCCTTTTCCAAACTTGGATTCTCAGGTGCACTGCCTTTCTGCTGGAGCAAAGGGAAAATAGGTGTGTGTGGGGAAAGGCCAAAAACTCAGGCCAAGGGGGTCAGGGGACCGCGCGCTGTCAGAGGTTCAAGCACATGACAGTTTGAACAAATTGCACAAAGTGGATGACAGTCCTGCCATCAAAAGCAGGGATCCTCCGCATCTTTGCACTGAACTTCTGAGGCAAAACAGAAAATCAGCTCCTTTTTTCTTTTCTTTTCACAACGCCTTCTGATGAAACAAATGGCTTGCTTAGGAGGTACCACTGGAGGCACGCTGATGACCGCTGCCCACGCTGCTGATTGCTGTTCACGCTGCTGATTGCTGTTCACGCTGCTGATTGCTGTTCACGCTGCTGATTGCTGTCACTCTGCTGATTGCTTTCAGGAATTGCAAGGCCAAGAAGTCTGTAGTCGTCTGCCATGTTTACTGATGGGGACCAGGCTTTTTTGATTACCGGTCTGCAGGGAATCACTCTTCCTTTGACTCTGGAAGATCCAGCAGGACCCTAGTGATGTAGCAAGTGTAACACAATTGTTAGTTTCCTTCAAGTCAGATATAAAAACAGTTAAGCAAGTGGCCTGTAATCTGCAAAGGAGTGGCAATTCGTCATGGCAACCTAAATGGATGCCCTCATACAGTGGCATTATCTAATAGGATACATTATTTAATGGGGTAAATACATATTCTCCTTAATGATGAAGCCTAGGTGTTCCTAAACTCCTTATCTAGAACATCTCAAATAGAGCAATGGCATAATACATATTATCAAGGACATGAAGAAAAGTCCCTTTTTAAAACAATGTGCATCAAGTGCGCTATGTAATACAAAGGCTAATGATCAACTGTGCAGACAAGAGGACAAGAACTAGGGAGTCCTGGTATCTGCATGATTAGAACACATCTTATTAAAAAATTGAAACAGCAGAAACAGAAGGGAACTGAAAAATTAAAAATAGACATAAAAATATGCCGTACTAAAAAGAATGTAAACTTGAGATATCTCCTATTGAGATGGAAAATTTGTATTGGGTCATTTAACCAGGCTATCACTATCCTGACAGTCAGTCTGAAAAAGACATTTGAAGTGGGCCTAAAGTAAATTCTTGAAAATTAGTCTCATCAATCAAAAGGGAATGTATGTGGAACATGAACAATACACCCATAATAATAAATGGGCTGACTGGTGACAGGAAGATGGAGAAGGGAAAAATGGAAGTAGGACACAACTAAAATCTTCAATAACTCAACATGATGCAACATTGGTCAGGGAAAAAGCAAAAAGAAAAATCTATAGGAAGGACAAGAGTTTGCTTGGGTGGCCTAAGGCATGTGACACAGCACCAAGAGCACGGGGATACATGGAAAGACCAATGTTACAGAATTTTAACTCTATCGCTGACAATCTATACCCTACACGATAATTCTAACTAATGTTCAGTTGTCTCTTCAGCGAAAAAAAATGAATCCATAGGCTTATTCAGGAATCAAAAAATGCGATCAAAAAAAAAATGCGATATCAAAATTAGGCCACCTTTAGTCACGGATCTATAATTCCATCCTTAGGCCCAATCAAGGATACATAAATGCAGAGCTGCCTGTCCTTAAGGAAAAAGGCAGTTAAGTGACTAACAACGGATGGCAATCTATGATCCAGTATATCATTTTAGTTTTCTTAAAAAAATTATTACAGCCAAATTTAGGCGTGCACTGGAAAAACTGCTGCCTTACTGCTCACAGTATGAGATCCATATCTGTGAAATTTATCTTAATACAAATTCATCCAAATTATTGTGAAACAATGCATATCGTCATATGTGTTCTTTCACAACACAACACATATCAAGCTATCAGATATACTTGCTGTATATAAAACACAAAGAAAAACAGCCCAGACATAATTCCATGGCACATGCCCTTCTTTTGACAGCAGGGCATCAGGTAATTGATACTCTGCTGTAAAATATAGTGTCGCTGTGTCAAATAACGCGTTTCAGTGGACCAAATGTATAAATGAAACATAAACACACACATTTTTTCTTAAAGAGGTTACGCAAAAAAAAACATTTCTCTTCACCCAGCCAACTCACGTGTCTTGTGAATTAATCCATGAATTATCTGTAGGAAGAAGCAGAAAAGATACACAACACACACATTTTGCATAACAACATCAATTATAACCCTTTTTATCAGACTCAGACTACAAAACATGACACAACGTGACATACAAAAACTTTTCATTACTTACCTGTAACCTATTTTCCATGTACCTTGCAAAAACGCGCATTCTCACTCAGGCCTAAGGCCTTTAAGTTGCAGAATTTTGGGGAAGGGCTTCTACTTATTGCCTATCTAAAACTCAATGTAACACTTCGTTTTTCTTTTTGTCAAATAAACTTAACTAAAAAAAATTAGTTCCTAGCATGGAGACACACATATACCAGTTCTACAGATCATGTAGCAGAATGTTTGATATTTGTTTTCTCAAAGAAATCACTTTTGCATTTGCCCTTTTTAAATCATGTTCCTTCATTTTACACAGTGCTTAATTTGTAAGACATGAAGTGCAGGTGCTACAATTTTGCATGAGGAATACCTTTCCTATTTGTTTATTATCTCAGATGTGCGCTTTTAACGCAGATGTAATGTGAATGCGGCAAATGAGAACAAGCCAGCCTGCAATGAATGAAGGTTACAGATTTAAATTATATACAATCAACTACATCTCATATAAAGCGCTTGTGTGCAGCATTTTGAAAGCAACTGGGAGCTATGCAAACCACGTGTGGTGTTCCTTTTATTATTATTAGTGGGATGCAATGCTGTGTCAACCCTGCCGTATTTCTAATTTGAGATAAATGTGTTGATGACATAATTTACCGAACAACAAGCGTTTTGTGGGAACATGCTAGAGCTATTATTTATTCTTTGGCTAAAATGCAATCATCATTGCTGTACATGTGCCTTGCATCCTCTGCTCATTTTAGTTCAAAAAAACAAAAACCCCATCCCAGCTAATGTCAAATTTGTAACACTTTAAGAAGACACTTTTAAACAAGTCAGGCTATTCAAGTGACCTCAGGTCAGGACCGTGGCATGGGCAGGGATTTAAATACGAAGAGGCAGCTGATGCATGCTTAACCATGTCATGCTGCATTCCACAGGCGAGGCCCTAATTAAAAGGTCACAAATGTCAACAAGACAGCCTTACAAGATAACATCTCGGCTGGCCGCTACTGCTGGAACACGTTATACAGGTTCTGCCAGTCCCCTGCTCCTGGTAACTGAAGCTGACAAGGCCAGTAGGTTTAACCACTTCCACATAACCTGCAATATTTCACTATATTTAAAACAATTTCTATGACACATTGACTCGCTGAATCATAAGAAGGCACAACCTGCAAATATATATATTAAGATCTAAATGTATGTATTTACTAAAGAGACACTTTAAAAAGGGGCCCTGAAACCATTTAAAACAGTCTATTTATCTGAAAATCGACTTTTGCATTCTGGATACTAAGAAATAAATATTCTATAATTTTATTGGTTAATGGGTATTACTAGAATGTCTACTATCCAATTTACGAGAAATGCTTTTGAAAATACTAAGTTATACCTTATAGAAATGAGCTTGTTTGCGCCTGGGGTAAGGGAAATTGCGCACAGAAGTGTTTGGTCATTTTCGTGGTACAACATAACTTAAATCAAACATTTTAATGCTAGGGGGTCATAGTATGAGTGTTAAGCTTCACAAATATTAAAAAACGATTTTTGTAGCACTTTGTTTTTAATAATTATTTTTCATAATTAATAAAAAAAAAATTCTAATGAAGCCTAATTATTGCTATTTGTGACTGTTCTACATATAAAATGCTCACTACATCCCTTGCCTATTATTTATTTAGATACATATTAACACACAAGCCTAGGCGCAGCTGCCTAACTGGGAATGCGTGAGATTACTGCGCCACAATTTTTTAAAAAAAAGACTGTTTGCAAAATTCCACCACCCGTTTTTAACTAGAGAGGTGCTAGCTGAAAGAACATTCTTATTAGATATACTACAGCTGAAAAGACTTGGCTGCGAACATCTAACACTGTGCGTCTAAAGAACAGGCAATTTCGTTTTTTCATTTTTCTTCTTGGAGCCTTATTTACATCTATTGAACGTGACCCATACACATACATACATTGAGCTCATTCCAGACACAAAACAGAAGGGGGGTCAAACACTCAGGACACACAAACAGCGCGCTCTAACCATATCTTGTACATAGCGCCGTTCTTGTACATAGCACCGTCGCAATTTACAACAAAACCCACAAACAACATAGACATTTAAACACACATTTTAACCCATAGGTCAACACTTAGGACAGGAACAAGGAACAGCCTACAGACTGTCTTAAAAAATAACCTGCCAAAACTAGTTGTAAACCATATTTACAACAAAAACGTTTTAGTTCCTATTTTTTTTAAATTCTTCAACAGATTTCCAGAAGGCTGCAAAAAGAGACAGCCTCACAGACCTTTAAAGAGAGCTCATAAATTGGAGTTCCAACCGGAGGTATCAGACGCGAATCCTCCAACCGGGAATCCTTTGTTGCAACCTAGTCAATACTAATACCAAACAAAATACCGCGACAAGGCATCTGCGCTCACTAGTCGGGTTTCAAACTTCATGGGGCTATCTCCAACGATATACACGCAAATGTACGTGACCCACGGTTTTTGAATACTGCAGTGTTCAAATAAAACCAAGGAACCAATACTGAGGAAGATTATCCAACGATAATCTGAACCACAGCAACCAAAAGGCCTACCAACTGAACCAAATGTACCGGTACCCAAACCAAAGCGTCACATTTCTGCGACCAATAAATAACTAAGGACTGCGTCACATTTCTGCGACCAATAAATAACCAAGGACTCAGAACCAAAAAAGGACTGGGAGCGACCCATTTTTATTCTTCAACTAAAACAGATGGAGAAAATATCTCTTCAACTGCCTATACAAATTGCAATTTGCATATACACAAATATTTATTCAAATTGTAACTGTCAATTCCCCACTGCACTAACAGTCTGTTAAAAAATACTTACAGCAAAAAAAAAAAAAATGGGTTCCTTAGTCAGGAGTGACATCTTTAGGAGAGTTTTAAGTCAGAAAAATCAAAAAAACGTACTGTGCCACAGAGACAGATAATCCCCCAGAAAACCCTGTGCCCAGAGTACCTCTTTTTGGTAGAATTCTGTCCTGCCTCCAGTAGTTTTTCCATCCTTTGACAAAACACTCCTGTAGATAACCACTCCATGATAAGGCCCCACGTTGGGCGCCAACTGAAGAAAAGTGGAAAATGACTCACTCTCCCCACCAGGGATCTATCCAGTAATTTGCATAATAAAGCAGGTAAGGAATTGACAGCCAATCTGTAAAATCATAAGACATCTTTATTATTATTATTATGAGGCTTCGTCGTCCAACCATAGTTTTACAATTGAAAGAGGGAGCCTGCCTGAGCTTTCTCAGACAGGCCTTTTATACAAAAAGTTTGCCCCTAGGCTCACATTCTTGCTGTGAAACACATCATTGTAGGTCGCTCCCATGGTACCATAACAAAGCAGGCTATAATTATGAATTCCATTCTACTTGCCCAAACTGACCAACCCATCTTCCATCATGAACATATGTCAAACTTCACATATTTTTCTGTGCAGGCCGGATAAGCTCACAATAGATCTGGTTTCCTCCCCATCATATAAACAGTCACCTCCCCATTGTAAAAGCCCAGGAGCAGAGAAACAGAGCCAGGTGTGGAAGATAGAAATGTAGGATAAGGGATGCTTGTGGGTCATAAACAGGCATGGCTACTGTATTCGGCCTTCTAATCTTGCTCAGGCCAATGTACACAACAAGTTGCTCAGATCTTTAATATAGATTGACTAGAGGGCATGGACTGGTTTGGTGAGGCCAACATCACGTAGGCAGATTCAGCCTGTTCAGGTCATGGAGAAGTCAGAGAAAGGTGGACGTGTCCTTTGGATCAAATTCAGACTTTAATCAATTGACTATATAAGGGCAAGACACAAGATGGATGCCGTGGGCTCAGGACAAGAACAGTGATTTAAGGGTGATAGCATCACTCGATCGTGACGAAAATACACAGGCATAATGTCCTGATCATTACCGGTCTATTGATACCAAATTCGTCGTGGTATGATGATATTTTCTGCACGAGTGTTTAGGCCTTGGTACACCATTATGGCAGGGTCCGGAATTTTCAGAACCACAGTCCGCCTGGCCTCAGTAGGAAGGAGGTCCAAGATCTTCTGCAAACCTTTAAGGATGCCAAAGCACACCCCAACTACACGACCTATCTGTGGTGCAAAAGTTAGGTCCGAATCGATCCACACCCCTAGGTTTTTAGCCTGCTGACAGGTGCAGGAGTCGTTCCTAGGCAGGATGGCCACCATGCCGAGGACCAAATAAACGGGCCCCCCCCACCACGAGCACCTCAGTCTTACTGCCATTCAACTTCAGGAAGTTGTTGGACATCCAGGAGGCAAGCTCCTGCATGCAAGCACTGAAGTTGGACGCCACAAGGTCGGGTGCCCGCGACAGGGAGATGACCAGCTGTGTGTCGTCTGCATACGACACAATTCACATACCGTAGCCCTCCACTATGCTCGCCACAGGTGAGACATGCAGATTAAATAAAGTCGGGCTCAGGGCCAAACCCCTGATGCAGGTTGATCACTCTAGAGTAATAACCACCCTGTCTAACCCAAAAACCGCGATTGGACAGAAAGGACTGGATCCACTCCAGCGCCGCCCCTGAGACCCCGCCCCTATTCAGACACTGCACCAAGGTGAAATGTGCTACAGGGTCGAAAGCTGCGCTCCGATCCAGAGGAGAAGGGCCATAGTCTGTCCCTCATCCACCCCTTGTCTGATGGTCTCTACAGCCATCAACAATGCTGACTCTGTTGAGTGGCGCGAGCGAAACCCAAACTGAGTCGGGTGAGTAGATTGGCTTCCTCCATATAGGCCATTAGCTGGGAATTAGCGGCCTTCTCTGCCAATTTAGCCAGGCAGGGTAGGAGCGAAATGGGACGGAGATTATCCAACTTCTCCCAACTAACATTAGGTTTCTTCTGGAGAGGGAGTACCACCGCCTACTTCCATCCTTCAGGCACCGTGTGAGTCCTGAATGATATATCCAAAACATGCCTAATATAGGGCTCAAGGATGTCGATGCTCTCTATGAGCAGTTTCGGCGAGGCGGGGTCCCTGGGAGACCCTGAGTTCATAGAGCTATAGATCTGCTGCAGTGCCTCTGGGGGTGGGGTGACAAAATTCTCCAGCCTATATGTTCCTCCATCTTCCCCCTTGGCCTCCATAAATTCTGATCTTCTTTTTTCTCCTCCCGCAAAAGAGGAATATATCACGGCCACTTTCTCCAAAAAGAAGTCCGCAATGCGGTTGCGCGATTCCTCTGAGATATCAGTCGGCACAGTGGACGACTTACATGAAGAGATTTCCTTGTAGATCTTAAATAATTCCTTTGTGGAATTCACAGCTTCACCTATTCTACCCGCATAATAGGTAGTTTTAGATCATCTAATTAATCCATGATATACTCTCCGTTTAACTTTATACTCCTGTTTGGCCTGGTCGAGGAAGGCTTCCCTTCTCTGCCTCTCGAGATGTTTGCACTCCGCCTTAGCTCGGTGGAGCTCATCAGTGTACCAGGGAGCTGATTGCTGAGACCTACTCCGAGGCTTGTTCAGACAAAGTGGGGCTGTACAGTCCAAGGCATCTTTTATGCGCCTGTCCAATTTACAGGATGCACGTTCTGCATCCTGACCTCCCGGCCTCCCCCCTTTAGTCAAAGCCATATCAAACTTGGACTGGGATATTTAGGGGTAGCCTGATCTTGAACTCTCACTGCAGGGATACTTATCACAAAGGGCACCAGGAAATGATCTGACCAGGGTATGGGAGTCGGATTCTTTACTTCAACTTCCCCCCAGTTGGCAAATATAGGGTCCAGTAAGTGGCCCTGCTGATGGGTTGGGGCCTTAGATGTAAGGTGGAGCTGGAGTAATTGTAATTCCTGACAAAAATCAGTAACTCCCTTGTCACATATGTTCTCAAGATGTATATTAAGATCCACTAGCAGCAAAAATGTATCCCTCCGTAGAGCACATTCCGTCATGCCTTCCATCAGGCTGGCGGCAAAGCGAGTATAAGGGCCCGAAGGTCTATAAACCAGGAAACCCTTTACCGTATTGCGTGGGTTAACCTTAATAGTAAAGGCACCTGTCTCGCTATCAGCAACTATTAACTGTTCCAATTGACAACAGAGCGATTGTTTCAATATAATTGCTATTCCACCCCTCTACCGGAGGCTCTATCCAGCCTCACCATAGTGTACCCCCCAGGGAGTGCCTGACTGGAATCCCAGCCCAGGGGTAGTCAATACAATTATGACAGGCAATTTTATAGCCCAGATGAATTGCAAATTCTAGATCTGGTCCTGAGGAATCATTCACCAAGGTTCCATTAGAATGTTGCAGAAGAGAGAGGGTGTTAATTGCCATGCATTTAATTATAGGGTCAGCGAGGGCAACTATGTTTGATATATTGGCCTGTGAGGCAGTGAGAGGTACGTGGAGTCAGAAATGGTAAGAAGAAAGGTTGAATTAAGAATAGTATGGCTCAGTTTGGATGAGACAGGTGAACAGGAGTAGTTACAATCAGAGCATGTGTAAGTTGCTGATGGTATCATAGGAAGCCATGTTGTGCAGCCATTTACCGATAGGATTGATGTGAACTGATCCCTTGATCACTTTGCCACTGGAACCAAACTACACCCGACTGAAGTGGCCCAATCAGGCCGAAACTGCTCTTGTGTTGCTTCTGCTCCGGTTCAAAGATGACCTAAATTGACAGTTCATGCTGTACTATTCCTATTGGAGAAGGACCCGACTAATTTGCAAATGGCTGGGTCTAATCTGTGGTGGCATGTTGGACAAAAAAGCAATGCATTGGAATACTACACCAAGTGATTGCCACTGGTTCGACTTATTGCAAATATTCCTCTTGTTCTCTTTTGTGTCTTAGATGTGAATTGCTTCCAAAAGAGAGCCGAATAAGTTCTGTGGACGTGTGAAAGCCCAGAGGTTCTATGGATTGTCACATATGAGTCTGCGATTTGTACACAAGGTCATTAGTAGAAGTCTTGGGACCTCAGTGCCCCGCAGGTCTCCGAGGATTGAATCTTTCCCAAAAAGACAACACAGGGCATAGGATTCCTTGTTATTTGTCATTTGCACCTGTTAGAAATGGGATGACTGGTTGGCTAAGGCTTGCGCCAAAGCCAGGCAGAGACCACCACTCTAGTCAGGGCTGAGGAGTTACACGCCAAAGATAACCCCTGCTCACCCCCTTTGTAGGTTGGCACGAGCAGTCAGGTTTATCCCGGAGGCAATGTGTAATGCGTTTGCGCAACACACACACATCTGAAACACACTAGGTACACCACAAAAGGAACTCCACACAAGGTTGTATATAAAAATAGCCTTTGTATTACATAAACACATTAGATCATAATCACACTATTTACACTGTGCGAACTGGCACTGGGCAGTATCTACAGGGGATTATATACACCTGACAGAGCCAATTGGGCCACTGTCAGAACAATCACAAATCATCAATTGTAAATGTAGCACAAATAATAAATGTAGAGCACAACCAGTAACTACTGGTAAAAGTTAGGAACACACTACGAATAATAATCACATTAGGCATAAAACATATTAGGCGTAAAAACCCTTAGCATAAAACGTAATATGCAAAACAACCTCCTAATCATAAAACACATTTAGAGGTCTAAAACAGGGTGCATAAATACATTACGCATAAATCATGGTGCATAAACACAGCACATAACTCACATGTCCTGCGCACCTATATCAATCACAGTATGCACAAATCACCTTGCGCAAGAGTCACCTTAAGCCTAAATCACATTACGCACTAGGCATCACAGTATAAATACATTATGTATTTACCATCATAAACACTGGCCTCAATGCCCTATGTCCAACAACAGTCAGGGCGCGCTGCCTAGGCAGCGAAACAAAGAAGTGCAAGAGTCTAGGCCTAAACGTGGCAGCTGCCCACTAATTGCTGGGCAGCTGTGCGGGTAGTGATGTGGGCACTGGCACTCCTGTGCCCTTAGTCCCTCACTGGGACTCATCCTAAAAAGTTGCGCACATGTTGCAGCGGCCCACTGCCCAAACGGGGCAGCTGAAGAAGAATGCGTGGGCACACCTGGTGTCCTTAGCGCAACCACAGGGGGGGGGGGGGGGGGCGCTCACCGACAATATTCCTCGACACACCCACAATCCAAAAGTAGAATACTGGGCCCCACTTACCGGGACTCCTGTGCTCTCTCCAGGGCGCCAGTCTTCTTCTGGTGCCGCCTCAGACATCCACACGGCGTTGTGGAGACCCCCCTTCGCAGGGACTCCTCTGGCGATGACGTTCAGGCAGCGGGAGGGCACCGGCAGTGAACCTGGGCCGGTCCCGCCTCTCCTCAGCTGTGGGGACACCTTCTGATCAGCAGGCACGTCGCAGAGCTCTCCTTACTTCTCCCGGGGTGCAGGCACGACAACACGGAGGCGGGGTGGGCTCCCGCCTGACTCAGGCTCTCCTTCTCTGCATCCACGGGGCTCTCCACCAGCACGGGAGCCCCGCCGGTCCACACGCCCACTTTCTGCTGGTTTCTGGTCAGGCCCCGCCCACGTTTCGGCGAGGGCTGCCTGACTGCCTGTTTGTTCCGGGTCGCGGTGGTGATTCTTTTCCTTTGTAAACGCGACAATGCGGGGTATGCACCCGCTATTTAAATAAAGGTGTTGGCGGCCATAACGCGTGGTGGGCACCCGTTATCCATAAAATAAAGTCAAACAGAGAAGCGCTCTCCAGGCGCTAGGAAAGAGTCTCCCAGACTCTCCTCCACAAAGCGCAGGGTGGGTTCCTGCTCTACTAGCTGAGCACAGGGAATCCTACACGTCGGGTCTCCCTCGCAGCCTCACACTGCCAACTCCGGCTTCTCTCCTCTGCTGGCAATTCCAAACAAATAGTGCCCATGAGGCGTTCCTTTCTGCAATCAATTAAAGAGCACTTCTAATTTAAAGGCAAAGCCCCCCTAAGGCGCTAGAAAGGTTAAAGTCTCAAGTCCAGGGGAATCCCCTCAGGACGAAGGGTGGCACAAGGCTGGGCTCAGGCAGGCCAGCACACAGGGCCCTCCAGCAGGAAGGCAGTCCCCTGTGGCGGTACCTCCTGCAGCCCAGCATCAGCAGCCTCCAGCGTCAGGATCAGCACACTAAACACTGGGGTCACAGCCCCTGCATTTATATACCCCTTTTCCTTCATCACACAGCACAGGGCTGGGGGAAAACCAGATGCAACTGGTTTGGGGGAGCTTTGGAGCACTTTGCTGTGCTCAGCTCCTCTCTCCATTGTCAAGTGGGGGCTAGGTGCTCAGACGCACCACAGGGGGCGGAGCCAGCATTGTGGAGGGAAGGCACAGCCCTATTCAGGTCCCAGGTGCAACTTCTCCCTCACATCTACATGCAGATCTGCCAATTCACCACCGGGCAGACCCATCCTGGCTCCTGGAGCCAGGCACACCATCCAGGATGTAATGATGTTTGCAGTCTAGTAGTTGGGTGTGGGTGGAGCTAGGGGGTGGAAGGAAGAGGAGGAGTGAACACAGGAAAGGGGCAGTTAGAGTAGGGACCAGGACGAGGGAAGAAGCAATCAATAAAGCTCCCTAATGTATGCATATGTAGTGTATGTCGTTATTCCTACCAGGACACTACAGCTGGCGACGAGGGTGGGATTTGCAGCCTGGCATCCTTGAACCTGTAAAGAAGCGTCCTGTCCCTGGGCACCAAGAAAAAGAAAGTCGCCGTCGCGACACGTGTGCCCCATTGAAGTCGCCTCCAAGATCCCGAGGCCAGCGGTAATTGCCCCCGCTCCACGAGTGCCAGTCGCATAGAGCTCTGCAGGATCAGCGTGGTCGAGCGCTGAAGAGGATTCGAAAGAAGCGCTGTGTGGCGCCAAAACCGGGAGCTTACCCTGGGTAGGTGTGATCAGCGGTGCGCTGTGGAGACAGAGATCGGGAGACTACCCCGATCCTACCCTGATGCTCCGGGTGTCGAGGAGCGTGTGAGTCGGTGCGGAAGCCTCAAAGAAGTGCTGGGGAAAGAGCGCCGCCGGTGTGCGCTGAAGCCAGAGACTCACCCCGATGCGTGCAAAACGGCATGCGACCATTGCGCGCCAAAAGTGAAGGAAAACTTACTCCCGATGCGTGAGACACAGCACATGTGAAAAGAAACTACGTCGGGAGCCTAGCCCGACCTCACCTGTATGTGCTGACTGCCCAGAAGCGTGTGAGGCATCGACAAAGCCCTGCTGCCTCCAAGGATCGGCTGCCAGTAAGTGCCGAGGGCATCTGTGTCCGAATCTCTGGGCTGGAAGTGTGAATCATCTCAAATCTCGTGGAGACTGAGACTACAAGACTGGCGGCCATTTTGGGGTCAGGCAGCTGTGAGAGACGTCCCCTGTGTGATTCATAAGCGCCATTTTGAGGTCAGGCAGTATCAGACATTAAGCAAACAAGCATTGATACATAAAAAACAAGCACTGGCAAAAACAATAAGTATGCAAACAAGCATTAATAGATGCAAAACAAGCATTGGTAAAAGCAAGAAGCAAACAAACAAGCATTGACAATGACCAAACAAGCATTGGCTAAGGCCAGAAGCAAGCGAACAAGCATTGGCACATGCAAAATAAGCCTTGTCAAAAGCACTCAACTTACAAGCATAACAAGCATTGGCAAGGAACAAGCTCCCAAGCAGTGACAAAGAGCAGCAAGTGAGTGTCATCGACACACCTGCACAGACATGTCAAATCCTCTAACAAACAGAGATGCACCAACTGCGACTGGGGTGTCACATCTGCACCCCCCGGAACCTCTGGCTTTGGTAGCGGGCGGGAGCATGGGCCCCAGATGGCAGAAATGGCTCAAGGACTTTGAGGATTACATCGAAGGATCAAAAGTCACAGGGGACAGAGACAAACTGATTGCACTGCGCAACCTGGTGGGAAAGGAAGTCTGCAATTTGATCAAAGAGTTGCCAATGGACGATAAAGGAACATACGACAAAGTGCGAGACGCACTGAACAGAAAGTTTGTACACAAGAGAAATGTGGACTATGAGAGATATGTATTTCATCATGCACGTCCAGACAAAGAGGAAATGATGAGCACATTCATGTCTAGGCTATGCCAACTGTCTCAATATTGCAACTTCGACACATTCTCAACAGAGGATGCCATCCGACTGAGAGTCATTGAGGGTTGCCACTCAGAAACACTACGAAGGCAGCTGTTAAGGAAAAGTCACAATCTCGATGAAATAGAGGAAATGACCAGAGCGCATGATCAAGCGGAGGAGAATGCCAAACATATGGAGACGGGGCGTAGTGAAAGAAGAGAACAAGTACATAGGGTACAGGACCACAACACTCGCAGAAGATCAAAAGAGCGGCAAAGAAAGTCCCGACCAGCATCACAACATCAGTACACGAGACAAAGATGGTACGAGTCCGGTCGGAGAGACAAGATACCAGAACGCTCAAGAAAATGCTATCGGTGTGGGTCAAAAATGTGGACAGAAGAATCATTTTGAGGTGATGTGTGGAGTATATAGCAAAGAACGGATGAGAGAAGCTACAAGATCGCCTCGCCTGGACACAAGGCGACATCAGGCACAAGCAGTAAGGGATCGAGTCAAGTCCTCTTCTGGCTCATCTCACTCTAGTAGGGAGTCCCACAAGTCCCAATGGTTGAGAAGGTCACCGAGAAGGTCGCCGTCGCGAGATTCGAGATCAGCATCTGTGGAATCAGAATACACAGATGAGTATGTCTGCATGGTAGCAGACCCGGATCAACTAAAAAAGTATCCCCCATTGGACATAAGTGTGGGAACACATGCAACTAAATTTGTGTTGGATAGCGGGGCATCACTAAACTACATCCCTGTAACTGAATATAATAAAATGAAGCCGCCACCCCCTCTGAGTCCAGCACATGTCAGAGTGTTTACCTGGATGTATAAAAAAAACCTCCCTTGTCTGGGCAAATTTGCAACGACACTCCGACACAAATCCTCCTCTGTGTCGGCACATATTCACGTCATTGAAGGTCCGGAAGCAGACTGCCTCCTCAGTCTACCCACTACAGAGGGCCTACGGTTGGTTGAGATCTTATACAGAGTCAGTGATGATCCGGACATTATCCCCAAGTTCCCCAAGTTGTTCACCGGGCTCGGGAAAATGAACAAATGTTTGATTCGACTGCACATCAATGAGCAAGTGCGTCCCGTGGCACAACACCCCAGACAAGTGCCTTTTCATCTCCAGCAAGCGGTAGAAAATGAAATCCAGGAGTTGTTAAAAGCAGACATCATTGAAAGAACTGACGGCCCCACACACTGGGTATCACCTGTCGTCATTGTGCCGAAGAAGGGCACTCCTGAGAACGTGCGTCTATGTGTGGACATGAGACTTCCCAACGCCGCCATAGAGAGAGAGCTTCACCCAGGACCTCATTTGAGTGACATGATATCTGCACTGAATGGGGCCAGAGTCTTCTCCAAACTTGATTTAAACAAGGGGTACCACCAACTGGAACTACATGAAAAGTCGCGATATATCACAACGTTTGGCACTCACTTGGGTTTGTTTCCATACAAACGGCTTAGTTTTGGTGTCTCTTCTGCGGCGGAAATATTTCAAGAAACCATCCGTCAGACTATCAGGCCCATACCCAACACACTGAACTATAGTGATGACATCTTGGTGTATGGGTCAAACAACCAAGAGCATGACAAGGCACTAGATCGGGTATGTCACGCTCTCCTGGAAGCTAATCTCACTCTCAATAAGGACAAGTGTGAGTTTCATCAATCCACTCTCAAGTTTTAAGGACATGTGTTCTCTGGAGCAGGGATGAAGCCTGATCCAGAGAAGGTGACAGCACTCAATGCCACCAAGAGCCCCCAGGATGTGAGTGACATCCGATCCTTTCTGGGTATGGCCAGTTATTGTGCTAGGTACATAAAAGACTACGCCACCATCAGCCACCCCCTACGAGCCCTCACCAAGCAAGGGCAAGCATTTACCTGGACGTCGCAGTGTGAACGGGCGTTTCAAGAGATCAAACAAGCCGTAGAATCAGCAGACAATTTGGCATATTTCAGTCCCAAGAGGAAGACGGAAATAACAATGGATGCCAGTCCGGTGGGACTGGGTGCAATACTGGCCCAGTATGACAATGACTCTGACCAACGACATATTGTGGCCTATGCCAGTCGCAGCCTATCAGAAATCGAGAAGGCTTATTCTCAGCCCGAAAAAGAAAGCCTTGCGGTTGTCTGGGCCTGTGAACATTTTCATGTATTTATCTACGGAAAACATTTTACGATGGTGACTGATCATCAGGCGCTTGTCACTATTTTTGGAACCCCAGAGCCAAGATGCCACCTCGAATCGAAAGGTGGGGTTTGCGCCTACAGGAATACACCTAAACAAACCGGGGAAGTCAGCGAATCCTGCGGATTATATGTCCCGACATCCTCAAGCATCCCAGGCCTCACCTCCCTCAATTGCGGAAGAATACATACATTTTGTTGTGGGAGTAGCCCGGCCACCGGCGGTTCCTCTAGAAGCGATACAGGAAGCCACAGCACAGGACAACATCCTTCAGAAGGTAGTCCGCTGACTACGGACACACCGCTGGAGACATGACAGTGAGGATGAAAAGAACGACTCTCAAGTTCGTCAAGAGATGCAAGCGTTCAGACACATCAGCGAAGAACTATCTGCCACCTCAGAGGGGCTCCTGCTGAGAGATCATCGGATTGTCATCCCGAGGCAGTTACGACAAGGCGTTATCAACCTTGCCCATGAGGGCCACCGTGGAGTGGTCGCGACAAAAAGAGCTCTCCGAGAAAGGGTGTGGTTTCCACTGCTGGATCAAATGGTGGAGCTCACCTTGAAGGACTGTCCGCAGTGTCAACTGGTTAGCCATGGAGATCCACCTGCTCCTCTTCAAATGACGAAGTTCCCTAGTGGGGTATGGCAAGAGCTTGCCATGGACGTTTATGGACCCCTCCAGTCAGGCAAATATGTTTTGGCAATAATAGATGAATACTCGAGGTTCCCAATTGCACAGTTCGTATCCTCTACCAACGCCTCCAGTACGATTGCTGTGCTGGATGAAGTATTCGCTTCCTGGGGAGTTCCTAAGGTACTCAAAACAGACAATGGACCTCCTTTCAATGGACATGACTACAGTGAATTTGCGAAGCACCTCAACTTCAGGCACCGCAAGATCACGCCCCTGTGGCCACAGGCCAATGGTACCATTGAGAGATTTAAGGCGACTTTGAAAAAGACTTTAAAATCAGTCAGGAAGGACAGTCAAGTCCTTCCTGACTGATTTTAAAGAACCAAGCATGTATATCATCTATGGCTCTACAGTAATTGTACTATTAAGGGTCCAGAACACACATACTGCCTGGTTAAAACTGACTGCCTCGGAACCCAGAGGGAAGGTCTTGGAATAGCCCAGGTGTCTCCTAAGGACTGTCTAAGGTCATTTATTCCTCTCAAAGCCGCAGATTGACCCACCTGTCCCACAGTTGTTAATGTACTAATGAAAGACAGTGAGCTGAAAGGTGTGGCACAGCAGCCAGAGTGGCAACTCTGGATCACAGCTCGATCCCTGGGGCTGGCGGCAGCTCAGCTCGGCATCATGTGGCTCTGGGCAATAGCTCACTTAATCTCCCCGATTGCCCCCAGCGCCTTGAAACCTCAATGTTTGCGCTTTACAAGTAAGGATTATTATCATTATTAGTTGCATGTCTATATCGGAGACTCTGAATGCAAGGCAGATGGTTGCACCAGTGATTATTTCTGGGACTATACGTACATTTTCATCATCAGACTTTGGCCTAAAGCAAGAGAGAGACAGGCAGAAAACGGACTGGAGGAATTAGAAAGAAAACAGTGATGGGGAAAGAAATACAAAAGAGCTTTCGATGTTGAGGGGAAAAAATATAGAAAGTGTGGGGTGATAGCAAAAAGAGGCATGAGATGGAGTAAAGATTTGACAGCCCTGGTATTCAGAAACCTATGCCAGCGGCATCCTCCTTAAAAACACTTTTGTCCACCTCAGTCCACTTCGTTTAAACGGCCTCCCCCTTGGATTGGGTTGTTTTGGTTCCGTCTGTCGGGCTTCTCCGTAGCCTGCTCGGTCTCTTCCTAGACTCGTTCCTCGAGTGGTTCCCGTCCGCCCCGGCCCAGGAGATGAGAGCCGTTATCTGATTTAGATGGTATTGTTGGAAAGTCCTCGAGCCGCCGGTTTATGAAAAGCTCCGTGGCGCATAATTGCATGCTTAGAATGCAGGAGCCGCTGGGCGCAGTCGGGCTCGGCGTGCCGGGCCTGGAATTACAGAAAAGATACCATTTATTTTCTAAGTGGACAAAGGAAAAACAACAAGACGCGTTATTAAAATCGGGACGGAAAGCAGCAGCTGGAATCAGTGCTGCAGCCCCAGGGGGGAAGAGTGTGGGGATGGAGGGAGAAAGGTGGGCGGCAAAGGGGGAGCAGCGTGGGGGCTTCGGAAGCAAAAAAGAATGCAAAAACGTCATTCTTATTTGCAAACAGTTGCAAATAAAAAACGTGCGTGTGGATAGGCTGGGAATTGCAACCAATGTGGCGATGTTAATATATTCGAAGACTAGGGGTGACAGGATGTTCCCCCTTTCTTTAAATATATGTATTTTTTGCTCCCCTAGAATGTAATATAAACATTTCACGTGCTGAACGCTATGCCCCCTCTGCCAAATTGTACCAGCTTGAGGCTCTGGTAAAGCTAAAGGTCACCCAACCATACCTCCTGTTACAGCTCAGAGACCATGTTAGATAAATATTATGCTCCCGCGCCTTAATTGTTTCTCATATACTTTTATTAGCTGCTCACATCCTTCATGGCTTCTATTTTTATTAATTTGTGTTCCCTTGACTTCCTGTAATTGCGGTTCTGCTTCAGTGCCCCTCCCCTCCTGTATCCGTGCCTCTGTTTCAAAAACCGTCCTGGATTTTGCAAAGAGAAGAAAATACGTGCACTTACTATTTGGATGGAGGTGTATTGGAACCTCGCGCCAGGAATGACGTCATGCTCTATCCCTCAATGAATGGCCTCAGGGAATGGTCCCCCTATTTGTTGGTCTAGAGTCTAGAGGTGGTACTCTTACTTTCAAATGCTATAAATTTGGGTAGCAAGCCTTATAATACCTCCCCGCTTCAAGCACTAATAAGAAGGACTGCGAACAAGTCTAGACTCTAGACTTGTTCGCAGTCCTTCTTATTAGTGCTTGAAGCGGGGAGGTATTATAAGGCTTGCTACCCAAATTTATAGCATTTGAAAGTAAGAGTACCACCTTTAGCCAGCAGGGGCGCTCTATTGCAGTGTCATCTATTTTTACTCATCTCCTGCTAACTCAATGCCACATGATGCCAAACAATACTAAATTATATGTTAAACTTTAATAGGGTTATACAAAATTAGTTGAAATATTTCCCGGCGGATCCCTATAAATCTGTAAGAAGATACAGAGTAGAGGTACAGAATCAGAGGTAGGGACAGGCAAAGATGTTTAGACAGAGAAATAGAATAGACAGAGGTTCAAGAGAGAAAGTTCACTTTCTCAGGAGGCTCCTTGGAAGGTGGGGATCATGGGCAAAGGCGCACTTTGACCATGCCTTAAAACATCTCTGCTCTATTGTCTCAAAAGTAAATCGTCTCGTGTGAATTGTAATTGGGTACTCAGAGACAATAGTACCTGCACTTGTATCTATCCTTTTCATGTGTTCCCTTTAACATAATACCCTTCATTGCTTCGCAGCTATCACCTCCTCTCACCTGCTTCGGGTCAAAATGTATGTGAAGTTGGTATTTTCGAACACAGTAAAGTTTGCTATGCTGTTTCATGTACCCTTTAATTGTGGCGTATGTTGCATTTTCCATTAGTTATGCATAATTTGTGCAACTTCCCAATACGGAAAGTTCCCAAAATGTTGGAAATTACATCAGTGCGAAATTTCATACAAGTTTGCTAGAGAGGGGAAACTGCCTTTACAACAAGGTTTTTACATTGTTAAACCTTAACAACGCATATATTAGCGCAGATATTTTTACCGCAAATATGCATTTAAAACACATGCCAATTCAACGCATTTAAGGTAAGTTGGGTCGGGTCTCCCCCTACAAATACATTGTTTTTAAATATAAAAACAATGGGCCCGATTCACAGAATGAACTTAAGACTAAATCCTAAACTTACTACTATTTGGTATTCACAGAATGCACTTACTACTTTCGGGATTCACAAAGTGTACTTACTACTTTCGGGATTCACAGAATGAACTTACTACTTTCGGTATTCACAGAATAGATTTAAGACTACTAACTTTACGTCCGAACTCGGGCCGTAAATTCCGGACCGGAGGCGGAGTTTCCGGCTTGGGGGCGGAGTTTCCGGCCCGGAGGCGGAGCTTCCGGGCCGAGGCGGAGCTTGCGGCTTGAAGGCAGAGCTTCCGGCCCGGAGGTGGAGATTTCAGCCATGGCTAAATACCCACATCCGAGCCGGAAGCTCCGCCTCCAAGCCGCAAGCTCCGCCTCTGGCCCGGAAGCTCCGCCTCCGGGTCGTAAGCTCCGCCCCAAGCCGGAAACTCCGCCTCCGGGCCGGAATTTACGGCCCGAGTTCGGACGTAAAGTTAGTAGTCTTAAATCTATTCTGTGAATACCGAAAGTAGTAAGTTCATTCTGTGAATCCCGAAAGTAGTAAGTTCACTTTGTGAATCACGTAAGTAGTAAGTACATTCTGTGAATACCAAATAGTAGTAAGTTTAGGATTTAGTCTTAAGTTCATTCTGTGAATCGGGCCCAATTAGTGGTATTGGTATGCGTTTTAAATGCATTTTCACGGTAAAAACATGCGCGCTAAAAAATGCGTGTAAAAGGCATGCGAAGCAGAAAATATGTTGCAAGCAATTCTTTAACTGGAAAAAAAATACTCCGGGAACCCATAAATTGGTAGACAAGGTGTAGCAGAGGAGATGGGGCGCAGAAACCATGTGAGGAGCTTTGAAAGCAGAATCTGTGAGTCAATTTATATATTTATTTAAAAAAAACTGGTGGAAGCATATTGCCAACAATAACGTGACAGTAAATATGGTCTAGATGGCTTAATTGGTCACATAAAGGCCACATAATAAAATATCTTAGAGGGTGTTGTACGGTTCCTACTCAGTAAGACTGTGCATCTGGGCAACATAAACGTCAAAACTATGCAAGATCGACTCTGTGCACATCATCAGGATATGTTGACCTAAGTTCTGGCTTGTTCACAGTGCACCATCTGGACCTCTCACCTGACAAGAAATACTCAAATTGGCATGCCAAATATTTATTAAAGCAATTGGATTCTTGCATCAAACAAGTGTGAAGCAATGACTAATAGAATGGAGCAAAACAATGTCACCAGTGGTTCAAGAATGGTTAAAAGAATGAATAGTTCAACAATTGTGCAATTCAACGGATTAAATGGATGCATATGATAGTGCCCCTACCTAGCGCTTCCTTTCCTAGTAAGCATAGGGTGTACGAGTATACCATAGAGTAGTCTAACTCTCCATTTACCTGCAGGCATGTGTCATCTGGCAGCCAGCCTTGATGTAGAATGGGCCTCTGTCCTTCTCAGAATGGCAGTGGGATTCAGCTGGGCTAGAATTCCAGCATGGGGTGACGTCGACAATTCCATCAAAATTGTTCTCTCCCTAAACAAGAGTTTGGTGCAGCTTATGTAATAAACTTGACCCATTCTCTTTATGCGGGGTTCTGGTTCCGCTGTCATTGCAAACCCTTTTCTAGGAACATTATCCCATAAGGGCATACAACCAAATGTGTGTTAAAAGTCATTGTTTAAACCATCTCAACTTTAAATGTGAACATGTAAAATGGAGGTGATTGTGCCCAGGGCCCATGCACCTCACAACCCACACTTCTAGTCTGTAAGGTGACTAAAAGCTTCACATTTAGCCCTACAAAGTGTAATACAATCTAGATATAAGTTTATCATGAAAACTACAAATGTTTAAAAAGTATAATGATTTTTGAGAGTACAATCAAATAGAAAGCCCAATTGTATTTAAAAGTGCATTAAAAGCTACATGTAAAAGCAATTTTGTAAAAATACTTAATAATAGAAAAAAATAATTTCTGCTCGAAAATTGCAGGATTGTTTAAATGTTACAAGAGTTAGATGACACAATGTTGTTTCCAGTTGCCTCAGACAAAGTTCCTGTTGGCACCCCACTCACAGGTTCCAAAGAACAAACATGGTTGTATCCAAACAATCAGCAGCACCTGAATGTGTGACAGCCAGTAGTGTATCCAGAAAGGACAAGCTAGGATCCGAAAATCCAGGAGCCACAGCATCCAAGGAAGGCTCATAATATGTATTTTGCAGCAACAGCAAATGTGTAGGACAAATTTGCAGGTGGATTCTTAACTGATCCATCAGCAGTTCTATGTCTATAGATTGGAATGGTTGTATTCTGAGGCATATATCCAGGACACACTCGAAAGTGCTCAGAAGACAGTGGAACCTAGGCAGTATGCAATGCCAATAGGACAAGGAAAAGCTGCCATTTAGCTCCTGAAGTATGGGTGCGCCTAACTGCTGCATCAGCCATTTAAGACACAGTAGCACATGGGGCAGTGGTATCTCCATTTGTCCTTATGATGGAACATCCATTGCGGAACAACAAAAATAGAAACAAGATCCCAACAGTCAAAATTAGGACAATTGGGATGCCTCCAAAAATGTTAGAAAACAACAAATGGATGAAAGATGGAATCACTCCAAAGACAGTCTGAAAGGTACTAACAAACTCAAACCCAATCGCTTTAAAAAAAGTGTATTATTCACACAGTATTTGTGGAATTAAAAATGGGGTGCACACGTTCTCTGAAATGTTATTGGAGTTTAGTGCATAATAGTGACTGGATTAAAGAAAACCTTGCAACTTGAAGATCAAAAGTCTCCCTTGCAGATGTCACAGAAACCTATTTCTGAAACAGTAAGGGGGTCAGTCTGCTCAGACTATGAAAGTGCTTATTAAAAATAGGTATTGAAGGGCAAATTGTTAATTCATTAACTGTACGGGCAGGTGGAATTAGTCCATTTGTACAACAGGTCACAACTTTAGAAACTGTCACCATTTAGAGCACTACTGGTTCATCTCACAGTCACATTGACCATTCAGCATCAAATAACTCCCATTAGAAAGAAATCTGAATGCTGTATGAACTACAGTAGCTGGAGAACCCTTCAGATAACAGGTCAAGTTTGCCTGACACATTATATGCTCCATAAAGTGTGACCACCCTGCAATCTAAAGAATGTCCAAAAGTATTCTTGCAGTCTGTGACACTAAGAAAAACCTCGGTATATAATGAAAGGGGTTGATTCGGTTAAGGACCTCAGATGCTGGAATCTATAATACTTTTTTTGCAGAACTGATACCTCTGATACCATAAATGACAATGACTTTTTCCTCAAAAATCCATTTAATTGATTCGAGGCTATCAAAACTTATTTTTAGAAATCTTTGTATCTCTTTTATGTATACATATTGGTTTTCACCTTCATTATCGATTTATCACTCCTTAGTTACAAATCTTATAACATCCAAAACGGAAAAAACATTCAACATTTAAATGCACATTACAATGACTATACACCATAAATACATAAAACAATAACTCAATTGGTAAATAAATCAAAAGGTGATATTCGTCTCAACCTTGTCCTACTTGTACTGACAAAAATAATCAGACTGGGGGTATAAAAACCTTTTTAGCCCCTCAGTCGCAATTGTTTTTAAAGTCCTGGATAGGGTCGGAATTTTTTACTATTTACAAATTATGCTCTGTTAGGGCATTAGTCATTATCGCTCTTAGGTTCTAAGAAACGAGTCTACAGTGCATAAAGTCTTCCAATCCTCTATCTTTTTCTTTGCCAACGCGTTTCGACCGCCTTGTGTTGGGACCAGGTATGATTTCTTATGCAGTCTTCCTCAGGGCTGAGTACTTAGTCTGTAGGGCTTGCACCCGGAATCTGTCTCCTTCAAATGCGGGCTGTTCTGATCTCACAGCGTGGGTTGAAATTTTTGGTCAGTCGGTATTTTTTTCTCTGGATCTGTTTCCTGAAATCTTCGTGTTCGGCTCACTTTCCTCCTAGTCGGTTCCGTGGGTTCTGTTCCGGATGGACGATTTGCTTCCGGCAGTGCTCTGTTTGCTCTAGCGTTTTCTACGGAAGAACGCCTTTCCTGATTGGCTGAATATCACTAACACTTATCTGCCTACTTGATAGTGCTGCAAGCAGTTCGTAAAGTTGGGTGTTGAAATTGGCAGAGAAATAAACCCCTGGATTATCCAATAAGCTGATGCTGTCTCGGCCACAGTGAATGGTAGTTTCTCTAGATGTTCTATGTTTAACATTGTGTGTGTTATGTCCTTCTTTGGCATCATTTTCAGTTAACGTGTTAATTTGTGGTGCATTTCACTAAGTCTGCTCAATAACATGATAGACCGAAGCTGTGTTTTTTCATGTCTTAAAAGAGACAGGTCACTCTGTATTATGTCAACAGCTGAGGATACAATGTTACTCAGAGAATAAATTATTTTTTACATTTTATTTATTTTTATTTTTTATTTTATATACCCGAGAACCATTATACAGTAAAACTTTACAATGCATAGATATACAGGTTGCATCTTAAAAAACCTCGCAGATTTATAATGACATACAATTTATAAGAACCGCTATTAACACTTGATAGACATGGCAGTTTGTATGACCTTAAAATCCATTAAAAGAGTCATTATTTTAAAAAAGAATACAAAACTTTACAGAGGGAGGATTTATACAATGAATTATCAGGTTGCTGCATTTGATTGTGGGGACCAGTAAGTCTCATGAACCGGATAATGTGTCAGTCCCGTCTAGGCGACTACCCTACTCCCTCTCTCTCTCTAGAGGCTGGATGCTGAATATTATCTCTCCACCTCTCTAATGGTGCCCATATTTTCAGCCCCATCTTCCTCGCCTCCCTTCCCCGTGTTTGATATAATGCCGACTCTTGATGATATATCCCCAGGAGGCGGGCTAACAACATTTGGAAGGTAGGGGCTTCAGCATCCATCCACCTCGATACTAAGAGTACACTGAGGACCGCTACACACATAAATAAGAAATATTCTTCCTCCATTTCTATGCTCAGACTGTTATCATGGCCCAGTATCATCGGGGTAGGGATAGGTTGAGCTTTTGTCCTAGCAACCCCTCTCAAAATCTTACCATCTCTTTTTTGATTGATCGCAACCTATCACAATCATGGAACATATGGATCAGGGTGGCTGGTCCTCCCTGCACCTTGGGCACTTATCATCCTCTCTTTTACCCCACTTAAACAGTTTGGCGAGAGTTAAATAGACAATAAATAGTGTCTTGTAATGCTGTGCCTTCAGGTTGGTGGAGCGAAAGATTTTATCTGCTAGTTGCAGCGCCTTATACAAATCAGCATCTGGATCATTTAATTTTAATGCCCACACAGATTCAGTTTTCTCCAGATCTTCATGTAAACTTTGGAACAGGGTACCATAGATATTCTTGATCCTTCTGCCACTCCCTGCGATTTGCTCCATTAAATAAATGTTAACCCCGGGAGATACCGCTGGCCTGCGACCTGCTAAGTTTCTATGAATTTGAACATGTTTAAAATCCTGACTTACTGGAATCCCGTACTTCTGCTGTATAACACCGAATGGGAGTAGATAATCTCCTTCAAATATATCACCTATCGTTTTAACGCCTCTCTGTTCCCATGTCCTACCCATCATGTCATAAAATATATTTGGTAAGGCATGTGATATCCATAACGGTGTATAGTTGTTTATTTTCGGGATTAGCATAGCTTTTTGAACTTTCTTCCATACTTCCCACGCTCCATACATAACCTTAAACTTCACCTTCTTATAATAACTCCCATCTATTTTACGCATCAGCAGTCCTCTGGCCTCACTACCCATCATAAGCTCAAAAATCGAAGGGAGGGTGGCGTGACATGCTTCTTCAACAGCTTCCCTACTGGCCCGAACAAGTAATACTGCCATCTGGCACAGCAGGCAAGCCCATTGATAAAATCTGATATTCGGAAACGCCAACCCTCCTCTTGCCTGCAGGAGTGTCAGGTATTTCAGAGAGCCTAACTTTCCCGTATTGTCAGATCACATTTGCAAATGTGGCCTCCAGTGTTTTCATAATAGACTCTTCGATCATGAGGAGTATGGACCGAAAAACAAATATTACATTTCAGGGAGCATGGTCATTTTTAGAACATTTCCCCTCCCAGTAATAGATAAATGCATACCATCTATCCTTTTGATATCTGTGGATATTTTGTTCACTACAGGGTCAAAATTGATCTTAGCTATTGAATGAACTACTGAGCTTATTCGCACCCCAAGATAGACAGCCCTCTCCATACACCTAGGATCACTCATGTTGATGTTATCTGTGCAAACTATAGGGTCTTACTTTCATTCAACAAATATCCTGATTTCTGCCCAAATTTCCTGGCAATCAGGGTAGCTGCTTGTATAGCGCTATTCGGGTCTGTGGTTAAAATAGCAATATCTTCTGCACAGGCTAGCAGTTTAGTCTCAAAACCATTGGTGATGATAGGCTTAATGTCATGACACCCCAGCAGTCTTTCTATCAGGGGGTCTACCCCTGTCTCGTCCCTCTGGAAATATGGATACGATCCGAGCAACCCCCCATTAATTGAATTTATGCCTTTGGGTCCAAGTACATTGCCTTTATTGCTCTAATAATTCTGGACCCAAACCCTTTTGCTCCAATATCCCCCACAAATACGTCCAAGCTACACGATCAAAGGCTTTTTCCGCGTCGAGGAGGATCATGGCCATCCGATGATCCGACCCCCTGTGGAAGCCTGTATATCGAATAGCGTGATGGTCCAAATTATATGTTCTGTCATCCTATGACTTGGGATGAACCCATGTTACCACGACGAGACCAGACTGCCTATGACCCCCCCCAACCTCTTAGCCAACAATTTTGAATATAGCTTGGTATCCGTATTCATGAGGGAGATTGGTCTGTAGGATGCAGGGTTATCTGCTGGCTTACCTTTTTTGTGGAATGCTACAATGTTTGTTTCCTTCCACGTTTCTGGAATTTTACCATTCTGTTGAATTCCGGTAAATAAGTCTAGTAATATTGGGGCAATTACAGATTGTATACACCTAGTGACCTCCACCGGGACTCTATCAGGGCCCGCTGCCTTCCGTGCTGGTAGTTCTTGTAGTGCTTTGATTAATTCCTCTACTGAGAATTCTCTATCTAGTTCCTCTTTAACCTGACTATCTAGCATGGGGTCTGGTTACGCCTCCTCCAGCCTAGGCAAATCTACTTGCTGTTCTTGATCATATAGCAGCTGTTAATAATCATTGAATACCCTGAGTATATCTTTGGTCTCTGTGAATTCTCGATCATCCTTCCGTATAGCTGATATTAGGTTTCTTGAGTTTTTTTGCCTTATTTGGAACGCTAAAAGTTTCTCTGCTTGTTCCCCCATTTCATAAGATTTACCCCATTGTGCTTGGTGTTCATCCACTGCTTTCTGTGCTAGCCATTAATTTAGCTAAGACTTTATGACCAGGATTCTATGCTGTGCATCTACTGTCTCCTCCCCCTGAGATATAGCTGTTGTATGCTGCTCTTCTGCACTGATTAGATCCCCCAATAACCTGTCATCTTCGATTCGGACCTCCTTTCTTTGCCTTGCTACAAAGCTAATCATTTCGACTCTAAGAGCAGCTTTAAATGCATCCCATACTATATTTAGACTGGCACTGTAGCGGTTGTTGTCTAGAAAATTCTGCCCCCACTTCTTCAAATGCTCGATGTATACCGTGTGAACTAGTAACTTCTGATCAAAAGTCCATTTAGAATATCTAATTTTGGTAGTATCAGCCTCAATATGCAAAACTAATGGATTGTGATCAGCGATCACTTTTGGAAGTTTCTCAATCCCCGCTTTACTGATCAGTGTAGATGATGCCAAGAAGTAGTCGAGTTTTGTATCCTTTTTATGTGGGCCGGAAAAATACGTAAAACCTGCATTATTTGGCTCCTTGTTTCCCCAGATATCTACCAGCCTGTGACTAGAAATAAGGGAGATCGGAGCTCTATATACTTTGGGCTTCCACCCACTATAGCTATTGTTTTTTCTCAGATTGGCTGCTATATTCAAATCGCGCATACAATCAATGGGCTAGGCCACGTTGCAAGCTCCACTTCCAGATGTTCGAGAATCTCTGGATCATCTTGGTTTGAACCATATATGGTGCATATAGTAAACCCAATTCCTAGTTCGACCACCGCCCAGCGACCATAGGGCATCTACTATTTTGCGCTGAACCCCACCTAGAACCGTTTTCCCCAAAATCGCAACACCCCGAATGGTGGAAGTTTGGGATGTGCAGGTCAGCAGATCAAACCCTCTTAATTTCAACAGGTTTCTTTTTGCCCATGGAATGTGCGTCTCTTGTTTGCATATCAAATCAAAGTGATTCAACCTAACAAACTCCCCCAGCTGTTGCCTCTTCTTCCAATCATTTACCCCCCCTACGTTTATTGTACAGATATTAAGTTTCCCCATTTTTTTTTAAATGCTTATACCATCTGCTTCCACTGCACAATTTTAACGGTTCTATTTGCAAAAACTTTGTTTCCTCCCTGTAGCCACCCCCTCCCTCCCACCATCGCCCTTCCCCCTTTCCCTCTCCTCCCCCTGGCTCCCCATCCCCCTCCCAGCTACCTTGCCCCACCACCACCCCCATGAAGCACTCTGACCTAGGTCTGAGCATGAGATGTGTGCAGCATGTGTGACTAGGCTGATACTGTTACTATGATTAGGGACAACTCCCCCCAGACATCCTTTTAACTCATAGAACTAAACATCTCTAGACTAAGCATGGGTGTAAAATCCGTTTCGTTCGCGGAATTTGTGGATTTTTGGCAAATTTGCGGTCCGCAAATCGCGCGAATTTGCCCAAAAATCTGCAAATTCGCAAGCTGCAAATTATTTTGCTTGGTCGCGCTTGAAAAATACAATATCGCGCGCGCGGCGTTGACTTACGGTGATTCTGAGTCCGCCGAGTTGTTTTTCTCCAGGTTTGCATGTGCTGTGCCATTTTCGATCTTGCTGCGTGATCGTGCGAGAGTTTTTTAACGCAATTATGTCATCGCGGCTCGCCATCTTGCACAGCGAGAGTTTGACAATGCGAGTACGTCATAAGGGCCCGCGATTACGCATTGCGGGAGTAACCAATGCCGAACACTTAGATGCGGCGCGCAGCTGACTTCCGGCGGGAGATTTGTACAGCTCGCTTTCCCGAAATTGCAATTCTGCACAAGAAATCCACAGCAGGATGCATAAACCTTCTGAAAATGATGATTTTGATCAGAATAACTCCTCAGATTGACATTTGGCTGCACTTTTTGGTGCAAGGAGTCCATTTTGGGGGGGGGTGGGAGGAAGGAAGTGCCCCAGAGTCTCCAACTTCCTGTTCCTGTCCAGCAGGCTCCTCCCAGTGCTTTGTCGATGTCCTGGTCACTTATGATTTGGATCTGGAGCTGGAATGATTACTTTTTGTGGCTGCTGCTGGATATTTGTCTTTTTGGACTTTGGAGTTTGGACCACTTTTGTTCTTGAGATTTTACAAGTAAGTTGGTGTTGTTTGTTTGGGGCATTGCAGTTGCTGCAACTTTATTGTGGGTAGCCACAGTATCCAGTAGGCCCAGGGTTAGTCATGGGTGCATGATACAATTGTTTCTGTGATTTTTAACTAAATTCTCATTTATGTCATGGAATTTTAGCTCACTGTTATATGATGATTTTTTTTTATTTTGGGGTACCTGTAAAGCCTCACTAGCCAGTAGGCCCAGGGGTAGTGAGTGGTGCATGGACCAAGACTTTCTGTGGGGTGTCTTCAATTTAAACATCATTGAGGGCATGGATGGCATTGGATTGTGGTGATTTTTATGTGTTTTTTTACTTTTTGGGGTGTTGTTGGGGCCTGGCATTGTGGGTGGGGGCCATTTTGAAGCCTAGTACAGGCAGGGCCTGGCCATGTGGTGGGGGTCAAGGGGCCATTTTGAAGGCTGGCAGTGTGCTCAGGCCTGCATCCATTTTGCCTTGCTTTCATCCATTATGCCCAGGGGTACTCAGTGGTGCATGGACCAAGTCTTTCTGTGGGGTGTCATGAATGTACACATCATTGAGGGCATGGATGACATTGGATTGTGGTGATTTTTGTGTGTTTTTCGACTTTTTGGGGTGTTGTTGGGGCCTGGCCATGTGGGTGGGGGCCATTTTGAGGCCTGGTCCAAGCAGGGCCTGGCCATGTGGTGGGGGTCAAGGGGACATTTTGAAGCCAGGCAGTGTGCTCAGGTCTGCACCCAGTTTGCCTTGCTTTCAACCATTATGCCCACGGGTACTCAGTGGTGCATGGACCTAAACTTTCTGTGGGGTGTCTTGAATTTAAACATCATTGAGGGCATGGATGGCATTGGATTGTGGCGATTTTTGTGTGTTTTTTGACTTTTTGGGTGCTGTTGAAGCCTGGCCATCTTGGTGGGGGCCATTTTGAGGTCTGGTCCAGGCAGGGCCTGGCCATGTGGCTGGGGGTCAAGGGCCCATTTTGAAGCCAGGCAGTGTGCTCAGGCATGTACCCATTTTGCCTTGCTTTCATCCATTATGCCCCGGGGTACTCAGTGGTGCATGGTCCAAGTCTTTCTGTGGGGTGTCTTAAATGTAAACATCATTGAGGGCAAGGATGGCATTAGAGTGTGGTGATTTTTGTGTGTTTTTCGACTTTTTGGGGTTTTCTTGGGGCCTGGCCATGTGGGTGGGGGCCATTTGGAGGCCTGGTCCAGGCAGGGCCTGGCCATATGGTGGGGGTCAAGGGGCCATTTTGAAGCCAGGCAGTGTGCTCAGGCCTGCACCCAGTTTGACTTGCTTTCAACCATTATGCCCAGGGGTACTCAGTGGTGCATGGACCTAGTCTTTCTATGGGGTGAATTTAAACATCATTGAGAGCTTTGATGGCATTGGATTGTGGTGATTTTTGTGTGTTTTTTTACTTTTTGGGGTGTTTAACTGATGTTCCTCTGGCTTCCATTTCTTTTAGGTGCACAAGAGAACCACCAGTGCCAGGAAGAAGCCCTGCAGCGGTGTGTGCAGCACAACGTCACGTGACGTCACGTGTGGCCACAGACAAGACAACTCTGCAATTCGTGCAACTGCGGCCTGCTGTTCTGACATCTGAAGAAGATGGGCCCAAAGAAAGGGGGCCGTAGCGCCTCAGCAAAAAAAATTTCCAGTGCCTCTGCCAGTAAGAGGGAGCAGAAGAAGCAAGTGGCACCACCTACCAAGGAGACTGGTGTGCCCTTTTTTGGGGAAAAAAACTACACCGGCAGCAGCAGCGGTGTCCGCCGGGGACCAAGCTGGAAGCAGCACCTCCGCTTCATTGGGCTCAGTGCCACCACGCCAAGTTAGGTCCGAGACCATGAGTGCTGCTGAGGCAGCCACTTTACTTTCTCAATCACCATCGAGCAGTGATGTTGGCTCCTCACAAGAAAGTACCATCCAATCAATGCCGTGTGTAACTCAGCTGACGAGTGTTCAACAACCACAGTCACAACGCCAACCACAGGTGCAACTAGTACAAGCGCAAGTACATGGGCAAGGAGAGGCGCAAGGAGAGGCGCAAGTAGAGGCGCAAGGAAAGGCGCAAGAAGAGGCGCAAGTAGAGCCGCATGGACAGGTGCATGGAGAGGTGCAACTAGAGGTTCATGGAGCGGCACAACTGCCTATAAAGCTTGTGCCTCCAGAAGTAGGGGCACATCAGGAAATTGATATTGAAGTGGGGGTATCATTATCCGAGGAAGCCACTCCTCCTGATGATGATCCATTTTCTTCCAGATCCCCAGCAAGAAAAAGGTCAAGGAGGGCTACTATTACTACTAGAAATTCTTCTTCAAGCCCCCTTCATTCTGATGATCTTGATCGTGATTGGAACCCAGCAATGCAGTCTGAGAGTGAGTCACGCCATGAGCCGACAAAGGCAGCTAAGCCTAAAAGGAAGGTTCCCGCAAGGCTTCGAGTTATGGGTGATGACGACGCGCAAGAACTGGTGTCTCCTGCTGCTGATGAACAGTCTGACGATGACCCAGTCATTACAGTCGTCACTCCAGCCCTAGCGGGCATGCAGCAGACAGACATTTTCACCCTATCCCGAATGGCTGCTGAGCGGGATGTGGGCGGTGTGGCACTGGTACCACCACCAATGCAGTTAACTACAACACCAACATGACCTACAGCTTCCATATTTTTTAGTCAGAAGGGCCGGCAGGGACCTCCATCCAGCTCGACCTCAAGTAGTGGTGCTGTAAGTGAACAACAGAAACAAATCCACGCCCATCCTCCACTTCATCTGGCATTGAAAGTCAAAGTAGCACCTCCAACACCAGCAGACATTTCCAGTCCCCAGTTTGGGACTTCTTTACTGTTAGCCAAAGTGCAGAAAACGTGGTCGTTTGTTCGATTTGTAAAACATTAGTTAGTCGGGGTAAGCTTGGTACCAACTATGGTACCGGAGGCTAGAGAGGTCATCTCAAAAAACACCACATTATACAGTGGGAGGCGCACCTAAGTAAGAGGAAGCCAAAAGAAAAACAAATCCAAATGTATCCATTGATATTGCATCTGATGATGATGAGGGACTGATCGTGCAGTTGGGAAGTGAAGAAGCGACAGAAATTTTTTCTGGTACACCCAGTACCCCTGGCAGCAGCACTGCAGTGGTATCGCCCACAGCCTCTACCCCTGCAACATGTATGAGGCATACTAAGAGTCTGGGAGAGACACCAATGCGAAAAACTACATCACTGGGCCTAACTGGGTTGAAGAAGTCATCATCATCATCACGTAAAATGGTCCAGCCCACCATTAGCGGAATGTTGTGGTCGGAGGCGCTATTTGAACGCAACCACCCAACGGTACGTCTGTATAACGCAAAGCTGGCTTAAATGCTAGAGCTGGACCTTCTCCCTTTTTCTTTCATGGAAGGGGAGGGTTTTCTATAATTTGTGGCAACAGTCTGCCCTAAATGGAAGGTTCCTAGCTGGTCCTATGTTGCCAGAGTTGCGGTTCCAGCACTACATCAAGATGTGCTGGAGGTTATTGGGACAGCTTTGCAGAAGAGTGCTGTTCACACTATCCACTTGACAACAGACATGTGGACCAGTTGCCAAGCCCTTGATTACATGTGCATCACTGCACACTGGGTCTCTTTTGCAGGGGTTAGAGACAAGAGAAATGCAGATTTGATCCGGACACACTTTTTCAAGCTACTCAGAAACATGCAACATTAGCCATGTTTGCCATGGAGCAAACTCATACTGCACCTAACCTTTTGGAGGAGTTTGATAGGAAGGTCTCTGAATGGCTGCATCCAAGAAATTGCATAGTTTGTTATGTTTCCATGGATAAAGGCAGTAATATAGTTAAGGCCATGCAGCAAGGTGGCTATTTCAGAGTGCTGTGTTTGGCGCACAGTATTAACATTGTGGTGCAAGATTTCTTGAAAAATGAAAACACAGTCAGCAAGTTACTGACCACCTGCCGAAGAATCTGCACACTTTTAAGCCATTCTTTTAAGGCCCGGAAGCAGCTGAGGAGCAGTCAACATGAACGTAGACTGCCAGTCAAAGGACTCATCCAGGAGGTGGCAACACGTTGGAACTCAACCTTTTACATTCTTGAGTGTCTGTCTGAGCAGTGCATGGTAATCAATGAGTATGTCTTTCGATGGGGTTCTACTTTGAAAGACATGAGGCTAGAGTTGGAGGAATGGAAGCTAGTTGCAAGCCTGACAGACATGCTGTGTCCTTTTGAGGTCTTCACGCGTGAAGTCAGCAGGGAGGACTGTTCTTTGGGAAAAGCTATCCCATTGTTTAGCATGCTAGAGCACCAACTGAAGGCGGTGTCTTCAATGTTCAGAGATGATGCTGAAAAGCAAGACGCATATCAGTTGGCGGAGAGGTTATTAAGCTGCCTGGTTGACAATGAAAGGCTTAAAAACATACATACAGAACAACATTACATTTGTGCCATTATTCTGGGTCCACGGTACAAAAAGGCAGTGGGCAGGAAAGCATTTATTCATTTTGATGAAGCAGATGTTTTAAAGTACAAACATTGGCAAGCTGTGTCAGCCACTCAGTTCGAAAAAGATCGGCCGAAAATTCAAGGAACCGGCAGAAGTCCAACTGAATCAGCAGGCCATCCGGCATCAAGTTCCACTTCTGAATCTGTGGCCAAAGGGAGTCACTTTCCCTCACAGCTGTTAACAACACCAGCAGCAACCGTATCATCATCCTCACCTGCACTAGGCCCAGACATAATATTGTCGGAAGCGGATTGGCTAACTCGTCAAGGGTTTGCTCGTTCCAGTGCTGCATAGGCCACAGATGGTACACAAAGTGGAGCAACCGTGGAGAACCTTAAGTCGATGGTGCAGGCCTATCTGGATGACCCAACAGAGGTCTTTGTTAATCAGAACCCATTGCTGTATTGGTATAGGAAAAGGGCTTTATGGCCACTGATCACCAACCTGGCTCTAAATTATTTGTCTTGCCCACTTGCAAGTGTGTCTTCTGAACGTGTTTTCAGTTCTGCTGGTGCCATTGTCTCTTCAAAAAGGACCCGCCTCTTGCCCAAAAATGTGGAGAGGGTAAGACTAATCAAGATGAATCAGCACTTCATACCACCAGATTACAAAATTCGTGAATGCACGCAGGAAGAAGAGGACACCGACTTAGGTGACGGAAGTTCTTCTCTGTTAGCTGACCTACTCCCGTCTCAATTCATAGAGTTTGAGGACAAGCTCTACTTCCCTGAAACCCAGGCCTGAAAATGACTTCCTTTTTTTCCGTGTTTATTCACTTTTATTCATGTGTGTCTTTCTTTGTTTTGCAACTTTTACCACAACTAAACTCTCACAACAAGTCCATCAGCAGCACTGTCTTCATCTTATTTGCCTTATTGATTTGAAGGTGCCGCAGTCTGCATTCCTGAGGTTCACAAGTTCACAACTCAATCATGCTCCTCTATCCACCTCCTCCAGACTCCACATATCCATTTCCCTCAAGGCAGAAGAAATAAATAAAGAAACTTTCTTTCATAGACGAGTCCCTTCAAGTGGGACAGAAATTACTGACTGACTACATCCTTGCTGATTGCTGACAGAGTTACTTCTAAAATTGACAGGAGATGCTGCCCTGTGGGCCCTCACTTTCCGAAGAAGATGCGGACAAAAAGTAGAACAGGTAATGAATAATTGAGAAGATGGCATGCAGTGGACAGCAATGGCTGTCTGGCTCTGATGAAACCAATTGCTGTTTGTTTTTTGTGCATGAAATGAATCATATGTCTTGTCTTAGTTATTATTTAATCTTTTTATACAGTAATTGTAACTCATGCCAACTACTTTGTTTTTTTACTTTGCTTAATTCAAATAGTACTTCAAATTCAGGGGCCACTATGTTGCATTTTACAATATCCAAAATGTCCTTGGCATGGACTCACTTGCCAATATACCATGATAATTGATTAAGTAATATATCTTTTTTCTTTACAATCACTCACTGGGATGGATGGATCATCAGCGACGGTTTACGGAAGAACTATGGCCAATTCGTGAGTGGCAAACAGGTAAACCAGTCTACAACAACTACTACAGCAGAACTACATGTCTGTCTATTTGTGGTATGTAGTGGTCGAGGGCGAGGCAGTGTACTGTTGTTGTTATGCCAGTCAGAGTCCACTCCTGACAGCATTTCATGTCAAATTGGGGCTATGTGGCTTGCTGCATACAATTAGATATACTTTGTCTGTCTGACAAAGAGCCTAGGTATGCTACATCAGGTTGCTTCACTCAGTGGTGCCTGCCTTGACCGTCTGCATGGCACTGCCTCAAGCTTGGGCCAAACATCAGTTATGTTTGCGAAATTTGCTGTTTTTCGTTTTTTCACGAATCTCACGAAATTACCGAAAAATCGCTAATTCTTGGGCGGAACTGATTTTTGGCCCCTGCTTGCGGCAGAGCCATGCAGACGGTCAAGGCAGGCACCACTGAGTGAAGCATTCTGATTAAGCATGGGCGGAAAATCCGTTACGCTCGCGGATTTTGCGGATTTTCGGTAAATTCGCAATCCGCGAACGCTCGCGAATTTACCGAAAATCCGCAAATTCGCATGCAGCGGATTTTTTTTTCTTTGCGGTGTAAGTTTGCAATTGCGAACATGTAGGTATGGCGGGCAGCAACAATCTCGCACTCGCGAAATTACAAAAATTGCAATTCTGCACAAGAAATCTACTAGCAAGCAGCATAGACCTTCTGAAAATGATGATTTTTATCAGAATAACTCCTCAGGTTGACATTTGCCTGCACTTTTTTGGATTTGAGGCCTTTTGATTTTCTTTGGATAACTTTTGGATTAGAAATCAACTTTCTCATATAAGCTTGGTGGGGTATTACAGTTGCTGTAATGCTGTTCTGCAGAAAAACGAGTTTTGAAAAGTGAAAGCAGGTTCAAAAGTTCAAACTCATCATTAGTAACCGTTCCCTGTAGTGCTTCCTGACAAGGGCCCCTCCAGAGTTCAGTTGCTAGTTGCAACAATTGTATGACCCTGCTCTGACCCTCACAGCAGGCTCATAGAATAGCTACAAGTAGGCCACAAAGGTCCTGGAAAAAAAATTGCACTGCAACAGAAAGCAAATTACAGATAAGGAAGCAGGTGCCAGACTGGAATTTTAAAACAGTGACAGATTAATAAATCAACCCCAAATTAATTCATGTCAGTTGAAGCAGGCAGGTGTGCTTGCTTTTTCCCCCCATAATCTACAGTGATGATGAACCAGAGGGTGGCATTGATGTACCAGAGGGTGGCATGGGTGAAACAGAGGGTGGCAGGGGTGAAACAGAGGGTGCTGGGAACCTGTGATGATGAACCAGACGTAGAAACAACATAATCGTGAACATTGCGAGCCGACATGTAAGTTCGCAATTGCGAACTGTTACAAAACCCTCGCGAACTGTCAGAAATCCTTGCGAACTGGCAGAAATCCTTGCAAACACAAAAAAAAAAAATCTGCAAATTCGCGAGAATTCGCGGATTTTGCGGATTGCGAGTTCGCAAATTCGAAAAATTCCCGAACGCCAGATTCGCAAAATTCGCCCATGCTTAATTCTGATGTAGCATACCTAGGCTCTTAGACACAGACAGACAAAGCATATCTAGGGTTTAGGGTTCAGTGCGATTTACTAGGCTTTTTGGGTTTAAGTTGGTAGGGTTCCCGCTGAGTCTAGGGCTCAGGGACCGATGCAGGCTCCTTCATAATGATGTTGGCAAGGTTTTAGAGGGGTTTGGCGTTCTTTGGTCCAGAATTGGCAGAATTTTGGCCTTTTTTGGTGTTTTGCGGGCGCATGTGTTTGGGTGAAAATGAAGTGAAAACTAGTTGTAGACCTTCTTCTTCTTCTTCTTCAAAGAGCGCAGTGGTTCGATTTTGTTCTGCCTTGCTGAGATTCTTGGAAATCGCTGGAACAAGTGTCCAGGTAAGTTTCAAGAGGATCGAAGTAGTGATAATGCTGAAAAGTTGAGCAGCAATGTTTGGTGAACAGCGCAATTTGCCATGTTTTGAATATACCAGTATTGCATGTTTTTGGGGGCTGTTTGGGGGTGTTCTAGATTTGTGGGAGTGGCTCGGGGGGTCTTGAAGCACTGCTGGGAAGGTCTAACTTTGATTGCAAGTGGTTGGAAGAAAATCCATGGTGGAAAAGGGGGGTTTGGGCCTAGTTGCAGACAGCGTTTTACTTTTGGCACAATTTAAACTGAGGCCTAGCAGTATTGTTTGTTTTGGGGGGGCTGTTTGGGGGTGTTCTAGATTTGTGGGGGTGGGTTTTGTGGTCTTGGAGCACTGCTGGGACAGTCTAATTTTGATTGCAAGTGGTTTGAAGATATCCATGGTGGGAAAGCGGAGTTAGGGCTTACCTGCAGAGTGCATTTGGAGTGATGTCGACTGGTAGGCCGAAAATCACATTTTCCATATTTGCTTTTGGCGTGTTTGGGGATGTTCTACTTTTTTGCGGGTGGGTTGATGGCTCTGGGGGCATTGCTGGGAAGCTCTAATATCGGGCGCAAGTGTTTTGGATAAAATCCATGGTGAAAAAGGTTTTGCGTTTTTGCTCACTTGCCTGTTTTTGGGGGGCTGTGTGGGGGGTTTCTGGGTTTTTGGGGGTGGGTTTTGTCATCTGGGAGCACTAATGGCTCAGTCTAATTTCGATTGCAAGTGGTTTAAAGAAAATCCATGGTGGGAAAGGGGAGTTAGGGCCTAGCTGCAGAGTGTGTTTGGAGTGATGTCGACTGGTAGGCCGAAAATTTTCTAAGTGTCACATTTTCCATTTTTGCTTTTGGCCTGTTTGGGGGTGTTCTACTTTTTTGCGGGTTGGTTGACGGCTCTGGGGGCATTGCTAGGAAGGTCTAATATCGGGGGCAAGTGTTTTGGATAAAATCCATGGTGAAAAAGTTTTTGCATTTTTGCTCACTTGCCTGTTTTTGGGGGGCTGTTTGGGGGACTTTCAGGTTTTTGGGGGAGGGATTTGTGGTCTGGGAGCACTGCTGGCACAGTATAATTGTCATTGCAAGTAGTTTGAAGAAAATCCATGGTGGAAAAGAGGAGTTTGGGCCTAGCTGCAGAGCACGTTTGGACTGAATTGAAGTAGGCCGAAAATGTTCTAAGTGTCACAATTTCCATTTTTGCTTTTGCCCTGTTTGGGGTTGTTCTACTTTTTTGCGGCTGGGTTGACGGCTCTGGGGGCATTGCTGGGAAGGTCTAATATCGTGCGCAAGTGGTTTGGAGAAAATCCATGGTGAAAAAGGGGGGTTAGGGCCTAGGGTTAGGGTTAGGGTTAGGGTTCTAAAATCGCAGTTTACACTTTACACCTAGCTTGAGGGGAAAGATCCGCAAATTTCACCCACACTAATTTTTCCTTGAAAAGGAGACTCTGAGTACGCACTTTCGAAATGATGCTTGTATGTTTTGTAATACTGTTGACTCTGAAACTGAAAGTGTTATTTTTGCACTACACAGCGTACCTTATATTTTTTTCTCCGTGGTGTTTTAATATCACTTCCTGTTTTTCCATCAACAATTACAGGCCGGTTTTTACCCTGTACAATGGCAAAAAGGATGAGCAAAGGCTTAGCAACCCGCAATTCAGCATCCACCAAGCAGGCAGTGGACAAGGTGTCTTCTGGTCCCCAACATTGATTGGCGCGCGTCAGATGGAATGGAGGAGTACAGCGAAAAAGAGCAATGACTGGATGCATGCAACTTCTCAAATTCAACAGGAAATTTACAACAACATACAGTTACAGTATCCATCTTCATTTCTACTTCTCTTTTAATTAATGTTATTGCTCTGAACTTCTGTGAGTATGACTCTGTGCATTTGTTTGCTTTCTGCTTCAATTCATCCCTCTAGCCATTGTATACTTTTTTCTTTGCTATTTTTTAAACTAATTTAATGTACTAAGTGGTTCTTCTCTCTGAGGGCAGATAGGCAAGTGAAATTGCGTAATTACTGCAGCCCTGTACTGTCACATTGTTTCTTCATAGTTAGTACATTGTAGAAAGTACTACTTACTTTACAGTAACCTATCCATTTAGCAAACAACTTCATGCATGCAGTAGTGCATGCACTTCCTTTATGTCCCTTAAAAGATTGATGTATAGCTTTGTATCCAAAGATTTGTTTATCTTCATTTGTTGTTTGTCCATGCAGTGTTTTTTTTTTCCTCTCTCCACAAAACTTTCCCCACAAACCCCATTCCCATCCAAATTGCAAACCCTAACCCTCTTCCCCCGGACTGTGTGGTTTTCATTGAGGTGTGAGTAAATTACAACAATAATTCCACACACTTGCTGGCGAGGATAAGGTCAAAGCAACAGAAAACATCCTCCTCCCACATGTGACGAATGATTACGCTGCTGTGCCCTTCACCTTCAGTACTATTTCTTGCAGTAGCCAAAGCCAAACTCCACACAACTAGTATACTTTGGAAACTTTAGCATTTGTTAGGCTAAATTATTGCACTGTTCTTGTGTACTATGCTATCTATCATACTGTTGTAATGATCCGCTCAGGCCATTCATGGTTTCATTTTCTTTTTTTTCATATGCTGCTACTGCCACTGTGTACCACCACTACCACCACAACGATATCATTTCATCAACCCAGGATTGCCAACCTTCATTGCCAGTTGCCAATGTGCAGCCAGCCCTTTGCCTAGCCCTAGACCTATTCTCAAACACGAATCACAGGTAAGATAAGCTTTTGGGGGGAGGAAGAATAATGGAGTAGGAGCAGAGAGGAGAGACTGACGGTAGTACTACTAAAGCAGTAGGACAATTAAATTCACTAACTCTGTGAGTGGGGCTTACTTTTGTAAACATTTGGGCGATTACTTAGACAATTTGAATCAAGCAGCCAGTTAAGTTTCAGGAAAACAAACGAACAGTTAACCCCCCCGCCTCCCTCGCAAAACAGTAAAAACGCGTATGCAATGTTTAAGTTGAAAGTAAATAATTATTTAAATCCATAACAAAAATAAACTATCCCGCAAGACCCGACCCACCCCGCTCCCTAACCCCAAAGAATGTCCATGAAAAAGTCCACAAAGTCCAAGAAAAAAACCCAACACCCTATTCTCACCCCCCCAAAAGTCTTTAAAAAAGGGGCAAGGGACAGTCGCTCCTCCTCTTCTGCCGCCGGCGGTGCCCTTGGCCAGGTGGGCCTGTTGCTCCCCGCAGAGGTTCTTCTTGAGCAGGCTCTTCATTCTCTCCATCTCCTGCTCAAGGTTGGACACCCTGAGGGTTAGGCGGTGGATGCGGGCCTTGCACCTGCTGTGGGGGGCAGCTGATATTTTGGCTGCTTGGCGGTGCAGGGTGGCTGCGATACCATGGCTCCGTACCGCTGGAGGCTTGCGTTGACTGGCTGACCTAGGGAGTGCAGAGGAGGATGCAGCTGTTGCGGTGGATGTTGTGGTGGACTGAGACTGCGTGTCTTCCTCCTCCTGGGCCACCAGCCGCCGATATTCGGCGACAATCGCCTCCAGCTTCCTTTGCCGGGCCCGTCTATCCAGCTCCTTCCGTGTCAGTTTGGAAGGAGCATCTATATGAAGAAAGAAAGACATACTGTAACCAATGCTCTTTAAGATTAACACAAAATAATTCAGCAGAAAGTTGTGTCACAGTAGAACTAGCAACTTGCAAGCACAGTAGATAACATTTGTGGCCTGTATCTATCTAACCTCACACTTCATCAGCCTCTGCTCTAACATTAGTGGGAGTTTCAGGAATCAATTGTATGAGCACTATATGGAATCACTACATTAGAGTCGACTATGACAGTACACCAGTCTTCTTCTTCTTCTTCTCTCTTGTTTAGCGAAATTTGTACGTAAACTTCTGGAAGCCGGCATAATGCACCTGAGAAAAACAGACGCAAGCCATGATGACACAGACTTGCCTTACTGTACCAGTCCAGTACATGCAGGTGGCGAATCTCTTACTTTCCTATTGCGAGTGGTACTGAGAATACTCTATTACAAGGGCTTAATTAATTTAACTTTCACCCTACAGTGCCAATGACTACTAGAAAAGGAAAATAAAGAAGATAAATAACATGATTATTTGTCCCTTCACAGGATATTTGCTTACATATGGAATGACTTTAGGTGCTTTGTTTTTTATTGAGTGAACACTGATAGGCCACACATGAATGACAGAGTTGTACTAAAATTATTAACAGAGGTAGTGAGCGGCCCCCGTAATCGCCGGATATATGCTGTGCTTGCAATACAAACTACTGCTACTGTTCATGGTAGTATTGAGAAAAATTACAACTTCTTTTTCTTGCCTTTGCTACACTGGAAAGGACGTGCGGGTGCAGTGTTACATGTTCTTCAAAGTAACACTTACTTCATCCAGTGACAGTCTACTCTGTCTACATACACATATGCTATCCATGAGTCAGATAGTACCATGATCTAGGCATCCATCCATTCAAAGTAAATGTCAATCATTCTTCTTAATGTCTCAACTGGACAAACCATAGTTTTTCTCACTGAAAAACAACATTTTCATTTTATTTTGGAAACCGCAAGCCATGCATCCGTGCTTGACTTGCATTTGAATTTGAACCAAAGGATATATTGCGCACACATACAGTTACTGTTTCACCCACCCAGGCAGTCCTCTTCCCTTTCTCCTTCCACCCATCCTTGCTTCGTCGTTCAACTGGCCATGCATCATATTCCCAGCCACCTCGGGCAGCATTCAAAAACACGTATCATTCTTTGACAGTCATCATTACTTTTAACTCGCTCGTCCTTCCATACTTACTTACACCCTTTTTTCCTTTTCGTTCATCCCATCCATCAACTTCATCTCTGATCTGACTTCTCGATAAAACTTTCACAGCTGAGTTGAAGTCAATTTAGAGGAGGCTCCTACCTGGTTTATAAAAACTTAGTTCTAAATTTGTAAGTCTTCTTAACAGTAAAGTATACTTGTACTGTACAACATATACACCCGTGCAGCGAGCACACTCTACAGTCTGCAATCTCAATAAGTAAGGAATATAATAGCTTACCACTGCCCGCCACTCCCGTGGCATTCCCCACAGCAGTTCCCGCTGGCTGTTGCATCGCCTCCGCCCCAGGAGTGCCCACCTCCGCGCTGGCCCCGGCACCGGTGGATAGTTGTGCCGATGTTCCGCCTAGAAAATACATTTCAGATTCTTAGATTCCATACACACCACTCCCTAGTATTTTGTCTAGGAATGAAACATTTTTACTATGACTACACAAACAAATTTAATAATTTGTGACTCTCTAGTCTACACTACAAATTGCCCTTTTTTTAGGGAAGGGTGTTTTTTAGTTATGCTTAGCCGTAACATGTCTTGCTACACTTTTTGGCACAACTGATGAATGCTTGCTTTTTAACACACACCATTTTTCTCATAACAGACAGAAGCTTCCCTTCTAAGAACAAGAGCAAGATCAGATCATCATCACTTGGATGGAGTCAGCAATGATTCAGCACCACAAAGAAGACTTGAAGTTCCAACAAGGTGAGGGCTCGCCCACAATTAAAGTGTGAAATCACTAAGCACTTTTCAATTTTCAATCTACCGTTTATGGTGCATGATGAACTTAATTTTAATAAATGTTTTTACTTTTAATAAAGCTTTAAAACTTACATGGACTCTGTGGTTTTTGGTCATGAGTGAGTGAGCGAAAGGGTTTGCAATTTGCAAGCATGAGCCGTGGCTCTGAGAGGTCGGGACTCTGACTCCGTAGTCTTATGTCCTGGGTTATATAATCATTGGAGATCAATCATCGATGAATTCGGGAGCTAAATGACTCTGACACACTAGTTAGTCAGTAAGGAGATTAGGGGTTCAAATTCTGTTATGACTGAGGTATGTGGAAAGTCTAACTGCGCCTATTGTAATTGATAAACAATGCACTATTTCATGTCCATAGTTCTGTTTGTGCAGAATAGTCCATGCAACAGTAGTAGTATGGATTGTCCTCCTATCCAATCAAAAAGTAAACTAGTATCTTATTCTTTCTTGGTGGCCATTGACATTTTATTGTTGGGAATTGTCAAAGCATAAACATTTTGAATACTTCAAAAGACATTATGGACAACCCAGAGGACTGCACTCAGTGCATAGAGCTACTGCTGAATAGAATGGGAGTTTTGTTTAACACCTTTTGTCAACTGTGCATGCTTAGTTAGCTACACAGACAGACTAATAATAATCTAGTAGTACCACAGGGAGTCATAGTAGAGGCAGGATAAGAATTTAGTAAATAGTCTACAAGAAGATCAAAGACGATTTAAAAAAAATCGAATGAGGAACGTTAGGAAAAAATAGGTGCTGTAAAAGATAGGGAAGTATAATTATTAATAATAACAGGAAAACTTACTGGGGCCAGCAGAGGAGCCCTCGCCGGACCGATCCTGGCCTTCCTGATCTTGTACCTTCTCCGCCGGCGCCGCTACCTCCTCCTGTGTCCCCTTGCCCCTGGGGGATGCTGATGTACAACATGAAAGAAAGACACAAATATGGATGATTGTTGTCAACCAAATCAAACATTTCAAAAAAACAACAACAAATTATTTTGGGGAAATAGACAAAAATTGCACTAAATTTATTGACCTATCTGATGTGGTCTACTAGGATATTAGTATTGCTGGATTCGCAGACTGTCTACTTGGAACGTTATGTAACTCCCTTTGCCATGGTCCTGGACAGGAATGGAAATAATAAATAGGAAAGAGAATAGGGAAAAATTAAATAAAAAAAGAGGTAAAAAAAAGTAGTTTTAAAGTAACCAAAAGTAGAAGAAAACACAAAATATAGATCTAGAAAAAAAGAGGGATAGATAATAAGTAAAAAAGATTTAAAAAAACTTCAAACAAACAAAGGATGGCAAAGATTGAAGCTGGATAGAAAAAGCATGCCCAGAACCATAGCAATGAATGAAAAACAAGATGGCCGCGCCCATTGAGGACCGCTTGGGTAAGTTTGTGCGATATTTCCCCCGCCAGTATGCAAAAACAGACACAAACTCGTAATAGCGCGCCGCACACAACGCGAGATTGCCAATAGCGCCCGGAAACGGATATACGCAATGCGCACAAGATGGCCGTGCCCATGTACGACCGCATGGGTAACTTCGCGGTCGGTGCGCTGCAGCGGCCTGCGAATACGGAAAAAATCCAGCAAACACAAAAAAAAAATACGCAAATTCGCACGAATTCGCAAATTTTGCGAATCGCGAATTCGATTTAGCGCGAATCCATGGACCGCGAATTCGCAAATTTCCCCCATACTTACTCTAGACCTTGGTTTCTTTAAAACCGTGTTTTGCCCGCTCCTGTCTATTTAGCTGTACCTATTTCCCCACACATTTTTTCCCTTTTTTTCCATTCCCAAGAATCCTATGTCATCCTATGTCATCGTAAATAATAAATCAAGATTATTTTAGCTTTATTTGTCCATGGCATCAAGAAATTCCTTGCCTTGATTTCCGACGAGAAGTACCACATCTGACCATCATGGATGACCTTGAGCTGTGCTGGGTTGATCAGATAGATTTTGATGTTTTTGTCCTGGAAGAGCTTAATCATCTGCCTTAATCTCCAATTCTACTCGACAGTGGAGGGACAGAAGTCGGGGCTCACAAAGAACGATACTGGCCTTCTCCGAAATTATCTGGTGAAGCAAAAAGTTAGACAAGAATCGCACGCGGCTTGGCTGCTTCTTTCGATTGATATCTGAGTTAAAAAGGGGTGCGATGGGCTCTTTGTACTTCCACTGCCCAGTTCCATTCTGACAGTTCTGGGAATGAGGACTTTAGCAGCTTCACTATGTATGCCCGGAGGTCAGACCCTTCCACCCCCTCCGGTATCCCTAGCACCCTCAAGTTGTTCCTCTTCTGCCGATTTTTAAAGTCCTCCAGCTTCCACTGGATATATTTGATTTGTGATCCATGCTCTTTGGTCAATGTTGCTGCCTCTGACATATCTGCCTCTGTGATGACTATTCTTGCCTCGAGGTCTGTCACTCTTTGTCCTGTATTAACACATAATTTAGACAGTTTCCTCACAACCCTTTGCATCTTTCGCATTGCTGACTGGGCTTTCCGACTATCCTGGCGAGTCTCCTCCCTGTGTGACAATATTGCCTGATATATAACTTCCAACGTGGGAGGAACCGAGCTAGCATCACTGGGAGTCACTCCAGTTGCGGAACCTGCCAACTGAGTCACAGTTGTGTAGTCCCATTTAAAATCTTTTTTATGTCGACGCTGTGCACTTTAACGTTGACTTACTTTTTTAGCTGTTAGGTTCTGTGCCTTATCACTTTCTTCCTGATCTGATTCTAAGTTGCTTGCCTCTGATGAAGTGCTAAAGCCATCCTCAGACCACTCAGCCCCTTCTGAGACTGAAAAAAAGCAATCGCTGGGTTCTCTATCTGGTTCCCCCTTGCTGTTCTTCTCATTTTCTACCAGACCGAATGCCATGTTTTGTTGAAGTTCAGGCACCGTAATACCACTATTGTGGACCACAACCCATACATTCAAGTACCTCTGGGCATGGTTCAGCTTCCTTAAATTGGGAACCTAGTTGCTCTGGGTTTGAATTGCCATTATTTTGGAGCACTGGTAGTTCTACTAATTCTCCATATTTTGCCAGTTCTTCGCCCTGCTCCAGAAACTCCCCAGAATTGTTGTCATTACTGCCAGCCCCTACTAGTAAAGAGGTATTCGTTGCTGCAGTTTGCAGGTGCCTACCTCCATTAAGTGGTTTGGGTAAAACAGTACCTGCTAGTTGCACCAGAGGGGCGTCCAGGCTCTCACTCTGCTCCAAACCTGTTTGGCGTGGTTTCCTTGCTCCCCCGCCCATTCCTTTCTTCTCCACTTGGGGCTCACCACCGGAGGTCTGTGGCTGCAGGCGCCGCCTGCGTCTGGCTGTCTGATCCATCTAACTGGGTGAGTCTTGCTCCACCGTGATCCCACCGCGAGTTTGGCGGTTATCCCCTGCCTTGGAGGCTCCAGCATTCACAGCTGCTTTTGGTCCCATCCGTTGACTACACGCCGACTCGCTGCGGTCCGTGCCTGGTCCGTGTCCCGCTAGGGCTTGCTTCAAGATTGTCAGACCGAGCTTGACCCACTCAGCCCAGGCTCTACAGCAGCAGCTCCGGGCTCTCTTCATTAGCGGGCTTTTCTTTTTTATCCCCCTCCTCAGAGAATATTCATTTTCAAGGTCCGTAGGGAGATTTCTTATGCCGATTCAGCCAGTTGTCGCAAGTGCTGCTACCGGCCTCCTAAGCGGCCACCATCTTTCTTCCCTCGAGGCCCACACACTGAAATAAGCGAGAATAAATTCTATTGGATAATGTAGTCATACCATTGTCAACCACTGCTTGAGCATTTTCTAAAGTTACTCTGTCAATTTCACATATCTGTTTCACAACTTCCTGCTGTGCAACACTTCACAATTTGATGTATATTGCACACAAAAAGCATTTTTGATGTGACTTTATAGGACCTAACAAAAAACCCTGTAAATCCATGTCTTCAGAAAGAAGGGACAAGTGTTCTCTCACTGCATCTAAAGTGGAATGTTTTAGCCATATAAGGTGCAATTTTCACATGCTACATGCTGTTACTACTCCTGGGTGTTGTGTCTGGATGTAATGTGTGTCTGGTCTATTTATGCTAATCCTCTTCGTGTTGTTCAAACAATGTACCATAAACCATTAGTATCTAAAGGACACAATAGCCGCATTTCTGGACTTGAATGTGAAGAATTATATGTGCCATTCTTTTGCATGTTGCTGAATGTTTCCACTTGGTAATTTTGTGAATTAGTGCCAATTCTTAAAATGTGCTCATGTGGGAGTGTTTGGTGGGTTAATATCCTTTATCTTGTGAAGGCTGAGGCAGGATTTTTGCTGCACAGTTTTGTTTAGAAAATACTTTGTCTGGGTATTAGACACACTCCAAACAAAGCCTTGTCACCCTGAACTTGCCAGTCTTTAGTTCCCCAAATAGATAACTCAAGATTATTCTTCCAAAAGTCATACCCTAGTATTGAAAACTGGGAAATTAAGGGGGAGGAATAGATTGGATTTGTATCTGTTAGCCTATATTTCCTGCCTGGGAAGGGAGACATTTATAATAAAAAGACTTTGGGTCTGAGGGGTTATTGCCTGAAAAATATTAAGACATCTGTGTCAATGTTTTGGAGCTTCCCAATGGTGGGGTATGGCAATGTTCCCATTGTGTGTAATTAAACACTGTATGTGTAGGACTTGCTCTATGCAAGAAATGTGATGAAGAATGAGGCTTCAATACCCCTGTAACCAGTTCAACATGCAGAGCTTTCTGGCCGGAGATAGTGTCCATTCAGAAGCAAAAATAATACTGTTACAAAACCAATCCAAAGGAAAAGGATAAGCAATGAAATGGAAATACAAATGTTAATCCAAGGTGTAACAAAATTTGTCTTTTTGAGCCAAATTCGAAATGGGTCTGGTGAAACTGAAGAATAATCATCAAAGTCAGCAAAATAGCAAGAGGCTGTTTGTGCAAAAACAGGAACCTCATGTTGTGGTGTATAAAGAGTAGTTAACCCCAAAGACAACTCATAATAAACAACCTTGTTTTTGGCACGTGGTGTTGAAACCTGTGTGCTCGCCTGCTGTGATTGCATGGTGATGTTAGATGCTGGAAAGTAACACACCTTCAGTGTCATATATCCCCAGCCAGGAAAAGGAAACCTCAATGGTAGTTAAAGCTTGTAATGGAATTTTCTATATGGTAGTGAGAGGAGGCAGCAACTACACAGGAGCCCTCATGGCCTACAATGTAGAACCAGCCACGTGGTGTGGTTTTATCAGATCAATCAACACAAATCTCTTGTGATTACAACCAGCAAGGGGCTGTAAAAGTACAGTTCTGTTATCTTTAACTGTCAGGATGGACACAGGTGCTCTGCAGGATCAGACAAACTCCTTTTTGTCCACAATTTTCTCTCGGACCAGATTCCCAATTTTTGGAATTCAGCCAGGAGTTGATGAAGGAGCCATTACTTTGTCAGTGGCTGAATATTTCTGTAGCTCATTGCTCAGCTCATCTTGGTAGGCATTTAACTCCTCTAAGACAGACAAACTTTCAGTGATATCATAAGGCATTTCCGCCGTTTCTGTACAAGATTTATCAAGGTCTGGAATACACATCCTGACCCCAAACAGGACCTCATTGAGAATCTGACCACCAAAGGATCTTCTTAGCAGCTTGTTTAGCCTCTCTGTACCACAGGCAGGTGGTGAACCCAACTACAACCTGAAACTAATACTCTAGCTGTTAAAGAGTGCTTATGTCACAGTTTTTCCTCTCCACTATTGCATTTCCCTCAGGAAGCTAGGGGAAGGAATAGTGCGCATCCACATCCAAAGTACTCATAGTATGCAGTAAGCAGTAGGTGCACATTCTGAGCCCTGGTCAGAATGGAATGCAGCTACTTCATATGTCCTGATGAAGATCTGCAAGTCTTTTATAGTAGTTTTTAGCATGCTGTGGCCATACACAGAGGAATAAAGAGCAGGAGTCCACTGCTAATATATGCATTTAAAACAGCAGTCACTATGTAGCGGTCTGCAATATTCCAGGTAGATGCAGTTGAGAGGCTTGTTTGAAGAGAGGTGTCTGCGGTGGACATGCTGTGGTAGACATTTTTATTTGTTGACGAATATTTGACCTAAGGACATAGAGCCTAATTATGAATTTAGCGGCCCAGGGAACGCCATCATCATTTGGGGGTCTGACCCGAGCAACCCTGATTAAAATGCAGGTGGGTGGACCACCGCAAGACTGCTGCAAGTCTGCTGCCACCACCAAGATCTCTGGTCCAGTGTTGGTGTGGACAGCAGTGGTCAATGGTGGTGGTGCTGGCATCGGCACCGCCGTGGGTATTAAGACCTGCCTTTTTGCAGATATTTTAGTGGCGGGGACACCACCATGAAAAGGTTGACAGAAAGACAGTTAAAGGACCTCAGGGCAAACAATCCCATGTGGCTTGTGGCGGAGGCACATGTTATGCCCCCTATGTTACCCATGTTGATGGGTGCACTGTTTGCCATGCACAACATGGTGCATGGCAACAGTGCGCCTGACTTGCTGGTGGCACAGCATTGCTGGCGGCCAGCATTGGCTTCATGCTCTCTCCTAAAGCTGAAGCATGCTTTCTCCTTAGCTGCACCGCAGCAACACAGCCAGCCAGTGGTGATGTTGTAGTGTGGTGGTCAGGATGCCGCTGGCTTGGGGGCATTCTCCCGACTGCCGCCGCTGCTAGTTGGCGGTGTTCCCACCAAACTCGTTTTCAGACACATATTCTTTGCTCTGTTTGTATAGACTTGGCTAACAGTATCGTTGCTGTAGCAGTGAATAGGGTAGTCACCACACATGCATGTGCAGAAGTGAACCACTTCCGTGCCACTACGATTAATTCTGACCTGCAATCCAAATTTGGTATTACTCTATCCTCTACTCCAGGAAGACGAACAAATGAAATGCTTTGCACACTTAGTAGGTAGGAGTATTTTGCTTGAAAAGATTTTGGTTTGGGGTTGCCGCAGCGGGAAGCTCTGACAGCCCTCATGATGTCTCCATATATCTTCGAGTTGGATTGAGTCTCTGCAGCTACAACAGCAGTTTCCACTGCTGCCTTTGTTGCTTCATCAGCCAATGAATTCCCTGAAATGTGTATTCATAAACATTGGTAGTTGGGAGAGTAGATAACATGAGCCCATGGCAAACTTGCTTTAAGATTTGCCACTTTTCCCCTGTTGCAAAGTCATCCTGTGCCCTGGGCACCCCAACTTTTTAACTGAATGGTACTGGTGGTAACTGATTTTGACTGACCCTGGGCTCTGCCTAAGCAGGCCCAGGGCCAGTGCTATTCTGAATGATACACATTAGACTACAGTTAAAACACCTACATACACCACGGTACAAAATGGCATGGTGGGGTACCCTAGTGTATGAAGGTGATTGTCATGACTTCCCCTATAGGCCCCTAGTATATAATAGGGCAGGGAAATTGAAACTATCTAGAAGTCCCCAGTACCCTGGGGCATGGCAGTTAAGAGACCAGCAGCCTTTTTCTGCACTTGCATGTGTGCACTTGCGAAGCCTGAGGTCAGTTTAAAAACAACCCTGGGGGCCAGGACTGCTTTTAAAAGGTACATTGTGCCCAAACTCGACATTGGTGTTTGGGGCACTTAAAATGGATACCCTACAATGTTTTGGAATATTAGGGACCCCCAGAGTCTTCCCTAGGTATCCCAGGGGTGGGGGTCAGGTATTTATAAGGTACACCCTTATAAAAACGAGTTTTATATGCATGGGTAAGGTGAAATTTCACATTTCACTCCCCGCATTCTGGTAAAGTGCTGCTCAAATTCGACCTTGATGCTAAGAACATTGTGGAGGGAGGATCTGTAATATTTCTACAGATCTAGAACCCCTAAAGTCTCCCCTAGTTGCGCCTGGGGTGGGGGTCCTGTAGATATAAGCAAAGTACATATAAAATATGTTTTTGTAAGTCCTGGTGCTGGAAAAATGGCCCAAGTCCATTTTCCCATTGCAAATCCCCTGCTACATAGGTTAACATTGTAGGAAGTTATTGATTAATAACTCTTGATATGAAAGGCTAGAAGTGCAATTCAAAGACTTCCCCGAATGGTATTAATACATTCAACAATATGCTATTGTTGAATTTTTCCTAAAGTGTATATACAAGAAGTTATAAGACTTTCTTTTTTGTAAGTCCAGATTCAGCCTTCCAGTGGTCTGCCCAGACTGGTCAGAGTTAAGTGGATTAGCCAGGCTGCCTTGAAGAGGTGATAAAGAGCCCCCGAGGTCAGCCGGCTCTGCTGCCAGGGCAGTGTGCTGTTCCATAGGAAAGCCAGGCCAGGAGGAGGAGTCATAAACTATGTTCTTCAAAGAGGAGAGCGGACAACAGTGTCATTTACAACTCTGAACTTCCCACCTTAGGCAGATGGCAGGATTAAGGAAGGTATGAGCAGATGCAGGAGGGAGATTTTAAGTAAATTAGCCATCCTAGGGATGTGTCTAGCCAGCTCTTACCTCCTTGCTGGAAAAGCAGCCGTTTTGGATTTGGAAGATTTGATGCACTCTCTGAGAGGAGTTACCCTGCTCCCATTGGTCCGAAGTGACCTCCTGCTTCTCCCAGAACACTTGGAATAAGTATCTGAGAGGGGCAGAGCCCTCCAGGTCTGCCACTTGAAACTTACTGAAGCAAGAAGTGCCCTCTTGAGAAGTTTTGCTGTGCAAACATTTCTAAGTCTTTACCTCTGAAGACTGCACCATCTGAGACTACAGCCCTGTGGATTATCTTGCTGAACAAGAACTAAAGAGTGGACTCCCTGAAAGCTACATGTTAAACGAGCTCATATGGAACATCACCATCTAAATCTGCACCATGGAGAACCCCCAGTGGATTTGTAAGCGTTTTGTACCAGTGGATTGTGGGAACTGAAGTCCTCAACTTTCAAGGACCATCTTGGAGCTTCCAGACCCTTGGAGTGAGAATGAGACACTTTGGGATCCCTTGAGGAATGTCAGGAAGAAGTTCAAGAAGATTGGAGAACTTTGGAGCACATTTGGAAAAAAGCTGCATAGAGGGACCGGCTCAACCTGGCCAGCCAGGCTGCCTGCCTTCAACCGCGTGTCAGCCAAGCCAACCAGGTTCGTCCCGCTAAAAGCTACATCGTTCCAACTTCCAGAGATTGACCGGGATTAGAAGAAAACTGAAGCTGGTGAACCCTCACTGGAAACGGCTACATGAGGAGCATCGAGGGACCCGGCAAGAAAAAGCTCCAGAAAAGTTTCTTAGTCCGCTTGAAGAAAAGGTGATGAGGACCAACCGCAAAAGCCAAACCACCTGCCTTCCATCGCATGCCGGCCTGGATTTCTGGGTTGCCCCGCTGAAGCAATCTTGAGAAATGTTCCAAGTCCGCTCCAGGGAAGTTGACCGGGACCTTGTCACAAGTCAAGCCGGCGAACCCTCACCGAATCCAGACTGGCTGGGTGCTTCGAGGGGCCTCGAGAAGAAAAGCTCCAGAAAAGTTTCTAAGTGTGAAGGTAGAAATCGAGACCGGGACCTGCCGCGAGCTATAGCCATTCAGGGCTCCATCGCTCCCGGCCTGAAACTTTGACTTTGACCCAGTCTATCACGAGCAGGTAGCACAATATGGTGCTATGATCTTCTAAGTCTGTCGTTTTGGTATCATTTTAAAGATACAAATATTTCCTGTTATTATAAATTGGTGTTGGATTTTTATTATGTGTTGTGTCTTGATTATTTACAGAAATGTTGGTTTTAAATACTTTACATACCTGTCTTTGCTCGCAGCCACGTTACCAAGGGTTGAGCATAGAAATAATTTTCTGAAACCTATTCTGAGTCCTACCATGTGTTGGTGGCCTTATTGCCAGTTGCAGACCTATATTTGCCCCCTACCAATAACCTACTTTCCAACATCCCCAAAGCAATTTATGCTTCATAGATAACCTTTTGAGTCTCTGAATCAATTCTGGATCCAACAGTGTAAATATTCATTGTAAGACAAGACACAATAATATGAATACATGAATCTATCAATCATGGTTTATAAAGCACAGCAAATCACCCGATAGGGTATCTTGGTGCTTGCAGTACCAGGAGGCGTATTCGAACAGCTAGGGTTTGAGGACCATTCGGAATTCTGGAAGTGAGGTGATGGTCTGGAGGTGTGTGGGGAGACTGTTCCAGGTCTTTGCTGCAATGTGGAAAAAAGAGCATCCTCCACTTCTGCTTTGGTAGATGTGGGGAGTATGGGCAAGTAAAAGAGAGGCAGAGCATATTCTTCTTGATGGTTAGTGGCAGTGCAGGCTGTGGTTAATGTATGTTCTTAGTAGTATAGAGCCTTTTGTGCAAAGGTCAGAAGCTTGAATTGGCATCTCTTATGTATGGGGTGCCAGTAGAGTTGCCTGAGATGGGGTGTGATGTGGCTTTGATGGGGGAGACCTAGGATGAGTCTGGCTGCAACTCTCTGCATGGTCTGAACTCTCTGTAGGAGTTGTGCGCCGATTCCTCCATAGAGGACAATGTCATAGTCCAGCCGGCTGTTGATGAGGGCCTGTGTAACTTTGTGTCTCATGTATAGTAGTAGCCACTTGAAGACCGAGGAAGCAGGAGGAGACAGAGTAGATCTGTGATTTCATGGTGAGCTTGTTGTCAATTAATGATTCTGAGGTTTCTGGCATGGCCAGAGGGAGTGGGTGTAAGTCCTAGGTCTGATGGCTACCAGGAGTCATTCCATGTGTTGCTGATGTTGACAAAGATAAGTACTTATGTCTTGTTTGTGTTCAGCTGCAGGCATTTGTTCTTTATCCAGTCAGCGATGTTTGTCATGCATCTATTGAAGTTGGTTCTGGTGGTGTTGGGGTTGTTGGTGAGAGAGATTGAATGAGTTGGTTGTCGTCTGCGTAGGAATTTATTTTGAGAACGTGAGATTTGACAATGTTGGCCAGTGGAGTCATATATGCATTGATGAGTGTGGGCCTGAGGGTGAGCCCTGAGGGACACCACATATGATTCCCTTGTGTTCAGAGGTGCATTCTCTGGGTTCTTCTGGTGATGAAAGAGATGATGCATCTGAGCGAGTCCCCTTGGATGCCATTGTGGTGGAGTCTTTCGATCAGCGTGTAGTGGGATAAGGTGTGGAAGGCTGTGAGAGGTCAAGGAGGATTCAAGCTGCAGTTTTTACTCTGTTTAAGGAGGGTTTTGATGTTATTAATTGCTGTGAAAGCCAGATTGGGAGGCTGGTTCTGCTCCAGACGTTTCATGAGTTGATTGTTGATGATCCTCCCAGTACTTTTGCTGGAAATGGGAGCAGGGAGATTGGCCAGTAGTTCTGAGTTTGCTGAGGTCTGCAGAGGGTTTTTTGAGTAGCGGTCTGACTTTGGCGTGTGTCTAGGTGTCAGGAAATGTGGCGGTGGTGACATTGGTACTGAGTATGGTGGTGTATTCCTGACAATCTTTTAGTTTCTGAGGTTGAAGATGTGATGCGTTCATGAGTCTGTGGGAGCTCACATGTGGATGGAATTTGAAGTGGATGTGGTGTTCGGCATGGAGAGGATGTTCCAGGTGGTCAATGTGGGATTCATTTCAGTTATGGTGGTGATATGGGTTGGAGTTCGAAGTTTCTGTATATGGTTGCGATCTTGTTGTGGAAGAAGTGGGAAAAGTTGTTCCACAGCTCTTGTAAGGGTAAGATGTTTTTTTCTCTGGCAGCTGGGTTGAAGAATTCCTTGACAATGTTAAAAATGTCCTTGGTGTTGTTGGTGTTGGTTTCAATGTATGCAGCAAGGGCTGTCTTCTTTGGTGCCCTCAACAGGGGGAGGTAGAGGTTGAGGGAGGTCTTGAAGGCTGCCCTGTCAAAGGTGCCCTTGCTGGTGCTCAATCTCCTCTCTAACTTTTTGCTGGCCCGTGTTGCTGTGCTGAGTTCTTGGGTGTACCAGCTGGCCTCTTTGGAGGATTTTCTATGGATGTTGCTCTTGATGGGTATGATGCTGTCTCAGGGCCGTCTTTAGCACTGGTGGCACCTTGTATGATAATGTTTTTTTTGGCGCCCCCTCCTAAAGGTCACCTCCACCACGGATCTCCTCACTACCACCATTTAGCAGTGCCCCTCAAGATTCCATAACCACTTTCTCCCAGATTCATTTAGTTTTATAGTGCCATTCATACCAGTGTACGGTGTTACATCACACAGACACTGTACAGAGACAATCATACTTGTGTAAATCAGTGTGTAAGAAATGTTACATAAGACAGAGGACTAAAAGGTGTAGGAGTCACATGTCATCCATACTGGTAGGCAATATAGTTTAAGAGTCCTTGTTTTGGAAAAGTACAAATTCAGAATTTAAAACACAGCCATTGTTAGGGGTTCTATTTAATAATAAGAATTAATTTCCACCCAAATGAATCTTTTTTGCAAGATTAGGATAATGAAAGACATATAGCTCTAATATATCTGTAGCGGTTTGCATGCAGCTCTTTGTTGACAGATAATAGCTCAATGTTCTACATTAGTATTCTAACTTATAAACTGTAAGAAACAAAAGGATCTCTCTGAGAAAAGCATTAATGCACTGACCTAGTTACATTATATGCACTTTGTGATCTACATAGTTCACGTTCTTTGTAGCATACATATTATTATTAACCCTCTGTGCTACCTTAGAAAGAGTCAAACTTCCAATAGACAAAGCTCTGGTCTCTCTCCAGGAAGAATATTAATCACTGGAGATATCTTGACATTTTTTATTGATACCTGAAAATTGCTCGAGGCCAGGACTGCAGCAGCAGGTGCTTTTGAAATGCTAATATACTTGCAAACATGATGCCCCAACTGCAAATCAGCGCCTGGTACGATGGCACAGGTTGCACCGCCCTAGAGCCGATCCTGTGCTGTCTGCACAATTGGAGAGGCATTGAAGTTTTTCACTCCCTCTTGAAGGTTGGTGGTGGTAGCAGGTTTGGTAATGTTAAGGGCTTACAACTAGCGGTTCTCTGAGATTTTGATCCACCTCCGGTGGGGGGCGTTGGCCCTCTTGGGGGTGGCGGTCCGGGGCTGGAAATGCTGAAGTGGACGATGGAGTGATCAGTCCATCTGAGTTCTGTAATATGGCTGTATTTGATGTGGTTGCTGGAGGTGAAAATTAGGTCCAGCATGTGTCTTGCGGGGTACACAGACAAAATATCGATTTTTAAATATCGATATACAAAAATATCGAAGTTTAAATATCGATGGGACAAAATATCGAAGGTAAGTAATATCGACAGTCTTAATATCGATATTAGTATGATATCAGTAATATCGAAGTTGTAAATATCGATGTCAATAATATCGAAATTAATAACTTCGATGTTACTAATATCAATTTTTAAATAAATTTAGTGTATATTATATTGTATTTATTATGTTTTATTATTTATTTTTAATGTAATTTAATTAAATATTGTCTTTTACTACTGTAGCGGGTTGTGGGTTTATAGGGGAATAGGGTGGGAAGTAATTTAATTATGTTAAATTAATTATTAATTAGTAGGAATTATTAATTAATTAATTGAGAAATAATTTTTAATTATTTTTAATTAATTGATTAATTGATAAATATGTTCTGTAGCGGGTTATGGGTTTATAGGGGAATAGGGTGGGAAGTAATTTAATAATAATTAATTAATTGATATATGTTTGTACATATTTTAATTAATAATTAATTGGTAATTAATTTCTAATAATTAGTTAATTAATTAATATAATTTTGTACAGATTTATAATTATTAATTAGTTGGTAATTAATAATAATTATTTAATTACATTAATTATAGTAATTTTTTTATATATAATTTATTGTTATTCTTAATTAATTAATTGGGAAAAATGATATTAATTATTAAATTAAATTAATTACAGCAAATGTGCTAATATATTTACTTTATTGTTATTGTTAATTAATAATTAATTGGTAATTAAATAATATTAATTAATTTTGGGTAAAGGAGTATTTTTAGGGTTCTGGGTCAGTTTTCAGTTTTTGGGTAAAGGGGTATTTTTAGGGTTCAGGGTCAGTTTTCAGTTTTTGGGTAAAGGGGTATTTTTAGGGTTCTGGGTCAGTTTTCAGTTCATGGGTAAAGGGGTATTTTTAGGGTTCAGGGTCAGTTTTCAGTTTTTGGGTAAAGGGGTATTTTTAGGGTTTAGGGTCAGTTTTCAGTTTTTGGGTAAAGGGGTATTTTTAGGGTTCAGGGTCAGTTTTCAGTTTTTGGGTAAAGGGGTATTTTTAGGGATAAGGGTCAGTTTTCAGTTTTTGGGTAAAGGGGTATTTTTAGGTTTCAGGGTCAGTTTTGGGTTTTTGGGGTACAGGGATATTTTTAGGGTTCAGGGTCAGTTTTGGGTTTTTGGGGTACAGGCGTACAGGGTAAAAACAAAAAATATTACATTAAATCAAATAAAATACATGAAAAAAATTAAAATTACATTAAATTATTAAGTGTTTTATTTATTTTAAATGTATATGTATTAGTTTTATTTTGTTTTAATATTTTTATTTAATATTTGTAAAATTATATGTATTTTAAAGTTATTTTTACATTATTATTAATACATTTAAAAAAACGATATTTTTGATTCCGATATTTTTGTATTACGATATTATTTTTTCGATATTTTTGTACTTACCTTAATGAAGATAGGATTCCGATATTTTTGCTGTCGATTTTTTTTGCTCCGATATTTTTGCATTTCGATATTTTGTCTGTCGATATTATGTCAGACATTCGTCTTGCGGTATGTGTACGGTTTTGGATGAACTGCGTCAATCTGAGGCTGCTCATACTGTCAATGAGGTGTGTGGTGCTTTATTCATTGGGGTCGTCTATGTGGAAATTTTGGTTGATGAGGAAGATGTAGTCCTTGGAGTCTAAGGCTAGGGGTGCAATGAAGGCTGCTATGGTGTTGCAGAAATTGGAGCACGGGCCTGGGGGTCGGTATGCGAGGGTGCCTCTGATGGTTGTCTTGTCATCCGTGTGGAGCTTGAAGTTGAGATGTTCTATGGGGGTGATAATATTGTAAGTGTTGACTGTACACTGTATGGTCTCTTTGTGGATGATGGCTGTTCCTCCTCCCGGCTTGTTGGTGTGGTCCTGGTGAGTGATTCTATATCTGACGGGGTTCACTGTGGCAATTTCTGGGTTGGATGTGAGTTTGAGCCAGGTCTCAGTGAGTAAGGTGATGTCGGGTGTGAGGGTGGCAATGAAGTCCAGGTGCGGATAGAAGCAGTTGGGCTTTCCTTTGGTGTGCCAGCCATTGGCAAGTGGCATGCCCACTGCCCACGTCTGCTATGTGGTTGTATCGCGGCCTGCAAGTAGGTCCTGGGGTGGGCGAGGGTTCTGTTGGCCGGAAGTACAATGAGGGGGATAACCACAGCAGGAAAACCGGGCAGCCGGGGTGTCCCTGGATCAGTTTGGAACGAGCAGGAACTGGAGGCCACAGGCAAGTGGCAAGTTTAGTGTCCTGGTGCCTACCTACACACTATAAGTGTGAGGAAATCTGACTATGTAGTCTCAAGTGCCAGACTTAGATCTTTCAGTTCAGCCAGCTGTGCAGTGCAATCACCCAGTGACTGCATGAATGTCTTTAGAGCAGGCTTCTCCAATGAGTAACTCGTGAGCAACTGGTAGCTCTCCAGCTACCTGTAAGTAGCTCTCCTGTGTGCAGTCTACTTGAAGCTTGTGCTTGGGTGAATAAATATATGTGTACCAAAATTGAGAGGGTATATATTTAAGGCATAAATGTGTTTATTTTCACAACTCATAAGCCAATAGGAAAATTGCTGAATTTCCAAGCTATATCTCAAGCTGATATTTGAGTGATATATCATGTGACATTGGAGATATTTTTACAAGTGGTATAACCTTGGTGCAAGAGGCACTGTAGCCATGGTAGTTAAGTATTACCCATGTAAAAGCATTCTATATTGACAAATACTTTTTAGGATTACTGCTGGCAACAATACTTGATGCACTGAAGTGATCTATCCTTTAATGTTGGTTATAGGAGTCACTAATGTAATCTTGTCAGATATGGTTACTATTACAAAAGTAATATTAGTGGTTCTCGATGTGTTTCATTGAATATAAGTTTCTATTATTATTTTTAAAAAAAAGGTTGGAGACCCCTACTTTAGAGGTTGGAAATTTCCATCCCTCATTTTTTCCTTTACAGTTGCGCAAGAGGGCGAGTATTGGCATTTTATTCCGACTGCATGCTGGCCTCAACCATCAGTGTAAACTATAAAGTTATACTGATCTAGAGGCGCTATTTCACTGGACACAAGATATTATTGCTCATATTGAAGTAAGCTTTGTTTGTAGTGTAGAATCAGATATGTAGTGTACATCTGTTTCTGTTAGTGAGTTGGCCCATTTATCCATCTAGGGTGTAAGGCTTACATGTTGGGAATGCTGCCCTTTGTAACAGGCTCTAAGGATGAAATGGTAGCCACAACAATTATGCGTTTTCCCTGAGCCAATGATCTTTTTTCCACTACAGCAGCCTAAACCACAGTCACAGGTTTTTCTGTTGGTGCAAAACGCTTTTCCGCATTGGGATATAAATGCAATTTATATGCAATTGGCACAGTGTCACCTCCATTGAATGTGACATGTGTATATCCAGTGGTACAGCAATTACTTCCACATTTGTTGTGTTGACACGAATGTAAGTGTTTTTACAGCTATAATGTCAGTTTGTACTGAACACAATATTTTTGTGTGGTTTGGGATCCAATGTGTGCTTGAGAAATCTGGATGGATCAAGTCATAAAATGGTTTTGCCCATTGTGGGTAATCTGTTATGTATCTTCTACCAACATTTAGAAAACCCAATAATGATTGGAGTCTTTTTAATGTGTTTGCTGGTTGAGGAGCAGACAATTCTCTAGGCAGTGCGGTGCTAAGCTCTTGCCTTTGTTTGACAACTTGTATACCAAGAACAGGACACTGAGATAGGCAATATATAACCTATTTTAATTTAATTTGTTGCCAATGTAATCAAATCTTAGAATTATGTGACCTACTCTGCCAAATGGATTCCTAAATCATCATCTGTAAGATACATGTCTATGACATAGGACAATGCTACATTGTCAAAGCACTGTAACAATCCTGTTACCTGAGCAGAGAACAGGCATGGGCTGTTCGTATACCCTTGTTGCAATCAATCAGAATTGTTTTTGTGACCCAAGGGTGGCAAATGTGGTCAAGTACCAGCGTTCAAGTACTATGTTTATGCAGAAAAAGGAATTCGAAATGTATAATGTGGTTGTATATTTTTCTGCAGTATATTGCGCATTTGCACATTTGGTGCTGCAAATGTGTGATAGTGACAGTTTAATTGTCTATAGTCTAACACTAAGTGATATGAATGATCTCGTTTCACTACTGGAAGCAAAGAATTATTCATAGGTGAGATGCAAGTTTCAATTAGACCTTGATATTCAGGTTCTGTTAGAATTTCTCTAACGTTTTGTTTGGCCTCATGTTTTATTGAGTATTTTGGTTGCACTTGCGGGCTGGACCTTATGGGTATTCTATGATAAGGGGACTCTTTATTCCAGCTCACATGATTACAGTATACCATCGGGGCTTATGCAAGGGCCCACTCCTTGGTGTATGTATGTTTAACTGTCTCTGGAATAAGGTTGGTGAAAGCTGGCAGTATCACACTATCCTTTTGTGAGACTTGTCAAACAAACTAGAATGTCAAAACCAAATGATAGGTTCTCCCAGAAGAGAACATTAATAGTATGAGGTATATCACCCTCCATCTGGAGGTGTAATACATAAAACTTACTTGGAGTACTAAGTTCTAGGCCTGTGTTTCCATATGAATAAATTCATTTGTTGTCATCGCAGCCAGACACTCTTGAAGATTCTTTCTAACTATTGTGACTTCTGCTTTGGTGTCCAGCCTAGTTAGCATCCACTGCCCATTCAGATCAGAGTCCTCAATATGAGCGGCATATTTAAGTGAGATCCATCCACTTTTTTATTTTTAAATTGAAGCTTTTGCTGTGAATGTTTTTCTTTCTTTTTCGCTATGAAATCAGAAGAGCGTTGTGAATCCTTCTTCGGTTTCATAAACTCCTCCGATCAGTGCTCTGATCATTCACCTCTCTCTGAGCATTTTTTGGATGACTACTGAAAGGAAGAAGCAGGACTTGTATCTGCATACTGATACTTGTCAGGCTGTTTAATTGTTTCAAGGTTAAGCAAATTATAGCGTTTTTCATGCGGAGGACATCCACCCATAGTTTAGCTTTTTCTTTATTTTTCTTAGCATCTCTGCAAATTTTAAAAGTCTCAGGTGCCTGCTTCAAATTATCCTCTTCAGAATTGTCCTTTAGTTGTGGTTTATTACGTAGCGCTCCAAAATTATCTTGACCTATGGATGTATAGCATTATTGTTTCGTAATTCTCGCCCTTGATATGCTAATTGAACCTGTGTGAGATGCTGTGTACTGTGAATGCTGCTGCTTCTCTTTCAATATTACATAAAATAATTGAGGAGACCGTAGCATAATTGCCAGTAAGTTTCATCCCCCAAACCAGGGCTGTTCCATATTCATTTTGAATCTGTTTTAGCACTCCAGGCAAAACACCTATGGATTGTGTACCATGTGTTATGGTACAGACTGCAGCAAATACTGTGCCCCAAGTTGCGCAGTCGTCTACCAGGGGAACCATTTCTAATGGTAGGCACATTGTGAGAATTCTTTGTTTATCTTGGGGTCCCATATGGGAAAATACTGCTTCAAGCTGATTTGTTTTTGTGCAATTTAGAACAGAATTTCTTCCTGTCTGGTTGAAACTTTTCTCATTCTTGAATTAATAGTAACTGAACTAATTGCTGGCATAGCCAAATGTGGTTGTGCAGCTTGGGCATTCTTCGCTGGGTTTACTGTCATTGTTCACATGATGTATTGTGTCATATATCTGTATAACCTAACCAAACTAGTGAATGTAGCTCTGGTGCTGTAAGATTTGCTATGTCTTGGTGAAGTGTGTATCCAGCTAGGACTGGCCATGAAGCCCCCCATTACTGAGAAAACCCAGTCTAAAATGTCTCTTGCATGATGTAGGGTACCTTGGAACCAATTCTGGTGCTCCTGGAATGCTAATGGTATTTCCAGTTCTTCATATGCTTTGCAGTTATTGGGACCTGCAGCTATGGTATAATTGTGAAAATGTCTTGATTGAGGGTTTGCTGCTCGAAATGTTACCAATGAAAAGAATACCTCTGCTCTGTATCCTTCATGTGCCTCTTCCATGAAGGTAGCTTCCCTACCTGTAAGGGTGAGCCCATGTTGTTTAGCATCTGTGTAACCACATGTCTGCAGTTTACCAATATGTTCACTGATGTTGCATACAAACAAAGGTTCAAGCTTGAACAACCTAAAGAAAAAATAGGGGATCTCTATTTAGCTGAGTAGGGTTTATCCCTAACACCAAGGACATCTCTGGGTAAATGGTGAGTAGGGTCTTTCAGCACACATAGCAAAAATACTCGGGAGAGCCAATAAAAAAGTACCCAAACTGGAACGTGGGTGGCATCATGTTGTATGGTGCCTAAAATTCCTGTAAGACTGTGCATTTGGACAAAATAAATGTCAAAGCTATGCCAGATTGAGTCAGTGCATACCATCAGAATATGTTGACCTAAGTACTGGCTAGCTCATAGTGTGAGATCTGGACCTCTAACTTGACAAGGTACTGGATGTATATGCAACCTCAGAACTTGCCAACCCTGAGTCCTCAAGGAAATCATGGAAACATACCTTACCCTTTTGTTAGCAGCTCAGGTATGCCCAAAGAGAGACACAAGTATTAGCATTTCAAACATTTATTGAAGCAATTGGATTCTTACATAAAATATATCTGTTGCAATGTTTAATAGAATGGAGTAAAACAATATCACCAGCATTACAAGAACGGTGATAAGAATGAATAGTTCAACCACTGTGCAATTGCATTGATTATATGGATGCATATAATGGTGCTCCTACCTAGCACTTCCTATTCTAGTAAGCATCGGGTGTTCAAGTCTGCCTGAATACTTTAGAGTGGTCTAACTCCCCATTTACCTATGGGTGTGTGTCATCTGGCAGCCAGCCTTGATGTAGAATGGGCCATCGTCGTTCTCGAGATGGTAATGCGATGCGGCTGGGCAACCTCAACAATCCCATTGAAATGCTCCTCTCCCTAAACAAGGATTAGATGCAGCATATATAATAAACTTGATTTCAATGCCGGAATTCTGGTACCATTGTCATTGTTGATTCTATCCACCCAGGGCTGATGCTGAACGGAAAACAACAAACAGTAATATTTTGCGCAGAGAACTTAGTCCTTGTACAGAATGTACCCAGGCCTAATAATGTGCCTCCAAAGAATTGTAAATGTAGGCAAACCATTTTCTAGGAACATTATCCCATACGAGAGCGCAAACAAATGTGTGTTAAAAGTAATCGCTTAAAAGGATGCCAACTTTAAATGTGAACATGTAAAATGGAGGTGATTGTACCCTGAGTCTATGCAACCTCACTATAAGGGTTATAACAAGTGCTGCAGAGAACATTGTGTATCCAGCAAGTTTAAGGGGATTCTAGTAGCAGTAAGGTAAATCAAATGGGTAACACAGTTCTGAGAGAGTTCTGTGTTTAGTCCAGTCACAGTTTTGACTCATAAAGTAGCATGAAGGGCTATTGTGCCTGCTGCAAAACACAATATGTTACTTGCAGATCGCAGATTTGTATTTTGTTTAGATAGGTAAATGGGCTACTGCTTTTAACACTGAGATACATTTTTGGTAAGTTGCAATCCTTCTAATATATCACAAAGTTCTTTTCACCGACATCAAGGAGCTGCATGCAAACTGTAAGACATAGAATAGATTCTTATTGTTTTTTCTTCTCAATCTGCTGTTATTCTAAGATTGCAAAGATGGGTTATTTTGGGAAGTAATAAAGTATTGTTAGTTCACACATCCACAATCACTGTGTTACATTGTATATCCTGACATTGTGTTTCTCCCAACTATTCACTCTTAACATATGTCTACATGTATGGACGATATGTGATTCCTACACCTCATAATCTTGCATTCTTACAACGCAAGCAAATCTCTCGTATATGGAGTTGAACAAAGTAAAAAAACTGCTTCCAATAGTTTCTCTTAAGTATTTGTGAAGAGATAACAAGTTGTGCATCTTTGTTTCCCTCTGTTGCATTAGCATCTAGGTATTAGGCTTCAGATGGCTCCCAGCAAGGCTGATACGTAAACAAAACAAGGGCTGATGCCATTGAAATCAGGCCTTTGTTTTGGGCCAAGATGGATATTAAAATAAGAAAGCCTCTTGACCCCTCTCCTGCATTTTGCTGCTCTGAATAGATATCTAGACAATGTGCATATGCTGATAAATTATGCTGTAGTGTTGGATAAAGGCACCAAGACAAATTTAACATATTTAACAATGTTGGTCGTACCCCAGAACCGGCCCATAATTTGCTGTTGGAAATGGAATCTGGCATGATCCCACTACTTTCCACCACTGGTTGTAAGATACCTTTTCTCTGCAGACAAGTAACCTTACCTGTATCTTCTATAACATTTGAATGCATGGTATGCCATGATGTTCAGTTTCCATGATAGGTAAGGTAATTAATCTCTGAAATATATCTAATCTTAAACACATTAGAATAAACCTGTGGCGAGCATTTAAAACAAATTAAAGATATTGCTGAATGTTAAAAGTAGTGAAAATTAATAGTTTTTTTAAACGCTAGGTTTAAGAATTTCAGATGTCAATTTTAGGGTATTCAGATTAACCATTGCTTCCTTTCTTAAAATTTTTCTGCTAACTGTGCCCAATGATTCTGGTTTCTCAAAATACTCAGGATGAGCCATGTCAGAAAAGAACCTCTGAACATACACCAACCATGCGATGCGTGGGTAAGAGGCTGATTTAAAGTAGTCACCAATTAGTGCACAATTAAGGTCTATGTGGTCTGAGGTCCAGATTTTGCCACAGCAGAATTGGTTCCAACGTAATCATGTCTGCAACAAAGGGAGCACAGAGTTCAGTGTGGGATACATATACTGAGGTACTTTTAGGAGTTGCTAGAAGGAATCGGAAAAAAAATGATTTTCTATTCACTGCACACCTTCACATTTCTTATATCCCCATATAAAGCTATACTGAGGCACTTTGCTTTGTAAATCCTCAGCATCATTTCAGGGGGTTTGAGCCCAATCATGAGCCCAACAGGCCTTACTGAATCATTTCTGTCTATTGTCAGTGGCATTAATCCTTGGATTGGCTGCATCGAATAGGACCCCTAAATAAGAGAAGGAGTCAGTTAACCCAATTTTTGTTCCAGTTATTGTTATATCTCTACATTTTGTGTTTTTTCCCCACATTTCATAATGTATGTTTTTGATTGGTTCACTTGGAGGCCCGGAGCCATATCAGCAAGAAGCTCGTTAAAATTATCGCTGTTTTAGCGGCAGGAAATGGGGCTTAATAATGTGTGCTATAGAATTCCAATTGAAGCCCAGGTTAGATGTCCTGCACATCTAACCTGGGAGTCTATTGGAATTCTATAGTGCATATTATTAAGCTCATTATCAGCGCTTTAGCATCAGTTTCCTGCCACTAAAATGGCAAAAATGTAAACAAGCTTCTTGCTAATTTGGCCCCTAGTTCCTTCATGTTGTTGACAAACCTAGTACGCAGCAACTGTAAGGCCAGAGGGGTACGAGCCATAAGCACTGCGTCATCGGCGTAAAGGAGGGCTGGGTCAGGGCGCGTACCTATTTGTGGAAGATCTTTTACAGCTGCCACTAACTCCTCCCCAAACTGTTAATGTATAGTGAAAACAGGAAGGGGGCTAAGACGCATCCCTGCCTCATCCCACTCTCCACGCAAATGTTTCTGAACATTCTCCTTTAGCGCCATACCTGACCTTGGCTCTGCACCCCATATACAGGTCTCTCAGAAAACAAATAATTGGGATTTCTACCCCAATATCTTTCAGTTTTGACCAAAATGTATCATGAACCACACAGTCAAAAGCTGATGAGAGGTCTACAAATGCTAAGTAAACCATCCCCTTTCTCATCTTCACAATCTTCCCAATAAATAGGTTTAGGTTAAGACTGTTCTATCGTGCCAATCCCAGTAATGCAGGTCAGACAGTTTCTGATGTGATTCTGCTCAGTTCTGTAGCCTCTCTAAGATTATACATCCAGCAATTTTAGCTAGGGAGTCAATCTGCGAGATTGGCCTGTAACAGGTGGGATGTAGGCGAGTTCCCTTTCTGTAAATAGGGAAATGATTGATTCTTCCAATGTAGGCCAAAAAACTGCTGTATATATGGCCCTCAATACTATGGTTAGTAATGGTCACCACAGGGCAATTTTACTTTTATACAAATCCACTGGGATGGCATCAGGTCCTAGGGCTTTACTACTTCTCCTTGATTGTATCGCTGTAGTGACTTCTTCCAGAGAGAACGGGGAAATAGACGCCGTTAGATGGGGGTTAATTCCTTGTTTTTAGGTGCTTCCGGACCTGTGTAATTGCCGAAGGAGGTGCAATATAAATGCTGGAAAATGTTTGATCCATTCTTCTTCTAGTATTGCTAACTCAATTTTAGGAGCCTCATCTAAACTCCATGGAGATGAGTTGATTGTCTTCCAAAAGGTTATTTCATCTTTGCTTTCACTTGCCTGCTGTAAATTTTCCCATGCAGCCTCTCTTAAGTGCTGTTTCCTTCTCTTCACTGCTTGTTTATAATGTGCTCTGCATTGGAGAACCTCGGTAGTGCTTCTAGGAGTTCTATGTAATTCCTCCTTTGGACATTTATGGGCTTTTGTACATAAGGCATCAAACCACCCTTTATGCCCTTTTTTATTCTGCCTTTGTTGGTTGACTAAAGGCTCTCTCTTGCACCCTGGCATATAGTCAGGAAAGCCACAATAATTTCATTAGAAGGGGTGGTTTCTTTTAGGCATAGGTCCAAGGCCTCTTTGTTGTCAGTTGTCAATTGTTTAAGGATTTCTACGGGATAACCTGAGTCCAACGTAAGTTATAACCATTACGCTGTGCTAGTTCAAATATTTTTGTTTGGTGAGTGATTCTATCATGCCCTTGTTTGGAGAACTGTTCAAAGGATTGCAGGACACACTGAGGAAAGTGGTCACTAAATGAGATTGAGTGAGTACTGAAGTTGGTCTATAATACTGTTGTTTTTCCCCCTATTAAAGGTTTTCTTCACGGTAACATGAGGAGTTGAAATCTCATTTGTAAAAGTCAGGGCGAGTTTAAGCAGCAGTCCATTGATCTTATCACCGTACATATTGTGTGGGTTGTTCTTCATCCTCTAAGTATGTCATACTGCACATTTTATTTGAGTGTGCCATGCACTGTTGCTTGTTAAAGTCACCCCCCCCCCACAAAATCGTCACCATTTTTTTCTTCTCACTCACAATACCTGCCAAATTGTTATTGATTTCCTGTATGACATTTGTTACTAGTTTCATGGTGGTATTATTCTAAAAGTTATTTATTGCTAGAGTTGCACTACCTTTCGCGTTACAAACCGTTAATTGATAATAGGGGTTATCTGTGACAAAATCAATGTTTATAAGTTCTAAGGTGTTTTGAAATATGGATGCACAAACCCCCTTTTGCCCTACCATGCCTTGATGGGGAGGCTTAAGTAAAATAAGTTCTATACCCATTTATATGTATAGCCTTTGTGAGCCATGTCTCTTGTAGACATACAATTGGATAATCCTCTATAAAGTCTAGCCACTCTGTAATTTGTATTTCGCTCCGTAGCCCTGCCACATTCCAGAATAGGCATCCCAAAACTTTTGTTAGTGGACATTTTGCCTTTAGCCAATTAGGGGTCTATAGCCTGTGTCAACAGAACTTCCTTGGGTGTTACCATGGGGATATTCCCGTCAGTAGGTGTGACAAAGTTTCTGTGCTTACACTTCTCTCCAGCTAAATATGCCTGCCCTTTAAGTAAATCTAGGCCATCCAGTGCAGAGAGACATTGGAATCTATTTGAGGTTTGAATAGTGTAGTTTGGGAGCCTCGGTCGGTGATCTATGCTAAAATGTGTTCTAAAGTTGTTTCTTGGTGTATTGGGTGATAGAAATAACCCAGGAGGAAGGGAAGATTCCATTCCCATCAGCGTTACGGTACCCTGTTCTATAGGGGACAGTCTCCACTAACTCAGGTGATCCGAATGACAATACCACGGAATCACCAATCTGTTCTTTTTTGCCCCCCCCAACCCATTATACTCTCCTCGCCATCTGAAAATCGTTAAATATATGATCAGTTAGTCCTGATCTCACGCCCAGCCATTTTAAAGATGTGTTTCTCAGATAAGCGCCTCTCCCTCGCTCGCAGCACCGTTGCACCCTAAGACAAGTAGTTCCTTCCAGGGAGTTCCGGAGCCTCAGTCAGTACGTGCAGCAGAAGTCGAGGTGTTGAGCCACGGGACAACGGTCCAACCAGGGTTTAGTGTTTGCAGTTGAGCCCCCAGGATGCAACAGCGGGCGTCAAAAGCAAAATAAAGCCGGCAGGAGCATCCATGCTGTCTGTACACCGCCTTCTCTTGGGAGCCATGAATCTTTCTAATTTCTTAGAGATGCAGGCTCTATCAGGTATAACATTGCACTTTAGCCATGAAAAATTGTCCTGATTCTGGTATCACCGATTTTACGTTTATTTAGACGTGTGTGAACCTTGTCATTACCACCATTTATAATTGCTAATATTTTTTAACGTCCTATAAAATAATGCTTTCCACAGCTTACAATCAATAATCAAACTAAAATAAATGTGTTGTCACTCCATTACCTCATTCTATCCACGTTTTTTGGGGTTTTTGAAACAATGGCATGGATGTAGAAGAGCATAGTTTCTCTGAAAGTCCATGTCTTCCTTTTGCCCCTGCTAAGGTTTTATTTTGAGACTATAAATCATGCCTTTTTAGGGCAAGGTAACAATGCTACATTGTGTCTCTGGTGGTGAGCAAAGGTATTTTCCAATCCTGTGAAATTAGACAGAGTTTGGGAAGAGAAGAGCAGTTGCTCGACTTCGCCCTAGGTCAGGGAAGTTTTGCTCCGCCTACCTGATTGCCTTCAGCTGGATGTCCTATCCAGCATGGATAAGGCTTTAGTTCGTGGCAATGGGAAACGCAACAGTCACCGATCAGCAGTGTCATTCAGTCCTAACCCTCTTCCTGTAAATGCTACCCTCAGGATTCTGGCAAGGATGAAGGGAGATGGAGAAAGGCTCCTCTCAAATGAAAAAGATAAGCAGTGGATAAGCTGCATGCATGACAGTGGGTATGTGTATTATTATTATTATGTTTCTTATATAGCGCCAGAATCGACCCCCGAAGGGGTATCTCCGCGCTTGCCTTGGGAACCCGTCCTGGCTTTTCCCTGTGAGATAGCCCCTAAAGGGCATCCCCAAGGTGAAAGCCAGTCATCCCGCCCCAGGGGGCCGTTGTGGAGATTAAGCAAGCTTAATGCCCAGAGTTGCAGAGTGTGAACCCATGATTAGGTCAGGCACCAAAGCGAGAATTATCGAGTCCATGGACATTTGAGCTCAAAACCCTGCCGCGTCAGGAATTGAACCCTGGTCCCGGGTCTGATCTCTGCTTCAGGGTCTGCCTGCTCTAACCAGTGAGCCACACTTCTCCATGTATGATCAGACAATGAGAAATAGCTGCGGTATATTTCACACATCTTGGTGAGATCTACACGTGACAAGTGGTGATGTGAAGGAGGATGTAATTTCTGAGAAAGTTCTCTGAACTTGAAGCCCATGATTGAAGCCTGACACCAAATAAACAAGGAGCTATAAAGTGTCGATCTGTCGTTATTGCTTGATGTGAAGGTGTTCTAACAGTTATTACAGTGGTACTGTGAAGGCCACGCGGTGTTCAAAGAGTACATAGACTGGGCAGACTGAATCCGCTTAAGGAAAAAGGCATTTAATAAAGTGAATTTTTCCCATCTGCAGCCTCTATTATCATCATAATGAGAAGAAAATGCAACAGTAGTAATTTAGCATGAAGCACAATTCCTTTTTTATGTATTAATTACATTCACATGTTTTATAAGCATTTGTTGGACCTCCACATTTGCAAGAAAAGTGTCACCTGAGATGAAACATAATTAGGAGTCGTCCTTTTTTGCCAGGCCATCAGTTATAGTCTCTCTGCTTGTGCTATCCGTCTTTTGCCCTTTGATACCCTTAGCACTACCAGTGTTGCCCTTTGGCTTATTTAACAATTTACACTGCATATGTGCAGCTTGGGCATATGAGGACTTGAAGACAGCTGCCCCATTGACTAACCAATGTTCAATGACCAATTTGCAGTATGATTCTGATCGTGGCTTTATGACTTCTGTACCTTTAAAGGAGAGGATCACAATACAAGCCCAGTGAGAATGCAATTGCTGGGATGGAGGTCTGCTATCTCAAGAAGGTGCCAGTTCCAGCATTTGCTACTTTTCAGAATGAGTCACAAGTTGATTCACACTTAGGGGCCGATTATGATGGCGGACGGACTTGCGTCCATCCGCCACCACTGAGTGTGAGGGACCGTCCGCATGGGCAGCGGCGGTCCCTCCATGACAATTAGGATGTGACCGCCACCCTGGCGGTCACATCCTGTATTGTTTACATTGCGGCGGGTGCTGCTTGAAGCGGCACCCGCCGCAATGTAAAAAATGACAACAGTGCATTTGCATGCACAAAGCGGCAGGCACCTCGTGGTGCCTGCAGCTTCGTGCACGCAAATGAAGGGGGGTATCATAGGTACCCCCATGTACACCCCCCACCCCCCCTTCACCTAGGGGGCCCGCAACGGGCCCCCGCAGTGCAGAACCGTATGCTTTTCCACGGCGGAAATGCCGCCGTGGAAAAGCATAGTATTGCAGACATCCTAATATGCCTGGCGGTGTCTGATAGACACCGCCAGACATGTTAGTGCTTTTCCGCCGCGGTCGGAAGGCGACTGCGGCGGAAAAGCTGCGGACATAAAAGCAGACCCACCAGCCATCCTAATTTGGCGGTGGGTCTGTGGAGGCTCCGCAGCGGATTTCCCGCATCCTCTGGGCCGGCGGTGGCTTCCGCCGGCCCGGAGGATGCGGGAACTCCGCAATCATAATTAGCCCCTTAATGTGGATAATAGCAGTTTGCGATGGGTGCTGGCAGGAGAGCCATGTCAATGCTGTGGGGTGGCCTGGTTTATTTAAAAATAAAAATCTAAAAACACATGTTGTCGGGTCCTGTGTTGCCCTTGGGCCCCTTGCTCGGAACCAGTGGGAACGCAGGGGACCTGGGGCTTCTCCCTCAATCCCTCTACCCCCAACTAAAAATAAAGATGGGCACTAGGACACCCAAAAATAAAACTAAGATAAAAGAATATTAAATGAGCTGCAGACGCTGCTAATTTATTATTCACAGCTCTGGCATGGTGTGCGCTTCTCATTGAGCAGGTGCTGCACCAATCATGTTTTTCATGTTGTGAGACGCTGCAGGGAGTGCAGCAGCCCCCAAGCAACATTAAAAAAACATTATACCTCCTGGGTCATCCAATCCATGGCCCCAGGAGAACGTACCATATTATTTTTTGTAAGCACTCTTAGCTTGAGCTCTTTGCTCTTCATCTATAGTGAAGTGATTGTTGTTGTTTTTATGGCTGCATTTTGTGGGCTACAATGGGGTAACCCAGTATCCCTAAGAACCTGGGCAGTAATGAAATACATATACAAATGGTTCTTTTGGGTGCGCAATATTTCTTAATTATTTGTTGCCATTTTCCACAGTATATTCAGTCATTTAACACGTGAAGAAATCAATCTAAGAAAAACAAACCTAAACCATATAGAGTATCACTAATTATTTTATAAATTGTCTTCATTTATAAATACTTTATAAATTGTATTCATTTATAAAAAAGTTCACTTGTAAGTATTCACAAGGCTGTCATCAATAAATAGTGGTGCATGGAGTGAAAAATTGTGACATTTAATGCTCAGTGAGGTTTTGTGCAAGTGTAATATATACAATGGGCGATTTGGGAGGGGAAAGAACAAGGGGAGGTGGCCAGTATTGCAAAGTCCTTAAGAGAGTCCTACAAGCCTCATTTGTCGGCCTAAATGCAGAATCCTTAATAATGGTCCACAAAATGTATCTGTCGATGTTTCAACCCTGAAACAGCGCTCTTGAAGCATCAGCACAGGTCTTCATCAGGACTGAGCGAGGGCAAGGGGAGGTAGGAGTGTGTGAATGTTACATCCTATTAATTAAATAATATATGTCAGGTTTGGATTGGTAAGAGTTTCGGATAGCAACTAGACTTTAAGCAAAGTGGTGATAACTCACCTCAAAGCAGGCCCAGATGGGCTCTCCTTGGGTATTCACAAAGTGATGCGTAGTATTCAAGGGGTACCAGACTACCTTGATCGAGGATTCTGGTGAACAAGAGGATATGTAAAGTGAAACCTCACTACTTGTTACTTATAGCTTATTACTTTGTACTTGCAACTCATGGGTATCAATGGAGTCGTTGATAGTCCACTCACCTCAAGATTGTCTCACTAAAATCCGGTGTATGAGATCCAATGTAACAGCAACACAAGTATGTCACATTCACTTTCCTTTTCTGTGCGTTATCGCTGTGTGCGTCACCAGCATTATATGGAGGGGGAGGAGGGTAAGGATAACTCATCTACCGGGTGGCATGTAATGAAGCGAAAGTGCAATCTATTGTACTTCCCTTACCGTTAAGGAAGTTGGTGAGCGGCCTTCCAAATATTTGGGTGCGGTCCAACTGGTTCCAAGCAAGGCTTTCAAACCTTGGCGGCGAGAATTGCTCCGGCCATGGATGCTGTGTAATGGCAGCGGGCTACCTGGAGAACCGGTATAAGCTAGACAAGCGAGCGCGAGGATGCTCCGCTTGCACCGACGGCTGGATTGGTTGCTAGGCAACGATTCTGGTGTGAAGGGGTTACGTTGCAATAAGACTTATGGTTCAATAAACGAAGCTGCTTGTCATTCAAAAGCATATCAAACTGGGATGTCGGGGACATAGGGAGTGCCACAGTGTTTACATGCATACATCTGTGAAGCATTGCACATATTTTATAAACATTTAAAACATTTTGATAAACGAAATGTACAGTAGTAGTGCCGTTCGAACTCGACAATCCTGCAGTAAAGGCAGTGGTATTAAAATTCTTATAATACAGTTCCGTAGTCATACATACAAACCAACAATGGTATTATAAAAATGTTTTGGGGACGTGCAGTGTGAATGTATACACTCACCATATTCCTGTTGGAAATCATGTTGTTCGACAAGTGTGTCACAACCAATTATTTTAGCCAACCCCAGATTGAATATAAATAAACCATTGCGGGTCTACCAATTCTAACAATTCATATGCTTAGTTACTACATTCGGCCGTTTAGCATCTTGTCTAATTAAGCGTGCAGCATAGTGTCAACCTGTATTATACCTGCATACCTCTAGACCATACCATCACATATAGTGTTGATCAAAGGTTGTCTACATGGAAATGTGTTGACCATTTGGCATGCGTCATTCCTGAGTGTGGCCATAGTATGGGTTGGTTGTGTCGTGTTCTAAGTTTCTGTGAGAGATCTTAGTGGGTGTGTTAGGGTCAGTAGTGTTTGCCTTAATCTGTGATGAGTTTATTAAGAAATCACTGCTGTGTATATAGTCAAGAGATGTTTGAGTATTGGAAAGCAAGCAGCTGAACACTAAACTTTCTGCGTGTAAGCATGCTTTCTGGCCTGCAGCTAGTCTAAGTCCAGTAAATTGGGGAACCATTATGAGCAAGAGGGGTCTTGTCTCATGGTAGAAAATTATTAACAATGACCTGCGTGTAGTTATAACTGTCCCATCTGTCTAGTAATTTCCTCAATTTCGTTCAACCCATTTTGTAATGAGTTGAGTAAATGTATCCATTGACACTCTTTGTAGTTCAATGATCGGGTGATCGATCCCCTCCTGGCATTAGTATAGACCTTTTCTAAGACCCACCACTTAATGCCGTCAGGTGCGTGGTTGTGTGTGGTGTAATGTTTAACCAAAGGAGCCCCTAAAGTCCTGCATCTTATGCGGCTCATATGTTGCAAGATCCTGGTTTTAACTTTCTGGGTTGTTTGTCCCTCATATATCTGGGCACAGGGGCAGAGTATAGCATATATCAGGTTTGTGCTATTGCAATTGCTGAAGTGTGACAATTTGTAAGTTCTGTTGTTGTGTGTGAAGTCAGTTCCTTCCTGACATAGGTCGCAGGCTTTACAATTCCCACATCTGTGATGTACGGTTATGGGTGGGAGGTCAAGGTAGTCTCTCAGGTCTGTTTGTTTTGGTGGTTCCAGAAAGGCTTTCACAACAGTGTCCTTAATGTTCTTTCCTCTTTTGAAGGCAAAGATTGGTTTTTGGGTGGCGTGTAGTTCATCTGCAATCAAATTCCAATACTTCAGTATGATCCTCCTAATGTCATTACTCCTTGTGTTAAACGCGGTTACAGATACGATGTTGTCAGTATCTTCAGGTTTTTCTTTCACTTCCAGTAGCTGTTCCCGAGGGCAGTACCATGCCCGTTTCTTGGCCCGCTTCAACAAGCTCTTCGGGTATCCCCTCTCCTTCAACCGGTTTGTCAATACTTCTGCTTCCCTGAAAAAATCCTTTCTGTGTGAACAGTTTCTCTTTATCCTCAGGTATTGCCCATAAGGCAGGTTGTCCCTCAAATTGCGCGGGTGATGTGACCCATACATCAGCAATGTATTCCTCTCCATCGGCTTGCGGTAGAGGTCGCAATACAATAGGCCCTCATCTGTTTTAAATGTGAGGTTCAAGAAGTCTATTGCCTCTCTGCTACAAGTCATTTTAAACTGAATGTCACTGGTCCTATCGTTGAGCCATGCGTGAAATTCAGTCAACTCATTCTCTTCTCCTGACCAGATCATGATCACATCATCGATGTATCTCTTCCAGACCTCGATCTTGTTGAGCTATGGGTTTGTATGACTGTACAAGTGCTCTTCCTCATAGCTATCCATAAAAATATTAGCTAGACTAGGGACATATGTGGCTCCCATTGCTACTCCCTTGCGCTGATAGAAAAACTGTTTCTTAAACACAAAATAGTTCCTTTTCATTGCTATTTCAAGGAGCAAGATCAGGAAAGTAGTGGGTATCCAATGTGGCCAAGGTCTTGAATCAAGGATTATTCTGATGACTTCAATTGCTCTATCGTATGGGATAGAAGTGTACAGTGATGACACATCCATGGTGACCAGTATTTGTTTCAGGTGATCAAAGTGTTGGCTCTCCAGTAGTTGAATTATATGCATGCTGTCTCGCACGAAGGACTTTGTCATGGGGACCCAAGGCTGCAAGAAGGGATCAATAAATTGGTTCAGAGGTTCTAAAATTGAACCACAGCCAGAAACAATTGGTCTACCTGGTGGGTTTTCCAGTCGCTTGGGTACTGTTGGCAGTGTGTAAAAGGTCGGGATACAGGGCTCTTTCTGGTTCAGAAACTCAAATTCCTTTTGGCTCAGAAAACCTTCATCTAGGCCTCCCCAGGTCACTTCCTTTATCAAGATTCTGAGCAATGTAGTAGGGTCCCATGCGATAGGTCGATAGTTTTTAAGGACTCTGAGCTGCTGCTCTATCTCCGTAACGTAGTCTTCTGTATTTTGTAGGACCACTGCGCCTCCCTTGTCTGCCGCCTTTATGATGATGGAGTCATTCTGCCCCAGGGATTTGAGTGCCAATTTCTCTTCTTTTCTGATGTTATATGAAATGAATTTTCTTGAGTCTAAGAAGGCGCATTGTGTCCTCCATTACAATTTTCTCCAATGAGAGTATTCTGTCACTCATCAGGAAAGAAGCAGGTGTGAAGGCTGAGGCTGGTCTAAATTTGGTTGCTGTTGGTGTTGGCATATAGGTGTTTCTGAAGAAGTAATATTTCAACCTTATCTTCCGGAAGAAGCGTTGTAGTTCAAGTTTTACCTTGAAGGAATCAGGTACCACTGTGGGTACAAATGAAAGCCCCTTAGAGAGGATGTCCCTCTCAGTTTGAGTCATCACATGGTTTGATAGGTTAATTATCGGGTCTTATGGCCCAATAGTAGGAGGCACAAGCAAGTTGTTGATGGTTAATACGTCAGTGCTGCTCTGTATGTCTCGTTGATGACTTGTCTGATTGGCTTCCAAGGACCTCCTTGCTGGCACACTTTGTTGTGACGAAGCTTGGTCATGTCTTAAGTGTGGGTTAGAGAGGACAACTAGTTCGCTATTGGATATTCCAGAAACCACTGTCGTGTTTTGATTGTTTGAAACAATGGTAATATCCGCATGATCCTGAGTGTTCATATGCCTTATTGTATCAAGGGTGCTTGTAGGCAGATGCATTGGTACAACATGTGTCAAGGGTGCCGGAGAGATGTATTTCATGTGGGTGTCTACCATCTGTATTTTTGCCTCCTTGTGGAGATCTCTCCATGTGTCTCTGGTTGGTAGAATCTGACATGTGATGGACCCTGTTGTGTATTCTGGCCCCTTCCCCATCTCCTTGGTCTCTCCCAATTCTGTTGGCGCCCCCGCTTCTGTTGCCTCGATGGTAGCTGTCCCCTAAAAAATGAGTGGAACCAAAAACGGCTTGGGTCTATATGCTAACTGGCCTAGACAACTCTAATTTTGAACAACAAACCAAATGGCCAGCTAGATTATTCAAATAAAATCCCACCACACTTAGCCAAACAAATCCTAAGCTGGCACACTTCTCATTTGATGATTTTTAGCGTGCTCTGAGTGTCTTTTTTGATTGGAGGGCGTGTCGAGATGATTTGCTGCCCTATGCTGCGATTCTTCTTTAGTGCAAACAGAGGATTGCCAATGTTGGGAATGGCATCCTCCACCAAGTGCCAATGAGTTCGAATGATTTTCTGTACTGGTTGTGTATGCGGACCGAATGTAGAGACACACACCATCCGTTCTGTTGGTAGTTTTTATTTCTTCTCCAGTAGGTGTTCTCTTGGGGTCCAACGTGCTCTTTTCATTGAATGTTTGACAAGTTTGCGCGGATATCCTCTTTCCTGCAACTTATGGCAAAGGGCTTTGCCATGTATCTCGAAATCTTCTACCCTAGAGCAATTCCGCCTCACCCTCAGGAATTGTCCATAGGGGAGATTGTTTTTCAAACTTCTGGGATGGTAGCTCCTGTAATGCAACAAGTTGTTTTTGTCCGTTTTCTTAAGGTACAGAGAGGACATCAAGCCATCAGGAGTGTGTTTTATTTCCACATCGAGGAAAGAAAGGGATTTGCAGTCATATGTCAGGTTGAATTTGATATCAGGGCTGCGATTGTTCAACCATTGATGAAATTCCTCCAAGGCCAATGATGATCCTTCCCAGATACACCACACATCATCAATGTACCTAAGTGATTGCTTTATATGTGCACTATATGGGTTGTTCTTGTATAAATACTTGTCTTCATATTGGGCCATGTACTCATATCCTCAATATTGACCATGTAATGAGAAAAGTCCTTCCAGAAAGACCTATAATAACATACAAACGTAGTCAGTCTCTGGCGGACCATCTTGTCCATAGTCACTATGTGTCCAACAAGAAGAAGTCTGTACAAATCTCGAAATCCAAAGGATTCTTTCCATGTCGAGCCTGCAAGGCCTGTAAAAATAGTAAAACAATAAGAACATACCCAGGTAAAACTGATGAAAATGAGCCCGAGAAAAACATCAAAAAATTACTCAACTGCAATTCGGAGTACCCTATTTACTGCCTCCTTTGTCCGTGTGGGAAACGCTACATAGGCAGTACGATCAAGCCTACTAAAATGCGAATTCTCGAACATATGTGGGCAATTGCGAATAGAGACAAGTCGTACCCAGTGGCACGACATTTCGCAGAGTTCCACAAAAGCGACAGGGACCTGCTCAGCTTTTACTGTATTGACCAAGTGGAACGTACCGAAAGGGGTGGTGATAGAGAGAAAGTACTCCGTACTCTTGAGTCTAAATATATCATTGGGCTAAAAACTATGATTCCCTGGGGACTCAACAACAATGAGGAAATGTGGGTACATCTATAAAAATAACTGGATACGGAACAACATCTGACAGTACCTCATCCCAAATACAGGTTCCGGCACAGGCCACATTCTCTGAGTCATATTAAAATTCTACTTGACTTTGCCCATTCAGGGCTTAATAAAAGGTGCATACCCAATAGTTCTACCTATGCCCATCCAGGGCGCAGGTTTAAGAGGTCATAAAGTCCTGGGTACGATGTAAAAATAAGGGCATTGGTCCGAATGAAATGTGATTTTAAACAACTTAGCAGGCAGAGTAGAATAATATCTGACATAAATCTCAGCATGCATGCACTTTTTGATATGTAACAGCAATTGCTTAACTGAATGTTTTTAAATTGCACTGAGCACTCTATGATATTACAACGCCATAATGATTGCATGTATGTTTTTGTGAAATTTGCACACTAAAAGATGGCCGCTGCGATTTTTTGCCGAAAATGCAAACCGTCATTTATGTTTATGATGAGATGGCTTTAAATGGCGCTGTAAAGTACTACACAGGTGAACACTGACGAAGCCTTCTGGCAAAACGCGTCTGTTGTGGGGGTAGGGGCTTCAATTAAAAACTCGTAAATCTATGGTATCGTGTGCTGGTTTCTTGTCTAGCCGAATTGGAGTGGACTGTCTTCAAATATATATATATATATATATATAAATATATATATATATATATATTCACTGAAAAAACCATAGGTTATAGACCATATATAGTTAGGAATTTGCATTTACAAAACCTTGAAAATTCACTGAAAAAACCATAGGTTATAGACCATATATAGTTAGGGATTAGCATTTACAAAACCTTATTTTACTCGCACAAAACCATTGAAATTCCATATATAGTTAGTTGCACTAACTATATATCGCGCACCCGCAATCCATTGCTAATGATGTCACATATTACATCATTCATGACATGGTCAGTGACATCACTGATGACATCACTGATGACATCTCAAATGACATCACTGATGACATCACTGACATCTCATTTGACATTACTGATGAAATGAAATGAAATGAAATGAAATTTGATTTGTAGAGCGCATGGCTGCCCGGAAGCGTCCCAGCGCTTGCTTAGGGAACCCGTCCTGGTATTCCCCTGCGAGATAACCCATTACTGGGCATCCCCAAGGTGAAAGCCAGGCATCCCGCTGCGAGGGGCCGTTGTGGAGATTAAGCAAGCTATTGCCCAGAGTTACAGAGTGGGACTCCATGATTGGAATAGGCACGAGGCGAGAATTGTCAGGTCCGGGGAAATTTGAGCCCAAGACCCGCCGAGGCGAGGAATTGAACCCTGGTCCGGGCCAGACCTCTGCATCAGGGTCTGCCGCTCCAACCACTTGAGCCACACATCTCCACTGATCACATCACTGATGATATCATTTATGTGATAATACAATGAACATCTTCAGACTCTAATATAACCTTAGATACAATCAGTATAAACAGACACTCACAGACTGTCACTTATCCATGGAGTTACTCACACACCTACTCAGTCATGCAAAAGATTAATCACACCTCCATTTCCTCAACTATACAGTTATACACACCTTACTTATTCAAACATATACTAACACATATTTACTCTCTTATACAATCCCTGATACAAGTTCACAATGATCGATACAGCCACTCTCACATTCACTAGCTCTTATGTTCAGTTATTTATATATGTCAACTCTCACATGGACTGTGTTTTACATATGTACTTACTTTGACATGTAGCACTGAGATATCCATTCACTCACCAATACACTCATGCAGTCAGTCGACCGCCCATACAGCTGTTTCCACATGCACTTTTGAACCCATACATTTAGTTAATCAACTGCTCACACATCTATGCACAGAGTCATACACCTCCCAGCCACCCACACACATACTCAGTCTCCCATACAAATACTTGGGCAACCATTCAATAACCCATATAGTTACTCATATAGCTACTGATTTAAACATGCAGCAGTTTACAGAACAACATATATAATGATTGCCAAATTAAGACAGTTTAGTCACTAACCCATGCACTCAGTGAGACACATTTAATCACTCACTCATACAGTCAGTCATGCACCTACTAAATCCTTCATCCAGACACTTATACATCCACTCATTCTTCAATATGTAAGACATATTTTAACTTTACAGAAACATACAGTCACTGGGTGTTGTCATCAGTGATGTCATCAGTGAAGTCATTTGAGATGTCATCAGTGATGTCATCAGTGATGTCATTTGAGATGTCATCAGTGATGTCATCAGTGATGTCACTGACCATGTCATGAATGATGTAATATGTGACATCATTAGCAATGGATTGCGGGTGCGCGATATATAGTTAGTGCAACTAACTATATATGGAATTTCAATGGTTTTGTGCGAGTAAAATAAGGTTTTGTAAATGCTAATCCCTAACTATATATGGTCTATAACCTATGGTTTTTTCAGTGAATTTTCAAGGTTTTGTAAATGCAAATTCCTAACTATATATGGTCTATAACCTATGGTTTTTTCAGTGAATTTCATTGGTTTTTTAAAAGCTAATATCTATAGCTGTAAAATATATTCTTTATTACGTGACGTATCACGTAGCCCGTGAGACGCCTCATGATGCATCGCATAACCGTGACGTATCGTCTCTGCAGCGCAAACCAAACCCATAACGTAAGCGCGCCAGAGCACGCTTAAAGATATATATATATTTTTTTTACCTTAATTAGACAAAATCCACACGTGCACATATCACAAACGTTCCAAAAACACAATATGTCGGACTCCCATTACGCTGCCAGTTAGCTGCCCGGTTAACGTACCGGAAAGCACCTCTACCGCGAAAAATCGCAATATTTTTTTCTTTTGCCCCGCGGGCAACTTTAATAGCCCCCTCATCAATCCTAGGGGTTCACCTTACCCCTTTCCTTCATTTACACCTTTTTTTTTCCACCTCTTGTCTCTCGATCTCCAGACTGTTTACAATGTTAACAGCCAATCAGCTACTCCTCAGACTCCCGTTACGCTGCCGGTTAGCTGCCCGGTTAGCTGCCCGGTTAGCTGCCCGGTTCGCGTACCGGGACGCGTCTCTACGGCGAAAAAATCTGAATTTTTTTAAAATTTTTTTTTTGCCCCGCGTGGCTCTATAATATCCCCCTCATCAATCCTAGGGGGTCAGAAGGGGTCTACCTTGCCCCCTTTCCTTCATTTCCCCCTTTGTTTTGGCCTCCTCTTGTCTCTCGATCCTACCGAGAGACAAGATGGCGGCCGCTCCGGACTGTTTACAATGTTGACAGCCAATCAGCTACTCCTCAGACTCCCGTTACGCTGCCGGTTAGCTGCCCGGTTAGCTGCCCGGTTAGCTGCCCGGTTCGCGTACCGGGACGCGTCTCTACGGCGAAAAAATCTGAATTTTTTTTAAATTTTTTTTTTGCCCCGCGTGGCTCTATAATATCCCCCTCATCAATCCTAGGGGGTCAGAAGGGGTCTACCTTGCCCCCTTTCCTTCATTTCCCCCTTTGTTTTGGCCTCCTCTTGTCTCTCGATCCTACCGAGAGACAAGATGGCGGCCGCTCCGGACTGTTTACAATGTTGACAGCCAATCAGCTACTCCTCAGACTCCCGTTACGCTGCCGGTTAGCTGCCCGGTTAGCTGCCCGGTTAGCTGCCCGGTTCGCGTACCGGGACGCGTCTCTACGGCGAAAAAATCGGAATTTAAAAAAAAAAAAAATTTTGCCCCGCGTGGCTCTATAATATCCCCCTCATCAATCCTAGGGGGTCAGAAGGGGTCTACCTTGCCCCCTCTCCTTTATTTCCCCCTTTGTTTTGGCCTCCTCTTGTCTCTCGATCCTACCGAGAGACAAGATGGCGGCCGCTCCGGACTGTTTAGAATGTTGACAGACACCAGAGAGCCAATCAGCTTCGCATCGCAAAGTTCCGATACGCGAAAAGTACGCGAACCGGAGCGCTGCCCGGAGCGCTGTTACAGATATATATCTTGTTTAAAACGTTAATTTCTCAAAATTCACTGAAGCACATATATTGAGACCTAGCAAAGGCACATCGGGCTAACAGTCCCTACAATTTTGCCAAGTTTCGTGCAAATCCATTCAGCCGTTCGGGCTAAAAGTGAGTCCAACCGCCCTATGGAAAAATGAATGGGAAAAACGTGTTTTGGGACCCCCCTTTTTTCTCGGCCCCCCCTTGAAGAACCCCCCCCAAATTTTCAGGGGCTGCTCAGGAACAAAATGTGCCATTTTCCTGAAAATTTCAGCCAATTCCGTCCACAAACGCCAAAGTTATTAGACATAGAATTTTCAGAAATCCCATAGGGAAAAAATCCTAACTATATATACCTACTGGCTATCGCCAGTAGGTAATATATATATATATATATATATATATATATATATATATATATATATATATATATATATATATATATATATACATACATACATATATATATATATATATATATATATATATATATATATATATATATATTTATATATATATATGCTAATTTCATACAAAAGAAATAACTCTATCTCACAAACTGAATTTGACTTTTTACACATTGAACATCCTGTGATACCTATTTTATATCTGATTCCAAAAATTCATAAACAGAAAGTTCCAACACCGGGCCGACCAATAATATCAGCCATCAATAGTGTAGGTGAGAACATCTCCCGATACATTGATTTCTTTTTACAGGACATCGTTAAAAGCCTACCGAGTTACCTGAAAGATACGGGTGATTTTTTAAACAAATTGGACTCGATCCAGTGGCAGGATAATTGGTGTCTGATGACTCTAGACATTGAGTCTTTATACACTTCAATAGACCATTCAAAGGGCTTAGAAGCGATCAGACAGTACTTAGGGTTAAGACCATGTGAATATTATACTCACAACAAAATGTTATGTGAATTAATACACTGGTGCCTGCATAACAATTTTTTCATGTTTGCCAAGGAAGTGTGGAAACAGGTCCGAGGTGTGGCAATGGGATCGTGCTTCTCCCCCAGCTACGCGTGTTTACACGTGGGCTGGTGGGAGGGGTGCGGTCTCATTGAAACACCAGGATTTGAACATGTGAAATACTGGAAACGGTTTATTGATGACGTGTTCTGCATATGGGAGGGGGATGAGCTAAGAGCTTTTGAATTTGTTGATGCTCTAAATATGAATCAGGAAAATCTTTTCTTCACCTCCAACGTCAGCAAAGTGCAGGCAGACTTTTTAGACGTCCATATAACCATTGACAATATTACTGTGACTACATCATTATTCCGGAAACCCTCAGCCGGAAACAGTATATTACATGCCAGTAGTAAACACCCTCAACATGTGATTGCTAATAATCCATATGGTGAATTACTGCGTGTTAAAAGAATAAACAGTACTCCTGAGATATTTGAGCAGGAGGCCAAAAACACCATTTCCAGACTAAAAGCTAGAGGATACAATGATAACAGTGCTCTGAGACGTAGCTGTCAAAAATCTAGGGAGTCTCTGTTAAAATCTGATGCACCTGAGCAAGTTACTGATAACAATACTCCTCGCTTAATTCTGACGTATAGCAAACAGGAAAGACAAATTAGGTCTATTGTAAAGAAACATTGGCCTATTCTTATGACCGATGGTTTCTTCAGCGATACATTGCCCATCACACCTACAATAACCTATAAAAAATCTCAGAGCATGCACAACAGCTTGGTGAAAACTAGTCCAGAGCTAGGTAGTGGTAATACCTGCCTCAAACAGAAAGGTTTTTTTAAATGCTCCACATGTAGGGCGTGCAAATTTGGTGTAAATACCACGCACTACAGCACACCCTTCAGTTCTATCAGTAAAGCTATCCGGGGTAATTACAATTGTCATAGTGATTTTGCAGTTTATGTCCTGACATGCACCTGTGGCCTACGGTACATACGCAGTACCAAATTTCAGGTGCATGTCAGGATTCTGCAACACTTACGGGCAGTAGTAAATAATGACAACACGTACCCGGTAGCGCGCCACTTCAATGATCTATCTAATTTGACATATTTTGTCATAGATGTGGTGGCTCCTCTCAAACGGGGGGGAGACAGAGAGAGATTACTGAGGAAAAAAGAAACAGAATATATAGTGGAGCTTGACAGTAAATATCCTAATGGGCTTAACACCATGGAAGATTTACATCATTTTTTATAATTGTTCATATGATATAAGTTCAATGTATATAGGGTACATCACTGGTAGATATAAAACAAAACTTTATGTTTTTTTCATCTATTTTTTAAGGTCTTCCAGAACCAAATCTCCGTATGAAATGTAGAAAACTGATTGCCTCAAGTTGCACCATGGGTGAACCAGTTGAAAAATTCAACTAAGATGAAATTCATAGCTGACATCATGATCCATAATTGTTATACTCTGAAACCAAAACTATGTACATAATGAGGAGTATTAACTTTTTGTATAGAAAAAATGTTTTTTCCTTTCACTTTCTTCACATTATCACATTTATTTTTATTTTTACTTCTGTAATCACTTAGGATTAGGCAGGCATTATGGGCAATGAAGCACTTTTGGCGCAACGAACATGAATTAAATTGCGTTATCATACATGATTATTGAAATCCAGTATAGGTGTTATTATTTAGCATAGTGGAATATAGTTATGAATTTTGTATTGGGAAATATTACATTTAGTTAAATTCATGTATATAGATATATCATATGTAAAATTGTGTAAATAAGATGTATATATGTTTATTTATTTGTATATACATTGTTTCATTTTTGGCTGGTTAAGTGCAATAATGATGTTATTTTCATGACTTTATTATTCAATATTCAGTATGATAGAGAAATAGATTGTGCATTCATGCAGTTATATTGTTTTTTGCGCCCTTTATGTTTGTATGGGTTTGCACCCATGTGGTGTTTAGATGAGTATTTCATCTATGTTTATGTATCATGTGATTCACTAAGGAGGTGGAGCATCACGTACCAAAAAAAAGTATTTAATTGTTTGCTGACCAGGTGTGTGGTGTGTGATCAAGAGCACGAGTTGCTCGAAACGCGTCGCCTGAGAGGTTGAATAAAATCTCCCTTACTGCAGCCTTGGGTCCGTGTCTTCATTGCAGGAGTTGCTGGTATGAAGATTCTGTTCATATATATATATATATATATATATATATTCAATGAAAAAACCATTGGTTTTAGGCCATATATAGTTAGGAATTAGCATTTACAAAACCTTATTTTACTCGCATAAAACCATTGAAATTCCATATATAGTTAGAAGCGCTAACTATATATCGCGCACCCGCAATCCACTGCTGATGATGTCACATATTACATCATTCATGACATGGTCAGTGACATCACTGATGACATCACTGATGACATCTCAAATGACATCACTGATGACATCACTGATCACAACATCCAGTGATTGTATGTGTCTGTAAAGTTTAAATATGTTTTACATATTGAAGAATGAGTGGATGTATAAGTGTCTGGATGAAGAATTTAGTAGGTGCATCACTGACTGTATGAAAGAGTGATTAAATGTGTCTCACTGAGTGCATGGGTTAGTGACTAAACTGTCTTAATTTGTGTATCAGTATGTTTGTTGTTGTGTAAGCTGCTGCATGTGTTGATCAGTAGCTATAAGAGTGGCCATATGGGTTATTGATTGGTTGCCCAAGTATTTGAATGGGAGGCTGAGTGTGTGTGTGGGTGGCTGGGAGGTGCGTGACTCTGTGCATAGATGTGTAAGCAGTTGATTCACTAGGAGTATGAGTTCAAGAGTGCATGTGGAAACAGCTATATGGGCGGTTGACTGTGCATGGGTGTGTTGGTGAGTGAATGGATTTCTCATTGCTACATGTGCAAGTAAGTACGTATGTAAAACACAATACATGTGAGAGTTGAAATATATAAATAACTGAACATAAGAGCCAGTGAATGTGTGAGTGGCTGTATCGATCACTGTGAGCTTGTATCAGGGATTATATAAGAGAGTAAATATGTGTTATTATATGTTTGAATAAGTAAGATGTGTATAACTGTATAGTTGAGCAAATGGAGGTGTGATTGATTCTTTGCATGACTGACTAGCTGTGTGAGTAACTCCATGGATGAGTGACAGTCTGTGAGTGTCTGTTTATACTGAGTGTATGTAAGGTTATATTAGAGTCTGAAGAGGTTCATTGTATTATCACATGAGTGATGTGATCAGTGATGACAAATGAGATGTCATCAGTGATGTCATTTGAGTTGTCATCAGTGATGTCATCAGTGATGTCATTTGAGATGTCATCAGTGATGTCATTTGAGTTGTCATCAGTGATGTCATCAGTGATGTCATTTGAGATGTCATCAGTGATGTCATCAGTGATGTCACTGACCATGTCATGAATGATGTAATATGTGACATCATCAGCAGTGGATTGCGGGTGCGCGATATATAGTTAGCGCTTCTAACTATATATGGAATTTCAATGGTTTTATGCGAGTAAAATAAGGTTTTGTAAATGCTAATTCCTAACTATATATGGCCTAAAACCAATGGTTTTTTCATTGAATTTTCAAGGTTTTGTAAATGCAAATTCCTAACTATATATCCACTATAACCTATGGTTTTTTCTGTGAATTTCATTGGTTTTTTAATAGCAAATATGAAAAGCTTTAAAATGTCAATTACGTGATAGATAAAAACATTTTCGTATTTATGCACGCTGATGTGCTTTGAACGCTGCACCCCCCCCCCTCCCCTCTTTTGTCTTAGTAGTACTCTCTCTTTGCAGATACTGAAGGGTAGTTAACGCAGGCCTTTACCCCCGTTGTAATCCGTCGTGCCTCCTTGTCTCTCCATTTGATTGATTGTTGTCCAAGCATTTACTGTTTTAGAATTGGTTCTCTTTGGATCATTCTCTATTTACAAACAAGCACAAAGTCGCAATACTCTGTTTAGTCTTTGCAGATAGTGAAAAATCGTGTAAAAAAATAAAAGTAATCGAGCAAAATCAGTAGGCCACTAATTGGATCTCTTTTTGACCTCGCTAAAATAGAAATATTAGGAACAACCCTTCATGAGAAATACGAAAATAGTGAGATGAACTGAGCTCCACACCATGAGGGCTGCAAGACAGCTCGGCTCCATCACCCATCCCGCACAAAATAACGACAAACCCTATGCAAATATTAAAAATATAGACAACACACCAGCAAAGAAACAGGGTAAAACATTTTATTAAAAAACTATTTACATAACGTTGGTTTATAAGATGATGTCAGTAGTGGACCGATGTGTGAATAGATCGAAAACAGCACAAGGCTCCAAGATCCGGATGGCAAGCTCCTGGATGTTGGGTGCCATAGTTTAGAGTTCTGAATTTCAGCCTTTTTCAATGCCTGTGCTTTGTTGAATCAAAATGGCGGCTTGACACAAAGCTGACTCAAGCGTTGCTACTGATGCTATGCAGACCAAAACTGGTTTTCAGTTTGTACATTTTTCTAGATTTTTCAATCCAAGTTTGGTTGACTTTGTAGAACGATGGCTTCAGATTTTCAACATACGGTGTGGTGGCGCTGACTGGGAGGGGGCGCTTCGCTCCTGCCCCCTCCCCAAGTAAGATTTTCATACGTGAAAGTACGTTAATGGTTTTGGTCCCTGAGATGCTTCGATGTCACTGCCATTCTCAAATAGCATAAGTTCTGGATGTTGGGTGCCATAGTTAAGAGTTCTGAGCAGTGCTTGTAACACTGTCTGAAGCTTATTTCCACCTACTGCAGCTTCACTATTCTCAAAGTAAGTGAGTGTCGTTTGTGGACCTGACTGCATTAGAAAACAATGTGATATGTTACCTTCCTAAACAGCTTGACGGAGGCCCCTGAGGGGCGGTGTGATGGCCATGGACTCGGAGAAGACGCTTGGCTCCGACACCCTCCCCAAGTCTTATAGCACTGGTGTAGCCTGAGATCGCCCCCGACATAGGCGGCCGGCTCCCGGGGTCCGGCGGAACTTTTTGCCTTTTGATGACTCTTCAATTCTGGACCTTGTCCCACAATCCGTTTGACCTGAAGACAAGCTGTAGTGGGGCGCCCCTTTATCGTTTTAGTTGCCATTCCGCCCGCTTTTGCTACACTGTGCCTCTTCCGCCATTCAGCTGTTTACCGCCCGCTCTTGCGACTACAGCGTCTCGCTCACCATGTAGTTGAGATGCGCCCGCTCTTGCGGTGCAGCGATAGGCGGCTGCCACAGGACTCCCAAAATGGCGGCCGGCTCTTCGGTTTTGGGCCTGGTCCACTAAAATGGCCCTGGGACACCTTGGAACTCGGACGCTTGTCTGCTAGGGCTTGGGTCCCATTCTCGAAAAGCGTCCCCTCAGCCGTGAAGATTCTACAAAAGTCTTGGGGGCCTCCGACTCCCGCAGGCTTCTGGTGGGGAGCGGCTGCCATGATTGCTCGTGGAATGGCCACGACGGAGCTACGAGATGGTAGTGGTCTCATGCTGACGCCAGCTTTAGTCTGAAACATCCAGAAACACTATAGACTACCAATTCGATCAGTTCCGGTAGCGCCCCAACATGACCCGGAAGAGAAGAACTTGCCCTCCCCTCTTTGACTGATGGTTCTTGTTGCCTGTCCCCTCTGTTGTCATTTAACAGAACTTTTTGGACTGCTGAAAGGGGTTGTGTTCTGAACGCTGGTTGGTGGAGACATTTAGACTATATTCTTGACCTACGTTGTCGCGTAATGCATTTTATGACACGCCGCGTTAGCGCACCCGGAAGTGATCCGTAACGTAAGCATAACAGGTCATGTGACTTGTTAATAAAACTTTTCATTGGTTCATTTTACTTTTGTTAATTTAATGATGAAAAGCTTGGTCATATGACCTAAAAATTACGCTTTTTATTATTTTCGAACAATATTTTTTTTTCAAACATATGTTATAATATTCCAGGCTAATGTACTTTCCCGGAAAATTTACAACTGTCTTGCAAGTAAAATATATTCCTTTTTCGAGAAAAAGGGCGTTTCTTCCTTCCATGACGGAGCCGTTGAGTAAAAGAGATTCGGCCTGCTGTCTTAGTCGCCGATACGCCTGATTATCAGATTCTTATCGATCACTTTATGTTGCAGACATGAAAAACACAACTGCCCTTGACCATTTATCTTTACTGCGTTCCTACATATTATACCTTTTATCCGTCATGTAATTGGACTGCTTTATTTCACTTGCCTTTTACTGATTCGAAAACAGTCACTAAAAGTAAAAACTTTACCAATGTAAATACTACTACCGTGTTTTGTTTTAAAAACCTTTATTGTGAAAATGTCAGTATACAAATACGGACCTATAACCACGTGGGCCGGCCACAGAGCAAACTGAAATCGTATATGATGAGGAGACATTTACACTGTAGAGGAACGTAACGAGCGGGCCATTAGGTTGCAAGAACTAAGGTGTCTAACAGTTGCGGAATCGGTGGACATACATTTTGTAATTAAAATAGAACAGGGCCACTTACAATAACATTTTCTAGATATACATTTGCGGGCAAGGAGTTACGAGTCCCATTTATACCGGCGCCATTTTGGGCGAGGCCGGGCAGGTCCAAGATATAGTCAAAATGTCTCCACCAACCATCGGCCAGACCAGAACCCCTTTCGGCCCTTTATGCTACAAGATGGTGTCTTCCATTCAGAAAATATTGTTGGCAGCATTTTGAAAGGAAACAGAAACAGCCGTTCTCCTAGTGAGTTTCACATTGTTACATTTAGGAAGAATGTTGAAGAGTAGTATGTGGAAACTCTGAAGCCATTTTTCTACAAACTCTCAATCAGACTTGGATGGAAAAAAAAAACCTGAAGAATGTACAAACTGAAAACCAATTTTTGTCTGTATAGCACCAACAGTAACGCTTGAGTCAGCTTTGTGTCAAGCCGCCATTTTCATTCAATCAATAGCGTCCCCCTGCACACATTCAGGGACCTGGTCGTGTCTTCAGATGAAACGCATTGTAGGAAAAGAAGCAGAAAGGAAAAGGAAAAAAGTTCCGCCGGACCTAGTGAAGCTGCAGCAGGTGCAAATAAGCTTCAGACAGTCTTACAAGCACTGCTCAGAACTCTCAACTGAGGCACTCAACATCCAGGACTTGCCATTCGGATCTTGGTGCCTTGTGCTGGTTCCGACCTATTCACACATCGGTCCACTACTGACATCACCTCATAAGCCAACGGGGCACCCCACGCCGACTTTCGGCGCAGCATTGTAGGATGGCCACACCAGTGCGGCAACTTGCTGGACACAACATCGGGGCCATCCAGATCTCGGCGCGTTCGACTCACTGTACCGCAACAGTGACCGCAACTCAGCTGGACACGCCGTCTTTCGGCGCAGCATTGTAGGATGGCCACACCAGTACGGCAATTTCCTGGACACCACCTCGGTGCCATCCGGATCTCGGCGCGTTCGAGTCACTGTACCGCAACAGTGACCGCAATTCAGCTGGACACGCCGTCTTTCGGCGCAGCATTGTAGGATGGCCACACCAGTGCGGCAATTTGCTGGACACCACCTCGGTGCCATCCGGATCTCGGCGCGTTCGAGTCACTGTACCGCAACAGTGACCGCAACTCAGCTGGACACGCCGTCTTTCGGCGCAGCATTGTAGGATGGCCACACCAGTGCGGCAATTTGCTGGACACCACCTCGGTACCATCCGGATCTCGGCCCGTTGTGCTGCCTTCGGCCTATTCGCACATCGGTCCGCTACTGACGCCGCCTCACGTGCCAACGGATTTTCTACGCTTTTTGTAGCCCTATGCCGCATAACAGGTCATGTGACTTGTTTATAAAACTTTTCATTGGTTCATTTTACTTTTGGTTTCCTAAAGATGGAAGGCTTGGTCATATGACCTAAAAATAACACTTTTCATTGGTTTAGAACATTTTTTTTTCCCAAACGATGAAAGCCCCACCTTGTTTCTGGATCATTCAGACTGAAGCTGGCGTCAGCATGAGAGCACCACCATCTCGTGGCTCCGTCGTGGTCATTCCGCGAGCAATCATGGCAGCCGCTCCCCACCGGAAGCCTGCGGGAGTCGGGGGCCCCCAAGACTTTTATACAATCTTCACGGCTGAGGGAACGCTTTTCGAGAATGGAGCCCAAGCCCTAGCAGGCAAGCGTCCGAGTTCCAAAGTGTCCCAGGGCCATTTCAGTGGACCAGGCCTAAAACCGAGGAGCCGTCCGCCATTTTAAGAGCCATGTGGCAGCCGCCTATCGCTGCACTGCAAGAGTGGGAGCAACTCAACAACATGGTGAGCGAGACGCTGTAGCCGCAAGAGCGGGCGCAACTCAGCTAGATGGCCGCCACCTGGGGAGGCCCGTTCACGCCGGCTCCCCCACGCCCCCCCCCCCCGGGCCGCCGCACGCCAATTTTCGGAGCAGCATTGTAGGATACCAAAACCAGTGCGGCAGTTTACTGGACATCACCTGGGTGCCTGTCGTACATGTTGTGTCAGCCATGTGACACTGGACACAGACCGCTACTGACGAGGCCTCCCCCCGCACCACCCGGGACGCCCCACGCTGTTTTTCTGTGCTGCATTGTAGGATCCCTAAACCAGTGCGGCACCCAGGCGACATCACCTGGGTGCCGTCCAGAACTCTGAACGTTGTGCTGCCTTGGGACTATTCGCACAAAAGACAGCTTCTAACCATTGTTGCTTTTTGTGTTGAGAAATGTTTAAATGTTTTTAGTTTTTGTTCCGTTCGTTAAAGTTAGTAGTTAATAAAGTTTTATAACCTTACTTTGTTGGAGTGTTATCTATTTTTTTAAAAACGGGTGAATGGGGCCTTGAATCGGGATATTGTCATGTGTGGGCTTTGGAAGTGTGCTGCTGCAGGATCGGACATTTCAAACTCAAATGCACGTTCTTTTTCTTACCTTTCCGAAGCATGGAGCGCAATAGCAAGCAGAGAAAGGGTGATGCACGTGTTGAACACTACCTGACCTGGCAAGTTGCTGGCAGTGCCCCCCCGCCCGCTCCTGAAAGAGGGCACACACACACACCGCCGCTCCGAGTACTTCACAAATCTTTAAAAGACCATGCGCTTGTTCATGAGGCTTAAATGGTTTATCACCTCTTCTAGAACCCCTGCATCGACCCTCTGACGTTTCCTGGAAAAATTACCATGTAACCCAATACCAAGCCCTGTCAGCTGAAACCCCCAAGGAATCGTGGGGCATATTATCAAGGGGGTTTATCTCCGCTTTTTTGGCTTTAAAAGCCTTGAAAGCGGAGATAAAATTATCTCCCTATTACCAAGCTGTCGCTAACACCAGTTAGTGACAGCTAAAAGGAGATTGCGACCATCTTGGGCCCCGCTTTGCATGTCAGTGATACTTATCACTAATGACATGCAAAGTGGCGTGCCAAGATGTTAGCGACTAGAAACAGTCCCTAACATCGCTACCTTCTATTACCAACTTTTGGAGATATTCGCGCTAAGCGCGAATATCTCCAAAATCTAACACCTGCCCTGAGCAGTTCTTAGCCATGTTATCCAATGGGAGGTGGATAACATGGCTAAGAGCATTAGGTCGATAATACATGAATATCGCTGACTTTTCTGCGATAATAGCAAGGTTTATCTGCGATAAAAATCGCCGATGTGCGGCGATAATTTTTGTCTCTAAACAAGTTAGAGACAAAAATTATCGCTAGTTGTTCGTAATATGCCCCCGGGTTTTTGCTTGCAGAAATCGGGAGGCGGGAGACTAGCACTGAAACAGTAGTCACACGCCTGAATCAGGAGGATTGGCATGTCTGAATTCTCTACAGCTGGGGCCATAAACTACATCCGCAGGGTTAGGTGATAGCCTGGGACCAGCCTGGCATCTAAAATGGCTGCCGTGCACGACAAAATTGTGGCATTCGAAAAAAGGCAAGATGGCGCAGCCGCTGGAAGAGATGTATCAACATATATCAGCCTCCTCAGCCACCCTCAGGAAACATAGGGGATTAGGATACGTCTCCCGCACCCCCTTATACCTAGTACTTTAATTAACGAAGCACAAAATGGCGAATTCCCGTTTCGCTACCAGTTTGCGGCCCAGTTCGCGGCCCGTGAAGCGCTTCTACCGTGAAAAATCATTTTTTTTTTATTTTCCCCACGGGACCCTTTAATAACCCCAACAACATTCCTAGGGGGTCAAGAGGGGGATACCTTGCCCCCTTTCATTAAATTCCCCCTTAGTTTTTCACCTTTTCTTCTCTCTCGATCCTACCGAGAGACAAGATGGCGGCCGCTCCGGACTGTCACGCAGCAAAAAAAAAAAAAAGCTCACGCACAGCCGCTGGAAGAGATGTATCAACATATATCAGCCTCCTCAGCCACCCTCAGGAAACATAGGGGATTAGGATACGTCTCCCGCACCCACTTATACCTAGTAATTTAATTAACGAAGCACAAAATGGCGAATTCCCGTTTCGCTACCAGTTCGCGGCCCGTGAAGCGCTTCTACCGTGAAAAATCATTTTTTTTTTATTTTCCCCACGGGACCCTTTAATAACCCCAACAACATTCCTAGGGGGTCAAGAGGGGGATACCTTGCCCCCTTTCATTAAATTCCCCTTTCGTTTTTCACCTCTTCTTCTCTCTCGATCCTACCGAGAGACAAGATGGCGGCCGCTCCGGACTGTTTAGAATGTTGACAGACACCGGAGAGCCAATCAGCTTTCTGCGCGCAAAGGTCCGATAAGCGAAAAGTAAGCGGACCGGATCGCTGCCCGGAGCGCTGTTACAGATATATATCTTGATTTAAACGTTAATTTCTCAAAATCCACTGAAGCACATATATTGAGACCTAGCAAAGGCACATCGGGCTAACAGTCCCTACAATTTTGCCAAGTTTCGTGCAAATCCATTCAGCCGTTCGAGCTAAAAGTGAGGCCAAAGGCCCTATGGAAAAATGAATGGGAAAAACGCGTTTTGGGACCCCCCTTTTTTCTCGGCCCCCCCTTGACGAAACCCCACCAAATTTTCAGGGGCTGCTCAGAAACAAAATGTGCCATTTTCCTGAAAATTTCAGCCGATTCCGTCCACAAACGCCAAAGTTATTAGACATAGAATTTTCAGAAATCCCATAGGGAATTAATCCTAACTATATATACCTACTGGCGATAGCCAGTAGGTAATATATATATATATATATATATATATATATATATATATATATATATATATATATGTCCCACGAAGAGGTTTAGGGCAACGCGTTGGGTTTTAACACGTCGGAAAATATTGCTGCCAAAATAAAACCAAGAGCAATATAAGTATTTACCAGTGAGTGCGTGTGGATTTTTTCCGAAAGGAATACTGTTGTGGATATATATATATATATATATATATATATATATATATATATATATATATATATATATATATATATATATATATATATATATATATATATTATGTCGGACTGGTGTTGGGTCTCGCAATAAATTGAAAATCTGCACTATCCATGGATCCTGCCTCGTCTTTCAAGATTCTGATTTGAATTTGGACGTCTGTGCTTACCGAATATATATATATATATATATATATATATATATATATATATATATATATATATATATATAACAGCTGGCATTGAATGTCTTTTGAAAGAGTCCTTTACTTTCTAAATAGGAGAGTATGCTTTCAAAACTATTGGGTGTAAAAATCTAATAAAAGGGTTGTGGGGTAGCGTTCTGATGTTGAGAGAAGCAATGTAGTATTCAATTCATAAATCTTGTAGCGTCATGCTCCCTTACGGAGCAGCCTTCACATTCATTAGCAGAGAGTACACCAGTGGAGAGTGTAATATTACACTAATGATTGCAGGTGAGTGAGAGAAATGGGCCTCAGTGATGTAAGGCCCTCTTTACTGAGCAGTGATAGTGAATGTGATATTAAACCTGACACTGATGCATGCATTTTATCTCGATGAGTCCATCCACTAAATCGATTGTAATTGCCATTGCTCTGCATCCATCTTTCAATGACGCATTTTTTGCCTACCTCTGTAAGCCTCTCATTCTCCCTCCCTCACTCTCTCCTTTATATTTTCTTTACTTCTTTCCATCTCCCACTGTTTTCATCTTGCTCGTTCTCTAGCTTGATTATTTCTCTGTTTGCTTTCTACATTCACCCCTTCCTCACATGTGTTCACCCTTTCTATCCACTAATCTTACTTTCCTCTACTGCTCATATTTTTTGTGGGCTATTAATTTCAAGTTTTTCGGACATTATCCCCTCTCCGCTCTACTTCTCCTTCAATGCATCTCACTGCTGCTCTCTTCTTGCTCTTTTTTTCCACCCTCTTTCTGTCCTCTATTGCTCCTGCTCTTCCATCGCCTCCTCTGGCCGTCCTCCATCCTTCTGTCAGCAGGTCCTTCTCCTGAACTCTCCACTACCTTGCAGCATCCTCGCACCAGCAGACAGTAATCAGGTCCTTGGTGCATCTTTCTGCACAGAATTAATCAAAGGAGGATAGGACACTTGTAACCACTAATACCAAGAGAAATATTTGGAAAACCCTCATAAACGTTGTGTATAACGTAAGCGGTATATGTTGTTGGCCGCCCCACACAGACGTTATGGCAGCAATCATTGGGTTTAACAATTTTGTAAATTGCCAGCCTCACCCGAGGCGTTCTCTGGTTTTGTGGCAGTCTCCAGAGAATTTAGAGTTACCCCACTGAGAGTGCGCAAAAAGGTTTTTTTTAAAAAAGCATTCAGACGACTTAGATATTCTTTATTAGTATCGCTGGACTGCTGGGTTAAAAGGTTGGGTATGCTCGCTGGAAGTTAGGTATCCATAGCATATAATTAATAAAATTGTAAGAACGTCGACATGTTTCTGCTCTGTTGGCCAGGATGGTCTAAGAGCATTCGTCAGGACAAATACAACATTTAACACAGATAGAAAAACATATCACTATTTGTGATATAGGTGGGTAGATTTATAATTTTATTAGTCTTACCCTTCTGTTTTCAGGTATATGAGGTCACCTAAAAATTGTTAAAGAGAAAGGTGGGGTCACTCCTAGCATTTAACCAATATTATGGAAATGATTGAGAAACAGAACTTAATACTGATTTAGCAAAAGTTCGAACTAGACATAAGGAAACAGGCTAATGGGGACATTAATGGCGAGTAAAGGGGGGGGCGACTGGAGAAGAACTAGCGTTTGGCATAGTGAGTCTGTGACTTAGTGATGACAATAATACAGTGCCCAAATCCAATCATAAAAGTGACATACCTCTAGTTAGGTGAGCTTTCATATAAACCTAACGGAGGTAAGAACAGAGAAAGGATAAGGAGGGAAATGGATATTAATCCATGTTGGTGAAACGGTTCGAATTACCTCAGGTGAGGTCTTACCTTAGGAATGAAGAATCAAGGTTTCATCAGGAGGAAAGGACATTGTCCCAGGCTATAACGATAGCAGGCTAAGGTTAGTACAATGCCGTGTCTTTGGCGATTCACCGCTAGTAAATGCGGGAGGAAACTCACCCGCTTTGAAAGTATGCCGCGTCTTGTGCTGACTCTGCCTCCTGGACGCCGGGAACACGCTTTCAATGGCGTTTTTACAGGGCATTTCGAAGAAATGGAAATGGGACTTTTAGCAAGATTAGAACAAGTTAGGACTCTGTAAAGACAGTTTGGGATATATTTTCACGCTCGAAATAAATTATAAGTGAAACCCAAGAAGATGTGATAATTATCATGGCGTTACTTATAAGGATTGGAAAAAATGAATTTTTGGCACTAAATGTGGCCATCACATATCCAAATCTCGTGACTTTCGTACTGCAGAAAAAGTAGATCTTTCTTTGGGGTCTATTATACATAAAGATTAGCGTGCAAAGTGGTGCCAGCAGATGTCATCATTTAGACCGATCTGATTGGTCTTAAGGCGGTCCACCCACCGCTGTTCTTTTTCATATAATACTTTATCAGCATTGGGTGTTGTGTCTGGTATTCTTTCAATAACTGTCCACTTCAAGTCCTCAATGTTGTGTTTTTGTTCTGTGAAGTGTGTACAGAGTTTGGTAGTATTCTTATGTAAGCGAATGTTGCTTTTATGTTCCCCTATGCGTAGTTTAACCTTCCTGCAAGTCATGCCAATATATTTTTTGTCACAGGGACAAGTGATCATATAGATCACGTGCGAGGTGTTACAATTACTGTGTTGCCTTTGGGTCCATGTGAATGTTGCAGACAGCTGTAGAGTCTTAGACATTGAAGTAGATGTACAGGCTGTGCAGGAGCCACATGGGTAGTGGCCCGTCACTGGTGTCATGTTGGTATTCCTGATAGGATAGATTGAATTGATTTGTTTTGGGCGAGTATGTACTAGCATATCGCGTAGATTCTTTGTTCGTCTATTCGCAAAGCGAGGTTTTGGCCAGTTGAACTTTCCAGTATTTACAATGTGCCAATTCTTACTTATAAGTTTGTTAACCTGGTATGATGCAGGTCCAAATGTTGTGACGCAGGTCATGAGATCCTTGTTCTCCGCTTTTTCAAAAGTTGTCAAGAGGTTTTCTCTGGGTTGATTTAAGGCTCTTTTTTGACATTTCGATATTGTCGATTTTTTATAATGTCTTTGTTGGAGTCTGATGCTGAGAGCCTTGGATTGTGTTACATAATCCTTTTTTTGACTACAGTTCCTTTTGAGGCGTAAGAACTGGCTATAAGGTAGATTGTCCCTTAATGGTTGTGGGTGATAGCTGTAATAGGACAACAAACTATTTTTTGCAGTAGGTTTTCTAAAAGTTTTTGTCTCAATTCGGTTTTCCACTGCAAAAATCGTTAGGTCCAGAAAGTCAATGCTGTTTTTATCTGCTGTATACGTGAATCTGAGCCATGGATCACGTGTATTCAGCCAATCAACAAAAGTTTTTAGATCTCTGTTATTGCGCCAAATCATAAGGACGTCATCAATATAACGTTTCCAGTAGAGAATACTGGAAACGTGGGGATTGGCAGTTGTTAGTACATGATGAGTTTCAAAATTACTCACGTACAGGCCGGCCACCGAGGGGGCAAAGGCACTGCCCATGGAAGTCCCATGGCTCTGTAAGTATAGTTGGTTTTCAAATTCGAAGTAATTCTCTGTAAGTGCCATCCGGCAACATTCCAGGACAAAGTGTCTAGGTGTTTTGAAATCCCAGTTTTCTGAAAAAAGGACATCTTCCAACATTTCTAGTGTCTCTTTTTGTGGAAGGCTGGTATATAGTGATTCCACATCCATTCCTACCAAGAGCATACTTGTGGGGTCAAAGGCTTGATCTTTAAGTTGGACCAGCAGATCACGGGTATCTTGTAAGTAGGCCGGTGTTTTTTTGACAAGCGGTTGAAGGAATTGATCCGCAAATTTAGAGAGAGGTTCCAACACTGATCCTATACCCGAAACAATTGGTCGACCTGGTGGAGGAGTTCTGTTTTTGTGTGTTTTGGGTAAGGAATAAAAATACGGGGTCTTTGGATGCTCAGTAGTTAGGAATTCAGCTTCTTTTTTGCTTACCCAGCCATTTGTTACTGCTTCATGGACCATGATTGCCACGGTTGTTTTTAATCTTGATGTAGGGTCCACGGTAATTTTGGTGTAGAATTTTTCATCCGTCAATAATTCGCGGCATTGGTTTCTGTAACCTTCTTTTTCCAAGATAACTATTCCGCCACCCTTATCCGCGGGTTTTATGATGATATTTTTATTTGACTGTAGTTCTTCCAAGGCGATCCTTTCTGATCTCGTTAGGTTCTGGAAGGGTCTTTTGACGTTAGTTGCCATGTCGTCAATTCCAGTTAGGATGGCTTGTTCGAAAGTTAGTATTTCCACTGGCACCATGTTTGCTGGCGGGGTAAAACTCGATTTTTTACGAAGATTGGTGTCTCCAAGGTCAGCTGTCGGTGTAGATTCCCAAAAGTGAGCTTTTAATTTTAGGGTGCGGCAGAATTCCGATAACTCGCACTTGAGTCGGAACAGATCGAGGTTAGGAGTAGGGACATAGCCAAGTCCTTTGTTTAGGACATTTTCTTGTTCTTTTGAAAGGACCATAGGACTTAAGTTCACTATCAGGGATTCGTTTTGCTGGTCCCTGGTTTTGTCGAAGTCATACTTCTCGTTTGAACATTTGGCAGTTGGTCTTGCCAGGAAATGTTTCTTCTCCTTCCTCTTTGATTTTGGCCCCTCAATAAAAAAGAATCTTGATTTTGGTTGTTTCCTTGTTGAGGTATGCCCATAAAGTTTTGCATTTGTTGGAATGGCATTGGGGGGCCCATGAAGTGTTGTCTTGGCCATCTATTGCCTCTTCCCTGTGATCTGGACCTATACTGTCCTCTGCCCCGTCGATGGCCAGAATCCTCGGATCCTGTATCTGACCCTCCTGAAGAATCCCAGCCTTCAGAGTCATTGTCTGTTTTTGAATCCGATGATTTGTAATCTTTTTTGGTATAAGGGTGCATTTTCTCATGACTGAATTTTTTAATGTCTTTGCTTAGCTTTTGTAATTTACTTTGCATCAGAAAATCTTCACTCTCTGATATTTCTTTGTTTAGTTCTTCCAGTCTTTTTTTGAAAACCGCCGGTTGTATTCCTTTCTTTAGTTCCGCTTCACAAGCTTCTATTTGAATTAAAAGTTCATCAGAAAGTCTTTTGGCAGTTTTGACTATTAGCACTAAGTAGTCAAGAGTGCACTTCCACGAGATTGCAGACCAATCCCGTCTGAATGCCAAGTCATGTAAAAAAATTCGTGGAGCGTTGGTGATCCACAACCCTCGCGGTGCTATCTTTGAACGTAAATATTCAGTCATGATTATACCATGTATCGCAACTCTTATTTGCTCCTGTTTCTTTGCAGTTAGATTATCCCAATCGTCGGTCTGGGCTAGTACTTGTATAAATTCTGGATTTCGATTTAGTGTTTGAGCCGCTAGAATCTCACTGATGTCGCTTCCCGAAAAACTCAAGCCATTCATATCTTCCATTTTTGTTTCCACAGAGGTGTCTTGTTATTGATAAACAAGACAAGGAAAATATTCCCGCAGCTGCACGCTGCTTAATATGAGTTCATCAAAATGAGGGAAGAGGAATAGCTGTCCTATCTGTTCCCCAGAATTAGGCAGAATTAATCAAAGGAGGATAGGACACTTGTAACCACTAATACCAAGAGAAATATTTGGAAAACCCTCATAAACGTTGTGTATAACGTAAGCGGTATATGTTGTTGGCCGCCCCACACAGACGTTATGGCAGCAATCATTGGGTTTAACAATTTTGTAAATTGCCAGCCTCACCCGAGGCGTTCTCTGGTTTTGTGGCAGTCTCCAGAGAATTTAGAGTTACCCCACTGAGAGTGCGCAAAAAGGTTTTTTTTAAAAAAGCATTCAGACGACTTAGATATTCTTTATTAGTATCGCTGGACTGCTGGGTTAAAAGGTTGGGTATGCTCGCTGGAAGTTAGGTATCCATAGCATATAATTAATAAAATTGTAAGAACGTCGACATGTTTCTGCTCTGTTGGCCAGGATGGTCTAAGAGCATTCGTCAGGACAAATACAACATTTAACACAGATAGAAAAACATATCACTATTTGTGATATAGGTGGGTAGATTTATAATTTTATTAGTCTTACCCTTCTGTTTTCAGGTATATGAGGTCACCTAAAAATTGTTAAAGAGAAAGGTGGGGTCACTCCTAGCATTTAACCAATATTATGGAAATGATTGACAAACAGAACTTAATACTGATTTAGCAAAAGTTCGAACTAGACATAAGGAAACAGGCTAATGGGGACATTAATGGCGAGTAAAGGGGGGGGCGACTGGAGAAGAACTAGCGTTTGGCATAGTGAGTCTGTGACTTAGTGATGACAATAATACAGTGCCCAAATCCAATCATAAAAGTGACATACCTCTAGTTAGGTGAGCTTTCATATAAACCTAACGGAGGTAAGAACAGAGAAAGGATAAGGAGGGAAATGGATATTAATCCATGTTGGTGAAACGGTTCGAATTACCTCAGGTGAGGTCTTACCTTAGGAATGAAGAATCAAGGTTTCATCAGGAGGAAAGGACATTGTCCCAGGCTATAACGATAGCAGGCTAAGGTTAGTACAATGCCGTGTCTTTGGCGATTCACCGCTAGTAAATGCGGGAGGAAACTCACCCGCTTTGAAAGTATGCCGCGTCTTGTGCTGACTCTGCCTCCTGGACGCCGGGAACACGCTTTCAATGGCGTTTTTACAGGGCATTTCGAAGAAATGGAAATGGGACTTTTAGCAAGATTAGAACAAGTTAGGACTCTGTAAAGACAGTTTGGGATATATTTTCACGCTCGAAATAAATTATAAGTGAAACCCAAGAAGATGTGATAATTATCATGGCGTTACTTATAAGGATTGGAAAAAATGAATTTTTGGCACTAAATGTGGCCATCACATATCCAAATCTCGTGACTTTCGTACTGCAGAAAAAGTAGATCTTTCTTTGGGGTCTATTATACATAAAGATTAGCGTGCAAAGTGGTGCCAGCAGATGTCATCATTTAGACCGATCTGATTGGTCTTAAGGCGGTCCACCCACCGCTGTTCTTTTTCATATAATACTTTATCAGCATTGGGTGTTGTGTCTGGTATTCTTTCAATAACTGTCCACTTCAAGTCCTCAATGTTGTGTTTTTGTTCTGTGAAGTGTGTACAGAGTTTGGTAGTATTCTTATGTAAGCGAATGTTGCTTTTATGTTCCCCTATGCGTAGTTTAACCTTCCTGCAAGTCATGCCAATATATTTTTTGTCACAGGGACAAGTGATCATATAGATCACGTGCGAGGTGTTACAATTACTGTGTTGCCTTTGGGTCCATGTGAATGTTGCAGACAGCTGTAGAGTCTTAGACATTGAAGTAGATGTACAGGCTGTGCAGGAGCCACATGGGTAGTGGCCCGTCACTGGTGTCATGTTGGTATTCCTGATAGGATAGATTGAATTGATTTGTTTTGGGCGAGTATGTACTAGCATATCGCGTAGATTCTTTGTTCGTCTATTCGCAAAGCGAGGTTTTGGCCAGTTGAACTTTCCAGTATTTACAATGTGCCAATTCTTACTTATAAGTTTGTTAACCTGGTATGATGCAGGTCCAAATGTTGTGACGCAGGTCATGAGATCCTTGTTCTCCGCTTTTTCAAAAGTTGTCAAGAGGTTTTCTCTGGGTTGATTTAAGGCTCTTTTTTGACATTTCGATATTGTCGATTTTTTATAATGTCTTTGTTGGAGTCTGATGCTGATCTATCCTATCAGGAATACCAACATGACACCAGTGACGGGCCACTACCCATGTGGCTCCTGCACAGCCTGTACATCTACTTCAATGTCTAAGACTCTACAGCTGTCTGCAACATTCACATGGACCCAAAGGCAACACAGTAATTGTAACACCTCGCACGTGATCTATATGATCACTTGTCCCTGTGACAAAAAATATATTGGCATGACTTGCAGGAAGGTTAAACTACGCATAGGGGAACATAAAAGCAACATTCGCTTACATAAGAATACTACCAAACTCTGTACACACTTCACAGAACAAAAACACAACATTGAGGACTTGAAGTGGACAGTTATTGAAAGAATACCAGACACAACACCCAATGCTGATAAAGTATTATATGAAAAAGAACAGCGGTGGGTGGACCGCCTTAAGACCAATCAGATCGGTCTAAATGATGACATCTGCTGGCACCACTTTGCACGCTAATCTTTATGTATAATAGACCCCAAAGAAAGATCTACTTTTTCTGCAGTACGAAAGTCACGAGATTTGGATATGTGATGGCCACATTTAGTGCCAAAAATTCATTTTTTCCAATCCTTATAAGTAACGCCATGATAATTATCACATCTTCTTGGGTTTCACTTATAATTTATTTCGAGCGTGAAAATATATCCCAAACTGTCTTTACAGAGTCCTAACTTGTTCTAATCTTGCTAAAAGTCCCATTTCCATTTCTTCGAAATGCCCTGTAAAAACGCCATTGAAAGCGTGTTCCCGGCGTCCAGGAGGCAGAGTCAGCACAAGACGCGGCATACTTTCAAAGCGGGTGAGTTTCCTCCCGCATTTACTAGCGGTGAATCGCCAAAGACACGGCATTGTACTAACCTTAGCCTGCTATCGTTATAGCCTGGGACAATGTCCTTTCCTCCTGATGAAACCTTGATTCTTCATTCCTAAGGTAAGACCTCACCTGAGGTAATTCGAACCGTTTCACCAACATGGATTAATATCCATTTCCCTCCTTATCCTTTCTCTGTTCTTACCTCCGTTAGGTTTATATGAAAGCTCACCTAACTAGAGGTATGTCACTTTTATGATTGGATTTGGGCACTGTATTATTGTCATCACTAAGTCACAGATTCACTATGCCAAACGCTAGTTCTTCTCCAGTCGCCCCCCCCTTTACTCGCCATTAATGTCCCCATTAGCCTGTTTCCTTATGTCTAGTTCGAACTTTTGCTAAATCAGTATTAAGTTCTGTTTGTCAATCATTTCCATAATATTGGTTAAATGCTAGGAGTGACCCCACCTTTCTCTTTAACAATTTTTAGGTGACCTCATATACCTGAAAACAGAAGGGTAAGACTAATAAAATTATAAATCTACCCACCTATATCACAAATAGTGATATGTTTTTCTATCTGTGTTAAATGTTGTATTTGTCCTGACGAATGCTCTTAGACCATCCTGGCCAACAGAGCAGAAACATGTCGACGTTCTTACAATTTTATTAATTATATGCTATGGATACCTAACTTCCAGCGAGCATACCCAACCTTTTAACCCAGCAGTCCAGCGATACTAATAAAGAATATCTAAGTCGTCTGAATGCTTTTTTAAAAAAAACCTTTTTGCGCACTCTCAGTGGGGTAACTCTAAATTCTCTGGAGACTGCCACAAAACCAGAGAACGCCTCGGGTGAGGCTGGCAATTTACAAAATTGTTAAACCCAATGATTGCTGCCATAACGTCTGTGTGGGGCGGCCAACAACATATACCGCTTACGTTATACACAACGTTTATGAGGGTTTTCCAAATATTTCTCTTGGTATTAGTGGTTACAAGTGTCCTATCCTCCTTTGATTAATTCTGCCTAATTCTGGGGAACAGATAGGACAGCTATTCCTCTTCCCTCATTTTGATGAACTCATATTAAGCAGCGTGCAGCTGCGGGAATATTTTCCTTGTCTTGTTTATCAATAACAAGACACCTCTGTGGAAACAAAAATGGAAGATATGAATGGCTTGAGTTTTTCGGGAAGCGACATCAGTGAGATTCTAGCGGCTCAAACACTAAATCGAAATCCAGAATTTATACAAGTACTAGCCCAGACCGACGATTGGGATAATCTAACTGCAAAGAAACAGGAGCAAATAAGAGTTGCGATACATGGTATAATCATGACTGAATATTTACGTTCAAAGATAGCACTGCGAGGGTTGTGGATCACCAACGCTCCACGAATTTTTTTACATGACTTGGCATTCAGACGGGATTGGTCTGCAATCTCGTGGAAGTGCACTCTTGACTACTTAGTGCTAATAGTCAAAACTGCCAAAAGACTTTCTGATGAACTTTTAATTCAAATAGAAGCTTGTGAAGCGGAACTAAAGAAAGGAATACAACCGGCGGTTTTCAAAAAAAGACTGGAAGAACTAAACAAAGAAATATCAGAGAGTGAAGATTTTCTGATGCAAAGTAAATTACAAAAGCTAAGCAAAGACATTAAAAAATTCAGTCATGAGAAAATGCACCCTTATACCAAAAAAGATTACAAATCATCGGATTCAAAAACAGACAATGACTCTGAAGGCTGGGATTCTTCAGGAGGGTCAGATACAGGATCCGAGGATTCTGGCCATCGACGGGGCAGAGGACAGTATAGGTCCAGATCACAGGGAAGAGGCAATAGATGGCCAAGACAACACTTCATGGGCCCCCCAATGCCATTCTTTCAGCCGTATATGCAACCATACACAGGCTGGATGAATCCGTACAATCAAGGACCCCAACAAATGCAAAACTTTATGGGCATACCTCAACAAGGAAACAACCAAAATCAAGATTCTTTTTTATTGAGGGGCCAAAATCAAAGAGGAAGGAGAAGAAACATTTCCTGGCAAGACCAACTGCCAAATGTTCAAACGAGAAGTATGACTTCGACAAAACCAGGGACCAGCAAAACGAATCCCTGATAGTGAACTTAAGTCCTATGGTCCTTTCAAAAGAACAAGAAAATGTCCTAAACAAAGGACTTGGCTATGTCCCTACTCCTAACCTCGATCTGTTCCGACTCAAGTGCGAGTTATCGGAATTCTGCCGCACCCTAAAATTAAAAGCTCACTTTTGGGAATCTACACCGACAGCTGACCTTGGAGACACCAATCTTCGTAAAAAATCGAGTTTTACCCCGCCAGCAAACATGGTGCCAGTGGAAATACTAACTTTCGAACAAGCCATCCTAACTGGAATTGACGACATGGCAACTAACGTCAAAAGACCCTTCCAGAACCTAACGAGATCAGAAAGGATCGCCTTGGAAGAACTACAGTCAAATAAAAATATCATCATAAAACCCGCGGATAAGGGTGGCGGAATAGTTATCTTGGAAAAAGAAGGTTACAGAAACCAATGCCGCGAATTATTGACGGATGAAAAATTCTACACCAAAATTACCGTGGACCCTACATCAAGATTAAAAACAACCGTGGCAATCATGGTCCATGAAGCAGTAACAAATGGCTGGGTAAGCAAAAAAGAAGCTGAATTCCTAACTACTGAGCATCCAAAGACCCCGTATTTTTATTCCTTACCCAAAACACACAAAAACAGAACTCCTCCACCAGGTCGACCAATTGTTTCGGGTATAGGATCAGTGTTGGAACCTCTCTCTAAATTTGCGGATCAATTCCTTCAACCGCTTGTCAAAAAAACACCGGCCTACTTACAAGATACCCGTGATCTGCTGGTCCAACTTAAAGATCAAGCCTTTGACCCCACAAGTATGCTCTTGGTAGGAATGGATGTGGAATCACTATATACCAGCCTTCCACAAAAAGAGACACTAGAAATGTTGGAAGATGTCCTTTTTTCAGAAAACTGGGATTTCAAAACACCTAGACACTTTGTCCTGGAATGTTGCCGGATGGCACTTACAGAGAATTACTTCGAATTTGAAAACCAACTATACTTACAGAGCCATGGGACTTCCATGGGCAGTGCCTTTGCCCCCTCGGTGGCCGGCCTGTACGTGAGTAATTTTGAAACTCATCATGTACTAACAACTGCCAATCCCCACGTTTCCAGTATTCTCTACTGGAAACGTTATATTGATGACGTCCTTATGATTTGGCGCAATAACAGAGATCTAAAAACTTTTGTTGATTGGCTGAATACACGTGATCCATGGCTCAGATTCACGTATACAGCAGATAAAAACAGCATTGACTTTCTGGACCTAACGATTTTTGCAGTGGAAAACCGAATTGAGACAAAAACTTTTAGAAAACCTACTGCAAAAAATAGTTTGTTGTCCTATTACAGCTATCACCCACAACCATTAAGGGACAATCTACCTTATAGCCAGTTCTTACGCCTCAAAAGGAACTGTAGTCAAAAAAAGGATTATGTAACACAATCCAAGGCTCTCAGCATCAGACTCCAACAAAGACATTATAAAAAATCGACAATATCGAAATGTCAAAAAAGAGCCTTAAATCAACCCAGAGAAAACCTCTTGACAACTTTTGAAAAAGCGGAGAACAAGGATCTCATGACCTGCGTCACAACATTTGGACCTGCATCATACCAGGTTAACAAACTTATAAGTAAGAATTGGCACATTGTAAATACTGGAAAGTTCAACTGGCCAAAACCTCGCTTTGCGAATAGACGAACAAAGAATCTACGCGATATGCTAGTACATACTCGCCCAAAACAAATCAATTCAATCTATCCTATCAGGAATACCAACATGACACCAGTGACGGGCCACTACCCATGTGGCTCCTGCACAGCCTGTACATCTACTTCAATGTCTAAGACTCTACAGCTGTCTGCAACATTCACATGGACCCAAAGGCAACACAGTAATTGTAACACCTCGCACGTGATCTATATGATCACTTGTCCCTGTGACAAAAAATATATTGGCATGACTTGCAGGAAGGTTAAACTACGCATAGGGGAACATAAAAGCAACATTCGCTTACATAAGAATACTACCAAACTCTGTACACACTTCACAGAACAAAAACACAACATTGAGGACTTGAAGTGGACAGTTATTGAAAGAATACCAGACACAACACCCAATGCTGATAAAGTATTATATGAAAAAGAACAGCGGTGGGTGGACCGCCTTAAGACCAATCAGATCGGTCTAAATGATGACATCTGCTGGCACCACTTTGCACGCTAATCTTTATGTATAATAGACCCCAAAGAAAGATCTACTTTTTCTGCAGTACGAAAGTCACGAGATTTGGATATGTGATGGCCACATTTAGTGCCAAAAATTCATTTTTTCCAATCCTTATAAGTAACGCCATGATAATTATCATATCTTCTTGGGTTTCACTTATAATTTATTTCGAGCGTGAAAATATATCCCAAACTGTCTTTACAGAGTCCTAACTTGTTCTAATCTTGCTAAAAGTCCCATTTCCATTTCTTCGAAATGCCCTGTAAAAACGCCATTGAAAGCGTGTTCCCGGCGTCCAGGAGGCAGAGTCAGCACAAGACGCGGCATACTTTCAAAGCGGGTGAGTTTCCTCCCGCATTTACTAGCGGTGAATCGCCAAAGACACGGCATTGTACTAACCTTAGCCTGCTATCGTTATAGCCTGGGACAATGTCCTTTCCTCCTGATGAAACCTTGATTCTTCATTCCTAAGGTAAGACCTCACCTGAGGTAATTCGAACCGTTTCACCAACATGGATTAATATCCATTTCCCTCCTTATCCTTTCTCTGTTCTTACCTCCGTTAGGTTTATATGAAAGCTCACCTAACTAGAGGTATGTCACTTTTATGATTGGATTTGGGCACTGTATTATTGTCATCACTAAGTCACAGACTCACTATGCCAAACGCTAGTTCTTCTCCAGTCGCCCCCCCCTTTACTCGCCATTAATGTCCCCATTAGCCTGTTTCCTTATGTCTAGTTCGAACTTTTGCTAAATCAGTATTAAGTTCTGTTTGTCAATCATTTCCATAATATTGGTTAAATGCTAGGAGTGACCCCACCTTTCTCTTTAACAATTTTTAGGTGACCTCATATACCTGAAAACAGAAGGGTAAGACTAATAAAATTATAAATCTACCCACCTATATCACAAATAGTGATATGTTTTTCTATCTGTGTTAAATGTTGTATTTGTCCTGACGAATGCTCTTAGACCATCCTGGCCAACAGAGCAGAAACATGTCGACGTTCTTACAATTTTATTAATTATATGCTATGGATACCTAACTTCCAGCGAGCATACCCAACCTTTTAACCCAGCAGTCCAGCGATACTAATAAAGAATATCTAAGTCGTCTGAATGCTTTTTTAAAAAAAACCTTTTTGCGCACTCTCAGTGGGGTAACTCTAAATTCTCTGGAGACTGCCACAAAACCAGAGAACGCCTCGGGTGAGGCTGGCAATTTACAAAATTGTTAAACCCAATGATTGCTGCCATAACGTCTGTGTGGGGCGGCCAACAACATATACCGCTTACGTTATACACAACGTTTATGAGGGTTTTCCAAATATTTCTCTTGGTATTAGTGGTTACAAGTGTCCTATCCTCCTTTGATTAATTCTGCCTAATTCTGGGGAACAGATAGGACAGCTATTCCTCTTCCCTCATTTTGATGAACTCGCATCTTTCTGCACTTCTAGTACTTGAGTATATGAATGAAAGACACAGTTGTTAGCTGAAGGGTAGCCGTGGACCCACACTAATGTATTTCTAGTACAAGACAGGCAACCTTTCATTGTCCAAAAGCAGTAGCGGCCCGTGAAGGGAGCGCTGCAGGGCGGTGAGGCAGGGCGGGGGAGTAGCAGGGTCGGGGGTAGTAAACTACGGAATAGGGCCCAACGGAAGTAAGTAAACAAATAAATAAATAAAACAAATTTCGTTGTGCACGCTGCATCAAATTTGTCACTGTCCCCTACTGTCCAAAAGCCGAATGACTGGCTTTGTCCAGTGTGATTTACTTGTTTTCATTGTTAAGTGCAGAACAGGCACATTCAGACATTAGAATTACAAAATGGTGATTGGACTTAAGGAAGTTTTCACTAAGGGCCTAAATGTATAATACAGCATGAAAATTCACAAGTGGAGTGGGTGTGTTGCTTTCTCAATAGACAGGATACTACTTTTAATTGAGTTCTTGGTCGATTTAGCATGCGCATGACCTACTCTTTTGTTGCAAAGTTATCCTGTGCCCTGGGCACCCCCCAACTTTTTGCTGACTGGTACTGGTGGTAACTGACTCTGACTGACCGTGGACTCTGCCTAACTGGACCCAAGGTCAGTACTATGCTGAAAGATACTTAAAATACAGTGAACACACCTACATACACTAGGATACACTATGGGTTGGGATACTCCTGTGATTGCATGACATACCCTAAAAGGCCCTAGTACATAATAGGGCAGGCAGATTGAAACTACCTCTAAGTCCCAAACATATAAAAAGACATGGCAGTTTAGAGGCCAGCAGCCCTTTCTGCACTTGCATCTGTGCACTGATGAGCCTGAGGTCAATTTAAAAGTTGCCCAGTATGCACTACTGCTTTTAAAAAGAAAATTGTGCGCAAACTCGACTTTGGTATTTGGGGCACTTAAAAATGGATAACCTACAATGTTTGGGCATATTTGGTACCCCCAGGGTCTCCCCTAGATGTCCCTGGGGTGGAGGGTCTGCTATTTATAAGGAAGATAATTGCCCATTTCACTCCCCACATTATGTTAAAGTGCTGCACAAAATCGACTTTGGTGCAAGGAGCACTGTGGAGGGAGGATCTGCAATATTTTTACATATTGAGAACCCCTAAAGTCTACCCTAGGTGGGGTAGGGGTCCTGTAGATACAGGAAATGTGTTTTTATAAGCTCTGGTGCTGGAAAAATGGCCAGAGTCATTTTTCCCATAGCAAATCCCCTGCCACATAGGTTAACATGGCAAGAAGTTATTAACTAATAACTCTTCATAGGAGACGGCTAAAAATAACATTTAAAGACTTCCCACAATGGTATTAATAAACTCAACAATATGATGTTGTTGAAATTCTAAAATGTACAGACAAGAAGTTATAAGACTTTTGTGTCTGTAAGCCCAGATTCAGCCTTCTAGTGGTCTGTCCTGATTGGTCAGAGGTAAGTGGATGAGCCATGCGTCTTTGAAGAGGTGATAGAGAGCCCCTGGGGTTGGCCAGCTCTGCTGGGAGGGCAGTGTTCTGTTACACTGGAATGCCAGAACAGGGGGAGCAGTTGTAAAAAATGGACTTCAAGGGAAGGGGAAGACACCAGTGTCATTGACAACTCTACTCTTTTGAACCCAGCCAGATGATAGGATTAAGAAAGGACAGAGCAGATGCAAGGGAGAGAGGACATGGAGATTTGCCATGATAGGGGTGTGTTTAGCCAGCTCTTCTCTCCCTTCTGGAAAATCAGCCATTATGAATTTGGAAGAATTGGTGCACTCTGGGACAAAAGAGTTCCACACTCTGCAGGATGTGGTCATGCCTTGGGGCGATACCCTATACCCCATTGGACAGGAGAAACGTCCTGCTTGACCCAAAGAACTTGGAATAAGTATCTGAGAGGGGAAGAGCCTCTCAGATCTGCTACTTGAAACCTAAAAAAGCAAGACGGGCCATGCTGAGAAGTTTGATGTGCATTTCCCAATGCCTGCACTCTGAAGATTGCACCTTCTGCACCATCTGAAACTACAGCCCTGTGGACAACTTTGCTGTAAAAGGACTAAAGAGCGGACTCCCTGCAAGCTACAGGTTAACCTCAACCTGGCCAGCCAAGTCGCCTGCCATCTAGGTTTTTCCCACTGAAAAGCTCCATTGGTCCTACTTCCAGAGTTTGACCGGCAGTAGGCCAAATCCGAGGCTGGCAAACCATCACCGAATCCAGACTGGTGATGAGCATCGAGGGACCCTGCGAGAAAAAGCTCTGTAAACGTTTCTAAGTCTGAACGAAGAAAAGCTGACCTGGAGTAACCGCGAAAGGCAAGCTGCCTGCCTTCAACGGCATGTCGGCCTGGATCCTTAGCTTGTTCTGCTGGAACGCTCTGAAGGTCAGTCTTCCATAAGTTTGACCGGGAGCTCAGAGCAAGGTAATACGGCGAACCCTCACTGAATCCGGACTGTTCTGAGAGCTTTGAGAGACCCCGGGAAGAAAAGCTCCAGAAAAGTTTTTAAGTCAGAAGGTAAAAACTTTGACCGAGACCTACAGTGAGGGTTAGCCGATCAGGACTTCATTATGGTCAGCCTGAAACTTTGACTTTAACCCGGTCTATCGCAACTAGATGTCCCAATAAGGCGCTATAGTTTTCTATGATAAATCTTTGAAAATTCATAAATCCGGTTCCCTACAATGGATTTTTGTTGTTTTGATGTCATTGTAATGATAACATTATTTCCTATTTTTATAAAGTGTTTTGGGATTTTTATTGTGCATTGTGTCTTAATTATTTACTGAATTGTTGTTTTTAAATGCTTTATATACCTGTCTTTGAAGTTAAGCCTGCCTGCTCGCAGCCAAACTACCAAGGATTGAGCATGGGAATAATTTTCTAAAACCTATTCTGAGCCCTAAACTGTGTCAGTGGCCTACTTGCCTGCGGCAGATATATATTTACCCCTACTAAAAATCCACTTTCCAACACCTTTCTACGAGAGATTTGTGAAATTCTATAACTTTTGTTCCCTGATTGTTGAAAAATTCCATGAAAAATTCATGAAATTATACTTTTAGGTAAAATGTGGCTTGTGGCCATCCTGCGTTACTTTTTTGACGCAAGAACACTATTCACACATCAAATTATGTGAGATTTCGCCAGGAGACTACTTCAAGCTGAAAATGGATCTTGGGGCCATATGTATCAACATCCCGTTTTGCGATTTCTATATAGCAATTTTTAAGGAATCGCTATTTAGAAATCGCAAAATGGTATGTATTTAGAAATTCGCTTCTTTTTAGCAATTCCTTAAAGTTCCTTAATTGCGATTAGCAAATTGCTAATCGCAATTAAGGAATAATTTCCCATTCATTTCTATGGGCCAGGAGGCCCATAGGAATGAAGGGGAAATTTGCAATTCGCAATTTGCTAATCGCAAATTGAGAATATTTTCAAGGGTGCTGGGGTGTCCAAAGACACCCTGTTTCACCCCTGAAATCTGCATGGGTGCACATGTGGCGCACATACATGCCATAAGGGCATGTATGTACGTCACATGGCACTTTGAAAAATGAAAAAATATGCATTTTGAAAGGAATTCACAACTTACCACCAACTAGAAGTTGGTGGTAATTTGCGATTCCTTAAGGCCAATTTGCTATTTTTTTTGGCTTCTTACATTGCATTTAAGGAATCGCTAAATTTGCGATTCCTTAAATGCAATTGCAAGATAAGGAATCGCAAAATTTGCGATTCCTTATTTTTCAAGTAGATTCCCTTGATGCATACCATTAGTCCAAATTGCATTCGCAAACGCCAAAATTCTGCAAATTTCGGTGTTTGCGAAGTCAATTTGGCTTGGTACATATGGCCCTTGGTGAGATATTTTCTGTGCAAACAAGCCTCCGGCATGCAAAAGTATACAAAATTGAGTAACATGAAATTTCACAAAAGTGATCAGGGCGAAATTTGAAAATGATGCAAATGTTGCTGGCTTAATTAACAATTCCCTCACGCATCATTATAACTTGAATTGTGGGTTGCATTGTTTCTGCGTCACATTCCAATCAGCCAATAGGAACATGATAATTGAAAGAGGAGGGCAGGTGTTGTGGCAGATCTCACAGTCTCATAGGAGGCTGAAGACTGTATCATTTTTATGTATTTCCTATAGACAGACATTTTTGTCCAATAGATAACATACACCTAAAGTATGTTTTGGGTCATCCTCTTGCCCGTGATCAAATGCGTTTCTTCTATGTAAGGTGTCTGCCTTTAATTCAGTGGCTTTTTCACTATTCTTGTGTGCGTCCCACATAGCTACATTTCACTCTTACTGTGTTCTTATTGGACGAGTTGTATCCTTCCATCGCATACTTAAGGGAACTGTTCTTTTATTTGCCAGTGAGCACTCTATAGGAGTGCATTTATTTACTTGTTCTCTTCTATTTATCTCCTTCGCCACTGCCTTCTCTTTTTGCTTTCCACATTTTTTTTAACATCTTTATATTTTTTACAAAAGGCCCATGATATGCACAATGCTGCCGGGCCATAAACTTCATGTTTGCTCTTTGCGAATGTACCTCTTTTCTTTCATGCTCATTGCGCTGCTCCCAATCCTTCTCCCTCTTTTACATTTAATTGTATTTTTCCACTACCAGTAGCAAACTAAACGTCTCCACTTTCTATTTGCAACACTGACCAAGACATCCTAAGTCCCATGGGATGGGTTTCCTTGTCAAACTACAGACTCTAGGCTATCAGGAACACGATCATTTGAAGTAGAGAGACCGCCCCTTGGCTCAAGCACAGCCTGGCAGCAAGAGCCCGACCACAAGCCATCTGGTACATGGAGGAGCTCAAGATGACGAAACACCACTCCAAGCATCTAAACTGCAAGTGGCGAGTGAGCCAAGACTCTGCAGATACAGTCATCTTCAAATTCGCCACGAGACAACTGATTCAGAATACCAAGTACAAGCACTAACAGCAGCTGGCAAGACAGAGCCATACTTAAAGTTTTGACCTTGCCCGCAGCTACTTCAAGCAACATCACTTCCTCACAAGACCTCAGGAACAAGCCATCGGTATTCTTCTACAACTAGATCATGTCCATAGATCACAAGTTGGACCTTCAGCCGGACTCAGTCACTTTTGCAACTCATCTCCACAGCTCGGTCAGAGAACTGACATTGACATCATGGCCTGCTATCACCATGGCTGGAACTGCCGCCATCATGAGGTCCATCCACTCCAGGGCCCAATTAGAGCCGTGGAGTGCTCAATTTAAGACTGTGCTCGGCACCAGCACTTAATTGTCAATACCGGCACTTACGACAGTCTATCATATGGTGGGAATGTTTCTGTAATTTAGAGATTAGCAGAACAACAGTTGTTTATTGATTCAATGTACATTGAAACTACTAATACCTGCCACCCACACCATTCTTATAGCTTTGGGCGCCTGAAATAGTCGGAATTGTCACACTTGTAGGAGTGGGAGGGTTAGTTGTTGTGTAGCTACTGTCGTTGGCAGTGCTGGCAGGGGCAATGGGTGGTTCATGCTGGAGCAGCCATCGGACGAAGGTCCTGGCACATATTATTTTACAGATTAAGCACTAGACCCATGCCCTCACCAAACGTTCAGTAAAAGCCCACACCAATTAAAAAAGCTCTTTATCTCATCCTCTAGATCCATCAACTCAGCAACCTTCTGGAAGCCTGGAAATATACCACTGTCACTCACCTGGTACTCTACCTAGCCAAGGTCCCAAAGAACCTCTTTAACAGATGCCTCACCGACAACCTCATCAACCACCAGCTCCTCAGAGCCACGCAGCCAGGCTTAGGGCGCTCGAACAGCACAGAAACAGCACTTGTCGCCACAACAGATCACAAACACATTATAAAAGAAAGAGATATACAGTGGCCCCAACCTCAGAGACAGTAGCGGCTCCTGGAGGGAGTGCTGCAGGTGGTTGGGCCAGGCGGGGGAGGGGCAAGGTGGGGGTATTAAACTCCGGCATACAGCCGAACGGAGGTAAGTACATAAATAAATAAATAAAATGAATTACATTGCGTACACTGCTTTGCCATTTGGGGTTGCAGCATGCTCAATGTAATTCATTTTATTTATTTATTGATGTACTCACCTCAGTTTGGCCGTACGCTGGAGTTTACTACCCCCACCCTGCCCCTCCCCCGCCCGCTGACACGCAGCACTCCTTCCAGGAGCCGCTACTCCTCATAGATCTCTCAGCAGCATTCAACATTGTATCACCCCCATTCCTCATCTGATGCCTCTATGAGGCTGACATTCAAGTACCCGCTCTCCACTGCAACTGCTCCCACATGACAGATACAACACAAGCAGTCAGCCTTACACCATACTCATCCGAAGCCTGCAAACTCATCTGCAGAGCACCTCAATGCACAACACTCAGCCCTATCCTCTTCAACACATAAATTACCCCTCTAGCCAATGTTATCTGTACTCACAACATCAACATCCTCTCCTACTGCAAAAACCCACAACTCATACTCTCCCTCTCAGGGATGTATGACATTACAACGCATACTTTTACAATGCGTGCCGTTACTACGCAACTTTTACAACACAAGTCGTTATGACTTGCGTTGGGGGGTGCTGGATGGTAAATATTTTAATTTACTATTCCAACTCCAGTAACCGTGGATAGTAGGAAAGGAGTTGGATAGTAAATTAAACTATTTACTATCCTGGAGCGCCCCCCAGAGCAAGTCATTGTAACGACTTGCGTTGTAAAAGTTGTGTGGTAACAGTACCGCGTTGTAAAACCTTTGTTGTAAAGGTTGTTCCCCCCCTCTCAGAAAAGACCCCCTACACTAGGAATAAGTTCATCACCTGCATGATCGCAGTAGCTACCTGGATGAAGTCCAGATGTCTCAATCTCAACATCGACAAGTAGAGATCTTCAGAAAAAGTACCTCACCTTGGGATTCCACCTGGCGCCTAGCTGACCTCAGACCCACGACCCAGCACCCATTTCAGGAACCTCAGAGTCATCATTGGCATCAACTTGGCCAGGACTGCACAAGTCAACACTGTCACAGCATCCTGCTACCACACCTTGAATTAGCTAAGGAAGATCTTCAAATGGCTCCTATGCAACACCAGCAACGCCGTCACTCACACCCTTATAAGCAGCAAACTTGACTACGGTAACACTCTTACTAAGCAACTCACAACAATCACCAAGTAGCTCATCAGAAGACCGAAAACCTCCAGAACATGGGACCAGACACATCCTCATCTTCCCACACAGGACACAAATCACACCACACCATAGGGAACTCCTCTGGCTCCAGATGCACAACATTTCTCAGTTCAAACTCCTCACTCACATGTTCAAGGCACTACACAACACTGGGCACACCTATATGTGTCTCTTTCACCAACCCAACCAACCACCAGCTACCTAGGGGCATATTTGCTAAACTATTGTGCAATGTAGGGCAGCAAGCAACATTGCTGCTCTGTGTTGCACGAAAAAAAGAGCGCATAACTGCTTTATACTTACAGAGACATAAAACACTTCTGCTCTCTCCTTGTGCTCATAATGCAAGGGTGCCTGTGTTACAGGCAGGATTGTTTGTGTGCAGGGAGGCACACCTTCTTGCACAAAAACAATACTTACAGGCATAATGCAGCACTCGTAGAAAGAGGAAATGAGGAGGAGAAATAAAGATATTTCTCCTTGTTACACCCCACTTGGGAAGGTGTAGCGTTTTTGATGTATTCCCATATTTATAATTCTTTTTAAATTTGGGAATGTGCCACCATCTATGTGTGGATGCATGAGAGCACCCATGCTCCACCCAAGGCATGCTTTCCAAATTGAAATGTACCATAGTGCAGTGCAAGCAGTTGCATTGTTTTACATTTCTTTGCAAAGCCACGCAAGACCACACAAATGCCGCCTTGTGTGGCTTTGTAAATATTACTGAAGTCTTTGCCTTGAATTATGTAAGGACAACACAAAGACTTTATAAACAGGGGCCAAAGGCTTTAAGGAACTTGCATACACACTCACAGAAACAGATCTAGAGGTTGGGACTTTTCCTACATCCTGGAACAGCCTCCCTCTGCACATCAGCTTCTCATCATCTTTTCTTGATTTCCGCAAGAAGCTGAAGACCTGGCTTTTTATTAACCTGCCACCCCACCAAAGGCAAGGCTAGGCACTCATACTTGCTCATCACCAGGATACCCTCGCGGGTGATACTGCATGTTTGCAAATGCACATAACATACAGCATGACTCCGCTGCTAGCAGTACTGTGACACATAAGTGCATGCGCCTATTTGCATCATCACACCTTTTTTGGCTAATGTTGAATCAGCAAAAAGTATTGGCACATTCAATAAGATAAAAATGTGATGCATGTTGTCTTTGCCAGTGCATGTTTTCACTTTGCACTGCATATGCCCATCGGTCGTAAATGCTTAAAAAAATATACAGCACAGTCACTTAATAAATGTTCTTATAGATCTGAATAGAGGTCAGCGACCTCATGGTGCAATTGCCTTTCTCCTTCTTGACAACCTGGTCTGAGGCTGTTCCTTGATACCCCTCTACAAAGACTTTGGGGCATATGTAGGTAATTTTCGGTTTGCGATTCTCAAATTGCGATTTTTAGGGAATCGCAATTAGAGAATCGCAAAACGAAATGTAGGTAGGATTAGCAAATTTTTTTGCGAATCCCATTATTCCTTATTTGCGAATCGCAAATTGAGATTCGCAAATAAGGAATACCTTTACATTCATTCCCATGGGCTAGAAGGCCCATAGGAATGAATAGGAAGACATTCTCAATTTGCGATTCTCAATTAGAGAATTTCAAACTGAGAATGCAATTTCAGGGTTGTAACGGTGTCAATAGGACACCCTTTTGCTCCCCGGAAATTAACATGTGTGCACATGTGGCCCACATACATGCCCTAAGGGCATGTATGTGACCCACATGGCACATTGAAAAATGCCAAAAAGGGCATTTTTCAAAGAAATCGCAAAATACCACCAACCTGAAGTTGGTGGTATTTTGCGATTCCTTAAGCCAAAAAGGATTCGCAATTTGCGATTCCTTAAATGCAATAGCAAAATAAGGAATTGCAAATATTGCGATTCCTTATTTTGCATGTGGGTTATTGTGTGCTACATAGCACACTGCCCTAATTGCGATCGCAAATGCTGAAATTCTGCGAATTTCAGCATTTGCGAACGGAAATAGGCTTCCTACATATGGCCCATAGACACTTAAGTGCAAGTCGTGACAAAGACTCTGAATTAGAGGAGGATTGGAAAAAGAATGCATGCATTAAAGGGGTTGTGACGTGACACTTACACACAGAGCCGTCATGTTAAAAAAAACAGACATTCTAGTTGAGGTGGGAGAGCCAACAAATTAGCAGATTGAGCCCAGCCAAAGATGAGCCAACAGTTTTAGAGCCCATGGATGAGCCGAGCTCTGAAAATGTGTGCTATTTATATTTTACAACAAACATCAAATTACATATAAAGTCTCTTAAAAGTTCAAAAAAAGTGTATTTTAAAATGTGGAAGCTTTGACATTAATACATCATATTATAGCACTGCATTGAGAAGTACTTAGTAAAAGTGATTCGTTTTTAATCATGGACCATTAGAAATTAAGAGACAAGACAGCTGTCATGTAAACCCTGTACTGCCTGAAATTATTAAAGAGCAATATTATAGTTTATTCAATCAAACACAGTACTTTTTTGTACAACTGATATTCTGAACTTGCATATTTGCAAATGTTTTCATGTACAATTATGATGAAAAAGGAGCTTTGGTGAAATAAACTATTTTCCTAAAATCACACAATTTAAGCATGGGAGCCACGATTTATCTAAGTTTCTGGTTTCACTTTGTACAAATCAGCCACTAATGGGCGAGCTTTATGTCTTTCCTTACGTTTAGGCTTTGTTTTTATCACATAGTACACACTCGACAAAAGATATTTGATTGGTTTATTTGCACAAGTTCCATTACATACAGTCAGTTCATTTTATAGGTAAGGGGAGAATAAATGATTTGCCCAAAATGTTGAGTTGAGGAGGCAAAAACCTGGTTGCCAGCTCAAAAGTCAGCAGCTCTGGCTGTAGCGCCACATCCTTCCTGAGTTTACCAAAATGAGAAGCAGAAGCTACACAAATGCTCGGCTAATTATGGGCTTGAGGTTTCAAGGGAACCTCGCTCTGAGACAGATAAAGGGGCAGTTTTACAAGAAAGTAACGCATCTGTAGAGATGCGTCACTTTCCCTGTGCCACCCTGAGAAACCCTTGCGCCACCATGGATGCGCCGTATTTACAATCTGGCACACCAGGGCGCAAGGATTGACAGATGCGTCAGAAATTCTAACTCATCTGTTGGCCCAAAAGTGACGCATTGCTGGAGTTACTCATGAATGTGACACAACTCCATCAATGTGTCACAACAGAGAGGTGAGTCCCATTTAAAAAGCCTTGCTTCATTCCTTACGCCTGGTCTGAGCAGGCATAGGGATTTTGACACAGTGAGGGCGTAGAGTGACGGAGGGAAATGTTTTAAATTTCATTGCGTCAGTTCTACTTGGCTTTTTGTATGGGAACACCCATACTGCATACATTATTCCTGACGCAGGTATAATGTGAAGCAGGGCTTTACAACATGACGCATCTCCCTGGATGCGTCACGTTGTAAATGAGTCGCATTTTTACACCACCGCTGCGTCACAAAAAGTGACGCAACGGAGGTGCAAAAATGGCGCAAGGGGCTTGTAAATCTGCCCCCCAATCTACAGGCTTGAATGCAGTGCTTAATTTAAGGCTGTGGTTTCCAGGACTCAGCACCAGAACTTATTCATCAACCACAGGGATTTTCATGACTACCAGTAAGCAACAGTTATATGTTTAACCCTTTGGATGCGAGTGAAATTTTCCCGCACTGCCGGAAGATTTCACGGAAGCGCAATTGGACAGCTCCCGGCCGTCCGAAGTAACATACCACCCGTTGCGTCAGGCGGTCTGGAGCCATCCCATGCATCCAAAGGGTTAATAGTAACCGGGGAGATAAAGTGATTTGCCCAAAATCCCAGGATGTGGAGCCACCGATAATCGAGCCTGGTTCCCCCACTCCGAAGTCGGCAGCTCTGGTCATTGTCAGACCCCTCCCCATTTCTATGGTTAATTGTTGGTTCTGTTTCAGGAGGTGGCTGGTGACTGTAGTGACGTAGAACTGGGCATAAAACAACGTTTTTTTCTCAGCCCTGGATGGCAGCTTTTAAAGCCCAGCGCGTCTGATTCTATCCCCTTTAGGGCCTGATATGCAGTTCCCTGTGCATCCTATCCTGGTTTTCACGGATACGAGTTTTTTCCTGTGCTGTGAACATTCTGTTTAGCACGCTGACAGCTCTGGAACCTTCTGGCTCCCGCCATGTTTAGAACAGAGTGGTACCTCGGATCTTGTGCAGATGGCGAGGGCTGGGTGTGGGTGAGGTGCGCAGGCAGCGCAGACGGCCCTCTCATCTCCCCGGAGCTGCTATTTATACGGCGGCTAAACCAGCTCCACGTTTCCTATTTCGAGTTTCCCAAATTAGAGCTACGAACCAACAGTTAACACATTAAAGTGAGCCGAAAGGTTAATGCGGGGAGGCAGAGCTCTCCAGTCTGCTATAATCTGCTGGCTTCCGTGCCGCGCTCTGCACAGGCCTGCTAAAAAAAGGACAAAAATGCATCTTTAAAACGTATGAACGGACTTCGGATCTCAGTAATCTTTCATCTCTGAGCTTCTTAAATGTGCCACAAGCTCTCCTTTTATTTGGGGATGTTCTAGCGGGGCGCGTGTAATCTCGGGCTGAGGCGCGCGCTGCTGCGGCAGGGGTGGTCCCGGGGGAATGGCGGCGTCCTACTGTGCACGGATCCCGGCCTGCGGGAAGGGGCTGTGGGCCTTGGCTGAGCAGACTCTGAAGATGTGCAGTTCTTCCAGGCCGTCTCTCGCGCATCTTCATTCCCCTCACGTACGTGGACAAGACCTCGCGAGCCAGGCTCAGGCGCCGGGCTGGACTGACGGCTACATTCCTGCATTATAAATCCATGCTACACGCCAGGGGCTAAGACTCGTGTAAGTGTAGACGTTTCTGGGCAGAAGACGTTTAGAAATCGGCCTCTTTTGCTGAGAGACCACAAACAGGCAAAGGCTTGCAAAGCCGGAGATTTTTGCATCAAATAAAAGAATAGGCTATAGGGCCAGATTTTTCATAGTGTTGCGTCGTCCTTGCGCCACGAAAGAGGGCGCACGGGCTACGCACAGCTAAAGTTTGATGTATCAATCTACGCAAGGCCACCCTGCGTGGCCCTTGCGTGGCCATGCATGGCATGATAAATACCGGCTAACGCAAGGCAGTGCAAATCGCTGCCTTCACTCTGCCCCAGAGAGGCCTTCCATAGGAGGAGTGTAGGTGTTCCCAGGCATCCACCAATGGATTTTGAGGTATTTCCAGATTTACTATTACTGGTGGACCCGGGAATGTGCCAAAATGCTATGACTACCAAGGGAGGCTTAACAAGGAGAAATATTTTTACTTCTCCTTTTTTTCCATTTTCTACATGTTCTGCATTGTGGAACACACCTAGAAAGAGGAAAAGGCCTCTAGGAATGAATTTGTTTAGGAAGGTATTTTTTGTGCGGGTTTAGTTTAATTTTCTCGTGCAGGCAGTATGGCAGTGAACAAGCGCATGGCTGTGGTGTTGGACGGCGGCGGCGTGTTCGATGGCAGTGAAATACATGAGACGTCTGCCTTGCTCAAGCACCTCAACTGCAAGGAGGCTGGGGTAAAAATACCCTCATCAAGCATTGGCCAGATGCATGTAGCCGATCATTTGAAAGGAAGTCCTACAGAAGAGAAAAGAAAGCTCCCTGTTGAAAGTGCCAGACCAGCCCGTGGTGATATTAAAGATTTAGCAGGCATTAAAATTGATGACTTTGATGCTGCCGTTTTCCCTGGTGGCTCTGGTGTGGCAAAGAACTTGTCCTCCTGGGCAGTGGAGGGCAATGCATGCACAGTTAATGACCAACTGAAGTCAACACTTGAAGCTTTCCACAAAGCGAAGAAGCCCGCTGGACGGGGCTGCATTTCTCCAGTATTGGCGCCTAAGATCTTACCAGGCTGTGAAGTGACAATTGGCAGGAATGAGAATGTTGATGGACGGTTTCCTGATGCTGCGATTGCTTTAGCGATATAAGAAATTGGAGCCACACACATTAGTGAAGATCTTCTGAATAACATGTGGATGAAGCAAACATAATAGTAACTACATGTGCCTTTATGTGCAAGGCCCCTCTGCATGAGATGTTCGATGGTATTGGCACACTAGTGCATGAACTCTTGCAGATTGCCTGGGTTTGTGTCAAAGGCAAATAAAATATTTCGTGCAGGACAAAAACATACCTTCCTGCAATGCAGGCACCCTTGCAACATGATGCTAGGGAGCCTGCATTGGCCCTAGGCAGCCAAAAGTGCCCCAGGACAAGGAAAGGACTGGTATGCACTGTATAATGTTAAATACAGCGTATTCCTACCCTTTCCCTTTCACACAGTGCAGCACAGCTAGGAGGCCTGCTGCGTTGCGCTGCATGAAGGATTGATAAATATGCCCCTCTATTTTAATACAGGAATCTAATTTCTACTGATGAAGTCATGTATTTTCTTAATGCAGACCCATTCATCCACAAAGTCAAAGTCAAGTTTATTTGTTTGATTAATTAAAATCTTACAAAAATGCTTTTAAAATATCTCCAGAGTATACAAAACTTTAAAACACCGTGTACATAATTATTCTAATATCGCATAATTTGTAAAATTAAAAAATATTTTCTTCAAGTTTTTTACCAATCACAGATAAAAATTTTACAAATGCAGAATTCATAAATACTTCATTCGGGTTTAGGCATGCCATTAACCCCTTCGCTGCGGCGGGAATTCTGCCGCAGCGCTAAGGGGGCGGGGGGGTCGAGCGGCGCTCGCATGCTCGTGACGGAGCCGCTCCGTCACGAGCCGCGGTTGAGCTGTGCTCGTGACGGAGCCGTTCCGTTACGAACGCGCCCGCTCAATGGAACGCTCAGCGCAGGTGCGAAATTCGCGCCGCGCAGGCGCGCCGAGCGGGCCATGACGGAACCGCTCCGTCATGAGCACAGCTCAACCGAGGCTCATGACGGAGCGGCTCCGTCATGAGCATAGAACGGGTTAATGCTTGTCTACATGTCCTTACTCCACGAGCATTAAATAGTCTCTTAAGGATAATTTTCCTTTCAGGTTCTATTGCAGGACAAAGACATAGTAGGTGTATAATATCCTCTTGGCCACATTTACATAGCCTACATATAGTATTGTCCTCACTAATCTTCCATGACGGCAGATGACACAAACGTGGCCAAAGTCCAAAACGTGCTTTTATAAAAATTTGCTTACTTTGCTTTGACCAAGATGTTTCAAGGAAATTCTTGGACTTGCTTTTTTTAACATCCATTTATAATTGGCCATGCGTGTCTTCTTTTTACAAGTACCTCTTTGTCTTTTATCAGCGAAAGATGATTAGTCAGTTTATTAATTGTTCTTTTGAAACTTTCCTGGGTAATTGTATTCTCACAAATTGATGTTATTCCAAATTCTTCCTTCGCTTCCTTTAGATAAGCCCAAGCTTGCAGTTTCCGGTTGTCTTTCACTTCTTGCCATAGTATCCGGAACATTTGATTGTCAAGGTCATTTTTTTATACAATTCCATACTTTCAGGATTTGACCTTTTCGTGCATTTTGCTGGTTATTTATCCCAAACTCCAACCTCACCTGTGCTTGCGAGGCATTAGATGGTAGTTGAAATAAAATGTTGTAGGTTTTAGCAACTGCGTTATTAATTATCTCAGCGTCCTTACTGTTGTATACTGTGTTCCTGACACGAGATGGCACGTGGTTTGACCCGTGTTATCTCGTGTCAGTCACTTTCTGTTTGATGCACATGCCACTGCATCTTTTAAATATGTGAGTTGCGCGTGTATTCGGGTTGATGTGTTCATTAACTGTTTGGACTGGACTTGCTCCAGACGTGCTTCAATAAACTCCTTCTTCAACAAGTTCTCTGAGTCCTCCAGTCTTTCCTACACTGGCGACGAGGGAAAAGGACATTATATTTTCTAATCTCATCAAGAAGACTTCGTCAACGGATTTATTTAAAGAAAAATTTCAATTGTAAACAATTTCTAACTTGAGCTGCTGGAACCTGCGGGCTTCTACAGATTCGCGACACTCGTTTTCATCTTCCGAGGTATTTAATTCTATATTCTTTACCTCGAAGACTTCAGAGAGTTGTCTTCAGCGCGAGTCTCTTTCGGTCCGAGCTCCAGCCAGCGCGAATGTGATTTCCTTTCAGCTACGTCATACGCTCTTGAAACAAGGCCATTTTCTTTAGAAAGAAAGCGATTTCCACGGCGGCCATCTTAAATTGGTAAACTTCATTTGTTTAGCGTTTTTTCATCGTTTTTTTTTCTTTTGAAGTCCGTTTTTTTTTCCTGAAATCAATTCTACACGATTGTTTCTCAACTCGACTTCAACTAAAGGTATTATTTTAGATTCTACACGATTGTTCTTCAATTTGACTGCATCTAAGGTATTATTTTGCATAAACCAAAGTAACTTTTAACATTTCAACATGAGTGGAATTGTTCCTCCTCCTTCGTTTTTGGCAAATAAAGGTGATCCTCCCATGGAATGGGAAATATGGGAACCTGTTTTCTTAGCTTATGTTGAGGTCATGGAAGGTACTGAATGCGAACCTGAGAGGAAATTATCACTTTTAAAACATTGTCTTGGGGGGATTGGATTAAAAGAATTCGTCACTCTTCCAGCTTTAACCAATCCTGGTGAGAAGGATGTGTATGAATGTGCAGCAGAACAACTTAAAATTAGATTTGGAAAAAAAAAGAACATTGTTATGGAGAGATTTATTTTCTACTCCCGCAAACAATCCGCAGACGAACCAATTGATGATTTTGTATCTTCTCTCAGATCACTTGCTGTGACTTGTGATTTTGAACACATTACCTATGAACAAGTACTAAGAGATCAAATACTGATGAGAACAAATAATAAAAAGGTCCAGGAAAGACTTTGGACAACTTCAGATATGTCTTTAAATGCTGCTATTGATATCGCAAGGTCAATTGAACATTCTGAGAAGTTTGTGAAGGAAATAAGAGGAAGCGAAAAAGGGGATGTTTTTAGTGTTTCCAAAGAAGGAGAGAAATTCAAGAAACCTTTTACTTTTAAACATGAATTTACTAACAATAAGAGTGATTCAAAATTTAAGTACTCCAAAAGTGATAAGAAGAGCAATACTCAATGGATTTGTTTCAGATGCGGAAGTTCAAATCACTTAGCAAACTCTAAAATGTGCCCTGCCCTTGATAAAATGTGTTTGAAATGCAATAAGAAAGGGCATCTAACAAAGTTTTGCAAATCCACTACCAGAAAAGTTAATATTGTCCAGGATGTTGATGACTGTGATTCAAATGAAAATGATATCAATACTGTTATCAATATTTGTGGTAGTGAAGGTGTAAGTAAATTTCCATCCTGTGATGTGATTATAGATGGAAAGACAATCAATATCTTTGTTGACACTTGTGCATGGTATACATTATTGGGTTTAGATGTTGTAAAAAAAAATTGGCCAAACAAAATTTTACTTGAATCCGACATTTCTCCAGGGGGGTATACTGGACATAGAATTGAATTAGTAGGGTATTTTTGGGGGAAAATCACATTTGCCAGTGAATCCACATATGGTAAGATCTATGTCGCTAAGTCTGGACAACCATTGTTAGGATGGCCACACCAGGATCAATTGGGCATTAAGATAGATCCTAGAGCCAACCCTCCTGTTTACTCCGTTGCAAACACCAACGATCTTGATCGAAATCTCATGCTTGACAAATTGAAATCTGAATTTTCGAATGTTTTTAGTGGGAAACTCGGTCAGTATCTGGGTTTTAAACATACTATTAAACTCAATGATGGTGTTGTTCCTGTTCGGCACAGAGTCAGGAACGTCCCTCTTACCTATAGGGATAAACTTAAAGTTCTACTCAAAGATTTGTGTGACAAAGACATTATTGAGCCCATTGAGTCCTCGCCGTGGGTTTCCCCGATTGTGATTTCGGTTAAATCCAACGGCGAATTGAGGCTCTGTGTAGATCTTCGCAGCTTAAATAATTCAATCTGGGTGGATGCTCATCCCTTGCCGAATCTCCATGAGATGGTCTCAACGTTAGGAGGTGCTGAGATTTTCTCGTCCATAGATTTAGCAAGCGCTTATCATCAGGTTGTTTTGGATGATGATTCCAAAAATCTGACAGCCTTTATTACGCCATAAGGTCTTTTCAGATATAAACGCATGCCTTTTGGATTGGCTAGTGCCGCTTCCGTGTTTCAAAGGCTAATGAAAGAGACACTTGAAGGGTTGACAGGGGCAATCGCCTTTCAAGATGATATTCTTGTATTTGGAAAAAAATGTGGAGGAGCATGATGATAATCTAAGAAAAGTTATATCTGCATTGTCTTCTAAGGGTCTTACTCTTCGCCTTGACAAATGTAAAATCAGAGAAAAAGAAGTGGAATACCTGGGACACTCCATAAGTGGTGCTGGGATTAGACCTAAGCAAAAACACATTGAAAGCATTATTAAAGCTCCTGTTCCTGTTTCAAAAGAACAATTGGTAGCCTTCTTAGGATTAATGGAATTTTATGCCAAATTTATTCCAAATTTCTCTCCTAAAGTTGATTCCTTTAGACCACTTTTAAAGAAAAATGCAAGGTTTTTATGGTCTGATGTAATGACAGAAGCATTTCAAAATTTGAAAGCTTTTGTTGTGAACGCGCCTTGTCTGAGACCTTTTGTTATTGGGAAAAAGTGTACCATCATGGTTGACGCAAGTAGCACAGGGTTAGGGGCTGTGCTTATGCAAAATGACTGCGGAAAAGAGTGGATAATTGCCTATGCCTCAAGGGCTTTGAGGGACGCTGAAAAACACTATTCAGTCATAGAAAGAGAGCTATTAGCGTCAGTTTGGGCAGCTGAACATTTTAAAACTTTTCTATGGGGAACAAAATTCACTATTAAGACTGACCATAAGCCCCTTATTTACATGATGGCACCGGGTGGAGGTCGAACCTTATCGGCTCGTCTTGCCAGATTAGCTTCTAGACTACAATCTTTCCATTTTGAGATGGTGTATGTTAAAGGGAAAACTAACATTCATGCTGATTGCATGTCCAGATTGCACACTTCTTGCGATGTCCCTTGTGATGATGATGAGTGTGAAGTAGCTTTCACTTCCCAAGACATTATGTTGGTGTATGGGGAGAAGTTTGATTTGAGTAAGGAGTCCTGGGCAAGAGAAATGGAGAAGAGCATTGAATTAACTGATGTTAAAAATTACATTTTACAAGGATGGCCAGAACAAAGGAAGTTTTCAGGCGAGATGATGAGTTATGCTAAAGTTCAGGATGAGTTGGCAATTGAAAATGGGGTTCTCATGAGAGGTGATAAATTTATTCCTCCTTTTTCTTTGAGAGATACTATTATTGGCATTGCTCATGAAGGACATTTAGGAATCTTGTTTACTAGGAGACGAATAAAAGATTTCTTTTGGTGGCCAGGAGTAGATGGTTGTGTGGAACACTATGTCCAAAAATGTTCAGAATGCGCCAACAGTGATAAGTCCGCTGTTCCTTTGCGTCCTGAACCTTGTCCTGTGGAATGTCCTTTCGGTCCTTGGCGGAAGTTAGGTCTTGATTTTATTGGTCCATTTTCTGTTTTACCTGAACATGAGAGATTTGGCATGGTTTTGATAGATTATTTCTCAAAGTGGCCAGAGGTAAAAATGGTTAGAGAGATAACAACCAGAAATGTGGTAGAGTTTTTAGATGAGGCCTTTTGTAGAGAAGGAATCCCAGAAGAGTTAGTGACTGACAATGGACCACAATTTACTAGCAAGGATTTTCAGTGTTTTATCACCAAATGTGGGATTACTCACAACAAAATTGCTGTGTTCCATCCTGAAGCCAATGGCCAGGTTGAAAGATTCAACAGAGTTGTGAAGGAGGCTATCCAACTTTCTGTTAAAGGTAACTTGAACTGGCGTAATGCTCTTCAGTCTATGTTACTGTCTTATAGAACATCTCCCAACTCTGTCACTTTGGTTAGTCCGTTTGAACTTTTAAGGGGTCGGAAACCCAGTACTCGTTTGACTCCATGGTGGTTGAAAAGAAGTTTGAATGACCAGTGTGGTTTTTCTAAGGTAGACTATGATTTGGTTCGAAACAGAGTCAGCGCATACAAAGATAAGATGAAGAAAAGGATGGAGATAAAGCAGGGGTCAGTGAGTAAACACGTCATTTCTGTTGGTGATTTTGTTCGTATTAAAAGAAAGGAAGGTGTTTTGAAAGGGGGTCAAATTTGGTCACGTCCCAAGGAAGTCATTGAGGTTTTCAAGCACGCTGTTAGAATCGATGATGGGAGTGTTTGGAATTTGAACAGGGTTTCCATATTTAAAGGCAAAGATACTGCTGTGTCAAAGGATGGTAACAATGCTTTATTTAAAGGCAAGGATGCTGTTGTGTCAAGTGATGATAGCAATGTTTTTTTTTACTTTGAATCTGACAATGGGGGTTCTGGGAATGTAAAAATTCCTTCTGGGAGTTCTTTGAGTGAGAGTGTCATCCTTAGGGATGCAACGCCCACTCCTCTTATGACATCCTCCAAAAATTGTCCTAGGTCTCACCGCCTTCCTGAAAGATACAAGGATTTTGTCATGAATTAAGATTCTTTCGAATTGTATAAGCTTTATTGTTTAAAATCTTATTGTTATGCTGTTTTTTTTTTTTTCTTTTTTCTTTTCATTTACAGGAAGGGAGGTGTGTTGTATACGGTGTTCCTGACACGAGATGGCACGTGGTTTGACCCGTGTTATCTCGTGTCAGTCACTTTCTGTTTGATGCACATGCCAGTGCATCTTTTAAATATGTGAGTTGCGCGTGTATTCGGGTTGATGTGTTCATTAACTGTTTGGACTGGACTTGCTCCAGACGTGCTTCAATAAACTCCTTCTTCAACAAGTTCTCTGAGTCCTCCAGTCTTTCCTACACTTACCATTTAAAAATTCAGAGCCATATTTCAAGGTTGATAATAATTTAGCTGATATGATCTTTAATAAAGGGCCATAGGACAGTGCTGTTAGTTTTTTTTTGTATAATCCTAAATGCAGCCAACAGACTATTAGCTTTTCTAGTAATGTCTTTTTTCTGTGGGAGAAAATTTCCACTATCATTGAATATAACACCGAAATACTGGTAATAATCAACCTGCTCTAGTTGAGTTTGTTCCAGCATCCATTTGCATTTATTTTTTTGTCGTCTGTTCTTTGTGACTACCATTATTTTTGTCTTTGATTCATTTATTACCATTTGGTTCACTTTTGCGTACATTGATATGCGTTCAATTAGTCTTTGCAGGCCCACCTTAGTTTGACTTACAGTACAACGTCATCTGCGTACAGCAGATTTGATATTTGTTTTCCTGCTAACTTTGGTGGGTGTGCATTAACTTCGTTCAATACAATGGTGAGGTCGGCTATAAATAAATTAAAAAGTAGTGGAGCAAGGACACAACCTTGCTTTAGACCTCCTGACGTGGGTATTTTATTAGATAATGTTCGGCCATCACCGATTCTCACCCTGACCCAATTTTCAGAATACAATAATTGTATAAGTTTTAGTAGTGGGTCCGGAATTCCTTGGTCTTCAAGTTTTTTCCATAGAAGGCATCTATTTACACAGTCAAATGCCGATTTAAAATCGACAAAACAAAAGTAGAGAGGTTGTTTAGCTAAAAGCGCCTTATCCATTAGAACAGATAAAATTAGTATATTTGTGGAGGTTCCTAGACCTTTGATAAACCCAGTTTGGTTTGGGGGTAATATTTGCTTTTCCTTAACCCAATCTGATAAACTTGCTAGTAAAAGACCCGCAAATGCTTTTGCGTCAGTATCTTGGAGGGTAATCAAGTGATAGTTCTCTGGTAGTTGCCAATTACCTTTTTTGTACATAGGAGATATTAGTGATCCTCTCCAAGATTTTGGTATTTGCCCTGATCGGATAACTTCATTAAAAACCTTTGTCAAATAGGTAGCCCATAAATCTGGATCAGTTCTTTGTAGAGAGCAAATGGGATTCCATTTGGTCCTGGTGCTCCATCTTTCTGTTTCTTTATTAAGTGTGTTACTTCAATTTCTGTGAAAGCAGTTTCCAGATTAGTTTCCCGTTCTTTTTCTGTCCTTATTGTCTGCTTGACTTTCTGAGTATTAAAGGGCCGATTATGATGGCGGACTTACCTGAGTCTGTCCGCCACCATAGAGTAGGAGGGACCGTCCGCAGGGGCAGCGGCGGTCCCTCCGTGCAGATTAGGATGTGACCGCCAGGGTGGCGCTCACATCCTCTATATTTAACATTGCGGCGGGGGCAGCTTCAAGCTGCACCCGCCGCAATGTTAAAAATGCATGCACGGCATTTGCGTGCACAAAGCGGCAGGCACCGCACGGTGCCTGCCGCTTTGTTCACGCAAATGCAGGGGGGTACCATAGGTACCCCCCATGTGCACCCCCCATCCCCCCTTCACCCAGGGGGCCCGCAACGGGCCCCCGAAGTGCAGGTCCGTATGCTTTTCCACGGCAGAAAAGCCGCTGTGGAAAAGAATACTTACTACTCCATCATAATATGGCTGGCGGTGTCTGATAGACACCGCCAGCCATGTTAATGCTTTTCCGCCGCGGTCGGAAGGCGACCGTGGCGGAAAAGCGGCGGACAGATTCCAAGACCCACCAGCCATCCTAATTTGGCGGTGGGTCTTTCAATCATACGCAGCGGTTTTCCCGCATCCTCCGGGCCGGCGGTGGCTTCCGCCGGCCCAGAGGATGCGGGAAATCCGCCATCGTAATAGGCACCTAAGTTCGGATGCAGGGTCTAAGGTCTTTTTGAGGTATTCCAACCATTCAGCCACAAAAAAATATATAGGCATGTATTTACTGAAAGCCATAGTCTTTTGAGCAGAAATTTTGTACAAAAGAATTATTTGAGTGCAAAAAACATTGTGGATTAATGAGGTTGAATGTGGATCTTTGATGGCAATTTATTGGAAGATGATCAGTAAAGACAAAATTGCTGATTACGACTTTAGCGGTGCAGGTGTGATGCATCACGTTAATACCCCTTCCCTGCCAAAATCGTCCGCCGGCCGCATGCCAGATTAGGAGTTTTCTCCTGGTCTGGGAGGTGATCCAATGGTGTTCCCATGGCAGTGTCATTGTCCTTTACATATAGTGGTGAAATATTGAAGAAAAATATCGTTTTTCACTAATATCAAAAAATATATATAAAAATATAGTTTTTCAAAAGATGTATATATATATATATAGTTACAAATTGTAAATATGAAATATATTAACATGTAACACTAATATAATGTAAATTAAATACATTTTAATATCAAACATATATATAAATATATACTTGTTTAAACAAACACACACACATATATGTATGTGTGTATGTTTATGTGGACATAAGTAATGTAAAACTATAATAAAAAGAATCTTTTCATTTATATTTTAGTTTTCAATTTTTTGATTTAATAAGATAATAACCATATATATATATATATATATATATATATATATATATATATATATATATATATATATATATATATATATATATATATATATATATATATATATATATATATATATATATATATATATATATATATATATATATTATGTCGGACTATTCACTGCATTGGGGGCAAGATGATGTGCATACATGGGAGTGGTGGTACTAGACCCCACCCCCCTGCGGGAGGGGTGGAGATGTTATGCACTGTCACAAGGTAATTCCATCAGCTTATGTATATTTGTAAATTGGTGTCTAGTATTGAGTGGTGTGTGTGTTTAATAAATGTACTCTTACTTTTATAAAGCAAAGTACAGACTGGACAATCAATTATTGAGTGTTTAATGTTTGCACACCTGCAAATGGCGATTACTAGCCCACATCACCTCCCTTGAGTAAGCCTCAGATTGCTCTGCAACGCTATCCTCTGAGAGTCAGGCGCTACAATTGGATGTTTGGTTGCCAGTGAAGGACAAATGTAGTCATGTTATTTGTACAGGCCTCACAGATGCTGCCTCGTTTTCCAACATTGGTGACAGCGGTGGGATACATAGTATCCCATTATGGTGCGTATTTATAGCATTTGATAAGTCCAGCTTAACCACACATTACCTATGCAGTAATGAGCAAATGGAAGAGCGCAAGGCTCTGAGAAGGGTTCAAAGTTTTGGTTATGCTAAGTAAAGGTTTGGGAAAGGAAAGCTCGCCCCCATATGTGTCATGTGAAGATATTATGGTTTAAATGTTAACTGTATTGATATGACCGCGCTATGTCGATTATCATGTGCTAGCGGGATGGTGCTTTCCAGGAAATGATTGCAAACAAATGTTCTAAACCATATTGTACACCTTTGAACCCTAACACTGCACGCACTACACCTGCATGAGGAGGGTGTCTTCTCAAGAGATAGGGACACCAACTGATACCTATATCACAGAGGGGGGTGTAGGGGTGGATGGACGTTTATGGGGGTCAGGAGAAAAGGGGGTCCTAGGAGATTCCAGTGCTTTTTAAGGGCAGGGAGGGTTTCCACATAAGGGGCCCCAGATATCCTTCCCCCACTGACAGTTTTTTGCTATTGGCGCAGGCCAAAACCACTGGTGTACTCATTCCCGGTCCAGATCATACCTGGCGGGTCGTACGGCATTTTTACGAATCGTACAGTTCACTGTGCGGGTCGATGTCGTACGGATTTACCCTTTATTTTCATACGGTTTGCAATGATTCAAACGTATTTTCTCGCAATGGATTGTACTACGCGATCCGGACGGATTTGTACGATTCGTACGGAAACGGCTAGGAATACGAATCGTCGTTCGGATTAGTTTCCCAAATCGGAATCGACCCCTAAATAATTATTGATAAATTAAGAATTGAAATTAAATAAATGATTACTTAATTAGCTTCCCACCCTATACTCATACAAACTCAATTCGCAAATAAAATGTAGCGAACAAATTATAATACTTGCACAATTTAAATAATTAATTAACACTTAATTAATAATACATTTGTAATTAATAATGTATTATTTAATTAACTTTGCACCATGTACCCCTACAACCACAACAAAATCTGCACGTAAAACATAACTTGAAAAAATAATAATTAAACAATTTACATAATTAATTATCAAATAAAAAATATTATACATTTTAAATAACTACTATTTAATTATGCTTAATTATCCTACCACCCTGTACCCCTGCAAACCTCACAACCTGCTCCAACACAATACATTACTATTTTACAATTAAAAGTAAAAATACAAATCACTTAAAATTACAAACTATGGGGGTCATTACGATGGCGGTGAATCCGCCACTGACAGATTGTCTGTGGTGGTGTCACTGCCATTGTGATGCCAGTTCCCGACTGCCATATTATAATGGGGGGCGGGACTGTGGCGGTCGGAATATCCGACTGCCATGCATCCGACGTGCTCCTAGAGCCCACCGGTGCGGCGGAGGCCTTCCCAGCCCCAAAATGGCGGTGGTGTTTACCCCCCAGTTCCTCCGCCATGAAAAGGCTGGTGGGGATGGACATTGGGGGCCTGCAGCAGGCCCTCCTTTGCCCCTGCACCCAAAGTTTGGGCAGTGGAGGGGATCCATGGTGCTCCCCTATATTTCCCTGCACCATGGTGGAGGTTGCATTGTTATACCTGTGAGACCGCCGCCTTGTAGGTAGGTGGTCCCACCCCGAGACGATTGCGGACGGACTGAAGTCCGTCCGCCATCGTAATCACCCTCTAAATTTACAAACATTAAAAACAATTATACAAACAATACAAAAAAAATACAATTTAAATATTTTTTAAAACAAAAAGAAATTTAAAAAATAATATTACTTACCTTACAAAATCTGTATTTTTGTCAAAAATATTTCTGCACGTGATATTTCTATATCATTATTTTAAAAACTCAATATCTGTGTGTCTTGATATTTTGAACTTGATATTTGGTCCAAATACTACAGAATTAACGCTGATATTTACACCTGTTCTGAGCAGGTTGGGTTGTAATCATGAGTTGTGGGGCAAGTACTAGGAGGTGGTGGAGGGAGGCAGACTGGAAGGGTATAGGATGGAAGGGAAAAAATTTGCTCTGGCGGGTGGGTATATTAGATACTCCTCCGTTGAGAAAAAAACCATGCTCGGGTAGGATCAGAGAGAGACGTGGATGCTGTTGCAAACAAAGCCTCATGCATTTTCACTAGGATATATTACTGGCCAGTAAAAGTGTGACTGGCTTTCTCTCACTTGGAAAGAATGGATGATGGAACACCGGACTAGTGGTGATCCGACAGACGGTTATCTCACCCAAGAACATCGCTCCTCTTGACTTGAGTTCGGGGTGTTAGTAGGATTTGTGTGAGTTTTAAATAGTGTATATAACAGCTACTATGGTCAGACAATGATAGCAACCTTAAAACAAAGATGTATTGTACAGAATTGTGCATATTTAAAATGATGAATGAGTCCGGAAAGGGAGTAGCGATGAAGAAGATAGACTGGATTTGTTTTCATTATTCGTTCTTAACCTTCTTTTAGTAATTGGGATTCTTTAGTCCAGCTATGAATTATTATTATTATTACATTTCTTAGGCGCACAGCTACCCGGAGGTTTCCGGCACCAACAGGACCCACGCAAGAAGAAGGAGCTACCCTATTGGTTGAATAACCATGTTTTTAGATGTTTGCGGAATTTATGATAAATAGTTTCATGCCGAAGTTGTAAGGGGAGAGAATTTCACAGTGTAGGAGCTAAGCAGGCAAAAGACCGACCACCTATACGTACTTGTTTCACCCTGGGTTCTTGAAACCTTGCCAGAGTAGAGGATCCAAGAAGGCACGTGGGGAGATAGGGATGTACCAAAGTACTAAGATACTGTGGTGCTGCGCCTGATTTAATCCTATGCATATAGCATAGGTGTTAGAAGGTGGCCGCCCGGATTTTTTGCTTTTTGAGCACCTAATTGTTGAGCTTTTACTGTGGGGGAGCCTCATAATATGGGACTCACCCACAGTGAACTCATAATGAAGGAGACTTCATAAAGATTTTACTGGTGCACCCCTGGCTTGACTAGGCCGCTGCGCAGCAGCGGGAGTAGGGGACACCGTGCTGGTTACATGCAGACACGGGTGTACATGCGTGTGCACACGTGTAGGGACTGCGCAGGGGAGATTCCTAGTGTGCGCAGTCCAGGAGCAGCTACAGAGTGAATGGTGTGGCAGGACTTATGCAGAATTTGGTGGTGACATGGAATAGGCTTTATACCCTGGGAGCGAACATGGTAGGGAACGTTAGTGTGTTTTACTGTGTTTTCACTTCATAATTCCCCAATAGGGATGTGGGGCCCATGGCTAAAATGACTTCCACAAGCCCTACAGATTCCAGACACGCACTAAAGGCTACTGTAGCAGATGTGAAAATATGTATTCTGCAGAGTCCAAAGTCATGTTAGTACTGCTTTTGGGTCATCCAGAAATGTCATATTTCTCTGAGTCCCTTGCTGGGGTCTGGCCCTGGCAGGTTAGAATAATTACCTTTCTTCCCAGAGCGAAGATCGTCCCTCCAAGGAGAAAAGATAGGTGGAGCTACAAGCCAATCCATCAACCTCTGTCGCTGGGTGCCAGGCACCAGGCTGTGCCAAGGAGGGCAGGGAGTGAGGGGGAAAGGAGTTGGGTTTCAGAGGCCATGTGGCCAGAGACACTGGACGGCACCATTTTGAACAAACCCAGAGGCTGGACAAGAAGGAGGAAGCAGGGGCAAGGAAGTGATGTGTCGCTGTTTGATAGGACACACAGAGACTTCCTGCCAGCCCCCTACTCAACTTTTAAAATGTACTTGCACAGGAAAATAAGCTCTCTCTGGGGTGTGGTCCGTTGAGGTGAAAGGTGCTGGAGCTGGGGCAATGGACAGTTGCAAGGAGGACATCCCTGACTGCCCCCCAGGTTCCCAACAGCGCCAGAAAGAGAGCCCAGTACCGGTGCGCAGAAGAAGAGGCCTCTGCGCAGGGAGAAGAGAGGCGCAGGGAATCAGTGAAGACCTCTCCCTGCAGAATGCACCCTTTTGGAGAACCAGAGGGTGAAGGAGAGTGCTCCCAGTGGCTGGGGGACGCCAATAGGAGCAAGAAGACGCAAAAATGGGGCAGATCGGACCCCCATGGGCTGAGATATGGTGCCCGTAAGGAAGGCGACCTCTGACACCTAAGAAGACCGACGACGAAGCGCGTGGGGCTCCGCCGCTGGTCTCAGAGTTGCCTCCGGGGTGGGTCAGGTCCTGGGGGCTGCCCCCACGGAGAAGGGAAGCCGGGGAGCGCCATCGCGCTCCCCGTGAAGTTGCCCTCCATGGGGGGCAGGAGCCCACCCTGGCCCCCACTGAAGATGGAGGTGGGGGAGTGCCGTTGCGCCCCCGCAAAAATATCTGGGGGGGGGACCGGGACCCCATCCCCAGGCCCCAAAGTGCCTGTGTGAGGGGGTGCGCCGTAGCCCCCCCCCCAAACGAGTCTGGGGGCCCGGGATCCCATCCCGGGCCCCGAAGTCAGGCAGAAGGAGGGGGAGTGCTGCTGCAATCTCCCAGGGCCAGCGGGAGCCGTGCTGGTCTCCGTGTCTGCCCCCCGGAGCGGGCAGATGAGAACTGAAGGGCTGAGTCCTGTGGTTGCACACAAGGGTGCGGGCAGAGCGGGGAGCCGGTGGGGCAGCCAGGGGTGGGCTCCCAGGACTGCCCTCCAATGTGGAGAGACTGCGGGGGTACCAGGGGGGACCGGGGCCCCATACAAGAAAGGAGGAGCCAGGGGCCCGGATGGGACCAGGCCCCTGACCAAAGTGCGAAGCGGCCGGGGGTGGGCTTCCCGCGACGCATACCCTTACCTGGGGGTCCGGGTGGGACCAGGCCCCCCAACAAGGCCTGAAGATGCGGCGATGCCACCAGTGGTTCAATGCAGCTCTCCCCAGCACAGCGAGAGAGCCACTCATCAAATATTCACGAGCAGGAGAACAATCGCCCCATAATGCCTTGCAGGCCATGACCGGCCTGCAGGGTCAAGACAGCGAATTCTTTGCCTTTGGTGGCCCCAGGAGGACGGGGTCACCACCCCATGAATGTGCAGGTGATGGGGAAGCTGCTGGAGAAGCGCAGTCTACCCCCTGCACAAAGAGAAAAGTCCCACCCCAAGTGTCTTGGGGATTCAAAGGGATCAACCCCTCCAGGGCTCAACTTGCACTTAACGCCTTCTGGGCTGGAACCTTTGTTCTTAAGCTGAGGGTGTTTTGATAATTGCATCAAGGAGTGAAGATCTGAGTTGGGGATGTCTGCAGAAGGGCATCCCCTGGAGGTGAAGAGATGTAATCGCACTGAAATGCAGTTATTAATGGTTATTTCGTTTAGAGGGACTGAATTTATTTCACCTGTTTAATGCGAAGTGCTGGTGCAAGGCGATGTCATAAGCAAAGTGGATTTAAGTGGCTAGACATTCCTGCTAGGGTGTCTGACTGTATGTACTTAAACCTGTGATTTTATCTGTGATGCCTTAGGGGCTGTAATTGCAATGCATTCTAATGATATCCAAATGTTATGAGTACTGTCATTCTAAAGTGTGCGTCAACATGTATTCTTGCTGCTGCGCTTAGGTGAAGACCCCAGACTATTAGCCCTTAAGATGTAGAGGTGCATACTGTATGGTCAGTAGGAGATGCTCAGTCAGAGTCATGTGTCACCAAGGCAGGTGTAGCCTGGTTAATGCTTGTTGAGGTAATGGGGGGCAGGGTGGGGGCACCACTGGGATGGTTCCAGTGCGCAGGGCCCACGCTCCATGTTAAGACCAATTCACGGCATTGGGGGCAAGATGATGTGCATACATGGGAGTGGTGGTACTAGACCTCACCCCCCTACGGGTGTATAGTATTGAGTGGTGTGTGTGTTTAATAAATGTACTCTTATTTTTCTAAAGCAAAGTACAGACTGGACAATCAATTATTGAGTGTTATTTTTGCGCACCTGAAAATGGCGATTACTAGCCCACACCACCTCCCTTGAGTAAGCCTCAGACTGCTCTGCAACACTATCCTCTGAAAGTCAGGTGCTACAATTGGGTGTTTGGTTCCCAGTGAAGGAAAAATGTAGTCATGTTATTTGTGCAGGCCTCACAGATGCTGCCTCGTTTTCCAACAATAGGGCTTTAAATTTAGTACTATTCTCCAGCCTAAGCCAATGAAGGTCGCAGAGAGCACCTGAAAAGGAGGTTTTACTAGGTAACTGGGAAAGTAGTCTGGCTGCAGAATTCTGGACCACTTGCAGCTACGAAGCACCTCTTTCTTGGCTCCCAAATACAGGACGTTGCCATAGTCCAGTCTCGACACACTTAAGGCCTGGATAACTGTTCTTTGCGTAGACGTAGGCAGCATCCAAACTATTGTTTTGAGCCATCTGAGGCTGGTGAAACAGGTTTTGTCGACTTTAACCGCCTGCTGCTTCATAGAAAGTTAGTCATCTATGATTATGCCGAGATTTCGGACTGTTTGTGACGGTTGGGGAGGATCGCCCATTTAAGACAGACAATGTTGGGGACTCCAAAGATCTTTATTTCTTCCGAAGATTAGAACTTCGATTTTCCCCTGTTTAATTTCAATCTGTTGATATGCATCCAGCTAGCTATCTGATGTAGCCCAACCTGGAGAGAGGACACATTCGATGTCTCCTTGGTAGACAGGGAGAAGATTAGCTGGGTATCATCAGCATATGAAAATATGGTCAACCCAGCTTCTTCAGCAATTGTAGCCAGGGGGCTGACATAGATATTGAAGAGTAAAGGGCTCAAGCTAGATCCCTGTGGCACACCATGTGAGGAAGCATGGGCCTTGGAACTAGCGGATGGGGAGAGAACCTGAAAGGTTCTATCGGCCAGAAAACTCGATGACCACTTGAGTGCTGGTCAGACAATACCCCCAGAGTGTAAAGCGTGTAAAAGGGCAGTATGGGACACAGTGTTGAATGCAGCACTCAAGTCAAGCAGTATAAATGCCATACTTTCTCCCATTTTCAGATGTTTGGGAAGAGTTTCTGTGACGCCTAGGAGCGTAGATTCTGTAGAGAAACCCGCTCGAAATCCTGATTATGATGTGTGAAGGATTTTTTGGGAGTCCGCAAACTGCTTCAGCTGTTGATTGATATGTTTTCCAGTATTTTAGAAAAGGCTTGGAGTAATTAAATTGGGCGGAAATTAGAAGGTTCAGCCGGACCAGCTTTTGCTTTTTTAGAAGGGTAGGACCATGGCATGCTTCCAAGCCGCTGGTATTGTTGCTTCGCGTAGCGACGCATTAAGCAGTTCCATAATAACATTAAGTAGAGGTAATTCCAGTTTTTGAAGAATGGAAAGGGGTAGAGGGTCCTTGGGCAAGCCAGATTTAAGACTAGTAAGGATGCGACTAAAAGATGGGATATCTAGAGGCAGCCAGTTTTCGAAGGACTTACTGGGGGTTGCAATAATGGCCTGTGTCGTAGAAGGAATGGTGCAGCCTGATGTAGATGCATTAATCTTTAATTGCAACTCTGCATTAGTTGGTATGATATTAAATTCAGTGTAGATTTTTCTATTTTATCAATGAAGAACTCAGCCAGATCTTCACATTGCACTACATTAAGCTTAGGTGACGAGGGTTGGCAGGATGCGCCTGACAATTCTTTCACTATTTTGAATAGGACTTTAGGATTGTGTTGAGTCAATGAAATGATGTTTTTTGCATGTTCAGCTCGAGCATCTTCACACAGGTCATGATAAGCTTTTTTGCCAGTTTATAAGTTCCTTTAGATTCAGGCACATAGTCCTTCCTCCACCGTCTCTCCAAGGCTTTACATTTGTTTTTTTCTATTTCAAATTTTTCAGAGAACCAAGGGGCAGGGGGAGGCGATGATTGTTAATTTTTTTAGTAGACATGGGAATACAGGCCAAAAGAAGTTATTAATAAGGTATGAATGGTGTCAGCATCAGCTATAATGGTTGAGGGGGTGGCCAGAATATTCTTTAAGAGATGTTGATTAAGTCGATGAACATCAAGATTCTTCCAGTTTCTGAACCCCTCTCTGGAAGAAGAGGTAGAGTGATTTTTACACTGCATCTCTATTTTTACCCTAAATCGAACCAACAAATGATCTGACCAGAGTATATGAATCTAAATTTGAAATGAGTGGGATCTGAGTTATGGAGTAGAACGTTCATGGCTGCCAAATCAGCAGACAAAGTGGAGATGATAGTGCACGTCGGGTCATTAAAATGGATGTTTAAGTCTCCCAAGATAGTGAAATTCGCAGCTTCCAGCAACAGAGGGACAATAAGTTCTAGGAGCATCGATGCCCATGAACCTGCTGGACCCGGAGGTCTATAAATCAGGATCCCAGAGAAGGTGAATTGGGATGTAAGCGAGAGTTTAAAAGAACTCGCTTCATAGCCTTTAAAGGGAGATCCTCCCATTTACAAGTGTAAGACTTTTTAAATAGAAGTGCAATTCCCCCTCCAATTTTATCTATCCGATCCTTTCTAAGGATTGTGTAGTTGGGAGGTAGGGCAATTGCAACATCTGGTCCTGAGCTCTCATTCAGCCATGTTTCCGTAAGGAAAATTGCATCAGGTTGTGTAAGAGGTCATGAATATCTTCCTTATGTTTGGGAAGCGACCTACAATTTATGTTAACAAAAAGTGAATTCCTTTAGGGGAACAACCTCATTTATGACAGAAGAAGACACCAATGAGTTCAGGTTCAGAGGGATAATACTAGTGGCAATATGTTTCCTGCTGGGTGGTGTAGGAAGCAAGAAACCACAGCAGCGACAGTTAGAGGCAAGACTTCCAGGTTCTAGGGACTTACAATTAGGTTTAGGCTTAGGGCGGAGGTCAAATAATAGTTTTTGAGAGTAAGTCCCTATTATTGTGAGAAAAGAGGCAGGGGGTGTGGCCCCTGGTTCTGGCCGGTCATGGATGGGCGCGGACATGCTTGCCTTTGGCCCGCCTTTAGAGCGCCTGCTGCGCGTGGCTGCAGCGCGAAGTGTCTGCCATTAGAAGTTATACTAATTAACCAGCTGATCGTCAACCAGCGGATCCCCGCCTCCCCTCACCTCTAACCCAGAAAAAGTGTAACCACGGCTCCCTCCACAGCACCTGGGAAATCCCGTGGTCGACCAGGGAGTATGCGGTGGGAAGGCGGGTGTCAGAGGTGAACAGGTAGGTGCTAAGGTGAAGGTAATATGATTTGTGCAATTAAAACATGTCGGAAGTGAAAATGTAATCTTCATAAAAAGAATAGTATGCACAGCCTCTGTCATTTTAGGCTCTCGCTTCCAGGGCGCGTCCGTGCCTGGAAAGGAGACGCGAATGCCTGGAGAGTGCCTGGAGAGTGCAACCTGCACACCAGTTGAGGCTTGATTACGGTGTGGGGGCCCCAGGAGGTTTCTAGTCTGAAGCCATAATTCAGTACAGGGTGGTGTGGGTGAGAACTGATGGTTTGGGCGAGTTGATAGTTGATGACGGGTGCTTGTGGACTGGTTCTAGTTTCAGTGAGTAAGTTGGTGGAGCTGCACTGAACAGCTTTGCATATTGGGGCCAGTAGCTTGTACATGGGTTTGCGTTTGAATGGGATCCTCTCGCTTGATGGCAATAGGATGAGGTAGGGTTGTGCGTATGGGGTTTAAATAGTGTTGTTGTGGCATACTATGTGATTGTGTCCAATTGGGAGAGGGATATATCAAGGGAGAATCAGACGTGGACATGAAGAGTATCAGGTTTGTTGTATACTCGTGAATTGATCAATCCTTTAGCTCCATGAAGAGGCATATTTCGAAGTATCTGCATCTTTAATACCTAATACCTTGCTTCAGAGGCTGTATTGATTAAGTATTCCATTTTCATGGAGGGACTGAATAAAACACTGAGGGCAGGCGACACAGTGGTAAGAGTGTTATGTTAAAGCTGATAATGCCAGGAAGTGAGGCTAGTATGGATTAAGCAGCAAAGTATATGATCTCAATTTTGGATGAGTTTGGTGTGACTGAATGGAGACACATTCCATGGTGAATAGCTTTGAGTCAATCAGATGTTCTTGAGGTGGGAGGTTAATATGGGAAATGAGAAGAAGATGTGGGCATCATCGGCAAATAGGTTTTAATGAAGTCTAACAAATCAGATGACGTTGCCAAGGTAGAGATAAAACAGAGTGAAATGAGGGCTGAACCGAGGGGGTCATCAACTGGTAGGTAAAGAGTAAGGTGAACTGAACTTAAACCCCCAACAGGAACTATTTAAATACTATCCAGTTGTGCTCAGATTCCTGAGGATGTTCCTATCATCAGAGGGAAGAGAAGCAGCGGGGTCAGAGGGAACACCAAGTAGAGAGACAGAGCGTATATAATCCAGAGGCTCCATGGTATGGCGGTCCTCACACCCATGCTCTCGATGGCTAGGCACCTGGATGCCCCATGACTCATATGAACTAACAGTGATTAATACATTTGTTAACTCCCAATACATTCCGTCGTTAGTGGCTACCATGGGTCATGATCTGAGAAGCTGGTGGCCATCTCTAGCCATAGATCCACATTGGACCTTCGGCGCACCCCTCTATATTCCTCGGCACGCATCCTCAGCACTAACACACTTCTCCACCTTTGCCCACCATTGATTGTGGGGAGGGCCTTGTGGGGACTTCTAGTGGCGGGCAATGCCCCTGCTGGCTATTTCCAAAGCGAGGTCAAAACTTTTGCTCTCCATCTCGCAAAGGGGTGCCTCTGCCTGTCGTCTCCATTCTCAGGAGACAAGCAAACAGTTCCAACGGAAGTGCAAGGAGCATGGAGGAGAGGGGGCACCCACTTGCTCCTGCCCCCTCCCAGGGCCAACCTATTCATGACCTCTCACAGGTAATCCCATCAAAGGGTGTTGAAAGCCTTTAATGGAGAGGAACAGGGTCTCTGCGGAGTCGCCCCTATCGATTTCATCAAGCACACTGTAGAGCTGTTGGATATTTTGGGACGTGTTGCACTTGGGGATAAAACTGTTGTTTTCTTCTTGCACCAGGGCAGAGAGATGGGGCAGCAGTCGATTTTCTAGAACTTTGCTCGAAATCTTATAATCTAATTTCAGCTTAGAGAGTGAGGGGTATGCCTTTGCATCAGTGGCATCACTGAGCGGCTTTGGAATGGTGACAATCAAGGCCTCCCTGGTCATGCCCGGCAAGCATCCACACTCAAAGGTGTTGGCATACATGGTACTCAGCCTGGGGACTGGTTGTGCAGCTTAAGTCTGATAGAATTTAACAGGAAGGTCATCATTTCCCGGGGTCTTACCACGTACCAGGGCTTTGATTTCGAGCACTGAGACAGAGGTGCCCAAGCCCTCACGTTCTCCCTCTGACAGGTGCCACAACTGCACCCTATCGAAGAAAGCACCCAGAATTCTAGTATCTACTGTTCAACACAGGTCCTAGTAATGTCTCATGCAAACAGCATGTATGCCTGTTTGGGAGTAAATCATCTCACCCGCTGGACCACCAATTTGGGTGGTGGGTGTTCCTCTTCTCACCTGGTGGGTTAGCCATGCCCAGCTGCAGTGAGTTCCTTTCGATGTAAGGAATTGAGTTTCTTTATTGCCACAGCATGCTTCTCCCTCTCCTCACACAGAGACTGCACGGTCTCATGGTGGTCCAAGACTGTGGTTTCTGGAGGAGGGAGGGGAGGGGTGGGGGAATGGCCACTTTCCAGAGTGGCTCCCACAATCCATGGGTCTTATCTCCTAACATCTGACATTCCATCTGTCTCACTACTTACGAATGCTGCTGCCGTCAGATGGGGGCACACGGGAACTACAGCTACGAGCGCAAGTTATTTGGCGGCGCAAGTGCTACGACGGGGAGCCCCCCTCGGATAAGCCCCCCCCCACGTCCCAAAGAGCACAGTCAAGCCAGCCTTCCAGGAAAGAAAGGAGCTGCAAGAGTTTTCTCTACAGCTGGGGGAGCTGCCTTAGTGCCCCCACAGCAGCAGGAGCTACACCAGTGCCCTCACAAACGTCGGGAAACGTAAGCTCCTTTTCCATCACAGCAGGAGCCTTTCCTTCACGGTGGGAGCATTTATCTGAACACCTGCATCTGGACATCTGTCCTGTCTGCAAGAGCCACCTGCGGAGGTGAGAGTCGCGAGTTTTGCCAGAATCGTGGAGGTTTTTGCCTTTATCTGGCAGCATTTTTGGAGGAGGAGAGTAATTTCATCACGCGGTGGGACTCGCAGCCTAGCACAGAAGCCGCAAAACAACTGTAAAACAAATTTCCAATTCATCTCCAGCAGTAAGCCCTTTCTTGACAGCGCAGAAAACTGGCGGAAGGATTTATAAGGATCTATAAGTAGAGAGTGGAGTCCGGAGGAAAGTGAAGGGCACTCTATTGCCGGAAATTTGGTCTTTCTTCTCCGATCACGTGTTCAATCGTGTGGTGGCAGGAATCAACCAGGCAAGTCCGAAACTCAGCCCCATATCCAGAGTGAGATGACTTCCCGAAAATTGCGCTCAGGGCGAGTGCTCTCCTCCTCAGCCAGCCATAAACTGAGAAGATCATTTAGCGGCACCAGACAATTACAACATCTCTGCTATAAATCCCACCCTGTTATTACTGGTTTCTTTCGTAAAAAGCCTCACATGGATCCTGAGGTGGTAGCTGTGGTCCAAGAATGAATGAATGAATGAATGATATATTTATATCGCGCAAAATAAACTTAACGCCCAAGGGCATCAAGGCGCTATCAGATGGAAACGACAAGACCTAACCTGAGGCAGAACATAGGAAGGCAAGATCTTTAACTTCCATCTCGTAATACTTTCAATCTCTTCCTCATTGCCCCCCACAGATTCACTGGAGCTCCAAGGAAGCCTTGCTGGGGGGCAGGTGCAGTCTAGCGGAGGGTCTTGGTCCCTGGATCAGATTACTGAGACAGTGGAGGTTGGATCCATTGAGCAACTGTTTGATGCACCCTTTGGACTCGGATCTTCTTGCCAGCCAGCAGAGTCAGTCAATTATTTTAATAAATATGCCAAAACTGTCAAAGCAGCCAACGAATGACAGTATGATGGAGATTCTACCATTTTTTTTATCACCGCGGATGGGCTTCCAAAAGGGATCAGGCGAGGACGGCAACCTGGACGACCACCTTGGTGTTCCCTCGGTGGAGAAGGCAATACTATGTGAAGAGCCATCGCTAGGGGAAGACTTTACACTCCCGGACATTGATATAGAAGCTCAAAAAAGGGTCTTGGGAGACCGTTTTGATTGTAGGCATAAAGACAACCAGTTAATGAGTGGTCATAGATGTGTTAATACTCCAATTGTAAGCTCCTCTCCAAGGCGCCTTTCCATGCCTCCCTTATACAGTAGCATAAGTCATTTGATTGGTACCTCCATGGAGTCTGGCCATGATGTATTCTTGCCTGATTCTCAACCGAAATGGGGAAATGAGAGAGAGGAGGCACCCTCAGAATATCGTGTGTGTATTGAAAACATTTTAAATCCCATACTGTCCTTATTAGAGAAATTTGTTTTGAGTTCTGACCACATACAGGAAATGATGTCTGTAATGCAATTTGAAATGCAAAAGGGAAATAAGTATGTTACCCCTAAATCTATCCCCATGATCCTCCCCCTCATAGACGTACGGCCAAGGGATAGGCCGGCATCATACCTTCCCTCTGGAGAGTCGAGAGACGTCTCCGTACAGGCAGGAACTTCTCTATTTCTGGTGCCCCCCATGGATCCTGTATGTAATCTTGAAAAGGAAGAGTTATGCTTAAGTACATTATTTGAAGAGGTTGAACTGATTCCCCCTTTGGAAAAATACATCTTGAAAATATTTCCTCTGTTTAAAAAGTGTAGATTGGGGGGGCACCGGAGACAATGAGAAAATCAGGAGCCATGCCAAGCAATCTAAGCAGGTGGGGAGGGCAGGGGGGGAGAAGGAGGCGCTAACCCCTCCGACTACCTCTCAGGTGTACTCTCCCACATTGTCAGGGAAGGCAGGACAGAAAGTAGGCAAGAGGTATAGCCTAGTATCAAAACATAAGGGGGAAAACATGAAAAAGAAACTCCAAACGGAAAGTGTCAAAACTGCACTTTTCCCGGATTTTGGAAAGCCAGAGCGACGTCCATTTAATAACAGAGAAGAAAGGCGCTAAAACTCCACCAGCAGATGGCAACCCAAGGGAATCAATTATAGCGCCCACAGCATCGACTGGGAGTTTGGTTGACTCAGGACTGGAAATACCTCCTTTAACCCAGTCGATGCAGTCCCGCCAAGGAATCCAGCCCTCCTCTAAGGAGTTAGTAGACCCATTGGGTGGGGAAATGCACATGGGCTACGGGGTCCCCTCGCTGCATACAGGAACTGGGGCCATTGACTCTATTGATTCCAGGGGGACGGTACCCAAGAGGGAGGGCACCAAGCCCCAATTACATCGCAGGAGAGGTACTCACTGGGGTTGTCCTTGGTGCGCATTTGTGTATTTGACCTATATGGGGAGGAAAATAATATCAGCTAAATGCTTGTTGATTTCTGTGTGTCAAAAATCCACATGGACCAGCTGGGCAGGCACATAACAAAAATGGCAATGGGAGGTTGTACTCTTGATGACTGTACTGACATGAATCAGATATTATGCATCTTGTGGTTCGCCCTCATTAGTAGGAGTGGCGGCGAAATTAAGGATGACAATATAATTTATCTAATGCAGTAATGACAGATGATATGTTTGATGTTCTCCACGGCTCTCACCAAATCTGTTGCCTGATAAGGACGCAAATGAGTGTGATTTTTCAAAAAAACGGTCTAAAATGGTTTAAATATCTAATAACCAACTCAACCCAAAAATATGTAGCACCAAAATGTCTTTAGCAAAATCTGATTAAACATTGTATATATGTACTTTTTTATCATATGATGAGACCCGCTGATTTTCTTAATAATAGATTACGTTTTTTTATGTGGGCACTGTAATGTCACCTTCTATATGTAGTGTGTTGTCTTGTCTGGCACTTACAATGTCATTTTTGTATGTTTTTAAATTTACAGCCCTGAAGAAGTTCTGGTTTCAGAACGAAACGCGTTGGCTGATGTTTTGTCATTAAATGGATTATTAAATGAGTATTGCAACTATACATCACGACTCAGCGTCTATATATGAGGACAATTGAAAAGTTGAATAGTCTCTGGTAACTGGATGAGACCAACTTGTATAGCAGTGCTCTTCCATTCAGGACAAAAATTGACTCTTTACCCTAGGTTTGGGTGATGCTCTTGGGACAGGGAGCATTTGGAAAGTGCACGCTGGATTTTGTAAACAAATTTGTTTGGTGATACTAGGATTGGTGCCTTATCCTTTCTTTGAGTGGTCCACTGTCCGAAGTGTGGTGGTATAACAAAGAAACGTGGTCTTGCAAAGAGTTTGAATGTGATGCCTATTTTGTATACTTGTGCTATGCGAAGCGATCGGAAAGTGGACATGCTGTGGGGGTATCTATTTTGCTTAAAAACTCCATTAATTGGAATCATAAGGTTTTCTCCCACCCCTCAAACCTCGGCATATGCTTGAAGGTTGGCATGCTTGGAAGATTCTGACATGTCCACCTCCTTCCTTGCGGCAAACTTGTATATATCCCCCTGGGAAAAATTTTGATAATCTTTTGCCTGTATTTTTTTCTTTTATTCAAGGATATAGCTACTAGGGAAGATTGCTCCCTAGTGATATTAGCGGGGGACTTAAATGCTAAAATTTCAAACTCTGCCTCTGAGTTTTATGCTAATACTGACAAAGAGGAAATTTGGCACATTCCTGAGATTTTATTGCCAAATAAAGTAAAAACAGATAAGCGGGGGTTCCTTTTGCTTGATAGCGTCAGAAGTCTAGATCTTGTTATCTTAAACGGGAGAGTGCCGGCTGATAAAACAGCCCATTTTACCTTTCATTCTCAACATACTCAGAGCCTTTTAGATTATGTGATTGTTTCCTACCAAATGTTTGGGGCTTGTGATAATTTCTTTGTTAGCCCGTTGATATGGAGCGACCATACTATAGTGGGTATGACACTGGCCTTTGATCTACCCACATTGGACTCGGGGAACACCGGTCAGGGCTCGGACGCTTTTAACAAAGCAAATGGTTGGTCCTTTTGGACGCAAAAAAACATTGCTGATGTAGGCTCCATTGTGAAGACGGTTTATGTGGAAAAGCAAGGTATAACTCATTCCAACATTATATCCTTCTTTGAGGCTCAAAAGAAGAAGATTTGTAATTTAAGCTCCACATCTTCCGAACCTCGCACGTATAAACAAGATATGTCCCATATGATATCCTTAAAACAACCAATTAACCATCTTGTTCGAAAACAGCACATACATTTCCTCCTTGGTCGACAGCAGGAAATCAATTGCCTCAAGCGAGTGAGAAGACGCCTCATGATCAGTGAAAAAGGAAGGGAGCTTTATGCTAAGTGGATAGGGCTGAGGGAAGCTGCAAGGGCCAAGGATTCAAGAAAATACTGGCACTTGATCGCTGAATATTGCGCTTCAAGGCAGAGAGCTACACCGATACCGATTCCTGCAAAGGAATGGGTGGATTACATCTCTCTATTATATGGAAATAATAGCCCAGTTTCACCCAGGTTGCCTGATGGGGTTATATACGCGTCTGCTGAATTTACTGAATTTGGCCCCCTGCCAGGAAAATAATTGGTAAAGTATATATAGAGTGCTAGAACCTCCGACGCAAAAGGGCCGGATGGTATCCCAATTGCACTAATTAAAAAGGAGCCAGAAGTATGGTGTGATTTTCTAGAGCCACTCTTTAAATATTGTTTCTTTATGAATAAAATCCCCCCTTCTTGGAAGGGGAGCATTATAGTATCCCTGTATAAAAAAGAACCAAAAACGGTGGCGACTAGTTTTAGACAGATTGCCCTCCTGGATGCCTCTGGGAAATTATTTGCAAAAAGCATACTATGCCATTTACAACAATGGGTTTATGATCAGGATATTCTTTCACCGGAACAATCTGGCTTTAGAAAGAACCATGGCATCCTGGATAATATAGCGGTTGTTCCGACACTTGTGGAGAAATATGTTTTCACCCGAGGGATGCCAGTTTATACAGCCTTTATTGATTTCTCCACGGCGTTTGACAAGGTGGACCGCAAGACCCTCTGGAGAAAACTTGCCTCCATTGGCATACCAAATCATCTTCTGGGTCTGATTATGGAATTGCATACTGACACCTGGTGCCAGGTTCTAATGGGAGGTTCGCGGGGGTTAACATGTAAAATTAGAACGCATAATGGGCTTAAGCAGGGTTGTCTATTAGCACAACTTTTATTTCCTTTGTATATCGCAGATCTCCCTGGCGCTCTGAACTCCATAAGAGAGGATTCCTTCAAATTGACACAATGTCCATTGGGTCTCTATTGTATGCAGACGATATTGCAATATTTGATCTAACACCCATTGGCCTGCAACGCCATCTGGACGGTCTAAACAAATATGCAGAGGCTCACTTCTTGAAAATTAATATTGCAAAAAGCAAGATTTTGGTTTTCCGTAAGAAAGGGCTCAGAATAAAGAGATGTTTAAGATGGATGCTTGGTTTTGAAAAACTGGAACTGGTTGACTTGTATGTATATTTAGGGATTTTTTTTCCCGAAACAGGTTCACACTTGGAGCATACTAAACATTGTGTTAGTAAAGCTGTCTCCCAGGCAAGTGCATTAAACAGATTTTATAAAACTTGCGGGAGTCGCTATTCTAGCCATGTCTTATCTGTTTTTAAGGTCAAAATCCCACCCTTGTTAATATATGCTGCTGAGGTGTTGGACATGAATTATTGGCTCTTGTTTGATAGGGCGGAAGGACGAATTATGCACCAAATTTGCAATTTAAACTCTCTGGCTGCCCCACATGTTCTGCGCCTTGAATTTGGATTAGTCTCGTCCTTCATCTTAGCCCAGGCAGCAGTTCTCAGGTGGGGTAACTCTCTCTTCTTGGGGGAAGAGGGTACACTTAGGGCAGCCCTGAGAATAGAAATCTTTGGCACACTAAAAGAACAATCAACGTTTTTTAGGTCTTTTTTATGTGCAAATGATACTTTCGGTCTTAGTTTAATTCCTGCTTTTACTATGTCTAAATCTGGTTTGAAACAGTTCTTAAAGAAGTTGAGATCCCCTATCAGTTTGGCGAGAGACACTGCTTTAAACAAATCCAGGCCCAGTAACATGGCGGTCAGTGGGAGAGCTCTGGGGAATAAACCACAGCCTTATTTAACTTGGAATATCCCTCACAGGATTAGAAGGCTGATACTCCTACTGAGACTCAATCTGCTGCCCTTAAGAGATGTTAATGGCATCTGGGATAAAATGCCTAGAGAGAAGAGAATTTGTGAATTGTGCCAGTTGCAAATCCAAGATCTAAATCATGTCCTATCTGTATGTTCAAAGCTGCAAAGTACCAGGCGAGTGTTTTTAAACCCAGTATTTATCAAATTTAATGTTCACTCTGCTCAGGACGCACGTTCTTTGGTCCTGTCCCCTCCGAATGAAATGGTTTGTTTCAAGATATACCAATTTTTTAGAAAAGTTTTGCCTATTTATTAGAACATTGTCCAACAGTAGTACTCTGGTTGCGATTTAATACCAATTGGTTGGCTGTCTGATTGTTTCATGTATTCATAGCACTATTTGCAAATTTCTTAGTATGTTTGATTAAGAATTTTTATCTGTCAGTTATGTGATTGATTTATGTATTATAACATTATTTGCACATTTCTCAGTATGTCTGATATAATTTTATCGCAATGTATAAGGAAGGATTTTTGTATTCTTTGTAATGTTTGTCCTTTTAATTGTTGGCGTGTCTTTGTGGCCCTCCGTAGGAGCTCCAAAACAAAATAAATAAATAAATTGAAATTGAAATTGACATTCCATCTGCCTAATAGAAAGGTCAACTCTAAAAATGTACTGCGGTGCTACAAAGGACGCATGTGAGGCCTGCTTCAGGGTTCCTGTGAGCTCCTGTTCCTGATACTGGGACAAGGCCTGCGGGACAGAGTAATGCAGGGGCCTCATGTGTAGACCTGGGGACTGCTTCCGATTGCGGGAATGGGTGCTGCTGATCAATGCATCAGCTCACCCTGCCACTAAAGACACAAGCAGTGAGGTATGGTGGTTCCCCCTCCTAGCATGTCATGACACTGCCTGAAACACGCCGTGCCCATTGGCAGAGAGACTTTGGTGGAATGATGAGTATCCTGGGCCCCATGTGAATGCCGATTTATTCAACTCCCTGCTGCCGTCCCTGAGTGCAGATTACGGAGGGAAAACATTCTCTCTAAGGGAGCAACTCTCCTTCCATCCGCTCCCCCACTGAGGGTTGGCGATCTCCACTGTGGCTGCCAGGAGCGTCCCTATCAAGTCGGCGGGGGTTCTGGGTGCTTGCAGAGACTGGCCCTGATGTAGCATGTTGAGGACTGGTGCTGTGCACACTGTGATATTTTGGCCTCAATTGATGCTCCCTGGCCCTTGCTGACCCTGGGCTGTGATTCTCGAGAAACACCTCTCGCAACATTGCTATTGGGGCTCATGAAACACCTCCCTTGCTAGAGATAGGACCCCTTTGTTGTACTTATTGCGGAGACCTGCTGGAATTAGAGGGTTGTCAGAGAGACACAGAACATATTCAACAGACCTCTGTTTGGTAACTGGGCAGAAGGCAAGAGTGCCCATTTCCTTGTTTGCTTGAGGCTCTCTGGACGGCGCTGGACTAGGGCTCTTGTGAATCATTTGCCTATCCTGGTGAATTGGAGGTCAAGCAAATTACCCCTCGTAGCTAATTGCCCCATAGCTACTATATGACAGGAAACACTGTTGGGTAGGGTTGACTGCTGGCCTAGTGAACCTTGGGGGGACCAGAAGAGAGAAATCCAACAGGCGCAGGGCGGTTCCTAACTTGCCCCTTATTATTTAACCAAAGAACAATGGCTCCTGTGGACTAGTACGAACTTATTTATAATAATAAGGACTGCAGTTTGTTCTTTGGTGAAATATCTTACACACCCTAGGCTTATTGTGGGTAGGGTTCCCTTGTCCCTTGTTCTCCTAACTTGTCCCTGGCAGGCAGCGGTGAGTACAAATTCCTCTCTGGTCTTTACCAACGCAGTGCTGTGTAGCTGGTCACAGACTTCACACTCTGGGCAACCATGACTGGTGGCCAAGGGCCCCGCACCAACCACCAGACAAAGCTGGAAAAATACACAGTGCCCAAGGACTAAGCGTCTGCAGCCGGTTCCCCTGAGACAAGGACCCCTTCAGACTCATCACCCTGAAGGGGAACCGCTAATGCTCCATGACATCATGGCAGCGATCAAGGAATCCGTAACTCTTTGGAATACAAAATCAACTCCATCAAAACGGAAGCCACGATGTTGCATAACTGTGCAACATGGGGGCCAGAATTACTGAGGTGGTGAACTCACCTGCCATCCTTCAGGCGGACAATAAAACATTGAAAACTCAAGTCAAGGACCTATGTGCTGTGACTCAGGGCTTGGGGGACCGGGTGGAAGATTTTGGGGGCCACTCCCTGGGGTAATAACATCCATAATCTTGGGATCCTGGCATGATGGGAGGCACTGGCAATAGATTGTTTTGTAGAGGCTCTCATACTTGAAATACTGCAACCCAGAGGCCTCTCAAATTATTTACAAGGGTGGCATAAATATGGAGCAGTGTCAAAATTAAGACCAGTAAAAATCTGGTCTTTCCCTGGCGCAATCAAGAGAAATGTTTAATTTGTCATTTTCTTTGCTATTTCCATGTGTGTTGCATTGTGCCACACACCTAGAAACAGCAAAAGGCCATTGATTGTTTATGTGCAGGAAGGTAAAGCAAGAAGCCAGGATGTTTGTACGCCGGCAGATGAGTGAACCCGAAGCTAACTAGAACCAATGGAGACCAAGGGTCCCAGCTGTGGAACGATTTTAATAAACGCACAATTTTAATTAATGCAGCTGATGGCATCATCAAATAACCATCCCCAAAGCTGTATCCTAAATAAAAGAATATATATAACGGAACCCAGACAGTGTGGGGATGGAGCTATGAGGCCCAACAAACAAATTATCTCAACATATGGATTTCTCCTTGTATGAAAAACTCTATGAGTTTGATTGGTCATATTGGAAAAAGGTTGGCAGTGTGGCTCTTTTCAAAATTATGGCATTATCCTGCTTCCTTTATATATTGTGCAACACCCCTTATCCTGTCCGGCCTCCTACTTCAAAGAGATTGAAGGCAAAGTCTGCACATTGCTTTGGAATGGTGCCCCTCCATGGATTGCCATCCATGGGGCATCACTCTTCTGAATATCCCAAAATATTACTGGGCTGCACAATTTACAGCGGCCAATAGCTGGATGCATCTTCCAATCAATGAACCAGCATACTGTATGGACAGATCAGTAATGCACCCAGGGCGCTATCTTAGGGTCATGCATGGGGGATGGCGTCATATGACATTGAAGGGGCCCACAGCAGTGAAGATGAACATTTGGCACACAACTCTCTGAACACTCGGATGGAGAGACAAAAAACGCAGGCTACCCCACTTTGGGATTCTGACAGTTTAGTACTTTGGGAACACAGACTGCCTTTGATAAATGGGATCTCATTTCATTGGTTTATCATAGGTGGGTGACCTTTGGCTACATGGGGATGTTGCCCCTTTTACAGAGGTACGAAAAGAACATTAACTGATACATGATCGCTATATACAGATATGACACTCACTACAGAGGGCTCTGCCACTGGGCAGGATACTCCCTAAGGCCTCCCACAAAAAGACAGGCTACTTGATACCTATATGCCCCATACACAATCTCGCTCACTTACCAGAAAACAGTCAATAAAATGCCTGCTCCTCTGCTGCATCTGATTGCACAATGGGAAAAGATCTACAGACTCTTGAAGATGGCGAATGGCTGGAGGCCTGCACCTACCCCAGTGAGGTAGCCATCACATACAGATTTTGCTTAATACAACTTAAAATGTTACACAGGTCCTACTATTCTTGAGCTATAAATAGTCAAAATGGGCAGGGCCAAGGATGCGCACTGTCATAGACAATGTGGACAAGTAGGCAAATGTTTTCATATCATATGGAACTGCCCTGCACTGCATACATATTGGATAGCTGTGATTGACTGTATGAACAGTGTTTGTAGTTATGCCTTGGAGCCTACTGCCAAATGGTGCCTCCTTAATATTTGGGACACGTCAGACTTAACCTGTATGGAACGAATCTGGCTTACACTTGGACTGATGGTAGGTGGCCAAATGCAACATTGCACGTTTATGGGGGGGTGCAACAGCTACCAAATTCTAGAGACTGGAAAACAGTTATGGATTGGTGCATGATAGGAGAGAAAGTGGTGTCTTAAGTGAGGGGATGCCCTAAAAAACAAGTGAAAGTATAGGGAAAGTGGAACGAATACAGGGGAAAACTATGAACCTATGTACATCGCCTGTAATGGAGACGCACACTGATTTTCTAACTGGTGAAAAACCCATTTCAACTGTAGGTGCCGGGCAGTTGGGGAGGGTCATTATATGATGGTGGAGGAATAGATCACTGTACCTACTCACTCATGTCATTATACAGCAGTGTGTTATTTCTTTTCATTTTCATCTGCTTTGTTGTTTTTATGCATATAACAATAAACAGAATTGTTTAAAAAAAGAGATTGGTTTCCAAGTGACGGATTTCACCATCTAAAGCAGTTAATTCAGCACAGATCAACCGATCTGTGGCCACTGACTGACTGAGGAAATGCCCCTTACCACAGCCTTAACGGTGTCCAATTTAACGTTCATATGGAAGGCAGTTTTAGCATTCGCATCTAAGTATTCCACAATCTGGTCTCCAAGGGTGTCACTAAAGGTGGGTTTGCATAAATAATTGGACAAGAGCCTCCTGGTGGGGATGGACAAAATATGCCCTCCCCAGTGGAGCCTAACTAAGAGGGAGTTATGGTCTGACAGTGAGCGACCTACATACTCAGCAACCCAGTTGATAAGTTCTGCTCAGCCCAAAATATTGTCTGACCACACTTGCAGGTCATGCATTGCAGAAAAGAAGGATAATTCTCAACGTCCCTGGTTTAGTTCACACCAGATGTCATGGAGGGCCCAGTGCCCTACCCACTCTCTGTAACCCTGTGCAAGCCTCGTCACTGGCGATTCGATTAGTGGGGGTGTTGAATGGTAACGGAGAACATGCCAAATGCAGGTATAGTTGCCTCCCAGGAGTAGCAGGATGCCAGGGTCTAATGCAAGAATCCGGGAGAGCTCAGAGAAATATGAAGGCTTTTTGGCCCTCCACATCAATATGTGTTTCAGTGATTTTCATGTGGTTCCTGGCCTGACCCAGATCAACACCCTTTGAGAAAAATCAGAATAGTCGGTGGCATATACATACACCCTGCAGCGTCTTAGCAATCTAGATACCTCAGTCAGCCAAGTGGGTCCTGGAGGAGGGCCACAATCACCCCTCCACGCTTTAAGAAAGACAGGATCTTGTATCTCTTGCCTAAAGAGCTCATTCCACGTATACTCCAAGTGAGGAAGAAAATTGCTTCACTTTCTCCATCATAATTTTGGTGTCAGGTGTACCCCACCAGGTGCCCCCTCCCACCTAACCCCCCTTATCCCCTATAGGGAGCGCAGAACCAGAGAAGACATCACAAAATCAGAACAACCAAATAACCCATCTCCTTCATCCTGGACCAGAGCAGCAAATGCCCTCCAGCCAAAACTAGAAAAAAAAATCTAACTGTATAAAGGCAAACCCCCAATACCAGGGTTACATGTGAGGGTTTTTCATGAGGTTTGGCTGCTGCAGCAGCCATTGCGGAGCCCTCTCCGCCTCCATTGACCCAGAACAGAATGATTAAGGATCAAAGTTGTCGTAGCCAGGCTGACCCGGTTAAAAGATGAGTTAGATGTATGGGCACCTCCAAAGGGAGGCGGTTGACCTCCAAGTGCAGGCAAAGTATCTCACTGTAGAAAGGAAAAGGGGGGGGGCAGCTCCCTGCTGCTTTGAAGCCTAGGCGTAGAAGTCAGATAAGCATGGAGCCCTCAGTTCAAAGGTCATCCACCAACCTGGGGGTTATAGATGACCTGAATGTCAGATCCTCAGGGCCATGCGATGAAGCAAGTCAGTTACTTTGGCCTGAGGTCCTCAGACGACAGGTCCCACCTCCATCGAGCATGTCCGTGTTGTGCTTCACCCTGTCCATCAGTTTGCGGTGGTCATCACAGAGTATCCCAAGGGCCGCTGATGCCTTGTCTATCTTGCTCTCCAAGAATTAATGAAAGTATTCACCGCAATAAGTATTAGGCCCAACTTATCCGTGATGTTGGGGGGCCTCGTCTCTGCACTCTGCAACTCACCTGGGGCCTTTTGGAGATCCCCCACTGGGGCGCCTTGATGGACTTGAAGTGGCCCATGACACCTGCCAAGCCAGTGTCATTGTGTTACACCTCTGTCTGTCATATAGTGATCAATGTGGGGCCTCCAAGGCAGGGCTCGGATGGAAAGGAAGGAGGGCCAATCTCAAATAGCAGCTACTCTGCAAGTGTCAGCAAAGGATCCGAGGTTCCAGCACACCAGTCAGTCATTCGATATGTAATCCCATTCAGGGGTCCTGGAGAGATTCAGGGTCGTCCTCCCCTTCCTGCAATAGGAGCTGTACATCACCAACTGTTGACCACACGCTGTACAGAGGACCTCCAACCAGCCTGGCCGTGAGACCCCTTCGTCAGTGGTCTTCCCAGTAGTCCAGGGTAGCTGGGCTGCTAAAAAGTCACAGCCGGGCTCCTCCCAGACCCCTAATCTCTAGTAGCATATCCCTTATACTCATCACAGGCAAGTTTTACAGAAATACCTTCTCACGTGCCCAGGCAGCGGCTGTCTCGCTGGGCCGGGCCTAAAGCACCTACTGTGCTGGTTGCAGGCTTCCTCACTAACCCCCAGATGCATCAACAACCCAATTTGCGATTCCTTAATAGCGAAAAATACCGATTCGCTATTAACGAATTGCAAAATGGAATGCATCAAAAAATCACTTAAAAAATAGCGATTTCTTAGAATTCCTTAATTGCGACTCGCAAATTGCGAGTCGCAATTAAGGAATACCTCCCCATTCATTCCTATGGGCCGAGAGGCCTAGGAATGAATGGGAAGACAATCTCAATTTGCGAATCGCAATTCGCAAATTGAGATTGCGATTTCAGGGGTGTCCAAAGGACACCCTGTTGCACCCCTGAAATTGATGTGTGCACATATGTTGCGCACACATGCCCTTAGGGCATGTGTGTGCGTAACATGAATCTTTGAAAAATGCACTTTAGTGCATTTTTCAAAGTTTTTGCAAATTACCATGAAGTTGTACTTCATGGTAATTTGCGTGCCCTATTAGCGATTTCGGTATTTTAAAAACTTTCATGCATTGCATTTAAAGAATCTCAATTTGAGATTCCTTAAATGCAATTAATCGCAATTTAGCGATTTCTAAAATTGCGATTTTTGCATTTGGGATGCATCCCAAATGCAAAAATACAGCTCGCAAAGGGGCAGATTCTGAGAATCTGCCCCTTTGCGAGCAGATTTTTGTTTGATGCATCTGGCCCAAAATCTTGGTAGGTTGCAGCGAGAAGAAGCAGCTCCCACATGTGCTTCACCTGTGGCTAGGCCAGGCCACCTTCCTCAATTGCCGCTGTCCCCTGGGTGTGGCCATGCTGATGTTACCACACTGGTACTGGAGGTTGACTTAGGACGGAGCAGTCAGCTGTTCAGAAGGGAGCTGCAGTAGGGCTCGTCAGAGGCACCTGGGCCCGCACACCACCATCTTGTGCACCGTAGCACTGCCGGGATCTGTGCTGGCATCGTCACTCAGATCCTAGCCCACCGTGCCCCTATGAGCATGCCCCTTAACTCCAGAGAGATCGTTCTGCTCCTGCAGGTATACAGGGGTGCTCCAGGCACCACTGTTGTGGGGGTGGTGGAGGCGGGTGATGGAGCTCCTCTAATTTGAGACCATCTTAGCTTGCAGCAAGCCATGCCTCCGCCAACAGGGGTCCAATGTTGATGTACATGGTTGACTAGTATGCCAGGACACATGAACGTGCATGTGGGTGATTGCTCCAGAATAATCTATGTTGTGACCGGAGATACTGGGGTAACCCCCTATGCCAGGAGGGGCTGACGGTACTATGTTGCCAAAGATTTTGGGCCGTTGCCAGAGACAAGAGTGAGGCTGTGATCAGCCGGTCTAGGCCACATAAAACGATCTGCCCTGACTGACCCCGAAGACCAGGAGGATGCAGAGAAGAATGTCGCACTCTCACTGTGCTCCAGTCAGTTTTGAATCCCCCCTCACTGGGGAATCATTAACTTGCATGAGCTAGAGCTGCTCTGATCACAAGAGACAATCAGCAGTGCTGCTCATGAGAGGAAACCTATGCCTGGAGGGTGCTGCTGCATGTACCATGAGCAGCCTGACTTCTCCAAGCAGGATCAGAACTCAGAGCACCTACTGCAACGCTGAATGCTTCCATGCTGGAGTAGTGGGTAAGACTCAGACTGGACCTGTTGGCACCCCAGGGGATTTGCTGTGGAAGGTGCTGCTGTACCATAGCCACTTTTGACTAATTCCTAAGAGTCAAAGGGGAACTCCTGAGTACGGCCAATAGTACACATTCCCTGGATGTGGCCACTCGTAAATGAGGAATAACCCCAACCACATTACGAAGAAGAAGGTGGGACAGGGATTTCTCTGAAGCCCCCCGACTTCCAGGGTATTGTGTTATTGCTTAGGTCCTAATACCTTTGCATGTGTACAGTTAGAAATGAAAATACTTTTTTTTTCTTATAAAAGCAAATATTTGACTGGACATTAATTAACAACACTGTTCATCATCAAATAGCTTTATTTCAACTCAAAGAGCCATAAAAGTACACACTAGCACATTTGATTCCAAGCACAATATAGATATAAAATGAATAACATAAGAACATGATAAAAATGCAAGATTCAATAAACACAATAAAAATTCACAAACATCATAGTCTAGTGAGCCTGCGATAAATCATGTGTAGTATCCCTTGGTCTTGAAGGATCCAACCTCAGGCAAGTTCAGGCAATTTCCAAGTTCAGTTAAAATGCATCAGCTATGTATAAAGAAAAATAGTTCAAATTGTGTTATTTATGCATGTTATAAGGTATGGCAAGATACCCTCCTACCGATTCAATAATGGAAAAAGACGTCTAACCGAGGCCTAAAACATAGCTCTGCCTGGGACCACTACGCTGTACAAACAGCTTGTAAGTGGAAACTGGGTTAAGGGTTCTCGCAGGCCCTAACTAAAGTAGAAGGTGCACAAAGCATATAGACAGTGTGCTCCAAGTCAGAATAAATGTGTATGAAGCACTATCCTAAAGAGTACTTGGCCCGACAGCCTTTTTTCTAATGTACCACATTGCACATAGGAAATTGTAATCAGAATATATGATGCTGGACCTGGTATATGGCTTGCACATTCTTAAAGCCGAGTGGCAATCCTCAAAACTAAAAGAGTCGGCAAAGAGGGACTCTCCAGCATGAGCACTGATTTGCGTAGACAGGGCATAAGAACAAAGGCCCACATGCATCAAAGTCCGTTTTTGCGATTCCTTTTTTGCGATTTTTAGGGAATCGCAAATAAGGAATCGCAAAATGGGATGCATGATTGAAATTGCATAAAATTTGCGATTCTGTAAAATTCGCAATTTTTACCGAATCGCAAATATTATGCGAATTCCAATTTGCGATTTTGCAATTCCCATTGATTCCTATGGGCCAAAAGGCCCATAGGAATCAATGGGAATTGCGAATTCGCAAATTGGAAATCGCAAAATGTTAATGCATTCCATGGGTTCAGTGGGGGGTCCAAAGGACCCCCCTGCACCCCTGAAATGTATTTTGAAGTGCATGTTTCACACACACATGTCCTAAGGACATGTGTGTCTGTAACATGACAGTGTTTTAAAATGCATCTTTGGGCATTTTGACACATTTTCGCAAATTACCACGAGGTTCAACCTCATGGTAATTTGCACCCCCTAATTGCAAATTCGCAATTTTAAAAGTAATCATGCATTGCTTTTAAGGAATCGCAAATTTGCGATTCCTTAAAAGCAATCGCATTTTTGGAATTAGCTAAAAATAGCGATTTTACCAAAAATGCTTCATGCATCCCAGAAACCTAGTTAGGAATTGCAAAAGGCCAAATTTTTCGATTCGCACCGTTTGCACTTCCTAAATAGGTTGATGCATGTGGCCCATTTTCAGCTCACAGCCAGCCCATAGGGTATAGTTTGTTGAGTGTGTCATTGCTTTTGCTCCACGTGCTGGTTAAGGCAGCCAGCGGCAGGATCCCAAGCCTGAACTTGATGAACCGGGATCTCACCGATGGAGCAGTCACATAGTCTATGTTTTCTTCTTGGGGAAAATTGCACTCAGCAGATAAAAAAGAGGCAGGCAAACTACTAGAGGGTGCAGTCGAAATTCTGCTGCAAAAGACATTGTTCCAATAGCTAGATTTAACAGATTCCCTGGCATTTTTAAGAATGGTGGAAGGATTCAGCCAATATTCCATCGGGCCAAACTTAAACAGCCAGGTTTTTAAACAGCATATCCAGGGACTCATGAGCGCCAGGCGATCATCAAGTATCTCCCTGACACAGTCGCTATACAGAGCCAGTTCTTCTCTGGACTAGTGTCTGGTCCAGTATAGGATAGGTTTTAGGTGGGCTATGTCAGAGGTACACCTGGGATTTAGATGAAGCCTCAGGGGCATTAGAGAGGCACTTTTAGGCAACCCCAGGAGGGACTTGATAAAGGAATTTTCTCCTTTACCTAATGGGTCAAGTTTGCAAAAGCCCCAAGGATCATCTGCATATAGCACTCCCCCACAGGTTTGGGCTTTGTAGATCTCTACTGCTGGCGATATGGGATATGAAGTTGCCTTATTAACAAATCTTAATATTGCCCCAGCTCTTTGCTTGGGGGTTAATACACTTTTTCCATCTTGGGCCCGCATTTATGGGAGTCACTGAGTCTAATGCCCAAGTAATTAAACTCAGAAACTTTCCCTAAGTTAGCACCCTATAAAACCAAATTCCCCCTGGACTTCTTGTGGTAGCTGAAGACCATGAACTGTTTTCTTTAATATTGATTTCAAGACCAAAATCCTTGCAGAATTAGCCGAACTTCCCTAAACAGATAGTAAGTCCATATAAAGTTTTAGGAAGGAGGAGAGTGTCATCTATAAAGAGCAGGTGCAGCACTTTAGACCCTACCATCTTTGGGGAGTCACTCTGCCAATCCATAAAGTAGGGAATACACCCTTCGATATATAAAAGGAATAGGGTGGGTGCCCATGCACACTCATGGCAGACACCTCGCTGAATGGGGATGTCATTGCTAGTTTCCCTACCTGTGCCCCATCTGACCCTAGCAAAGTTCCCAGTATAAAATTGTTGGATCAGGGACAGTACACCCTGGGGCACCCCAATCTTCCCAAGGACCTCCCACAGTTTACTCCAAGGGACAAGGTCAGATGCTGCTCGCAGATCAACAAAAGCTACAAATAGCAACCCCTGTTCAAAGTCAACCAACTTCCACTTAACCATCAGAAAGCGGAGGACCACTGGACTTGAACCTGGCCTGGAGGTGCGATAGAGCATTATTTGGCTGTATTCAGTTTCATAGCTTGATAAGAACTTGTTTGCTATAGATGGTTTGTGGGGATGATAGTTTCTTGGATCTTGCCAATTCCGCTTCCTAAAAATAGGTATAATTACCGCCCCTCTCCAAGAACCTGCTAAGGTGCCACCTGCCGAAATTGCATTAGAAAATGAGTTAACACCTTGCCTGCGGCGCCGATTCTCCCCCGGTGCTGAACATTCCATTCGCGGGTGTGGTCATGACGGAATGGTTCCGTCATGAGCACAGCACGACCGATGCTCATGATGAAACCGTTCCGTCATGAGCATCGAAGGGGTTAATATATGGAGTCCATTCTAAAGGTTTAGACCAGAACAAATCAGCAGGGAATCTGTTGAGCCCCGGGGATTTTCCCACCTTCTGTACTGATAGTGCAGTAAGGATTTCCTCCAGAGAAAAGGCAACTGGATCTCCATCCTTCCCCAGGAGAGAGCTGTAAGGTCAGAGACACTTACTGGAAGTTCAGAGTCAGCATAGAGGACAATATAGTAATCAACTCACTCCACCTCAGAAACATGACACTTGGGCAAACATGATCCCGAGATCACCTGTGCATTATCAAATGCCTGAACAGCCTACTGTGTATCGCTCTTGCTGCTTCCAGCATATCCTCCCAAATTTTAGCTTCCGAGTTGGCCTTATTGGCTTTAAAAGCCGCAGCATGAACCTTTCTTGCGGAGGTGATATCAGGCCTTATAATATATTTTAGGGCCCTTATCAAGCTAGATTTTGCCACTCCACAGTAGTGATCAAACCAAACCAATCATTAGACTTAGAGTATTTTTTGTGGGGATTGATCTCCTTTTCAAAAAGGGTTGGGATGGTGTCCAGTGGGACTCGATTTGTGCTGCCAGGACTTCTCAAATTCTTGAGTAGATCTCTGCCTGGATGTTTTGTACCTTTCCCATCTCAAATTGCACTTGTCATTAGTTAGGGCTGTTTCGATAGCAGTCAACATTGTAGGTTGAGAAAGATCATTTATTTCAAACTTATTAAGGTAAGTGAGAGTAGAAAATGATCACTTTCCTGGCGAAGGCTGATCTCTATATCTATCATTACGATACAGGCCCTGACATCCAGTAAGATATACTCAATGTTACTTCTATAGTTCCCCCTCCTGAAGTAGGACGGTCTCTAAATCTGATGGCAAGCGCCCATTACACGCTCTTAGGCCGTAAGCCATAATTATATCTACTATATGGAGGGCAGCTGTGCTTATCATCATGTATTTCATAGACCCAGAATAGGCTGGAAACCCTCAGGATTCATCTTCTTCCTTAAGCAAATCTAGATGGGGGGATAGGGCTCAAAGCAATTTTTTAAATAACCTGTGATAATTAGGAGATAGGCTGCTCAATGGATTTCTAGGAATGTAGATAGAAGTTTGAGGGTTTGGGAGGTTTTACTAAAATGGGTTGATCTATTATAAACATTCACCAGAAGATAAGGGATCCCATATCTAGGCGTTAACTTGAGTGCAAGAAGATCTAAGCAATTGGTACCAATTACCTCGATTGAGCAGTCAAGAGATGTTTTAAGCATGTATTAAGTCATTCCGATGGCTGGCCAGCTGATGTAGTGATAGCTTCAATACAGTATGACTTATAGCCCTGCTTATGGACCATGTCTAGCACCAAGGTCTCTTGGAAGAGGCAAATTTGAAATTTGTTGATATATTCTCCCCACTCGGGATCAAGCAGCTTGGATTTTATCCCGACTATGTTCGAACTAACACAATGTATGCTAGGTGGTGATTACTGCAGAAGGGGGTTTGGCTTTGGATGGGAACCAGACATGTCAGGGAAGTTTCATGGGCCTCGAGTGCAGAAGGATGGGACAAAATACTGTCTCTGTCAAAAGGCAAGGAGTGCACTCTCCAGCCCTAGTACAAGTCTCTGTGCCATTGTCGGGGACTGTAGAAATCCTGGCAACTGCATGGTAGGAGACAGAGTTACGCAGTTAATTCATCTCTGTCAGATCGCTACCACTAGCATGGGAATGATTTGGGAGTGGTCTACAGCAGGAAATCTTGTCGGATCATTGGTGTATGTTGCCCCAACTCTCTAGCGCTCCAGGCCCATCTCTGGCAGAACTCAATTTAAAGCAAATTTCTGACCCTTGGGGCAGTGGGGTGCAGAAATCTCGTGAAATCAACCCCTCAATTAGTACTTGTGCTACAAGCTTGATCTCAATGGAATCCCACTGTTCCTCCTGCGAGGAGAGCTGCACTACATGGACAATGTCAGAGTGGATAATCGAAAAACACTATCTGAAGTCTCTTCTCTAATGCAGGATCTTGTTCTGTAGTGAGATGCTATCCTCACGGGTGCCTGACCTCAATTTGGGAACTTTGATCATGCATATGGTCTGTGCCACCAAGGAATGCAGAATGTGGGTACCACTCTTGCACAAAAGGTCTTTACAGAACTTTCACTAGTTGATTAGAGCATTTCCTCGCTGGATGACAGAATGTTGTAGGGTTCCTGTGTGATTGAAAGGGATAGAGGTTAAACCCCTGCATATGGGTGGAACCCTACATGGATGCTTGAGAGAATGCTGGAATGGAGGCATTGGCGGGACTGGAGGAGGGCTTGCATAATCAAAGATTACAGCGTGATTCGTTGGCCTATTGAAGGGAACTGTCTGCAGGCCAGTGACGTCCCTGGTGCATGTTGCAGTAGAGGACAAAGGCCCCACTAAGCAGGCAGGCGTGGCAGATGGAAGGAGATTTTTAGAACCCAATACTTTGGCAACGGAGGTCTTGATGTCAAGAATCATAAATTTTAGATCATTAACCCCTCCCCTGCTCATGACGAGCTCAGCTCGTCATGAGGCACACTGGAGCTGTGATGGGAATTGCCTTAGCAGCCAAGGTGTTAAGTTTGTCTCTCAGTAGGTTGATTTGGCAGAGGGCTTCCTCCATTGTGGCTGGGCTATTATCTAATGAGGAAGCCCGAAACCGGTCCTAGAATGCTTGTTTCCTGTCCAGGAAGGATCTGTCCTGGCAGTTCGTGGTGGACTCTTCCCATTGGGCGCAGGGTCAAGACTGATTTGCATATGTCTGGGTCCAAAATGGAATTGCATGGCGAGCAAAATACAATGGATTTAAGCCTAGATCTCTGTACTAGGGTGAATGTATGACATCAGCTGCATTCTGTCCTTCAATTGTTCTTTTTGCATTTGTCAGCCCGAGTGGGACGAGTATGCCCAGACGTGGGTCCTGTGCTCTCCATGCCACTGGAGTCAAGCAATCCTGGCTGAGGAGGGCTCAAAGCCCGAAACCGGTCCTAGGATTCTTGTTTCCATCCCAGGGAGGATCTGGCCTAGCAGTTCGGGGTGGACTGTTCCCATTAGGCCCAGGGTCAAGATTGATTTGCATATGGCTGAGTCCAAACTGGAATGACATGGTGAGCAAAATAACGGATGTAGGCCCAGATCTCTGTATTGGGGTAAATGTATGACATTGTTCTCCATTCTGTCCATCAATTGTTCTTTTTGTGTATGATCTAATGAGGGTCTATCACTGAGGGGGTTGGCAGGAGGGTCGAGATATATTGTGACAACGAAGTAAGCTACTTATGAGTGGGCAGTTTTTGTGGAGTGACGAGAAACTGAATTGAAAAGGATTTGCCAGGATATGAGGAGGTAACCAACAGAATAAAGTGGTCAAAAACAATGTCTGAGAGTAGATCAGAAGTCCAGGAATAGAAGGAGGAGGATGCAGATAGACTTCTTACTATTGTGACAAGAGATGTTTTGATGGTGATGATCTTTAAGGTTTTACAATACATATTTGACACTGAGAGATATGTGGCACCTATTCATAGTAGGGGCAAGTCACTGCGGGTAGTCTTGCAGAGACATTGCAATGTTATCAAAGTCAGAATACATCTTATGTCAGCTTTCAACTGTAATGAGAAAAAACCCCGCTAACCATATACATGTAATCATTTATGAAATTCAAGTAGTCACATCACAATGGAGTGCATGCTTTGTAATTGCACACAGGGTGGGATCCCAGTATATTGAATTTAGAATGAATCGTCTGACATAAATATTGTGCTCCTAATATTGTTTACAAAATATCTCCATTTCGATTTAATAATGGAAAATCTATACCCAATTAGATGATATTACTGTAAACAATATTTTAGACACGATATTTAAGATGTTTCAAACTACGATAGTCTGGCATACATCACAAACAGGGAGTTCTTGCCTTCCCCTGAATTTAGGATGAGAGATGATGCCCAAATGCCCTTCTTGGATGGTAGCAGGAGTGAAATAAACGCATACAATCTTCCGGCAACACACAGACCAGTGTGCTATCTTTAATCTTGCTTTTTCTCCCACCCTATGCCTATGATGTGTGTGATAGTAATAGACAGACAACTGGTGCTGCAGAAAAACAAGGCAGTGCTGGTTCCGTGCAGTATTTAGTAGCGCACAGAATGTGCTGGGCCCCTGTGCTCCAGATTTCAGAAAACAAACTGTGTCTACACATAAACACAAAGCAACAGCTTGTTGTGATTTTGAGCAAGGTGTTTACTTTCTTACTGCATTATGTTGTATTACATTAAAGCCTGCAGTGTCTTTATTTAAACGTGTGCTTCATTTTCATTACTGTTTAGTTTTTCTCCTCCATTCACAACAGTAGGGTCATGGACTCTAATAAGTCGCCCTTGGCATGGGGTCAGAGCTCTAGGGGCATATTGTCAAGGGGATTTCTCCACCAGAATCTCATTTTAGCGACGTTCTGGTGGCGCTATGCCTTTCTCCATATTAACAAAGCAGCAACGCCGCCTTGTAAATAAGGCCTCTTTACACTCATCACTTACTGTGAAAGGGGCATGAAATGGGCACTCCCATTGCTTTTGACGCTGCAACTAGGTTTATAACTGAGGCAGCACCAAAAACACATGTTATCAAAGAGCAGGTGTTAGAATGGCCCAACGAGGATAACAACTTTTATTTCTCCTCGTTTTAGTTTTTCTATGTGTGTGGCATTCTGCAGCATACATAGAAAGAGCAAAATGCCATTATTTACTGTTTATGTGCAGGGAGAGCCATCTTCCTGCACAAAAAAAACCATCACTGCAATACAGGTACGTTACACTATAGTGCAAGGGTGCCTGCGCTGGTCTAGGCAGCTAAATTTAGCACCAGTGTTAGGGAAAACATGGGTGCACAATATTCTTGTGAATACAGTGCACCCCTGCATTTTGAAAATATCTGAGTGTTGCACTGATAAATTTGGCGCGGCTCCGTGCTCTGATGTTTTGTAGGAAATATACCCCCTAATGTCCACAGCACCTCTTCTGGCAATATGTGTCAACTATCAGGCTAGGCTGCCTTGAACCGTCCCTGCTATCATACAGTATCGACCATGCCACAGACTTCAGACCAAGAGCCTGAACCAACCTGGACAGAACTCACCAGAAGCTCTTCATTAATCGAAAGACCTCTTGCCTAATCCAGGGAAGACATGGCTTGGCAGTTCGGGCTGGACTGTTCCCATGAGGCACAGGGTCAGACTGATTTGCATATAGCCATGTCTGAACTGGGGTGGCAGAGTGGGCTAAAGAACGGTGAAGGATTAAACCCAGATCTTTTGACTGGGTGTGAGTGTTTGATTGATTCAGATGCTCGGTCCATCACCACCCCCGTTTGTACCGCTTTTGGCCGCCATAAGCGGGGCAGGGTATGCTCAGACGTGAGTCCCTTGCTCACTTTACCACTGGATTCAAGCAAGCCGGGCTGAAGACGGCTGGAATACCAGAAACCGGTCCTCGGAAGCTTGTTTCCGGTCCAGGGAAGACAATGGCTTGGCAGTTCGGGCTGGACTGTTCCCATGAGGCACAGGGTCAGACTGATGTGCATATAGCCATGTCTGAACTGGGGTGGCAGAGTGGGCTAAAGAACGGTGATGGATTAAACCCAGATCTTTTGACTGGGTGTGAGTGTTTGATTGATTCAGATGCTCCGTCCATCACCACCCCCTTTTGTACCGCTAATCCATGTCAAACGCACAAACTTCCTACTGTGAAGCAAGGGGCACCAAAATGTCCTGAAACATAAAAAAACTGCACCTGGCCTCCCTTTGCATCAGCCATTATATCCACAGGTAAATAGACTAAAAGATGCAGCATGCACAGTACTCCTCTGCTCACCCAGCTTGAATCCCTTGATGATCACTATCGCGGGAATGTATTTTAGACGCTGGGTTTTAAAATGGAAGTGGTGTGTATGTTAAGCCTGTACTGTTCACTCTTCTAGTCTGTGTTTTTCTGTAATGAATATACTCATCCTTGCCTTGTTACATCCTGTTGGCAAATCTCTGAATTCCTGCTAATAGATTCGCTGGGCTCAAGGGTAGCATCAGACCATCAGTCCCCATGGTTATGTCGAAGCCGAGGACATGTTGCTCTATTATTACTCATACAAGCAGGCTAAACACATTATTTTACTCAAGGATGACATTCAAGGCTTGGGTATTTTCTTTGTCACGACTTTCATTATGCGCGATTTGTTTACTGGGATGCATGTTGCTTGGATTGAATATTCTGCTAATCAATGTTCACACCTCAGTCTCTTCGATGAGCTATTTTTATGAGCTGGCTAAGAAAAGGAGAAATCATTTTTTGCCTTAAATGGAACAGTTGTAACAAGATCTTGGGCAAAGGCCTGCACTAATCATCCCTCCCCTAGAGGTTTTTGGGTCCCGGCCTTTAGCAATGCCAAGTGCACTGTGTGTGTATGGCATATTCATCTTGGACGTCCTGATCTTAGGTACTGCTCTCAGCACCTTTTCTCCCAACATCCAGTGAACTTTCCCTTAGTGACCTACATGCAAGATCCTCCCATACAGTCAAGCTCAATTGTTATACTTTCTTCACTCACACCTGTTAGAACTGGGGGTCTCTAGTTGGCAATGGTAAACACCTTTGACCAAATAGGGACCCTTGCCTTCAAGTCAGGGATAGCGGATTACACTACTGGATATCCCCTGCTCATCCCCTTGGTTGCTTGGCAAGAGCAGACAGGCTTCTCTCAGAGGCAGTGTGTAAAGCATTTGTGAACACATGCATTAATACAGTGAAAACACCACAGATGGACACCACACAGGTTTAATAAAAATAAGTATTCTTTATATAAACTTAACACAAGACCATAAACGACAAAAATCCACAATACTGTAATCAATAATAATTCTTCAAGATGGTAGAAAAAGTACAAAAATAGGTTATTCACTTAAAAGCAGTCTTTAGCAACAGATAACCCCAACTGGAGTTATCACGACATCAAGGTCAAAGAAATCCCAAAGTAGGGCGCGGACCGCGAGGTGCACGGCGTCAGGACCAGAGTCAAAACAGACCCACAGAGAACAGTACCTGGGAAACGTGAAAACAAAGACTGCTCACGGGGTAGGGGAGGTGTGGCGTCATTGGCACATTGTAGCATTAGTTCCTTACTTAGGGGGAGTTGATGCGTCGGTGTCCTGGATGCTGCGCAGGCAGGGAAGGCGTTCGTTCTGGACCGGAGAGGAGGTGACGTCAGGATGGCACCGAAAGCACGGTTCCGTACGATGTCATGATGTCGATGGATTCTTGACCACCCACGTCTACGATCGGCTCCGCGATTATGTCGGCGTCGGTGTCGATTCGGCACAGCAGCACGCGTCGGGCCAGCGTTGCAAGTTGGAGCAGCCCTCATGGCTATGGCAGGCTTACAATGTCGCCCTCTGACATCGATGTGGCACGGCGGCCGGCATCGGGTCTACGTTGCAAATCATAGCAGCGCTCACGGCTTTGATGCAGATGACGGCATCGCTCACCTGCGTCGTGTTGCAGAATTCATTCTGTAGCAGCTAGAACAGCAAGTTCCAGATGCAGGCAAGCAGAAGGGGTGAAGTCTGGTATCCCGAGACTTCGGTCAGGAGGCAAGCTCAGATCAAGCCCTTGGAGTAATATTCTGCAAGATGATGAAAGTCCTTTGAAAGTTCCTTCTCTTCTCCTTGGCACTGAAGACACCACTGTAGGCCAACCAAGCAACACAGCACACTAGCAGGGGGGCAGTACAACTCTTACAGCTTTCTTGGTTCTTCTCCTTGGCAGAGGTTCTTCTTGTTGTTCCAGAAGTGATCTAAAGTCTTGGGGTCTGGGTCCCTATATTTATACTAGCAAATCATTTGTCCTCTGAAGGCAGAGGGTCCTGTACCCAGTCCAAACCAGTTCTGTGCAGTCCTAGAGCACTGTGTTGACAAGACCCCTACTTTCCTTTGACAGTGTGGGCCAGGGACATCAGCTGCACCACAGGAGGAGAAGCCTGCATTGTGGAAGGCAGGCGCAGCCCTATTCAGACCCAGGTGCTACTCCTCCCATCCATCTGCATGCAGATAGGTCTATTCAGCCTTGTGCTGACTCACCCTGTCTCCTGGAATCCCCCGGCCCTGTCACTCACAAAAACCGACACACAATACACAAGCTGGCAGAGGCAGGCTAGATGGTTAGGCAAGAAAATGCCTACTTTCTAGAAGTGGTATTTTCAAACACAGAATGTTAAAATCAACTTCACTAAAATATGTATTTTATCATTCTGAGTTCAGGCATACTAAATTTGAATTTCCACCATGTTCCCTGGGTCAGTTGATATTATAAGATGTTATAATCAAACTGCCCATTCTGGCCTATGGGGACTGGTAGCCTTGCAATAGTGAAAAACGAAAATTGCTTTATTCACTATTAGGACATGCCACACACACCAGGGCATGTCCTACCTTATACTTACAATGCACCCTGCCCTTGGGCCTAACTTAGGGTTGTCTGATATGAAGAAAAGGGAAGGTTTAGGGACTGGCAAGTGGGTGCACTTACCAAGTCGACATGGCAGTACTAGACTGCACACCGGCTCTTCAAGGGCAGGCCTGAGTTGCACTTTACAAGCTGCTTATGTGGATGGTACAACCAGTGCTGCAATCCCACCAGCAGGATTTGATGTACAAGCCCTGGGCACACATGGTGCACTCTACTATGGTCTGACAAGTAATTCAAATTACCCAATCAAGTAGTCACCAATCAATACATCAATTTAACATAGGAAACACTTGCACTGTGGCACTAAATAGCAGTGGCACAGTGCCCAAAGCATCTAACCAGTAAAACAGATCAAAAACAGAGGAGGTAATCAGTAGAAAATGGAAGGGAGACTCAAGCCAATGATACCAGGTCTAATAACACCTAATTTTATTTGTCCATTGAACAGCACATTCCAGGCTTAGGGCCTGCCTCTGAGCCAGACTCTTTAATACGTTCTTCAGCCTTATTAATAATATGTATGATTCCATTTGTGATGTCATCTACGGGATCATGTGTGATGTCACAAGCAGTAGACTGCTGGGACTTACTGCTGCATTGCTTGTCACATTAGGCATATTTCATTTGTTTTTGATTTCATTTTGACACCAGAATCATCCTTTGGCCATGTGCACTGAGATCTGGATGTGGAGTGCAGCCCTTGGCCATCGCTCGCCCAAACCCTGTACCCCCAAAAAGCCACAGTGCATGTCTGAAAACTCTGAGTAGTCAGGTCGGGGTAGAGAGCTTTTGGCCATGTCTTATATACGGCCCCTCTAAGCAACATGCCCACTGCACATGGTCTTCATCTGTGTGCATTAGAAGCTGGAGAAAGGCCATGCCCTCTAGCAATTCCTTCTTCCAAGCCCGTATGCCTTTAAAAAACATCATAAATACCATTTGTTTGCGTGCAGATAAGTTTGCATACAGGTCTTCTTCTTTGGCATGCCCTGTGCCCAGCACAAATGCTTCCAGAACATTGGTAGTACTGTAGGCCATAAACAGCAGTGTCTAAGTGTAGGGTGTGCTAATCAGCTATGTGTTGCTTTCTCATGTCTATAGTTGTTCCTTCTCGAAACCTGTTTATACATCACTACATACTGAAAGAACTTGTTAGACAGAAGCCCTTGACACCACCCTGTGCACACATTGGCACCAAAACATATAACTGACTAACAAATGCCACTTTAAAAACAGCCAGAGATCTAGACATACTAGTATTACCCCAAACCACAACATAGCACATTAAACACACCTCCCTGGCACTATGGTGAACATCACATAGCACCAAAGCCATCTAGTTGGCTAGTAAAGAATGTCTACCTCAAAAGCATATTCATATCCCATTCTGCGCCAACAATATATAGTAGGCAGATCATCATGGCATAACCATGTGCACAATACTGTACCAAAGCCATATATGTGGCTAAACATTCACTGCTACCTCAATCACAATTACATATTCTAGTCTATACTCAATTCTTGCACTAACAAAATACATTTATCACACCAGTAGTGAAGTGGTGTGCACAACATGAAACAAAAACCATCTAGTTGGCAGACAGAACTTCCACACCACAACTGTAAGGTAATTATATTTCAACTTCCTGTACTCTAAAAGAACAGATCAGATATTTCATAGCAAAATCACATGCACAACATGGCACCAAAGCATTGTTGGGTAAGTGATGCAGCCTCAACATCACATTCACTTGCGACCATTAACATAGATCAGAACTTCTTTTATGTATTTATTTTTGGTGTCTTTTAATGCACAGACATGACCCAAGGGTATCAGAGTGCTGTGCCTATGTTTGATAAACATACACAAAATCGCAAACCTTAAAACAAAGCAAAGTTTAACAAAAGAAACCAGTGATATAAGGTATGTTGTAACAGAGTTATAATAAAACGACCACCGTTTGTTTATGAGTCACTGAGATGGATTCTCTGGGATGGTTTTTCAAGAGTCTGCTTTGTGTCTGTTTTATTCCCGATACCTGTAGGACTATGTTTGTGTGGCTTCTACTGAAATGGATGTGTTTCTGCTCTGTACTGGTATTACTCTCATTATATCTGCCTCTGTGTCCCAGGGACAGGCTCACCTTGACTTTATGAGAGGAATTTGTTCATAAGGAACTTTCTCACCTCTTTCTTGAAGATGTGGGTCAATGGGTTAGACCGAACTTTGGGTAGTAGGGAGTGCCAAATCCTTGGAGCCAATCCTGGAAAGGAGAGTGTGCAACTTTTTAGCTTTCTGAATCTGGGGTGTTCTAGTCTGAGAGAGTCTGCACTTCTGAGGGTGCGGCTGCCTTCTGAGATTTAAATGTTTTCTGCTAGGTAACTTGGTTCATTTCAATGTACGGCCATATGCATAAGGCAGGCAATTTTCTGTTGAGTATTGGCCTCATGAGGGAGCCAGTTGAGAGATTTAGTGATGGGGTGATGTGGTCAGAGCATCTTGTGTATGTTACCAGACTAGCTTCTGCATTGAGAGTAATTTTGAGTGGAGTCATTCTCGATTTGGGAGGACTTGAAAGGGTCGCAGATCCATATTCTAGTCTTGAGACAACTAATGATTGTACTGCTTCTTTGAAGTCTGGAAGTGTCAGGAATGGTATCACTTTCTTCAGTAGATTGAGTTTGAATGATGCGCTGCACATGGTTGCAATGATATGTACTAGCATGTTCAGATTCTTGTTGATTGTTCTTCCAATGGAATCACTAATGGTAGGTTTGCAGCGGAGGGCATCCAGATGATTTAGCCAATCTTAGACGTGTGTGGATCTGTCATGAGGAGATAAAAGTAGGAATTCTGATTTCAGAGAGTTCAGCTTGAGGTTGTTTTGCACTAGCCATGCCTGAGTTTTGACTAGAGTGTTATTTACTTGCATAGCATCCTCTTGGGAGGATATCTTTAAGTATAACTGCATGTTGTCTGCATACATATGGCATGCCTTGTTTGATTGATTGATTATTTCACTTAGTGGCTCCATATATAGGTTAAAGAGTGTGGGAAAATAGTTGACCCCTGTTGGACTCTGCATCTCACTGGTGCTGCGCCCGAGAAAGAGTTGATTAGTTTGATTCATTGAGAGCAGTTCTGCGGGAAGGATGCGAACAGGGAGAGCACTTTTCTAGACTGCCCCATTCTGTTTTCTAGCAATGTTAGTAGATTGTTGTGATTAAACGTGTCAAACATCGATGAGAGGTCAAGTAGGATGAGTAGGAAGCAGTCGTTGTCTTGCATCTTAAGGGTGTCATCGATTATGTGAACAATGGCCGATTCTGTACTGTGCTTGGTTCAAATCCTGATTGAAATTTATCGAGTAGGTTGAATTGATCAATGTGCTCTCTCAATTGGTTGTGCATGCATGCTTCCTGGTGAAAGTTGCTCAGGGTTGTAGGATCTGTTCCTTCCTTTTTCAGGAGGGCAGTTACTTGCCCAACTTTCAGGCAGTCCAGGATAATGCCTTGTTTTAGCGATGCATTTATTATCTTCATCAGTATGGGCGGGAATAGGTGACTGAGTTCCTTTAGTTTTGCGTAGTTGATAGGGTTGTTGAAATGTGAAGGTGGGTTCATGGGTAGTAATGTCCTGGGGACCTCCTCCTCAGTTAGTGTTTTCAAACTCACTCCAGAAAGCTTGATTCTTGATTTTGAATGGTTGAGCGATCGTCTGTTACTCCATTGACTAAAGAGCTACAACGTTGGAATGGTGATTGTTGTCTATAGTGGCTCTTAGCCTTTCTTTGTCTGTTGCAATTTTATTTTAATTTCTAAGATTTTATTCATTGAAAAACAGTTTCCACTGCGCTATTGCTGATCTTAGCGTTCTGCGTGTCTAAAACTCCTTTATGCCTCATTTAGAGTTTGATTGTACCAAGGATGGTAGCATTAGATTTTTTGTCTTTTGAGGCTCAGTGGTGCTTCTGACTCCATTGTGTTTGATATTGTATGGTTGTAGTGTTCGGTGAATTCAAGAACATTCTGGGTTACTGGTGTGGGCATGAAGACTTTCTTGCAAAGTGCAGTCAGTTCCCTTATACGTGTTTTTGGTATCTCTGACCCAGCATTTCTGTTTGGCTTCTTGTTCTTTAGTTCTGTGTGTGTGTGTATTTAGGTGGGAAATGATTAAGTGATGATCACACTGGTCACTGAGTGTGATCAAGTCAATGGTCAGTGCTCATACTCTGGATATGATTAGGTTGAGCATTGATTCTTTGTTATGAGTTGGGCTTGTGCATGATTTGGTCAAGTTTTGATCAGAGGGGAAATGTTTTAGAGTAGATACCTGCATATTTCCCTCATTGTTCCAGTGAAGGTTGAAATCTCTGAGAAAAATAGCATTGGGGTGTAGCATGGAGTGTATTATGACTGTTTTAATTATATGTTCAATGAACAGTTGCTTGTAACCTGAGGGTTGTAAATGAGGTGTACTTTGGTGAGTAGTTTCTTTGCTGTAGAGATTTCTGCACCCATGTATTTACAAGATGTGAGATTGCTGGGAAAGCCTTGACTAGTAGGGATTGCTCATGAATTAGTGCTATCTCCTCCGTGTCGTTGCTGTTGTGTAATTTGGATGATGTCGAGCATGTGTGTTGCCATTTGTTTTGGCCAGATATCTGTCAGGAATAGCATGTCCAATTTGTGATGAAGGATATTTTCAGTGATGTCTGTAACATGTTTGATCGCTGATCTGCAGTTGGGAAGCATGCATTTTAGCATTGGTTTTCCTAAGCACAAGGAACTTGGGTTTGGTCTTAGCAGGATCTCAATGAATTTCCTGTGGTTTGTGTTCTGTCTTTTTAATGTGGCCTTTTTCTTTCCTTGATGTCGATAGTCGGTATGTTGTAGGTCAGCAGTGAGGCTGATAGTGAAGAATACTTTTAGCATAGAGGCAAGTTTTTGATGTCTGTCGTGGATAGATGGTTATGTGCTCTCTTGGGTCGAGGTTGGATGGCCAAGCTGTGACATAGCTTGTGCTTGAATGAGGTAGGTTGTTAACCTTTGGGGTTAATGTGTCTTTTATATATGTCTTAAGTCTTGGAAAGTTAGTGCTATTTCCCTGATGTTCATATTTGCTATATTTTGTCCCTTGATTATGTTTTCAATTTTGTGTTACAGCTTACTTAGCTGGGTAACCCAGTATGTGTTCAGAAAGTGTCCACAGGGCATGTCACCTCCATGCCTTCTATAAACTGTGAGTCAGACTGTTTGTCCCTTATGAACTGATCAGGTTTGTGATTTTTGTAAACCGTGGTGTCTGAATTAGATGTATGTCCTATTGTACATGAACATACATGCCCGTTCAATGTATGGTTGAAGTTCTTGCAGTTGGTCTTTCCTGGTGTTTCATTTGTGATGTGTTTACTGGTGGCTTGCCGACAGCAGCAATGTGCGTTTATTTTGCTTTAATGATCAAACCCATTTTCGAGTTAAAGAATGTCTTCATTACGGGGGTGCAGGGGGTTTACTGTTTTGGGCTCTTTCCAGTTATATTTATATCTGACTGGTCGGTTGTCATCCTTTGAGTTCGCTGTTCCTCTTTGTTACTCAATGTAATCGTAATCATGTGTGGAGGTATCCGTGGGTTAGTGTCTGGATGAAGAGGGCCTGGAGTTTGATTAGTGTCCTGATTAATTATTGTAAAATTGTGGGATTCTTAGGTTTCATAGGGAAGAGGTAGTTACAACGTTTGAAGAGAGATGGGTTTGGGTTTTGTTCCTTTCTGTTGTAAAGCAGGTTTAGTCGCAGTGTCATCGGTGAGTCTTGTGGTGTGGAACGAAACAATTTGGTTGGATTTGGGTCTTGGGGTGTTTTCAGCAGTACTGTGAGTTGGTTGATTTGTTTGTGTGTCTTGGGGTGAGTTCTGGCTTAAAGGTGCTTTTGTGTGTGCTTTTCTCTTAGGGAACCATTGATCAAAGATTTCAATTAAAGTCAAACGCTTGACCCAGTATGATGCCATTCTTGTAGATTGATATTCAACGTCTGCATCAAATAAACGGTAGAGAGATGTTGTCAATTTGAGGCCATGTGGAGTATCGGTGGATTTTGATACCTTTAGGACTGTGTGTATCAATTTTCTCCACCTAGCTGTAAAGCTTGTGATGGAGATAAGGTCTGATTTTATTGATCCTTTCTTTAAGCAAAATTAGGAGTCAGAGATGAGTGTTTCTGGGTGGGCTTTATGGATTCTGAGAGGTATCCTACTGGAGAGTTTATATTCAGTCTAGACATCTGGTATTATTGGATAATCATTCAACTATAAGCAGGCCACCAGTACCTTTATATTCCTTTCATTGAAACAGGAGATTGTTATCTCTCCTCTAACGGACTACCAGGTTATTTGGAGTAACCCTCTATACAGGCTACCGGGATGGTCCGAGCAAAAAGAGAGATCAGCCAGCCTAGTCACACTGTGTACTTCCTTCCTGTCTGTGGATGTGGTCCTCTTGACGGTGTTTGGTGAGATGGTGCCTCCAAAAGAATGGGTTGGCCACAGAACAATCTGATTCCTTCTAGCCTCATAAAAGTCATAAAGTGGTAGACATGGAGTGTAAAAATAAGTGAGCACTCAAAGTGTCATTGATCCTCTGTGTTGTTCTCCGCCCCATGTTTTGCTAGGATTTTTAAAGTAAAAACCACAGTTGATGGATGCAGAACAATGTCATACATTCACCCCAGTACAGAGATCTTGGGCCTAAATCAATCGTTTTTTTGCACTCCACACCACCCCAGTTCAGACATATGCAAATCAGTCTGACCTCGTGCCTCATGGGAACAGTCCAGCCGGAACTGCCAAGCCATGCCTTCTCTGGACCGGAAACAAGCTTCCGAGGACTGGTTTCTGGAATTTCAGCCGTCTTCAGCCCGGCTTGCTTGAATCCAGTGGTGTGGAGAGCATGGGACTCACGTCTGACAATACCCATCCCACCCGGGGTGACAAATGCAAAAACCACAGTTGATGGACACATGCAGAACAATGTCATACATTCACCCCAGTACAGAGATCTGGGCCTAAATCCATCGTTTTTTTGCAATCCAGACCCCCCCAGTTCAGACATGGCCATAACCAAATCAGTCTGACCCTGTGCCCCATGGGAACAGTCCAGCCCGAACTGCCAAGTCATGCCTTCCCTGGACCGGAAACAAGCTTCAGAGGACCGGTTTCTGGCATTTCAGCCGTCTTCAGCCCGGCTTGCTTGAATCCAGTGGTGTGGAGAGCATGGGACTCATGTCTGAGCATACCCATCCCACTCAGGGTGACAAATGCAAAAACCACAGTTGATGGACAGAAGGCAGAACGATGTCATACATTCACCCCAGTACAGAGATCTGGGCCTAAATCCATCGTTTTTTACACTCCACACCCCCCCAGTTCAGAAATGGCCATATGCAAATCAGTCAGACCCTGTGCCTCATGGGAACAGTCCAGCCCGAACTGCCAAGCCATGCCTTCCCTGGACCGGAAACAAACTTCCGAGGACCGGTTTCTGGCATTTCAGCCGTCTTCAGCCCGGCTTGCTTGAATCCAGTGGTGTGGAGAGCATGGGACTCATGTCTGAGCATACCCATCCCACTCAGGGTCACAAATGCAAAAACCACAGTTGATGGACAGAATGCAGAACAATGTCATACATTCACCCCAGTACACAGATCTGGGCCTGAATCCATCGTTTTTTTGCACTCCACACCACCCCAGTTCAGACATGGCCATATGCAAATCAGTCTGACCCTGTGCCTCATGGGAACAGTCCAGACCGAACTGCCAAGCCATACCTTCCCTGGACCGGAAACCAGCTTCTGAGGACCGGTTTCTGGCATTTCAGCCGTCTTCAGTCCGGTTTGCTTGAATCCAGTGGTGTGGAGAGCATGGAACTCACGTCTGAGCATACCCATCCCACTCGGGGTGACAAATGCAAAAACCACAGTTGATGGATAGAATGCAGAACAATGTCATACATTCACCCCAGTACAGAGATCTGGGCCTAAATCCATCGTTTTTTTGCACTCCACACCACCCCAGTTCAAGTTCAAGTTCAAGTTCGGGCATTTATATAGCGCTCTACTCACCCAGAGGGTCTCAAGGCGCTTGGGGAAGGGGTTCATTATTTGTCGAATAGCCAGGTTTTAAGTTCTTTTCTGAAGGCGATGTGGTTATGAGTAAGGCGGAGGTGGGTGGGGAGTGAGTTCCAGGTCTTGGCAGCCAGGAAGGAGAAGGATCTGCCACCCATGGTGGATTTTCGGATGCGCGGGACTGCGGCGAGGGCTTGATTGGACGATCTTAGTTGGCGGGTGGGTTTGTAGAAGGACAGTCGAGTGTTGAGGCATTCGGGTCCTAGATTGTAGAGGGCCTTGTGTGCGTCGGTGAGAAGACGGAATGTAATTCTTTTGTTGACGGGAAGCCAGTGGAGGTCTTTTAGGTGTTCGGTGATGTGATCTTGGCGAGAGATGTCCAATATGAGTCTCGCTGATGCGTTTTGGATGCGTTGGAGTTTTTTCTGTAATTTTGCTGTGATTCCGGCGTATAGTGTGTTACCATAGTCCAGTCGACTTGTGACCAGTGCGTGGGTGACAGTCTTTCTTGTCTCGAGGGGGATCCAGCGGAAGATCTTTTTTGAGAATGCGAAGTACGTTGAAGCAGGAGGATGAGACTGCGTTGACTTGTCTGGACATCGAGAAAGAGGAGTCTAGGATGCAGCCAAGGTTACTGCATGGTCTGTAGGTGTGGGTGCGGTGCCCAGAGTGGAAGGCCACCAAGAGTCATCCCAGGCAGAGGGGGAAGTTCCTAGGATGAGTACCTCTGTTTTGTCTGAGTTGAGTTTAAGGCGGCTATGTTTCATCCATTCGGCTACTTCTTTCATGCCTTCGTGAAGATTGTTTTTGGCGGTGTTAGGGTCTTTGGTGAGGGAAAGGATTAATTGGGTGTCGTTGGCGTAAGAGATGATGTTGAGGTTGTGTTGGCGCGCGATGGATGCGAGTGGGCTCATGTAGACGTTGAAGAGGGTGGGACTGAGTGATGATCCTTGCGGTACTCCACAGATGACTTCAGTGGCCTCTGAGTTGAATGGGGGAAGTCGGACTCTCTGGGTTCTCCCAGCTAGGAATGAGACGATCCAGTCCAAGGCTTTTCCTTTTATGCCAATGTTGCTGAGGCGTTGTATGAGGGTGCTGTGGCAGATTGTGTCGAAGACGGCGGAGAGGTCAAGTAGAATGAGGGCCGCTGTTTCTCCGTTATCCAGTAGTGTTCGGATGTCGTCTGTTGCTGCAATGAGGGCGGTTTCGGTGCTGTGTTTGGCTCGAAATCCAGACTGAGAGGGATCGAGGCAGTTGTTGGATTCAAGGAAGGCGGCGAGCTGGCTGTTGACGGCTTTCTCAATGACTTTGGCCAGGAATGGGAGGAGGGATATGGGTCAGTAGTTTTTAAGTTCAGTGGGGTCCGCTGTGGGTTTCTTCAAAAGGGCACTGAGTTCGGCGTGTTTCCAGCTTTGTGGGAAGGTAGCAGAGTTGAACGAGCAGTTGATGACGTCATGGAGATGGGGTGCGATGATGGAGTCAGCTTTGTTGAAGATGTGGTGGGGGCAGGGGTCGGTAGGCGAGCCAGAGTGGATTGAGTTCATTAGTCGAATGGTGTCTTCGGTGGTTATTGGGTTCCTGGCGCTAAGGTTGTTAGTTGGCGGAGTAGGATCTGAGGGGAGTGGGGAGGGTTGATCGCTGGGAGTATTCTCGAAGCTGTTGTGGATGTCGGCAATTTTGTTGTAGAAGAAGGAGGATAACGCATCGCAGAGGTCTTGGGAGGGAGTGATGTCGTTAGATGCTGTGGTGGGGTTGGTGAATTCTTTGACGATGTTGAAAAGTTCCTTGCTGTTGTGAGTGTTGTTGTCGAGACGATCCTTGAATGCTAATTTCTTGGCGGAGCGACTCAATTGTTGGTGTTTGCGGGTGGCTGCCTTGAGGGTGACCATGTTGTCGGTGGTTGGGTTTTTTCTCCATGCTTTCTCCAAGCTTCTTGGTTTTTTTAAGGTCATCATTGAACCAGGGAGCCTTTTTGCTGGCTGATTTGATCTGGTGCTTTTTCAGGGGTGCTAATTCGTCGGCACTGCGGGTGATCCATTGCTTGAGATTGGTGGCCGCATGGTTTGGGTCCAATGAGAGGGTGGGAGGGTTTTGGTTGAGTGATGTGAGGAGTTGCTCGGTGGTGATTTTGTTCCAGTTTCTTCACGGAAGTGAACACAGCTGTGGTCCGTCCAGTGGAGAGCTGTGGTGTGATCGAAGGAGATGTGCTTGCTGGAGGTGAAGATAGGGTCGAGCGTGTGACCGGCTATATGGGTGGGGGTGTCAACAAGTTGTTTGAGTCTGAGATTGGCCAGGTTGTCCAGAAGGGTGGAGGTGTTGTTGTCGTGTTTGTTTTCAAGGTGGTAGTTGAGGTCTCCTAAAAGAATGTAGTTCTCGGAGGCGAGGGCATGTGGGCTGACGAAGTCGGTGATGTCGTCGCTGAATTGAGTGCGGGTGCCTGGAGGCCTGTAGATGAGGGTGCCTCTAAGTGTGGTCCTAGGGTCGGTGTGGATATGAAAGTGAAGATGTTCGGCGGTTGCAAAGTTATCTTCGGAGCTGGTCGACATTTTGATGGTGTTCTTGTGGATAATGGCGATGCCTCCTCCTGTTTGTTTGGTGCGGTCTTTCCGGATAATCTTGTAATTGTCCAGGATGGCTATGGCGATGTCGGGTGCTGATGATGTGTTCATCCATGTTTCTGTAAGGAAGGCGATGTCCGGTGAAGCAGTGTCGAGTAGGTCCCAGAGCTCAGTTGCGTGTCTGTGGACCGAGCGGGTGTTGAGTAGGATGCACTTCAGGTGGTTAGAGTCGGGGCTTTGTTTGGAGGAAGTGGATTTGGTGAGGGTCCTGATGCAGTTGAACATGCAAGAGAGGCAGGCGAATGGGCCGTGGGTACGACCTGGGATGGCTTCGCAGCATTGTGGTGTGCGGACGGGGTTGAGGGCGAGGAGAGTTTCGGCATCAAAAGTGATTCTAGTGGGCTGGGTGTGGCGGGGACCAGGGGGTCTGGTGCTGGGCGCGGTCCAGGCGCGGACGGGCGTAGACCAGTGCGTGGGTGACAGTCTTTCTTGTCTCGAGGGGGATCCAGCGGAAGATCTTTTTGAGAATGCGAAGTACGTTGAAGCAGGAGGATGAGACTGCGTTGACTTGTCTGGACATCGAGAAAGAGGAGTCTAGGATGCAGCCAAGGTTACTGCATGGTCTGTAGGTGTGGGTGCGGTGCCCAGAGTGGAAGGCCACCAAGAGTCATCCCAGGCAGAGGAGGAAGTTCCTAGGATGAGTATCTCCGTTTTGTCTGAGTTGAGTTTAAGGCGGCTATGTTTCATCCATTCGGCTACTTCTTTCATGCCTTCGTGAAGATTGTTTTTGGCGGTGTTAGGGTCTTTGGTGAGGGAAAGGATTAATTGGGTGTCGTTGGCATAAGAGATGATGTTGAGGTTGTGTTGGCGCGCTATGGATGCGAGTGGGCTCATGTAGACGTTGAAGAGGGTGGGACTGAGTGATGATCCTTGCGGTACTCCACAGATGACTTCAGTGGCCTCTGAGTTGAATGGGGGAAGTCGGACTCTCTGGGTTCTCCCAGCTAGGAATGAGACGATCCAGTCCAAGGCTTTTCCTTTTATGCCAATGTTGCTGAGGCGTTGTATGAGGGTGCTGTGGCAGATTGTGTCGAAGACGGCGGAGAGGTCAAGTAGAATGAGGGCCGCTGTTTCTCCGTTATCCAGTAGTGTTCGGATGTCGTCTGTTGCTGCAATGAGGGCGGTTTCGGTGCTGTGTTTGGCTCGAAATCCAGACTGAGAGGGATCGAGGCAGTTGTTGGATTCAAGGAAGGCGGCGAGCTGGCTGTTGACGGCTTTCTCAATGACTTTGGCCAGGAATGGGAGGAGGGATATGGGTCAGTAGTTTTTAAGTTCAGTGGGGTCCGCTGTGGGTTTCTTCAAAAGGGCACTGAGTTCGGCGTGTTTCCAGCTTTGTGGGAAGGTAGCAGAGTTGAACGAGCAGTTGATGACGTCACGGAGATGGGGTGCGATGATGGAGTCAGCTTTGTTGAAGATGTGGTGGGGGCAGGGGTCGGTAGGCGAGCCAGAGTGGATTGAGTTCATTAGTCGAATGGTGTCTTCGGTGGTTATTGGGTTCCTGGCGCTAAGGTTGTTAGTTGGCGGAGTAGGATCTGAGGGGAGTGGGGAGGGTTGATCGCTGGGAGTATTCTCAAAGCTGTTGTGGATGTCGGCAATTTTGTTGTAGAAGAAGGAGGATAACGCATCGCAGAGGTCTTGGGAGGGAGTGATGTCGTTAGATGCTGTGGTGGGGTTGGTGAATTCTTTGACGATGTTGAAAAGTTCCTTGCTGTTGTGAGTGTTGTTGTCGAGACGATCCTTGAATGCTAATTTCTTGGCAGAGCGACTCAATTGTTGGTGTTTGCGGGTGGCTGCCTTGAGGGTGACCATGTTGTCGGTGGTTGGGTTTTTTCTCCATGCTTTCTCCAAGGTGCGGCATAGCTTCTTGGTTTTTTTAAGGTCATCATTGAACCAGGGAGCCTTTTTGCTGGCTGATTTGATCTGGTGCTTTTTCAGGGGTGCTAATTCGTCGGCACTGCGGGTGATCCATTGCTTGAGATTGGTGGCCGCTTGGTTTGGGTCCAATGAGAGGGTGGGAGGGTTTTGGTTGAGTGATGTGAGGAGTTGCTCGGTGGTGATTTTGTTCCAGTTTCTTCACGGAAGTGAACACAGCTGTGGTCCGTCCAGTGGAGAGCTGTGGTGTGATCGAAGGAGATGTGCTTGCTGGAGGTGAAGATAGGGTCGAGCGTGTGACCGGCTATATGGGTGGGGGTGTCAACAAGTTGTTTGAGTCTGAGATTGGCCAGGTTGTCCAGAAGGGTGGAGGTGTTGTTGTCGTGTTTGTTTTCAAGGTGGTAGTTGAGGTCTCCTAAAAGAATGTAGTTCTCGGAGGCGAGGGCATGTGGGCTGACGAAGTCGGTGATGTCGTCGCTGAATTGAGTGCGGGTGCCTGGAGGCCTGTAGATGAGGGTGCCTCTAAGTGTGGTCCTAGGGTCGGTGTGGATATGAAAGTGAAGATGTTCGGCGGTTGCAAAGTTATCTTCGGAGCTGGTCGACATTTTGATGGTGTTCTTGTGGATAATGGCGATGCCTCCTCCTGTTTGTTTGGTGCGGTCTTTCCGGATAATCTTGTAATTGTCCAGGATGGCTATGGCGATGTCGGGTGCTGATGATGTGTTCATCCATGTTTCTGTAAGGAAGGCGATGTCCGGTGAAGCAGTGTCGAGTAGGTCCCAGAGCTCAGTTGCGTGTCTGTGGACCGAGCGGGTGTTGAGTAGGATGCACTTCAGGTGGTTAGAGTCGGGGCTTTGTTTGGAGGAAGTGGATTTGGTGAGGGTCCTGATGCAGTTGAACATGCAAGAGAGGCAGGCGAATGGGCCGTGGGTACGACCTGGGATGGCTTTGCAGCATTGTGGTGTGCGTACGGGGTTGAGGGCGAGGAGAGTTTCGGCATCAAAAGTGATTCTAGTGGGCTGGGTGTGGCGGGGACCAGGGGGTCTGGTGCTGGGCGCGGTCCAGGCGCGGACGGGCGTAGACGGGCTTACCTGTGGCGCACCTTCGGCGCGCATGGGGCGCGAACGCTGCACGTGAACACTGCGCGCAAAAGCATCTGTCATATAGGATGGTGGAGGGGGCAGGGGCGAGGGAGGAGCAGCTGGGAGGCGTTAGCGGGGCGGGGAGGCTGTCCACGAGGCACAACAAACAAAATGGCTGTGAAATAAAGCAGACCTGCAGCAGGGCGAGATTGGGGCACACAGATGGGGTACTAGCGCAACCACACTGAAATACTACTTTAAAACTGTACCAGTGCGAGCGATCACATTATATGCAAGCACAGTGAAGTTAGCATACAATGCAACCAGCGCAAAAATCAGTTACTTATCTGGCCATACAGCGTACAATGCAATCAGCGCAATTTATAAATAAATTATCTGGCAATACAGCTTACAATGCAACCAGCGCTAAAATCAATTAGTTATCTAGCAATACAGCGTACAGTGCAATCAGCGCAATTTTACAATTAAATTCTCTGGCAATACAGCGTACAATGCAACAGCTTGAATCCAGTGGTGTGGAGAGCATGGGAATCACGTCTGAGCATACCCATCCTACTCGGGGTGACAAATGCAAAAACCACAGTTGATGGACGGAATGCAGAACAATGTCATACATTCACCCCAGTACAGAGATCTGGGCCTAAATCCATCGTTTTTCTGCACTCCACACCACCCCAGCTCAGACATGGCCATATGCAAATCAGTCTGACCCTGTGCCTCATGGAAACAGTCCAGCCCAAACTGCCAAGCCATGCCTTCCCTGGACCAGAAACAAGTTTCCGAGGACCGGTTTCTGGCATTTCAGCCGTCTTCAGCCCGGCTTGCTTGAATCCAGTGGTGTGGAGAGCAAGGGACTCACGTCTGAGCATACCCATCCCACTCGGGTGATAAATGCAAAAACCACAGATGATGGACAGAATGCAGAACAATGTCATACATTCACCCCAGTACAGATATCTGGGCCTAAATCCATCGTTTTTTGCACTCCACACCACCCCAGTTCAGACATGGCTGTAGGAGAGTAGGGTCTGCTATCCTATGGTCACCCCAAATTTTTGCTTTTTGCTTCACTGGTTTATGACTTAATGTGGCTGTAGGCCTGCTAATCAGACCCACAGCCTGCTGTTCTCTCTCTAAATTAATGCCAATGCACTCTAGGTGCATTACGAATTGGAACTGGTTCACCTTATAGGATCTGTAACAGTGTACCTCAGGTACCCAGGGCATAGGTGTATCCAAGGCCTACCAGGGGCTGCAGCATGTATTGTGCCACCCCGAGTCGAGGGAGAATAGTTGACTGTTTGTACAGTACTGCTCCGTTTATGATTTGTATTCTCTGTTGCAGTTACTGTGGGTTGAGCTTACTTAAGTTTTTATTGTATTGTAAGCCACCCTCTTCTCCATTTCTGTTTGCCTGTTATTGTCCTTTCTCACTACTTTCCCTCTATGTATCGTTCTCCCTCGACTCGGTACAGGCTTGTGCCCAGTTATTTATGTGTGACTTGCTTACCTTTATCTTATGTATGACCTCATCAAAATTTTTTCTGAATAAATACTTCTTTCTCCGGCTGGACACTGAAGAAGAAAAATACACAGTCCTTTATTTAAGCCTGTGCTAATCTTTTTCTCAAAGCATCATTAAAGCCTAGGACCTTTGTTAAACTATAATAAGTAGTACTACCCTGGGTCCTTAGCCACCTATACGGGTTCCCTTGTTCGTTGATACCTACCCTTCTACAATCCGGGAGGCAGAGTGCTTGGTTTCATGTGAGATGGTGCTCTGGCACGAGCTGAGCCTGTCTGCAGCTGTCAGGAACAACTCCCTTAGCTGTTCCGGGATATTGCCATACCATATACTCTTAAGTGCATTATGATCTTCGCGGTTATATGCTAACTTTGGTTTGGCTTTATCAAAACATGTCAAGTAAGGTGTCATACAATTTGGAATACTATCCCCTCGACAGTTCTGTCGACGGGGATATCATTCCACCCTTCTAGAGGGACACAACATGTACCTAACCTGAACCCCGGTTAAAGTTAACCAGAGCCTCAGCATCACAAAATGGATGCTGCCACCACAGACACAAGTCTGACCTCCTGCTGCTGGGAGTCCTTCCACCGAGGGAGGCTTGGACAAAGGGTTTCCTGCCTTGGGAGGTGCGAGCACCACCCCAGACAGGATTTTGTGTATTGGGTAGGACAGGGCTGAATAGATTGAGACATGCCTGGGGCACACAAGGTGTCCCTGTGCATAAGCCAGTCCAAACCGGTGCTGGGGCTTTCCAGCCCCAGTCCGGGCGCGGAGCTGGACAAAGTAAAGGGGGTGTAACCACCCCCTTCCTGGTCCCACCCAGAGGAGGGACCTAGCAGGTGATCCGGCCCACAGATTTGGAATAAGAGTAGGAGCTGTGTCCTAAGACTTCGGATCATGCTGAACTCGACTTGAAACTAAGAAGAAAACTGGACTTCAACATTCTGCTGCACAGAAGACTGAAGAGAATCTCCCTTGTGGCCAAGGAGTGACCACCCTGTGAATACAGGCACCAACCAGCAACTCTACGTCTGCTTTGCCGCCGCCTCCCACCGGAGCCCGAGCCCAGACCCCAACAAGACCTGGATTCCCAGACATGTCAGAGCCCGATCCACAGTCCCTGAAAAGAAGAGACCCGTGGAGGCACCGATAGACTTGAGACCGGTCCTCTTGAAAGACCCCGAGAAGCTGACTGCGCAGCACCCGAGGCACCCTCGACGCGGAGCTTTAGAGTTTGAGAAGCCCCACCACCGAGCAGCATTTGCACCCAAGATCAGCCCCCCAGCATCTCCACAATCTGCGTGGGGCCCTTTTGCACTTTGCCACTCGACGTGCCATCCCGGTCAATTGCCACGTGGCTGGTGGCCATCTTGGCAACGAAATCTACAATATACACCACTGGTCTGGTTGCTCCAGACTGGCCCTCGCACCTGTAAAAAGGAGCAGCCCCTCTGACCTTGCTGGTCCGAGAAATAAGCTTTCTTCACTTCCTGCGTGGCTTGCATTAGCCAAGGCCTGTTTGCTCCAATCAAGTTGCCGACACCGCCATCAGCTAGAACCTCTGTGGGACAGCTCGTGATCGACTCCTGGACATCCTCGACCTCTTCGTGTCCACGTGGCTGCGGAGACAAGCTGCACCTCATTGCCTGTTTGCACCCGACATCGCCTGGTTCCATTCTGTTTCCACGGTAGTCACTGGCTAGTGACTTTGAACATTGTCCCCTCTGCTTTCAGGTCTTCACCTCTTCAGATCCACCCTTGGATCCACCGGAACTCTCCTCGACGACCCGCCTGCAGCATCTTCATCTCCAGGCACCATCGACCTACGTGGCGAAACCCGACACTACTTCGCACCTATGCACCCGCTTCCTGTGGGTGAGGTAACTTAGCAACGCCAGTGTTCCTACACTGGTAGACACCTCTAGTGCCTAGGTCTAAAGTTTTGTCCTTGTAGATCAATAGGAAGGTTCCTTAAACACTAACTTTGTAACTTTTACACACCATTGACTTTGCATTGGTGCATGCGTGTTCTTTAAGAGCTGCACTCGAGTCCCGCACGCCTTTCCCGACTTCTTCACTGTTAGTCCCGAACAGCTCCAGCGATTCCCCAGGCCCTAGGCCTATTTCCTTTCCCAATAGTGATTCTTATACCACTATTTTAGTATATGGTTTAGGTGGCCCCTAGGGCTCATCCATATTGTGCAACTTTTATGTATTTAAACTGTGTTTTGTTTTATCGCATTTGCTTCTGTGCTCATAAAGAGTATAGGGGATTCTTGTAGTAATAAATATATATATATATTTTCAATATATATCTGTGTGGTGTTCTTTCATTTGGTATTCAAGGGGATTGTGTATGGTAAAACAGCTTGCTTCACATGCCTTTACAGAGTTTAGCCTAAGACTGCTTTGTCCACGCTATTAGGATAGCTGGTCTATTAGGTTGACTTACAACCAATCATCATAAGGGTTGCTTGGCATGGTACAAGGTGATCACTAGAACTAGTGAGCACCATATACCTGGCCAACTTCTCACAATGGCCATATGCAAATCAGTCTGACCCTGTGCCTTATGGGAACAGTCCAGCCCGAACTGCCAAGCCATGCCTTCCCCGGACCGGAAACAAGCTTCGGAGGACCGGTTTCTGGCATTTCAGCCGTCTTCAGCCCGGCTTGCTAGAATCCAGTGGTGTGGATAGCATGGGACTCACGTCTGATCATACCCTTCCCACTCAGGGTGACAAATGCAAAAACCACAGTTGATGGACAGAATGCAGAACAATCTCATACATTCACCCAGTATAGAGATCTGGGCCTAAATCCATCGTTTTTTTGCACTCCACACCACCCCAGCTCAGACATGGCCATATGCAAATCAGTCTGACCCTGTGCCTCATGGGAACAGTCCAGCCCGAACTGCCGAGCCATGCCTTCCCTGGACCGGAAACAAGCTTCCGAAGGCATACCCATCCCACTCGGGGTGACAAATGCAAAAACCACAGTTGATGGACAGAATGCAAAACAATGTCATACATTCACCCCAGTACAGAGATCTGGGCCTAAATCCATCGTTTGTTTGCACTCCACACCACCCCAGTTCAGACAATGCCATATGCAAATCAGTCTTACCCTCTGCCTCATGGGAACAGTCCAGCCCGAACTGCCAAGCCATGCCTTCCCTGGACTGGAAAAAAGCTTCCAAGGACCGGTTTCTGGCATTTCAGCCGTCTTCAGCCCGGCATGCTTAAATCCAGTGGTGTGGAGATCATGGGACTCACGTCTGAGCATACCCATCCCACTCGGGGTGACAAATGCAAAAACCACAGTTGATGGACAGAATGCAGAACAATCTCATACATTCACCCAGTATAGAGATCTGGGCCTAAATCCATCGTTTTTTTGCACTCCACACCACCCCAGCTCAGACATGGCCATATGCAAATCAGTCTGATCCTGTGCCTCATGGGAACAGTCCAGCCCGAACTGCCAAGCCATGCCTTCCCCGGACCGGAAACAAGCTTCGGAGGACCGGTTTCTGGTATTTCAGCCGTCTTCAGCCCGGCTTGCTAGAATCCAGTGGTGTGGATAGCATGGGACTCACGTCTGATCATACCCTTCCCACTCGGGGTGACAAATGCAAAAACCACAGTTGATGGACAGAATGCAGAACAATCTCATACATTCACCCAGTATAGAGATCTGGGCCTAAATCCATCGTTTGTTTGCACTCCACACCACCCCTGTTCAGACAATGCCATATGCAAATCAGTCTCACCCTCTGCCTCATGGGAACAGTCCAGCCCGAACTGCCAAGCCATGCCTTCCCTGGACCGGAAAAAAGCTTCCAAGGACCGGTTTCTGGCATTTCAGCCATCTTCAGCCCGGCATGCTTAAATCCAGTGGTGTGGAGATCATGGGACTCACGTTTGAGCATACCCATCCCACTCGGGGTGACAAATGAAAAAACCACAGTTGATGGACAGAATGCAGAACAATATGCTCAGACGTGAGTCCCATGCTCTCCACACTACTGGATACAAGCAAGCCCATGCTGAAGACGGCTGGAATGCCAGAAACCGGTCCTCGGAAGCTTGTTTCCGGTCCAGGGAAGGCATGGCTTGGCAGTTCGGGCTGGACTCTTCCCATGAGGCACAGGGTCAGACTGATTTGCATATGGCCATGTCTGAACTGGGGTGGTGTGGAGTGCAAAAAAACGATGGATTTGTGCCCAGATCTATGTACTGGGGTGAATGTATGACATTGTTCTGCATTCTATTCATCAACTGTGGTTTTTGCAGGATTTTTAAAGTGGCATAATGGAGACTGATAATTTAAGTTGGTAACAAGGTCATTTATGTCATGTTTTTGTGAGTGGGGGACAGATGCCTAGTATTTCACAGTGAATTAGTGTCAACTCCATGTCAGACAGCACTAGAGGTTGTGTGCTAAAGGTATTTTAAATCTCTCTCAGTATTGTGCCATTCGTTGCTTTAGGAAAAGCTCCACTCGAAGATGGCTACCTATTTGGATAAAGGTATTTAGACTCTCTCTCAGTATTGTGCCATTCATTGCCATAGGAAAAGCTCCACTCCAAGATGACTGCCGTTATGGGCATCATTCTCTCTTCTAATCTATATGCACTAGATTGACTCTTTCAAGATGGCCGTTGGGTTACAAACCTGAAGTCTTCTTTTTGTTTTGAAGGTTGCTGTGTAATGGAGATAGGCAGAGTAGATGGGGCCAGAATTTGCAGGGCCCTTTAAGGGACTGGCAACAGTGCAAGTGATGGTTCAACAGCACTTCCCTGCAGCAGGATTATAATGGTGGTCCTGGAAGCAGCGACAGGGGCCACGGTCGGGTGCATAAGACAGACCCTATAGCAGGTGAAACTCAATGGTACCACATGCTCACACACACGTACACACTCATTGATTCATTACGGTATAATCTGCCTATTCTGAAAAAAATAATACAACTTCCACAGGCTGACCATTGGACAGCAGTTAACCCCAGCAGAACAAGATATACAGAACATTAGTTTCTATATGTAAGAAATACTCTACAAATGTAATGACTGGTTTGCGGTCCTTTCAGCCAGCCACCAAATCAAAACGATCCATTCTCAAGATGGGACATGCACTGCTATTTCAGATGGGATATGCACTGCTTTTTCCGAATTTGCACAAAACCTACCAATGCATTGACTCTATTCAAGGAAAAATCCAAGAACCAAAGTGTGTCCAGTCTCTGAACACAGTCTGGAACCATAGAAAAGGTAGGCATGCACCATTCAAATGGTGGCAACACAACACATTACAACACAGCTCAACAGAAGACTACACTAGCACATGCGTGTGGCCCCCACTATCCTTGAACTCCGCATTGGAAGAGTGCTCCCAAGAAGCGACATTGTTCCGAAACTGCTGATCTGTACAGATGTTCAGCATCCTAATAATCCAGCATCTCCTGGATCCAAATCTTATTGATTGCAAGATCCACTGAGTAAACTCCCCAAACTTTATATAGAGATTAGAAAACACTGAGTGTTACATTTACTTACAGGTCACACAATGCAGCAAGAAAACGTTCTGCTTTGAATTGCGTTGCATGACAGTTAGAGGGCAAGAATGTGCCATATCTGCTAAGGTATCGTGCAATCCTGCCCACGCCCTGCTCTTGCACACAGAGTGCAGGCTAGCAGCAATGTAGGCCTTCTTGTGCCATGATGCAAGGGTGCCTTGCACAGCCAAAATTGCTTTTGTGCAGGAAGGTATACCTTCCTGCACAAAAACAATTGTCTGAGCCTTTTCCTTTTTCATTGTGAAGTGCAGAATGCACCACACATAGAAAGAGGAAAAGCAAGGAGAAATACGTTTATTTCTCCTCGTTACACCTCAACTGGGAAGACGTAGCATTTTAACGTATTCCCAGGTTTGCCAATCTTCATAAATCTGGGAATGCACCAAAATCTATGGGTGGATGCTTGGAAACACCCATGCTCTGCCCGCGGAAAGCCTTCCCAGGACTAAGTACGCAAGGCAGTGACTTGCGCTGCCTTGCATTACTCCAGATTTACTAAGACACAGGGCCACGCAAGGTGGCTTTGAGTGGCTTAGATAATCTCACTGAAGCCCTGGCGTTGCCTTGCGCCACCTTGCTTGACACAAGGGCAATGCAGGAGCTTTGTAAATCTGGGCCACCGTGCATAATGGCAGAAGACGGCCCTAGGCATGTGCAAAGTGTGCACCTGCACAGGGCCGCCAAACCCAGGGGCCGCCACGACGACGAGGATCGGATACCAATCATACAATATTCATGGCACTGGCGGCCCCTGGCAGGATTTGGCGGCCTCCGACCACCCGCGTAGCTAGGGGGGCAGTAACCAATTGGAAGGTAGATTAGATACTAGGCGGGGAAGACCCCGGAAGTCTTACCCGTACACAGCCCTACGGGGGTGTGGGGTTTAGGCACCAATCATGCGAAGGCTGGAGCGCTCGCTCAATCCAGGGAGAGTTTCCTCCACAGGGCTGCGAGGCTCTGGATCTGCCCACACAGCTTATTCCCCGGCGGTGGCAAATGTCTTCAGAGGGGCCCTTGTTCCCAGAGCCAGCCCCCAAGGGCACAGGAGTCAGGAGCCATCGGCTACCAGCACTGCACCAGCCGCAGCAGCCTCCTCTCACCGTACAGCGCAGTCCTGATGGAGCACCCAGGTCTCCACTCGCCATTGTCTAATGCTGTGCTAAACTTCTGGGCACGGAGTCTAGGGGATCCGGACGCACTGCAACAAGGGGCCCAGGCAGCCTGCGCGCCAGCGCAAGGAAGTCTTCAGCATGAGGCCAATCTGTGAAGTGGGGCCTGATGACCAGATGAAGGTAGGAAAAACACAGCAATCACCTGCAATGTCGGGCGGGTAAGTGCGTGCATCTGTTTTATTTAATTAAACTTAAGAGGTTCTCTTCACCAGATATAATGCACCGGATTGCCAGGCTCTCCTCTGAGTGATTCCCTGATTGAAAACTGCCGGCTGGTATCGTAGCGCTTCTCATTAGCACTGCTCTTCTTTGCTTGCATCGCAGCGCTTGTCCACATTGTAACCGCCCGCATTTGACTGCTGACATTTGCATATTTCATTTAGCACTGCGCTCGCTTTGTTTGGCTTCTACCTTATATATTGCTGTTCGTTTTCCTGTGCCTTCTCTCCATTGCTTAATTCACTTTTTGGCCCCAAGCTCGCCCAGCTCGTATTTACCTCTGCTGCCATTTTGTTTGTTGTGCTTTCGAGCGAGCCCCTCCTCTCCGCCCCGCACCCGCCTCCCCAGCTGCTCCTCCCTCCCTCCGCCCCCCTCCACTCTCCACTTAAGGCGAATGTCCCAACGCGCAGCGTCCACGCGCTACGTCCGCGCCGAAGGTGCGCCAAAGGTAAGCCCGTCTACGCCCGTTCGCGCCTGGACCGCGCCCAGCACCAGACCCCCTGGCCCCCGTACCACCCACCCCACCCGCATTACATACGATGCGTTCAGCCTCTTAGCCCTAAACCCCGGCCGTCTCCCCAACTGCGTCCAAGCCGCTCCTGGACACACCCATGGTCCCTTCTCTTGCAACTCCTGCAAGTTCGACGGCACCAAGAACAAATCCTCATCCACGAACACAAAACAGATATCTGACACCAACCACCTACAATGCATCCTGTTCAACACCCGCTCGGTCCACAGGCACGCCATCGACCTTTGGAATCTACTAGACACCATCTCTCCGGACGTCGCCTTCCTAACAGAAACATGGATGAACGCCTCATCAGCCCCAGACATCACCATTGCCATCCCGGAAGGCTACAAGATCATCCGTAAGGACCGCACCAAGCAAACAGGAGGAGGCATCGCCATCGTCCATAAGAATTCCATCCTCATCTCAACCAGCTCAGACGTTAACCTTGCCAGCGCCGAACACCTTCACTTCCAGATCCACACCGACCCCAAGACCACACTCAGAGGCACCCTCCTCTACCGGCCTCCAGGACCCCGTGCAAAATTCAGTGACAACATCACTGACTTTATCACCCCACACGCCCTCCCCTCCGAGGAATACATTCTATTGGGAGACCTCAACTTTCACCTGGAAAAGAGCAACGACAGCAACGCCACCGCCCTTCTGGACAATCTCGCCAACCTCTGACTCAAACAACTTGTCACTACCCCCACCCACATTGCAGGTCACACACTCGACCCTGTCTTCACCTCCAGCAAACATGTCTCCTTCAGTCACACCACAGCTCTCCATTGGACGGACCACAGCTGCGTTCACTTTATCTACAAAAATACCACAACCCACAACCTTCCTCAACCTACTCTGCAAAGAAACTGGAACAAACTCACCATCGACCAGATCTCCTCATCGCTTCTTCAAAACCCCCCTGCCCACTCCTCAAACCCCGACCAAGCAGCCATTAACCTCACCCAATGGCTATCCAACAGCGCCGACATCCTAGCACCGTTGAAAAAATGTCAAATCAAACTAGGCAGCAAAAACGCCTCCTGGTTCAACGATGATCTTAAGAAATCTAAGAAACTCTGTCGCTCCCTCGAGAAGGCCTGGAAAAAAGACCCAAACACCAGCACCAGGGACACCTTCAAAAACGCCACCCGCATACACCACCAACTAATCCGGACTGCCAAGAAAGCCGCATTCAAAGACCGACTAGATAACAACGCCCACAACAGCAAGGAATTATTCAACATCGTCAAAGAATTTACCAACCCCTCAGCCAACTCCAACGACATCACCCCCTCTCAAGCCCTTTGCGACTCCCTAGCTTCATTCTTCCACAACAAAATCGCAGACATCCACAACAGCTTCGACAACCAACCCGGAGACCAACCCACCCAACCTTCTACAGGACCTTCACCCCCCTTGAACATCCTTAATGACTGGAACCCAATCTCCACTGAGGACACCATCCGCCTGATGAACTCCATCCACTCAGGATCCCCCACAAACCCATGCCGTCACCACATCCTCAACAAAGCAGACTCCATCATAGCACCACACCTCCGAGACGTCATCAACTGCTCCCTCAACTCCGCCACCTTCCCGGAAAGCTGGAAACACGCAGAACTCAGCGCCCTTCTGAAAAAACCCACAGCTGACCCCACCAAACTCAAAAACTACCGCCCCATCTCGCTCCTTCCATTCCTGGCCAAAGTCATCGAGAAAGCTGTCAACAACCAGCTCGCCGCCTTCCTCGAAACCAACAAATCCCTCGACTCCTCACAGTCCGGCTTCCGAGCCAAACACAGCACTGAGACTGCCCTCATCGCAGCAACAGACGACATTCGAACTCTACTGGACAATGGAGACACAGTCGCCCTCATCCTCCTTGACTTATCCGCAGCCTTCGACACAGTCTGTCATAGCACCCTATTACAGCGCCTCAGAAACATCGGAATCCAAGGAAAAGCACTGGAATGGATCACCTCGTTCCTCACCGGAAGAACCCAAAGAGTCCGCCTCCCACCATTTAAGTCAGAGGCCACTGAAGTCATCTGCGGCGTGCCACAAGGATCTTCACTCAGCCCCACCCTCTTCAACGTATACATGAGCCCCCTCGCGGCCATCGCACGCCAACACAACCTCAACATCATCTCCTACGCTGATGACACTCAACTGATCCTATCACTTACCAAAGACCCTAACACTGCCAAAACCAACCTACATGAAGGAATGAAAGAAGTAGCCGAATGGATGAAGCACAGCCGTCTGAAACTGAACTCAGACAAAACAGAAGTCCTTATCTTAGGTACCTCCCCCTCCGCCTGGGATGACTCTTGGTGGCCAGAGGCCCTTGGAAAATCACCCATCCCAACGGACTACGCACGGAACCTGGGCGTCATCCTGGACTCCTCACTCTCTATGCACAGACAAGTCAACGCCGTCTCATCATCTTGCTTTAACATTCTTCGCATGCTCAAAAAAACATTTCGCTGGATCCCCACCGAAACTAGAAAAACGGTCACCCACGCACTGGTCACAAGCCGCCTGGACTACGGAAACACCCTATACGCCGGTACCACCGCAAAACTCCAGAAAAAACTCCAACGCATCCAGAACGCTTCAGCCAGACTCATACTAGACATCCCGCGTAAAGACCACATCTCTGGTCACCTGAAAACCCTCCACTGGCTTCCCGTTAATAAGAGGATTACTTTCCGCCTCCTAACCCACACACACAACGCACTTTACGAACTTGGACCCGAATGCCTCAACACACGACTCTCCTTCTACACCCCCTCCCGCCAGCTACGATCCTCCAACCAAGCCCTTGCTATTGTACCTCGCGTCAACAAAACCACCATGGGAGGAAGATCCTTCTCCTACCTGGCAGCTAAAACCTGGATCTCACTTCCCATTCACCTTCGCCTCACTCAGAACCACCTAGCATTCAGAAAGCAACTTAAAACCTGGATATTCGACAAGTAATTCCCCACCCTTCTTCAAGCGCCTTGAGACCCTCTGGGTATGTAGCGCGCTATATAAATCATTTGACTTGACTTGACTTGACTCGTCATTTCATTCGGCTCTTTCACCAGGCGCATCTGTTTTTTCCCACGGCACTGTTAAAACGTAATTCACTGAAATATCTAAATCCTAATCATGCCACCAATGATCAATTGAAGTTTCCTATTTTTATGTAAGGCAGCTAACATGTGTATTTATATGAGGATGGAAATACATTTTAGAACGTTATCCTTTCTATGGAAACCGCAAATGTATATTTCTCTTGTAACACACTGTTTGCTACCTCTCACATTTTGTTTGCTTTTGATACTTGCACTAGTGCCACCATTGCCTACGTAACGTTTGTTCTTGTGCCTCTGTGTCTAGCATATATTGCAGTATATTACCTCTAAATGTACTTTGTTTTCTCTTGTAACCTGCACACTTGTCACTCTTTCTTCCTGTAATGCACTGTTTGCTACCTCATATATTTTGTTTGCTCACGATTGTCACTTTTACCTCATGTAACTTATCGTCTGCTTTTGTAATTCTGCTTTTGTAATTTGTTCGCTTGTAATTTTCTGTTCCTATTGTGAAGCGCTCTGACGCGTTCGGGTAAAGTTCGCACTATATAAAAACGCATAAATAAATAAAAAAACACTGCATGCGTATTATGGCGCACCTTACAGTTTAACTTGGGCCTTTAGGTGGGATGAATGTGGCTGTGCCCCGATGGCTGTTATCGATTATATAGCCTGCAAAACTTGTAAAGGAAAGAGGATAGACGACGTACTGCAGGAGAGTGGGTTGTGTGAATGAAGTTTAAAACACTATTACTGACATTTTAGATACGTTTACTTTAAACTTAGAAGGTTTCTTTAAGTCAGGGTATAAGTTACAGTAAAAAGTTGCTGCTTAAGTACTACAGGAACATTTAACACAATCGGCCACATGCATCATCCCGGCCTTTTGCGAATTCCAAATTGCGAAAAATAGGGAATCGCAATTTGGAATTCGCAAAATGGGATGCATGTATATTTTCGAAAAATATTTGCGATTCGGTAAAAATCGCAATTTTTACCGAATCGCAAATATTATGCGTATTCCAAAGTGCGAATTCGCAATTCCCATGGATTCCTAGGGGCCAAAAGGCCCATAGAGATCAATGGGAAGGCTTTAACAAATTGCGATTTTCTTTTTGAAAATCGCAATTTGTTAATGCATTCCAAGGGTGCAGAGGGGGGTCCAATGGAACTCCCCCTGCACCCCAGAAATGTAATTTGAAGTGCATGTTTCACACACACATGTCCTAAGGACATGTGTGTCTGAAACATGAAAGTTTAAAAAATCCATTTTTGAGCATTTATTTATTTATTTATTTATTTTGTGCGATTTTTAGAGCGCGCAAATACCCAAGGGTGTCTCGGCGCTAGCGTAGCAGAGCTCTCATTTGTGGTGGAAGAGGTTTATGTTGAGAACAACCAAGTTTTGAGTTTTTTTCTGAAATTGAGGAGTGTCGGAGCAGTTTTGATGTGGAGGGGCAGCGTGTTCCAAAGTTTGGCTGTCGCGATGGAGAAACGTTTGTCACCCCAATTTGCTCTTCTTGAGCGTGGGACTCTTAGCAAATGGGCTGATGATGAGCATAATGTTCTTGAGTGCTCAAGCGGGCAGAAGGCTTGTCTCAGGAATAGTGGGCCTTGGTTATGGATTGCTTTATATGCTATGCATAAAGCCTTGAATTTGATCCGACTCCTCACTGGCAGCCAGTGTAGCTGTCGGATGTAAGGAGAGATAGATGTAAATTTAGGGATAGTTAGCAGGGTCCTGGCCGCCGCATTTTGCACCGTCTGCAGTTTGTTGAGGACCTTTTGTTGGGCATTTAATAGCAGGGCATTGCAATAGTCTGTTTTTGAGAAGACTAATGGGCTGATTAAGGTTTGGCCTGCAGACGGATGTAGATATGGGGTTAGCTTTTTAATCCTTTTTAAAATGTGAAAGGATGAGGAAACCACCGAATTGGCATGCTGTTGGAAGGACATTTTATTGTCAAATATGACTCCTAGGTTGCGTACTTTGGTCACTGGTTCGGGAGGTTGTCCCATCTGAGGTGGCCACCATTGGGGTGACCATGTAGGATGCAGCCTCCCGAGTGTCATCACTTCTGTCTTATCAGAATTTAATTTGAGACAGTTAGATGACATCCAGGAGCTTATTGCCCTCATTCCGTCTTGGAAGTTGGCTGCCACCGAGATGCCATCATTGTATACAGATAGTACCAGTTGGGTGTCGTCTGCGTAAGTTGTGAGGGTGATTCCATAAGATTTTATAACCCTCGCTAAGTCCGAAACATAAATGTTAAAAAGTGGCGGACTTAGCGAGGAGCCCTGTGGTACTCCGCAAGGCAGAGAGAAGGTCTGGGAGATGTATTTGCCCATCTTCACTGTTTGAGGGCGGTTGGCCAAAAATGAGGCAAGGAGTTCTTTGGCTTTGTTTTTTATTCCTAAGGCCGCGACACGGTTGATCAAAGTGACATGATCGACCGTGTCGAAGGCTGCGGAGAGATCCAAAAGTATTAGTATCGCAGAACCTCCGTTATCCATTGTGGTCCTTATCTCATCTGCTGCTTTTAAGAGCGCTGTCTCTGTTCCGTGACCTTGTCTGAACCCGAATTGGGTGTCGTCAAGTAGGTTGTTATCATGTATGTAGGTCGAAAGTTGTGTGTTCATGATTTTTTCGAAAATTTTAGCAGGGAACGGGAGACATGCGATTGGTCTGTAACTGGCAGGAAGAAGAGGGTCTAGGGTAGGTTTCTTAAGAAGTGGCTTAATAATAGCCTCCTTCCAGACAGATGGATAGATGCCAGTTGCGAACATTGCATTACAGATTGTGGTTAGGGGACGGGCAATGGCTTCGGGGATGAGATTGAGGATGTCAGGAGGACAAGGATCAAGGGGTGACCCTGATTTTGTTTGAGCAATCAGGGGTTGGATAAATTCCTGCGTAGTGACTTCAAAGGCTAGGAAAGCTGGAGCGTTATCGGAGGTGGGAGTCAAAGTGGATGGGGGAGGAGGAGAAGGGGAAAAAGTGGTGAAGATGGCTCTGACTTTGTCTTCAAAGAATTTGGCCAAAGAGTCCGATAGGGATTGTGATCCTTCTGAACGCGGGGCGAGGGGATTAGATATAGATAGGTGAGGGACCACCTGAAATAGTTTCCCTGCCGAATTTTTGGCCTGGTTAATTTGATTGGTGCAGTAGATCGTTTTCTCCGTTGTTATGAGTTTTTTATATTTGGATAGAGCGTTCTTATATGTGATTTTATCAGGGGGACTGAAGTGGCGGCGCCACTGCCTTTCTAGGTTCCTACAGTATTGTCTCTGCAATCGAAGTGGTTTAGTGAACCAAGTGGCTGAAGGGAGTTTTCTACTCCGGTGTGAAGTTTTGATGGGCGCTAACTTGTTGCAGGCTGTGTTTAAGTTGCTCAAGTAGTTGGCAGATGCTGTTGTGGGATCCTGCTCATTTGGAATGAAACTATCCCGCATTATCTGCGTGAGATGGTCAAGATCAATATTTTTCCAATCTCGGAAGTTGATAGGGGAAGGAGATGTAGAGGGGGAAGTGCTAGAGTTAGTTATGATGGAAAAGCATACGGCAGCATGATCCGTCCAAACTAGGGGGATCACCCTAGAGATGGATATATTTGGGTTGTTAGTAAATAGTCCATCTAAGGTGTGTCCCGCCTTATGGGTGGGTTCTTTAACGATTTGCAGGAGATCAGCAGCAGCTAGGTCGTTAATTAGCATTGATGTATCAGGGTCATCAGTGGCTTCGAGATGAAATTTTAAGTCACCCAGAACGGTGAAGTGTGGGGATCCCACTGAAGCCTCGATTAGGTTATCCACGTTCGAGAGGAAGTTAGATCTGGACCCGGGGGGGGCGGTAGATTAACATGCCTTTGAATGAAGTTCTACCAGAAAGGCCTATAGTGAAGAGCAAAGCCTCGCACTCGGAGTAGTTTGACTCAGTTGTTGTTACTTTGAAGTGATCTTTATAAATAATAGCTATTCCTCCACCCTTTCTTTTAGGTCTATCTAGCTTACATACACAGTAGTTGGTTGGAGTAGCAGCTCTGAAATCTGGACCGGAGGAGTCGTCCCCCCATGTCTCGGTGACAAATAGTAGGTCCAATTTATGTGAGTCAATAAATTCAGCAATTTCAATTTTATGTTTAGGAAGGGACCATACGTTTATAAGTGCTGCTGTCACTTGACGGGAGGAGGTTGTGGGAGGGGTAGAAATGTCCTCGGTGCATGTGGGGCATTTATGTGGGCCTATCCTAGAATTTGTGTAGTTGAAATGTGGTAAGGCGTGAGCCGCCTCTGCTACAGGTCTAATGCTTAGGAGTTGGGCGGGGGTGTAGGTCCGTACCAACGAGTTTTGTGAAGGCGGGGAGAGAGGTGGAACAGGGGGAGTGGCCCTGGGCCCGTCCTTGGCGCGGACGAGCACAGACGAGCTTGCCTTATGCGCGCCTTCGGCGCGCATTCGTCGCGCCCGCTGCGCTTCCGGATCCGGAGCATAATTTATGATGCCGAGGTGGTGTCGTGGCGGGGGGGGCGTGGTCAGCGTGGGTGGGCGTGACCGCTTCAGAGAGAGGGCGGCGTCGTTATGGCAACACTCGGCCGCATCAGCGTTTAGTCGGCTGAGCGGGGTGTTTGTTCTGCGAGCAGTTAGCTGGGGGAACAACGATTTTAAAAAGCACAATTATCACAAGTTTAAAAAATACAGCGTTACATCTCCCGGCTTTCCGCCTCAGGAGAGAGTTCTACAACACTGCGCTAGCGATCAGCGCGTGTTTAAGTAGGCTGGCGGGGGCGTGGTGAGCGTGGGTGGGCGTGACCGCTTCAGAGAGAGGGCGGCGCCGTTATGGCAACACACGGCCGCGTCAGCGTTTAGTCGGCTGAGCGGGGTGTTTGTTCTGCGAGCAATTAGCTGGGGGAACAACGATTTTAAAAAGCACATTTATCACAAGTTTAAAAAATACAGCGTTACATCTCCCGGCTTTCCGCCTCAGGAGAGAGTTCTACAACACTGCGCTAGCGATCAGCGCGTGTTTAAGTAGACTGGCGGGGGGCGTGGTCAGCGTGGGTGGGCGTGACCGCTTCAGAGAGAGGGCGGCGTCGTTATGGCAACACTCGGCCGCGTCAGCGTTTAGTCGGCTGAGCGGGGTGTTTGTTCTGCGAGCAATTAGCTGGGGGAACAACGATTTTAAAAAGCACAATTATCACAAGTTTAAGTCCTAGGCATCTGCAGGCAGGACAGCTAGGAAGGCGTGGTATCCAGTGTGCTCACCGTCCTTTTTCCCCAGCACCCCCCCCCCCCAAGGGGCGGCAATATGAGGGATAGCCCCGGGCGCCACCAGCTCTAGCTACGCCCCTGCCTCCGACCCCAGCTTTTTACTAACTTCCAACCAAAGCCTGAGTCCCACCCCCCTCCACCCTTTCACTTCCCTGCTGGCCTCTGGCAGTGGCCCCGCACCGACCTCTGTTCCCCGTTCCTGATTGGGCAACAGGGGCGCTGGGGTGTTTCAATCATGCACAGACGCGCCGAAAGCCAAGGATAGAGTGATCTGCGCGGCAGCGCGCAGAGTGCACAGACTCAACCTAACCTAGTGCTTCCCGTACATTGTGGTGCCTTGGCGTATGTGAGTCTCTCTCTCTAGTCTCTGAAGTGCAGCCATTTCTGTGGTGTGGTGGTGCCCCTGGTGGTGGTCCTAAAGCTGAGCTCAGAATAAGGTAAACTAAGTGAAGTAATAGTATAACGCACCTGGCGCGTGGGGGGCAGATCTGAATGTAGTCGATTCTGATTCTGCAGCAGTGTCACTGACTCTGACTGACTGCTGCGTCAGTTAATGGCGTTTGTTGAAGCAGGTTAATCCCTTGCCTTTATTGTCCTTTTGTGCAGTAACGCAGGGTAGTATAGGGGGCTGCAAGAGACCCTTCAGGTTCAGAATCTCTGTTCACAATCACCCGTCCAGCCAGGGGTTATTTCTGCTGCCCCGACACTATTACCACAAGGACTCCACCATGCGTAGCTACCGCGGAGCCGGGCTACCTTGATGACCGTGATAACATTTTATGTTAAAACTAAGTAAGATTGAAAATATGAACACATCCAAAATAAAGGAAAAAATCCAATGTAAAAATACAGTTTTTTCCGACTTTTTGAGAGTTGGGTGAGGTGTCTCTCTCTGTTATTTTGTAGGGGTTCTGTCCGCCTTGTAGAAAGCCTTAAGCATAATTAGTTTTCCTCTCACCTCTGAGGCCTGCCCTTTTCCCTGCAGTGTTCTGTGCACTTTAGCATTCTCTAGATTCCAGGCCATAGAAATTGTATTCCACGAGCACCCATATACAATAATATTTTTTTCAAATCTTGTACAGTGATATGACCACAGAAGACCCGGATTTTATATTAAAAACAGAGATTGGGACTATACCATTTCCAACTGAAAGGCAATATTTCTCTCCATGTAATCCCATACCAGGCGTTTTTCACGTAGTTTGGTGCTTACTTTCCCTCCATGTTAAAGAGCAGTAGATATTTCAGCACCTAGTTCTACATAGGTAAACCACATATAAGGTCCCAAAGGCGAGAATATTGCATTGCAAATGCTTGTTTAAATTGTTCTAACTGCAGCCACGGCGGGTTTTTGCTCAGATAGGGGCCCTGCCAAAAGCACATTTTGAGCCCCTTCTGATGCCCTCCCGCTTTTGCCCCCTCCAAGGTTTACATTTCCGCCTGTTCTAAGCGCTGTATGTAGCAGGGGGTTGTATTCTGTATCACTGAGTGACCCGGTTCTAAGACGAATTCGGAAGGGTAGGAGCAGCTGCAGGTACTGGTCATCTAATGACTTTTCTGGACGTATTAATAAAACACCTTCCTGAGCTCCGCCCCGGCCGGACCCCCTCTTCCGGGGCATCCACCTACGCTCCCTGCACAGGGCCACCATGAGCCTAGAGCCGGTCCTGCCTTTACCAACTCCACAACTGAAAAGGCCTTTCCAATAACTAACCTGCTGGTGAACATGGTGTTGATGGGGCATCCCTTAATGTGATAGCACCACTTAGCTTGGCTGTTCCAGAAAAGTGTAGCATGAATTTAATGTCAAAATAGCCAGTATGCAAGCAAAACAGTGCATGACTATTGATGTCAGTGCCATAATATGGCAGCACCTCTGAGCTTGGCTGTACCAAACAAGAAAAACAAAATCTATCCCCCACTGTATGTACAAAATTCCAAGGGCTTCGAGGGCAATATTTAAATTATCCACAACACCTAAGGGCAGCTTAAAAGTGTAGCCTGAATTTAATGCAAAAATATCCACTATGTAAACAAAACAGTCTGTGACAATTGACGTTTCAGTGGATCAAAGATTGCATCCTCAAATAATTGGAGCAGATAATGCTAAAATCTATACATTCAAAGCACATTTTATACAGTTTTTATCAATATAAACAAACTGAAGTGAGAGCATATGATCGATATTCTTACTAAAAGAAACTAAATAATTAGCAGGAGGCAGAATCTTCTCACTAGATAGAATGTAAAAAGTCCTTGAAGACTAGGGGCTAGATATATGAACAGTTTGTGGTTGCAAAGTCACTGATTCGCAAAATCAGAGCCTTTGTGACTGCAGAATGACCATTTGGTATCTACATGACCCAAATTGTGATTCAGTTAAATGTTACAGAATCTCAATTTGGGATTGCGAGCGCATACAGAATCATTTGCAAGGGGATTGCTTAGGGCGTTCCTACCAAATAACAATTTGCAATGGACTGTAGTATTTTCTTTTTGTGACCAAAGTCCAGCCACAAAACATTAATATTTTATGGACTACATAAAGGTAATGGTAACCCAAGCGCAAACAGGAATGGCGTTTGTGAATGTTGAGAAAAACATTTTTTACGAGTCAGCAGTGGTCTTAAAAGACCACTGCCACATCTTAAAAATATTTGTAACACTTCATTTTTTAAAAAATTCATCCAGCTTTCCATTAAGAAAAATAGGCTGCATTTAAAAAAAACAGTTGCTTTATTTAAAAGCAATCACATACATGATAGTCTGCTGATCCCAGCAGGCCACTACCGTTCCATGGCAGCGAATAGTAGTGTTGTAATTTGTAATCTACCTCATCAATACTCATGAGGTTGTTTGGATTGTGATTCACTATTAATCAATATTTTGTAAACCAGCCTATTGGTACATAGGTCAGTTTGAAAAATATCATTGGATGGAATTCTTTTAAATACAGACATATTCCAATTATTAACCAAAGAATCATAGAAAGTTGTTTAAAACTGAATTATTTCTCTTAAAAGACGCATTAAATTCATTAAGATATATCCAAATTCCAATAATTTAGCAAAAAGTTCCCAACTAGACTAATATATATTTAGGAAGCATTTGAAAAAGTAAAAATTTCTAACATAAAACAATTTGTTAGTAGGATCAATTAGAGACTACACAATTTCAGAAGAGGATTGAACTGACAGTTTCAGGAAATTAGGCCTGAGCCATTTACGTTGGTACTAAGGGTGGGCGTAAAATCCGTTTCGCGGGCGAATTTGCGGATTTTCCGTGATTTCGCGATCCGCGAATCTCGTGATTTCGCAATCCGCGAATCTCGCGAAATCGCGGTAAAATCCGCGAATCGGCGGGTACGAATTTTCAGCCAAGCAAGGGTTACAGCAGCAGGTGCAAAAGTTGAACCTAATTTCTTTGTAACCTTTTACAAAAGGGTTACAAACAAATTAACTTCAACTTGGACACCTGCTGCTAATTGCTTCCTGGCGCCTCATTGCCTACTTGCAACTATTCTCTGACCCTGCTCTGACCCTTGAAGCAGGGTCAGAGAATAGTTACAAGTAGGCAACGAGGCACCTGGCCAGGGAATTAAACCTCATCAGGAAGCACTTACAGATATAAAAAACAGGAAGAAGGGAGAGGATGGCAAATACATCCATTTTGAGTTGTCAGGAGGGGTTAAACTAAAAGAGACCTTTACAGCACAATTTTCATATGTATTTTGCTAAAAATAAAAAGCTGTATGTTCTGTAGGGGCAACTCAGGAATCTGGCCCTTCAGAAATCCGGCCTCTCTTTCTTTCTCTCGTTCTCTCTCTATCTATCTATCTATCTATCTATCTCTCTCTCCCTCTTCCATAAACGACTGCATGGGTAACTTCGCTATGCAAGCAGCTGGCGAAGACGTAAAAAGCCCCGCGAACACGCAAAAAACCCCGCGAACACGCAAAAAACCCAGCGAACACGCAAAAAAAATCCGCAAATTCGCAAAAATTCGTGAATTTTGCGGATCGCGAATTCGCAAATCCGCAAATTCACGGATCGCGAATTCGCAGAATTCGCCCATGCTTAGTTGGTACCATATTAAAACGGGGCAGAAAAATTATACATGATTCAAATCGTGATTCCCTTCCTGGCAAAAGTTGCATAGTTCAGAGGTTCCATCCAATTTAGATGTTTAATAGTTTAAGTGAAAACGATCCCATTGCAACGAAATCCAAAAGCGCCTGACACTGCATGACCTATTCTATTTTACAAACTGTTGTGCTTTGTTTATTAACATGGTGACCTTTATGTTTAGGAACGTCCATTTTTAACGCAAGCCTTGGAAACCTAAGCCCTCTGAGGCTTGACTTAAAGTAACCTTTAGTTGGGAGGGAGGGAGTGTGAAGACCAATCTTACCTCCAGCCGAAGTTGAGATGTGGCATGCTTAAAATTCCTAAAGACTAGTGTCTTATCCTTCCTTTCTACTAGGAATTCCTTTCTTATGTGGTGTCTTAATATATCCCCTTGCTCCTCTCAAGACAAGCCGGCCAGCATACCACCCCTGCCAAACCCTGAGCATATGCACTTCTAATTCCATTTCCAATCTTGGAGTGGTCGCTAATATTGAGTTAATACTAGAAGTGAGCTTGTTCTATACCTGCCCTTCAGTTCTATTCAATAATTCCCATTTAAAAATATCGATGAGCTCCACTGCATATAGCAGAATGGCGGGGACCATAGCCTGATAAACCTCTTAAAGGTGGGAGTAATGTCTCCTACCGGTGGAACAATAAAGTGCACTCAAACCATTGGCCTGAGATGGGACCTTACACATGATGTTTTTTATGTGGTCACTATCACTCAATTTGCTGCACATTATTTTCCCTAGAAAAGTATAGGTTTTTACTACCTCCAGTTTTTGGGACCCAAAGAGCCAGGGAAAATTGGGATATTTGAGTTTTTTCTTCTCAAGAAAGCAGAGTATTTTGCTCTTGGAGGTGTGTATGTTTAGGTAATGTGCAAAGCCAACAACTAGTTTTAAGGCCCTTTGGAGTAAGGTCCAAAATCACTATGTCACCCTCATATAGAAGACATGAGATTGGCCGCCCTTCAATTTTCTGAGATATACCAAAGCCTTGTGAAAGAGAGGTAGGTAGATCAGAAATATAAAGGGAAAATAGTAGTGAGGCTAAGAGACACCCTTGTTTTACACCATTCTTTGTCTGAATTTCCCTAGAAAGACAACAATTACCTCCTACCAAAACTTTATACCATGTGGAGGAATAAAGAGCAATGATTAGAGGCAGTATGGTACCTGACTTCCAAGATCCAACAGTTTTTACCACAGCACAGGGCAATCTACTTTGTAAAATGCTGTAGAAAAGATAATAAAACCAGCATATACTACTCCTCCTCTAATAGACACATACTTCTCATTAAATAGTTGAAGAGCTGCTATATTGTCAAGGCTTGCATGTTTTTTCCTAAAACCCGTCTGATCTAATGGAAAGATTATGCTATCCTCTGCCCAGTCATTTAACTGAGCCCACAGCCATTCGAGGAAGACTTTGCCCACTGAATCTAACCATGAACTCTGGTGATAGTTTAATATGAAACTACTGTCGCCTTTTTAAATAGCGGGTCAATAATAGTACCGGTCCAAGAGGAGGGGCATGTCCTGCTCATTACATGTTTTTAAAACTGGGTGCAATAATGTAGCACAAAAAGCAGGTTCCTCTTTCATTACAGAGATTGGCACTTTATCTGGTCTCATAGCGGTAGATGAGCGAATTCGTAAAATATCCTTTTTATCTGGCAAATTATATGCAGATAGACTGGAGTTCAGAGTTTGGGGTATTTCTAACTCACCATTTGCCGCATATAATCAACAGATATGAAATGGATCCAACTGTCTTCCCTAATTGGGAATGGGGTGGACCTAACCCTTCTCCCTCACCCCTCTTCAACTATTTACGAGAAGTTTCTCATCTGATTCTTACAAACAGCCTCTTGCAAATTACGACTTATCCATTCACAACATTTCTTTTTTAAACTGCCTTTAGGTGGCATCTGGGCCTCTTCAATAAATAAAGACAGACAAGAGTTTCTCTCATTAGTAAATCAAAGAAATTGCTTCCTAACTAACCATTTATTTCCTTATTCAATTGGAGAATCAGGGAGGGTTTTTGCTTTCTTGAGACCTTTGGTTTTCTACGAATTGCATTAGTTAGAATCTGCTTCATAAACTGATTAAAAAAGTATAGAGTGTCGACCTCCCAAGTTTCCAGATTATTGAGGTGTCTTCTAAAATGCTTGTTAAAACTGTTATTATTTTAGGGTTCCACTGCGTTCTTCTTGATTTTTTATAAGAGTTCCCATCACATTTCCAAGAACTAACTGGGGAGGAATTTACCTCTAATATAAAAAACAATAGCCTACCTTAGACATTGTCACTCCTTAGGCCGTTGAACAGTTATGCTCACTGGCACAATAATATCTCACCCGCATTCGGCAGGACATAGGCAGCATTAGCGGGTCCGACCGCCATCTTGGGTGGGTTCTGAGGCGAGAGGCACTTCGGGCGCCATCTTGCGTAGGGAAGGGGATCAGGAGGCGGACTTCCGCACTTGGTGAGCTTACATAAGCCCCCCTAGCTGAGGTCAGTGCAGATTTCCTCGCTATCGCGCATACTGCTGCTGCGCTTTTTAACTTGTGTGGTCTGAGATTTTAACTCGGCGCTGCTGGCATTGCGCTCGCATTAATTTACCTAGCTTCTAAAATCTTTAGCCTACCTTAGACATCGTCGCTCCTTAGGCCGGGGAACAGTTAGGCTCACTGGCACAATAATTGTATCTCACCCGCATTCGGCGGAACATAGGCAGCATTAGCGGGTCCGACCGCCATCTTGGGTGGGTTCTGAGGCGAGAGGCACTTCGGGCGCCATCTTGCGTAGGGAAGGGGCTCAGGAGGCGGACTAAGCCACCCTGCTGAGGTCAGTGCAGATTTCCTCGCTATCGTGCATACTGCTGCTGCGCTTTTTAACTTGTGTGGTCTGAGATTTTAACTCGGCGCTGCTGGCATTGCGCTCGCATTAATTTACCTAGCTTCTAAAATCGTTACCCTACCTTAGACATCGTCGCTCCTTAGGCTGGGGAACAGTTAGGCTCACTGGCACAATAATTGTATCTCACCCGCATTCGGCGGGACATAGGCAGCATTAGCGGGTCCGCCCGCCATCTTGGGTGGGTTCTGAGGCGAGAGGCACTTCGGGCGCCATCTTGCGTAGGGAAGGGTCTCAGGAGGCGGACTTCCGCACTTGGTGAGCTTACATAAGCCACCCTGCTGAGGTCAGTGCAGATTTCCTCGCTATCGCGCATACTGCTGCTGCGCTTTTTAACTTGTGTGGTCTGAGATTTTAACTCGGCGCTGCTGGCATTGCGCTCGCATTATTTTACCTAGCTTCTAAAATCTTTAGCCTACCTTAGACATCGTCGCTCCTTAGGCCGGGGAACAGTTAGGCTCGCTGGCACAATAATTGTATCTCACCCGCATTCGGCGGGACATAGGCAGCATTAGCGGGTCCGACCGCCATCTTGGGTGGGTTCTGAGGCGAGAGGCACTTCGGGCGCCATCTTGCGTAGGGAAGGGGCTCAGGAGGCGGACTTCTGTTCGGCGTAATATCATAAAAGGATGGACATACAGGCGCGCAGCGTCCGCACGCAGCGGGCGCGACGTAGGCACGCCAGAGGTGCGCCAGAGGTAAGCCCGTTTGCGCCCGTTCGTGCAACGGGCGCGCTTAGGGCCGCCACATCTGGCCCCTCGCATCTATCACGCATAGTCTACTCTCGGTCTGAATTATTGGAATGTAGGCCGAGTCAGGCGCCCATTTGTCGGCAGGCTAGTATTCCCAAACCTAGCTATATCTCCTGTGGACTGCTCAATGTTCGGTCCCTTTGTAAGCACCACACTGAGATTGCCTTCCTCATTGAGTCCGCGGGGCTTGATGTTCTATTCCTAACGGAAACCTGGACCCAGGAGGATTGTGAGGTCAAACTGGTCTTGGCCTGCCCTCCAGGCTTCAAAATCAACCATACCCCTCGTGTGAAGAACCGGGGTGGTGGGATTGGTTTTAATTTTAGAGATACGCTAGCTCTCTCCCAGCTCAAGATTAGAGAGGTATCGGGCTTTGAGCTGATGGGGTTTGCTTTCAAAGGTCATGAGAAGACACTCTGCTCGGGTGTCTTGTGCTATCATCCGCCGGGCAATGCACCCTCCCTCCCCGACTTCATTGACCTGATCTACGACCTCTCGAACACCCACTCTAAGATGGTGGTCCTAGGGGACTTTAATCTGTGGCCGGGTGGTCCACTGGACAGTGCCTTCTCCACTCTGTGCCAAGCCTGTAATGACATCCAGCTGCAACAGCTTGTCCGTTCTGCCACACATCGGAAGGGTCATGCCTTGGATCTTGTATTTGCAGACGCTCAACTAGTGACGGTGAATGACATCTTCTGTCAGTACTGAACGGATCACTCACTGGTTGCTTTTTCCCTCTACTTGGAGGATTACTCATCGGTGGAGGCCGGGTCCAGACAGGCCAAGTTGTGCAGGCCCTGGTCCCGACTGTTAAAATCCGCGCCCTTGCCAAGCCTACTACCGGACAATTTTAGTCTGAGAGATTCGGCTGAGGAGAGCTATAACGCCTTATGCCGATCTATTTCGAACTCTTTGGGCAAGGTGGCACCACTCCGCAGGTCTAGGGGTAGGCTGAATCGGGCTTGCCCCTGGTACACGGATGACCTGCGGCAGTTAAAGCTGAGCTGTAAACACGCCGAAAGGGCGTGGAGGAAGCAGTATTCTGACTCTTTGAAGGCCATCTTTAGACAGTCATTGCAGGAATACAAGGCACAGATCAAGGTGGCTAAGGCGTCCTATTTGGAAGCCACCTTGAATCAGGCTTCCAACAAGTCGCAAGCACTGTTCAAAATTGTCAGGGACCTGACCCATCCTTCATGCACGGCCAATAATGTCCCTGCATCGCAGGCTTTGTGCGGCTCCCTGGCGAGTGCCTTCGAAGAGAAGATTGCTAAAATCTTGGAAGGTTTACAGAGTCCAGCACCTACCCCCCCGGTCTGGGAGTTCCGGACGGCTCGCCCAGTCGACCCCAGCTGAGCGGCGCTGCTCTCAGTTTGGGAGCTCCGGACGTGTCACCTAGTCGACCCCAGCCGAATGGCCGTGCTCTTAGCTCAGGAGCTCCGGCGGTCTCATCCAGTCGACCCCAGCTGAGTGGTCATGCTTTCAGTCTGGGAGCTCCGGACGTCTCAGCCAGTCGACCCCGGCGGAGCGGGCCTGTCTCTAGCTTGGGAGCTCCGGACACTTCGCCCAGTCGACCCCAGCTGAGTGGACTTGCCCTCAGCTTGGGAGCTCCGGACGCTGTGCCCAGTCGACCCCAGCTGAGCTGTTTCCCTGCCCCCTCCTTTGAGGAGTTTTGTAGTGTGGCACAAATGGTATCATCTGGCTCCCCTCTTGATCCACTGCCACCTAAATTTTGGAAAGTGTTTCAGGACGAACTCTTCCAGCCTTTCTACTCCATCTGCCTCCAGTCGTTTGACACTGCAACGGTTCCGGAGTGCTGAAAACTGGCAGCTGTGTCTCCTCTCCTTAAGAAATCCACCTTGGACCCCGCCTGCTTGTCTAATTACAGACCGATTTCCTTGCTCCCCTTCCCCGTTAAGATCATGGAGAAGTTAGTGACCCGTTCTCTGTCTGGCTTCCTGGAAGAAAACATCTGGTTCGATGAGGCACAGTTTAGTTTTCGCCCAGCACACGGGACGGAATCCGCGCTGGTGACCGTGCTTGACAACTTACGTTCGTGGGTCGACAGTGGGCGGGCAGCCTTTTTGGTGCTGCTCGACATGTTCGACACGGTCTGCCATCGTACCCTCATCAGGAGGCTGTAGGAGTGCGGGGTCACGGCATGTGCAAGGGACTGGCTGGTCTCTTATCTGAACAATCGGCAACAGGTGGTGGCGTTGCCTCCTTTCAGTTCGGAGGTGCGGAGAGTAGGGCAGGGGGTACCTCAGGGCTCGGCCATCAGCCCTATACTCTTTAACCTTTACCTCCGCCCTCTGGTCCAACTAATTAAATCATTTGGCATCTCCGCATTTAATTATGCTGATGACACCCAGTTGGTCTTTTCGCTGGAAGGGAAGAACGCGGTCCCGCTGGAGGCTTTCCACTGATGCATGTCTGCCACAGCGGATTGGCTCCGGTCCAAATCCTTGCAGTTTAATAGTATAAAGACTGAGGTGTTGTATTGTTCCACGGACCGGATTCCTCTTGAACTCCCGGAGAACTTCTGGCCCTCGACCTTCCCCGAGATTGTGTCAGCTGCTGAGTCGGCACGCAACCTGGGGGTGATTTTCGGCCCCAACTTGCAGCTGGATATGTACGTGAACAAGACCACATCCACGTGCATGATGCTGCTACGCATGTTGCGTAAAGTTCTGCCCCTTCTCCTCGAGAAGGCCAGGCCTGAAGTAGTGCGCGGTACCATCTTGAGTCGTCTTGACTATTGTAATGCGCTACTTCTGGAGGCTCCAAAAACACTGCTGGGGAAGTTGCAACGGGTGCAGAACTTGACCGCCAAGCTGGCTCTTTCCCACCCTAATCATAGCTCTTCAGCAGCAGCCCTACGGGATGTACACTGGCTGCCTGTGCACCTACGCGTCTGTTATAAGGCTGCATGTTTAGTGTTTAGGGCGGTGCATGGACAAGGCCCGGTTCCATTGCAGAATATGTTTGTTTGGTACTCCTCTTCGCGGTCCTTACGCTCTTCTTCTGCTCAGCTGCTTGTGGTACCGAGATTCCAGAGAGTGAGGATGGGTGGCCGTTCGTACAGTGTCGCAGCGGCCAAGCTCTGGAACTCCCTGCCACTGTCCCTAAGAAGCCAAAGGGACTTCTTCCCGTTTAGAAAAGCCCTGAAAACCCATCTTTTCCCCAGGGTTGTCTGAGCAGCGTATGTGATGTTAGCGTTGATTTCAAGCGCCAGGATGCCCTTGGGGTGACAGGACCGCGCTATATAAGTACACATACAATACAATGATCGCTAAGGCTGGAATCAACAGTTTTCAAGTCACCCAGCAAATAGAGTGAGTTAAACCCCACTACCAAATAGTCCAAGATTGCTTCCTACTTCGGTGATTTATGAGTGTACTGCACTGGGGAATCAGATGGCAATCGCTAATTTACTATCAAATATTTATTACTTCTCAACTGATCTTCCCTCTCTTATCGGTTTTAGTATTAAAAGGGACGAAAGTAGGGGGAATATATGGGGCTTCCTCTTTTTCTGTTTCACTAAAAAGATCAAGAGCATGTTTGGAGACTTTACAGTTCATATCTCCTAGTAAGATCAAATGAGGCACATTCTCCTTGTCTAAGGTGTGTTTCATAAATATGAAGATCTTGTGCACTAAATTATTATATTGGATATGGGGGATTGTATTAATTTACTACTAAAATTGAAGCTGATACCAACTCCTCTCTACTAGGTAGGATAGTAAGCACTACAAAAAGACTAGAGTGATCCTTATAACTCTCATATGTCCACTTAATTTTATAGGTCAGTAAAATTGCTACATTCTCCCCCTCCTTTGGATGGCCTTTTCAATCTGGTGTAGTTTTACATTCTAAAGAAAAAAAGCTGTTTAATTAATTGTTAGTTGTGAGGGTGTAGACTAATGGGTGATGTATGGTTGTTGTTTAAAGTTCCTGCCAACCAGTTCCATTTCTGGATTTCATCATTAGTACAGTCAATATGAGAATTACTGTAGTGCAGTTAAGTCACATGTCTACCTTACATTACTTTGTGAACTTTCAACCCATTTGTATCAAACAGCAGACCCTCATTATTGAGAGAAGACCACCAGTTCCCCCCTTTTTGTCCCACAGACCTGGGCCGCTATCCTGTGTATTTACTTCCTCATAAGCAGGGAACACATTAATACTTTTGGCATTGTAGATATTCGCTTGTTTTGCAGTACCATATTCGCAACAGTTTTAGAACAAAATGTTACCCTCATTGTAATCTTCTGCCCAAAATGAGAGAGGTATATCAATGACAGGTCACTGCTTTGGATTAAATTCAAGTTCTTAATTTCTACGGTATATGCAAATAATGATGAACGATTCAGGTTGAAGTTTGGGTCAAAAAGGGGGACAAAGACTAATGCAGAAATATTGACATTATAGGGGTGAAGGTGTAGTGTAGTTCCTATTTTCCCAATAAGCTCTGTGCACTAGAATAATATATCCTATAGATTAGACGTAGGACTGAGGTCGACTAGGTCTCTATCGAATATATTAAACTTAATAGTGAGTGCCAATTAGCTCAGAGGTCACTAGAAACTTTCTCGAATTCACAAGAAGGGATTCGTTTCTGACAACCGCATAAACATGACAACTTTGTTTCCCAAGAATAATAAATATGTCTCTAGAGTCGTGGAAACAATAGATCAGTATTTCCCTCAGTCAATCGTGCATGCTTTGTTTCAACAGAGTTTGTAGAGAAATAGAGAGAGGGGCGTTTTCAATAAAAAAGGTTTATTGAACAGTCTTCTTTCTCGTACAAGAGAAGTGAACTGCGACAATCTTTAAGCAGACTGCAAAGTATAATGGGTACAGTGAGAATAGTATTATAAAATAATACTGTGAAGGCATTGTATGGGTTCTAAGCCATATAAAAATACATACATAAATAACATTGACTAAAATACTCAACTGGTGCTTCTAAATACTCCTACCCCAATGTACCTAACCTAAGTCTAGTACGCGGGAAGAAGCAAGTATTGTGTAGCATAGGTTTAGTTGTTTTTGCCAGGAATCTACCAAAGGTTTCTCTAGGTTATAATAAGCTCAATACCTTTGTTTAGAATGAAGAAGGTCTGGTATCTCTGTCTCAGGATTCGATTTCCCAACACCCCACAAGGGGAGCTTGGAAACACTGGAGCAGGATTCTCGGCGAGAGAAAGGCAGTCTCTTGATCAGTGCGTCATCTGGACGGTCCGATTCCTTCGGCACTTGCTGTAGCGAGCTGCGTCGGGCAAGTAGATAGTCGAACTGCTCCGAACCACCGTAGTTTGCCATAGCAAGTGAAGGTATATTTATACCTTGAAGTTGTTTAGGAATGCCATAGTTTGATGTAAAGTGGAGCATATGAACGTCAGTAAAGAATGCCTAGGGAACAGTTGTTCTTTGCAAAGTACAGGAGTTCTTGGACAAATCGATATTCAAGCAAGGGGAAGTTCCCTAACTGCTTAAGCCGATTTTCCAAGAAATCGTTGTGACGTTTGGTACAGGTGGAAGTAGCCATGCCTGTATTTGGGTCGCATGGTCTATGCCTAAATGAGGGATTGATTTCTATGCCTATATAAGGCCAGTGTGAATTGTACCTATATAAGGGCATGAATCGGGAAAATTCACTCGGAGCTCTAAACGCCACAAAACACCCACTCCACATTCTTATGTACGACAATACTAAGTTCTAAACACATTAAAACATATCTACACATGATGTGTTAAAAACCCACCCAAAATACTCAAAGATGCGTTGGTACTGGTTGTACACGAAAAGCCTTTGTGCTGTACGCATTTAAAGCATTGTTTCATTCAAAGCATATAGATGACATTTGAAAATGCTATCCGAATGATTCATGAAAATACATTTATGAAATGGCTCTTAATTACAGAAGAAAAAGTCGAGACCATTCCATGGCAGATTATATAAACTGTTTGAATGTGGACAAGGTCAAATATTGTTTCTTGGAAGATTTTCAAAGAATTCTAGTTCTCTATGAATAGTTCTACTTGAGCAGATTACTTTGTGCCAAAAATAAAAAATAGAAATTTGGAAAAAACAAAAGCTTGATCATAGAAAAAAAGAGTTCCAAAGTTAGAAACTTGTTTTAAAAAAAAATGAAGGTTGAATTCACAGTCTCTCAGAACACTGTGTGCCAATTCAAAAGTCAGTGTTATTGTTTGGAGAAAACATCAAATCTTCTAAGTCTGAAAAGAATTTGTCTACCATTGTAGGTGAAAGTTGGATTACCTTGTTAAGAAGATTGTTTGCACAAAGATGCGAAGCATCACCGTCAGCATCGGTCGCATTAGCAATGTTCAAATTGGATACCTGTGTGGCGCTTTCCTCTCGTACCTCACCGTCAGCATTTTGCGTCTGTGGGATCTCAATGAATGCCGTCATCAGAATTGGTAGCCGCTGGGGACAACACTGCACATGGGCCTTTACCAGGTCCAGTAAAGCACCAACATCCGTTGGCATGACTGATGGGAGTGTGAAACAGATGTCTAACACACATTCTTCTCCACATAGCAGGCATTGTAGAACAGGTAAGATGCAATCTTGCAAGATTGGTCTGAATGACATAAACCATGTGGTATTTAATTCTCTTAAACGAGTTTATCCCAAAGGTTGGACTATGCGCTCACGACACTTCATCGCCAGAAGTGTGTTCTCCATGGTGAACTGGGTATTGCTTGTGATTTGATTGCCATATCGGAGCAAAAATAGTATCCCTGCTGCGATTCCCAAAATGAGAGGCAGTCCGCCAAACACAGATTGCACGAAGTTTGGAAAAATTCCTAGGACTGCTTCAAAAGGTGCTAACAGTCCGGAAAAAATCATCTTAAATACATGTACAATACCACTTGTATCAGACATGTTTAAAATACGATCTAACATTTCTGAGAAATGTACATAGTTAATATGAGTGTGTATCTCTGCAGAAGTCCTTGCGACTTGCAGATCATACGTTTCTTTGGCCGAGGTCAATTGCACACTTCTTTGTAAAAGAATGGCTTTCTTTCTGCTCAAAGTATCAATTCGTATAGAAGAGATGTTCAGTGAAGGCCATAACGGCGACTCCATGTCTGTCTTGGTTTTGGAAACAATACTTGCATACAGCAAGTGACCCTGGCTGACACAGTTACGAGATAGGCTAAACCTGGCAACATGCCAAGCAGCTGTGATCATTCAACATAATGTAACTTCCATTAGAAAGTTGCCTAAAAATTGGATAAATCACTGCAGCTGGTGAAACCTTGCAGGTGCAGGATAAGTTGTTCGAGGAACCATCGCAGGCCCCGTGCAAGTTTATACCCTGACATAGGAGAGAACCGCTTAGTAGGTTTTCACAACTATTACCACTAAGAAACACTTCTTTACCCCCACTCCAACATATGTGTGTGTAAGGTAATTCCCAGGATATCTTGATGTATTCTTTACCCAACCTTTCATATAGGCCTGCTGGTATACGTTTTAAGCAAAACTGAAAATGGAAAATTGTAACAGGCAGAGTGATTGTAACGTGTATTATCCATTTAATGGCTGTTTTTTCAGCGACTGTAAATGGCAATCTTCCCAGTTTTTCAATGCTCAGCACCATATAGTCTTCTCCCTCTGCACCAATTATATTTGTTTATCTGTGAGATTAAATTCAGAAAACAATGACGTTGTGTTGATTAAACGCCAAGGCACATAGCCTGAACGAAGGTTTGGTAACGTCCAGCCTAATAGCATGATAAAACGTAATTGCGACTGACCATGTTGCAAAAATGACCAAGTCCTGTTCCAATATGTCTATGGCAGAGGATACTATTCTGTCCAAAGAATTTATATTTAACCCATTGTCAACTACAGAGAGAGATTTCTCTAAATGAATACAATCAATTTCTCGTATTCGTTCGGCAGTCTCTGCTTGCGTAATCTTCCATGCTTTATTATATAGGGTATAGATACTGGCGTATATAAAACACTTATGACGCGGTTTTTTAGGTCCTTGTAAGAAGTCCCTCAGGTCAGCACCATCTTTAAGTAAAGATAATTGTTTTTTCACTTCCTTCAATGTAGACTTGTGTAGCCACTCAAAGCTCAGTTTCCCTACATTGTATGATGTTACTATCCCTGGATGCTGTCTCTGAACATATCTTGAATCTGGCCTAGTGTATGTGAACGCTTGTGTTTTATTCAGGAATCTGTCTTGACAGTTGTTTGTGTCTGTGGGCCAGATTAACCATTTTTTCCATTCAGGATCTGTTCTGTTGTAAGCAAAATAGTATGTACATTGACCACCCCCTCTGAAGTGTTACTGCTATCAGTTGTAGGTGTGGGTATGGACGGTTTGTTTAAATCTTTTATCTTGGCTAACCCAAGACAAGATGTCTGTTGAACAGTGGCATTCAAAAATATCATTTGTTATGGGATGATGCAGGCTCTAAATAAAGCTTCTAATCCCTGCACATGCCAGTCTTTTGTGCCCCAGACAGTTTTTGTCTCAATGTTGTCTTTCCAAAGGTCAAAACCTAATGTGGACAGCTGAGCATAAAAGGCCGCAGAATAAATTTGCTTTGTATTTGTCAACATACTTTTCATTCCTGTCCTATTAACATTTTTACAGTAAAATGATTCTGGATTTGAAACATTATACCCTGAAAAGTATGGAAATTTGCCCAAAAATGTTTTTGAGCTACCCTTTGGTGGCGTAGGACAATGCTCCCAAGTAAATGCATTTCTAGGATTTGCAGATTTATGCAAAAATGATGACCATAGTGATTATAACAATACATTTGTCATAATCTGATGAACCTTCTAAGTATTCACGATTTGTAAACTTTGCAGACATTTCTAAGTCTGACATCATTTTATTAACAGTTTCGAAGTCCCAATCATCAGAAAAGGTACTAGATGAAACAAAGTCACTCAAGAAAATCTTGAATTGGTGTGGAATCTTCAACAGCTCCGTCAGACCAAGAATGTCATATTCAGTTCTGTCCCAAGCTATACCACCTGGTATAAGAACGGCGGGGATGTTCACTGATGACAAGTCTCTTTGTTCACGATGAGATCATTTGTGTGGCTTGAGGAGTAAGTTGATGTTCTTACTTGCTGTGTCCTTTTTAACATATCTTCCATTTATCAGCATTTCCAAAGTAAATACAAGAGTCAACCAAAGTAGAAGAAAAAGTACACCCAACACAATCCCAAGTTCAATCCATGGTGAAACCAGATATGTCTTTTCCAGTTGCTGAAAAAGTTCTGTTGCTTGTTCTTTAAAAGTTCTTTTAGCTGGCGTCATTTCAGGTTCACTGGGATCCTCGGAAAATGTATCAAAGTTAATGAAATAGCCGGAGGCAGTTCTGTCAATTGTAGGGATGGCATCAGGATTTGGTGAAATCCCTGGAACCACTTGATAACTTGTTGCATTTGTATAGTCAGTTGGTATTTCATTGTAGACAGGCATTTCTTGAATAGCTGTTATTTGGGTCTCAAGAGGTACACATTCCATGGCTTTGTTGCATAGCCTTCTTTTCGCCCTGCAGATTCTTCAAATGTGATGAGACTCTCTTGGATAGTAGCCAGATTCGGGTGTCTGCTACATCTTTGGAGTTCACTTGGACTACTACATATGATCGGCCACATGATGTGGTTTTACCAGGTCGATGGACACGAACCTGCTCTCCTTTTTACCAGCAAGGGGCCGCAATAAGACTATTCTTGATCCGTGGCTGGCTAGAACAGGTACTGGTTGCCTGTAAGAAGGCCCAAATTCATTCTTGTCCACAATCTTTTCTCTGACTCGATCCCCAATCTTTGGAATATAGACAGGTCTAGCTGGGATGGATGGTTTCTCTTCAGTGGTTGTTGGCTTCAGGAGTATGTTACTTTGTCTGGATCTTATTTCATTTAAGTCCTGCAAAACAGACAAACGATCTTTGATATCAAAGGGTTTTTGTTCTACCACTGAAGTGTGACAATCGAGATCCTGCACAATCATTCTCGCTCCAAAAAGGATTTCATATGGAGTGATACCCCCTATAGAACTTCTTGGCAGATTGTTAAGACTACGTTGGACACTTATTAGATGTTTGACCCACCCGTCACCCAAGCCTAGTACCCTAGCTGTTATAGATTGCTTTATGTACTGTTTTTTTCTCTCCACTACCGAATTTCCCTCAGGATGGAATGGACTAGAATACTGCAATTCAACACCAATATTGGCCATGGCCTCTTTGCAAGCTTGAGAGCTAAACACAGGACCCTGGTCAGAATGTAGCATGTCGACTGCGTATGTGCCGATAAAGACTCGCAAATCTTTTATAACAGTTTGAGCGTCAGACGAGCGCTGATGCCACATCCAAATGAATCTTGAGCACGAATCCACTGTGACCAATATATATTTGTAGTTACCATCCCTCTGTAAGGGACCGCAGTGATCCAGGTAAACGCAAACTAATTGTTTGTCTGAAATTAACAGGGACGTTTCACAGTAGAGACTTTCATCTTTTGACAGATTTCACATTCCAAAACATAGTTTCTGGTCTGTTTCCTCATGCACGGCCACCAGTATCTTTGTTTTAATAATGACACTGTGGCGGAAAGACCTGCGTGTGCAGAGGCGAGCCTTCATGTGCTGCTAAGTTTAGTCCTAATCTATGTTCCGCGTTTGAAATTACTCTATCCCCCACTCCAGGGATTCGAGCAAACTGAACATTATTTGCATCAGTTATGTATGAGCTTTTGAGTAGAAAGCCTTTTGGTAATGTTTTCCCACTGTCTTTGCTTGAAGCATTGACAGCTTGCATTATTTTGCCGTCTATTTTTGTTTTTGAATGAGTAATTGCAGCTATGGAAGCTATGGAAGCAGTTTGCACAGCTGCCTTCGCGTCTTCATCAGCCAATGAATTTCCTGCAACATGAACGCCATCACGTTGATGACTCAGTGTATGTATCACGTGAGTCTTTTGTAGTTCTAGACGTAACTGAACTACTTGTTCCCAAAGCAACTTATGCTTGATTGTGCCACCTTTTGCATCTTTGAAACCTTTTTCAATCCAGTTCTGCAAGTATTCATTGTAAGATTGAACACAGTAATACGAATCGCACACTATGAGTGTGGGGAATTCGCGATCAGTATTTTCAAGCGCCATCTTGAATGCTTGTAGTTCAGCTCGCTGAGCTGTACAATCTCCTAGAGATTGAGTTTTAGTGACCATTGGTCGGAATTTGCCATCTCGCCAGCGACCTTTAACGATTGTGCACGCAGCACTACAAGCTTGTTTACCCCCAATAGCGGGCTGTGCTGATCCGTCAGTATAAATTATACATACATACTTCTCTAGAGGCAGAGGACATTCTTGTTCATAATGTAGAAATTCTTGTGTTTTCAAATAAGGGTCAAAAACGTATTCAACGTCTGTTGCAGCAAGAGAATTAACCCATTGTATTCATCTCGGATGTAAAGCTTTTACATTCGGAATGCTCGCTTTCGTCACTGCCTCAAAGGCAGGTACAGGTGTAACGACCATTATGCGCTTACCCTGTGCGAGGGCTCTCTCTTTTGCTACTGCAGTTTGAACCGCTGTCAGAATTTTTTCTGTAGAAGTGAATTTCATTTCTGCTTGTGTGTACAGATGTGATTTGTATGCTATTGGTACTTTTTCTCCTTCATTAAAGGTTAAGTACGTGAATCCGCATCTTCCTGGAATGATTCGGATCTATACGTTACGTACGTTTACGTGTGTTTGCAAATGTTTTGTTTCTAACAAGTCTGTTTGGACTGAACGCAAAGTCCAATTAACTGTTTTAAAATCAGGTTTGATTGATTCATAGAGTTGTTTAACCCTTTCTGCGGCTCCACCAGTTGCGGTGTTCGTCGCCGTTAATCGACTTTTGTTTAATGAAAGTTGCAGAGCAAGTTTCAAGGAAACAAAGATAAGGTGCACAATATTTTGGAACACTGTATCCTTCAACATTGAAATAAACATAAACGAATACATAGGATTTACGTCCTACTCAGCTGTGGCGGATATTATTCCTTTACCCACTCCAGACGTCTATTGGAGTTTTTACGGAAAAAGGGGTCTCTGATAAAAGCACGACTGAGTAACTTTAGTATCTAGCGTTAAATTAGTGCCTTACCAAACGTTTGGCGCCATGTAGTGTAGTTCCTATATTCCCAATAGGCTCTGCACATTGGAATAATATATCCTATAGATTAGACATATCACTGAGGTCGACTAGGTCTCTATCGAATATATTAAACTTAATAGTGAGTGCCAGCTAGCTCAGAGGTCACTAGAAACTTTCTCGAATTCACAAGAAGGGATTAGTTTCTGACAACCGCATAAACATGACAACTTTGTTTCCCAAGAATAAGAAATATATCTCTAGAGTCATAGAAACAATAGATAAGTATTTCACTCAGTCAATTCTGCATGCTTCGTTTCAACAGAGTTTGTAGAGAAATAGAGAGACGGGCGTTTTCAATAAAAAGGTTTATTGAACAGTCTTCTTTCTCGTACAAAAGAAGTGAACTGCTACAATCGTTAAGCAGACTGCAAAGTATAATGGGTACAGCGAGAATAGTAGTATAAAATAATACTGTAAAAGCATTGTATGGTTTCTAAGCCATATAAAAATACATACATAAATAACATTGACTAAAATTCTCAACTGGTGCTTCTAAATACACCTACCCCAATGTACCTAACCGAAGTCTAGTACGCGGAAAGAAGTAAGTTTTGTGTAGCATAGGTTTAGTTTTTTTTGCCAAGAATCAACCAAAGGTTTCTCTAGTTTCTAAGCAGCTACATACCTTGGTTTAGAATGAATGATGTCTGGTATCTCTGTCTCAGGACTCGATTTCCCAACACCCCGCAAGGGGAGCTTGGAAACATTGGAGCTGGATTCTCGGCGAGAGAAATACAGTCTCTTGATCAGTGCGTCAGCTGGAGAGTCAGCTTCCTTCGGCACTTGCTGTAGCGAGCTGCGTCGGGCAAGTAGATAGTGGAACTGCTCTGAACTACTGTAGTTTGCCATAGCAAGTTAAGGTATATATATACCTTGAAGGTGTTTAGGAATGCCATAGTTTGACATAAAGTCGGGCATATGAACGTCAGGAAAGAACCCCTAGGGAAAAGTTGTTCTTTGCAAAGTACATGAGTTCTTGGACAAATCAATATTCAAGCAAGGGGAATTTCCCTAACTGCTTACGCCAATTTTCCAATCACAACAAAGGAGGTGTCTTCCATATTATGGGGTATAAAGACTTTCTTTGTTTTACATGAGTCTACATTGGAGCAGTCGCTGGATCAAGTAAGGAGGGACATGCCATAGGCAAAATAGAAGAAATCGCAACCCCTATCTCATAGTCAATCCCATCAGCTAGAGAGATTGTAGCTGAGATTGATGAGCTCAGGCTTAACGCTTTCATTTGAGGCCCTTGAGTGGAGACCTTAGACTGTTGGGAGGCATCCACACCATCACTGAAGCGAATCTTTTTCGGACCTTTTTTGATTTGCCTATTAGATCTTTTATCCCTCTCCATTTTTTGACTTACTGTTTCTCTCATCGCTGTGAAATAGTTATCTAACCTGCTAAACCAGACAGTCCTTCTGGGGAGGCGGTGGCTGGGTCAATGAGCTCACTGAATGGTCAGCAGCGTGCTGATTTGTGAGTGTTGCATTGTCTCCAGTGTGACTGGTGGCCCAGCTGGCAGGGCGGGTGGCTGGTGTTGGGGTTCAGCTTTATCCGCTGGAGCACTCATGGTTGGGTGTGCACCATGTGTGTTAGGCGGTACAAGAGTACGTTGTCGAGGTGGCGCAAAAAGATGTCACTTGCCGCTGAGGATGTGTTGCAAGCTGTGGCACCTGTGTTCTTCTCGGTCAAAGGTATGCCTTTTCCATAGTTATGGTCCCAGCGGCAGCCCCTTCTGCTACACAGTGTACTATACTGGAGTACTGTCCACTTTGTATTCTCTCTATAATACTTTTAGTGGGCAGCAGTGTCCTGGGGTATCCTGACGTATTGCTGCTAAGGGAGCAAGCAGTGCGAGGAGGCGCTGTAGCTTGACTGGGAAAAGGCAGCGGTGACGAGGGATGCACGCACGCGTGTTCCCAGGGCTCAGCAGGATGTCTTCGTGCATGTGCACACCTCTCGGCCTAACATGGGCTCCAACCGGCCCTGTACTGGGAGCACCAGTGTAGTAGGAGAGGCCCGCAGAAGGGTGGGGAGCGCAGGTGAGGCATGGGAAGATCCATACCCTGTCTTCTGTGAGCAGACGGGAGCCCTGGGGTGCAGGCACTTGGGCTGGCGTCACCGGCGAGGCAGCTTCCTTCAGCGTCCTAACCTCGGGCACACTTTCTGGGCCTCAGTGTGTCACGCCTGGGCAGCACTTTCCGTGCATGACACTGTTCCACCGGGCCGGGAGCAGGGCACAGATGCAGATTGGGTCCGGGTGGAACACAGGACTACCACACTCGTCTCCAGTGTGGTGCTTCTCACTATGTAGTTCAGGGCATCACCCAGGAGCAGGCCCTCTATTGCAGGACTCGCAATAATACTCCTGGACACCAGTTACCAACTATTGGGCCGGAATTCACGAGTGACCTCTGCACGTTTTTTTATACTCTCTCGTCCTGCCTGGCCGGAGAGTGCTACATTGTGTGTATGGCCTTTCAGGCCAACAGATTCAGGGTGGTCTCCTCACGGCATTTAGACCACTACACTAACCATGTCTTGTATCGAATCAGACTCACCTGCAAAATGTTCTAATAAAGTTAAGGTGGAGGATATAACGTTTTCTAAACATAGCAGTATATCAGAGATCTGAACCTCCTGGGAGGTTCAAACTTTCAGTAGAACCCTCTGAATCAGTGCAAAGGGAGGGAAGGTGTAGCATATCTGTTTGTTCCAAGATTGGACCAGAGGTAAACAGCAGGGGCTTGGGGATCTGGCCTATAGTATCACTTGGCCTAATGCCAATTGATTCTGAATCTGGAGTGTCCGAAACTTGGAATATTATTTAGAGGTGTTCCATGGGCATGCTGCTGAAGAGTTGCAGGCCAGTTGTGAGTAATGGTGTAGATATATGTTGTGCACTATTATTTTGGACTTTATCGCTATCATTCAGCTGGTACCTGGAACTACATTCCGGATATATGTCCGGGAGGGATACATTCTCTAATAATAGACAAGGCAGAACCACTTGGTTTATTGCTTCAATTTCTCTAACAGGAGGGCTTGTCGACAGGGACTGTGCTGAAAGATCAAACACCTTGTTCAGAAACTGGTTTTAAGTGGCAAGTCATCTGTTTATCGATTGTTTTCTCTTTACTCCAAAATTAAAAAATTAAGGGCCTGAATATAATGGCAGTCGGACTTTCATCCAACTGCCATCCTACAGGTGATGGGACCATCTCACAGGCTGTTGACGGTCCTGCCATATGCATTAGGATGCGACCGCCACCACGGCGGTCGCAATGGTTATATTTTGTATTGCAGCGGGTAAAGCACAGTACTAAAAGGGGACACTACACATGTCCCTACAATACATGTCATGCATGCAGGGATATGTAGAGGAACTCCTCAACATAATCAAAACTCTGCTTTAACCCTTGTGTAGTGTCAGGTCTGGTGTTGTTAAGATCTTTCAAACAGAACATATAGGGGCAGATTTACAAGCCCCGTGTGCCGCTGATGCATCACGTTGCGTAACGCACCAGTGGCGCAGCCTGCTAAGGGATATTTATAAGCACAGGTAAAGTCACCCTGCATGACAACTTGTGCTAGTAAATATCGCCCCTGTTCACGCAACACTTTGCGTGTTAGGGGCGGGACATGGGTGTTGCTGTGGGTGTTCCCACGCAACACCCATGTCCACTGATGCATTTCCAGGTTTACAAGAAATTGTAAACCTGGAAATGTGTCAGTTTGCTGCGCCACCCTAGGGGTGGCACAGTCAAGCGAAATGAGGAGAAATGTTTTAATTTCTCCTCGTTTTTTCCTCTTTCAATGCTTGCTGCATTCTACAGCACGCATTGAAAGAGGAAAATGCCTGCAGTGATTGCTTTTGTGCAGGAAGGGACCCCTTCCGGCCCAAAAGCAATCTCCCATGGCACAGGCATCTTAGCATCATGGTGCAAGGGTGCCTGCGCTGGCACATGGTAGTTGTTTCTGCGCCAGCGCAGGGGAGAGCACAAGAATGCAACATATCATTGTAGATATGTCGCATTCCTGTGCTCTGAAAGTGCTGCAGCATGGCGCAGCCAAAGGTCTTGCGGTGCCACGCTGCTGCACTTTCTTGTAGATCTGCCCCATAATTTGTAGGCTTGACATTTCAGATTACAACTTTTCTAGGATTCAAGGCCATGGATGGAACTGTCCTTATTTTAAGAACTGTACAAACTCGTCAATTCTAATTCAGAAGATGCCCATGCACCACAAAACAAATGCAACATATCCGATAGCTGACACAGACTCTACTAAATGAAATGGCTTTTTTTCATTGTTAATTAATTCAACTTAACAAACAAAAGTTAATGTGCTTTTCAGGTTAAAATTAAAACAACATTACAATTCAGTGATTCATGCAAGAGCATTGTCGTTTTTGCTATAAAGTAACGGTGTTAAGAACTAAAACAAGTAACTCTATTTACTCAATTGCTGTCTTATTTTTCTAAGGCAAACACCTGCTATTTGAACTGTTGATGGAAGACAGGGACAGCATGAATAGGAGGCTCACCGAGGCAGTAGAAGGTCTGTGTCACTTTTGCTAAAGGTTATTTAAAGCTATTGTATAATGCTTTTGTGTGCGAATGATTTGCCACAGGATATGTGGGTTCAGTCGGAGGTGCATCTAGGTGTCGACATAAAGTAGATGATACAGCATTCCCGTGATCCATTCTATCTCCCTTCAGATAGGAAAGTTGGGGTTGTTCTCGATTTCTTGACCTTAGTGAGTGACCTTGCAGCTGTTTTCAAAAAGCCTTCAATGAATGCAAATCTGAATGTAGAAAGTCCTCTGTCAAAGGTGTTCAGTTTGGAGCTAACCAGACCTTGGAGAATAGCATGTCTCATTTCTGGAATTTTTCAACAAACACAGGGGCATATTATGAAGGGGGGATATCTCCGCTTTTTTGGCTTTAAAAGCCAAGAAAGCGGAGATAAAATTATCTCCCTATTACCTAGCTGTCGCTAACACCAGTTAGCGACAGCTAGTAGGAGATAGCGACCATCTTGGGCCCCGCTTTGCATGTCAGTGATATTTATCACTAATGACATGCAAAGTGGGCGTGCCAAGATGTTAGCGACTGGAAACAGTCGCTAACATCGCTATCTCCTATTACCAACTTTTGGAGATATTCGCGTTAAGCGCGAATATCTCCAAAAGCTAACACCTGCCCCATAGCAGTTCTTAGCCATTTTATCCAATGGTAGGTGGATAACATGGCTAAGAGTATTTGCTCGGTAATGCATGAATATTGCTGACTTTACAGCGATATTCATGCATTTCAGCCGATTTTTATCGCTTAGGAGATAAACCTTGATAATAGCAAGGTTCCTAAGCGATAAAAATCGCCGCAGCTCGGCGATAAAAATATTGCAGCTAAGCCAACATAGCGATAATTATCAGTAGTTGTTGGTAATATGCCCTACAGATGGGGCTCGCTATAGATACTTTGACTATGTTTTCGCTCACAAAATGTGCATTGCAGAGCGGCCTGGAGTAGGCTCTGGATGGATTGTTGTGTGTTTGTAGGCCATCAGAGTATGTGGCCATGTCCATGATTAGGATCTCTGGGCCAGATTACGTTGCAGGTCGGTCTGTCAGTTTGACCACCGCACTCCGATTACGTCCACCAAGGCCGGAAAATCTCAGCTCACCATATTACAATGGAGTTGCTTCTACCGGGGAGGTATCATCGTTTGCAGTGGCCTGCTCCCTGAACATGTTGCTGCAAGTGGGTACAAATACACAGGAAATGTGCAGTTGTACATGCATGCATGACACATGTGAGGACATGCCTTGTGCACCATATGACCCTTTGCTGAAGTGTGGCGATATATGCACAGTCCAGTCAATGGGGACGCATGCCACATGAGGACTTAACTGGATTCCACCTCCCATAGGACCACGCACTTCGGGGTGCAGCTGCTGAGGTGTAGGGGGGAGCTGGAGGAAGGGTTCTACACTGCAGTCCGCCAGGAAAAATGATGATTCTCCAATTACCATACAGAGAGAATCTTGATTTCATTAAAGACAACAGAGGCTAACATTATGCAATACATTTGATTGCTGCCCACAATATGCAGCCCTTTAAAGGGCACAGAACATAATATATTGTTGTGGTAACCAGGCATCTTCCTCTAAGAGCTACGACAAGGTAAAGTATCTGTTAATTTGACTTCTTCTTTGTTAATTGCATTTGATAAGTTGGAAGTTCTCGCAGTGACGCAGTGTCTGTAAGTAATAGAGAGAAAAACAGGTAATATCAATTGGTTAAGGGATTAAAAAAACATTAAATAGTGTAAAATGTATAATCTTTAGTAATTACATATATGTAAAAAACAACCTATATGCATATGTTCTTTAAAATCCACCACGGTGTGGTGGGTGGGATAATGTTAACCTCCGTTGTCTTTAATGAAATCAAAATTCTCTCTGTATGTTAATTGGAGAATCGGAGACCAGAAGCTACCATTATGGAAGTTCAAAGCTTTTGAATGCTACATTGCTTCTGTGTTCCACAGGTTTAAGGTAAAATTTAACAAAGGTGGAAGCATTTGAGCAGTCTGCTGCTTTTAGATTATCAGTAAGGGATCCCCCACCCCAGAACACTTTACTGACCATTGCGCCACAGGATGAGTGTGCACTAAACTTGGATAAATCTATCCCTGCTTCAAGCATGGCTGTTCTTACTCATCTCAAAGTTGTAGCAGAAAAGACTGTCATTTAGGGATTTACAAAGGATATTAGTCACTGACTTTCACCGTTAGGTCTAAAACCAATCATTCTTTGTTCATAGACTTTCATACAACTCATCACACATAGTTTTGGGTAATCAGTAAAATATGGATAAAAAATATTTTCAGACATAGTTTTGGTCCTTTTCCATATCTCAAAAAGTTCTCCATCTGGGGAATAGACACTGTTACATGTCTCTGGCACCTCAACATCTGACACTCTTCCAAAGGATAATAGACAAAATAATGTTGCTAATTTAATGGATAATTGTTGTTTGGAAAGATTAGAGTTATCAGGCTAGGAGGTGAAAAGGTCGAAGATAAGAGTAACATTCCATAGTAAATCATGGGGCATATTATCAAGGGCATTATTGCCGCTTTAGCGGGACTTTTTGCCGCAAAATCTGCGATAATTGTATCGCCCTATTAGTAAGCTGTTGCTAACAACAGTTAGCGACAGCTTGTAGGCGATAGCGACCGGTTTGGGGCCCGCTTTGCATGTCAGCGATATTTATCGCTAATGGCATGCAAAGTGGGCGTACCCAAACTGTTAGCGACTGAAAGCAGTCGCTAACATCGCTATTGCCTATTGTCAACGCAGGCGAAGCAATAAAAAATTCACGCATTATCGCCAAATCCTAACGCCTGCTCAGACCACTTCTTAACCTGTATATTCAATAGAGGTGGATATTCAGGTTAAGACCCTATTGGATTTCCAGCGAACTTCACGCAGTGAGCCACTATCGCCGGATATTTTATTGCATTTGAGAAAAACATTGCTAATAGCACGCTATCTCTGCGATATAATCCAGGCGATGTGCGCCGATAAAAAAAATATCGCTATGCTCATTTAGCAATAAATATCGCTAGTTGTTGGTAATATGCCCCCATATTTGGCCCTTGGAGGGTGCCTAAGTCTTATTCCCTTCATTACTCAGTGTATGACCTTCTGAAATCCCTGATCTATAGCAGTTAACTTAATTTGTAGCATACACCTGATTTAAATAAATCTGCTAGGTAATTGGCTACGTCTACTCCAGGGGCATCCACATGATCCAGATCCCGTTCCAGGTACCAAATACACCATTTCCTCCATGCACCAATGTATATTTTCCCTTTTCCTGGTGCCCATGACTCATCCAATAGGTTTTTAGCTTCTCCTGAAAAGCCAGAGTATGTTCTGGAACCTCTGAAATCCTCAAAGCAAGAAATGTCATGTTTCATTCTAGAAGAATAAGATGGTGTACCTCCCCTTCTTGTCCCTGGATAAGGTCTAAACTCCCTGGGATAAGGCTTGGGACAATTCCATCACCCCATGGAACTATATTGAGTATTACAAAAAGGTGTAATTAGAACGATGCTGCACCCCCTCTGTTCAAACTTTCAGTAGAACCCTCTGAATCAGTGCAAAGGAAGGGAAGGTGTAGCATCTCCGTTTGTTCAAGATTGGACCAGAGGTAAACAGCAGGGGCTTGGGTATCTGGTCTCCAACTGTAATACCGATCCATCTGAAATGTTAACTTGCTGGCAAAAAGGTACACCTAGAAGGGGCCCATAGGTGCTGAATTTTCTTGAAAATTATTGGATTCAGCTTCCAATTGCTTGAATCTCTTAGAAATCTCGAATTCCAATCTGCCCAGTGGGCCGGGGATAAATTCTGCTTTTAGAACTATCTTTTGACTCCAACAGAAGTACCAAATTCTCTTAGCGAGATCTGCAAGTATCCTTGACTGTGTCCCTCCTAAGCAGTTGATATAGGAAACAGCTATAAAGTTGTCTAGTTTGATTAAAACTACGCTGTTTTTTCGTAGTGACTTGAAGCTCATTAAAGTATTCGAGCTTGCCAGTATTTCTAAGCAATTTCTGTGGAGTGGGAGTTCCTCTGGGAACCATTTCCCACCTGTTTCCATTTCCCCTAATTTTGCACCCCAGCCTAGATTGCTTCCATCTGATTCCAGAGAGTGATCCGGATTGTTCCCGAAGATCACTTTCCCATTCCAGCTGTCTAGATTTTTCCACTGCCATAGGAGGTCCTTTTGAGCCTCCACTGACAGGGGAACTTTGTCTGCATACCAAAGTCTCTCCTTCAACCCTGTGGATTTCAGTCTCTATAAGGCCCTGTAGTGGAATGGCCTTGGGGAGATTGCCTGAATGGAAGAGGATAAGAGACCAACTACTCTCGCTAAAAGGTATTTACCTGGAATCCTAGGAATTCTTGGTTTTGTGTTGGGGTCATAACAGATTTTTCTATGTTGATAATGCATCCTAATCGTTCCAAAAGGTCCAGTGACCATTTCATGTGTATTAGTAGTTCTTACTGACTTTGTGACATCAGTAATATGTCATCTAGATAGATTACTAGCCGTACTCCTCTCCTCCTCAGGGAGACAACCACTGGTCTCAGAACCTTGGTGAAATACCAAGGTGCTGAGGAGATGTCCAAGGGGAGACAACAAAATTGGTAGGTCACTCCTTTCCAGACAAACATTAGGTATTTCTGTGATTCTTTGTCCATAGGGATTGTAAAATAAGTGTCTTTGAGGTCCAGCTTCACAAGCCAGTCTTTTTCTTGTAGGAAATAATAATACCTTCCATGTTAAAGTGTCTGTATAGAAGAAAAGTATTTAGTTCCCTCAAATTTATTACAGGGCACCAACCTTTGTCTCTTTTTCTTTACTAGAAGTATTGTGCTCATAATTCCCTGACCAGAGTGTATTTACTTGCATATAGCTCCCTTTGATAGCATTTGAGTCACTTCTGTGTTTACCAGAGTTGATTGTTCTTGGACTATGATAAGTTCCCTAAGTTGACAAGACTGGTAAGGAGTTGTGATAAATTCTATTTTGAATCCCTTTATAGTATCTAGTAAGTATGGGCCGAAAATTTGTTCCGCTCGCGGAATTTGCGGATTTTCCGCAATTTCGCGATCAGCGAATCTCGCGAAATCACGGCAAAAACCACGAATCCGCGAGCGGGACGAATTTTGTTTGGGAAGCACTTACAGGGTTACAGGTGCCCAAGTTGAAGTTAATTTCTTTGTAACCCTTTTGTAAAGAGTTACAAAGAAATTAGCTTCATCTTGGGCACCTGCTGTAACCCTGTAAGTGCTTCCCAAACAAAATTTGTCCTGCTCGCGGATTCGTGGTTTTTGCCGTGATTTCGCGAGATTCGCTGATCGCGAAATTGCCAAAAATCCGCAAATTCCGCGAGCGGAACAAATTTTCGGCCCATACTTACTAGATACTATAAAGGGGTGCCCAAGATGAAGCTAATTTCTTTGTAACCCTTTACAAAAGTGTTACAAAGAAATTAACTTCAACTTGGGCACCTGTAACCCTGTAAGTGCTTCCTGAGCGGCGCCTCATTGCCTACTTGCAACTATTCTCTGACCCCTGCTCTGACCCTCGAAGCAGGGTCAGAGAATAGTTACAATTAGGCAACGAGGCTCCTGTCACAAAAATTAAACCTCAGCAGGAAGCACTTACAGATATAAATAAAGCAGGTGCTCGAGTTGAAGCTCAAATTCAGAAACGCATTATTAATCAGCTAGAGAATCTAGTGAGGACGGTCGATGCTAGGCAGGTGTGCTTTCTCCCCAAATCTACCGTCTAGAAATAGCTGTAATTCGTGATGGAGATCTAGGCATCCACGAGTTTCTCGAGCGCAATCCCCCTGTACTTCCAATGACCAGGAGGCTGCTTTCTCCTCATCTGCTGCGCTAATCGGTCTCTGACCTTTATAAACAAGAGGCATGTGAACTCGCACAGAAGCCCGGTCCCACACACACTAGGCTATGCAACCTCTTCCCGCCCTTTCCCCCACCGTGATGGACAGCCCACTCGAGGGACCTCTGCGCCTATGGGTGCAGAGGCAAAGTTACAGACACACGGGTCACTGGAGACAACTCTTCTGGGCCTTTACGCAGCTGTAGTGTAGGAAAAGCACGATACATTTACCCAACGAGGTAGCACTTACTGCTTTCTCCTCATCTGCACGCTGACCTTTATAAACAAGAGGCATGTGAACTCGCACAGAAGCCCGGCCCCACACACACTAGGCTATGCAACCTCTTCCCGCACTTTCCCACACTGTGATGGACAGCTCACTCGAGGGACCTCGGCGCCTATGGGCGCGGTGGTAAAGTTACAGACACACGGGGTCACTGGAGACAACTCTTCTGGGCATTTACGCAGCTGTAGTGTAGGAAAAGCACAATACATTTACCCAACGAGGTAGCACTTACTGCTTTCTCCTCATCTGCTGCTCTGATCGGTCTCTGACCTTTATAAACAAGAGGCATGTGAACTCGCACAGAAGCCCGGCCCCGCACACACTAGGCTATGCAACCTCTTCCCGCCCTTTCCCCTACTGTGATGGACAGCTCACTCGAGGGACCTCGGCACCTATGGGTGCGGTGGCAAAGTTACAGACACACGGAGTCACTGGAGACAACTCTTCTGGGCTTTTACGCAGCTTTAGTGTAGGAAAAGCACAATACATTTACCCAACGAGGTAGCACTTACTGATTAGCCAGTAGAAAGTACTCCAGTTGAGTATAGTTCAATTGGCAAAAAATCAGCGATTTCGCAGGAAAATCCGCGAATTCACGGATGTTTTTTTGCGAATTCGCAAAATTCACCCATACTTAGTAGCCAGAACCCAAGAGTTGTCTGTTAATAAGGACCAACAATAGTTGAAAAAGCGTAGTCTTCCCCCTACCTTTGGGTGGAATAAACCAGAGGAGAGGATCCTTACCTTGCTGTCCTTGACCTTGGAATCTGCCCCTACCTCCACCTTGTGCACGAGTGCTGAGGTCTCTTTGCGGAAAAAAGGAGTTGATTCTGTTGGTAGAAGGGGGACCTGAAGTGTCCGTGGCTGACAGCCAGTCCCATCTTGTCAGCCTTTCCAAAAATTCCACCTCCAAACATGCATCTCATGTTTGACAGGGCCTTACTGAAGGCAGACAAGGTGGAAACCTATTTCCTCCAAGGTTATGATAACATTTTCGCCAAAGAGTAAGCCATTCGTGTCACCTTAGACATCTTTGTTTGCCAGATCTCCCAATTTGGGGTTTATTCGTATTAGTATAACCTTCTCCTTTCCGAGTTAAGCTGTGCATTGGTATTACTGAGAAGGCAATGGGCACGTTGGCTCCATCCTCCGAGGAGTTCTACATCCACTGGAGTGCCTTTAATAGAGGCTTCTTCTGCTAAATCTAGTAATCTAACCGGGGGTCTTAGAGGGTCCAGCAGTTTATCGTGACACTAATTGAGACAATGTTCCAGTCCCTTTCTAGGGTCTCTTCTGGTTTTAAACAGGAAGGTCATTAAATTAGGGTCTAAATTGGGTGTCATCCCTGATTTGTTATCCAAAAAGGGTGTAGGGCATTCTGCCCTCCTTAACAGCATCATTGCTACTGTATATTCCCGTGCTGCGCTGCAATTTTCAAAATACCATTGTTTGTGACAAGGTCAACTCGTCATAAGCACAGCGCAGGAAACACCCATGACGAGTTGACCTTGTCACAAGCATGGAAGTGGTTAAGTTTTATGTGTCCTTCTCAAGGGGTTTCCTTATCCAAAATGTGATACATTTTGATACGTGGTCCAAGGGCCACCAGTCAGATCCCCAAGGGTGAGTGATGTGAGAGGGATTAAACATCTCCAAACCCGCTGGGTCTTTAATTGAACTAGAATTACTGGGTTGGTCTAGATCCTCATCAAGGAGGTTATTGTCAAATTTCTCAAGGGGATCAAATATATATTCTGTCTCATTGTCAATATTATAGGTAGTAAATAATCTTCATCATCATCAGTTGGTAAAATTAAATCTTTTGTGCCGTGAAGGTCACCCGCACCTATTTCAACAAAAAGGTCATTCTTTCTCTTTGAGCAGCTAGGGGCACCCACATCATCTGTAGCACACCTGGTCTTTTGTGGCGCACAGGCCACCAGGGGGTTCAAGATGCTTTGTCTTCTTCAAAGCCTTACCTCTCTTCTTGAGTAGAGGTTTTCCTTTTCGGAGATATCAGCTGAGTCATCCTCAGCAATGTGTTTTTTTTCCATTTACTAAAAGCTGCCTCTACTGCCTCTTTTAACCAGGACTTAAGCTGTTTCCCTGAGAGATTCAATAGTGTATTCTCAGTAAGGGGGATAATTTCATTGAACTGTATTTCGTTCTCTGAAATCTTGGGATGACTTATTCTTAAAAGCAAGAACTATTGTAGATTTCGTTTTTTTGGAGTATTAATTTCAATAGATATGAGGCAGTGTTTAGGACCATCCAGTTCGGAGCGCAGCTGCTGAGGTTTAGAGGGGACCTGGAGGAAGGGATCTATGCCAAACGCTGCCAGGGAGAATAAGAATCGGCTGAGTATTCACCCCTTTTTCTCCGTTTCTGATGATTTGAGGTAGATGGTCGGGTTGTCAGAAACCACACATCCTAATCCGGACGGCAGTCAGATCTTCCTGTATTGTCCTATCGCTGCCGTTCCTCCCTGAACGCCAACTCGGCCGTCGGAGTAAGGCTGTTGGAGTCAGTGGTCTGTCAGAGGTCAGGCTGGATGCATTGTAATCCGGTGGTCCACTGACCGATTCCGATGAGACATTCGACAGTCTGATTGCATCCGACAGGACAGAGGAATGCGGTCCAACCGTCATTGTAATCAGGTCCTGTGTTTTGTCGTTTAAGAAGAAGAGTACATTATTTTGTCTTCTTTTGACTTTTTTTGCTGACATTTGGGTATTTTTAAGTTTGACAGAGATGGAAGTATAGGATACTGCTGCCTTGGGAAAACAATTTTATGCCTTTCGAAAACTATTTTATGTTCATTGTTGGAAAACGAGGCAGTATCTGTGAGGCCTGCCCAAATAACATGACAACATTTGTCCTTCACTGGGAACCAAACACCCAATTGTAGCGCCTGACTATCAGAGGGTAGTGTTGCAGAGCAGTCTGAGGCTTACTCAAGGGAGGTGGTGTGGGATAGTAATCGCCATTTACAGATACGCAGAAATAACACTCAATAATTGATTGTCCAGTCTGTACTTTGCTTTATAAAAGTGAGAGTACATGTATTAAACACTCACACTACTCAATACTATGCACCAATTTACAAATATACATAAGCTGTTGGAATTACTTTGGACATTGCATAGCATCTCCAGCCCTCCCGCGGGGGGTGGGGTCTAGTACCACCACTCCCATGTATGCACATCATCTTGCCCCCTAATGCAGTTAGCCGAACATAACCTGGAGCGAGGGCCCCGCGCACTGGCACCATCCCAGTGGCGACTCACCCCATTATCTCAACCAGCATTTAAACTAGGCCCACATGCCCTGGTGATACATAACTCTGACTGAACATGTCATACTGACCATACCGTACACACCTCTACATCTTTAGTGGCTATCTGACAAGGTTGTTCTTCACCTAAGCGCAGCAGCAAGAATACATGTTTAAGCATCACTTTAGAATGACAGTACTCATCACATTTGCTAAAGGTATCACATATAAATCACAGGATTAGTCATATCCAGCCAGACACCCTAGCAGGCCTGTCTGGCAACATAGCCCCACTTTGCTTTTAAGATCACCTTACACAGGTACTTCACATTTCACATGTGATATCAGTTACTCTACAAGAATAACATTTGTAAATGCCTTTCTGGTGCACTTACACCACTTCACCTCCAGGCGATGCCCTTTCAGGCATCCCCAACTCAGACCACCATGTCATGGTGCAGTCTTTTAGGCACCCCAGCTGCAGAATAAAAATTCCAGCCATGGTGCTGCTGATGATGCTTGCATGAACCCTGGAGGTGTTGTTCTTTATAAGTCCCCATGAGACTTAGGAAGGGACGTTCCATTTTCATGCAGGGAGAGACTGCATTGCTTCTGCAGCCCTTCCTGCACCATACACTCACTTGGTGGTGACCCCATCCTCCTGGGCCCACCACAAACAGAGAAAATGCTGTTTTTCCCTTGCAGGCCGGTCAAGGCCTGCACGGCATTATGGCGTGATTCCTTGTTGTCATGCATATCTTAACAGCGGCTTGAGGAGAGCTGTGCTGTGGTCTTCGTCAGATGCTGTTGGGGGACCCGGTCCCACCCGGACCCCCAGGTGAGGCAATCTGCAGCTCGGGGAGCCCGCCCCCGGCTGCTCCGCTGGGTTTTGGGGTCCCCGTCCCACCCGGGCCCCTGATGCTCCTCTTCTGTTTTCGGGGTACCGGTCCCACCCAGGACTTACACATGCCTCAGCGTTGGAGGGCAGCCCGGGAAACCCACCCCGGCTGCCCCCGCCAGCTCCCTCCCGGCCAGCACCCTCACGTGCTGCTGCAGGAGCCGGCTCTTCTCTTCTGGTCTACATGCTCCATCAGGGAGACGCTCGACCAACTCTGGACCTCGGGGAAGTGCAGGGGCACTCCCCCCTCCTGCCAGTCGAAGCCCGGAGATGGGTTCCCAGGCCCCTGAGCTCATCTTCATGGGGAGCGCAACGGCGCTCCCTAGCTTTGACTTTGCTGCCCTTGGGGGCCAGAGTGGGCTTCAGGTGCCCCCTCCTCCATGTTCACGGGGAGTGTGAGGGCACTCCTCGACTTTGGCGAGTTGGAGTCCCGGGCCCAGAGCCTTCTTTGTGGGGGGCGCAAAGCAACTCCTTGCCTCCTCCTTCTCACACAGAGACCTGGAGTTGGGATCCTGTGCCACTCCCTTAATCTTCTCGGGGAGCACAAGGGTGCTCCCCGGCTGCCGCCGGCAGCCTCGGGCTCGGAGTTGGGGTCCTGGGCCCCTAGCCCTTTACCTAAGGCAGCGCAATGGAACTCCCTTGCTCCAGTTCTCCTCAGGGGCCAGGGTGGGCTTCTGGCACCCCTCTTTACTAGCGATGGCGCTCCCTGGCTTTGCTTTTTGCGGGGGCAGCCCCCCGGGACCTGACCCACCGGGGGGCATCTTTGAGACCGGTGGCTGAGCCCCACACGCTTCGTCATCGGTTGACCAGAGTTTTATTTTTTTATTATTTATTTTTATTTTAAGGTTTTGTAGAGCGCGTAATAACCCTAGAACATCCCAGCACTAGAACCTGAACTCAAGGGGGGTCAGCAATGGAGGGGGTTAAGGGTCAGGGAAGAGAAGGGTCTGAAGGAGATTGGGTTCAGTTCTCAGTCTTCGGGGGAGGTTGTTCCAGTGTTTGGCCGTGTGGACCGAGAAGCGGCGGCCTCCGGACCTGGCTTTTTTAACTCTGGGGACTGTGATGAGGTTCTCTCCGCTGGAACAGAGGGCCCTTTTCGCTTTGTAGGGGATGATGAATTCCTTGAGGAGGGGAGGGCCATTGTTATAAAGAGTTTTGTGGGCCAGACAGAGGGCCTTGAAAGCAACCCTTTCTCTGACTGGGAGCCAGTGGAGAAGCTTAAGAGCTGGCTTTGCCGATGATCTGGCGGGGGTGTCAGTGAGTAGGCGGGCCGCGGCGTTTTGAATTTTCTGCAAGGTGTTCAGAGTGGCTTCGGGAGCTCCCAGATAGATTGCGTTGCAGTAGTCAAGCCTTGCCAGGATAAGGCCCTGAATCAAAAGTTTCTTGGCGGTCGCGAGGAGCAGGGGGAAGATCTTTCTACAGGCCCTGAGAAGTCCGAAGCAGATTCCTGCCGTCTTTTTTGCCTGTGTTCTGAAGCTCAGGTCGTTTTCGAGCCATACGCCCAGGCTCTTGACCTCTTCCTTGGGTGCAGGGGGGTCACCCAAGCAGTCAGGCCAGAGGTGAGGTGGCAGGGAGGGTCCTTTATGTCCGAGCAGCAAGATCTCGGTCTTGGAACCGTTCAATTTTAGTGCTGAGGAGTTCATCCAGCTGTGGATTTCAGTGAGACAGCTGTGAAGGTCAGAGGGGGATTGGTGCAGGTGTGAGAGGGTTACCACCAGCTGGGTATCGTCGGCGTAGTTGATGATCGATACGCCGAACGGAATGACCAGTTTCTCCAGCGGGTACATGTACACGTTGAATAACGTCGGGCTAAGAGATGAGCCCTGCGGTACTCCACAGCGGAGGGGGATAGCGGGTGAGCGGCTGTCGTTCTCCCAGACTTGAAAGGAGCGGCCATCTAGGAAGGATTTTAGCCACTTCAAGGCCGTGCCCCTTACTCCGATTTCTCCCAGTCGTTGGATTAGGGTGTGATGGTTCACAGTGTCGAAGGCCGCACTGAGGTCCAGGAGGATCACTGCCACTAATCCTCCTGTGTCCAGAATGCTTCTGGCCTTCTCCACTGCTGCCAGGAGGGCGATGTCGGTGCCCTGGCCTGGACGGAACCCTGTCTGGGAGACCCAGAGTAAGTTGTTGCTCTCCAGGAATAGTGAAAGTTGTTTGTTCACTAGCTTCTCCGTGATCTTACTGTTTCCTGGGAGACGGGGGAGATAGGTCTGTAGTTGGATAGGTCCTGGGGGTCTAAAGAAGGTTTCTTTAGTAGGCCTTTAACCGCTGCCGCTTTCCAGCTAGGGGGGACTAGGCCCTGCGAGAGTGAGGAGTTGATAAGCGACGTAAGGGGGGGTGATGGTGCTGGACACTTTTTTCAGGAAACGGAGAGGGGCGGGATCGCGGGGGGACCCACTTTTGATTGAGGCCAATGTTGCGGCTACCTCTTCCGTAGACACTGGGCCAAAGGTGTCCAGGGAGGGTGAGGGGCCATCAGGGGAATGGGAGAGGTGGATGTGGCTAGTTACGATAGGGGGAAGGGCCGAGAGAATTTATTGTATTTTCTCATCAAAGAAGGTGGCAAGTTTAATGCATTTGCTTTCCGCTGCTTTGGGGTCCAATGGTTTAACAGGGGGGTCTGGGGCGTGAAGGAGTTCTTTAAGAATGGCGAAGGTTTCATGGGCCGAACAGGAGGCGTTTTTGATTCTGTCTTCGTAGAAGGCGCTTTTGGTATTGCGTAGTTCCTTTTTATAAGATTTTACAGAGGCACGAAATATGTCTTTCTTGTCTGCCGTTTTATCTTTCCTCCAAAGGCGTTCGTTCCTCTTGCATTCCTTTCGTAATAGGTTTAGTTCGGGGGTGTACCAAGGGGACGGGTTGACTCTCTTAGTACGTTTAAGGGTGCTAGATTTCGGGAGGATGTCATCCAGAGATTGGGTGACCCAAGTATTGAATTCGTTGTCAGCGGCGATGGTGTCTTGAGAGGGGAGGGGGGTGTTTTCATTTAATTTGGCTGCCCATTCGTCTGGGACCAGTTTATGCCAGCGTCTAATAAGGGTTCTGATTTTGGGGGGTTGAGGGAGGGGAATGTTGATGGGCCATTCAAAGGGGACCAGGAAGTGGTCCGTCCAAGGGAGGGGAACGTGAGCACGGGTGTTCAGATCTTGGATGTTAGTAAATATGGGGTCGAGTAGCTGCCCTCTGTCATGAGTAGCCTGTGGTTTTTTTAGGCCGAGGCCAGTGGAGGTGATATCCTGTAGAAGTTCTATCGCCTGCTTGTCGACCGGGTCCAGAAAATGGATATTGAGGTCCCCAATAAGAGATAATTGGAGGAAGTCGTGCACTTAATGGTGATCTGGTCGATGAGTTTGCTAGGAAATTCGGCGAGTTGGCCGGGGGGGGGCGATATACAAGCATTCCCGACAGCGATGTCACTGGGGAGATTTGGATGGCGAAGTGGCAGCTTTCACATCCCTTGATGTTGCCATCCGAGGTTCTGCAGGTGAAGACGTCCTTGTATATTATGGCTAGGCACCTCCTCTACCCTCTGGTCTATTCAGCGAGCATATTAGGTAGCCAGGAGGGAGTGCGAGGAATATGTCAGGGCCATTGTTGGAAGTGAGCCATGTTTCAGTGAGAAACAGGATATCCGTGGCGTGGTTTAAGATCAGGAGGTTTATTTCATGCGCGTGTTTAACGAGCGACCTGCAGTTAAGTAGGCCTAGATGGAGTCCACCGGGTACCGGGTCAGGGCCAGGGGGGTTGCAGAGGCTGCAGCTGGTGAAAGGGTTGTCGCCCATATGGGTATAAATGCAGGAGGGGTATTTCTGGGTGTTTAGGGCCAGAAGCTTATCCCGGGAGTAAGTCGGGCATTTCTCGGCAGAAATGGGCAGAGTAACTGGGCCTGGGTCCGGCTGGGCCCGGACAGGCCCAGACGGGCTTGCCTTTGGTGCGCCTTCGGCGCGCTGACGGCAAGCCCGCTGCGCCCGTCCGCTGCGCTGCCTGAACTGACACATAATTTATGGAAGGTGATCGGGCATTGGAGGGGTGGGCTTGGCCACGGGAGGTGGGCGTGTCCGCGGCTCCTCGCGGCCGGTGATGGCGGCGTGCGAGTGAATTCCTGTCCCTGACAGTGTTCAAATCGACTGTCTTGGGGAGTATCAGGTCAGTGCTGGGGGGTGGGCGCAAAGAGGTTTAAAATACAAGTTATCACAGTTTTAAAAGCAATTATACAATTTTTTGCAAAGCGTCACTCCCGGCTTCCGCCTCAGGAGATTCAGGTAAAGTGCAGCTCTAGTGATCAGGGTGCGCTTTATATGCTTGGTGAGGGGTGGGCGTGGCCACGAGAGGTGGGCGTGTCCGTGGCTCCTCGCGGCCGGTGATGGCGGCGTGCGAGTGAATTCCTGTCCCTGACAGCGTTCAAATCGACTGTTTTGGGGAGTATCAGGTAAGTGCTGGGGGGTGGGCACAAAGAGGTTTAAAATACAAGTTATCACAGTTTTAAAAGCAATTATACCATTTTTTGCAAAGCGTCACTCCCGGCTTCCGCCTCAGGAGATTCAGGTAAAGTGCAGCTCTAGTGATCAGGGCGCGCTTTATATGCTTGGCGAGGGGTGGGCGTGGCCACGAGAGGTGGGCGTGTCGTTCGAAGAGTTCAAAGGTCACCTACCTTCTGAGGGGCATTTCTCAGTCCCCGAGGACTGATCTTCACAATTCTGGCCTCTTCTTGCTCCTGGTGGCGCTCCCCAGTCACTTGGAGCACTCACCTTCGCCCTCCTTGTCTCCAAGAAGACACACTCAGCAGGGAGCAGTCTTCACCATCTCCCTGCGCCAGCCTTTCACCTGGCTCTCCTCCTGAGCCTCTCTTTTCGTTGCGCACAGGCCCAGGCTTCTGCTCACTTCCTGGCACAATTTAGGGTCCTGGACCAGTCTGGAGGTTCTTCCGGCCAGCTTCCCAAGGCTCTAGCACCAGTTGCCTCAGCAGACCACACCCTAGAGAGCTTCTCTTCCTGCGCACACACTTTTTAAAGAATGGGGAGGGGGCTGGCAGGAAGTTTCTGTTTGTCCTATCAAACAGCGACACATCACTTCACTGCCCCTGCTCCCTCCATCCAGCCCAGGCCTCTGGGTTGGTTCAAGATGGCGTTGTCCAGGGGTTTCATGCCACATGGTCACTGAGAGCCCCTTCCTCACGCTGCCTTCTCCCTTGTGCAGCTTGGTGCCTGGCACCAGGTGACAGCTGCTGATGGAGTAGCCTGGAGCTCCACCCATCTTCTCTTCTTGGAGAGGAATCCTTCACTCTGGGAAGGAAGGTCATCAATCCAGCCTGCCAGGGTCAGGCCCCCAGCCAGGCCCTGGTTATGAGCTGACTCAGAGAAATATGACATTTCTGGATGACCCAAAAGCAGTACAAATATGACTTTGGACTCCGCAGAATACACCTTCTCACACCTGTTACAGTGGGCTTTAGTGCGTGTCTGGAATTTTTACGCCTTAGGAAAGTGAAACTAGCTCATGGGCTCCACATCCCAATAGGAGAATAATGAAGTGAAAAACAGTAAAACACACTGACTTTCCCTGGCATGTTTCTTCCCACTTTATAAAGCCTATTCCATGTCACCACCCAATTCTGCATAAGTCATGCCACACCTGTCTATTTACACCTGCTCCTTGGCTGCGCACACTAGGAATCTCCTATGTGCAGCCCCTACATGTGTGCACACGCATGTACACATGTGTCTGCATGTAATCAGCCCGGTGCCTCTTACTCCAGCTGCAGCGCAGCACAGCAGCCTTGTCAAGTTAGGGGGACACCAGTGAAATCCACATGCAGTCTCTTTCATCAGAAGGTCACTATGGGTGAGTCCCAACTTATGAGGCTCTCCCACAGTAAAAAGCTCAACAATTAGATGCTCGAAAAGCCAAAAATCAGGGCGGCTCAGATGGTCAGATCCACCTTCTAACATTCATTCTATCTTGAATCTGTCATGGATTGGTTGATATGTTTTAACATTTTAAAGATCTCCAATTTATAATCTCACCTAATACTGCGGTAGAGCCTGCTCAATGAGTCAGCTAAGTGCGAACGTACTTCCTGATGCACGCCCGTTGGGGGCAGCCAATCACCAAGGTGGGAGGAGGAGTTAGGCTGTGAACTGGCCATTTAATGCTGGTTGCAGCGTGGGAGCACAGCGGATGCGCGCAGCGGGCATGCCGGCGCCTCGCCAAAGGCAAACCTGTGTGTGCCCGTCGGTGGACATCCGGGGCCAGGGGCCAGTCATTATGCACAATATTTTAAAATACACCTCGAGGGAGCTTTAGCAGCTCCACTCTATAAACTTCTCTCTGAATCCTTCCACCGGCTCCAAATGGATCAAATCAAATATCATGAAAATCAGGGATGCTTTCCCCGGATTTGATCATCCCTCCCCCCCCTGCTATGACAAATACTCAAAGGCAAGACAATCAGGGGACACATGAACTAACAATTACATACCTAAACACACGCTCCCTGGTACAACATTAACTGGATATATTTTACCTTCTAGATTCAACAAAAAATGATATTCTTTTATTAACAGAAACTTGGCTCACTCCTGAATAGACCCCTAATATTTTGGTTGCCCTCCCTAACTCCTATTATATTCTTCAGGCAAACCGACCATCTGAGAAAAAAGGAAGTGGGGTAGCCGCCATAATTCGTAAATTACTGAAATTCACTATACTGACAACACTGGACATTATCTCAGTTGATAACCTAGTTATTAAACTATATTTGGACTCAGCACTTTAAATTTATGTATTGCTCTATAGACCCCCTGCAGAGTATGCCATTTTCTTCCCAAAGATTAGGCGAACAGATGGCCCACCTAATCACTGATCACGCAAACATGTTGCTCATTGGCGATTTTAATTATTGAGCCAACAACATTGTGGGTGGTCGACATTCCGCTGAAATGACTGACCTATTCAGCCGGTTGAATTGTACTCAACATGTAACATCCCCTACACATACTAAAGGGCATATTTATGATCAAATTTGGACATCCAACCTCGTAGTATCCAGTTTGATGGTGTCCCCCTGTATCTGGTCTGATCATTTCTTAATAAAGTTTCTGATTTGCAATACAATCATAGGCAAACCCTCAGCTAAAGGAGGGCTGAGGTCAAGGAGATGGAACAATATCAACATTAATGCCTTCTTCAGCTCAATGGCAAAAACAGTTCCCATTAACAAGCCATCGGTTGACGTTAGTGTAGAAAATATCACAATCTGGCTAACAGCAGCAAGTAATGAGCATGCCCCCTTTAGGATAATTAAAGCAGCAAGGCACCATGAGGCACAGAGATGGTTGTCTGAAGACCTCAAAAAACAAAAGCTGGCACTGTGCCAATTCGAAAGGAGGTGGAGACGGAGCTACTCCCCTAATAAGAAAGACATCCATCTAGCTCAACTCAAGGAATATAAGAAATCCATCCAAGTTACCAATGCTAGTTATTTTTCTTCGAAGATAATGTACTCTACCAACAAATCAAAACAGATATTCTCAATTGTTAATGAGTTATCCAACCCTGATAGTCACAATAAAACCAGTGCCATCCCAATCACTCTGTAACTCTTTGAATACTTTCTTCATTGACAAAATTGCTAAGATTAAATCCAGCATTCCTGCAGATCTTGCATATGAGGCCATGCCTACAGCCTTGAGGAACCCTAACTCCTTATATCAATTCCCAGCGATTAGCAGTGAAGCTTTCCTGGAACTCCTGTGCAGGGTTAAATCTGCTTCCCCAGCCCATTATTGTCCTCCACATATCTTAAGGAAAGTGTTTACTGGGAACCCTGACCCTGCCTTCCTCCTTCTGAATAAATCACTAATGCAGGGCTGTGTTGACAGAGTTTTAAAAAAAAGCTACCATAATTCCCCTTCTGAAAAATCTGGGGCTGACCCTTTGATCCCACTTAAAGTTCGTCTGATATATATATTCCCCTATCTGGCTAAAATACTGGAATGTGAAATCCATTTGGAAGAAGGACAATCACACTCCTGTTTAAACTTAATAATCCAAGGTTCAAAAAAGTTTGAGGGTGCTAGTTGATGAACCCTTCTGAGTATGAGGGTAAATGAATCCAAGAACAAGCGCTATCTCGCATGAGAGAAGCGTCCCCAAGTTGCACACCAGAAAGAAATTTAATAAATTTCCGAGTAGACTGTTTATGAGGTTTTCGATAAATTTGATTTATTTCATCTTAGTACTATTGTTTTCATAGTATTCATTTTTTAGATGATTTTGTTGTCATTTCTGCCCAATGGACTTCGGGCTTAACCCTTCTTCAGGGGTATTTTTTTCTGAAAACATAAATTGAAACATTCAAATAGGTACAGGAAAAACTACTGTGAATGCAAATAATTTTTTTCTTAGGTACATGTGACAGCAGCAATCTTTTATATATGTTGAATTGTCCATGCAAACAAGCTAAGCTTATGTCAGTAAAACCCAACGAAAATTAAAACATGTGTCATAAAACACAAAAGTAACATTTGTTTGAAGAACACCAAGTCCACGGATGCAACACACTTTAACTCTCACAATCACAATCCCAGTCAACTTCGTTTCTATATATTGGAACGTGTACCAATTCTCCAAGCGAGAGACAATTCTCAACATTTACTAAGAAGGGAGGTATTTTGGATAAATCATCTCAACATCATGTACCCCAAAGGTCTCAATGAATGTTTAGATCTCAGTTGTTTGTTATAAATTGTGTCACAGCATATTTGATCATGTTAAAACTTGGGTTAATTCCATTCACGAGACTCATGGACAAAAGAACCTAATGACCGTTTAGATCTCAGTTGTTTTTCATAAATTGTGTCACAGCATTCATGAGTTGTTAAAACTTGGGTTACTTCATTTTATGAGACTCATGGATGCATTTATTAATGCACTCTTATAAAAAAAACAATACAATCTTTAAAATTTGGAGGTTAATAGACTTTGTTGCAGGTTTTACGTGGAAGGTAGTTTTCTATTTTACTTTCTGTAAACTATACTGACTGAATTACTCAAGATAGTTAACGTACTTTTTAGACACATGACATGTTTTCATGTGATAGGCTTTCTCACAATGCCTCTGTCATTCTCTTCTCTTTCCACATCACGCAACGTATCACAGTCTTTTCACCACATCGTTCATGTTCGAAATACGATCATATGACCCTCACTTCCGGGTTGAACTTTTGCACAAATGAGAGCCTTCCAGTACACACGATTTTTCAACGATGCGGACACAGATGCAGGAATTTACACCACGTAATACCGGGGAGTGAACTAATATCACCTGAGCTGCACATTCCGTTTTTAATGAGATAAGAAGTAGAAGTAACGACCGTACGTTGTTCACAGGTTTTTACCTTTCTCTACTACCCATGGCGTGGCGAATTTCCCCAGATGGATGGATGAAACTTTTCAATAGCCCAGGAGCAAGCTAATAGCTCCTTTTTTATAACTGAGTATTGCAACTCACCAGTCCTTAGAACTATGGACCCAAATCCAATTGTGTTTTCCACTCCATCCTCCACTTGTGTTAAGGTGGTACTGTAGTAACTTGTTTCTTATCTCTTTAAGGTGGGTTGGAATATGGAAGCTTGGGGATGTCATTAGAATGGATTCGTTTTAAGGCTGGAATGTGTTACCTCATTCTGAGATTGTCCTGGCACCTAGGCCCACCTCACTGGCATCAACAGTCAAACAGCATGCCAAACTAGGGTCAAAAGGTTTCAGGACAGATCTTTTCCCCAGAAAGGCCTTGACTTTACTAAAGGCAGACTCACAGTCATTGCTCATACAAACTTGGTTCCTTTCTTAAAAAGGTTATTAATGGGGTGCACAATGGTGGCATAGTGAGGGATGAATTCTGAGTAATATTCACACAACCCCAGCAGAGACTTAACTCCAGTCTTGTCAGTGGGAGTAGATGCATTAGTGATGGATTCAAGAAGACCCGGTCTGGGCCTAACTCCTTCATGGGTGAGCACATGACATAAGTATTCCACTTCAGTACAAACAAATCTGCATATATCAAGTTTTAATACAACACCATTCTATTGAAACAGACTTAAAACTTGGTGCAAAATATGATCATGAGAAGTGGCATTCTTTGCAAAAAAATGAGCATCTTGTCTTGGAAGACCTATACACTGTTGACCCCTTTAAGCATGTTTTTCATCACCCTCTGGAATACCGACGCTGCCGAGGCTAGCTCGAAAGGCATACGTTGGAACAGAAAAGTACCCAGAGGGGAAATGAAGGGGGTGAGGTGATGGGACTCCGGAAGTAGCTCAACCTTGTGGTAGGCGCTAGTAAGCTTGAGCTTGGTAAAAAAAAGTAGCCCCTTTGGTGGAAGAAAAATTATTGTTGACTTCAGGAAGAGGATGTGAGTCGACCCAGATCTCTCTGTTGAGAGACCTTAAATCAACCCAGACCCTGAGCTGACTACACCTCTTCCTAGCAACCACCAGAGGAGAAAGCCACAGAGAGGACTCTGCACGCTAAATAACACCTTTCTCACACAGTTGCAGTAATTCTCTTCCAGGTCTTTCCTCACACTGTAGGGCACGCCTCTAAGTTTATGCTTTACAGGAACTGAGCCCTCATTAACAATTATTCTGTGCTCAAAACCTCAATTTTTTCCCAAATCACTCCCGAAAACAGAAGGAAATGTATCTTTCACCATTTGAATATCATCAAGACATCCCACGACATGTACTTGCTCTTTGGTTCCTGGTTTTAGGATCATGCCAAAGAGCCCTTGATGGAACCAACATAATATGTGGAGTCCTTTCAATGCACTGTAGATTTTTCCTTAAATGTTCTACCCTTGAAACACATCTCCTCCTCAAAGAATCCAAACAGTTCAATCTTACGACCCTCATATGACAAGTGAGAGCAGTCAGGAGGAGATAGAGGCTGACAACCTTTCATGTCATATTATCATATATGTTTATTTTAATCTATTGAATGCATTGTCCTGGTTCCTTTGAGAATGTTTGTAGTTGCTTAGGAACATTAGAATGTATAGAGTTTACTCTTAAGGCTGTTGCTGTTGGAGCTGGCTGCTTTCTAGCTGGTTCCACTTCCATATAGCTTTACAATGAATATATATGATAATATAACACAGAATATGCAATACCTAAAAACATAACACAGAAACATAACACAGAACATTACTGCGTTTATGTTTACAGTCCGCCTGCCTCTAAATGAGACAAGTAGACTTTGTTTGGTGGACAGGATACATACGTTTGTGAAACTCTAAGATAGCCCCTTAGTTTATTGCTGATACTTACACCATCTAAGATATTCTCACCTGTTTATACCTGAATAAAACAATTAACAACTTAAGGAAGAGAATCTGACATTTCCTAGGTATAGTGAATTCTATATTATTAGAAATTCCTTTTACCTGAAAATCTTCATCTGCTTTTGAGATACTTTTATTTATATTTATTGTTGTAGCTTGAAATCAGTAGATTAGGTACAAACCCAACTAGTCACCTAGTAGGGCAACCATGGCTCTAATTCAAGCTAGTGATGTGTCCCCCTGCCCAAGCTCTGATTGGATTGTAAAATGAAGCCATAGGTGAGGCTGATGAGTCCCCTAACACAGATGGGCCCCAGTGCCACTCAGGGTCGGTTTCTCCATTAGGACAGTAGGGTTGCACCAGACTTAAATTCCTACACATTTATCTAAAAAAATTAAATAGATCAATTTATTTAGAGATAAGATTGTATCTCTAAACAAATGGATGTATTTAAGTCTGGGCTATCTGTCCCAGACTGCCTGTCCCTCCTCGCTATGGAGTAGGAGATAGAAGCCAGCAAGTAAATCAACTTTCTGCAATATGATGCAGAGCTTACCTTTCTAAAGCCCATCACTTCCATTGTACTCTATGATGGTATCCAATGTAGGCCAGTGATGCTGTCAGCATCACATTTTCAGATGTTAGAGTCTGCATTCCTGCATGAGGCCAGACGTCAGTCATTCACAGGCATAGATCCCACCCTTTATCATTCATCACATGGTAGGACTGAATGCAAGCATGTGTGACTTAGAGACTTGTCCTAAATAATGGTAAGTGTTATAATGCTAATCTTGTGTTATGTAAATTGTGCCTAGCTCCCCACTGTGACACCCCAGGGCATCGCTGTAAGTTGCTGGCCCCTTTAGAAGTGAAGATGCTGTATTTGTTCTCCGCGAAATTGATCCAAAAGAAGATCCAGATTTTTGTTCCCTTGTGAAGTTCATCCAAATATCTGAGTAAAGCACAAAGCGAGAAATATATGCTTATAGTAAAGACACATGGTGTATGGGGTTAAAACTCACCCTGTCTTCATGTCCTTAAGATTAATGCCAAAAACATGGATTGATTTATGAACAATGAATGTTAAAAACATTAAAGTAATGCATATTAGCCATTTAGTACCTCTTTTTCATGTTTTGCTTAATCTTGCATCCCCCAAGAGTGTCAGCTATTTCATCATATTGTGTTACTCATTTAACAGCTCATGGCCATTGACAATGCCAATAGTACTGGCAGGTTTTAGGTGAATATCAGTGGTTGTGTTATATATCTGGATGTAATAACATCTCAGAGAGAAACTAAAATACTAGTTGGGTGGCACACTATGGGAATCATGGAAATGTATTTTACATTTCCCCTTTCAGAGAGCCCCCACTTTTTTCATCCCACTTAAAGACCTGTCTGTACACGTTTCCATATGACTGATTGCAGCCAGCAGGTGTGGGTGCTTCCTGAAGCCTGGTTAAAGCTTTTTCTGCTAAAGTAGATGCTGCATGCGGTACAAAACACTGGACAAGCTTGCACCTTAAAGGGCCTGCAGTACTATTTACACATTACAGTCAACTGTGGAACATATTAATTTAGTAAGATATGGGGCAGTTTTTAAGGTGTTTATGATTTCAAGACTATACATTCCCACTGCTTTACAAACCTTGCTTTCTCACTAAATTAACTTGCTTTGAATTGCATAATTTGTCAAACTTTCTAGATTTTCTCTCTGGATGAGGACCCACCACCCCTGGACCCCATGTTTGTCCATTAAGCTCTCTCGCTTCACTCACTACATAAAAGTCCTACCCACCACTTTCAAATGTCAACAGCTGCCACTGGTGCCACTGCACCTGCTCACCATTTATATCTATATCTCTGAGCTCAACATTCTCCAAAAGTAGCTGTTTTAGTGAAATCCCATTATCTCAGTAGATCAGGAGCTAGGTGACAGGCACCATTAATTTCTTGTTGCTCCCTTAATTACTGAAAAAAATTATTAACCAATAGGAAGGCATGTGACAGTGAAGAGGTGCAGAGAGGTATGGTAAAACATGGCCCGGTATGTGTCAGCGTCCCCGTTTCAGACAGGCTAGAGTGGAGTGTGCGTTTACTCTTTTAATCATGACATTAATGCATTATGCTCACCAAACAAGGGCATGGAGCAGGAGACTGGCAGTAGGAAGTTATGAATAAAGAATGAATTGTGCTCTGTTAAAGCAAATTAATGCAACATGATTTAACGGTAGATTGAAAGAAGTGATTATATTTAAGATGTGAATCAAATCGGACACTGAGGGCACGAGGCAGAGAATCCTGGTAAATTCATAAGCTGTGACAGATGGAGGAAGAGCGCAGGCAGCCGTACACGATGGGAGAATTGCGAAACGTGTGCATGGGTTCTTTATCACTGAGCAATGCAGAACCATCCGGGGACAAGCAGCGGTAAGAACCAAAGTGGGAAAATATATGGTGATGAAATTTCTAAGGTCTGATACTCAGTAGCACTTTAGCAGATATAAGGGACATATTTACAAGGGAATTGCGCCACCGGAAAATCACTTTTACCGATGTTCCAGTGGCACAATGCCCTGCAGCATATTTACAAAGTGGCGTTGAGCTACGTTTTGTGGCTTAATGCCGCTTTCTAAATATGGTGCCCTTTCATGCAGATATCTGTGTGAAAGGGGCATGCAATGGATGTTCCTGTGGGTGTTCCATCGCAACACCAATTGCTTTTTGATGCTGCCCCAGATTTACACGGTTCTGTAAATCAGACACAGAATCAAAAACTACTGCCATGCAATAGCAGGTGTTAGAATAGTGCAAAGAGAAGAAATCATGTTATTTCTCCTAATTTTTACAAGGAAATGGCAGAGCATGGTGTTGCAGCAAATTTCATAGCACCACGTTCTGCCATTCCCAAAATGCTGAGATGCACCGTATTTACAACAATACGGAAAACCGCTGTGTTTTCCTCAAGCGCTGACAGTAAAAATAGCTGCCTAGCACCAACACAGACACCTGTCATAGTGCAATGTTTCCTGCGTTGCAGGGAATGATTGTTTATGTGCAGGAAGAAGTCCCCTAATGTTGATTTGTCATTGTTATGTGTGCTGCATTCTGCAGCACACAGAGAATAGAAAATCGTCATTATTTAATGATTGTTTATGTGCAGGAAGTAACACCTTCCTGATCATAAAGAATCATTAATTGTGTTTTGCTCTTTAATTCCCTGTCCTGAGTTAATGGGAATATCAACATTTAAACAATGCTCCTTTTTCAGTAGGAGCTGAAGTGGTGTACCTTCCACCAAAACTGTATGCTGGAAAAGTACAAATTTTCTCTTTGAAAATAATCATTTAAAAGACTCATGTGCAACTACTCAGTGTCTTCAAGGAAGTAGACGAGTACAATGCTTGTCTTCTGCTTGCTGGGACCAAGCTAGACAACATTGTCTTTTATAAACTGAAGAAAAGATTGACCTTTTTAAATATGAAGTACAACGCTAAGGACACTGGTTCAAGCATAAAATATCATACTGGAGACTGTAATTAGCAGGAAATGTGTTGTGACAAGCAATTTCTGAATGACTCAGTCCCATTGCTGATACCTGAGCTGATATTCCAAGGCACACTATGACTCTGCATTTGGTTGTCATGTGATATACTGTTAAGTTAATTTTGCAAAATGCAGCACACTTTAACATGCTTTTCATCAAGTGTAATAGAGTTATGCAAAAAATTACAATTGTGTGCTTCTGATGATTTGATTTTAAATTATGTTTTTTCATACAAAATTACTTAACGCTACATTAGTTGCCTATCTGCCGCCTGCCCCTTATCGCTAGTTCCCCTCCTTTCTTTTCATCAGTTTTAGGGCTCGACCACCAATGGGGTGTGTAAGAAATTGGCTTACCGGTTAAGGGGGGTAAAACCCTATTTATGCTGCAACCACAATTCTTGTCAGCGAGAAACACAAGCAAACTCAAAATTAACCTGTTCTCAACCCTCTGGCCGCTGGGCATAAAAGCAGTCAGTCTTAACTTAAAAGGGGCAATATTTAAAGTATTCATGCGGCACTTCAAGCTATAATAAAGTGACAACACAAGAAAAATGCCACACCAACTTAGAAAAATAAGTAATAAATGTAACAAATTATTTGACGACAAAAGTCCAATTAGTAAAATCAGATTTTAGTAAAAATAGTGCTTAAATGTACATAGCGCCAACTGTGGTTATCAAGATGGGACAAGGTCACAAATTTAGGCTGACCGCAATGAGCATGGACAGGATACAGGGATCAAATTTGTTCTGCTCAACAAAATACCTTCAATTCTGGTTGCTGAGCATTGCACGATTCCTTGGCGAGGATGTGTCGTACAGTGGCGATTCTGATGCGGAGGTGGTAGGTGCTGTCATGTGTCATGCTGCATCGGTTCTTATAAGACCACAGCTGGGCTGGCAGAGCACAACAACAAGTCCCGTGTTGCTTGTGGCCTTTTACGTATTTGTTCATTCTCACGTATTGTGGTTGTTTGTTTTGTCCCACACACTGCATTTCCTCACAAACACTGTTTTGTTTGTTTTGTGGACACTTATTTTCTTTTAGAGCTTGATGGCGCCAATGATGAGATCAGAGCAATCCTGGTGAGTACCTGCCAGGTTTCCCTTTGGTGGTTCGCCCGTGAGGTGCCATCTCACTCACACACACTTTTTCTAACCTCTTCATTTTTCTAATTTAGACACATTAGTGTGTGTTACGTGTTGTCTCACAACTGTTCATTGTTTTTCAAGGGTTTGGGCAATGTGTTTTTACTGAATGGCATATTTTGGTTTACCTCCTACTTCAATAATTAAAAGAGAGGAGTACTGTGCAAGTAGATAGTCGAACTGCTCCAAACCACCGTGTGTTTGCTAAGGCAAGTGTGGGCATATTTATACCTTGAAGTTGCCGAGTTTGACGTAAATGTGGACATAATAATGTCATCAATGCGTCTCAGTTCTTTGAAAACTCCATGAGTTCTTGGACAAGTCAGTTCTCGAGCAAGGGAAAGTCCCTAGCTACTAAAGCTGAGTTTTCCAAGAAATTGTTGTAGATTTTTGGAACTAGTGGAAGTAGCCCTGCTGTATTTGGGCTGCATGAGCTATGCCTAAATATGGTTATGATTTCTATGCCTATATAAGGATATGGTGATTTATACCTATATAAGGGCATGAGTCGGGAAAATTACAATAGGGTCCTAAAATGATACATAACACTGGACGCACTCTAGAATGGGGACTCTTGATGGAGATAATGCAGGTGGGCTTTGTTAACTGTAGCTTTCATTGAGACCACTGCCTAATACTCCTTGAAACAAGGCAAAGTACTTATGGCTGTAGTACCAAATTGTGCAGAAGGTGCAGTCCTTTAGATCGCAGTCCTTTGGGTCCAGATCCAGATTCCAGCAGGGCAGTCCTTCTTCTCCTTGTAGCTCCAGGGAGCAGATCTGAGGAGCTATGCAGCTCTCCCATATGTTTAAGTTTCTGAGTGTGAAGCAGGTGAGCACCCCTGACCAATGGGATGGGGGGTGCCATCCAGATGTATGACCACATCCTCCAAAGTGTGACATATTCTTGCTCCAGAAAGCACTTTTTATGGAGAAGTCTCTCTTTTAGTGTTAGATCTGATTAAACCAACCCACTGGTGTGGCTAAGTTTCACCAACACACACACCCCTTCCATCACCCTGTCTAATCCAATAACTAAGGCTCCTGTGTGGCTGGGGGTTGCAGGAAATGGGGGTCAGCCTGTGTTGGTCCCAAACTGTCATTCTCCCTCTGAAGACCAGTTTGGCTCCCCTACCCACTTCCTACCTTTTGGCATCTGCAGCTAAAGTGTTCCACCCACAGGAAATCCATTGTATACTCTGACTTGACAATTCACACCCCATCACGCAGCTTTGGTTCAGCCTGGGTAAGGCTGGCCAATCAGGAGAGGGCGACTAGAAAACTGGAATTTGGCCCACAAAAAAGAAAGTTTAATAACTTGTTTTCTGTAATAGTTATTATAAATCTAACAGTGACATGTCGTTGGATTTATCTCAACTATTAATTAGATACCTGAAGTATGATGTATGTGGCTCCTGTCAATATTTATACTTAAATTGAATATCTCAGTGTTAGCCTATGGAGTCACTCACTATCATGGTTATAAATGGAGTTGGCAGTTTTCCCAATCACCAGGGATTATACAACATATTGTGTCATGTCCCTGCTTATAGTTGGTAAGCACCCTATTCCTGGGGCTCCAGGGTGAGACCTTAGGGGTGATATATGTCAAAATAATTTAGTTTTAGAATTTGGAAGAAACTTTAAATTCAAAGTCAAATTTGCATATACATTTAAGGTAAAGGCAGCCTGAAAGGCAGTGCTGCCTTTAAAATGACAAAAACCACAGTTGATGGACAGAATGTAGAACAATGTCTTACATTCACCCCAGTACAAAGATCTGGGCCTAAATCCATCATTTTGTTGCACTCCACACCACCCTAGGTCAGACAATGGCTATATGCAAATCAGCCTTGACCCTGTGCCTCATGGGTACAGTCCAGCCCGAACTACCAAGCCATGTCTTTCCTAGACCGGAATCAAGTATCCAAGGACCGGTTTCTGGCTATCAGCCTTCTTCCGCGTGGATAGCTTGACTCCAGTGATGTGGAGAGCCTGGGACTCACGTCTGAGCATACCCAGCCTACTCGGGTTGAAAATTGCAAAAACCACAGTTGATGGACAGAATGTAGAACAATGTCTTACATTCACCCCAGTACAAAGATCTGGGCCTAAATCCATCATTTTTTTGCACTCCACACCACCCTTGGTCAGACAATGGCTATATGCAAATCAGCCTTGACCCTGTGCCTCATGGGTACAGTCCAGCCCGAACTACCAAGCCATGTCTTTCCTAGACCAGAATCAAGCATCCAAGGACCGGTTTCAGGCTATCAGCCTTCTTCAGCCTGGATAGCTTGACTCCAGTGATGTGGAGAGCCTGGGACTCAAGTCTGAGCATACCCAGCCCACTCGGGTTGAAAATTGCAAAAACCACAGTTGATGGACAGAATGTAGAACAATGTCTTACATTCACCCCAGTACAAATATCTGGGCCTAAATCCATCATTTTTTTTGCACTCCACACCACCCTAGGTCAGACAATTGCTATATGCAAATCAGCCTTGACCCTGTGCCTCATGGGTACAGTCCAGCCCGAACTATGGCCATGTCTGAACTGGGGTGGTGTGGAGTGCAAAAACACGATGGATTTAGGCCCAGATCTCTGTACTGGGGTGAATGTATGACATTGTTCTGCATTCTGTCCATCAACTGTGGTTTGTGCCTTTAAAATGACAGCAGACACCTTAGTGGTGCACACGTAAGTGCATTAAGTCTACTGGGAACCGAAACCTACTTGCCCTATTACATACCAGGGACTTAGAGCTAGGCTGTCAGTACCAATTATTAATACACCTAATTTGCATATCCTTATAATCAAAGCAGTGGCCCTGGGCCTGATAAGCAAAGCAGGTCACAGTCAGAGTCAGTTACCACCATTACCAAGAAAAAATGGGGATGATCAGGGCAAAAAGGATTACTTTCTCACATCTACATATTTTTTTTTTATTATTGGGAAAAATATATTTCATGTGGAGAAAAAAAGCAATTCGAGTTTGCACAGGGGACTCTAGCCCACCTGCACAGAAATAATCCAGCTGGGAATGTTACATGACCTTCCCAGAAATACACATGGAAAAGTTAACTTTGTGCAGCCTTACATGCACATGGTTAGGGATGCTTAAGCTTGATTTGCAAAGGTATATTTAGTCACAAATATAAATGTAAAGCCAATTTACCTTATTTATGCATGCCAGGCCTTCTCAAATGGTTAATGTTAGGTCTAAATGTATTTACATGTGTGGAAATTTCCGCCACAAGTGCAGAGTTGTCTGCAAGCGTAAACCTCACTGAATAAAGAAAGTGGGCATTCCAATGCATGGTTAGCCTTGGAAGTTTTTGAGCACCCATAACATGGACATTTTTTGGCATTCAAAACTCCACACTTTCCACTTTCTACTCTGGATAGTGTTGGATTTTTTTTACAGCTATGCACTGGAGTAAACATCCTTTCAGGGGTGGGGAGAGGGTAATGGATCATCCCCAGATTTGGTGGGGTGCAGAGGTAGAGGGTGTGTTCACATTGAAAAAATATTATCTCTTTGGCAAAGAAATATGTGTATTTGCACAGAGGATCTTATTTCAACGGTGTGGAGTTATCAACTATGAAGAACTCTACACAGTGTTAAGAAGATCCTGGGGGAATATTACAGTATCTTCTAAGTAATATGAATGGAAACCTGCACCTGGTACAGTTTTCCAAGTTTAATTCCTCAGTATTATGCAATGCTTGTGAATTCCAGACAGTAGTAACTCTACATTCGCATGCAGGTGTAAACCTGGATGTGCAGATGTTCTACTGCCTATGTGAATCAGCAATAGAGCTTTTATGGGATTTTTTCTTTTTGTAATAAATCTTTTTATTAAGGCAACGACAAGCCTCCTCTTTACAGGATACATACCATATTAGGTCTAGCAATTCAGAAACGAGTAGCGATCTCTTATAATAGTTGACAACTTCCAGCCCCCCCATCCCAGCCCCATTCTCTCGTTAGGTGAATCTTGAGTCTCCTAGCTCACCATTAATGTTTATTCTTGAATGTTTATTCTTTATAATATGGAGACAGACAGCTTGATCAGAAACATACTTCCTTTCATCGTCCATCTATGTTGCATCCTTAAATTGACTTGTTCTGAAACTATTTCCCTTCCCTTTTTCTGAATTTTCACTTCCCAGTTTTGTGTAAATGAAGCAATCTGTTCCACCGGAAGTGAATTGAAACTATTGATTTAAACGAACCCAGCAATCCTGCGTAATTCGGTGTAGATCTCTGTGCCCAACTTAAATATTTCATTGCAGAGTATCATAATGCATGCCAGGCTTCTCTTGGCACAGTCGCAGCCTAACATTGATTAACACTTCAATAAGTCACAATGAAATATTGATGTCCAAGGTGAGCAATTATGTTATTGCAGTTCATTGCGCCATGTCACTTACTTGTTATGGTAGAGAGCAAAGGTCCTTCATTGCTCACAAATAAAAAAAACGTGTTTAATGAAATTACAGGAATATCTATTATTTTGAAGAGATAGACTAGAGAATAGTAAAATCGTAAGATTTTGTGATGGACTTGCCTATCCAGAACACTGGCTATGGCATGGAGATTTATATAGATTCTTCTCCTGTAAAATTACACTTGAAAATACAATAATAGCCTTTATAATACACTTACAAAGAATGTGTATCTAAATAAAGGGCCTAATTTAGAGTGTGGCCCCAGAGTAAAATACCTCTGCCATCCTGAGAGACCTCCACCCTCTGAATTTAGAATTCTCCGCCAGCCCTACGGTCAACTCTTTACATTGACAGGAACCGCTGCCATGGTGGTTCCTGTCAATGTGGGAAACATTTGATGAATGGTACCATCAATCAAGATGGCCGGCCATCAAACATTTCAAAAGATTTTTGTTTATCAAAATAAACCTCCTTATGTGGGAGTTTGGTTTTGAAAAAGGCGAAATTAATGGTCTCCAAACCCATGATATCTTTTCCCTGGGAGTGGGCCTCATTGTTGTTGTTTTCCATTCCCTTACCGGGTGGTGACATTCAGAAAAACAATACTTTACACCATCTACACTAAATCAGGCGGATGCTGTAAAATCCTTTCTTCAATGGATACCAGACTTCAAATTTACTTTATTTCGGTTTATAAAACGATAAAAGTACAAGATAGAAAATTTAAAAGGTACACTAAAACTGTGTCAGTTAAAAAAATGAACAAACAATAATTAATCTTGAACAAAGAGTAATTGATACATGATTATAAAGTACAAGCAACACAAATTGGCAAGGATACGCACAAGTTCATATTTGGCAATTAGAGTAATGCTATTCATTTTTCCTGCTGACTAGTTTCAACCAGGGCATAGCCATCTAGGTTACCCTTCAGGCTGCCTACCCGGGGCTTCCTTGGATAGATCTAATTAATCCACGTTCTCCCAGTTAATTTAGCATTTATACCAATATCCCTGAGTCTAAAATGTCAGGCCAAATTTAAGTATCTTGAAATGGCAAAGACAATTGTGTCTGCAGTGTTGCATTTCAATATCTGCTGTGCCTCCAAAAAGTGTCCAGTGCCTACGTGACTGCATAAGGGAACTAGCCATCCTTTCCTCTGTATCAGGTAAATGGTGCAAACTAATAAAAAGTGTGGGGCATATTAGCAAGCGGCAGCGATAATTATGGCTGACCGCTGCTAGAGTGAGTAAATTTATCGCCCGCTATCGCAGGCGATAATCTCCATGTTAGCGTTGTATCAACCACGGTTAACGCCATGGAGATAAAAATCCAAGCGATAGCGGGGATTATCGCCGTTTTCAATGGAATATCCCTGGCTCCGGCCATCATCCCCTTTGGTATCTCCTAGCTTGAATCCAGTGGCAAAGTGAGCAAATGACCCACGTATGGGCATACCCTGTCAACTTAGGGTGAACAAAGCAAAGTCCTTGATAGTGACAGGGTATCGTCAGCAGACATCAATATTTGAGTGCTATAGCCTGCTGATTTGGAGGCATCACGATTGCACAGCTCCATTGACATACAAGTAAAAATGAGTGGGGGCCTATAAATAGCCCTGCCTTAGTACACAGCTAATTAGAATTCTGGACGTGAGCTCTCTGTCAGATTGCCATCTAACCTCTGTGAAAGTGAGGGTTATTAAGATTATAAGTAGATCTGTGGGAATCCAATAGTTTGCCCACACCCTCCATAAGATGACTGTAGTATCATTGAAATGGTGGAATATTATGGAAAGTTCATCAAAGATTTGGCAAGTAAATCTGCTGGGTTAAGGGAACTTTTAGGGAGAAATAAGGAATTTAAGTGGTCTGATGAATGTCAAAGAGAGTTTGATGATATAAAGAAAGATTTGGTTGTTGCTCCAGATTTGCAGGCATTTGTTCCTTTTGAAGAGGCATATGTAATAACAGATGCAAGTTCAAAGGGTTTAGGGGCGATTTTGAAGCAAAGAATGAATGGACAAGAGAAGCTTATTGCCTGTGCCTTAAGGAGTTTATGAGGTGCGGAACTTAACTATTCAGTTATTGAGAAAGAAGCTTTGGCTATATTTTGGGCTTTGAGGAAGTTTTGGAATTTTCTGTGGGGCCTGATATTTAAAGTTTGCACTGATCATAAGAGAGATTTTTATGGTGAAAGGTTTAGACAATGTTTCTTCTAGAATCAGAAAATGGGTGATTAGTCTTCAGGAATTCTGTTTTGATATTGAATATATACCTGGTGTGGAGAATGTATCTGCAGATTGTCTATCACGTCTCATTGATGAGACTCAAGGGGTTGCTTTAGAGGAAGTAGACTGTGAAGGTGAGGTAAATGTTTGTGAGATTACTTCAGGTGTCATACTTGAGGAGGAATGGTTGGAGGAGTGTAGTAAAGATTGTGAGATTAAAAGTGTAATTTCATTGGTTACGAGCAATTCTGATTTTGAGAAAGTCTTATCAAAAGTCTGGCATTTGATCAAGAATGAGTTGTCTGTGGAGAATGGTATTCTTTTAAGGGGTTCTAAATTGATTCCACCAAGTTCTTTGAGAAAAAGGTTGATTGAAGAGGCACATCAGGGACATATGAGAAATGTAAAGACCAAGGAAAGGATTCGTTGTTCTTTTTGGTGGCCAGGGATGGATTTAGAAATTGAAAGGGAGGTGAGAGAATGTTTGCAATGTAAAGTAAGTGATAAAATTTTAGTTTCTCGCACTGCTCCTATGATTTGTCGAAATCTTCCTGATGGTCCATGGGAAGACATAGCTATCGATATTGTGGGTCCACTTTCTGGTGAACATCGAACACCTTATTTGATAATTGTGATTGATCTTTACTCAAGATGCGTTGAGATATCTTCTGTTTCAGAGGTAACGTCTTCTTGTGTCATAGGTTTTTTAAAGGAAATTTTTAAGAGGGAAGGTCTTCCGAAAACTCTTTTGACAGATAATGGTCCTCAATTTTGTTCAGGATTGATGTCTGATTTTTTAATATCTTGTGGCATTCAGCATAAAAAATCATCTGTCTATCACCCAGAGACTAATGGAACCGTGGAAAAATTTAATAGGGTGATAAAGGAAAATATACAACTTTCAAGGGTTAATGCATTGGATTGGAAGGAAGAATTACAATAGTGTATTTTGGCGCATAGGTCTTCCCCTCAGATGTCTACCATGAAAACTCCATTTGAGTTATTCAAAGGGAGAACACCTAATACCAGTTTGAGTCCGGCATGGATGTTCTGGGGCAAAGGGGTAAAGGATAATGGTATTGGTGATTGGAGACAAAGAGAGATAAAACTGTGTTTAAAAAATAGGTTGTGTTTTGATGAAAGAAAAAGAGTAAAGGAAGGAAAAGTTGCAGTTTGGGAAGAGGTAAGGGTCAGAGCACCTGTGGGTTCTTTGTCTTTGTCTAAATTCTCTTCTCCTATGAAGGTTATTAAATGTTTTAATAATTCAGTAAAATTAGAAAATAGAAAGATATGGAATTTAAATCGTGTTGCTATTGTAAAAAAATCCAAATTTGATATGGACTCTGTTGTTCATCCTCCTGTCCCTTCTAATAGCTCCGTGGTATCTCCAAATAGATTTAGCACTCATGTTAAGAAAGTTCCATCTTATCTCAAGGATTATACCATTTAAAAGTTCTTCATGCTTTTCAATGAGATGATACTTTGCTCTGCATTTTGCTTTGTTCTGTTATACTGATGTCTTCCTCATGAAGCTGTTTATTTAGATTTCATGTGCTAGTTATATCTTGTTATAAGAAAGAAGATGTGTAGTATTCTCTTTATATCTATTGTATGTTGGTATCTTAGAACCTGGAATGCTATGATGATGAATGTTCCTAATGAGTTCAGTTACTGCTTTGTAGCTGATGGTTAGGGTGTTTACTAATAAACCTTGCTACAATTTACTTCTTTCAATTACCCTTATTTACAACTTTTCAATGACCCTTTGGACAAGGTCACAAGCAGTCCTAAGGTCCATGAAGGCCACGTTGAAATGATCCTGCCTGAAAATAACATGTTTCCAGCAAATGGTTTGAAAGCAGAAGATCTGGTCCAACGTGCTAACCTTATTTCTGAACCCAACTTGGAATTTTGTAAGAATGTTAATCTCAGTAGTCCAAGTCAGGAATCTAGAAAGGACCTGCCTGGAAATGTTTTTGGGGCTGATATCAGTGAGGCCTAT